>NC_135725.1:64583061-65958389 GCF_964656455.1 Halichoerus grypus
AATTTCTAAGAGGAAGAGAAGTCTGTCCTAACTTCATATAGAAGAGTTGGAGGTGGGGGGAGGGGTCTATGTATCTTAAGAAAGGCAACTTACTTTTTTTGAGTATCTGGATGAATGTTTTTTATAAGAGGAAAAAACATACTACTTAAAGATCCTTTAAATGGGGAGGTTTCCTTTGAAAAAATTAAAGTAAGGCAGTAATCAGATGTATTAGAAATGTTATTGTAAAGAGCTTAACAGTCCTTTTGTCTAGCCTAATAGCCACCAAAAATCTTCAGAAAATGACAACTGTTTTAGCTAACTATTCTAATTAAGTTGAAATTGTATGACTTTCTCTTGCAGTTTATGTAATTATTCTAGAATCCATTATAAAAAGTATTTCCCAACAAATATGATCAGCTTCTCACTGCAAAATGACCAGTGAATTAGCAAAATATTTTTAAACAAAGTAACGCTTTATGCTGTCAAAGGTAAGAAAAAGCTTGGTATTGCTGTCAAAGGTAAGGAAAAGCTTGGTATTCCAATACATTTCTGGCAGGACTGTCTCCATATACCCTTTCTGTGTAGCAGTTTGATGGTGCATTTCAGTAGCCTTAAAAATAACTATCCTTTTTACCCAACTTCAAATAATTTATCCTAAGGAGATGATCATTGATGTCTATTAATTTTTATGGGCTAAAATTATTTTTATAACATAAATTAGAAATATCTAATGACACACTTTTTTCAAAATAATGCTAACTCCATAAGTTGCAACCTCAGAAAATGTTATTTTTAAGAATTTTTAATGAAAGGGGAAATATTCATGATATAATATGAAAAAGTCAAGACACTACGGATCTGTAATTATTTCAGAATAAGAAGGATACAACATCATAGGTGTGTGTGTGTGTGTGTGTGTGTGTGTGTGTGTGTGTATCCCAGCTAAAAAAGATTGAAAGGAAATACACTCACAGTTAACCTTTGTCACTTCTGAGTTGTAGGAGGATGGTTGAATAATTTTTATCTTTCTATTCTATAATTTCCAATTTTTATCATGAATAATTTTAAAATCAGAAAAATAGCTAAACATTATTTTTTTAAAGGGGCCAAGGGGAGGAAAAATAGGGGAAAGGTAGAGGCTATCCAGGTTGGCCAAGTCCTTTAACGTGATCTTCAGTGTAGGAAGCAGAGCTGAGAGTGGCACCTTGGCTCTCAGTCTTCTGTAGTCTGACTGGCGTGGACCTGAACAGTATCCCCTCACCCCCACCCCACAGATCCAAATTAAATGTTCAGTGAAAAAGTGGCAAGAATAGTGAAGTCAGAGGGAAAACATTCAAATGAAGCCATCTCCTCCTGTAGATAAAAACTAACTGCGTTGACCTTGACAGAGAGGATGGAATTGCTCTGGTTCACAGATCCAACAATAAATTGGTTTTCCCAAAGTGGTCATTATAAGAAAGATGCCTGGCCTCCCGGATGTAGGGTCCACCCACTTCTAAACTGTGGTTTAATTTCTCAAGTTGTGTTTCCATGACGTGGGAAGGGAGGAAAAGAATTGACTGAACTAACAAGTTTCACCAACATTTTATAAAAACAAATGCAGTCCAATTAGTAACACGCATCTGGACTTCTCCCTCTCCTCGTTGTTTTCCTCTGCATTCCTTTCCCTTCCTATACCATCTCTTTTGGTGTTGCACTAAACTGAACAACAACAACAACACACAGGTTTAAGTTCTCAAAAGAGATAAACCCTTGCATTCTTTTTTCAGCAACCAAGACAAAATAAGGAAGTCACATTTTCCAAAAAATTCAATGAAGAGAAGTTTAGTTAAATCCTTTACATTAACTAATATACTTGAGGAAATGTAGCCTTGTAAATATCAATTATTAAATAGTAAGTTTTGGGTTTAATATTGAAAAGTAATGAATAAAAAGCATTAGAATTTGATGAGGGTTTTGAGGTTGTTTGCCATATGGAAGGAAAACTAAATTAACTTTCCCTTCCTGAATAAATAATTTCTTTTGAGTTAAAGGAAAAAAATCATCCAAATATGTCAAGATTAGACTGTCTATTAGCAACTAAAATAGCCTGTCACCCAGAGGCTATTTATTATGGGCTTTCCATTTGGGATCACCGAGTTGCTCCATTATTACTTATAATAAAAATTTAATTAAATATCAAGCAAGTCTTATGCCATTAGGTTAGGTCTGAACATTAGGTAGTACTGGACAGAATAGAAAGTACTATGGTAAACAGTTAATTCATGTAACATTAATTAATTGCCATAAATTAAGTGTGATCTAAATGGAGCATGAATATATTAAATGCAGCTTCAAAGGTCACAGTGTTTTATGGTCATAAGAATTGATACCCTGAGACAAGCTTAATGTCAGCCTTCTTGAGAACTAGAAAATCCTTCTCAATTTTGAAAGTCACTTAAATGTACTTTATTGGAGTACATTGGAGTAAAGAGACTTAATTGGATTCAGTAAGTCCATTTCTATGTACATTCAGTATTTATACTTAAATTATAAACTGGAGGACTGATCATATTCATTCAACCTTCAACAAATAATTTGTTGGGCATCTACCATATAGTAAGCACTGATTAAGTTTTTGAGGACAAATTAGTGAACCAAAGAGAGATTTATTTGCCCTCACTGAGTTTATATTCCAGTAGGGGAAGCCAAGCATTAAACAAAATAAATAAGTAAATTATGGTGTTCATTAGAAGATAAGTGCTATGAGGAAAAATAATGTAGAAAAAGGAAATGCGGAGTTTGTAGGGGCAGATATGCAATTTTAAGTGGGGAGGGAGAGGCTGTCCTACAAGGAGAATTGTCTAGAGTTGGCAGTGACTTCCTAGCAGGACAGTGACCATCCCAGGAAACTAGGTGTCCACTGGACCAAGTGAAGAAGTTGAGGTTCCATTTTTTCTAAAAAATAACTTGCAGTGCCCAGGCACCCACCTTTAGTCCTGAGACAAGAGGCTAGACCCTGACAGAGAAATGTCAAAAGCAAGGCAGGGCATGAGCCTATAAGCAGATGGAGATATTTCCAGAACTCAGCGATAGAAACCAGAGTTGAAGCTTTAGGATATGCATCAGGAGGAGAAAGCCAGGATGGATCTTACGGGAAAAATGGAACCTCCGTTTCTGGAAACTCTGTTTCTGGGCTTCATGAGCAGCCAAGCCAACAGACTTTGAGACTGACATGTTTGGTACTTCCTTCTAGGGAGCAAAGATACCCGGGGCTGTGGGGGCCGGGGGCGGGGTGCGTGGCGTGGGGCGTTGCTGGAGCTGGGAGCCTTAAATGACTAAAAGGCACAACCAGACCTCTGTTCGAGTCTCCAGAAGTTATGATGAGCCTGCCTGTGGTTGCTTTGCTCAGTGCACAGAACAAATCTGCTCTCCTTTGAGTGTCATCCTCCATGAATGAGAACATTCCAGACCGGAACAAGACTCCTGATCCAGAACTCTATAGGTTACTCTCATTATCAAGAAGAAAGTTATTTAGCGTGGTGGCTCAGTCACTAAGCGTCTGCCTTCAGCTCAGGTCATGATCCCAGGGTCCTGGGATCGAGTCCCACATCCGGCTCCTTGCTCAGCAGGGAGCCTGCTTCTCCCTCTCCCACTTCCCCTAGCTTGTGTTCCTGTTCTCACTGTGTCTCTCTGTGTCAAATAAATAAATAAAACCTTAAAAAAAAAAAAAAGAAGAAGAAAGTTATTTAGTCATATGAGACTCTAGTGATCCTTCCCTGAGGGCTCTCCCAGCACCAGTGTCTAAAGGCTGGACTCTAATAAAAGGAAGAAATAGCCACTTTCTCAACACTTTGCGGAAGAGCCAATGCAAATTCATGGCACTTCAGTGAACTTCTTTCCTGTAAAGCAGTTTCCCAGCCTCAGTATTACTGAAATGTTGGGCCAAATCGTTTTTTTCCACATAGGGGTAGGGGACTGTCCTGAGTATTGTAGGATGCTCAGTAGCATCTCTCACCTCTATACACCAGATGTCAGTAACACCCCTGTCCCACTAGTGACAATCAAAAATGTCTCCAAACACTGCAAAATGTCCCCTGGGAGCAGGATCTCCCTCAGTTTTAAAGATTTAAGAAAACAAGTATACTTCAGACTTTTGCTTAAAACATTATATCAATATTTTTGCTATGAAGATGTTACACACATCACAAAATTAGGCATAGTGAGATGCAGAAATACTGTCTGAATATTAGAAATAACTCCCAACAATTGATAAAGGGTCACTTATGTGAAAAATAAAATTTACAATATATACAAATATCTAATTGTTACATTGCACACCTGAAACTACGATGTCAGTGATACCTCAATAAAAAAAAAAAAGTAGTGTTTTGGAAACAATTTAAGTTATCACATTAGAACATCATAACCGTGACTAGGAAATGCATCAAGCAGAGACACCAGCTCAGTATCTGTCAGTCACTAACAGGGCTTGATGCTGGTTGGTGGTGGGAATGGAGAGGATTCAGATCACCAGGTTTGCTTTAGGAACTTTTGAACATGATCAGAAAGGGTGGAACTCCAAGGCTGTTGTTTGGAAGCCCTCCAGAATTTGATATGCCCAGTGTTACATTCTTTGGTAGGTAAGGAATCTTAAAATCTTCCCGCTCCACATTTAGTTTGTATCTAGGGCATACTTCCTAGAATTATTTGCATCCACTTTCTCTATTTTATTGTAATATTTCACTGCCTCGGGGTGCCTGGGTGGCTCAGTCAGTTAAGCACGGGACTCTTGATTTCGCGTGGGGCTCTGCACTCAGCACGGAATCTGCTTAAGATTCTCCTCCTCCCTCTGCCCCTCCCCGCACAAAGGCACGCTAGATAGATAGATAGATAAAATCTTTAAAAAGAAAATAATTCCACTGCCTATGGCAAACTTTTAGGATCTTTGTCTCTATGAGCCAGATTTGGATCCACACTGTCTAGGGGAACTGAGAAGCAAATATTTAAAGACCAGGAGTAAGAGAGAAGTCAGACATTTGAGAGAGAAAAACACTGAGGAACTGTCCTCAGAAAGGAGGGCTAAAGAAGACACTCCTGTTGAGATGAAACCATATCATCAAGAAATCATGTCATTTTATGCTTCGGGGAAGTAGAAGTATGTTTGTTCTTTCATTTATAAAAATATTTGGGGGGTTTTCTAGTTGATTACCCATCATCTTTATTAAGTAATTATCCTTTATCTTCACTTATCAGTGAGTGGTTATAATAACAAATATAGGGTATTTTTTAAAACCACCAGCTCATCATATTGTAAAAGCTGCTTTATTAATACAAAGGATGAATAACATATCATAGAGTTGAATATTTGAAGTTGTTAGAATTATAGGGTTCTTGTCTCTTTCCTATGCTTTAAAAATAATTTTATAATCAACTTATTTTAAAACACCTTTACTGGGGACATTTATTTCCCTCAGTTATAAAAATAATAGTAACTAATATCTATATCAAGCTCACAATTCATAAAATGTTCTTACAACTCTTTCTATGATTTGCATAATAACCCTGTGATACAAAGTAACTGAGGTTCAGATTAGTTGATTTAAATAAAATTGTTCTTAGGATTAAAACCATGCCATCAAGACAAGTAGACTGCTGTCAGCCTTTGGTGTTTTCCTGACCTCTGTAGGAAAGAGACCACAAGATCTTGTTTTGTGAACACCTGAAATTAACTGTCCAAGGAACTGATGTATTCAATTGTGTCAGAAACTTGTTTTTGAAGCATAAAATAATATGTGATGATATGTAGATCAGTTTGCACTGATCGTGTTGTATTATACTAGAAAAAAAGTCAGATTTTTGCCAAGGTGATGAAAAAAGTACCTCATTCAATGATGACATATCTCAGGTATTCTATCAGACTCTTGTCAGAAAACTGTTGTCTAAAATACTGAGAAACTCTTGCTCTGTTGTGACAAGTGCAGTACATTTCATCAGGGCATGTTCTAAATCCTTGCCTCTTCTGTGTGTGTGTGTGTGTGTGTGTGACCAAGCAAATAGAACTAAAGTGCTTTTTTTTCATGGCCTGATACCTACCCATATTTTTTTAAGTACATGAAAATATAAGCTTAGAAGATTATGATTAAGAGTATGGATTTAGAGGTACCTGGGTGGCTTGGCCGGTTAAACATCCGACTCCTGGTTTTGGCTCAGGTCGAGATCTCAGGGTCGTGAGATTGAGCCCACCTCTGACTCCACGGTCAGCATGGAGTCTTCTTGAGACTTTCTCTCTCCCTCTGCCCCCTCCCCCGCACACGCTCGCTCTCGCTCTAAAATAAATAAATTAATCTTAAAAAACATATGGATTTAGAACTATACTATTTAGTTTCTAATCCCAGCTCTTCTTGGTCGAGTTAATTGCCTCTCTATGCCTCAATTTGCTCTGTGAAAAGTGGACATACTAACAATGTCTACCCCATAGAGTTGTGGTGGGGACTGAGTGAACTATATTCTAAAGCATGTAGACCAATATCTAGTACACACTAAACACAGCATATTAGCTATCCTTGCTATTATTTTAATTATTTTTACCTAGTATCCATGGCACTCATATTCAAACATCTCATCCATGCAGTACATCCTTGCAAGGAAATGGGACGAACACGGTAACCACAAATAAGTCTCTTCATTAGGAAACCTTCAGTTTGAATAAAGCGTGTTAAAAAGAAGACATTGCACCATCTTTACTTTTCCTAAAGAAATGGTTGTTTCCTGAAAGAATGGTCTTCACAACTGAATTGAGATCAACAGCTGAGTGACTTTCTCAACTGAGATTTTCCACTAAGGATCTTGATGTGGCAAAAGTAAAAGCAAAAAGGAACTCTGTACATTTCTTTCTATCTCGGTATTCCATTTGCAATGGGGATTTGATGAAAGATGAGATTTCAAATTAAAAGTTGGTGATTGAATCAGAAAGTACGTTGAGGAAACTGAACCTATGAGTTCCTTAGGTGTTCCTCTCCCACTGTGGAAAATGGCACTGGTGAACCCATGTACTTGTACTTGCCCATGTGGGATAAGATTTTCATCCATTTTCCCACTAAAACAAAGGCCAGGAACTGATGTGTTCCTTGTTTTTTGAACGTAGTAGGAAAGCGATGACAAAAGATTCACAAAGCTGGTTAAATTTTGAACACGAGAAAATGTTCAAGCATTCTCAATGTCACACAGCACAATAATTCTTCAATCCTCTCTTTCATTGCATCGTTTTGCTCAACACAGACAGAAGAGCAGCCCTCTTTTAGAAATGTTGGATAAGAGGCTGAGAACATGTGTTGAGGGAGGAATAGGATTCCCTCCCCCTCTTCAGAGAGTACTGTTACCAACCTAACCCAGATAACTCATTTTTATGTCTTTTTCAATATCCTTTTCTTTTGAAAGTTCTAGATGTTAGTTTTCCACATGAAAATAGGTTAGAGTCATGATTCCATGTACCCCTGTGTTAATATTTAAACTGACAACCACTGCAAGTTCTCAGGATTCAGAAATGAGGACGTTTATCTCAAAGATATTTCTAGGTATAAAACTGTACCCAAGCTGATCGTGATTTCCAGATTCCTTATGCTTCGCAGATCTCCCCGGTAGGAAATCTATCATGTTGTGTATAGCAGAGATCTCCATATTCCAATTTAAGGTTCTTTTTTCATTCTTGCTGCATTGAAAATGGAGAATCCTTTAATTTCCAAATGATGACTTACAAGTTTCCTGACTCATGAGACACTTATTAAGTTCCAGTTTTCAATTATCCTTTTTATTCGCTAAGTGCCTAGCACTATGCTGGATTTTGTGTGGATGTCAACCCTGTGTTCAATAGAATCAGGGATGTGAGACACCAACACGAGCTAGAAAATCTGGACAAGTTCCTATGCTTTTTTATCCTCTTCTCCTATTCTTACTCTGAAGTTTCTTTAGCAGTCTGTTAATTAACTCACCAATAAGTATTAAATGTTTACTATGTGCCACATTTGATACTAGGTACTTAGGATACAACATTAATATAGGCGTGTTCAGTGCTCCTAGAGAGCTTATATATTCTACAATTCCAATGGGAATGATGGACATCACTAGATAATCACACAAATGTAAAATTCTCACTGGGACAAAGGGTACGAAAAAGTAAAATAGTATCATACTAGTCTAAAATAGGAATATTTTTTCCAAGACCCCATGTGATATGTGATTGTTTCTTTCACCCTCTTCACTCTTTCTTAAGTGAGGCAAGACCATCCACAGTATTCATGAGCAGATAGAAGTGTGGCTTGCTCTCGGCCACACTTGAAAGCAGGTTGGTGTGCAGAGCACGAGTCCGGTCCCCAGTTAGCAGGCTTTCTGCCGGAGCTCCTCAGCTCCAGTGAACTGGCATCTCCTTGAACCCCCACCGCTGTGTGGATGAAGAGCACAGACAATTACAGGGCCCCTCAGGCACTCATCTCTAGAGCGTGTGGGTCTGTTCCCAGAAGGGGCCTCTGTCTGTGCCTTTGCCACCTCCCACCTAGTTGTTGCCCAGAAGTGTGTCTCTGAATACATTTAGAAGAATGAAGAAGGAGAGGAGACAGTTCCAGGCAAATTCAAACAGAACTCATCCAGTAGAGTGACCACAGCCCTATTTTCTGAGCAATCTCAATCCCGAATCTCTGAATCAGGGGCCAGATTGCAGGAGAGAAAGGAAATCTCTTCCTAGGTTTTCTCCCCTGATCTCTGTCTTCTAAGGAGAAGTTTGAGTTTTTCCTGAAGTAAAAGTCCGTGTGTGTGTTTGTGTGTGTGTGTGTGTGTGTGTGTGTGTGTGTGTGTATGAGAGAGAGAGAGAGAGAAAACCCACTCCATGGCACTTGCTGATAATGGAACCCCTTCCTGATTCTCCTTTTGGGTTGGCATTAGGAGTTTCCATCTTTTTTCACAGGTATCATGTATACTTTAGTAGACGATTGAGAGATGTTCTACCAGGGGCAATTAAGCAAGGTGCCATTTTAAACTGGAAATTACACATTTATAATTTAATATAGAATAGTTGGCCTTCAATTTAGAGGTTCCCCCTAAGATCACAGGATCTTTGTAGCTAAAAGGAATTTAGTCCTTCCCTCACCCCACCGATGCCTCTTCACCCCATTACCACCCTACTATCTGGGGCTAGGCTTCCTAATGAAGGTCACCTGTGTGAAAATCAGTAGCATCCTCCTTGGCACCAGGCAGTCTGGTTATGTACTTTGACCAGTTTTTTGTCTGGAAGACCTAAAGGTATCCTGCTATGAGTCCTAGTATCTTTTTCTTGCATGCTAATTATCTGTGGCTTTGCTACTTCTCCTTATGCACATTTCCTGGTCATGTCACTGCTCCTGCTACATTCACAGTTGAGTAATAGGGTAGAATCCTGCACTGATTCCATAGCAGAGACCAGATCCCAGAGTTTTAACCTCCATGTCCTAAATTGCTAGCAATCAAAGACCCTAACTTGTCCCGAGAGAGACTGAGATCAGATGGATCCACAGGGAATCCTGAAGGAAAAAAATAAGGACTTCTTAATACCTTTGTCTTCCTCTTTCTTCATCCTTTATCTTTCTTCATGCCTGACAGGTGTCCTGTTTAGGCCACAAAGAAGATGCATGCTCAGGTTTCCTTAGCTGATCTGTGTCATCCTGACAAGGACCACAGACATCATCATTAATCTCTTTGTCCTAATTCCAGGCCCTTCTAGCCTCCTGTCCTCTCAGCATTCTAATGCCCATCATCCCTTAGGGATGGGGCAGTTTACAACCGCTTACCCCATACCACACCAGAATGTCTGAGCCTTGTAAGGTGGACTTTAGGCTCAACCAATTTGCCCCCCCCTGCCGTTGCTAATAGAGGCACCCTATTCTGATACCATGCTCGATGTGAAGCTTCTCCAAAAGGTTTACAGGGCTGAGCTATACCCTGAGATGGGATGGGATGTACTTCAACTAGATTTCCAAAAATCATTCAATCATCATATTGCCCTGTCCCTGGGTTTGACAGCCAATGTGAGGCAGAGAGTATGGGAATGCCTTTTCACTCCCTCAGCCAGGGTTCTGGCTTCTCCTTGTGTGTCCTCCCCAGCCACATCCTCCCCTGTGTTAGGATTGATTTTAGAAACTCAGTGGTCACATCCTCCAGACCATGGCTCTTAGTCTTCCCATCCAAGCCTTTTTAGAATTCCAAACAAATGAACAATATCGACAGGTGTCTCAAGCACATCGCTCTGGCAAAGCAGAAGCATTTTACTTTTAGACTGTTGTGTTGGCTGTAAATCCATTCATAAATGTGATCAGCTCCCCTGAAGCAAGGAGGACTGTTGGGAGCAGATTCATAAGATAAATAGAACCCACTGGGGGGTGGGGGTGGGGAGAGGGTTATAGGAATGAAAAATGTATCTGTTAAAATTTCAAAAATATGACCTCACTGAAAGAATTTTTGACACCAAGGTAGATTCTATAGACATTTTTAAAACCTCTCCTGCAAATCATACGTTGCAAGAGACCATAAATGGTGTTTCACCTGACCCTAAGGACAAAAGTAGCTATTGTGAGCTTCTGAGGCTGGGAAAAGACACACAAGGAGCTCAGGGTTCAGAGCAATGGCTGGAGTGTCTTACAAAAGCCCTGCAGGATCTGACTTTCTCTGTGAATCACTGCTGTGGGGTCCACCGCCCTTTGTTGGCACGGCCTATGTCAGGCAGGTAGATTCCCTGTGCTGCCACAGTGCCCTTCTGAAGCTAGATCAAATGCACCAGAATGAAAGGTTTGGAAAGCAGACGCTTGTTAGGGCATCAGGAAAAGCAGAGATGATCCTAAGGAGGCAGAGAAGAAGAGGGGAAAGCCACTTTCTGCACAAATATCCCGAAACAATAAAGAGCAGGGCTGCCCACAGCAGCATCACCACGACCGTGGGGCTGGCACCTCAGACCCGGATCGGAGGAGCCTGGAAATCCCGTCTCAGAAAGTTCAAACCCACCCTAATTGGAAGCACTTCTGACAAATAAAATGCCAGAGGAGAGTGCTGCCACTTTTCTTTTTTCAAATCATAAATTACCCTAGTTTCCTGGAAAAGTATGCCCAGACAGACTTATTGCCCCCTTGAAAAAGCCAGAGAGACCTGGTCTTTAAGACTCTTGCTTGAAGGTGTAAAAAAATGTCTAACCATTCAGACTTCCAGAATCTGGGGGTGAAAATTGCCATGAATGATCAATGATTGCCTACTCTCAGAGGTCAGACCCTCTGGGAGTGAGCTGGCTGAAGCTATTAAAAGAGCCAGTTCTCATTGTGATAAAGCACATCCTGGCAAAGCCACAAAAAAAGAAAATTACAGCAATCAATACAGATCAAAATGAAAACTGGATGAAGGTTTCAGCCAAACTTGTCTTCACTTCTATAATGCTATAATGGATTAACTTTTGGGTGCTGATATCAGCACAATTTGCAGATCGAGGACATTGAATATGGGAGTCCAAGTGGGGTAGAAATTTAATTGAAACTACAGCAAATCCTTGACTAGGGTTAATACTGCCTCTCGCGCTTGCCAACTTCTCCCACAATTGAGCTGCGTTTCCGAAGTGTCTGTCCCTTCCAACAACTTGTACGTACCTCGGCTCTGCAGCCTCGCTTGATATATTTAACAGACGATATTCCACTGATAATCTATAGCTGTACTGTATAGGCTTTGAAAGAGTTCACAGTGAGGCTTCCTATAAGGAATTCTGCTTTACCATGTTCAATCTTACCGGGACTGATCCCATGGAATTTGCCAGAGAACAGATAAAATCCAGGAAAGTTAGCCTACCCACAGGATTCTCAGCCAAACAGCAAAGTCGGCGTGGCAGGAAGAATAAATGCTTCCTCTCCCAAAATGTCTGTATCCTGATCCCGGAAACTGTGGATTTGATACCTTATATGACAAGAGGGAATTTACAGGTGTGATTAAATTCAGGATCTTGAGATGAGGAGAGTATCCTGAGTTAGTCAGGTGGACCCAATGTAATCAAAAAGTCCTTATAAGAGGGAGGCAGGAGAATCTGAGTCAAAGAAGGAAATGTGACAATAGAAGCAGATGTCGAAATGATATGATTGCTAGAAGGGGGTCACAAGACAAGGAATGAAGGCAGCTTAGACGCTAGAAAAGGCCAAGTACGAACGCTACCCTCGAGCTTCCAGAAGAAACACAGCCCTGCCAGCATTTTGATTTTACCCCCGTGAAACCTAGTTTGGACTTCAAATCTCTAGAGGTAGAAGAGGGTACACTTGTGTTGTTTTAAGCCGCTCAGTGTGTGGAACCTTGTTATAGCCACAGTCAGCAACGCGTGTCTTTAACACTCGTCCCTTCTCCTCATTTTCTCTGCCCAACATCAAATGAAACATCCAATTCACTCAAGGTTTCTGGAATGACCTTTTTTCTCTCTTTTAGGAATAACTCCCTCACAACCCCATTCACCCTCAGCTGCCAGGATGTCATAGCTACCCCTCGGAGTACTTGCATTTCCAAACAGGACTGGGGAGAATATATTTTCTATCCAGGAAAAAAAGTAACTGCTGTTGAGTAGCTACTGAAGCCAGGCCCCGTAGTGGGTATTTTGGACCTATTCTATGTCATCTTTCCAACCTTGTGAGGTATCACTCCCCGCCAACCATGTTGTGACTGGGGGTCCCAAGGTTCAGAGAAGGCAAATCGCTTATACATGGTGAATGAGTCAGCAACGCTGGGGCTCAATGGAGCCCAAAACCGTAGGACTCCAAAATTCTAGCTCTGTCCATTAGAACATACTGCTTCTGCCTTACTTACACAAAACAGTAAAATGCAAACAGCAGAACGTCTGCATCAGTTTGGAGGAAATAATGGTTGGGGAAGTGGTTGGGGAAGCAGGCACCAGTCCCTGCAAAGATGAAAGTGAGGGCACCATCTGACTCTGGTGAAGACCTCTTTGGCAGGTTGTTGTGGACTCTCACCGCTACGTCTTCTCTTGGGGACAAAACTGTACCGACGTCACCATTCCTGATCGTTTCCACTCTCCTTGTAGGGGTATTTGCCTTCGGACTTTTTGCTACTGACATTTTTGTAAACGCCGGGCAGGTGGTCACGGGGCACCTAACGCCATACTTCCTGACGGTGTGCAAGCCCAACTACACCAGTACAGACTGCCGGGCACACCACCAGTTCATCAACAATGGGAACATTTGTACTGGGGACATGGAAGTGATAGAAAAGGCTCGGAGATCCTTTCCCTCCAAACACGCTGCTCTGAGCATTTACTCCGCCTTATATGCCACGGTGAGTATTCCAGTCCCGCTGTCACTCCCAAGACGAGCGTTTGGCTGGGATGTGAGTCTCTCTGCCCTCCTCACCTTCATTCTCTCATCGCTGTCACTTAGAGTGTTACAGGAAACATGTGACAGCATGTTTCTCCTGTACAGCATCACGCTGTTGCCCCCACACCCCCCTACCCAACATCCCAGGGTAATATGCTGACCTGTCAGAGGCTATTAATTTGGCAATGTCAATAATCTCTTAGTCAAATCTTCCCATTTTACAGAGGCAGAAACTGAGGCCCAGAGAATAGCTGAGAGCCCCCAGTTGGAGCTGGGACCCAGGCTCCTGGCACCAAGTCTGGGATTCTCCCACTGCCCACAACAACACTCCTTGCCAAAGTTTTCATTGGTTCCGGAACAGCACATATTTCTCACACCTGCCTACAAATTTGCAGGTGTGGGCCTTCATGCACATGGTTGCCTGGGTAGTGCAGCAGGACCGGGACAAAAACACAGCTTTCCTCTGCTCCCCCCGACACTCCTCCTCTTCATTTAACCAGAATGGATGGATGATCCTTCGTGACCCACAACACCCAAAAGTTCACTTCTCACTGCTCCCCAAATCATACGGGCTTTGACTGCCCCCACTAGGGTGTAATGTTCTCTTTATACATTTTGCTTTCATTACAGAAAAAAACCTGAAGTGTGTCCCACATCTTTAAAATACAAGAAGAAACAATGGTGTCCCTTTTATTTTCCTACTCTTTAATTGCATCCATTCTGGAAATGACTTCATCTCCCCTTTCTCTGGCCTATGCTTCCTTAGAACCAGGAGTATAGAAGTATAGAAAGGATCAGCTCAAAGGCTGGATATCCTATGCCTTAACCTGTGGAACAGCAACTATTGGTCAAAAACACACCTTTTCCTTACTTGAACTTATGTTCCAGGTATGACTAGTCTAGTGATTCTCAATGAAAGGGAGGGGAAGGAGAAGGCAGAGGAAAGACCCCTTTAAGATAATCCATTCTTCCCAGAGGTTCTGAGCAAGACTCACCCCACTCCCCAGGGGAGCGGGTTCCCACCGTCTCCAGTGAGAGTAACTGTGCTCTCTGCTGAGAGTCTGCCTGTGATCGGAGCATGTCCCTGACGTCACCCGGATGCACATATTCGGGATGGAGAGAAGGTGACTGACTACAGGTCTGGTCTATTCAGTTCAGTTTAAAATAAATTGCTGAATATTCTCTTTAAAACAATGGTTCCTATGTGCCAAGTTCACAGGATCACATCTGTAGGATGAATTTGTCAGCCACCAATTACCCAAAATTAGCTTTCCTAGTTATTCCTTTTAGGTCTACTTTTTAATGAATATGTGTAAAAATGATTTCAGCTGCCCCCCACTGAGGAAACATGTATGTAGATAATAGAGAAGCTCAACTTACAAAACAGATCCATTGTAGCTTGGTAAGCCTTCTTTGCTTTATGATAGATAGATAGATGATAGATAGATAGATGATAGATAGATAGATGATAGATCGATCGATCAGCAGGCCACATAGTTTTTAAACAAAGAAAGTCCTCTCAGGCATTCGGCATATTCTTCAACTTTTCAAAATATCCATTTGTTCTAAATTATCTAGAACCAAATTTTATATGAAGCAATGTACTCTTGAACCCTTTTCTGTATATCGATCAAATTCAAGTCATTGCCGCGTGACATTGTATAACACAATTATGAAAATAAATCTGTTACTCATAATAATCGATTGTCTCATCAAATGAGATATAAATTTCTTTTGAGTAAAAAGAAGTCTGCTCACTCAGAATAGATGCTGCTGTAGCACTTATTTTCAAGGATTCAGATATAATCCAATTCAAATCATGCCCCACAGACAGACTATAATCAGATAAACCCTGATACAAGATTCCAATTGTGTGAACTCTTTCTGAGCCCCTATTATGTGTGAAGTGCTTTCAGAAACTACTCAACAAGGATCTCCTAAGTGCTAGTTAATACTGTGAAGAATACTAAGCATTAGCCCATGCTCTTAATAGATTGTAATCTTATAGGAAGGAATTATAAAGAGTATACCTAAAAAACACAAAAACATAAAATACTCAAGTTACACATATCTAGTATAGATGTTAAGTGACATTTCCTATACGGCGTCGGAATGGTGTCATGATGTGCTTTCATTTGTGTAACCGATCTAACCAGTTCTCCTCAGGGCATCTATCACACATAATAGAGAATCCCGTCTGCCTGTATTCACACCACCGTTGTGAATTGTGAACTTAGGAAATTAAGTTTCCGTGGTCATATTGTAAAATGCATCTATTTCAACTGGTCCGTGCTCTGGCAATACAAACACACTATACACTATGAGTATTAGCATCCTATTTCAGAGTTGCAGACTCACTTGTCAAATTTTTAAAGAAATTATGGAACGGATCAGCAATGCCCTCTAGTGGTTTCTCGTAACCATTGCCAAAGGTGATAACGACTTCTTTGAAAGAGGCGCTAGGCCCTGAGACACACATTTAATAACAGAGCCTCTGAAACTTTAAGAGTCTTGCCCAACTCCCCACAATGGACAAGAACAGCCTACATCTCAGGTGTCATGAATTGCATCATCCTTTCCTCAGGTCAGGTCTTCCCAACCTTTCAGATGTCATGGGACCCATAGAAAGGCTCAATATTTTAAAACACGCTAGAGTAAATGCATGGAGAGAGCCCACCACAGCTGTTCCAAGGAATGTTAGAATCCGTTTCCCAGCGCAGCTAAAACCTGCTTGTGTGACACACTCACTTGGAAGTTCTACTTCAGTCAATCAACTAACCAGTCAATGCTTTTGTATTTGTGGCCTGCAAGTGCGAAGAATCAGCTAGAACTCTGGGGGACACCAAAAGTGAAATGTATAGCCACTCACCTACCTGGTCTTCTCTTCCATAAAATTCATTCTCACAGAAGGTTTATTTGGTCTCTGAGATTCGATATGGGTTTCCTAATACCCCCAAATGATTCTTGAATTTGTTGCATGAAAACTGCATGCTCTAAAGCTGATCTTTATGCTGCAGCCATTCTCTGCACCGCTGTTTCTGTTTACGGGTCCCCTGGAATACAGAACAACATGACTCGTCTGTGGCTCTTGGGGTTCTTGCTGCACTACTTTCCTACCCAAATTCTTCCCTAAGTGACTTAGTGGAATTGTTCAAGCAGTCAGTGTGGCCCCTCTGGCGCGGCCCCCTGTTTGCCCGTGCTGGTGCATGAGTGTGCACCTATAGGTGCCACCTACAGGCAGGCTGCCTCTCGCTCACTGGTGTCCATCCTGTTCCAGATGTACATCACAAGCACAATCAAGACAAAGAGCAGTCGGCTGGCTAAACCCGTGCTGTGCCTGGGAACCCTCTGCACTGCCTTCCTGACAGGCCTCAATCGGGTCTCTGAGTACCGGAACCACTGCTCCGACGTGATTGCGGGCTTCATCCTGGGTACTGCTGTAGCCCTGTTTCTGGTGGGTCAGCTTCCCTCTTTCTGGTGTCTTCCCCTCTCGCACCCTCTGAAAGCCTGGCCGGGTTCACGAGTCAGGTCAGCCAGACCACAGTGTAAGTCCATGCTCCTCCTGCCCCAGCCTTGTAGGTGGCCATTTTTTCCCCAAGGATTATGCATCCTTTTGCCACAAAAAGGACTTCTTTTTTTTTTTTGTAGCTTTGAAATGCTCTTTAATTTGCGAAGATATATTTAATTTTTATTATTATTATTTTATTAGCATATAATGTGTTATTTGTTTCAGGGGTACAGGTCTGTGATTCATCAGTCTTACACAATTCACAGCACTCACCATAGCACATACCTTCCCCAGTGTCCATCACCCAGCCACCCCATCCCTCCCACCCTCCCAAACCATAAAAGACTCTTAATCTCAGGAAACAAACTGAGGGTTGCTGGAGGGGAGGGCAAAAAGGACTTCTAAAGTACCTTTTCTTTCGGGAATCTGATTGCATATTCCCCACGGGGGTCAGGAAGAGGAGGGCCTGGGGCAGATGGCTTGCCCCACTTCCTTCAACACTGGGCTAAGGAGTGAGGCCTGGCTGACATAATTCCGCGTACCCTCAGAGCAGTGTTCTTTAAATATTTGTGCAGAAGGTATTGAGAGAAGCTAAGTGTTGCTTGAGGGAAGAACAGAAAACAAAGACTGTGGATGGAAGCAAGACAGCCCCTTCTCAGACATCCGCAGAGATTCAGCTCTCGTCCACACCTGTACATCCCACTCAGCAGTACGAAACCCCTCCTCCAGCCGCACCCAGACTTTCTAGAAGGCTTCTGTTACCATCTAAACATGGCTCTTGGGCGTCTTATTTCCACTCCAGATAGCTTCTCAACCACATATAATAATCTTTCTGGAGAAAAGTTTTAGTTAATATAGTTTTCTCCATATCTGATGATTTTAGTTCTTCAAAAAGCTGGTGGCCTTGCCACCTGCTCAACTAGGAAATCTTTTCATCTGAGTTGGATTGGAAGTGAAGACGCTAATTTTTATTTATTTTTTGTCTTTTTATAGTTTTACTGAAGTATGCTAGGCAGATCATAAATGGCACATGAAGTGTACAATTGGATCAATTTTGACATACAGATACATCTTTCTCTCTCTTCCTTCCCCTCATTCCCAAGCAACCACTGATCTTTCCATCACTCCATCACTCTGTATGAGTTTGTCTTTTCTAGGATTTCGTATGAATGGAATCATAGAGTCTATATTCCCTTTTTTTTTTTTTTTTTAAGATTTAGCCTACTCTGGTCCAAAGCCCCCATTAAGATTGGCATCACACTTAGATGGATTTCATGGTCCCATGACCTAATTCTCCCTTGTGCAATCCTTCCTCCTTGCCCTTCCCAACGTACAAAATACACATATGCCTCTCCCAACCTCTAACTCTGAGTTTTCCAACTTTTTTACCTGCTGAGATACAGAAAATGCTCACATTTACTCAGAACACTGATCTCTCAGTGGAGATTAGGAAGCTCCATTTTAATTCAAAATTATTTTTAATGGATCCAGGCTTTCTTTCTAAAGCAAAAGATGGAGGACTTCAATGCAAATTGTCTGTATGAAGCTGCAGGAAAAACGGTGCTGAGACGATCCTGAGATGTTGATATCCCCTAAGGGATATTTCCCACTGACTGCTTTCTAAAAGAGGGAAGGAGTACTGGAGGCTTCAGGAGAAGAGAGGGTTTTCAAAGACAGATCAGCAGTTCAAAAATGAAGGCTTGGGCTCAAAAGCCAAACAGTTGTGCTGTCCCTCAGTCCTGGAGCGAGCTTTCCCAGCTAGAAAGAGGGGTGCTCACTGTCCCAAGCTACTGATGAGGTTTTTATGGGATGAAATCTGTGAAAACCTTTGCATTTTCTAAGGACCCACATACAAATTCTGCTTTTGTATTAAACTTGTTTTTTCTCAATAACTTGCAGTCCTGTTTCCTACTGCTCAATTACTGTTTGCTTTGTTACTAGCTTCCCAGTTGATGGCCAATGTCAAAATTTGTTTTCTACAAATGGTCTTTATGTAAGAGCCAGAACCACTACCGAATGGCTCTGGCAGGAGATAGACCCCACGGTCTCCCGCTGTTATCTGCGTGTGCCCATGTACACACCTCACATGCGCTCACACTGAGCTTGGAAATGGGTCTTAGAAGAGACTGGAAGCCCTCCAAAGTGGAGACTTGGAGAGGAGACTGGGAGAGAGGAGTCTGAGAGCAGGAGCATACTTGCAGCATATGTGCATTCTTGTTTTGTGTTTCCAATGAAAATGAAATGGAGGGGAGTGGACCGTTAACTGAGCAATCACTACGTGCCCTACCCTTTATATCCACCAAGTCACATGCTCCTGGGACAAGCCCTGCCATATTCTTATCCTCATTTTCTAGATGAAGAAAGTTAGGCTCAAAAATAAGTAACTGACCGATGGCCATCCAACCAATAAGCCATAAATCTGACCTGGGTCTTCCCATCTCCAGAGCTCCTAACCTCCCACTTCCCCCATTTCTTTAATGGAGGTGGTTTAAGCAGAGCTGGAGAGTGAGATGGAAGAAAGCCAAGTAGAGAACATTTATATAAATGTTCCACAGGGTTTGAAGAGTGACGGGAAAGATTCAAAGATCAAGGTGCCAGTGGCTCAGTCAATTAAGCTTCTGCCTTCGGCTCAGGTCATGGTCTCAGGGTCCTGGGATAGCTCCCTGCTCAGTAGGGAGCCGGCTTCTCCCTCTCCCACTCCCCCTGCTTGTGTTCCTGCTCTCACTCTCTCTCTCTCTCTCTGTCAAATAAATTAATAAAATCTTAAAAAAACAAAATTAAAATTCCTTTAGAAAAAAGATACTGAATATAGAAACAAAGATGCTGAACAAGCGAAGAGAGAGCATGGAAAGAGACAGATAAACTCTATGAGGGCAAAAGAAGCAGAGAAGATGGTAAAGACAGACTCAGTTATGAAGGGGGCCTCAGTAGGAAATAAAGAAAAGTGAGTAGTAATTTTGAGGGAGAGTATTTTAATGGAAGCAATAGAAGAAAAATGCCACTGAATTATTTAATCTCAAGCAAACAGTAGTCCTATAAATTAAGGATGGTCATCTTGGGCAGGAGGTAAAGACTAACTCACACTGATTATTTGCTATGAGTTTGGCACTTAAGAAGAGGCAGAAGAGTATAGTGGTATGATCAAGGGGCTACGGAGTTAAAAATCTCTGTGTGACCTTAGGCAAGTTATCTAACTTCGCCTGTGCCTCTTTATCTAAGTTGGAGATGATAATAGTACCTCCCTTGTAAGATTGTTGAGTGGGTTCGATGCAGGAAAGTAAAATTCTCAGGGCAATGCCAGCCACAGAGTGGCCCTCAGTAAATGTTACCTGTTATTATGAGGTGGTTTACATTCATTGTGTCTTTTAATCACTACAGATCTGTGAGAGAGGTGTTGTTATTTCCATTTTACAGGTGGGGAAACAGGCTCAGTGGGGTGGGTTGATTATCACTGGCCACGTGGTGATCAGTCAGATGCTTCATCAGCCTTTAGAGGTGCTCAGCAAACACCTAGACAGTGCCCAAGGTCTTTGCATGGTCCCTACCCACTGGCTCAAAGGGAAAAAGTCACGATGGCAATGACATTCTAGGGGAAAGGCCTGCCACCCTCCCAGATGGCCAGGCATTGATGGCTGCAGTCTGACCCCAGTCTTTTTCCCCCTCATCCTGCAGGGAATGTGTGTGGTCCATAACTTTAAAGGAACACAAGGATCTCCTTCCAAACCCAAACCCGAGGATCCCCGTGGAGTACCCCTCATGGCTTTCCCAAGGATAGAAAGTCCTCTGGAAACCTTAAGTGCACAGGTATAGTAAAATGGTTTTAGCAAAACAAACCCACAGGCTCAAGGCCTGTTAGCTTGGGAAGTAAACTCATCAATTTCTCTACTGGAAGCAGGATACCACTGAATCCACTCAGCACTGATAAAAATCTCATGTAAAGGCTTTAAGAATTTCAAGCTTCTCTCAGTTAGTCCTGTATTTATTCTGGGGCTTGGCAATCATGAAGCCTCAGGAAGTCCTTAGTAATGTCTAACTGAAACAACAGCTGCTTTAAGACAACTTGATCTACTACATAATACCACACTTATGAAATTTGGACCAATTATGTGAGAGGCCAATTTGATTTATTAACTAGGACAATATTTGGAAAGAGAAAAGTTTTATTACATTCAATGATAGATGTAGACTAGAAGCGCTTTTGAAACGTGATGACTAAGTGTCCTTTGGGATCTATTTTGATGACTACAATCAGAAAAATTCAATGCAACCCTACTCACTGGTCTCTTATTTACATCAGGGCCTCGTTTCATGTCAGATAACAGAAAATAATTAGCCACCTAGTCCTTGTCCTCAAAGAACTCACAGATAATCAGGCAGGTGGATATAAATGAGTAATCATAATAGGGCATGCTGAATCAGAGGTCCACAAAGTGCTTTGTGAATACAAATGAAGGAAAAAAAATATGTTGTCTGAGAGGACAGGAAAAGCCATGGAGACTTGCCACCTGAAGGTAGCCTTAAAGATGGTTTCCAGCACTTATTTTTGCCTGGGGTAGTTGCTAGGTGCTTCACAAATACATCCTTATCTCAACAAACACCTTTTAAATTGGTAGGAGAATTCCCATTTCACAGATAAAAATAGGAATCTGAAAATAGCAATATACAATTAACATGCCCGAGGCCACATAGCTTGCCAGTGGGAGAGCTGAGCTGAGTTGTTCTTGAGGCAGACAGAGAATGGGGATAACCAATACCAAAACAGGGTTTTCACTGGCAAGCCACTTTGCTAAAATGTCTGTAATAATTTATCTTGAAATCTCCTTTATATTTATATTCTTACAAAACCATTTTTGTAGATAGTATGATGGAAAAGCAAATCACTTTCCACTGGAATTATCATGTACTTCATATCATGAGAATACAAAACAGTATTTTTCCCTATTTAAAGATTATTGGCTATCAGACATCTCTCTGAGATGAACTGTCCTAGTCCTATTTCTTTTCACATTTAATGAAGTCTTCCTAATTTTATTAACAAGAAAAACAAAACAATAAAGCTATTTCTATCTTGGGAAAACTAGGGCTCTACATTAAACCCAGTGCCAAGTATTTTGTTTGTTTTCCTTTAACCTGTATTAAGGTGAAATTTTTGACTTGGTTTAATGAGAAAGAACATACTGAAAAATGTATTACTGGTTTATTGATATGCGGCCTGTTGATACAGGTTGAATGATAAAGTGGCTCAATCGTGATCCCTTGTAATGAAACCGTGAGACAGTCTCTCTGGTCTTCCCTATCTATTTATGTTACTGTACCTGATAAGATCAGAGTGGTTGCCTCTACTTTTGAGGTGAAGCAACTGAAGACAAAGGTGAGTTTTAAAAGCAAACAAATATTTACTGAGTTCCACAAACATGGCAGTGTCTGTGTTCTTTTAAATGCTGACTACTTTGCCTTGAACGTCCTGGTTTAAGGACACCCCCTTTCAAACCCAGGCTTCTGCCCAACACTGCTCAAGCACTACGCTCTGTTGGAAACCTTCTCCAGACTTCTGTCTTCTCCCTCAGAACAATTAATAGTTGACCATCCAGGTCAGAGACATCTAGGCCATATTTTGGGGGATTCCACTTACATTGAAAAATGAAGTGCCAAACAGTTTCAAAACTGATCTTCCATAAGATAGATAAAAGATTCCTTCAAAATATATATTATTATTCACTACAGGCAGTAGTTGAACTTCTTCCAAATCTGTCCATGTATCTTTATTTCCATGTCTCTCACCCCCTCTGGTTACAGTGAGGTCTTTTCTGAATACACAACCCTTTCTGTGATTGTCCTGCCCAATGGATGCCAATAGTGTCCCTTCATATCTGCCCCTCCCCCCCAAGAACTTGGAGATCTTTGAGGATCTGAACACTATGAACCATGTCTTATTTACTCTCCATATTTCCTGGCATTCACTAGAGGTGAAACAAATGTTTGATGGATAGAGGCAAGCCAGAACCAAAACCTGAACTAAACACTTTAGACAAAACCAAGAACCTAAAATCAGACCACCATCACTATCTGAATCTCCAAAGAAAATAGAAATTAATAAGAAACAACAGGACTTCAGCAGGCTAGTCAAAGTAAAGCTACAGGAAGCTGGATAGAGAGTTTACTTCTCAAGTGATGCCTTCCACACCAACTGTAGAAGACTCAAGTAACAAAGCACCTACTTTTAGTATCAAATGTTTCCACGTGTAGTTAGGATGATTATACTCTTTATTTGTTGGCCCAGAAAAGAAAATTAGCATTTATTGCAAGCGATCACATTCATTCCTCACAACAATTCTGCAGTTGGTATTGTTAATTCTGTTTTGTAGATGAAGTAAGTAAAGCACAAAGAATTTAAGAAACATGCCCAGGGTCACCAAGTCAAAATTAAAACAGGCCCATCTAAGTCTAAAGGCCCTATTGAATGTACTATACCACACAGCCTGGTATGACATTCAAGGAAAATTCCATTTGGAAATCTGCATCTCTTAGCATTCAAAGGAAAAATGGAGTAGGGGATAGCGTGTTTGAACTGAGCTACCGATCTTCCAAAATAAATATGCCCTATGTTTTCACCTGGGGGCAGGAACTCTCTGTGCAACCCCAACACCTGTGTTTTCTATTAGAAGATGGCTCCTTTGTAATTTCTGGGATTGAACCATCTTCCCAGGAAGAAGAATTTTGAGGAACTGAGAGAAAGTATGAACCTTTCTTCAGGGCATGCATTCATACATGTGAAATCCGCCCCACTGTTCAAGATACCTCAAGGAGAAGACTGGATGGGGAGGGGACCTGGTCACCCTCCTTTCCTTCCTCCCAAGAACCTTCTTTCTTTCCCTTTGTCCACATGGAGCCCCCAGAGCTCCAGCACTTTTTCTTCCTCTCTGAAACATCAACTCGGATTTGAATATTTGTCTTCTGTATTCCCCTTAGCATAGTTGATTGAGACAAGGTACATTTTCTAAAATCTTTCCCAAGTACTGAAGAAAAACCAAAAAGTACATAATTATAGAATCCAACAAACCAAAAATGGTTAGGTTTCCAAAGCATGATTTTATGGTCCTACTGAGTGAGTGTGATTTCACAGAGACCCCATTCCAGGAACCCACAGAGTGACTGTGATCCTAAAAAGATGAGCGTGGAATTACCCGTGTTCTGCACCCGAGCAGTCACCCTTAGTTTGAGCAATTGTGTGCCTGTCAAACATAGTTTATATTAACAAAGAAATGAAGTTAGAGAGGAAACAGTTATATTAACCTATTTGGGTTGGTATAAAGTTTCTCAGTGTCTCCAGATTTGGGGAGGGGGAGAGATTTTATTTCTTTAGCAGAAAAAGAATCCAATTTATGTTGACACCCAGATGCCTGGAACCTTACTCCAAAGGGTTCTAATTCACCAATTCTGAGGTAAAAGAGTATTTATATTTAAGAAAATATTCCCAGAGGAATTCTAATGCCCCTCCCCCCCCCCCGCCTTGATTTCAAACTAGTGATACTACAGACTTTGTATTAAATAGAAAAAAAGACCTGGAAAGTTAAAGAGATCTGCCCAAAGTCACGCATTTAGTTACCTTCAGCTGTTGAATTACTCTATCTTTACCACTTAGTCTCAAATGGAATCTTATAAACATGTAAATGACCAAAGTATTGACCACAGAAGTTTTTTCAAAAAGGAAGCATATTATAATAGTAAAAACACAAAAGGAAAAGTTATTTTTCACACTATGTCAAGAAATGCATCAAGCTCTAGTTCTCACAAATACGGCACATAAAAGTACCTTGAACAATAAAATACTCCATTTCTAAAATGTATAGTTGAGCTCTCAGGAATATACTATAAGTCTCTAGTGTGCTGAAAACACACAGGAATCACGAAACCCATAATAATCAATCAGATCTAATGCCACAGTTTCTTCTATTTCTCATCCCCATAGACTGGGGGTTTTAAGTTCAAACAAAAGAGGAAATGTTCGGTCTGCAAAAGGGGGGTCCTGTATATATAAGTTATATAAACAAGAGGCAGGGGTTGTATAAACAAGCTGTATCTGCAAAAATTTATAGAATTACAAGGAAAAGGGACAAAGCTACAATCATAGTACAGATTGTAACACATTTCTAATTAATAAGCAAACAAAACATAGTGAAGATATAGATGATTAGCAAGGTTGATCTAATGTGCATTATATATAACCCTCAAAACACATGAAACATTATGAAAATAAACCACAGAGAAGTCTCAAGAAAGTGTACAGTATCTATATCATACAGATTCCATTCTCTAGAAAAAAAATTCAGATACCTACACCTAAAAACAAACAAACAAAAAAACCTATACATTTGAAACCAGTAAACTCATTTCTATATAGCTCATGACTCAAAGAATGAATCATACAGAAATATTTCAAAAATTAGGACTGTTTGATATTAAAACACTACATTAAAACTGTGGGATGCAGCTAAAGTTACTTTGAGATTCTTAAATGTTTCTATTAGAATATGGTTGAGTAAGTATAATATAAGACAATTTTATAGAGACCAAGTTTAGTTGAAGGAATTATTTTTTTTGGTTGAAAAATCAGGGAAGTTTTAGGGTCACCCAGCTGGCTCAGTCGGTAGAACGTGCGACTCTTGATTTCGGGGTTGTGAGTTCCAGTCCCCCACAGAGTGTAGAGATTACTTAAATAAATAAATAAAACTTTAAATATATATATATCAGGGAATATATAGAGATTGGTGTAGAGATTACTTAAATAAATAAATAAAACTTAAAAAAAATATATCAGGGAATATATAGAGGAGGTGACAATTTGAGGGGCCTTGGAAGGCATTCCAGGAAGAGGGAACAGCGTGTGCAAAGCCAGGAGCCAAGAGCACAAGGGCACAGCCCGAGTACGCGCGTGAGTCAGTCAGCCCAGCTCTGAGACTGCATCTGCTTGTCTTTGCAGAATCACTCTGCCTCCATGACCGAAGTCACCTGAGACAACTGAGGTGTCACAAGCTGTTTTTTTTATCACCCTCCAATTCGATACTTCAAGACACACAGTTACTTGATGTCAAACTGTGAAGACAAGTATTATGTTTATCTAGTTAGAGGCTAATGTTTTGTACATTTTTTGTATGAGGAAGTGATGTAGCTTGCCCTGATTTTTTTTTTTTTTTTTTTTTTGGTCAGCTTTAATATATTTATGCCAGAATTTTAAACCAATAAAATTTTCTTCTTGTTCCAGTGTGCATTGAAAAACCACATTGATTCAATGATTGATGTTGTTTTGTGATATTTGTACACAAACCTTCTTTTCTCAGTTTTATAGGCACAGAAATAAAATGAATATAACAATTCACTTTAACCCTTTATTACCATACTTGCTGCCTCCTCCAGAACTTTTGAATTTTAATGAAAGTTAACTTTTGAGTTGCAGGGAGGGCAATGTTGGTTAATGGTAAATCTCAAAATCAATTGTGCAGGAAGAAATATTCCTTTCAAAAAGAACTTTGTGTCCTTGTCTCTTAACCTGTTTTGTATTCTAAGTTAATCTATTAATGAAGTCACTTACTTACATAAACAAGTGGCAGAGACTCTTGGATTTGAAGGGTGTTGGGGCTATATGGTTCTCTCTTCGATAATGGCTTCTCCCATCTCAGAAACTCAAGGTCTTTCTGGAATCATGTCCTTGGGCTGGCAGATGACACTGCAGACTTCTTTCCAAAAAGCAATCTGTACCAGTCTCCCCTGTCAACTCAACAGTTTTATATATTATATTGTATGGACTTTATATGAAAATGAATATTTTACACTTTGCACAGTATTATTTTACGGAAAGGGTATCTCCAAACTAGAGCATCTCCAACCTAGAGCCCCAGAGCATCTCCAACCTAGAGCCCCAGAGTAACAGCTTGACTTTGTGGCTTTTAATTATTCTAGAATTTTAACTGCATCTCATGTTTCTAGCATGGTAATAACTAATGTGTAACTCCTTTGAGAGAAGGAGCTCCCTTGTCTGTACCTATCAGAATGTTTTCTTGACACCTTCCATGTTGGCTCTTCTTAGCTTTTTTTTGTACATATTTTTTTTTCTAAAGAGAAGAAAAAAAATTATCACAAAATGTATTCTGGCTCATGTCGTTTGTTTTACGCTTCATCCACTGGGCAAAGGTATTTGAAGAGTCACAATGAAGTGAACTCAATAAATGTTTATACTTTTTAGTTCCATGCCTGCTGAGATAAGTCCTTCTAGAGGCATGACTGGTAGGTCTTTTCAAGGGGGAGTATGTGAGTGAGTGAGTGAGTGAGTGAGTATGAGGAGGGGGTGTGTGGGTGTGTGTAGGCAAAATTTAAAAATTCTTGAAATTGTTAGGACACTTGTCTAGATGCCTAACAAGCTACCTTGGTTTTCAGCCTGCCCATATTGAGTTGTCAATAAAAAGTTAGTCATTTTTAGGAACAAAACTTACCTCTGCGAAATAAAACTTTGCCTGATCTCTCATCTCATTCTGACCTAAAGTTATGTACGTTTCTATGCACACACCTTCGCATACATCTTCTCAGTGCTGTCTGGCTGATGAAGTTGGGTAGGCAGGCAAGGAAGGAAAGAGTACTGAAAGCTCTGTTCATCCCAGAGGCCATGCCACATGTCTTCACGGACATAATCTGGTTGTTCTTGAGGCAGCCCAGGGAAGCTGGGACGACCCCAAGGCGGTGCTCTGTCAGCACTGGTATTAGAATCCCGGTCTTCCTGATGCCATCATAGAAGATGCCTTTGAACCAAGGCTGCGTCTTTTGAAAGGTTTTTCAACCTGATCTACTTGCTTAGATGGCTCAGGGGATTGTGTCTGTAAGAAAAGCACATAATGAGAAGGATGCATTCTGCTCATTAGAAGGAATAATTTGCAGGCTTGGAGCTCTCCACTTTGTATAAGCTACCTAAGCATAATGTTCCCCAATTTCTGAGTGATTTTAGGATTTTTTTTTAATAACAGCAGTGAGGACTTCGTTTTATTTTCTTGTTCATGGTAAGACATTCTGAAAAATGCTGGCAGGCTTTATTGATTTTACATTACCCGTTTCTCATCACAGTGAGAGGCCATTTAAACGTGTGACTACCAGATGGTATTTCCAAGAACATAAGTCAAGCTGACTTCTGAGTGAGTGTTATCCTTCTGCTTTCCTTTCTGGTTTCCATCTGGAAGGACCTCTCAGGTGTTACAAGAGCTCTAGCCACAGACTCTAGTTTCCTAGTCTTGGGCTTGGGGGGTATGTGTACATGACTGAGTCAAGCTCAGAGGACACCACACTGTGACGCTTGGAAATAAGAGGCATCTCTGGGCTAGCATCCCTGGGTCCACTGAGCTAGTCTGATTCCTTCCATTATGCTATGGCACCTTAGTATTGCCCCTAGTTAGCCCCAAGTCACTTCACAGACCTCAAGTTGATCTTTCAAGTCTGCCCCTTGAGATTTATTTCTTAGGGCTAGGGACCTCTCCACGTGGGCCTTCTACCAAAGACAAAACCCTCTGTCTAAATAGGATGGGTGGTCACTCTAGCCTCAGAATGAATCCTGTAATGAGCTTTTCCTCTTTTTACGGAAAGCCCAGAGGAGCCTGTGAAGTCTGACCCCCTGTGAGAGGGAAGAGGGAAAGAACAAAAGAAAGGCTAAGGAAGCCTGTTGACCTGAACAACTTCACAGAGCAAATAACTAGTTTGCCAAACAGATGGATTCCAAACATCCTCCTAATTTGGCTAAAGGAGACAATGACTCATTTGGAAATAAAGAGAATTTGAATGGAGCCTGCAGATAGTTGAATGATAAGTATATTTAGATAAAGGAATGATAAGGATGAGGAAAGGCACTCATGAATGTGTGGCTGCCTCTTCTGGCAAATTCTAAAGATCTCCCTGTCAAGCTGTGATAGAAGGGCTGTATGCTGCTCTTCTGAATCAGAGAATGCAAACAGGCATGATACCACACTCCGAAAGAGAGGGAGTGCATAAAATGGGATGATTTAAAGAGCAGAAGAGCCAGGAGGAGCCTTTTTGTTTCAATATATTGGCTTGATTTCCTTATTTTATGCAGCTACACTCTCAAGGGTACTAAATATCTTGGAGGCGAACATGTGAAATACCAGATTGCCCTAGTTTGTTTTAAGGAGTAGGGTTGCAGTAAGACTGTTATGCTACGCCTGCCCTGCCCAATTCAAGATGTGCACCAGATCTAGTGTGTCATTTACTGTCATCCTCTGTACTGACTACCATGAGAACTGTGTAGTGAGCACCAAGCCCCTGGCTTGCATTCTAGTTCTTGATCCAGGTGTCCCAGGATCAGTTAACACATTCATGGATATCCCGGGATCAATTGACATATTGATACTCTACTCTCCAGCCCATTGACCCCTGTGGAGCCCAGTCAACTGCACACACAATTCTAAAATTAGAAATGACCTCTGCCTGGGAAAGCAACGTTTATACCACTCGAGGCTGGTGCCTCTGTCCTCAGCCGGGCTTGTGCATTTTGGTACCTGTGTGTGTCAGCATCCATAAAAGGTTACAATCTAGAGCCTTCCCATGAAACCAAGTAAAACTTCGCGCAGGGTGAAGAATGAGGTGAATGTGAAGCTCTTTTCCTTAAAGACAGTCTCTTTAAAAAAGAGATGTGCTTACTTTGCACATAGCCCTACTCTCATGGCCAAGATGATTTTTTTCTATAGTTGACTGAACTAGATTTTTTTCTATTAGTGCGCTTTCTTCTTTGTCCCAGTTTTTCTCATTCAGGGCAATGCTGGACAACATTCACTGAACCTTTCTTACTGAGGCCAGAACACACCTCTGCTTGGTCTGCTCTTCCTTGCTGTATGTATAGTAATCTCAATTAAAATATTTTGGGCCCTGTGTCTCTGGACCAGGAGAAAGTCTATCTTTACTACTGTGCGTTGAGCTAATTAAACTGAAGGATTATAAGGATGCTTACCACATCTGACCTCAATTATAGTGGAAGCTATAATATAACAGGTAAGAAAGGATTGAATTATTTCATCCCTAGCTACAGCAACTTGTATAGCTACTGTTGTCAGGTGTCAAGTCTAGTTGTCAATAATAGCTACGTGAGTTTTGAAGGAAGACTGTAAATTCATCTGTATTGTAAAGTCATCTCTACTTGTGTGACCTGAGATAAGTTAACCTCTCCAAGGCTTAGTATACTCATCTACAAGATGGAAATAATTTAGGGACTACCTATGCTGTGATAGTTAATTTTATGTGCCAACTTGACTGAACTACAGGGTGCCCAGACATTTGGTCAAACATTATTCTGGATATGTCTATGAGGGAGTTTTTGGATGACATGAACATTTGAATCAGTAGACTAAGAAGATTGCCCTCCCTAGGGTGGGTGGCCCTCATCAAATCAACTGAAAGCTGAATGGAACCAAAAGGCTAATTTTCGGGCGCCTGGGTGGCTCAGTTGGTTAAGCGACTGCCTTCGGCTCAGGTCATGATCCTGGAGTCCCGGGATCGAGTCCCACATCGGGCTCCCTGCTCGGCAGGGAGTCTGCTTCTCCCTCTGACCTTCCCCCCTCTCATGTGCTCTCTCTCTCTCACTCTCTCAAATAAATGAATAAATAAAATCTTTAAAAAAGAAAAAAAGGCTAATCTTCCCTCAAGTGAGAAGGAACTCCTCTCACCTGACTTTGTGAACTAAGACATTGGTCTTTGCCCGACTTTAGATTCATATTGAAACATCAGTTCTTCTTGGATCTCAAGCCTGTTAGCTTTCAGACTAGAACTTACACTATTATTGGCTCTTGTGGTGCTCAAGCCTTTCAGACTCAGGTTAGAATTACACCATCAGCTCTCTTGAGTTTCCAGTTTGCTGATTGCAGATCTTAGGCCTTCTCAGCCTCCATAATTGCATGAGCCAATTCCTCATAATAAATTTCTTTATATGCATTATGTTGGTTCTGTTTCTCTAATACAGATTTTGGTCCTGAGAACATTCTAAAGAAACATAATTTTAAGGATGAGTTTTCTGCATGGGTTTTGGGGTTTCTGGAATTGGCTCTTTATTCTGATTAGATTCAAAGATGCTAATGACTCTATTTCAAGTAGTAAAGAGAACACTAATAGTCCGTGGCATAATCTGGCAATAGGGATATGCAAAACATCACTATGGAATACTCGTAATCAACCCACTAATAAGAAGCAAGGGACTGAGCGGCATTGTATATGATACTTCTGAACATTTTTGGCAAACTAATGAATATAACAAGAGTGGCTAGCTGTTCCTGATGTCACTGGACAAAGTAGGGGGAAAATGTTGAACTTAGGGATTTAAATTCCCAATGTATGTGCCCCATAAATGATCTGAAAGCTTCTATGTGCTCCCTGAAGAAGATCCTCATCTTCTGTAGCCATAGGGCTGAGACTGTTAAAAATCAAACCCAGAATCTTATCTGGTAACTAGCTGAATCACAATGCAAGTCAAACTCCCAGCCTCATAGTTTTCTACGATTAAAGTGAGGGCATTAATGGGGAAAGTATGCCATAAAGATTGTGAGGATTCAATTAAATGACTCATGAAAAGTTTTTAGCATCATTTCTACACAGTAAACATTCAATAAGCATTTTTGTGTCTGTGTTTCTGCAAAATAGGTGGCTTACTTTCAGCCCATTTCCACTCAGGAGGTGACTCTACTTACTACAGGAAGTTTCTTCTTTCCACTATCCCACCACCACAAACGAAATATAATACAATCACTTCTAGCAACAATACATGGTCCTCAGGTAATGCATATTATGTGAGTTTATGAAACTTTAAAAGTCTAAGAAATGTCTCATGAAATTCCAGATGGATATTAATTTTTTTCACTCTTTTTTTTATTGTTACGTTAATCACCATACATTACATCATTAGTTTTTGATGTAGGATTCCATGACTCATTGTTTGCGTATAACACCCAGTGCTCCATGCAGAACGTGCCCTCCTTAATACCCATCACCAGGCTAACCCATCCCCCCACCCCCCTCCCCTCTAGAACCCTCAGTTTGTTTTTCAGAGTCCATCGTCTCTCATGGTTCTTCTCCCCCTCCGATTTCCCCCCCCCTTCATTCTTCCCCTCCTGCTATCTTCTTATTCTTTTTTTTTTTAAACATATAATGTATTTTTGTTTCAGAGGTACAGGTCTGTGATTCAACAGTCTTACACAATTCACAGTGCTCACCATAGCACATACCCTCCCCAATGTCTATCACCCAGCCACCCCATCCCTCCCACCCCACCCCCCACTCCAGCAACCCTCAGTTTGTTTCCTGAGATTAAGAATTCCTCATATCAGTGAGGTCATATGACACATGTCATTCTCTGATTGACTTATTTCGCTCAGCATAATACCCTCTAGTTCCATCCACGTTGTTGCAAATGGCAAGATTTCATTCCTTTTGATGGCTGCATAATATTCCATTGTATATATACCACATCTTCTTTATCCATTCATCTTGCCCACCTTTCTTTTAAAAAATTAGGTTGTGCAATTTGTCCTTCTACACTGCCTCAGGCCAAATCCAAAAGAGGGTGGGCTGCTGTGATGAGGGAAGTGCCTGTGATCATGATAGTCTTCAGTAGCAAAGAACAGAAATTCCCAATGTAAATGGCTTCAACAAATAAGGAAATTTATTTAATCCAATAACAAGAAATCCAAAGGTTGAGCATCCATGAAAACAACATAATTAGAGCCTCGGTTCCATTTCTCTGCAACTCATTTGGCTCAGACCTTGTGTGTTGGTTTTGTCCTCAGACTGGCCTCAGTGTATCGTCAGCATTAAGATAAAACAGCTTCCAAAGGAAGAGTCGCCTTTCTTTGCTTTTTTTTTTTTTTTAAGATTTTATTTATTTGACAGAGAGAGACACAGTGAGAGAGGGAACACAAGCAGGGGGAGTGGGAGAGGGAGAAGCAGGCTTCCTGCCGAGCAGGGAGCTTGATGTGGAGCTTGATCCCAGCACCCAGGGATTATGACCTGAGCTGAAGGCAGGCACTTAACGACTGAGCCACCCAGGTGCCCCGCATTTCTTTGCTTTTTTAAGATAAGGAAGACTTCCCGCAAATTCCCAGAATGTCTCTTTCAGACAATCTTCATTTTCTTCAGATGTCTCTGACACCCTATTGACAAGAATTATGTCTCATGTTGGTGTCTACACTACTTACTGGATGAAGGAAAAAAACCACCATGATTGGTCTACACCACTTAGCACTCACCTATGGGGGCTGGAGTAAGTCTAGAACCACTGAAGCACAAGGACACATTTGGGTACTATTAGAAGGGAGGAATTTTAGGCTACCAAGAGTACATGCCACAGAGTTTTGAAACCAATATAACTTTCTACCAGAAGCAACAGTAATCTGTGAAGAGCACGTAAAAAGGATGAGACAAGAATGTTCAGTCACGGTGTAATAAAGAGTGGCAAGCCTTAGGAATAAAGAAATCCAGAGATTGAGGCACTGCCAGATCCTGTATTGCAAATTATACATATTCAAAGGCACATAAATCTTTGCCTTTGAGGTAGACTGTCTAACCACCCTAGAAAGGGAATACTATAGAGTGAAAGTACTGGGACTCCTAATTACACATAAATAGGAAGATACGTTGTATCCTACGTATTTATTTAAACCAGAGGGACAGCTGCAGTGTGCCAAAGGACACAAGGAAGGAGAGCATAGCTCAGAGAATCAAAATGCCTGGACAGGTCAATTCAAGAGTAATCTTGGTCCACACGTTCAAGAAAACATTTGGAATGCATGGGGAACCAGAAGAGCCCCTCCCCCACTCACAATTTTCATTTGTTATGAAAACAGTAGAGGGAATAGGAAACACATGTGGGGCAAACTGTGCTGATTGGCAACTCAGTAGCCCTTGCCAATAATGAATTTCATTTTTGTTCACCATCTGCCAAGTGGACACGTTCTTCAGCGATGCTGGGCCCATAACATTAAGCCTTGATTGTCTAAGCTGTCGTGGTGATCTCCCTTCCCTTGCTTGCGATTGCTTTAGGCATACACATGTGACCCAGTTTTGGCCACTGAGACATGCGGAAATCTAAGAGATCTTCATGTGATACCAGGGCTGGTGGTCAACATCTTAGAACAATAGGGGGGCTAGCCTAAGAGAATAAGTTAACCTGTTAAGGATGGCAGAGCAGAAAGATAGAAGGAATTCAGTTCATCATGACATTGCTGAACTGGTGAGTAAACCAAAGCCATCCTTCCTTTGGATTTCTTTATATAAGAGACAATAATTAGCCCATTGTGTAAACCACTTTTAGTCAGATTTTTCTAACCAACTAACAGGGGGAAACTAAATAGTGGAGATGGAAGCTGAGATCCTAGAAAGCCTTGATAGAAGACCATAAAGAAGATAGGTTTCATTTTGCTGAAATCAGATCCCTAAAAAGTAATATCCATGTGGTGCTGGGATAAGTGGGTTTTCTTAATCCCAATGGCTTATACTGATTTTTAAATACAATGACAGTAACCTGCACAGAATGTGGGTGTGTTCATGAAGGCCACAGGTGAAAGCAGGAATAAGAAAGGATGATCTAATGATCTATCTGTAAAATGAGAACAGGATATGTACAACATGGTGACTATAGTTACTAATGTTGTACTATATACCTGAAATTTGCTAAGAGAATAGATGCTCTCACCACACAGACACACACACACACACACACACAGAGATTGATAACTATGCGAGGTGATGGATGTGTTAACTAACCTAATCGGGTAATAATTTCATAATATATATGTATATCAAATCATCAACTGTACACCTTAAAATTTATACAGTGTTATTTGTCAATCATATCTCAATAAAGCTGAGAGGAAAAATGAGAACAGGCTTTAAGGGAAAATTAAAAATAATGATCAACAAAATAATACCCAAGAGATGAGCTAAACAGCAAATTGGACACAGCTGAAACACAAATTAGTGAGATGAAAATTCAACTGTGAAGTTCTCCAAGAATACAGGGAGCTGGGGATGGCAGGGAGAGGTACAAAAAAAGTATGAAAGAAATTTAATATTCATGGAGGGTACATTCAGAAACTCCAAAATTCTCTTAAGTGGAGTTCCAGAAGGTGAGAGTAGAAAAAATGTAAAGGTTAAAGTGATCATAAAATTAATAGAAGCAAATATCTAAAACAGGGCGCCTGGGTGGCTCAGTTGGTTAAGCTTCTGCCTTCAGCTCAGGTCATGATCCCAGGGTCCTGGGATTGAGTTCCACATAGGGCTCCCTGCTCAGTGGGGAGCCTGCTTCTCCTTCTACCTTTCCTCCCTGCTCGTGATCTCTCTCTCTCTCAAATAAATAAATGAAATCTTTAAAAAAATAAATAAATAAAGCTGAAAACAGCCGTCTTGAGTTTGGAATGGCACATACAGGACCAAGCAAAATTAATTAACATAGTAATGATAAACCCACCCCTACTCATTTCTTGAAGAATTTTCAGAACACTAAGAACAAAGAGAAAATTGTAAAAAGCTTGCAGATACAGAGTAAAAGAAAAATAAAATAGAATTGGGAAAATCTGAACTAAAGGAGAAAAAAAATCCCACAAAGAAGACTCAGACTTCTCACTGACAACAATGGATGCCAAAATAAAAAGATCAAAGTCTGTTAACATCAAATTCTACAAGTATAAAATTCATTATTGCAAAGTGAGCAAAATAGAGACATTTTTAAATTTGCTAAGATTCAGGTGAATAGGAATCTTTTAAGATAATTACTTGAGTTTATCCTTTAGGAAATGGCCAAGTGGAAGATAAAGCCAAGAATTTAAAAGACGGGCTGTAAAAGCAGGAAAGACACATTGAAGCATAGTTATGTTAAATATGTATTTATTGTGAAACCCATCAGTAATCTGAAATTAATGGGGCTGCCATGGAGAAAAAGATTTAGTATATGCCAAAGTTCTTGCCTTTGGGGGAAGAAAGGTAAATATATTGATTGTATCTTTTATTTTTTAGCTTTTTATATGAAAAATTACAGCCACACATAAAAAAATATTATAACAAACTTCACTATAGCCATAATCTAGAAGTAATAATTATTCACATTTTGCCATATTCCTGCAGTATTTTAAAACAATTCCCAGATATCTCAACCCTCCACCTTTAAATATATCAGTATGCATCTTTATCTAAAAGTGACTTTTTACATAACCACAATACCGTTATAACACCTAACACGATAATAACAATTTCACAGTATCATTTAGTAGCCATTCCATATTCAGATTTTTCTAATTGTCCCCAAAATATCTTTTTACAGTTATTTTGTTCAAACGAAGCCCACAAATAGCATTTGGTTGATATGTCTCTTAAGTCTCTTAATGTTTGATAGTCCCACAGCTCACTCCAACTCAAAAAAAGTGGGGGGGGGGGATTCCCACAAAGAAAAAAAATCCCAAATTTTTTCATGCAACCAGCTTCTGAAAAAACCAGGTCAGTTGCTAATTAACTTATGGCGAGACCAAGTTATACGATGACCCACAACCTGGATTTGTCTGTCTCTTTATAGGATTGTTTAACTGGTCTCTAGCCACTGTATCAATAAGAAGTTTGATCTAAAAGTTTGACGAGGTGCAAGTTTAATCGCGTTGTTAGAAGTAATCTAAGTAGTGCTAGGCACTCCACATTACATCTCATCATGAAGCACATTATGTAAAAATGACTATTTTAAGAGATGCTAAGTTTGATCAGTGGGTTCAGGTGGTAACAATCTCATCCTCCACTGCAAAGTTCCTCACGCCTTCCCCTTATGATCAATAAGTATCTACAGTCTGATACCTTGTGCTTTGGTAGAGTTACTCTTGGATTTAAAGGGTGGGGGGAGTAAATCAGAAACTATCTAGAAATTAACAAAATGAGAACACTGCCAGAAAAATAAACACAAAAATGGAAGAAGGAATGAATTTATTTTAAAACAACAGAAATCAAGGAATCAGGAGGAAAAGACTTGACCAAAAAAACAAACCAAAAACTGTTCTTGGAAAAGATCAATAAAAATAGAAAAATATTTGGTAAGTCAGACTGAGAGGAAAAAAGAGAAAGCATGCAAATAAATAATAGGGGATATGTGCAAAATTATAAGTGAAAAAATTGTTCTAGAAAATATGGGTGAAATTCTGAGAAAATAGGAATGACCAGGTTGGCTCCAAAAGAAATTTTAAAACCCGTATTAGTCAATATGAATAAATCATCTAGTAAAATTAGATGCAAAAGCAACATGAGTCCATTAATGAATGTAATTCACCACATTAACAGATTGAAGGAAGAAAGCATTATGAACAACAACAAAAAAAAAACACACAAAAAAGAACAAAAAGAACCCCAAAAAACAAAAAAAGCATTATGAAAATAATTATAGCCAATTCTGATACACTGATCGCTGCATACCTGGACTGTTGTAATTGCTTTAACTATATTAACTAACTTCAATAACTAATTTCAATAAATGCTATAAAGGCATGTGATTAAATTCAATCCCATTCCTGATTAAATTATAAAAAGAAATATATTTTAGGGATAAAAAGAAACATCACTACTCTGAGAAAAAAATAAAGCATCTATCGGAAATCTATAATGAGCGTTACATTTGTTGGTGGCCTTAGAACTTTTCATATCAAATGTCAGAAACTCAGTTTTAAACAGAAGTTACTTGTTTTTCCACAAGTAACTTGGAAGTTCCAGAGAATTCATCTAGATTGGCAATACCTGGGTCCAAGGGATCCCTACCTGGGAAACAAAAGATTATTCAATTTGCAAGGGTATCACAATTTTGAGATAGCAATGTACCCTGGTGCATACAAACTAAGATTCAGTTTACAAAAAATTCAAATCACATACAAATTTGTCAGATATTGAACCTGTGCCCTTGGCCCTTGATTTTTGCCCTATCTCCTTCCAACTGATTCAAGATAACTGGGAATCTAGAGAAGTCAGAAGAACCCCCTCTTCCCATCATATCTTTGCCTTATTCTCATTTTTTGTCTCCCCACTTCATCATCACACTGAGCCCTGGCTCAGAGTTTCCTACTGGTTTGAATAAGGTGTTGCCTGAAGAATTTCAGCATCTCTCCCCAGGAGTGCTCCTGGGCTGCAGCGTGGGCAATGCGGTCCCCTCCCCAGAGCAGGAGACAAAAAGAGTTCTTGGTTGGGGAGGCATAGCACAGGGGTGTATAGGGCGGCTCTATGAGATGGCCCGCCCCAGGGTACGCCAGCATCCTTCCATTGTTTCTCCCGTGGCTCCAGAGCTGGTGCAGGGCCTGCTCAGCATGCTCCTTGCTATTCAAGCATTCATCATTCTCTCCCACCACGAAGAGGATGGGACCCTGGGCCTTTTCAATAGGAAGCACGCTCTGCTGATTCAGTTCATCCCGGGCGTCCCCCCTGTAGTGGCGGAGTCGCACAGACCCTGAGATGTCATACTGCATGCGCTCCATAAACGAGGGGATGGGTGTTATAACCAGATCTCTGTACCTGAGCGGAAACTCATAGATGGCATTGGGCCCATTAATGCAGATGGTAGCTACCACCTGCTTCAGGAAGCAGGCCATGGCCAGTCCGATCTCTGCACCTTTGCTCACAGACATCACTCCGATTCCTGGCATTTGGACCTGCAGCACAAAATAAAGGGAGCCCATCAGATGCCACACTCGAAGGAGCTGCCCTGCAGGCCAGCAAGCTAGTGTCATGGGAACGGTCAGACAATATGGGATGGGCGTCCTAGCGCTGGGGTTTACCAGCTTCTGTGACTGAAAATATTACCTCCTTGCCTTCTGGAAGCCTTACTGTCTTATGGGAGTGATAATACTCCCTACCCTGCAGGATTGTTAGAAGGATTTAGTGAAACAATAGAAATAAAAACTCTTCATCAAAGGCAGAGTTCCATAAAAGCAAAAAGAGTTTAAATGCACCAGCAACATTCAACATCACCTGTAGAAGCAGGTAAACTTAGGAATCAAATTCTTCTTTCCAGCTAGGAAAAGAGGTTTCCCGGGTTCTTTTGAATATTATGTAGGTGTTATTCATGTTTAAATAGCAGTTTACAGCTGCACAGGTTTTGCACATCCATTAATCCAAGAGCTAATCATGAAAGCATTGGGAGGGTAAAGATAAAAGACTCGGATTTTAGAAACAATTGAATTCCAGAGCCCCGTCTAATAGGAAAAGTAGTAGGTCGTAGGAAGGGTCCTTAATTCTGTGGAAGGCTGAGGGAGCAGAGGGAAGGAAGAAGTTTGGAAGATGAGTAGGGAAAGGAAGGGCATTTTGGACAGAGAGAAGCAAATACATAGCAACCTGATATGTTTACTTTGCTTACAGTTGTATGCCTAGCACCTGTCATCAGATCACCTAAAAAAAAAAAAAGTTGTTTTTTTTTTAATTAGAGCTTTCTGAGATCCAGTTTTCAAGTTTCTACTTCAATAGGTCTGAGTGGGCCCAAGAAACTCATACTAGCGCACAGCCCCCAGGAAATCCCGTGTGCTTCTACGTTTGGGAACCATCCATAAGAAGAACGGACTTGGGAGCAAGGGAGGAGACTATCATCACTGGAGAGGGGAAACTACACAATGGCTATACCACAAAGGGGCAGTGATGAGGGAGCAAATTAAACAGTGGCAGGGAGCGTGAAGAAGGTGTGACGTATTGCAAAAGATTGGGGAATAGACCCTAAAGCACTTTGGGACTGGTTGAGGATGTAGGGAAGGGAGAGAGGGGAAAAACAGATGGGCAAGGATGACAAGGTGGATTTATCGAGAGTTTACGGTATGCTGGGTCCTCAGCTAAGTGCTTTACACATAAATTGTCTCAGCTTGTCCTTCTAATAAGAACCCAGAGATTCAGGAAGTCTACAAGTCTTGCTTAAGGTTACAACAGTATCCAGGGGCCAAGGTGGGAATTGACTCTCTTCTGATGATACCGAATCTAAATTGAATTTTGCCAATTGCACTTCCTCCTCAGATAATGTCACAAATAGGGGCATTTGAAATGAAAAAAAAAAAAAAATTTTTTTTAACTTGAAAACATTTTATCTGGGATTTAATCCCTTCCAAACAATCCTTTAAAAGAGAGGCAAATATGCTTAGAAAATTCACACATATATTTGATGCCGATGATAGCAGTAACACTGAAGATGAAGATACTGATAATACTCTGATAGGAGACAGGGCCTCATGCCTCCTAGAGAAGAGTCAAGGCTCTCCAGAGAGAGAATGATCCAAGTCACGGAATCAGGATAACCTAATGGTTTGCAGCAAAGACATTGCCACAAGGGCTGTCTAGTTCTGACACATGATTTAATCTGAGTGTGCCTTCTCATCTGAAAAATGAGGATGTCCACAGTACTCACATCACAAAGTAACTGTGAGTGTTAAATAAGAGTGCTTTTAGAGTATTTAGCAGAGAGTCAAACAGAGTCGTTTAATAAATGTTGGCCGGTATGATTGTTTTACCATGACAGGTTGAGCCATAAAACATAGCTGATATTTGAACGTTTTCAAACTGGAAAACCAGAATTATTATGTTTCAACTTAACAGAATGTCAACCCAGACACCTGACCGTGTGATATTTATTCCTATGTGTCTGTTTTTAGTCACTAACACAAACATCAGTACTTCGAGACCTCTTCAAGAGGTCTAGATTATAATTCATGTAATAGTTAATTCCTAGAAAAAAAGCTGGATTAAGAGATGTACTAGTTCAGTCCTTCTCAAATGTGAATGTGCATCCAAATCACCTGGGGATCTTGTTAAAAGTCTGCATTCAAATAGCTCTCTGGTCATACCAAGGCCTCTGGACAGTGGACCACATTTTCAATGGTACAACAATACTTGACAGAGTACTAAAATGATCCTTCCTTTCTAGATTCCTTTCCCGGCTTGGGGCCTTGGATACTTACTTAGGGCTTAGTTCTGCCCCGAGATCTGATACTAACTGAAGAGCTAATTCAGCTAATCTGATGGTGCAGCCACCTCCATTCTGCTGATAATTCTGCTCTGATCCTGTGGCCCAGCTCTAAAACTGAACTTCTGCGTGTTCTCAGTCTCAGGAGCATTACCCCATGCAGAGACAATCACTGAAGTTTGAAACCACGTCAAGCCAGAGAATTCATCATTTGAGATCAGTGGCTGATAAAAATAGAAGAGCCACTGATGAATAAGTCACATGCACTTCAAACGTAAGGAGTCTTGGCTTTTTTTTTTTTCCCCGCTGAAAATAACCATAATCTATCCACCATTTATTGTCTTTTGTGCCAGGAAGCTGATCGGCAACCCAACAATCCTACAAGGTCGACATTATCATCCCCATTTTAAGGGTAAACTGTGCTATGCCCAAGTCTAAACAGATTGGTAAAATAGGCAAAACAGCCATTTCTGATTTTTTTTTTTTTTTTTTTTTTTGCTATAATGTTGCAAGGTAGAATGAAAAGTATTCTAAATTACCTTGGGATGAGCTAGTAGCAAGTTAGCAGCTTCCTCAAAATATTCCAGGTCGATCTCCTGCAGTATATTGGGCAGATCTTCGTAGGCAAAGTAGGCCAAGGCCAGCGCTGCAAAGCCGTGCGCAGCCAAAAGACTGGCCCGAAACTCAATCAGACCCCCTGCGCCCCCAAACAAATCAATGACTCCTGGGAAAGGACCTTCCCCTGAAAGCAACAAAAAGAAAAGAGAATGGGATCAGAAAGAGTGGAAAGAGGGTCAAGTGGCTAAGAAGGGAAGTACAAGGTGAACAAACTGAATTCCACCTTCACACATACACACACACACACACACACACACACACACACACAAAATGGCATGTTGGTTTTAAACTATTGTGAGAAATACTAGTTCTCCAATAATGTGATGCCATTTGTTTTTGTTTTCATATTCATCAACAACATTTCCTATATCACCAACGATTAGTCTCACCTGGAGGCAGGAAAAGGGCTCCTCGCACCCGACCTTTTCGGATCTGAATACGCTCTACTCCAGGGGCTGAGAACCAGCGCTGGACCACCTGGCTGGCCAGGGGCTCACCTATGATGGAATCTTGGAAACAAACTGAGTCATATAGGTTCAGAGTGACCCAAAAGGGGCTGTTCATCACATCCTTCTTAAGCAACCTCCCGAAACCCTTCTGGGGCTTCAGAGACCAGAAGAGGCCCATTGGGTGGACCCCCACGTAGTCGCCTCCACATGCAGGAGCCTGCATTAGGTCCAGCTCACCAACCTCGTTCGCCTTGTAGAAGGCTTTGGACTGGTACACATTCCCCTTCTCATCCTTCAGAGACGCCGTTAGGGTCACCAACTGCATCGGGGACAGGCCTGTCACTTGGATATGCACTGGCTCATCTGCAAGGGCGCTTGCTGGGGTGGCTGTCAGCTGGAACATTGGCAACTCACAAAGGGACCAAGTGGTATTCCCTGCCCTGGAGGGTAAGAGGAGACTTTGAGCTGGAGACCGAAATCCCAGGAGAAAGATCGAGACAAGGCTTGCGTTAGGTCTGGCCAAGCTCTACTTCTAGAGACCTCATGCAAAATATATAGAACATTCAGAGGAGGGAAAAGAAGACGTGCAAGAGGACTCATTATTCTCATTTTACATATGAGGAAACGGGTTGAATGACATGCTCAAAACCTCATAAATAATTAACAGTAAAACTGGAAATTCAAGCTAAGGCTGATACCCGCAGCCTCCTCTCTTATCCATTATAACACTGTAGTAAACCCTCATTTTATGGTTTGGGGTAAATTGAGCTTTAATTCCTCAGTTGAGATAATACCCGTGTGACCTACTTCACAGGGTGTTTGTTAGGATCTAAGGAGGTAATGCATGGAAAAGCCCTTACAGGAAGGATCAGTGCTACTTTTCAAGCCACATACCTACCTGGTAGAGTTACATAAACAAGAAATATACTATGGTGTTGTATATTTTTTGTTTTAGTCTCTAAATAAGACCAACTTGCAGCTTTTTTTTTGTGTTCCCATTATTTATTCCTTTTAAGGGAAAATAAACCTCCATGATCTTGTCTCTGCTTTTATGCCTTTCTGATGGACTGATAAACATCAAAATGTCGTTTGTGGTAAAGAGACTATAAAAGACATTGGGTCAGCTATTTCGTACTCTGCTCCATTAATGAGCAAAATTTGGGGTATTTCCTCCTTCTTTACATCCTTTCTCCTTTCCTTTCTTCTCTCTCTCCTCACTTTTCTCCTTTCTTCCATACCTCATAATCAACAAAAAAAAAGTTGAACCTATTTACCGATAACAGATGCAGAGTAAAATAAGAATAAAATAGAATTGGGAAAGTATGAACCAAAATCAGGCATAGGTCAAAGAAAACCTAGAGCATGAAAAGTAAAGCTTTTTGCGGGCTGTAAGTTTGGCACCGAATTAGTGAGAGCCAAAGGAGAAAAGGTAACTTGGTCAGTTCCATTGTTCTAATTATTATCATAGAAAAAGTTACCAGGTCCTCAAGGGAAAGGAAAAAGAGAGGTCTTTCCAATGTTTAGCTCTATAAGAAATTTCTTATATGAAACTTTGACCTAGGTATGCGCCAATTTTTTGACAAAATCTTGATACAAATTGTAATGATAGAAAAGCCTTCTAAAGCCCAGGGATGGAGACTCAGCAGCTATGTTGAACCATGTGACCTCAACCTGGGGCCACTGCGCATTGGATCAGGGCTGAATACCTGATTCAAGATGTGCCAGGGATGTTTTCCCCTTGCCTATTTAGAATGGGGACCCAGAGATCACCAGTCACTCTGATTTGTCAGAAATTCCCCATAATGGTCACTCTTACTCTATGTGTACATTTTTGCTATTTCCACCAAAGTGTGTGCCAGAGATTAGATGAGAGTGACATTCCTATAAGAAGCAGTTCTCTCAAGAAAATGATATGGATTTCACAAAAAAGGAACCATGAAACAAATAAACGAGAGAGAGAAAGACCACTTGTCAGGCCAACAGTGTGTGCTTGTGAATGCTGTCTCAGGTTTTCCTACCAAAGACAAAGAAGGGACCAGATGATCAGTAACCCCAGAGTCACTGACCCTTGCAATATGGGCTAAATAAAGTCAGTGTCTTTCACACCTTGTATCTTGTGATGGGTGTACCTTTGTGAGGATTTTGTAAGGATCCAAGGCGAAGTTTGACAGATTGCCTTCCCAGAAGTTGGCTGTGAATCTAACAGACCTCAGACTTATCAAGCCTCTGTGCCATCATTCCCTTATATTCAAGAAACAAGAAGAGCCAGAATTAAAATACACACATACACAACACACATGTGAAAGAAGACTTGGTACCTATACACCTGGGGTTCTGAGGAACCTTGAGGTTTTGTGAAATGTTACTAGGGGTTTCCACTAGAGTTCTTAATTGAGAAAAAAAGGAACTGTTTTTGAACTTCAAATGTCATGTGATTATAGTGCACATAATGATGGATAGTGATTGAGTGGTCCTATTAGTGATTTCTTTACAAGTTTTTCATCCCATGAGGGCAGTGTGAAAAAGGATCATGTTCATTTTCGGTTTTGGATCCAAGAGAGAGGAGGCCCTTGATGGTTAGCGAGCACTCTATTGCACGGGGAGGAGGATGGTAGGCTGATGATGTTTGCTTCTCCTTCCTCAATCACGTACTCCAAACTCCCTTTCCACTTTGTGAAATGAGTTAAGGTAGTAAACAAACCCTACTGCTGTAAGGGAAAATTGGAGGGAAATTTGCATTCCGAAAAATGAATTCTTACACACTGCAACTCTTCTCTGAGCTCTGACACTTTGCTGTTATTTGTAAGCATTACCAAGTGTGGACCGAGTAAGAAAGGCATTGTAAAGTAGGGGCAGGATCAGAAGAGCATTGTAATAAGGAATCGTTTTTTTCAAGAATTTTTCTCAGGGCACCTAGGTGGTTCAGTCGGTTAAGCGTCTGCCTTCGGCTCAGGTCATGATCCCAGGGTCCTGGGATCCAGCCCCACATCGGGCTCCCGGCTCAGTGCGGAGCCGGTTTCTCCCTCTGCCTGCCTCTTGAAAATAAATAAAATTTTAAAAAATCTTTGAAAAAAAAAGAATTTTCCTCCCTTTGTTATTTATTATGCCACTCTTTTATATTTTAGTAAGCATTTGCCTTTTATAAACATGTCTGATGGTCCAACAGGCTGATTTTTGAAGATAAATTTAAAGTGGAGGAAGAGGATTAAAGGACCAGACACATGTCTCATGAGATCAGAAATGGAGAATTACCATCTTCTGAGTCATTTCACAAGAGTCGACATGCCAAAAAGTCTGTCTTTACAATGAAGCTACTAACCGATGGGATTTACACTAGCTGGTAATATAAGTTGTCCTGTCCCATGTGCATTGTCTTTAACAAATAATTTTAAAATGCAGCGATGGCTCCAGGAAAACTGAAAGGGCAATCATATACCACAATCATTTGACAAGTAAAGGGCCTGGTTCTTTTAAATGGCTACTGGAATTCTACTCTCCCCTTGGTTCCCTTTTTTCTCTAACAGCGAACATTTATTGGGCACTTACTAAAAGCTAGCCGCGCGTGATATTAATTCCCATAATAAAGCCTTTCCAATTTCCAAGGTCCTTTTGTGGTCATTATAAGTTAGGAGATCGAACTCAGCAAGTGACTTAGCCAAGTTTGCCTGTGTTAACGGTGCAACAAGAATTTTAACCCAGGCCATCTGACCCTTCTTTTAAATCTTATTTATTTTCCCCAAATGACAGTAGAAATGTGAATGTGCATTTTGTTTCCTGGCCTCTCCCACCCTTGTTTCTTTTTTACTACTTTCTTGTCTTTGGTTTCATCTTTTCCTTTCCCTGACTCTGAAGCTTTTAGTGACAGATACGGCCTGATGCACAGTATGGCAGGACTGATGATGGAAGAGTAGGGTTGAATTTTAGTCCACAAACCCACATGTGCACAAAATGCGATGTTTTCCTATTATTCGAGATTCAACGTAATTTCTCTTTTGAATCCTTGTTCTTCCAGGTGGCAGATGTACTCACAGAATTTAAAGCACCTGCTTTTCCTTGCAGTCCAAGTAAGTCCCAGTGACTTGTATGGTGCTAAAAGACTTGGCCGGAACGCCCTGCTCCTACGTTTTTATGCCTTCTTCCAAACCCATTTTACAATGAATGCCAGGGGGTCCAAATTCAGATACCTGGAGGGGCCGAGCAGGTCATACCAGTTTGCAGATAAAGGTGAGAAGGAATGCAATATAAGACTGTAGTGAACTGAAGAAGATCTGCCCAATCTAAAGGCATTCAAATGTGTTCTCCTGAAAACAAAACAACACAAAACAGCACATACACACAAAAACCCCAAGGTGGGTACCAAACAAAACACACCTATTTGTGACTTTTGGAATTCACATCATCCTATTAGGCTTTTTTGTAACCCAAAGGCCAGGAAAGCATTTTTTTGTTTTTCCCTTTGTGTTGTGCCACCGTTTCCTGAGGCACTGAGGGGAACCGATCTCCCTCAGGTAGAAGGACAACAAGGTAAAATGGAAATACCAAAATACAGTGGTGGGAAGTGGGAGGTAAGGACTCGTACAATATTATTTCCAGTGGTGTATGGCAAGTTAGCCCTGCCCCTAATATCCAAAGCCCTCCAACTTTCTCCTTATTACCTCTCACCACACTTAATATTTGTGACTTTTTCCTGCTTTCCCTGTATTCTACTTCTATTGTCTTATTCTCGATTGGATCCCAACTAATCCACATACTGTGATAGGAATTAATACCTTTGTTAGTTAATAAGGCTTATTGCCTCTCAGAAGCAGTCCCTCACAGATTTTCTAGAATAAGTCGTAAGAAGCCTGAAAGCTTATCCTGTCCAACGCTGCATTGTCATCATCATCAATAAAGCACCTACTGTATACAGGGACACCCAGCTGAAGATGACTCTATCCTCTGGGCTCTCTGCCATGCCACTCGGAGCACTTAATATGTTGCTGAAACTTATCCTAGAGCCATTTATGCCGGGTTTTTGCTCTCCTGTGAATCTGTAAATTTCTTGAGGGCAGGATCCTGTCTGATTTGTCTTTGTCACATTCACTGCACATGGAGCCCTTCACTTCCTGGTATTCAACTGATTAATCAAAATGCTTATTGATTGGGGCGCCTGGGTGGCTTAGTCGTTAAGCGTCTGCCTTCGGCTCTGGTCATGATCCCAGGGTCCTGGGATCGAGCCCCACATCGGGCTCCCCGCTCGGCGGGAAGCCTGCTTCTCCCTCTCCCACTCCCCCTGCTTGTGTTCTCTCTCTCGCTCTTTCTCTCTGTCTGTCAAAAAATAAATAAAATCTTAAAAAAAAAAAATGTTTATTGATCGTGCTCCACTTCATTCTCATAAACTCTCATCCATTTACCTAATTCTTCTTCCCTGTTTACAGACTTTTTCACTTCCCAGTCTAATCTCTGCAATATTGTCAGACAGATCTCAACACAAAAATAATTGAATCTCTCTCCTGCTTTAAACTTCCAATGGCTGAAGGGTGATGGGGGAAGTCTAAATCCTCTGGCCTGGCATTAAGACCCTTTGCAGGGGAATGGTTCCACCACAGCACCCTGGAGGGTTTCCCTGTGTCCACAGGCAAAACTTGCACCACCAGGACCTAAATCTGGATGGGATGCCTTGCAATCGCAAGAACGTGGCAAGACAGGCAATCTTTCGAGGGGGCCTCACAAGATTGTTTTCTCACCTGTCTCTCTTATTCTTTTTTTTCTTTTTAAAGATTTTATTTATTTATTTGAGAGAGAGAATGAGAGAGAGAGAGAGAGAGAGCACATGAGAGGGGGGAGGGTCAGAGGGAGAAGCAGACTCCCTGCTGAGCAGGGACCCCCCCCCTCCGCCCCCCCGCACCGCCCACCCGATGCAGGACTCGATCCTAGGACTCCAGGATCATGACCTAAGCCGAAGGCAGTCGCTTAACCAACTGAGCCACGCAGGTGCCCCTCTTATCCTTTTTTTTTTTTTTAAATAGGAATAGAATGGACATATGAGATTAGTTTCAGGTGTACAACATTGGACAACTGTACGTTACCAAATGATCAGCGTGAAAGGTTTAGTTACCATGTGTCATCATACAAAGTTATTACAATGTTATTGGCTGTATATTCCCTATGCTGTACCTGATGACATTTATTTTATACGTGGAAGTTTGTAGCTCTTAATTGTCTCTCCCTATCTTACGGGAGGCTGCTATGAGACAGCTTTTCCCCCCACCTCCCTGGTTCCAGAGAGGCATAGAGGACTTCGGGGCACGGCTGCAGGCTCTGGGACAGCTTTGCTGCAGTCTGGAGTTGGATCCTCAGCAACGGGGTACCTGCAACTGTGTTGAGGTCACGGGCCCCCTTTTGTTTCAGCGCCATCATTCAGGACTCAGACAGCTGGTGCCTTTGGCTTCTCTTGCCTTCATTATCTATGTAAATAATAAACTGTCTGAATCTAACAGGGGCTCACTATTTCTTTACCAGCTGAATCTGTCAGTCTTGGAGTTGGACTTCCCTTTGTGTTTGGTGCCCGTTATAACAATCTGATTCAATCAAAGCTTTTACAAGTCACCCCAACCTACTTACTAGTCCAGCCATCTCATTATAACACTTAGCATATGATATTGTAAAAATCTGCTTCTTTATCTCCCTCCCTTTTTGCTCTAGCCAATGTAGTGGCCTCCAGCCACATATAGCTAATTAAATTTCAATGTATTAAAAACAAACAAAATTTTAATTCCTCAGTCACAGTAACCACATTTTAATTGCTCAATAGCCACACGTAACTAGTGGCTACTACACCGGGCAATTCAGATAGAGACTATTTCCATCAGCCTAGAATACTCCACTGAACAGCACTAGTCCGGATTGTTAATTATTCCTCAAGGGCGAGAATTACACCTTGCTCAACATTCTGTTCCTCAGTTTCTAGAATAGTGCCAGGCACATAAGCTGCTTCAAACAGGATGAGCCTCCCAGTGGTTGAAGAGAGAGCCCTCGGCAATGTGGAAGCAACCTCTTGGGCTGAAAGCTGAAAGCCATTTTGTGGAGCAGGTTCCAGACTCCCATGGGGAAGGGTATGGTTACACCCCTGGGAGAACTTGACCTATCTTGGAGAAAAGGCAGCCAGGAACTGGTAGGATGCTAACACAATAGATGGCAGGAAACAAAGAAATAAAGAGAGCAAAAGGTCACCCACAGGAGTTAAACCTACTAATCAAGAAACAAAAGTCCTTTCCCTTTAGGGGCTTTTCTTCATCACAGGTACTTCCTTCCCTACCACCCCCCCCCCAAACTTCCAAGCAGTAAGTCTCAGAGACAAATTTCCCAAGTCAAGAAACAATCTCTCCATAAGTTCACACCGTTTCCCTGCTCACACGAGTAAGAGGACCCTGACTTTGCAGCCGAGTGTGCACTTTGCCCCCAAAACAGTCTCTAAAGGATCTCTTGTTAGGTGGATGCTTCTTTTTTTTTTTTTTTAAGATTTTATTTGTTTGCGAGAGAGACAATGAGAGACAGAGAGCATGAGAGGGAGGAGGGTCAGAGGGAGAAGCAGACTCCCTGCTGAGCAGGGAGCCCGATGTGGGACTCGATCCCGGGACTCCAGGATCATGACCTGAGCCGAAGGCAGTCACTTAACCAACTGAGCCACCCAGGCACCCTAGGTGGATGCTTCTAAAACATAGATCCGCGTGGCCGAGCAATCGGCCACCCATGAGGGAGGCATCGGTCCTCGCAGGTCCCCCAGCGAGCTGCGCTAGCCGCCCAGCTGAGAGGAGCGCACACAGCTGAATGAAAGCCGCCTTCCCGGGTGCCCTGCTGAATACTGCGCAGCCCTCAGCCAGGCCAGGCCGTGACAGCCCGACTCCCCCACACTCACCCTGAATTCAGCTGCCGGGAGCAGTCTGGAGTAGGGCGGCTTGCTGAGCCAACTAGAGGCACTGGAGCTTCCCCAGCCTATTGTTCCAACTGAGCCAGCCAGGCGCCCTCTAGCCTGCTCTCCCTCACCAAAATGTCAGCTGCTCCTTCCTCTTATGTCCCCAGGGACAGGACTATGGGCCCTGCTGTCACGGGGTCAGGGCAGGGTCTCAGTGCAGCTGGGGCACCTCTCAGTCCAGGTGTTTCACAATGGATCTCCGGTTTCATCACATAGCTCTGGTTTCTAAGCACTTCCCTGACTCCTCACCACTCCCAGTTCTGGTCTCCTTTCCTGCAAACCCTTCTCCATTGCCTCCTTGGAGTCGGCGCTCTCTTAGGCAACTGCCTTTTTTGATCGTGTTTAAGAAGGAAAGTCCCAGATATCTAGCCTCCAAGCAGTGTGGGCTGAAGACTCACCCGAGGGGCCTGTTAAGTCAAGGTTCCTGGGTCCCCGCACCTGGAGATTCCAACTGGAGTAAGGTCCTGGGATCTGTATGTTTAGCAGGGGATTGCTAAGGCATAGCTGGGTTTATCAACCACTCTTCCAAGGGACAACAGAAGCCCTCCCAATGCAAAAATGCTTCCCTGGGGCCAGAACCTCTGAAGTCTGCCCCACTGTTAATCTCCTCAGCCGATGTCCATTGTCAAAATGTACAAACGATCAAGTTTACAGATTGTAGACTGTGCCTCCAGGTGGTGACTTGCTTGAGGGAGGGCACTGTGTCTTTTCATTTTTGCACCTTTTGCAGCCAGTGAGGTGTAGCTGGGAGACCACCGGTCTCTGGAACCAGAGAGACCTAGACTGGAACCCGGACTCCTCAACTATCCGTGGGACTGACCTCAGGCAGATTGCTTAACTTTCCTTGTGCTTCTGACTTCTTAAATGGGAGTGATATGTAAATGTATTGAAGGTGAAATATAAGCCTTGAGGGAAGAGGGCTGATGTTGGAAGTCAAGGGAAGTCATGGGCAGGTTGGAGGTACTAAGGAAAGAGAATGGTGCCTCCGCACACAGCTCTCCCAGTGGATGAGAGGTACCTTGGCAGGATAGCAAGGCTCCCAGCTGAGGGACTAATTCCCAAGATCAGGTCCCAGGGTGGGATCAGTGTCATTTTCATGAAGATTCTTTTTTTTTTTTAAGTTTTTTTTTTTAAGATTTTATTTATTTATTTAATTGACAGAGAGAGAGACAGTGAGAGAGGGAACACAAGCAGGGGGAGTGGGAGAGGGAGAAGCAGGCTTCCCACTGAGCAGGGAGCCCGATGAGGGGCTCGATCCCAGGACCCTGGGATCATGACCTGAGTTGAAGGCAGACGCTTAACCGACTGAGCCACCTAGGCACCCCTTCATGAAGATTCTAAGAGCAGTGCAGGAAAGGGTGGGCAAGTCAGGAGGCTTCAGCACCCAGGTAATCAAGGGGGAGCAGGTCAGGCTGGCACAGAGCCAGGTCTTCTCCACTCTGCTGCCCAGAATGGAAAACACTGGGGAACCTAGCAGTCCATGGGCCCCTAAGGGCTACAGCAAATGAGGAGTAGGGACACTGGGCAGTGAAGTGATGACCGTGTAGGGAAGAGACCTTAGCAGTTATCACTAGCAGGCGTGAACCTTGCAGAAAGGACTGAGGTCCTCTAGGGTAGAAGGATATCTACCTGAAGTCTGCCCTCAGACCCACGTCTGCAACATCAACTCTTACCTGGGACCCCAAAGCCTGCTGACCTGCCCTGAAGATTTGAGCCCCTGCAATCACACAAGCCAATTCCTTAAAATCCATCAATCTCTCTCCCTCTCTCTATGCACACCTTCTTTAGGTATATTTACAGGGCCTGAGAATGTAACTGACATAAGACAGATTAAGAGGTGAAAAGCACACAAAAGTATTTAATGTAAGTTTTATGTGGCACAGGAGCCCTCATAAGGAATGAGACCCAAAGAAAAGCAAATACTTGCTTTTATATTAGCTTGAACAAAGACAGAGACAATTGTGGAAAAGTAACTGAACTGTGGGCAGTTTACTTTCCTTCTGGTATAAGGAGGACACCTTCCAACTGGGAGTTTTATCTCCTGCTTTCAGGAGGGAAAAAGGAAGGGTCAGAGGGCCCTTCTTGTATCTGCTGTTTTTTTTTTAACTGCTAATTTTTGTTAAAGAGGCATATTTTGGGGGGACATATTCTGGTTTCCTTCAAAGGAGAGAGAAGAAGAGCGTGAAAATTAGTAACTATGGAATGAAGACTATTCTACTGGGGTAAAGTTACAGGTGTACTTTCATTGAGCTTCCACATAGCTGCAACAATCAGTGGAAAACTGACTTCTTCTCAATGGTAGACCCAGCAGTGTCCCTAGTCATCATTAGAACCTAAAAAATTTCTCCATAATCAGAGTAAATATAGAACTTGAAGTGTCTTTAGCTTTCCTAAGCTAAAAACAACCAAAACAATGTGTTAATGTATAGACCCAAATTTATTTCAAATTTCCAGAGAATAGAGTTTAACAGGCCATGGGGGAAAATCTCAACACAGAGTAACAGAGAAAATTCAGGTCTAAGTCCCTGGGTTCTGATTCCAGCCCTGCTATCAATTCATCGTGAAAATTTCTCTGCACCTCTATTACTCAGCTATGAGAAGGCTGACATAAATCAGTACTCCAAAAAATGCTTGTCATTAAGTAGCACCTTCATGAGTTTAGCTGTATCTGTGTACTCTGACCTATTTATTTTTTAAGATTTTATTTACTTATTTGACAGAGAGAGACAGTGAGAGAGGGAACACAAGCAGGGGGAGTGGGAGAGGGAGAGGCAGGCTTCCCGCTGAGCAGGGAGCCCGATGCGGGGCTCGATCCCAGGACCCTGGGATCATGACCTGAGCCGAAGGCAGACACTTAACGACTGAGCCACCCAGGCGCCCCTGACCTATTTCTTATAAGGCAAGGATGATCTTTATTAATGCCTCCCCGACGGCAGTGATGTTCTCGGTAATTGCTTTATTCTTCCTTGGAAGCTTTATTACATTAAGTCTAGGTCCTGGGGCTTGTCCTTCGGAAAAAGGCAACCCTGCCTAGAGAGAAGGTCTGAACCTTGACCAAGGTGGGAATGGATTATGAGAAACCGAAATCCGCAGAAGCTTTTTTCCTGCTTCCTGTTTGGAGTTCTGAAAAGCACAGTGTTAACAGGACATTGTGTTTAGGCAGAAGGAGATAGCACATGCAAGTCTCCCTTTGCACTCCTGGTTCAGCAAGCTCCCAGATTCTGAAGGTGATGGGCATGGAAGGCAGCTGAGAGCTGAAGGTCAGCAAGTCTGCCCTGGGATTGTTGTGGCCGTGTGTGAGCTGACCCTTTAGCAGAGGAGATGGGGTATATGCATCTACCAGGGACCTGATAGAAGACACAACTCACACTTAGATAATTTGCAAGGACAATAAAAGCCAAGTGGGCCAAAAGCAGAGGGTGAGAGTGGTTTTGCCAGCCGGCCTGGACCACGCTGAGAGGACACACTATCAGCTAACCAGGTGCAGATACTTTATCGGTGCACACAAGAGGTCAATGCCTGGGGTGCCTGGGTGGCTCGGTCGTTAAGCGTCTGACTTCGGCTCAGGGCATGCTCCCAGGGTCCTGGGATCGAGTCCCACATCAGGCTCCCTGCTCGGCGGGAGGCCTGCTTCTCCCTCTCCCACTCCCCCTGCTTGTGTTCCCTCTCTCGCTGTGTCTCTCTCTGTCAAATAAATAAATAAAATCTTTAAAAAAAAAAAAAAAGAGGTCGATGCCTGGAGATCAGACCAGTTATATTTCTAAGAGGTTAGAGAAGCTGGCCAAGAATGGTTATTTGATCTGCATTCCTGCCAACCTTTGTAGTAGTGGTACGGAAAAGAATATATGAAAAAAAAAATTCAAAACCTTCTTGGTTCTGAAAATCCACAAAATGTAAACCAAGGGATATATATCAGACCAAACACAAACATCATATCTCATAAACATAGGCATTCTTCCTAAAGTCCAAAACAGGAAACAAAAATAATTTTACCCATTAAACTCACTATGATAACTATTATATAGCATATGGCGTATATAACTAATGATATAACATCTAACCTACACAGTTACTATGTAGCATACAGCATAGGTGGTATTAGCCATTGCAGTTACATGATTATTAGAGTCAAAGGAGTGATGTGGTCTGATTGACTGGGTCTGGAAAATGTGAAAACTTGTCTGAGTGAGAAAGGAGGGAGGCTAGTAGCCTCACTCATCCTGAATGGAATGATTTTACTCTAAACAGAGGGAGCATCAGAAAGCAGATGAAAGAAAAAGAGTTTAGGCAGATACCATGAAGTGTCTTCCTATTACTTCTATTACTCTCATTCCTCACTGGCTTCCCCACCACACCTACAAAATCATTAAAAACCCTTTTTTACTAGTTCACCTTCACTTATCTCCCACTCACCTTCCACTTCCATCCATTGCAATTCAGTAGCTCAGGAATATGTGGGCTGTGACGTGCCCCTTAGAGAAAATGCGTCATATCTGACCTTGGACAAGGTAATTTGGATTGTTTACACCCAGGGTCATCAAACTATGCCCTGTGAGCTAAATCCAGCCAGCAACCTGTTTTTCTCCTGCCCATAAGCTGAGAATGGCTTTTACATTGGTCAATGCTTAGAAAAAAATAAAAAGAAAATTACTATTCTGTGACATGTAAAAATTATATGAAATGCAAATGTCAGTGTCCATAAATAAAGTTTAATTGGAACAAAGCCACGATCGTTCATTACGGCCTATCTATACTGCTTTTGTGCTGGAATGGCAGAACTCAACAGTGACAGAGACTTCATGGCCCTCAAAGCTGAAAATATTTGCTATGTAGAACTTTACAGAAACAGTCTGCCAGCCCCTAAGGTACACACACTACACCAGCATGGCTCCTTCCCAAAGTGCAATTCTGTGAATCTCAGATTGTTTTTCTCAAAATGCTGTATGTTTCAACACAAATATTACTTTATTTTCTTTTATTAGCATTTGTTGAATTATCGATTGTAGGCTGACTCAATCATGTTACCTCCGTATCAACTTCCATATTGCCTTAAAGTAATAAATTCGTTTACCCAGCTCTAGTTTTTCAATGACAATGAAGTAACCATGAACCATGAGCATATTTTCAAATATGAGAAATCTAAACATATTTCATTTGAGTTTTAAGAAATCAACAAATATCAGCACCTGATTCTACTCATGTCTGTTTTATAAACCAGGAGATTCTGTCATTCATTTTCGTCATTTTTTTTTTTCCACCAAACAATTGCTATAATAATAAACCAGAATATTTTAGGGCAGGTAGAGCCCTAAACTTATTTTTAAAAATATAAAACTCTCCATGTATGATATTGATTAAATGGAAACCATTTTCCCTTTCCAGAGTCAAGACATGACGATTGTCACCCTCCTGCTTTCTCTTAGTATAACCTCCCACGGTAAGAAATCAAAGATGTTGTTCATGAAAATCAAGTGAAGGTCTGGTATTGCTTCTCTGTTTCTCAGGAATATCTTTTCTTCTCAGAGTTGACTGGTCACAACTGGAACAAGGTGCTTCCTGAGAAACTTCTGTATCTCCTTCCAAGAATACTCCTGGGCAGCGGCGCGTGGGGTCACCTCTCCACCCCAGTGCATGAATAGGTGGAGATTGGAGATCTTTGAGGCACAGCATAGTGGGGAATAGAGAGGCTCTAACAGGTGGCCCGCCCCAGGGTAAGATAGCAGGGTCCAGTTGTTCTTCCCATATCTTCTCAACTGTTCTGTGGCTTGCTTAGCATACGCTTTGCTGTTGATATTCTTATCATCTTCTCCCACAATGAAAAGGAAATGTCCCTGGGCCTTTTCAATCGGGAGAAGAGAAGTCTCACTGGCATCACTTCTAGCTTCCTCAAAGCTGTGCTGGAACTCTGCTAACCCTAAGGCGTTGATGGATAGCAATTGTGGAGAGAAGGGCAAGGGCTGACTTATCTGACCACGATATACCTGTGGAATGCTAAATGTGAAGTTGGGCCCATTAATAAGCACGGTGGCTTTGACTTGTTTTAGGTGAATAGCCATGGAGAGTCCAATCTCTGCGCCTTTGCTTATGGAAACTATCCCAATGCCTGGACCGAGGACCTGAAAATAATGGAAATGAGATGTTGACTCTGTCCACCGTATAGCAAAACCCTACCATCTCAAACAACCAAAGAACTTGAATGGCCAGTGGGAGCCAAGCAAGGACTAATCCCACCCACATGCCCAGTTCTAGAGTTCTGGAATACATAATGAATGTTCAAAGGAAATACTCCTTCAAGAACATGTCAGGCCTTCCAAATTAAATACTATGGATTCAGCCTGGTGTTAGGTGCTGAGTTTAAAATGCCCTAAAGAAATACCAATGTAGTAGGAAAAATAAGAAAGAGCCACGTAACTCTTGTGAATAATATGAGTCAGGGTACAGTTGATCAGTAAACTCTGTTGTACCAATTCTGGGGTCTCTAGAAGTGCAGAGGAAAGGGTACTCTATAGGAAAAGACTGAGAAAAAGAATGAGTTTAGTAGAACAGAGCATGGAAATGTGAGCAGAAACATCTGCTGTGGTTTCCCTGGAAGGTTTCTCCTTTAGAGAAGGTTTCATAAAGGAGGCTTAGCTCTGCTTCTTCTTCCACCGTCAGTCATCAAGCAAGCATTTTTTTTTTTAAGATTTTATTTATTTATTTGACAGAGAGAGAGAGAGCACAAGCAGGCAGAGAAGCAGGCAGAGGGAGAGGGAGAAGCAGACTCCCCTGCTGAGCAGAGAGCCTGATGCAGGGCTCAATCCCAGGACCCTGGGATCCCAGTACCCTGGCAGACACTTAACCAACTGAGCCACCCAGGCACCCCAAGCAAGCACTTTTAGATCATCCACACTGTACTAACCACTGGGGAACACAGAGGAAGAAAAGGGGTAAATCATCTCTTATCATCAAGGAACTCACGGCCAGATGGAGAGACAGGAGGGAAAAAAACAGATAATTAGAGTAGCTTACAAATTCTGCGATATAAGAATGCACATAGGCCAGGCTGCCACTCCAGATTAGCAGGGAATAAAGGCAGGATCAGAGAAAGATTCTCAGAGGAAATAGGCTATGATTTGGATCTTTATACCAAGACAATGGGAGCAAACAAGAAGGAAAGGCATTGATTGTATGCTGTATAGTGTAGAATGATAGAGGCCATTCTCTTTTTATTTTATGGGGCATGTATCCAGTCCCAGGGGATAAATTCTGATGGATCTGAACCTATTCCCCTTTGCTACATATTTTTTCAGCCTCTTTGTAAGGCCAATACATTCTACCTGAGGTCCTATCCTGGATATTGAGAGGGGTGACTGCAATCATCTCCTTTTGAATTAAAAAGACCTTTCAAGCTCTGAAGTTCTATGTCTTAATATAAAAGATATAGAGTCATAGTTTTGGCAATGAGAGGTGAGAACTCAGAATGGATTTGGCCAGGGAAGACAAAGTAAAAGGAAGTATAACATGGATGAACAAAAAAAAAAAAAGTGACTCAGTTATGTGCAGGCTTTTGGCAGAACACTAACTCTTGTTATAATTTCTGCCACCAAATTTGGGATCAGGGAATTTAGAATGCTTAGAAGACACTTAAAATCAACAGATGGAGAAGTAAGACCTACAAGGAATTGAAATATGGGTGGTCTCTCCTCTCACAGAAGAGAGAGCATGAAGCAGGCTTAGTGCAAGTACTAAGAGCCTAGGAAAGAAAACTGGTTTCCAGGTCTCATTAGGCATTGACTAAATCTAAGTGACACTGGTAAGAACACTGATGGAAAAGTCATGCAACAAGTACAAGGGCAACCAGGCTAAGAAAGTGAACAGCAGAATCACGTAACCTCCTCATTTCTCATCTAAGCCAAGCAGAAAATTCAACACAGTAACATCACCTATGTGATAGTTCAAAGACAACTCCATCATATGCATCAAAAATAGCTATTTAAGGGGCGCCTGGGTGGCTCAGTTAGGCATCTGCCTTCAGCTCGGGTCATGATCCCAGGGTCCTGGGATCGAGCCCCGCATGGGGCTCCCTGCTTGGCAGGAAGCCTGCTTCTCTCTCTCCTACTCCCCCTGCTTGTGCTCTCTCCCTCTGACAAATAAAGAAATAAAATCTTTAAAATAAATAATTAAAGCCATTGTGTTTTGATTCCATCATGGACACAGGCTAACTTCCTGTTTTGTCTTTCTGAGCAAAAGACATTGGGTGTGAAATAAATCATGTGAATAATATGGATATGTCATAGAATTTCAAGTTCATTGAGGAGAATCCCACTTGGAAGTTAAGGGAAGCCACAGGGTGTATGGTTATTTAAAAACAGGGACTAAAAGAAAAGGCAGGGCTGCCTGGGTGGCTTAGTCATTAAGCATCTGCCTTCGGCTCGGGTCATGATCCCAGGGTCCTGGGATCGAGCCCTGTGTCGGGCTCCCTCCTCAGCGGGAAGCCTGCTTCTCCCTCTCCCACTCCCCCTGCTTGTGTTCCTGCTCTTGCTGTCTCTCTCTGTGTGTCAAATAAATAAATAAAATCTTTAAAAATATATAAAAATAAAAATAAATTAAAAAAAATAAAATAAAAGGCAAAAATTACCTTAGGATGTCTCAGGAGAAAGTTGACAGCTTCCTCAAAATATTCTAATTATGTCTTTTCTGGTTGGGAAGGCAGATCTACATAGTTAAAGTAATCCAAGGCCAAGGCAACAAAGCCATGACTGGCCAGGAGACTGGCCCAGAATTCAATCAGTCCACCAATACCACCAAACAAGTCAATTATCCCTGGGAAACGGCCCTCTCCTGAGAAAGAACAAAACAAAACAGAACTGGGTATGAAGGGAAAGGAAGGAAAAGAGAAGAAAAATACGACAACACGAAGAAATGCATCACAAATTCTGGAATTGAAGCATACATTTTCAGTAGACTCCCCAAGTTTTCAGCCTTGTATCTGGGGCAGAATTAAAGCTGATTGGATACATTCATGGAACATAATATCAGGAAGGTTGATTGGGAACCATGTTTAATCTCTGTAGCCAGGGGGTCCTGCGGACTCACAGTAGTTCATTTCTATAGTATTGGTGTAAAGAAAGCCATTGAAATTACACAAGGGCTTTTTAACTTATGAAAAGGTACACAATTAGGCTTTAGGAAATCAATGAAGGCCCTGAAATTGTATGCAAAGTATAGGTTTATATGTCCTTTTTTTTAGGAGAGAGAGCTTGCAACCTGGGGTGGGGATGGCACGGGGATGGCCGGAGGGAAAGGGAGAGAATCTTAAGCAGGCTCCACGTGCAGCATGGAGCCTGACGCGGGGCTCAATCTTACGACCCTGAGATCATGACCTGAGCCAAAACCAAGAGTAGGACGCTTAACCAACTGAGCCACTCAAGTGCCCCTATGTGTGCATTTTACTAATGAAAGCTTCTACAGATTTAATTAGGTTCTCAAAGTATATATAACTCAAAAAAAAAAAAGCCTTCAAAAGTATATGACTTCAAAAAAAGCTATTGAAATAAATATTTTAGCTAAAATCCCAACTTAACTCTGCTCTGTTCCATTCATCTGACTATACAGTGACAAAATCTTGCAGCCAAGCAGATGTAAATGATGAGTTCTTCCATGCAATAACAATCTGTTTATTACTGCAGCTTAACACATGGTAAAAAGTAGGGATGGTCAGAGTATCATTCTACACTCACGCTCTGTGTAGGCAGCTAGTTTCCTAAATAAAGTAGAAAAAAATTTATGATGCACTTACTGGGGGCACCCTATTCTCGGGTAAGTGATTTTAACTAAGGAAGACTGGTCCCATCCATGGGGGCACCTGGCTGGCTCAGTCAGTAGAGCATGCGACTCTTGATCTTGGGGTTGTGAGTTGAAGCCCTATGTTGGTTACTTAAGGAGATAAGTAAGTAAGAGGTTACTTAAAAATAAAAAAAATAAATAAAAATAAAAAAGAAAGAAGAGCGATTTGATTTAAAGGAGTATTGGGAATTTTCAAAACAAAACATTGCTATGTTTTCTCACCTTGAGAGAAGGAGAAATAAAATGGTACTAAATATATCTTGGTTTAAAAGACCACTTCAATAAATGAATAAAGATGTTTTTCATCTCCTGATTGACAGGAAGAGGGAGGACTTAAGAGTACTGAGCCTCTTATCATGGAAGAATGTTGTAGTTGAGAACTATTTTGACACCTGACTCAGCCTCTTTTGGCCCCACACAGCTCAAAGCTCTTTTGTATCCCCCGCAGAACAAGCAGGACACACAGCATGTGCAGTGTCTAAGAAGATCCACAGATAGCACTCTCTAAGGCAGCACATGATCCCAAGGTGGGAGGCCTGCACCGATAGATTTCTAACGAGGTGGACAGACATTTGTGCTACTTAGCTCCTGATACTACACACAATGATGTTGTCTGTATGCTAGGGGTGTAAAAACATTGAGATTTATCCAAACGACTGCATGGGTCATGACGATTTTGGAAAGGGAAGCTTTTATTCCTTCTACATCATCTATAACTCTTGCTGTCAGGAACCACCTCTAACACTTCAGGCTGCCTTTACCCATCTCACTTCTACACAGTGATTATGTTTCTGAAAGCAGAGAGAGGTGCAGTATGTCCTGATGATATGATGGCTGTGTCCCGGATCAAAGCTCATGCCTGAAGAAGGGGATCTCGGACACACCTGAGACCTGGACCTGTCGAGGGCTACTTCTGGGAAATTAACTTTGCTTCATTCAGTCCCACAATAAATCCTGAGAAATGTACCAGTAGATGTTTTGAACCACTTATTGATATGTGGAGATCACTGTGGGAAACTGACTTTTCTGGTAGGTTTTATAGCCATTAGGGAGCAGGTTGTATGATCTGTGGATTTATGGAATATTCTATAAATATGCAATATTTATGGAATATTCTATAAATATGCAATATTTATGGAACTAGAGGATATAGAGTCTCTTTGTATCCTCTGTATTTGTTGCAGTATTTCAGTCCATTGTATCATCAGCTTATTGCATGCGATGACCTATATCTAAGTTGAAACTCAGGCAAGACAGAACTCCCAAAAGAAGCTGGGACACAGTTCCATGATATCAGGATGTGGGTCTTCAGATAGTCAGGCTTCAATACAGATGAATTTCATATAAATCCAAAGCTATGAAACCCCATAATGCAGGGACTCCATAAACTACATGTTAGTCATATCCTTAGACAAGCTCCAGAATTGTTGAGATCAAACTTGAGTTGGAATGGGCATCACCATATTCTTGTTCTGACCCAGAATTAGCCCTGATTCTAAGGCTGGAAAGGACTACACTAGGTACTATCCATATCCAAGTTAAACCTGTAGAAGGATTAGGCACTCAAAAGAGGAAATACAAGGATGAAAGTAACCAAGTTAATTCTACTCACCAGCAGGGAGAAAGAGGGCTCCCCGAAGGTGGCCTTCTCGAACTTGGATCCGTTTGACACCAAGTGCTATGTACCACCTCTCCAAAGTCAGGCTGACTTTTGGAGCAGTGGTGGCGATGTCAGTTAATAGTAAATTTGAATCATAAAGTTTTATTTGGACCAGGAAGGGGCTATTCATCACATCTCTTTCCAACAATTTCGTTAAAAATTTTTCAGGTTTCAGGGACCAGAAGAGACCCATAGGGTGGACTCCTATGTAGTCACCTCCCAGTGAGGGGGCATGCTCCAGGTCTACCTCACCAACTTCATTGGCCTTATGGTAGGCTTGAGAATGAAACAGGTTCCCCTTTTCATCTTTCAGTGATGCCTGAAGAATCATTATCTGAAAGGGAGACAGGCCTGTAGCTCGGATATGCACTGGCTCATCAATAAGTGCACTTGCAGGGGTAGCTGTCAGATGAATCATTTTTACAGTGTGGCACCTTAGAGGATCCTCAGTAATGTTTGCAGTAAAACCTGGATATAAAAAAATATATATATAGGAAAATAAAATAAGGCAGTGATGATCAGGTTAATGAAAGGCAAACTGGACCAGAAACCAGGCTGCTTGGGATTCAGCTCTAACTCTCCAGTTATTTAGCAAATATCCTGATATAATCTTCAAGTGCAAGATACCTGAGAGCTTTCGGCAAATTTGTAGAAGACATAAAACAAGTAGATATGTTTTGTAGTAATTATGAACCAGGGTGGAGGAAGCAGCAGCTAAATATGCATGAATGGTATCAACACATCCAAGGAAGGTATCACAATTGGCCATCCAGAGCCCTTGAAAAATTAGATGCAGTGGAGGATACGAGTGAGATGTGCAGCTGAAAATGGGATTTGTTGGGGTGCCGGGGTGGCTCAGTCGGTTAAAGTGTCCGATTCTTGATTTTGGTTCAGGTCACAATCTTAGGGTCCTGGGATCGAGCCCCACATTGGGCTCCCTGCTCAGCACGGAGTCTGCTTGTCCCTCTCCCTCTGCTCCTCACCCCGCTTGCGGTCACTTTTACACTCTCGCAAATAAATAAATAAATAAATAAATAAATAAATAAATAAATAAAATCTAAAAAAAAGAAAACGGGATTTATTAAACATCTACATATATGGAACTGGGGACTCCGTTACTAATCCCTTCCCCAAGTCCTGCAAACAGAATGCCTGGCGTCTAAGAATTCACCTCTAACAGAGCATAAAAAACAGACAAGTCTTCTCAAAAGAATGAGGACAAAATCTTTGGGGAGAACAAGGAGGCTGACATATGTATTACTCCCTAAAGAAAAAATACTCACAGCTTCATAGTTAGGCTTACCCAGTCCTAAGCAAAACCAGATGCTGGCAAGCCCTTCAGGTATACAAAAATTTGCTAAGCTTTTCACAATCTCCCTCTTGAAGATTAAGGAATGCCTTTCTCCTTTGGGTTAGTGTGAAGAAAGCCACAAAAATGACGATTGTTCCCATTCTAATAACCTTACCTTATCTGGATAAATACAAAATAAATTTTTTTTGTTTTCTTAAACTCACTAGATTGCCAGGAATCTAAATGAATTAAACTCCAGTGAGTGATAGGTTCCTCCTAGGAGAGAGGAAACTTTCTCTTCTACAAAGATAAAACAGCAAAAAAAGAATCCCCCATAAAGAAAAGTAAGGAGAAATCAACAGAAAATTTAATGCAATTTTAATGGATGTGTGTGGGCTGGTTTGATAGATTAGAATTCTGAGAAACTCCAGCCAGAGTCCTTCTCCAAGTGCCAACTCTTAAGGATTTGGCCATGTGCTCTAGGACAATACATCAAAAAATGAGAGCAGAGACATGAGCTGAGAGAAATCTGTCTGAGGCATTGCAGGTCTTTGTATAAAGCAAAGCAGCTAACTTCCAAAGGATGGGGAGAACAGTCAAATAGAGAGACTTCCCCAGGCTCAGAAAGCCAGGAGTGGGACTTCAGAGCAAAGAAATTTCCTTAGTGACCCTCTTTCTAGAAGAATTATAAATCAGAGAGAAATATCCTACAGTGAGAAAAGCTAGCAACATGGCCATAAAAAACCAAAAATATCTCCAGAAGTTCAGCAATGCTTAGACCCAGTTTCTTCTGATGAGAAGGGCCTAATCCCATACCCAAAAATATTTGAAGGCAGGGGTGCACTGAATCAGACAAAGCTGCAACAAAGCTCAGACCCAGCTCAACCACAGGTCAGATTGGTTTAGCCCTTAATTCTAACTTTCTGACAGATTAGGGCTTTGCTCTTTTCTTGAGGTAAATATTACTTATTCTAGTCATTTCTTTTATATGAAATATCTGGAGTATGATTTTAAAAATTACAAGACACAACAGAATCAAGAAAATTGACCCATAATCATGATGAGAGCAAACAGTCCATAGGAAGACGCATAGACATAGCCAAGAGGGTGGAATGATCAGACAAGAACTTGGTTGTTGTGGGGTTTTTTTTTGTTTTTGTTTTTTTTAGAAGACATAGAGAGCACCCCTTCCCCTGCTTATGCTCTCTCTCTCAAATAAATAAATCTTAAAAAAAATCTTTAATATGCATACACACATGTATGTGTATTTAAATGCAATTAAAAGACTTTAAAATAAAAATAATAATGTCTTGTGGGGTTTAGAAATATAATGACAAAAAGGTGGGTATGGAGTAAATAGAATTATACTGTTGTAAGATTATCATCTTACTTACTATTTTTCAAGCAACACAAGCTTATTTGCAGGCAGACCGTAACAACTTAAAGGTACTATTAGGAGCTCAGCTGAGCCCAGGGAGACAGAGAAAGCCTAGCAGCTTAGGTGTCAGAGTACTGATGAAAGCAGCAAGCCAAAAACAAGAGTCAAGCCTTTAATCACTTACTGTGAGGGAGAAAGTGCCTGGTCAGGACAAGGATTGAGGGTCTGAAGTCGGCAGGTCAGCCAGATGGGGGGGGCGGGTTCACTGTTGAGGGAGCCCCAAAACAAGCGTCCAGCAGTTCTGAGGTCAGGGCAGAGTGAGGGGAAAGGCTAGAAGTAGAAAATAACTGGCTGCTGAGTCAGTGAAAGTGTCTTCAAGCATCCCCTCAGCACGCATACCTGGAGAAGACTTCGGACCTTGAGCAAAGGTCTGATAGAGCTATAATGAGGGCTCCTGGGCAGGGAGGGCAAGTATGAGAATATGATGGGCCTGTGTGACTAATGACTAGGGAGACCAGTAACTACGGAGTGGCCTGAGTCCTTGCTTCCAACTTTTTCCAGAGATTGCCATGCACTGGCTGTACCCCAAGTCCGGTGCTGGAAGGGCAGCATTCCACCATGATGCTTGCCAACTAAAGCCTTTGTAATTGCCTATAGTCAGTTCTGGAAAATCACACGTAAGTTTTAACCAAGAGCTAGACTTCTCAGGTACCTATTATATTCTCTAGAATAACACACACACACACACACACACACAAATATTTAAGTAACCCCAAAAGAAACAGGTGTTCCAGTTACTATGGCTATGTAATAGACCACTCAAAAACTTAAAAATGTTCAACAGCTATTTATTATGCTCATATGTTCTGTGGGTTGGACGTCAGGACAGGGCTCAGTGAGATCAGCCTCAGTTGCAAAGAAAATAACTTTTTGGAGACAACTAAACCAGCTCTCACAACTGTGTAAGATCAAATCCTTAATAGTTATAGATCAGGGGGGTGAAGGAGGCTAACGGAAAGACAATCATCAATTGATAATTTAAGCAAGTTCAGATCTGAAACTGCTATTCGCTATACCATGTGCAAATCCTTGTGCATCTTTAGAGAGAGGAGACTGCCTGGTAAGAATGGGGATGAGGAATGAATGTGACAGCTTAATTATTCCAGAATAAGAAGCGAAATAGCGTGGTAGTTGAAGGACGGGTCAAGAGTTCGCTTCGTGTCCTACCTTGCATTCCTCGAGAAGCCTGCCTTGAGATAAGAACTGGTAAGTAAGTAGTGTACTTTGAGGGGTTTCCAGGAAACATGAGTGCAGATGAGCCACGGAAGTGTCCAATAAATGGTTGGTTGAGGGCTGAGTGGTGGGGGGAGGAAGGAGCCTTAATTTCCTACCACTTCTAGCCTGCCATGCTGAGAGGTAAAGTGGACTCTGGAGGCCCAAAAAAACTATCAGGCACAGGAATCCAAGGTCTGATATTGTGAGTCAGGCCTGCGCACTAATGCCACTAGGGGAAGTATATACAGGCAAGGTATTGACAGTATCTGCTAACACTGTATTCTGTTTTTAATGTGTGTGTGTTCAGAGGGAGAGAGAGAGAGAGATGGGATAGACACAGGCATGAATACATGCTGATGAGAATGAGCCTACAGAGAGACAAGTACTGAAAATGAGAATTTGATGGTGAATAAGACATTTTTCCCTGAAAAGCTTAAAAACAAGTGATTTTATAGCCCAAAAGTACCCTATTTCCCTTGTAAAAATATTCAAGAAATTGAGTATACATAAGGCACACAGAAATACATGGCAGATGGGGCGCCTGGGTGGCTTAGTCGTTAAGCGTCTGCCTTCGGCTCAGGTCATGATCCCAGGGTCCAGGGATCGAGTCCCACATCGGGCTCCCTGCTTGGTGGGAAGCCTACTTTCCTCTCTCCCACTCCCCCTGCTTATGTTCCTGCGCTCACTCTCTCTGTCAAATAAATAAATAAAATCTTAAAAAAAACAAAAACAAAAACACATGGCAGAGTCAGGAATGGAATTTATATCTCCAACTCTTAGTCAAATTCATCATTGGTTCAACAAGACTTTATCAAGGGTCTACACTGTGATAATCACAGGGAGATTAGACACAGTCCCTACACTAAGTAAGCCTAAAGGTGTAGTCTTCCTTCCATACATTATCCATTAAGTTTCTACTTAAATATCACATGGATCAAGGAGTGTTCCCAAACAGAAAAAAAGTAAATGAAAAGTCATTAGCTTTAGTTCAACTTATACTTCTTTTCAAACATCATCACTTTTTCCTTCATATCCCTGGTTTACTACATTTCACTACCAGAAAGCATTTCTGAATTGCATAAATACATATGACCTTTAAGAAATATTTTCACATAATGTAATTCTAACAAGCCATTCATCTGACATTAAAAGAAAAATCATCCTTCAAACAATATAAAAATAGGACCACAATTCAAAATCCCAGACTAAGAGAGTTTCTTCTGTAATATTCTAGGAAACAGTTTTTAGAAAGAGAAATATTAATGGAGATGGGGGAAGATAGAATAAAGAAAAGTCAACAAATAGTTTGAGTCATTCTCCCTCGGAAATATAAATTCTGGCTTGATATCTTCATAATCACAAGTCCCTATTGATATCTTTTCTAAACAAACTCCAACAGAGCACTTATCTGAGCACTCTTTCAACTCCATAGCTGAGGTTATAAATGAACAAAAAGACTATTTGTCTGCATGAACTGCTAAATTCCAAACACTGAAATTAAGAATCTATTTTTACTTCTCATTCAAGACCTGAGACTTTAACCCATCTACAACCAGCCCAGAAGAGATAGCCCTGATTACAAGCTAAAAAGTACCAGGATTTTTCCTCTCGAACCTTCCTTTCCCCTCAGTAAAGAATGGCACTATCTAGAGTCGTCTTATCAGTCAAAACCTCATATAGGTCTTTGCAGTCTAACCAAACTAATGAAGCACTCTCTCCCTCTCTAAAAAAATAAATAAATAAAAATTAAAATTAAAAATGCAAATTTAAATCATGGGGTATACTTATACCTGTAAGATTGGCAAAAATTGTAAATTCTGAAAAGAAGAAGAGTTGGTTAAGAAGTGGATCACCAAGACTCAAACCCTGCTAGAGGAATGAATGTAAATGGGTGCAATCACTTTAGAAACCAATTTGGCATATCTATTAAATGTGACAATATGAATGACCTTTGATCCAGCGATTTCATTTCTAGAGATATACCCAACAGAAATGTGTGCACAGATGCATCAGGAATTGTAGACAAATATTCACAGCAGCATTTTCCAAGATATTAAAAACTAGAAACAGCCAAATGTCCATTAACAATAAAATAAATGAATAGATTTTGGTATATTTATACAGTAGAATACTACAAAGCCCAGCATTAAAAATAAACGTATCAAAGCAATAAAAATAAAAGAATCGTAACTACATTCAATAACCCTGGCTGAATTTCACAAACCTAATATTGAGTGTTAGATGCCAGTCATAAATTTATAAATGAATCATAAATTTATATATGCCAAAAAAACTACAGAACATACTTGTAAATTTTTAAACAAAAGCAAGGAAGAGATTACCAAAAGTCAGGATTGTAGTGAAAAATTATCAATGTACTTCACATTGATAGACTGCAAGTAAATGGACGAAAAATAATATAGCATGCAACACTAAGCATAAGGAACCCAAAGTGGCTTTATTAATGTCAGATGAATTACATTTCAATATCAAGAGTATTAACAGAAATAAAAAAATAATGACAAGTTCATAAAAATCATAAATCCTAATAATGGATTTCAAAATGTATGGAGCAAAATTTGACAGAATTAAAGAGAGAAATAAATAATTCCATAGTCATGGTTAAGATTTTAACATTCCTGTCTCAGCAACTGATAGAATAACTTGACGAAAACAGTAAAGGCATAAATTTAAACAACACTATCAATGACCTTCACCTAATTGCTATTTATAGAACATTAAACCCAACAACTTCAAGCACACATGGTATATTCAACAAGATAAGCCATAAACTGCGACATAAAATTAATCTTAATAATGCAAAAATGCTGAAATCAGAGTATGTTCTCTGACCATAATGGAATTAAATTAGAACTGAATAAAATATGTAGAATATCTTATTCCTTATTTATTCCCAAATATTTAAAATCAAACACACTTCTAATAATCCATGGATCAAGGAAGAAATCACATCAGAAATTAGAAAATATTTTAAACTGAGTGATAATGGAAGTACAAAATGAAAATATTTGTAGGATGAAGCTAAAGCTAAAAAAGGGAAATTTATAATTTTAGTGACTTATATTGGAAAAGCATCTAAAATCAATGGCCCAAGTCTTTACCTTAAGAAGCTAGGAAAAAAAAAAAAAAGGAAAGTAAACCCAAAGTAAGTAGAAGGAAGGAAATAAGAAAAATATATTATCCATGAAATAGAAAATAAACAATAGAAAGAAATTAACAAAGACAAATTTGGTTCTTTGAGAAGACCGACAAAATTGATAAACTACAAGCCAGACTGATCAAATAAAAAGAATAAAATAACAAATACCCAAAATGAAAGAGGGCTTATCATTGCAGATCCAATAGACATTAAAAGAAAAATAAAAGATTATGAACAATTGTATGCCAACTAATTTGTCAACTTATATGAAATGAATAAATTCCTTGTAAAATACAATTTAATGAAGAACTGTTTCAAAGTAAAGGAGATTAAGTAAAGGTGAGAACAAAAATGCAAAGCATGAACCAAGATTCGATCCTGCATCAGGGGGTGAAATTACTATGAAGGTCATTTCTCGGACATCAGTGAAATTTGAATATGAACAATGTACGATTAGTGTTACATCAGTGTTAAATATTTTGAATTTAATATTTCCTGAGTTTGCTACTGTACAACCAACATTGGAATTCTGCTGAATCAGAAGTTAAGAGACTACTTTTGAACTTAGAAATCATTCACGTAAAAACTTTAGGACTTTTACACTGTGAAATAACCTAGTAAAAATAAGATAGAAAAATAACTGCAGATAAGATTAAGTTCATGTGTGCAGGTATGACTTAGTTCAAGCTACCTGTCACTTAATCCTCTAGGATACACAGAACACATGCTAATGGGATTACAAATCAAAGAAGTAGGACAGAGGTGTCTGGCTGCCTCAGTCAGGAGAGCATGTGAATCTTAATCTTGGGGTCATGAGTTCAAGCCCCACCTTGGGTGTAGAGCTTGCTTAAAAAAAATATTGCCAAAAGGATGACTTGAGATTAATATTCATAAAACGAAAAAACAAAGAAGCAGGACCAAGTTGCCCATTCCTAGGTTCAAGGTCAAGAAATTTACAGTGGAACGACTTCCACTTCTGAAGAGTTTTATGACAGACCAATACTCAAAGAACTAAAAAAGCCAGATTTTAAAAAATAAATAAAAATAAAAGGAAAAAACTGGCAATAACTTAAATATCCAATTTTAGTATATGTGCTGCCGAAGCGAGTAATAGCATATTGGTTGAAAAATTACAGTGGTCCTCCCCACCCTTAGTTTCACTTTCCAGTTTGCGTTACCTGTGGTCAACCCCCATTAGGAAGCAGACAACACTCCTTCTGATGTATATCAGGTCAATAGCAGCCTAATTCTACATCACAACACCTAGGTTATTCACCGCACTTCATCTCATCACAAATAGGCATTTTATCATCTCACATCATCATAAGAAGGGTGAATATAATACAATATTTTGAAAGATCACCTTCACATAACTTTCATTACAGCATATTGTTAAAATGGTTCTATTTACTCTTAGTTATTGTTAATTTCTTACTGTGCCTAAACTATCATAGGTCTGAATGTATAGGAAAAAATATAGCATATATAGGGTTCAATACTATCCAGGGTTTCAGGCATCCACTGGGTACCTTGAAATGTATCCCCCCCATGGTTAAGAAGGGACTACTGTACCTAACATCCAGTTATGGAATATGTTATTAATCACATTTGTTACTTTTTTTTTTTTTTTTTTAAGATTTTATTTATTTATTTGAGACAGAGAGAATGAGAGAGAGAGAGAGAGCACATGAGAGGGGGGAGGGTCAGAGGGAGAAGCAGGCTCCCTGCCGAGCAGGGAGCCCGATGCGGGACTCGATCCAGGGATTCCAGGATCATGACCTGAGCCGAAGGCAGTCGCTTAACCAACTGAGTCACCCAGGCGCCCCTCAAATTTGTTACTCTTAAGACTATCTTAAAGATTTTATTTGACAGAGAGAGACACACAGCGAGAGAGGGAACACAAGCAGGGGAAGTGGGAGAGGGAGAGGCAGGCTACCCACTGAGCAGGGAGCCCGATGCGGAGCTCGATCCCAGGACCCTGGGATCACAACCTGAGCTGGCAGATGCTTAACAACTGAGCCACCCAGGTGCCCCAAGACTATCTTAAAATAAGTAGAAACACTCATAGAGTGAAGGGAACAGGACAATTTGACAGTAAATTTTAAAATACAGGAAAAAAGTTTCTTTTCATTTGGAAATACGCCAGTCTGTTTAGTGATTATCTTAGTAAGACAAAAATGGTATTTGTTGTCTTTCCCAAATTTTTAAAAAATGTGCTTTTATAATCAGAAAAATGATGTTAAAATAAAAAAGAAGTCTATTTATGTGGCTTAAAATACATACTGTCTGTGCAAATCTATTTCTATTAACCCTGAATATTTTAATTTAAAGATTTTATTTATTTATTTGATAGAGAGAGACACAGCGAGAGGGGGAACACAAGCAGGGGGAGTGGGAGAGGGAGAAGCAGGCTTCCCGCTGAGCGGGGAGCCCAATGAGGGGCTCGATCCCAGAACCCTGAGATCATGACCTGAGCTGAAGGCAGACACTTAACGACTGAGCCACCCAGGCGCCCCAACCCTGAATATTTTATTACCAGGTTTTATGTAAGTATATTTACTGAGTTCAAAGGCCCAGCTAACAATAATTGAGAACTCTTTTATACAGCAATCACTTAATTTTTTTAAATGTAAACGATTTATAATTACACCATGCTTGGTTACCTCAGTAAACAACTTAGCAAACCCAATGTAACCTTTTCAGGAAAACTAAAGCTCATTATTCTGATAAATTTATTGTATTGGACTGTCAAACAGTGACACCTTCTAGTTATTGATGGATGTGCAGTTTATCTTGTCCACTAGCTCAACTTTCCAGGACCGCTGCTTCAGGGATGGTACTTTCCCACTTTAATACTAGGGTCTAGGGCCATGTTACCCAAAACATGAACAGCATTGCCTAGGAGCTTTTTAGACATACAGAAGCTCAGGACCCACTCTTGACCTATGTAATCAGAATCTGCATTTTAAAAAGATCTCCAAGTAATTCATATGCGCATTAAATTTTGAGAAACACTGCTCCAGGTTACAAAGAAGTAATTTCTTCTGCCTTTACAGCCATATGAAGCCTAGTTTTGCAGTTCTCCAGGTGAAACCAAGTGTTTTTCCACATTCCCTTTACCATCTATTACTTCCATCATGCCCTTTGCACATTTTTCTGTGTTTCCAGATCAGAAGTAAAAGTTGTGTGGGAAATGAGATAATCAAATCCTGTAAGTTAAATTCAACTATTTCCATACTGAAACCTTCTCACATAGAAGGAATGTATCAGCCCTGATATTTAAGCTCCAGGACTTCAGAAACTTCTTAAGTTCTTTAATGTACAGATTATTAAAAATCTGATTGTCTGCTGATGACATTTATAGGGTGCAACTACAATGTAACCGATTTTATTAATATGCCAGAATTTATACACCCACCTGATTTTTGCCCTCTTCAAAGTAGTCACCCTGGAAAAGAGAATACATGCAATTTCCTTTGTATAAAAACTATCACTTTTCTTCCAGAACTATTAAATAGGATAATATACACGAAATTCCTTCTCCGTCTTACTACTCTCTAGCCATATCTAAAGTCTAAACAAAAATAATTCCTAATTTAATCACTTCCTCATTTAACATCTGTAGTTCAGAACTATCTGGTAACTAGCTATTTGAGTAATTCCCACAAATTGAGTATCTACACCAAAGTCTACAAATACCACCCTAGTGGACATCCATAGGTATTCAAAACCACTTTTAAAGTTACAGAAAAGGGGGCGCCTGAGTTACTCAGTTAAGTGGCCAACTCCTGATTTCAGTTCAGGTCATGAGATTGAGCCCTGCATCATGGCTCCACGCTGAGTGTGAAGCCTGCTTAAGATTTTCTCTCCCTCTCCCTCTGCACCCTGCCCCCTGCCCCACTTGAGTGCATGCCCCCTCTCTCTCTCTCAAAAAAAAGTGACAGAAAAGATAAAAGGTTGAAATAATCATCTCTTTTAAAGAGAGTATTCACTTAGACATAGAATCTGGCATATCTCTTATTTAAAGAAAGTCACAGCACTTCACAGTTGGCATATACTCTAATTTTTTTCATTTATAATACTTAAATTAAGGAAATGACAAGGCAGAGAAGCAAATTTCACCTTTAAAAACATCAAAAACACACAACACTCTTTTTTTTTTTAAGATTTTTTATTTATTTATTTGAGAGAGAGAGAATGAGAGAGAGCAAGCACATGAGAGGGGGGAGGGTCAGAGGGAGAAGCAGACTCCCTGCTGAGCAGGGAGCCCGATGCGGGACTCGATCCAGGGACTCCAGGATCATGACCTGAGCCGAAGGCAGTCGCTTAATCAACTGAGCCACCCAGGCGCCCAACACACAACACTCTTCAAAAAATGTACTTTAATTCCAAAAGAGATTAATCTAGAATGAACACTATCATTTTCTACTATTTCTACTTGTGTAGTAAAGCAGTGAAAGAAACAACTTGCTATAATAAACAACAAAGATTTTTACATTTCTTTTATCCAAGTTTCCTATTTGTATTTGTACTATACATAATACCACCTTAGATTTAAGAGTCCTAACAGGATTAAAACATGTTTTCGCATCTATTATTTTATGCGTATGAAGAATAAAGGTCACGTCTGAACATATAATAGCCTCATATCTAAAGAACAAGTTTAATTACTGTGTCCTCCAGAGAAGGAAATTTTCATACATGATTAATGATCTGATTCCATTAAAAAAACAACAACAAAATTTCAGCAAATGTGAAAAAAGAAAATCCTGCTGTTAATTCTTCCACAGAAAAAGTGGGTTTAGAGAACAGTTCTGATCATTTTACATGGTAAAGTATCAAATCTAATAACCAACCCCTTGCTCAGGACAAAATGATTTCAACATTTCCTCTTCTGAACTGCTCAGTAACCCCAAGTGATTTTTAAATTGGGAGGCAGATTACTGGCAATAAGTTCATCAAATTTAGATCTATCATAGATAGGCACATTATAGAAATCAAGAACATCTCTGACCCTACACATCTGGTGAAGCCTGGAGTTGGGCACTGCATGGCCCAAGTCATCAGCTAAACGTGCCAACAAACCGAATTTCAGATGACCATCTTCCAGGGACACATCCTGCCAATTGCTAGGAACAGATGAGCCAAAAATTTCTTTCACACAAGATTCCACACGACTCTGGAGATCTTCAGGTGGTACGTATGTTCGGCTTCGTAAGGGTGGACACACCAAAACAGGTTCTTTCTTCACCTCTTCTACTGTCTCAGCCACCACTGGCTTTTTCTCTTTTCTGGAATGATCAAAAACAAATATGTGAATCTTTGGTTAACTGCACTAATGTAGGTGACAAGCTGACGAACACCAGACCCAACCTTACCTATGTATCTAAATCAATAAATAATATGCACACTTACTACTTTTCCAGGCACTGTGGAGAGAATAAGATAGGTGTCTGCCTTTGGAAGCTTGTAACTGAATTGGGCTGGTACACACAGAAAAGAAAATTACAGATTTTACATGCTCTAAGAATTCCAAGAACAGGAAGAGGTAAATCATTTGCCTGGAATTCCGTTTCTAAACCCAATCCTACCTCTCTAACCTCATCTCCTACTAATCTCCTATATACACTCTATGCCCTACCCAAACTAAACTACTACATTCTGTTTCCCTCTTTCCTGGTGTCATGTGTTACCTCAAGTTATACCCTATTGGAAATGCCTAGCTTTCATCTTCACCTATAGAATATTTTCTTTTTAAAGATTTTATTTATTTGACAGAGAGACAGTGAGAGAGGGAACACAAGAAGTGGGAGTGGGTGGGAGAGAGAGAAGCGGGCTCCCTGCTCATGCGGGGCTCAATCCCAGGACCCCGGGATCATGACCTGAGCCGAAGGCAGATGCTTAACGACTGAGCCACCCAGGCGCCCCTTCACCTACAGAATCTTACTTTAAATCCTAGAACAGAACTTTTCTCTTCCAAGAAGCTTTACTCGATTTCCCCAAATATAACTGTAAATTCCTATGATCTACTATAGCACTTTATATTGCTTTAACAGCATATCACATCCTACCTGAGTTTTAATTTTTTTACAATCTACTTCTCTTACCAGATCAGGGTTTCTGAGCCCAAACACTGACATTTTGGACCAGATAATTCTTTGTTGTAGGGGACTATGATGTTCATTGTAAGATGCCCAGCAGCATCCTTGGCCTCTATCCAGAGTAGGGTAAATGCCATAGCATTCCTGTCCTCAAGTCATAACCAAATGTCATTGCCAAATGTCCAGATGGGCAAAATTATCCCTGGTTAAGAACCACTGTACCAAATTATACTTCCTGTTTTATTTATTATAAAGACCTGTTTTATTGATTTGGGGTCCTTTGAAAACTGCTTGAATAACTACTACTGAGTACATGGGCCAATGTTAGGAAATCTACCTGATAACACTACCTCAGGGCTTACTGAAATATCAGTTCATGACCTGACCCTTGTTTTCCATGGAGTTGGTATCGGACTGGGATTGGTCGTCCTTACAGAAATTAGAGGCATTGGAAAAAAAAAGAAAGAAAAGATGTCTGGCCATGAATATGGTTTGTAGCACTATTTCCCTTTGCCTACTCAAAGACTCTTCCAGCAATTTAGCCCTCATTCTGCATCAATTCTTTATCAATTTCTCTCTACCTACTACAGTATTCCCAGGGCACACAATATGCTGCTATAAAAATCTCCCATCTTCAAAGAAAAACAAAAATACCCCCTAGACTCCATGTTCCTATCCAGTTTCCCAAAGAGTTGTCTACATTTATAATGTCTACTTCATCACCTCCCATTTTCTCCTCAAACTACTCCAGTCACATTTCATCAGAATGAAATGTATCCATTCCTTCCATCTCAGTAATCTTGTACACTGCTCTAGTTTTCTACATAATTTACCACTTGCTGAAATTATATCCTACGTTTTTTCGCCTCCATCAGAATATATGCTCTATGAAGACAAATATTTGGTCTGACTTATTAACAACTGTATCCCTAACACCTAAACAGCTGACATTTAGCAGACACTCTATAAATTTGTGATGAATGAGTGAATGAAACAAACCTGAAGAAGATCTGAGATAATACTACTAACCAAAAAAGAGGGGAAGCTAATAAATCCATGAACAGATGACAAAAATCCTTCCGGGTGGAAAGAGTTTTTGCTTGAAACCTGAGGGCATAAATTGCTCCCTGAGGTTCCCACAAGTTTTGATGTCCTAACACTGTGAGTCAAACAGATTTACCTTCAAAATGTTCCACATGGTGCTGTGGGAAAAGCAGGAGATGGGGAGGCGTCAAAGACCTGGGTTCTGGTTCCAGCTCTGCCATTAACCTGCTTTTGGCAAAATACTTCCTCTCCATGGAGCCTCAGTTTCCCCATGTCAGGGCTCTGAGAAGGGACTTCGTTTCGCTACTGTAAACTACTTAGGGAAATGCTGGCCCAGTCCTGGCGTTTAATAACTATCTGTTGAGTGAATCAATGAATGAACAAATGAACAAAATGAGGCCACACTTCGTTTCTGAATCTTCCATGTGAAGAAATATACCGCGCAAATGAACTTAGTTTACCGAGCGCTTTCACGTTCATGTTCTATGTTGCTCGTTCCAAACGAGTCACTTGTTTCCAGACACCGCACTTGATGCCTGGAACACGTGGTCAGTACTGTTTGCTTAATAAATTAATGAGTGAAATGGGAGGGAAAGAGAGCGGTATCTCCGTGATGAGGAAATTGAGGCCTAGACTGGGCCCCACCACTCCAGCAGACCCGCGCTTACACTTCTGAACTCCGAACCATAATCCAAGCGCAGGACCCGGGTCCCGTCTTAATAGCATGACGCTTTTGAATTCGTCCTTTCATCCTCCTCAGTTTCTCTCCTTACTTTCCCTGAACGAGACCCACCATCCAACCTTCCGCTTTACCTGAATCGAGACCAAAATTCTCTGCGTGGTGCCCCTAAGACGATCCACGTGAGACCTCTTCTGGTAACGCCACACACTGACAGAGCCGCCATCTCGGAGGAGAGCTGCGTGATAGAGCTCTGCCCTCAGCTGGCAGTGTGACGCGCCAAGACCAGCCAGTCAGGTGTAAGCTTAGTGGTAGGTGTTCCCTTTTTCCTGTTAAGCGTCCCCAGCTTCTCCCTCCCCCTTTGCATGCCGGGAAATGTAGTCCGGTGGCCATTGCCGGCGGAGGCTGGACCGAGGCGTTCTCTCAGAGCATGACGGGAGTTGTAGTTGGGGGGCGTCCCGGGAAGGTTCCGGGTGACGCCTTCTGGTCCGGGGGCGGGCGGTCATAGCGCTCTTTGGCTGAAAGGAGGAGGAACTGGCAACCGGGAGGAGGCTCTAGCGAGGCCTTGAAGGCTGCGCAGATAGGCGGGGTGGGAATTTGGGGTTGCGGGACGGCCAAGTAGCGCGTCTGATATGCTGCTGGGGTCGTGACCGCTCGGGGACCGAGGCAGGACCTGGCCAGACCCAGGCTGGAGGCCTCGCCTTCGTCGGGCCTAATTTCTAAAGGCTGGGTAGGCCTCACGAAAGGCTCCCATTCGTGCGACCGCGCGGGTTCCTGCCCTGATTTTCTGTCCGGGAGATGGCCTCCCCGAGCCCCCCGCCGGAGCCAAAGGTAAGTCGCCCTTCTGGGTACCCCGTTCTCTCGCCACTACCGGAGCTAGGCCGCGCCACCGCCCCCCCACCCCCCACCTCCCTGACCGTGGTCTTTTGGGCCAGCGATGTGCAAGGAAGTACCCCGTAGTGCTCTGGATTGTGATTCGCGACCAGATCGCCCACTTGGCTTTTTTTTTTTTTTTTCAAGAGCGACTTGGTAAATCAGTTGAAGAAAATTAGTAATGCTCCAGACAAGCGCTCTCATTTGTGAGTTCTTCCAGATGAGGCACCATTTTTTACCTTCCCCCGTGTCTTGTGCGCCTGTCACGATGCGTGGACCCAAGGTAGACGCTTAGAGAACTTCATGGAATTGAACAGGGTTCCAAGCCAGTGCGGAGAGAGTTGGAGCCGGGCAGTGAGGTTCAGGAAACTTGGGGAGTTTGGGGGCAGCTTACTAGAATAAAAATGTTAGGGTATAATTATTAAACCGGAAAAGCTCTATCGTTAGGACCATCACTACTGACAAGATCCAGTTCAGTTATCCTCTAGTTTGAGGTGCCTGTTTGTTACAGAATTGGGCCCCATTTGGAACTCTTGGTTATCATGTTCCTTCTAGCCTACCCGGCCCTGATAAGTGATTGCTTCTGCTACTTTCAGTGGTAGAATTGTCCTTGAGACAACAAGAACTGACTACAGAAATCGTACTATTTCAGGGGTTGCTGACATTTGAGGATGTGGCTGTGTTTTTTACCCAGGAGGAGTGGGATTATCTGGATCCAGCTCAGAGAAGCCTGTATAAAGATGTCATGATGGAGAATTATGGAAACCTGGTCTCACTGGGTAAGAATCTTTTGTTTCTCTGATTAAAATATCTAAGAGGCTGTAAGAAATCAGACTCTGAGAACACTTGGACCACTACCAGTACCAAAACTGCTTTATTCCAAAGTTCTGATTCAAATCTTTCAGCCATTAGTTGTGTCCATGACTATCATCCCTAGCATCCTTGCAATAACCAAAATACATGCCTTTCTGGCTTCTTATCTTCATAATCTCATTCCCATATTGCTCTGTACTTTCCCTCCTGGCTCATCCTCCCACTGCTTTCCTCCCACCCCTTTTCGCTCTGCCTTCTGGAGCCCCTGTTCTTCTTCACATAATGTTCGTTACCCCTCCTGGCCTTAACTGAAAACTGGCACTTTCCCAAGAACACCATTTCTCTGGCAGAGGCTGCTTTTTCTCCCACATCCTCTTTTTTCCCCCTATCCTTTCTCTCAAGGCTAGAAGGGAGAAGTTACTGTTCTCCTACCTTTTCAGTGCTATTCCCAAAGTATTAGTTTAACCCTTTAAGCAAAATCTCTCTCCTGGGAGGCCTCAGCAGTCTTGCTCTACCCACTCAATTCCTTTTCACTATCATCTGTCAACATGTCTTGGGCCCTCACCATAGATTTTGTCACATTTCAGAATCTTCTCTATGCTCACCTATGCCATCAGTGATGTAGTCATTCCTTAAGCCTCACTATATTCCCTGACCATATTCTCTTCAGCGACCTGGCTTTCCTTTTTTGTTCAACTCACATCAGTGATCAAACCCTCAATTTTGTCAAAGCAGGCAAATCTTTAACCCCAATATCTTACTCTTTGAAAATTATTCAGGCATTATTAATTATTATTTTAGATTAACTAAACAGGGGTGACCGAAACAGACATGATCTCTGCCCATGTGGAGCTTACTCTAACTTCTTACCTTTCTACCTCTCCTGCTCCTTTCCTCCTACAACTACTTATTCTTAATCATGTTTCCTGTTCCTTGACTTCTCCTTTTCTCCCCCCAGATTATCAGTCCTCTCCTAACTTCAACCTCCTCATCTAATCCAAGGACCTACATGTGAATTATCACCAGCATGCTCTCTTGCCACTTTGTCATTGTGCTCTACGCATTCTGCAAATTTCAAATTCTGTATTGGTTATAAAATCTGCCTTTTCTCCTACCACAGTTGCTAAACACAGCAGGAGAAATTCTTTAACTGAAAGGATTGGTGCTCTGTATATATGTATGCATGGCTTTTCTTATAGTCTGCAGTGGGTTTTTACATCTCAGCCTATTTTTTATCATTGATTTGTTCATTCCCTTCTTCCTTTAATGACTATTCCAAAAACTAAAAAAGTTTTCCTTGGGTCCATCACTCAGTAGTGGACCTTACTTTCTGTTTCACAGAGAAGATAGAGGCTACTAAACGTGAACTCTCAACTTTTCTGCCCTTCACGGGCATGCTTAAGACTGTTCCCGTTTCCTCACTTCTCCAAGAACTTATCCATCTGTAATCTTTTTTTTTCCCCCCCTTACAACTTTAGTCTCTATTCCTTCTGCCCTGGTACCTTTATTTTGATAATAGGTATGTTTATGACTCTTCAAGTTGGGGAAAGGAGAGGGGCGGGTGGCGATCCTTTGAGCCACGGTCTCCTTGCTGCTCCCTGTAACCTGCTCCTCATTCACCTAATAGCCAAGTTTTTGTAAGAGTAGTTAATGAGTGTTTTGTACTTTACCTTCCATCATCTCTAAGCCCCTTTTCTTGCCTCTGCCATTCCCCTTAAATTGTTTAACATTGGTCTGTAATAACCCAGTTGTCAAATGCAGTAGACCCTTTTTTGGACCTTATTTTATTTCACCTCTCTATAGATATTTGAAACTCTTTATTGCTTCCTTCTATTGCCTTGCATTCTCACACTTCCTCTCAGTTTATATCCTTTCTTTGGCAAAGCTTATCTACACTCAGATCATCACCTACCTCTATGTGATAAGTCCCAAATCTTTACTTTGACCTAAGAGAAGCAATTGGAGCTTAACTGCCTAAGTAAAAATCCTGGTTCAACCACTTACAAGCCTTGTGACTATGGGTGAATTACATAACCTTTCCATGCCTGTTTCTTTTTTACAAAATGGCAATAATAATAGCACTTACCTCTTTGGGTTACTGAGTTAATATGGGTAAAGTACTTAGGACACTGATTAGCATGTAGTAAGTGTAATACAAATGTTGATTGCTGTCATTGTATTCGTTATCTTCTCTAAGAGCTCTAAAATCTTTGTCATCTTCTTTTGAAGACCACATAAATAACTCACACCTGGCAAATTTCAAATAATCCATTCAGCTCTCAAGAGCCTCCTCTTTGGAATTAAGTACTCCTTTTTCTGTGCTACTGTATACACTTCTGTTGAATTTATCACACTGTACTCTAATCATTCTTTATGTTATTTCTCTAACCAGACTGGTTTCCATGAGGACAGTAACTATATTTTTTTCATTTGATTTCTCCAGCACTTAGCATAGAGCCATATATATTATATGCTTAGGACAGAAGCATATATATTATATGCTTCTAAATATTTATGTAACGGAATGAATGAATATACTCAAGATTCATACCTCTTGACTAGATTATTGCATTAATCCATAAACTAGCCCCTTGCCTCCAATCTCCCTTTCTTTTAATACATTCTATTTACTGCCACCAAAGTGATTCTGTTAATTAACTGCTTACAATTTACAATTCCTGATAGCCTAAAGGATAAAAATCTTAATTTCTTGTTGTACCTACTAGGGCCTCTCTAAATAGCCCCTGCCTGGCTTTCTAGCATCATCTATTATTTTTGCACACCACTTCAATCTCCAGCCATATCAGCTGCTGATTTTTTTCCCCAATATGCCATGGTGTCTCTGAGTCATTGTCAGCTTTATCCACACATATGGTATCCTGGCTGATAGAACCAGGCAAATGCCCAGCCTTGCCTGCCCCTACTATTGTAAAATGTGAGTACCATATGGACGAAGGCATGGCAGTGAGCCCATCTGTGATCTCCTACTTTCAGGCTCTCATTTTAGCTGAACTACAACTTTTTATCAGTTATTATTTCTCCCTCCACAATCTTTTCATCTGTAGACTCTGTCTCCACTCCTTTGATGAGAGCCCCCTTGGTGAAAGATCACTATTACTTGATTTTTTCTAATGTAGTGTTTTCCTGCACGTCATCTTGCTGCTTTACTTAGTACAACTCTCTTCCAAATTTAATTTTGGTCCTTTATTCATACCTTTCCTTTCTATGATGATTTTTCTTTAAACACTTTAGTAACTCTGTTGATAATACAGCTGACAGCTTAATCTTAGTTCTCAGTCTTTCAGTTCTTTCAAATGAAATGGACTTCTTCAGTTTGAATGACTTCTTTCTAGTCTACTTGAGCCATATTGGACCTTGACAGCATTGGGAATTGCTGCTTCTGTAAGATGTTAACTCATTGTTTCTTTTCTTATAGTCTTTTCTCAATTATTCAACTACTCATACATTCAATAAATAGTTAATCAAGCACTGTGCTAGCGCTAGGAATGCAGATTCTTCCCCATTCTCTCATTCTTTTACCAAAAAACTGTTCTTTCTGTACTCTTTTGGATACTGGGGTTGGCAGCTATCGTCAGTCCACAGGCCAGATATGGCACACTGTTTTTATAAATAAAGTTTTATTGGAATGTAGACATGCCCACTTTTATGTATTATCTATTACTACTTTCATGCTGTATTGGCAGAGTTGAATAATTGCGGTAGAGACCATATGGCTGACAAAGCCAAAAATATTTATTGTCTGGCCCTTTTTAGAAAATGTGTGGTAACTCTTGTTCTGTCCTAAAGTTTAGCCAATTCCACTTTACCATTTCCTTGCCTTTTCTGTCTCTCTGCAGCTACCATATTATTAAAACTGATTAAAGAGTGTAGAAATCAACTCAAACTAGCTTAAGCCAACACAAGAACTTATTGTAGGGACAGAGGTGGCACACAGAGTATATGAGCATGACTGCAACTGGATGTCAGAAAAGGATTAAACCCAGGGGCATCTGGGTGGCTCAGTTGGTTAAGCATCTGACTCTTGATCTTGGCTCAGGTCTTGATCCCAAGGTCATGAGTTCAAGCTCCACACCTGCCATGGAGCCTACTTAAAAAACAAAAGCAAAAAAAAACTACACCCAGAAATTGGATCGCTCAGGAAGTCAGGAATGAACTCTGTCTTTGCATTCTGTTTCTTTCTTTTTGGTAGAGTAGTCTTTCCTCCTCATATCCACATGCTTCTGTCCCTATAGCTTCTGAGTTGATAGATTACAATTCCAGTCATGTTGGAATAACTGCCTATTTCAGTTTTAATTCCAAATTCCTGGGAGAGATGCACTTTTGAGTCAACTCTCTACTCTAGACAAATTAGCTGTATGATCTCAGGATGGGAACATAGAATACAAGCATGGCAGAGACTGCAGAAGGTGATTTTATCTACCAAGCCCAGATCTAATGGATAGTCCTTTCTATGCTGCTCTGTGTGGAAGCCTAAACTCACTTGTTTTCTTTACCTGTCTATCTCTTTGACCTATTTATTTTCATTCCATTGCCTCTCTGTTTAATTTACTTAAGCAGTGTATTACATTTTATGCCTGGTATAATAAATCATTCTTTTATATTCTTTTTTAGGATATACTTCCAGTTGAAATTTAGATTCATTGGGGTTTTTTTATTCATTCATAGGATTTTGATTGGAATACAATTGGGTTCATAAATTGGTTTAGGAAGAATTAAGATCCTTATAACATTGAATCTCTTTAGCAGCTTGCTTGACTCTGTCTGTCTTACGTCCTTCAGAAAATTTTTATGGCTCATTTTCATGGCTCTCATACAATTCTTGTAAGATTTACTCCTTGTTTTATGGTTTTTATTATCATACAAGGCATATTTTATTTTTCTATAATATTTACTAATTGGTTACTCTTGGTAGTAAGTACTTACCACTACTTATTTTATATCTTAGTTTTCTTGTTGCTATTATATTTCACTTAATTTTTTTAGAAATTTTACATAGACATTTATAGTGTTTGCAAATAACAATAATTTTGTCTTACTCCTTTGAGTAAAACCCCTGGAACAACAATACTGGGTAAACATTATAAGGAGACTTGCCCTTCTCATAAGGAATTTACAGGCCCATAGAAGAGATAAATACATTGCATTCACAGTGCATATAATAGCTATAATGCAGTTATGGATGAGGGCTGGTGATAAAAAACAGAACACCTAGGTCTGCCTAGTGGACTTAGTGAAGGCTTTGTAGAGGAGCTGTTGCTTTGAATTGAATCTTACAGAGAAACCAAGAGTTTGCCAGGTAAACAATGTTGGGGGACATTTAGTAAAATGAGATATGCAAAGAAATGGCATAAAAGAGTAACATAAGCAATTTGCCCACTTCCACTGTCAGACAGTGGGTAGGAGGGTGACTTGAGGTTTAGAGAACCTTTCGTGAAGTGCTGAGTATCATGGTGTAAAGAGCTTTGATTTGCTCTCACAGGTGTTGGAGTGCTAGTGAATCTACAGGTGGTGATGTGACCGGAATTCCATTTCATGTACATCTCTCTGGATGCAGTGAAGTAGATATAGTGTGGGGACAGTCTTAAAGGCTAGAGTGAAGGATTATTAGATGGCTTTTGCATAATCCAGGGAAAACATGGAAAGAAGGTAGATACTAGAGAGTTGAATCTTTGATTTTGGTGATTTTTTACCAATAAGAAAAATGGGGAAATCTAGGATGATTTTCTGCTTTGGGTAATGGATGAGGATGCCTGTCAAGAGAAGATAAATAGAGGTGGAGACATACATGACAGCAAATGATGATGATCCTGTTAATTGTAAGCCCTTTTTGAGACAGGTAAATGGCAATATCCAGAGTATATGTAGAGAGCAAGGTAAGAATGTAAATATGGGTAACAGTAACCTTCAACAGTTAACGAAGGAAGAGAAATACATGAAGGAAATTTATTAGAAAAGGCCAAAGAAGAAGTAGGGAGGGAACTAGAAGAATATAATGGCATAGAAATAAAAAACAGATAGTGTCAAAATGGTCAACAGTGTCAGCTGCTGCTGAATAAAGACTGAAAATGTTCATTGTATTTGTTATTCAGGAGTCATTGGTGATTTCATAGAAGCTTTTCTAGATGCTGGAAACAGAAGCCAGATTTCACAGTAGGTTATAGGGGAAGAGGTGGGCATGGGAAACATACCTGGGAAATGGAAACCTACAGTGTTAAGATTTTATTTCAAAACTTAGATTTCAGGGGCGCCTGGGTGGCTCAGTCGTTGGGCGTCTGCCTTCAGCTCGGGTCATGATCTCAGGGTCCTGGGATCGAGCCCCGCCTTGGGGTCCCAGCTCCACGGGAGGCCTGCTTCTCCCTCTCCCACTCCCCCTGCTTGTGTTCCCTCTATCGCTGTGTCTGTCTCTGTCAAATAGATAAATAAAATCTTAAAAAACAAACAAACAAACAAACTTAGATTTCATTAAGAGAAGGATTTCAGGTTCGAGATAAAATTGGGAATATTTATATGCTGAGCGTATTTGTATGTATGTTGGCAATGGAGAACAGATGGAAGAAAGAGGAAGCAATGGTAGTCATTAAACAAGTGCTCAAGAGACACATGGGATCAAGAGAAGGTAGATGAATTAGCTTTGGATAGGAATGGGATATATCTTCATGTACCATTGCAGATAATTTTATAGGCAGGGGGGCAGAAAGTTGAGGGAGGGCGCCTGGGTGGCTCAGTCGTTAAGCGTCTCCCTTCGGCTCAGTTCATGATCCCAGGGTCCTGGGATCGAGTCCCACATCGGGCTCCCTGCTCAGCGGGAAGCCTGCTTCTCCCTCTCCCACTCCCCCTGCTTGTGTTCCTGCTCTCGCTATGTCTCTCTCTGTCAAAAAAATAAAATCTTTAAAAAAAAAAAAAAAAGTTGAGGGAGTTCTCTCATCCTTTTTCATTGTGTGAAAGAAAGCAGTCCACTGAAGTGAATTTAAGAAACAATACTGTTAGGAACGTAAGCAGAAATAAAGTTTCTACTAATTTCTTAGGGGAGTAAGAGAAGTTTTTTTGGAATAAAATAACTTAATGACTGATTTGAGGTAAGTGAAAAGAAAATTCAGAGATGACTCCAAAGGTAGAAGATTAGAAAATTGAGAGAAAAGAGGAAGTCTAAAAAAGAAAATTGTTTAGGGCCAAATAGATATATTTGGTACTGATCAGCTCTTGTAGCGAAATTATCCAGCAGACAGTAAGAGGTAGAAAATCAGGAAAAAAGAGTCAGAGGCAGACTCGAGGGTTCTGTATGCCACTCTGTTTCATCAGAGACCATTATGTTATCTTTCCTTCAACGCATGCAAGATTTTCATTTCTCAGATGTCTTAGAGACTCTCAGTTGGAACTAAATGGTTCCAGCTTGGGCTCTTATATCTCTAGAAGAGTGAGAATCATATATACTTGAAGAACATGGTAGGATTTGTGGTAGGTGAGGGCATAAATTACCACAGACTGCTTTTTCTCTTTTCTTTCATTACCCCGACCGTGTTCCTTTGTATTTATTATGTCTTTCTGTATCATAGACTCCATGTCACTCCAACCCATTATTTTATTTTTAAAAGCCATTTTGTCTCACTATAGGAACTGCTTTACCTAAATATTTTATCATATTATATTCTCTCCCTAGTATACCTGTCATTCATTTTATTTGGTAGGGAACTTCATGTCTTACCTTTGAATCCTGAATCATTACACGATGCCTGGAGTGCTTTTGTCTGCAATCAGTAAATTCTTGTTAATGGATGAATTGTTGCTTCCCCTGCTTTGTTTTTGTTTTTTGTTTTTGTCTTTTATCCTTCTCAGCATCATTTTGTGTTCATGTCTGTCAGTTATTTGGCCTACTCATAGTCCAGTAATGCTGTCTTACCTCACATTTTCCTGAACCTACTGTTTTCTTTCTGCATCATCCTTTCTTCCTTGATAGAATACTTCATCACACCACTACTTGTTTTATTTCATTGTTTGCCCATCTTACCTTGCAAAATTGTCTGTTGATTTACCTGCCCTTCCTCCCAACTCTGCTTGCCCCTACTAACTCATCATTTGCCTCATAAAAACACTCTTGTAGTGTGCCTGGCAGGCTCAGTCAGAGAAGCATGCGACTCTTGATCTCGGGGTTGTCAGTTCAAGCCTCATGTTGGGTGTAGAGATTACTAAAAAAATAAAAACTTAAAAGCTTGCTCCTTTGAAACACACACACATACACATACACATTCTTTTCATACCTCTTCTCCAAGAAAAATATTTCATCAGATAACTAATAATAATTATATAGCTCCTAAATGCTTTATGTATATAAACTAATTTAATCTTCACTATACTGTGGAGTAGTCATCTGCACTTTATAGATGTAGTAGATTAATTTATATTAATCTTATTTTCCTAAGCATTTCTCCTTGCTAGCAAAGAGCCTGGCTGATCTATTTTCTGTTTATTATTCCAGATGTTTTGAACAGAGATAAGGATGAGGAGCCAACTGTGAAACAAGAAATTGAGGAGATTGAGGAAGAAGTGGAACCACAGGGTGTAATAGTTACAAGAATCAAAAGTGAAATTGACCAAGATCCCATAGGTAGAGAAACCTTTGAACTTGTTGGTAGGTTAGATAAACAGAGAGGAATCTTCTTATGGGAAATACCAAGGGAATCTTTGGCCCAGGAACAGAGAATGTTCAGAGGAAACACTAACATTATTCGTAAGAGACCAAACTCAGAAGAGAAATGCCATAAATGTGAAGAATGTGGAAAAGGTTTTGTCCGCAAGGCCCATTTCATTCAACATCAAAGGGTCCATACTGGTGAGAAGCCTTTTCAATGCAACGAATGTGGGAAAAGTTTTAGTCGCAGTTCATTTGTTATTGAACATCAGAGAATTCACACTGGGGAAAGGCCCTATGAGTGTAATTATTGTGGAAAAACCTTTAGTGTGAGCTCAACCCTTATTAGACATCAGAGAATCCACACTGGAGAGAGACCCTATCAGTGTAATCAGTGTAAACAGAGCTTCAGCCAGAGAAGGAGCCTTGTTAAACATCAAAGGATTCACACAGGTGAGAAACCCCATAAATGTAGTGACTGTGGGAAAGCTTTCAGTTGGAAGTCACACCTTATTGAACATCAGAGAACTCACACTGGTGAGAAACCCTATCACTGTACCAAATGTAAGAAAAGCTTTAGTCGAAATTCATTACTTGTTGAACATCAGAGAATTCACACTGGGGAAAGACCCCATAAATGTGGTGAATGTGGGAAAGCTTTTAGATTAAGTACATACCTTATACAACACCAAAAAATCCACACTGGTGAGAAGCCTTTTCTTTGTATCGAATGTGGAAAAAGCTTCAGTCGGAGCTCATTCCTTATTGAACATCAGAGGATCCATACAGGTGAAAGACCTTATCAGTGCAAAGAGTGCGGGAAAAGCTTCAGTCAGCTGTGCAACCTTACTCGTCATCAGAGAATTCACACAGGAGACAAACCCCATAAATGTGAGGAATGTGGAAAAGCCTTTAGTAGAAGCTCAGGTCTTATTCAGCATCAGAGAATCCACACCAGAGAGAAGACTTATTCATACAATGAAACCAAGGAAAGTTTTGATCCGAACTGCAGTCTTGTTATACAGCAGGAAGTCTACCCCAAGGAAAAATCTTATAAATGTGATGAATGTGGGAAAACTTTTAGTGTCAGTGCTCATCTTGTACAACATCAAAGAATCCACACTGGTGAAAAGCCCTATCTATGTACTGTATGCGGGAAAAGCTTCAGTCGGAGCTCATTTCTTATCGAACATCAGAGAATCCACACTGGTGAGAGACCTTATCTGTGCAGACAGTGCGGCAAAAGCTTTAGTCAGCTTTGCAATCTTATTCGACATCAGGGTGTTCACACAGGTAATAAACCCCATAAATGTGATGAATGTGGGAAGGCCTTTAGCCGGAACTCAGGCCTTATTCAGCATCAGAGAATACACACAGGAGAGAAACCTTACAAGTGTGAGAAGTGTGACAAAAGTTTTAGTCAACAGCGCAGCCTTGTCAACCATCAGAAGATTCACGCAGAGGCGCAAACCCAAGAAACCCATGAATGTGATGCTTGTGGCGAAGCCTTCAATTGCCATGTATCTCTTATTCAGCATCAAAAATTGCACACTACATGGATGCAGTAAATGTAGAGAAATATTCAAGCTCAGTTTGACTTGAGACTAGCTACCCAAGTGCAGTTTCAGTATGGTTCACCATGAGTCAGGTTTAGTGACAAAGCAAATTCTCCTTGGCCTCAGGCAAATGGTTTCTAAAGGTTCTGTGAAAGGTGGACAACTGCCCACAGGCAGCTGAAGACTTCCATTACTCTTTTTTTTGATGATCATAAAGACTCAGTAATTTATTGAAGCATCTTTTTGTCACACATCTTTCAGCAGAGAGGTCAAACCCAGGTTCAGAGCACTTGGTATTATAATTAATAAAGGGACAAGGACAAAGTTGCATTGGTACAAGGGAGCTGAAGTTAGAAAACTAGAATAATTATTCAAGAGAGTCCCCTGCCACCATCATATGGTGGTTCATTCAGTTCCATAATATGTTTGGCAGTGCATGCCAAAGCCTAGTAATTAAGCATATAAGTTTTCGAGGAAACAGAGCCCCAGTTTTTTTTCAAATTGATATCCAAAGATTTTTTTGGTCATTGCTTAAGAAAGCCAGTTGTTTGGCATGTAATTTAAAGAAGCAGTTCCAATGCCTTGTGGTTCCCAGATCTGTGAAATGAGTGGACCATTAGTCTTACATATAAAGATTATGTGAGTAATTAACAAATGTAGCAAAGGTGTTACCAAGGAACCTTTGGGAGTGCCTTTTTTCAAGATGGGCCCGAAAAAGTGGAGGAAGACACTTCTTTTTGTGCCCTCCCATCTGTGAAACATAATTGTAGTCCTATACAAATAACCTTATTCCTCCACTACCAGTAGCATGCGAAAGTGTACATATTTTGATTACCAAGAGTTGGAAATAAAAAGACCTGGAGTCTGTACTAGGAAGCTGAGATATTTTGGTATTGCTTTGGTTTTTATGGTAACTAGACTTTGCATGCGATTTTAAAATCCTTATTTCTGGTTCTAGGGCTTCCCTTAGTTGATGGTTATATAAACCTATTAATTCATCTGTTTTAATCATTAAACCTGTTTTGTTTTTTGCTTTGTGTAAGAGTTCTTTGTTATTTTCATGCAAAATCTATCCTGTCAAATAAATGCTGCACTTAAAAATTAGAATCAAGGATTTTAAAGAAATTGCTCTCACTTGTACTTGTGACTGCAGGCATACCTTGGAGATACTGTGTTTGGTTCCAGACCACTGCAATGGAGCAAATACTGCAATAAAGCAAGTCAAGTTAATTTTTTTATTTCTTACTGCATATAAAAGTTATGCTTACACTTTTTAGTAGTCTAATAAGTGTGCAATAGTATCACGTCTACAAAAGCAACGTACGTGCCTTAATTTTAAAATACCTAAGTACCTGTTGCTAAAAAGTGCTGATGATCATTCTGAGCTTTCAGTGAGTCATAATCACTAATCAGATTAGTGTAACAAATATAATAGTAATGAAAATGTTTGAAATATTCCAAGAATTACCAAATGTGACACACAGACACAAAGTGAGCAAATGCTGTTAGAGAAATGGAATCGAGATTTGCCTGATGCGGGTTTGCCACAAGCCTTCAATTTGTGAAAACAGGCAGTATCTGCAGAGCACAGTAAAGCAAACCACGATAGATCGAGGTGTGCCTGTACTGACCTTTCCTGGGGTAGTTCAGTTAGGGTTAAATCCAGATTCTTTAGTTTCTGAGTGTAGAATTCCCAATCACTGGAGCTCTGTAATTCTAACTACCTAATAGTTTGAGCAAAACACCTCCCTTTCGTCTATATTACAGACATTCTGAACGTTTCCTCCACACTTTCATCTTCCCCTGGGAATATTTGTGTGTGCACATGTGAATGTGAAGGTATATGTGTAGAAATCGTGCTCCCTCCTATTCAAATTAGGTACTCGTAGTCAGCATACGGTTAACTTGTCAAAACAAGAGTTTGTAGCCCAATGAAAAGTACAAAAAATAACTGAAAATGTGCTTGATGCCTCAATTATCCTCCTGCCTGAAATGTCCCGTTTTACTTACTCTCTACGAGTCATTCTCAGGCCAGCATCTCAACTAATAATGAGGTTCTTAGACCTGTTCTCAGTATTTTGAAAAGCCTAATGTGAAGTATGTTTTCCGTACGTGATAGTTGCACGCACACTTAAGCATTGTGCTTTTTGCCGGAGTTGCATCTGTTTCATGTATGGTTGTCTTGCTTAGCAGGAGCTCTGGCTGTTGACCTCATCATCATGTGGGGACATGGTCATGTGAGATATTCCTACTAAAATAACATAATTTTTAACATCCTTGGTTGTGAATCTGGAATGATAGCTCAAAACTCCAGTTGCAGTGAAACAATTCTTGATTATATATACAATTCATTGCTTATGTAAAGCATAGCCAAAAAGATTAACATTTTTAAAGCAAGGTTATTGCAGTGTTCATGGTAGTTTTCTAAGAGGATGGTAAAAGAACAGGGAGGCACGTAAAGAGGAGAGACGGAGAAAGTTAAATCTTTCAAGAGGAAATGATGCTTAAGATGAGACTAAAAGATGAGTACCAGGAAAAAACTGAAGACAGAATTATCAGAGGACCTACTAGCTACAGCGTGAGCCTCCATTTGTGTGGTAATGGGCAAGTGGCAGGTGAGAGTTGCCTGCTAAAGAGAGAGGACTTTATGCTGCCAAAAATTGTGTGATAACATTTTCCTTGTATTTAAATTGTGTGTGTGCACAAGAGAAAGGGGCACATATTTTAAGTGTGCAGCTCAATTTCACAACTAAATCTATGTAACTAGCACTCAGCTTAAGAAATATTACTGGTACCCCTGATACTCACCTGGGTACCTTTCCAAAAACTACACACACAGCACATCTTGTGGTACCTCCGTTCTAGTTTAAGAGACAATGTGGAAGTGAATATGAGGAGAAAGTTATGAGTTCGTGTACTTACGAAGGCCGAGGAGTCTCATGCCAGCTACAAACAAGAACCATGAAAGCCAGTGGTATAGTTCAGTCCCAGCCCAAAGACCCAAGAACCAGGAGCACTGATGTCCAAGGACAGGAGAAGATGGATGCCCCAGCTTCCCCAGGTGGAGAGTGAATTTGCCTTTCCTCTGCCTTTTTGTTCAGTTCACGCCCTCAATGAATTGGATGATACCCACCACCATTGGTGAAGTCCATCTTGACTTGATCTACAGATGTAAATGCACATGTCTTCCAGAAACCCTCACAAACACAAGAGAGAGTATTTTACTGGCATCTCTTAGCCCAGTCAAATTTAAACAAGTTAACCATCACAGTAGACAACATTTTATTTTTATTTATTTATTTTTAAAGATTTTATTTATTTATTTGACAGAGACACAGCGAGAGAGAGAACACAAGCAGGAGGAACAGCAGAAGGAGAGGGAAAAAGCAGGCTTCCCGCAGAGCAGGGAGCCCGATGCGGGGCTCGATCCCAGGACCCTGGGATCATGACCTGAGCCGAAGGCAGATGCCTAACAACTGAGCCACCCAGGCGCCCCCACAGTAGACAACATTTTAAAACTAGCAGGTAAAAGGAGTCTTTGGTGGCGGCAAAAAAAAAAAAAAAAAATTGAGAATCACTACAATGCTCTATTTCTCTAGTTCTGATAAGTGAGGCATTTCATTTTCATCTGTCTTCCAAAAGAAGGATGTCATCAGCAAATCTAGGGGCATACACAGCATACCCAGTTGAGCATAATATTTAATTTCAACTTTTTAAAAAAATCTAGACCAAATATTACAAGCATTTTTTTTGAAAGTCATTGTTCCTAATCAGTATTTAATACCTTTCACCTTCCTTCTCTCCTTCAAATGTGTTCTGTGGCCTTGGGTGGTTGGCAGGGGTGGGTTGATTGATTTCTTTTTAATTAAGGCCATCTCTATAACCATAATGCATGGAAAATAGAAGGATAGATACATTTACTTTACTGCACAAATAGTACAAGTTCCATTAACATGTATTTTTAAATACCTGTCGGGTGCTATGTTAATACTGTATTAGTTGCATAGTTGCTTCAAGGAGTCCTTTATCCTCAAGGAGACTTTGAGAAGTGAATAGTAAGCCATATGTACTCCACAGTGTAAAGAATGGGGGGAAATCATGTAACTTTCCAAAATGCTGAGTCTTGATACATTTTGCAGAAATAAAAAAAGAGTATATCTCTACCTGTGCTATTTCCTGTCCAGGAGCCATGTTCTCAAGAACATGCTTCTCATGTTCAATGACTAAGGTAGCCCACATCACATGACAGTCATTGCCTCCCTAGGACCAGGAAATGCATTCTGACTTCTTTAGCCTATAAAATGCCCCAGGGAAAACCAGGACAAGGGAAAGTTGGAAGTGGCCACAGAAAGATGTTTGACCTTGAATTTTTCAAGACGGCAGGATAGATTTCTCTGACATCCGAGACCTCGGGCTACAGCCTAGTCCTGGTTGTTCTGAACTGCCAGAATTAGTGCTTAGAAGATGCTTTATATTTTGTTTAGAAGATGCTTTATATTTCACTATGCTGCCACCATACTCAAAGGGCTGAGTCTGTGCATGTATGTAAGCCTCTTTTTGAGAAGTAGATGTAGGTGAATTATTTATCCCAGTACTTCCCTGTTGAGTTGCAATAAAACAGAGACTTGTTGGGTCTATTAGGGTGGTAAATAGCAACGTAACATGAGTTTTTGTTGTTATTTTCCCCAATCTAAAGATCTCATGTCCACTCACCCACCACCACCAAGAGGCTAGGCCCTATGCTGGATTTGCCATTCTACACACTTAGCTACTCCCAGCTTCCCAATCTCTTCCAAGTCTCCTACCTTCCAAAAAAATAATTTTAAGCACTATTCTTTTATCACATTATTTTCTGCTCAAGAATTATTCACAGGTACCTATTTCTCCTTACTTCAAGGCAAGACTTTCCATAATATCCCTGCCCAATCTCCCCTTCCCCTTCACTGTGCTGCTCCACTTGGCCTCACCCTATAATTTCCAACAGTGTCCTCAACATATACGATCTGTACTCGAGTCATAAATTTAATTCATCTTACACAGCCACTCAAGTGCCTTTACCATTCTCCAAGAGCCAACTGACAGGGAAAAAACATAATATTTATTCACAACTTATGTATCTGGCACTCTACATAAAATATTTCTAACCTCATAGCAACCCTATTTTACAGATAAGGAAACTGAGGCTTGGGTCCCAAGGTCATATAACTAGCAATAAACGGTCTTTATAAAGTCTATATAACTCATCCCACGGTCTTTATAAAGCCCCTTTGATCCCAGCACCTCGCCTATGCCACTGTAATTTAGCACATTATTGTGTACCATTTTGTTTCCTAACTGTATCCTTGTCTTCCTCGTCTCAGTATCTTCACATCGCTGAGCATACTGCAGGTGATAAATGAATATTTGTTGACTGATTTTATAAATGTTTATAGAGACTGATACCCAGCATTGAGTGACCATTTCAGGAGGCTTAGGACAGACTGTGTTACAACCTGGAAAACATACTTATTTGAGTAATGAAAAAAGAGCTATGACTGGCTGTGTTGAGCTTTGCCATTACTCCTGTCTCTTCATTCATCCTTTCTAGAAAATGGCCTTAGGGAATTGGTAGCACTACATGAGCCCTCTGGGCTCTCTTGAGCATAGATAATTCATTTTTACCCTACATGTGAGGTAGATACTGTTCTAAGGACAGGTCCACAATTCTTTGATAGCTTTGAGGGTGCATGTGTTTGAGAAATCAGAATTTTTCAGATTTTAGAGATTAAATATAGAGTTTATGCTATATATTGTATAACTCTCTCTGCAGGGTCTGAGTCAGCACCTAAAATCAGACACAGTAGCTCCGCATCCCATCAAGTGGAATAAAGATGACAGCCTCAAGTAAGGTTCTGCCATCAAATAATTTGCTATAAACTTAGGAGAAAACTTGGTTTTCAGAGCTTTTTGGATTTCAGGATTGTGAAAATCGCGGTAAGGGATGTGAACCTGTTATTGAGATGTATTGACTCATTTAATCTCTCAGTAATTTGCAATGCTGTACTTTTTTTTTTTTTTTTTTTTGAGATGAAGAAACACAGAAAGGTTGTACAATGTGCCCAAGGTCACATGGCTAGTAAGTGGCAGAGCCAGCATTTGAATTTAGATTGACTCCAGAACCGCTGCTTTTTACGACCCCAAATACTGCCTTCCAAGAGGACTTTGCAAGTCTCACCGACTGGTGATGTGACCTTGGACAACTGCCTTGGTGCCCTGGACCCCGGGTCCTCTGCTGTTGCTGCAAGGAAATGTAGATGTCAGCTGGAGGCTTTCACCCCAGGAGGGCTAAATCAGATGGACTGGAAGTCCCTTCCTGCATTGCATAAAGCCTGCTCCAAGATTTCTGCAAAGTTCTAGAGGCTTATATTCTCATTGTCACAGTTGGCTTCAGCTTCTGCTAAATTAATTCACATTGTGAATCATTATGAATCATCTCAGGATCTTGTTTTTGAATAGCAGGATGTAAACTCATGTGAAACTCAGCTCTTCCTCTCAAGCAGACAAATGTCTTTAGATTGCTTGAGATTTCTCCACCTTCTGAAAAGTGCTTTATTTAGTCACCTCTCCCAGTTCCATATTGCCTTGGCTTCTCCCTGCCTACACCCTTTCCCCTCCTTTCTCATTTCATCCTTTATCCTCGCTCATTTCCCTGCCCCTTCTCTCCCTACTCTCCTCCTTCCTCTTCAGAGCAAAACCAAATTCCTCTTTTATTCCTTCCAGAATTTAATAATTTTTTGTGACCTTGGCTTTTGATACTTTTGCCTTCAAGTTATCATCTTCTCCCAGTAAATTTTCTTACACAACGACAGTTCTAAGAGTTCCTTGCCTTTTGCCCTCCCTTGATGCCCACCCTAAATGCTATCTCCTCCCACTTCTCAACCCCCAGTCAGTGGTATCTGTGTTTCTTGCTTAGCTACTTAAGCTTCATTGTGTGGTATGCAAACGTCATGCCTACCCTAAAGCTGAAACTTCTCTTAATTACCTTCAGTGCCTAGTACCAAATTTTATTTTTAGTAGGTGTTCAATAACTACTAGAATAAATCTGACGGGTGTACCAAAAGGTAGGAAGCCACTAATATATTCACTCAGTGATTAGACAGTTAATAGAAATTAAAGTCTATAGACTTACAACACTTGTCTTCATATTACCCTCAGTGGAGTAAAGTACTGGGGTTGAGATTTCAAAGACAACTGTAGTGCCTTAGTTGGGAAAATATATCAGATGATAGCCAGGACAATGCATTATGTTAATCCTCATCCCCAGTGAAATGTAATTTGGCCGGGATCAAAATACTTAAATAACTCAACCTTGATTATAGATTCTCGCTAAAACCATAAATGAGAATCTAGGAGGTTTCTTTACAACATAGGCTCAGTGATGCTAAAGTAAGCTCTAGAAAAAATTTCCTGGCAGCAGTGTTTTGTCACACCAGATATTACCAGTTTTAGGACAGCTTAACCCATGGTAGGAGCTCCCCTGTTTGCTGATTGAATGAATGAATGAATGAATGCAGTAAAAAATGTAGAAGACCAGGGCACCTGGGTGTCTCAGTTGGTTAAGCATCTGAGTCTTGATTTTGGTTCAGGTCATGATCTCGGTGTTGTGGGATGGAACCCCACGTTGGGCTCTGAGCTCAGTGCGGAGTCTGCTTGTCCCTCTCTCTCTGCTCCTTCCCCCCACTCACACAACACACACACTCTCTCTCTCAAATAAATAAATAAAATCTTAAAAAAAAGAAGAAGAAGAAGAAAGGACATGTAGAAGACCTACAACACTGGTGGCAGAGGTTCTGAACACTGCCTGTTGCCCTGTCCTTACCTTCCTCCCTGGTCATGTGCCCGTTATAGGAGAAGGAGACCTGAATTCTAATCTCTCAGCTCTCAACCCCTAAACCCCTGTATGTGTGACCATCAGCAAGTAATTTAACTGCTCTCGGCTTGGTTATATCATCCTAGTAAAAGTGAAAGCCTCAGGCCAAATGAATACAGTTGTCTTTACAGAACTAATACAGGTATATGGAAACAAATACCCAAATTGTAGTAGAGACACGTGAGTAAAAATCTTCCCCGTGCTTCATTCCCAGGTCTCTCTCCTCAGACAAAGTGCCTTTGGACTAATTCTGTCTTACTCCTCTAAATGCTATGTGTATGCCTCTAGTTCTTAATTTATCTACTCTAAGCAATATCATTTATCTTTGCACTCTTCAAGACAAAGAATTTAGTTTACTACTTTTCTCCTATATTTAATTATACGTAGAAATATTTTAATGATTTATATCCATTCCCTTTAATAGACTTAAAGCACTATTTCTTTTTTTAAGCACTGTTTCTCAATCCATCAATTTTAAGTAGTATCCTGACTCCCCACTAAGTAAATGAATGTTCCCTTCACTTCTCTCTACATCTCCTCTTCCTTTAATTTCCTAGCTTGTCAGTGAAGTCATTACTTTTTTTTTCCACCAAAATCATAATTTTTATATTGTACAAAATTATATTTAAATTCTCTTTTGTAACTATGGTTGTCTTTAATGCTTTTTCTCTCGGTTAATTCTGAACATTGAAAGCTGCAATAAAGTATAATTATGTGAATTGTATTTCCTGCAAACCGAGGTAGTGTGCTCAGATGTGCATAGGGAGTGGGTGTGTGTCACCAAACGTGGGTCACTTCACGAGGAACGCTGCGAGCATCATAGCCACACTGATTCTCCCATTACACTCTGCATGTTGCTTGAAATCATTTTACAGTGTAGCTTGCTTCCTATTATGAAGGGCTTTCATTTTAAAATATCCTCAGACTTGAAATTTAGCATGGTAGTTCTCAAATGTGGCTATACTTTGGAATCACCAAAGAAGCTGTTAAGAAACCCTGATATTTAGAGGATCCCACATCCAGAGTTTCTGATTTAACTGGGCTGGAGTGTGGTCTGAACATCTGGGTTTTTACATTTTTGGCAGATGATTTCAATGAGTAGCCCTAGTTGAGGACCCTGACCATTAATGCCAGTCATGTCTAGTAGAGTCAAAGGTCATGAACTATATTGAGCCCTTTGGAAGCAGGAGCGGAAAGTAAAACCTGATACCAGCTGAAGGCTTCTAGAATATTTTATTTCTTTTTTGGTTGCAGTTGCCTCCATAAGCTACCACTGCTACGATTGTTGAATAAGACACACTTCTCCACACTCAGCTTCTGAGGTGGTCATTATTCGAACGGAGAGCTGGTTTTGTTTTCAAGTCTATTCTTTTCCTGGGTGGATACTCTGGGGCATGGGGAGCTGGAGCTGTTGCAAGGAAATTGCATGAAATTTCGTCAGATCCTTGATATTCACAGCTACGTTTCAAGAACTGATTTTTTGTTGTTGTTGTGTCTAAGAATTTAACATGCATTGTGTTTCCAGTAGTTCCACTCTGATTTTGTCTAACTTCCAGGGTCAGTAGAAAAGTCGTTCTCTTTCAGCCCTCCTACCAAGACACCCAGAAGAGCTGGAGGCAGGCTGGTGGGCCTGGGGTTCTAGTAGGTGTAGGAGGCTGTGAAGAGGGACTGAGTAGAAGTAGCAGCAGAAGAGCCCATGTGAACATACTGTCCTTTGGCTGCCTGGGAGTTAGCCTAAAAAACAAGCGTGAAAAAGGACATGGGGTCAGAGCAAACGCAACCCTGTATTTGACCCTCTGGCTCTCATTTGAAACCAGCTCCACCTGCATCTGGATTTCTCTCTCCTTACAGGGGTTTTGCTAAATATTAGTGCTGATAGCATTTCTTGCCTTCTGTAATACATTATCTCCTTTTTTATCCCAGTTTCCTGAGCATCTCTCAGGCAAACTGAAGTTTGTGTCAGTTACTGAGAAAGTTTCTTTTTAGTACCAACAGTATTGCAACAACAGTATTAGAAACTGAAGTTGATACAGTGGTAAGGGAATGGATGTTTCCAGTGGAGAAGATTGCAGGGGCTGCTGCAGCAGTTTGCTAGAAAATGGACCAGACATTATGCCGAAGGATCAGGCAAGGTGCAGCCAGACGTACAAGAGCAAATTTTAAAAACTCTTTTTTAAAAAATTTCCATTTTCCACCTATACTTGCCCATAAGAATATATCATTTTTTGTAGTTGTAATCATACTATCATTTGGTTCCTTGTGTAAATTCCAATTAAAGGGGAGTTCAGAATTACGAAACCTGCAATAATAGAATTTGAGCGCCACTCCATGGTACCATGTCTTCAAGTCCCTGTTGCTATTATCTCGCTCTCTCTGGGACTTGTTTCTACATCCACAGTGATTTTCAAAGCATGTTGCATGGACCTCAGCGCTTCTTAGAAATGGAAATTCTCTGGTTTGACCCCAGACGTCTCAATTAGAAACTCAGTGGCTGGGGTCCAGAATCTGTTTTCACATGCCGTCCAGGTGATTCGGATACATACTCAAGCTTGAGAACCACCATCCTAAATGAGCTCAGCTTCCCTTCTTTTGTGTGGATGGCTCTTCTGACCCTTACTTTCACAATCCCTCCTTCGTATTAGCCACATCTCCCTGCCCCTCATCAGCCACACCCCAGCACAGCCACACCCAGCTCTCCATCCTAACAAAGTAAGGAACTACCTCTAACATCTTACACCTCTCTTATGCCCCTGAGATGTCTTCTAAGCTTCTCTGGGGTCTGCCTTCCCTTTAAAAGTGCCTCATTGCCAAACTCCTCCTACACTCGATTCCTCACCCAGCCTCCTCTGTGATCAGCAAGCCGCTGAATACGGCTATTGCTCAAATTCAGCACTCCTCTCTATTAAACTTTTACTCTTCTATCCTATTTCCCATTTAGATTGCTCTAGATCTTCCTGCATGATTAAGAGAGCTATTAGGAAAATTTCAGATCTAAGTTAATGCACTGCAAACTCACTCTCATTTCAGCCGCACCTTGCCTGATGCTTGGCCATTCTGTCTTGGGAGTCTCCTAGCGGACTACTTCAACAGCTATCCCAGGCTTCCCTGCTGTGAAGAGGGAAGTCTCCATTCCCTTATCCCCCTCAACAGATGCCCTCGACGGTAATCAACCGCTACATCCCTTCACGTCTACAGACCCGATTCCAAACCCATTTTTTTTTTCTTCTTTGCTGTCTCTTCCCTGCTTTCTGAGACCAACTCAGCCACCTGCATTTAATAGTCTCACGCAATTCTGTTTCTTCTAACTCCGTGTCCTCTCAGTTATCCCCACTGTCCTCATCTTTAATCTCTCCTCTGGCTCCTTTTGCTTTACATTTCTTTATTTTTTTATAATGTTCAATTAGCCAACATATACATCATTAGTTTTTGATGTGGTGTTCAGCGATTCGTGAGTTGCTCACTCATCAGTGCTCATCACCGCACGTGCCCTCCTTAATACCCATCACCCTTGTGCTTTACATTTAAACATGCCCAGCTGTCTCCTATTTGGCTAAACTCTAAGCTCCCTGAGGCCAGTATATGTGTCTCCTTTGTTCACCCCAGTCCTTGGCTCACAGTAGATATTCAAAAAGGAATGGTTCCTGACTGAATAAAATCCTTTTCTGTCCTCATTTCTCCTGGTCCTTCTTCTGGGCCTTTTCCTGACCATCTTCTTGAATGGGCACTGTTCTTCTCTCTCTATGGAAACTGTTGTGTTGAGGGTCACCGGTAGGCTCCCACATGCCAATCTCAGCTTTTTTCTCAGCCTTTATTCTGAATCTCTCTATAGTGTATTATGACCGACCCCCTTGAAACTTGTTTCTATTGGTTCCCAGGATCCTCGGCACCTCCTATGTTATTACTGCTGCTTGTCCTAGTGGCTTTCTTCTATTTTTTCCTAAAATGAAAGGTGCTCTGGTTCAGTCCTTGGCCCTCTTCTCTTCCCTCTCAAGTGTCTCTGTGGAGATTATCTACTGTCCACTGTCATCAACTATACTCCCAGTGCGGATCATCCACAACTCTCCCCAACCCCCACCTTCCTACTGAGCTCTAATGCCACCTTTTCAACTATCTAGTAGACACTCTCTGTATTTACCATCACGTTCTGAAGAAAACAATGCTTCTCCAGGTAAGAGAGCCAGGCTCCTAGTATCCACTCGATCAAGTAGATAAGAAGTAGTAGCATCTTAGGGCGCTTGGGTGGCTCAGTCGTTTGAGTGTCTGACTCTTGATTTCTGCTCAGATCGTGATTTCAGTGTCGTGGGATCCAGCCCAGCACTGGGCTCTGTGCTCAGCAGGGAGTCTGCTTGAGATTCTCTCTCTCTCCCTCTCCCACTGCCCCTCTCCCTGCTCGCTCGCTCTCTCTAAAATAAATATATAAATTCTAAAAACAACAACAACAAAAAGGAATAGCATCTTACCAGGGCCCGCTTCATGAAAGCCTCCTGGGTGGCCTTCTTGTTGGCAGCCTTGCCACCCCAGGCAGCCAGTGCACTGGCCTGCAGGGCCCGTCCGTAGGAGAAACTGAGTTTCCAGGGCTTTGGTAGAGGGCAAAGGTTGATAGCATTGAGGTTGAGAGTAGCATCCTCTTCGCTCATGCCCCCGGACAAGAAGCAGATGCCTGGAAGGTGAGAAGCCATTGCACTCTACTCTTCCCAGCTTCTTTACCCAGCTGGAGAGAGCAAGCCAGGAGCCTAAAAGAAATGGAATGCCTCCATCCTTTCTCTACTTGATTTGCATGGAACTGGGTTGGAAAAATTAGTTTGCTTCTGCCGAGGCTAGCGGGGCTAAGGAGAGAAGGGCTTTAATAAATAAGGAGGGTGGTGACCTATTGAGGAAATCAATGGATTGTGTGCATTTGGACAGATGCAAGCTTGTGGTATCATGGAGTGTGAGGGGACGTGCTGGCCGCCTGTGAGACACAGAGGTCCGTTTCCTGGATACAAGACTCCCGGGCAAGCACAAACGCTGGTGGAGCTCCTTCACGGGATAAGGGCTTAGACCTCAAGTCAGAGAAGAAGGAAAGCCTTACCGGGAACAGCTGCGGGAACAGTCCGGTGGAGAGCAGTGACGGTGGCCATAGCCACTTGCTCTGGAGTATACTTTCTGGTGCAGGCATGTCCGGCAGTCACCATGTTGGGCTTCAGCAGGGTGCCCTCCAGGTAAACGTGATGGTCATTCAGGGCCTTGTAGACAGCCGCCAGGACCTGAGGGACAAGACGTCCAAAAGCTGAAACCCAGCGCCAGCCTGACAGTCCCCTGACCTCGACACTTTCAGGTTGCAGGGCTGAGAGACAAAGGAATCCTCGTATGGGGCTTGGCCCAAGTTTCCTCATCAGAGCAATGCACAGGCAACCGCACGCCGCGGCCACTGAGCACAGCCAAGCTGGCCTAGCCCCACCTCCCTTACTCTGACTGCGGACAGGTGGCATGGCTCTGCTTCCTGGAGCCCCTTCACTCTTTCTTTCCCATCACTCCCTTTGGCCAGTTGAGCCTGCCTTGATTTAGCTAGTTGGGGACATCTAAATTGGCCTCCATTCTCCATCCCCATAGAAGCTGAGGAGTCACAGAAACACACATTTTAGAGACAGAAGCACTTTCAGACCTCATTCCACCAACTTTTGCAAGTGGAGAACGTGAAATCAGGTTGCATTGCAGATATGAACAAAGTACCTTCTAATTACATTTTGTCATGTGAGTCTCATCTTATTTTTAAATTTCTTTTTTTTTACATATAATGTAACTGATCCCAAAAGATAATAGGATTTACTCATGGGCCCACAACTGGGAACATGGATTGTCATATCCCAGTCTTGGTACTGCAAATCCTATCCTTTTTCCATGTGGAGAATACCATTGTACCAAAAGAGTAGAAGGTTTGATAAGTACCCCCTTATCTTCTCAATGCTACATAATGATTCCAACTGAAGAATATTTCATATATAACAGCTGATATATATTAAGTAACAGGTCTTACTTAAAAATAAGATATTTCAACTGGAATTGGGACCTTTATATTCAAGACTTACCTTCTCAGTAACATACTGGCAGTGTTCCAAGTCATGGTCTCCATCAGGAATGACCTCTGGTTCAACAATGGGTACCAGCCCATTCTAAAAAGGAAAAAGGGGGAGATAAAGTGCAGCTCTGCTCACTGTGATCCTTTCCTTAAGAAGATATTTGACAGTTGCAATTGGGATAAAATGAAGCCCTTATAGAGAAGTGCCATTCACTGACTTAAAGGCAGTATCAGGAAATTTAATGGGATTTCTAGTGAGCATTTGTGGCTTAGCCAAAAAAGAACAATGAGGTTAAAAAAAAAAAAAAAGAAAGTTCTCCTAGGAGTGGGTAAAATAATGCAAATCCTTAATTTCTATAGCTAGAGATTCTTCTAGAGACTATTCTAGCTACCTCAGAACCTAGCTGTCACCCTTTTAGGGCAGTCAAACTTCAATCACTAATAAGGATGCCCCTTGTGTGGGTTAATTAAGGAATTAAACACTGTGTATAGCTCTAATTGGGACTCTCCAGGTACCCACAACTCAGGTAACCTCAACATAGCACCCACACAAGCAAATCAGACTTAACTGGGATCGATCCCAGAGACACTATGTTGGAAACTAGTGTCAGGTCACCATCCTCCAAGATATTATTTGGACTGGGGCTAAATCAGAGCTATCACTCTCGAGCTAGGGATCTAAGAGGATCATGTTTTAGATGTGATGGAGCATAGGTAAGCAAGTGCCCTGGCCATAGGGGCTGGATCACTCTTAAGACTCAGCCTGTAGAACTTCGGCAGAGGGCAGCCATTGACGGCATTGGCCTTTCGGGCTCATAGCCGACTTGTGGGACCAAATCTTTCCCTACCACGCTTGGCTATAGCAGAAGTGGTGGAAAATGCCACCAGGATATAGTGGTGAGATAAGGTTCAGGTACTTGTAGTAAAATTGGAAAGAGAGGTTCTGAAGAAAGCTCTTTCTGACTGCTTTTTAGCCCAAGGGGAAGGCAGAGCACCTGCTGACAGATGCTGGCGTAGCGGGCCAGGGTGTTGGCATTTTCCTGGATGGCAAGGTTGGATGGACACTGGTTGTCAATCCTCAGCACAGCACGCCATTTCCCAAACTCAGCACCGTCTTTCTTGTACTGAGCACAGCGCTCAGAAAGGCCATCAAGACCTGCAAGTCACAAAAGAGAGAAAGGCTTCTTTGCACCCATGTCCCTGATCCATGGGGCCACTGATAAAGTGAAGGAGTTCTTCCTTGCCTTACCTTTCTTTCAGTCAGCAGAGCTTAAGGACTGAAAACATTAATCCCAATACTAAGCCCAAACTGGGGCTTTATACTTAATAAGAAGAACAGAGGGAACTAATATTTGTTTAGTATTTACTACGTTCTAGGCATGATTCTAGGCATTTTGCATACATAATCTCATTTAATTATGATAACAATTCTAATAGTTAATATTATACTTGTTTTACAGATGCGAAACCTGAGGGTCCAAGAGGTTACGTGACTTTACCAAGTTTGCAGAGCTAATGAGTGACAGAGCTGGCATTCAAATTCTGCTTAACTAACCTAATGCTATGGTTTGTACTTGTCCACTTGGGCAGTGAAGCACCTTGCAAAATTGTCTAATTAGTAAATGATAAAACTAGGAGTCAAACCCTGGTGGGTCTGATCCCAAAGCTTGGGACCTTTCCTCTCTTCTGCTGCTGGATTTTTCTCTAAAAATTACATTCTCAGGTAAGAATATCTTCTCTGTGCAAAGCACCGTGGTAAGCACTTTTTATGTACATTGTCTAATTAATCCCCATGACTACTCTGCAAAGTAGATATTGTCATCCTATTTTAACTGACTCAGGACATGTATATGACCAGCCTAAGGTCACATAGTTATCGAATAGAGGAGCTAGGGTTGAAAAGCAGATGTGTGTGGCTCTAAAACCAGGGTGAGATTCATATTTTGTTTTCCCTTGCTCACCTCTTTGCTTGCCTTCATTTCTAGCATATATGAGCATGATTCATATCAGCAGGTGATATCCTTACCTTGAATGGTGGTTTCTTTGTTGGTTCCTGCAAGGGGAGCACCTCCCTGGTCTAACTGTGAATATAAATAATTAACAAGTAATTAGCAGGTGTCAGGGGTCCCAGGAAAACAAAAGCAGAGCCCCTGGTACTAATAGTTCTCATCTTCCACAAGCTAAGGAGTTGACTTAGGAAGGTGTATTAGTCACGGGGGTGGGGGGGTGGGGTGGGCGGGGGAGACACAATTAAATCCATAGCAGAAGGGAAGTACCTGGAAGAAAAAAATGCAAGTGTCAACACTAGGAGGATGGAAAATATGGAAAGCACAGGCCTGGAGCTCGGGAAGTAAGAAGTAATCTGACAGCACCTGGGATGCAGAGGGGCCATATAAGAGCAGTTTCTCTTAACTTATTTGTTCGAGGGACATTTAGGGAGCACCTACACATACCGAGCACGACATTATTCCAGGAAATCGAAAGAATAAAGATGCAGCCCCTACTCTCGGCATAGCAGAGGCTGAGATCATGAGCCTGAGAGGTAGACAGGCTGGGTGTGAACTGGCTCTGGTTTTGTCTTGCTGTGGGCAAGTTATGCTATGCCTTGTAAGTCCATTTTCTCCCCTCATCTCTAAAATGAGGATAAGAACTGAATTGACCTCCAGGGGTTACGAGAAGGATTAAATGAGCGTTTGGAGCTGTAAGCACTCAACAGATACTAGTTTTCACTCGTGAGAAGTTCTTGCAGTTTTGGAAGACTGAGTTGTACCTGAATAGTAAGTGGTTTAATCATTAATAGTGACCATGAACTAAATAATAATTATGTGACAGGAACTGTTTTACAAACTCCTTTCATCCTTATAAGAGCTTTATGAGGTAGGCACTACTATTCCCATTTCAGAAATGAGAAAATTGGGACACCAGGAGATTGAGTACCTTGCATAAAACTTGGTTGAAAGAAGAAGACACCGGCCGAAAAATCTAGAAGAGGACCTGTTTCTCAGGGGCGAGGCTGATGACAGGAAGGGCAGAGGGAACGGCAACTAGATGAAGAGGGTGTTCAGAGCGTCAGCCCGGAGACTGGGCTGGGCATTTGGCTGGAATGAGGCAGAAGGGAAATGGGAATGGAAGTGTTCACCTTAATTCCCACCACGATCCCCTTTTCCTTGAGGATGTTTCTGAACAGCTTTCCCTGGCTGTCCTTCTGGTAGAGGGTCTCATGGAACAGGATCACGCCCCCGATGCTCTGGTTGACGGAGTTGTCCACGGTGAAGAGGATTTCTCGGAACTGCCGGCGGTTCTCCTCGGTGTTCTCCACCTTGATCCTCTGCAGGCGGTTTCCCATGGTGCCTAGGGTGGGCGGGACAAAGGCAGCTTGAGGAGCCAACCAGGTCTATACCGCCGGCCTCCTCCCCTCTAGTGACCCTCAGCAGGATGAAGGGCAAGACTCTTTTATTCAGATCTTTAAAACTCCCGTCTCCTTTTTCGGCTCCCAGGGGAAAGACCTTGACTGCTGCCAGGATGTTGGATAGGAAGCGTATGGACTGGATATGTCAGGGTCACGATGGAAGCCACCAGTGGGTCCAAGTGTGTATATTAGGCCCTCAGGCCTCTCTAGCCATCACCACCCCGATCCAGGTCCAGGCCTCAATCTAACTAGATGTATGTACAATAGAAGGAGGGGTGGGGCGGGCTCTTGACTTCCCTGGTTTCTATCATTTTATGGTGGGCCAGACAGGCCTGCCACAACCCTCCCTTGTGTCATTCTGGGCTTCTCTCAGCCACAAGCCCTTCCCTGTTCCAGATGAGGACACTTCCCTGCCCTCCCTGCCCTTCCTTAGCTGACCTTACATTGACTTCTCATTAGCAGCAGAGGTCTATGTATCTGATCTCATTCTGGTTCCTGAGTTCTTGACCTTGCTACAGTCTAGATTCCATGATCCCTGGCAAGGGGCCTTGAAATGGGGGGCTTGAACCTCTTCCCTTGGTTTTCAGAAATCTGCCTACTGGAACTACAGGACTCAAAATGTCTGTCTATGCTTGCTGGGTCTTCTGCTCCCACTCCTGTGTACCTTCACTCCTCTGAGAGGAAAGAGAATATAATTGTTGCTTGCCTTGGCTAAGTTGTAGAAATAAGAACACACTTGTATGACGTTACTTGCACTCACCTACAGACTCATCTGCAGCCAGGATCCCCTTCCCATTGGCAACAATGCGCTGTGCAATTTCGGAGAGCTCCTTCTTCTGTTCTGAGGTGAGGGCTGGAAATCGGTGGGCCATGGTGACAGGTCTGGAAAAGAGTGCAGGAGTGTCCTGAACAGAACTGCAGGTGGCTCAGACAGATTCGTGACCAAGGCAGGGAAGGTGTACAAACAAACCCTCTAGGCTCCTCTTACACTTTTGACCCGCTTCCATAACTGGATGAACAAATGAGGTCTGGGTTTTTCCCCCTTTAGCTTAAGTAGTTGCAATTAGCCATAGTGGATGAAAGTGGGATGCCAAATTTCCTGGTCATCCTAAATAGAATATCTTCCAGGAGACCATTGGGTTCACTGATCTGGAGACTGAACCAGCTCATTAGTGACCCACTCAAATCTGATAAATAGATGGCACTGCGGTACTTGACTATCTCTCTGTGGATTGCTGGTGCCTTTGTGTGCTCTGGATGACTTGAGGCCAGGACAGTGAGGCTTTTAGCCTCTATGGCCATCTCCCATTTTGTTCTGTTAGCCTGTGTTATTCTCTGGATAGCAAGCTTGAGAGGCTTTGGCCTTGCAATTAACCTCCCTTAGCTTTGGGACATAGAGAATATGGTGTGTAAGGCTCTTTTTTCTTATATTCAATGACCTATGACAGCATTTGGGATAGATGGGGAAGATTTTCCCTAAGTGCCTCTGGGCTGGAGGCTCCCATGGACTCTAAGGATGCCAAAGTCATCTGGTGATCCTTGCCCCAGTAATTCTCAGCTTCACTGCTCTAGCAAGGAAGGACTCTGGTTTGAAGATCCCCTATCCAAGCGCCCTTCTCAGCAGTGGTCCTCTGAAGGGGATCATTGCTTTTGTTGGGCTGCCACTTTGGGCCAGTCTTGAAAATGCAAGTTCACAGGGCTCTCATCTTGGATGTTAGAAAGAGTAATTTTGCATGTGTTGGACTATCAAAGAAAAAAAAATGGTAGTAAAGATTATCTTTAGTGGTTTCCTATCCAATCCTATGACCTCCTTTCCCTGGTCTCCTTCCTCTCATACACTCATCCATAGGGTAGACGCCCCATGCCTGCTTTCTACTTCCTGCAAGCCCAGGGACACCTCGGTTGATCCACTCAGCAACCGGGTAACCAGGGCAACTAGTATCTTTGTTAATTAATGAGCAAGCTAAGACTCAGAGAAGTTAACTGATTTGTCCAAGGTCTCAGCTAGGGGGAGGCAGAGCTCCCCACCCGGTCCTGCCCCTCCTGGTAAATCAATTTCTTCACATTTTGTGCATCCCTTCAAGGCAGGCTTGATATAAGAAGTGGGTGGCTACTGAACTGATTCTTGAAAAAGTATTGGTATCACTGATGCTACTCTCACTTCAAGAGTCTCATTTTAACCCCAAAGGGTGGAACCACGGTGCTGTCACTGGGGACAGGACAGGCTAGTGGGCAATGATCTCTAGAGAAGATATTCTTCCAAGGCTGCTCCTATCCCAGCCACCTAACGATCATGTTTCCCCTTGTTTACACATGAGTTCCTAATATTGTAGTCAGGGATTACTAGCTGTAAATCTGGTCACTAGATCTTTATGTGGAAAAAGCCAACCTGAAGTTGGCAAACTTCAGGCCAAAATACAAATTCTCTCTCTCAGTTTAGGTAACTGCATAAAGGAATTCACAATTAAGAAATAAAGATGTTTCCTTAATGAAACAAAAGGAAAACATAGCCCAATAATAGCCAATCACCATTAATGCCAAGTACTCCACTAATTACTTTACAAGCACTGTATAATTCATTCCTTATTATAACCTCCAAAGGCAGCTGGGCTTCCCCCACCACTGCCACATAATAGATAAGGAAAGAACATAAGGGAGTTTAATTATTTGTCCAAGGACATTTAACTAATAAGGCGCAAAGTTGGGATAAGGGGCAGTACTCCCCTCCTTCCAGGAAAGAGTGAGCCTGGTGAAAGGAATCGGCCTTTGGGTGACTCTAAGGTGACTCTTGATAACACCCCCAGAGTTCTTGTTGAGGACACCCCCAGAGTACTCAAAATCCGTGGGCTGTGGCTCATCATCCATACACCATGGACCTCTTCAATTCATAAACATCTCACACATTCACACAGGTTCTAGCTACTAGATCAGACAGACCTGGGTTCAAGGACCAGTTCTGCTTCCTCCTCACTGGGACCACGGGCCAGTCAGTAACTTCTCTGAGTCTTAGTTTACTGTGGAATAAATGGTGCTAATATCTGCGCTGGGTGTCTCATTGCCAAGTGGATCTCCTGTGACCTGTGAGCACCCTACTCATCATAGTTGCTCAAAATATATTTGTTGAGTTAATTGTATGATAAATATGAAGATGTTTTATAATATATTATGAAAATGTTGGGTATTACTATTTCTCTCTTTTTAAATTTTTAAAAAAATTTAAAAAAAAAAAATTGCCTGAGATTCCATGTTTCTATTTACTACCAAGCTATTTTTTCAGTCTGAATGTGCTGACTCGACCAGAAAAAAAACAGAGAAAAGGTCAAATTGAACCAATACTGTTTATGGGAAGTTAAACTTCTACAGAGGGATTAAAGGTCTATACCACCTCAGCACAAATGTTGCCCCTCTGTTAATCATAAAACAGGGTCACAGACCAATGTTTATCCCTGGGAGACAGGAGGCCAGGTGGGAGTGGGTAACCATAGAGAATGATCTTGGGCTCCTAAGCCTCTGCTCATTGAGGTCTCAAGCCAATTTGATTTTAAAGTGTGATGGGAAGTCGTTCACATTATATTATTAAGTAAAAAGAAAAAAAAAGCAAGTTTCAGAGAAGTATGTGATATAAAATATCATTCCTGTTTAATTAAAAAAATGGTATAACACATATGGTACATACGGTTTGTAGATCTATATAAGCAGAGAATAACCACCCTGGTGTTATCTGTGGGGATTGGGATGGGATGGACTAACTCTCACATTTTACTTTATAAATTTTTTGTAATGTTTGATTTCTCAAATAGGTCTATATATGACATTATGTATTATACATATTAACAGGTGATACATATACAAATCTGGGAAGAGGTTGTGAATATGAAAATATAAGAATAGAAGGCAATCTCAGAAAAACAGCTGCAAATGACCTCAGGGATATCTATATCAACCCTGCCAACTTTAAAGATGGGGAAACTGAGGCTCAGAAAGAATATGTCTGATGCCCCTTCTAAACTGTGATGCTCTAGGATTATAAACCACATCCTACTGGCTTATGACTTGGAATCCCTTTTCCAATCCTTTTCAGCAAAATAGCACATAAAACCTACAGTATGGTTCTTTCTGCCTTCCTTCAAGAGGTTCTGTGAAAAGAGAATGATTTGTAAAATATGAATATTTAACTCCTGGAGAAATATCAGGGAGTAGAGAGTCCATTCACTTCTCCAGTGTACAAGGCAGATGGGTTTTCAAGAGGACATGAGGGGCTTATTCATTGAAAGCCTATGATCTCCAGGCACTGTGAGCAAGAATTTTATATACAGATGTGTGAAGATGCCCACAGCTTCATTACCCACCCCCGTGTCACAGCGACAAAAGCAGTGAGATGCCTTATGACAGCCTGGTGCCTTTGAACACAGGTGAGGTAGCTCAGAAAGAGAGCTGAGTGTTGCTCTTTCTTCTAGGATTACAGCATCTACACTGCATTCAGCACCTCGGGCTCTAGCGTCGGCCTGGGGGGTGCCCAGATGTGCCTTGGCCTAACGGCAGCAGAGCTAAGCCCCCGCTGGATCCAAACTGGCAAATGGAGCCCTAGGTAACTATTTAGGAGAAGTTTATTTTAGAAGGCAACCTATCCTCACAACATGTCTATTTTTCAGATAGTAGAGCAAACGTCCCAAAGGACATCAGCCGCTTTTGATTCCAAATAACTTAAGCTGTAGGATCTTCAAAGTAGGACATGTTATAGGAACGATCAAATGAGTGGAAGTTTGATAATTCATAATCAAATGACGGCGGTGCTCTGTGGCGATTCCAAGCCTGTTCCGTGTTCTCATTTGAGCCGTGGGGGAAGGCAAGGAGTTCATTTGTGTGACCAAAAAACATCAGTGCCAACACTAGTGGGTGTAGGAAGAGAATAAAGAAAATGACGTAAGACGACAGGTCTGTAAATAAATCATGGAAATAAGTAGTTGTTACGGAGAGAGTAGAAATGAGCAGGAATCTCGAGAAGTGATTAGAACCTAGCCAAATAAGTGTATTCAAGTTGTTTCTCCCAGGCCAGAGACAGAAGCGCCTTCATATGGGTAACACTGGGAATGGTCTTGAACATTTGCCTCCACTCAGAGAGTCAGCAAAGCTGTGGATGAGCATTTACGCTTAGGGAGAAAAACAACCATTTCAGCACACCAGCACGTTTTCGGCCACCACCAAGTTTCTCCTGAAAATAAAAGCAAACAGACTTTCTCGGCTACATGTGTAGCACCATCAGTAACCCTCACTCCCTGGTGCAGTCCAGGTAGACAAAGGAAGTTCTGTTACTTACAGTTTGGGAGAAGAAAGTCCTCTTAGCGATCAGAAGCTGTGGAGGAGTCAGCAGCTGCCAAATAGGACGAACCTTTGGGAACACGCAGTTTTTATAGACCTCCTGTCAAAGTTTGTTGTTTTTGGTTTGGTTTTTTTTTTTTAACTTTCACCCTCCCCTTCCCACTGTTTATCCAGTGCCTGATTGGCTCATAAACAGCCAGTCCTGATCATGCTCACACACTCATTGGACTCAGGGAATGTTAAAGCTACAGGGGCTATCTGGAGACCGTGTAGTTCTTCATCCAGTCGGTTCATTTTTCAGGTGAGGAAACTGAAAAACAGAGGACTAGGGGATTCCCCTAAGTCACACAACTAGTAAATGACAGAGCTCTAGAGCCACCAACAGAACCTGCGAAGAATGTCACCTTAGCTCTAGCACTTACTAAACACACGACCTTGGGGCGCCTGGGTGGCTCAGTTGGTTAAGCGACTGCCTTTGGCTCAGGTCATGATCCTGGAGTCCCTGGATCGAGTCCCACATCGGGCTCCCTGCTCAGCGGGAGGCCTGCTTCTCCCTCTGACCCTCCCCCGTCTCATGTGCTCTCTCTCTCTCTCTCATTCTCTCTGTCTCAAATAAATAAATAAAATCTTTAAAAAAAAATAAATAAATAAACACACGAACTTGGCCAAGGTTTCTTTTCTTTTTCTTTCTCTTTCTTTCTTTCTTTCCTTCTTTCTTTCTTTCTTTCTTTCTTTCTTTCTTTCTTTCTTTCTTTCTTTCTTTCTTTCTCTTTCCTTCTTTCTTTCCTTCTTTCTTTCTTTCTTTCTTCCTTCCTTTCTTTCTCTCTCGCTTTCTTTCTTTTTTTTTCTTTCTTTCCTCCCTCCCTCCCTTCCTTCCTTCCTTCCTTCCCTCCTTCCCTCCCTCCCTCCCTCCCTCCCTTCCTTCCTTCCTTCCTTCCTTCCTTCCTTCCTTCCTATGTCTCTAGGCCTTAATATGCTCCTCTGTAAAGTGGGATCTCAACTTCACAAGAGCATTAAATGAGTTTGTAGAGTGCCTGCACACAGTAGGCATGAGATCCCTCCTTGTCCTCCAAAACCAAGCTGGGCCCCCTGATGTTGATAATACCAGAACACACTGTATCTACCCCATTCTCACTCTTTCTCACCCTTTATGCATTTGTCTTTAACGTGGTAAAAAAAAAAAAAAAAAAAAAAAAAACTAGAATAAAACTCAAAGTGATTGCTGTAAGCTACCAGCTTCCCTAGTTATGGCACTGTCTGGGTAAGGGTTCGTTTTACAGGGATTTTTTTTTTTTTCCTGAGCACTAAACCAAAATCTAGGTCAAGAGAAGGCAAATAAAATTTTCTTCCTGAGGCAAATAAAAGTTCTGGGGAAATCTAAAAATAATGAATGACCATGATAAAATTCTCAGGACTATATTCCTTTGGGATAACTCATAAAATGGAAGGGAAAAAAAACACCCTAAAAATCAAAGTGCTTGATGGTATACGGTGTGATGCTCTAATAAGTGAACTGTCAATGGAATGAAGGAAAAAGAAGCAGAGAACTAAGTTGTCTTAATAGAGTTTAGGCTCAGACAGCTTCTAAAAGTGGGGGAGCATTAGACATAGAACATGATTATTAAAGGAAATTGAAATGTTTGAAACACAAAACTGAGGCCCATTTGGCAACGGAAGTTTTGGCCAAGACCTGTCCTAAGGAGAGCAAAGGGCCAGGCCAGGTAAAGGTCATCAGCATTCTTGACTCCATGTGCCCCCTGAAGGCACACTTTCTGGTTTCCCCATCTCCACCTGATGCTCATGCAAGCCCCTGATCAGACCAAGATGGCCTGATCTGGGGGATATGTGAGTTTCATCAGATTTGATTTTTGTCAAAGGAGAATGGAGGAAGAATATGGAGGATAGTGATGATACAATGGAGAGCAGGGCTAGCGACAGCTGTCGGGGGTCAGGGTTGGAGTGTCAGAATCGTGACTAAAACGTGCCACCTGCCAAGAGATGCATGGTAGAAACAATTTTACTTACGCTAGCAGCACGAATTATTCTTGTTATAACAATGACAGCAATAACAATAATAGTAGCTATTTTTTTTTGAGGTGTTAGGATGCCTCTGGTTCTTTTTACACGTGATCTGCCATCTCAGCACCCCTCTGAGGAGAGGTTTATTACTCCTGTTTTCTGGGTGGGGAAACTCTCGTTCGGGGAGGGCAAGTAACTTGCCTGGAGTCACAGGACGGGTACACGGGGACTCCTGTTTCCTCCAAGCCAGTGATCTAAAGCAGGGCTGCTTACCTTTTGGCTGCCACCAAAAGGTAAGAATAGCCCTTTCCCTCTCCCCCTCCCAGCAGTTTATAACCTTGGACATTAAACCTGCATTCATCAGGGAAGAATGCCTTGCGTCGGCAGACCTGGGTGGCCCTGCTCTTGCTGGGTATCATTTCACGTGGACAGCAGCCTGGCCAGCGTGTCAGAGGAGCATGAGCACATTCGCCTCTGACTGGTGCCACCTGCTGTGGCTCCCGTGGCATCAGCATTTGGCCACCTCCGGGCTTGGATGTGCTGCTGAAACTCAAAGTGCAGGAAAGCAAGGGCAAGGCTTCCTGGAGCTTAGAGAAACAGCAACCCCGGAGCAACACAGACTGCTTGCAGGGTTGGGTGGTTTTTTTTAAAGTCTCTTAACTTAGCAATATGTTCAAAACTGAGATATGATATGATATGTGGAAAGAGCGTGGGACCCGGGGGCTGTGAAACACTGGGGAATCCTCCAACCTCTCTGACCCTCAGTGTTGCCATTGGTCAAATGGGCTGGTCATGCCTCCATCCAAAACTGATTATGAAGCAGGAATGAAACGACATATGATGAGGGGTGTAGCACAGAGTACATTTTTATTAAATGGCCCAATCTGAATGCATACTTCTGGTTTAGAGGTCTCCAACTGCAGACTCTCCTAACAGGCAAAAATAAGATGATGTCATTTGTGAGCATTACGGTCAATACCTCCAATAACTGCCATGTTTATTTTCCACTCCCCACCCCACTCTAGATAGTTCTGATTTGAATATGACGGGCCACGAATTCAATGTATTCGTGAGCACTATGACGTCTGAGTCCACAAACAAACTTGTACATGCCAGTAAATCTCCTGGATCATAGAGTTACAATCAGTAGAGGCTTAGTAATATTATAGGGGAAGAACTTTCATAAAAAGGGGCCACATCTACACGATGCAAGGAAGATCCATGGTTGGGTCAATATGGCATTTTAAAATCTCTTTTCTAATCTGTGGTGCAGATGTTTCCTTATTGTCTTGAAATCTGCTGTGGGGGTCGGGATAGTTTCAGCACCCTGAAACCAGCAGTCATTATTTTGGTCATAGGGATAGAGCTAGTGTTATTTCAGCATGGTTCACAAAATTTTTATTGAGGTTCTATGTATAAGGCATTTGGTGAGCTCCAGAGGCATTTCGCAGAGAGTATACTTTTGTAGAGAATACACGATGAATAAGACTGGCCTGTTGTCAAGAGGCTTCTAATCTAAGAAGTGGGAAGAGAAAGTTGAGGTGAGAATCAAATCAAATCAAACCAAATAAGAGAATGCATATTAAAAAAGTACCAAGTTGTTGTGGTGGTGGTGGTAGTGTTCAATGAAGACTCCATGAAGTAACATGAAAGAAAAGTCTAGATATTCCAGACTGCTACATGGCTAAATCGTGCTCCATAGCATCTGACCGAGTGCGTGAGACTGTAAGACCTATGCACAGAGGGACAGTGAGAATTTAAGATGATCTAAATTCTAGGGCTTAGAAATACCACTCCCCTTGAGACTAGAGACAACTAAAGCCTGAATGTGATAAAGAACGAGGTTTGCCTTGTCTGAGGAAACATGTATGTGCAGTTAGGACGCTGCAGAGGCAGAGGCAGAAAGGACAGGGCTGCAGACTTTCAGGATGAGTGACCAGTAGTTATCTGACAGGAAAGAGTTACACTGGGGTCAGCAGTGACCACCAGCCCCCATTGTCCCATATTCCCTCCTAGCGAGTTGTTTACTGCCTTGTCAGTGTTTTCTCTTTGCCTTTTGCTTAATCATATCAAAGTCCAGTTTTTCCCTCACTATCTAATCAGGATTGTCAGTTACTTATGTCATTTATGACCCCCAGCCTGTATTTTTTTCACTATTCCTTATCTCTTTGGTGGAACTGTTTGGCCTTTAGGTGGGTAGGCATTGTGCACCAGTGGAAAGAGGTACAGAGAGGGAGGCACAAGATCTAGGTGGTGGTCTAGTTCTGCCCCTGGCTAGCTAGGGGACTGAAGGAAACCACGTTCTCTCAGCCTCCCATACATGATGTGCAAAGTGGGCCTAGGAATCCCCCCCCGTATAACTTTTCCATGTGGTCCCACTGAGTGAGCGATAGCATCTAAGTGAGTGCTTTGGAAACGATAAAGCCCTACCTAATTACAGGATGACTAAACCATGTTGCTTCGGGGATAGGCAAACATTACCAATGCTCCTGTGGTATGCATGTGCGTGCGTGTCCACACACACACACACACACACCCCACGTGAGAATCAGAAAACAAGGTTCCGGCCCTAGTTCTACACTGGGCGGTAGAACATATTACCCAAGGGAGAGTAGTACAATTTGTTGACACTTCCTCCTCACAGGACCTTTTCTGGGCACCTCACATAGAATACATCAGTCAGCTGGCTAGGCATTGTTTTGGAGGGGAAGGAGTTGATCCTGTCTCTGGCTCAAGGTCACACCATTAGTAAGTAACAGGGCAAGGACTTCAATATCAATCTGTGATTTTAAAGCCATCCTAGGGCCTTGAACTCATCATCTCTGCAGTGAAGGAGGGATCCCTTCTAGTGAAGGCCATGTTCTGTGGTCTTCTCCTCTGAAATTGCATGTTTTTTTAACACACATGGTTGTCCTAAAACAAAGTCAATGGTTTTAAACAATAATATAAGAAACTCAGACCATAAAAATGTTTTCTTTTGGGAATTATTGTTAAAATAGATTATTTTTTGACTAGAGATCTTCAAAATACTGGGGCACCTGGGTGGCCCAGTTGGTTATGCATCTGACTCTTGATTTCAGCTCAAGTCATGATCTCAGGGTCCTGGGATCAAGCTGGGCATCAGGGCATCAGGCTCCGTGCTCAGCAGGGAGTCTGCTTGAAGGACTCTCTCTCCCTCTGCCCCTCCCCCCTGCTCGAGCTCCTGCTCTCATTCTCTCTCTCTCTCTCTAAAATAAATGAATAAATCTTCAAAAGAAAAGAAAAATCTTCAAAATACTGGTGTGTATGAAAGAACCTGGGTAGTTCTAACTACCTGTCTCCTATTCCCCTACCCCTCGGGTTGCTTCATCCCATAGGAATGAAGAGTGCCAGGCTGACCAGATCCTGGAAAGCTGGACAAAAGGCTCAGACTCTGAGGGGCAGGCAACCAGCCAGCATCTGCAAAGAGTGGACCAGTCCATTGCTTTGTGACCGCCTCAGCCATCTACTCCCCCACAAAATGAAGAACAGGGTCACTCAGCCTCCCAGGCAATTAATCCAGTTACCTACAAACTCAACCTTGTGCCTTTCTGAACATCCAGACATAAAATTTTGTGGCAAGTCAATATTTTTTCATCATTAAGAATCTGGACTCTGAAGTTAAATAGAACTTACTCTTAAATTCTGGCTCAGGGCTTCCTCACTGTGTTACTTTGGCCAAGTCCTCTAAGCTCTTTGAGCCTCAGTTTCCTCAGCAGTGAAAGGATAATAATAAGACGTAAACTACAACATTGTTGGAGGATTGGATTGAATGATGGTGAACAAAAAGGGTTATGCATAATGCCTGGCAAAAATTAATTACTGGATAAATAACAGTTGCTATCATCCCCTTCTCCTACATTCTCCAAATTCCCTTTTCCTTCTCAGTCACCAAAGAAGAGTCACTCTAAAACTTTTGCTCCCACAATACCCAACTTCATCATATCCCGTGTCCTTCATCCTGAATCTTCCCACCTCACTCCCACCCTCAAAAGCTTTCTTCATTTAATAGGCAGAAAAATTAAGCTGGATCCTGAGTTCATCTCAAAAGTGGCGTACCCACACCCAAGAAGAGTAACACTCCCCCCCAGAGGGTAGTGGGGAGCTTTAGATGAGGAAAGATTTTTTTCACCCCTTATGGTATCCAAAGTTTGAAAGTGTGACTTATCCCTTGAAAGAGATGAAGAGAGAGGTAGAAACAGGCCTGAGGAGATGGAAGAAAATGGCAATGTGATTTGTGGAAAGCATAAAGGGGCATGAAGGAGGAGAGTTGAATAAAGAGATGGCCATGCATTAAAGACTTAAATATGAGACAGAAAACCATTAAAATCCTAGAGGAGAACACAGGCGGTAACCCTTTTGACATCGGCCATAGCAACTTCTTACTGGACACCTCTCCTGAGGCAAGGGAGCCAAAAGCAAAAATAAACTATTGGGACTTCATCAAAATAAGGAGCTTCTGCACAGTGAAGGAAACAATCAACAAAATTCAAAGGCAGCCTGTGGAATGGGAGAAGCTATTTGCAAATGACATTTCTGATAAAGGGCTAGTATCCAAAATCTATAAAGAACTTATAAAACCCAATACCCAAAAAACCAATAACCCAGTTAAAAAATGGGCATAAGACATGAATAGACATTTTTCCAAAGAAGACATACAATTTAAAATTGAACATTAGTCATCCCTGTTCCTAAAAGTCCTTTGAGGGGTGCCTGGGTGGTTCAGTCATTGAGCGTCTGCCTTCAGCTCAGGTCATGATCCCAGGATCCTGGGATCGAGCCCCGCGTCAGGCTCCTTGCTCAGCGGGGAGCCTGCTTCTCCCTCTCCCACTCCACTGCTTGGGTTCTCTTTCTTGCTGTGTCTCTCTCTGTCAAATAAATAAATAAAATCTTTAAAAATAAGTAAATAAAGATAAATAAAAGTCCTTTGAAACACCCCCACACCCAGGCGGGCTGTTCCATTCACTGCTGGAGGCTCTACTTCTCTCCTCTGCCATGTCCCCTGCTCATTTCCTCCCTCTCAGGTTGTCCTTAGAAGTCTGACTTGTTTTTACTCAACCAGTAGGTTGAGGCAGTACCCCACCATGCACCTCCAGACCTTTGTATCTCCAAAAAATCAACGTTCTGGGCTGTCAGACGGAGCCCTATGCTCTGCTGGGACAAGCCACTCAGAAACCCTGAAACTTCTCCAACCCGCTCCACCTTCCTTCAGGGGTGTTTGGCATTACATCACAATTTTGGTTTCTCTTGTAAGCATATTCCAAGGTTGTGTGGTGAGGGCCACAAGGGAGGCAAGCCCCCTTGTGAGTTCAGAGGAGGGTCATCTCTTTCTCTGAGATGGTCAGGGAAGAATCCAAACGCAGACCTGCTGACCAGCAGTGAGAGGGTCGAGGTTTTCCAGCTCTGAGATCGAACTTCAGGTATGTGTTTTGGATGGAGGTGGGTGCCAGGCTGCAAGGAGGAGCAATCCCCCCATGGGCCTGTTTTCCCCGTGCCCTACTGCTCTGAATGTGGGAGTGGAACAGAACCAGAAAACACCAGAGAAGAGTGAACAAAGGACAAGTATTCCTTTGTACCCAGATGATGTAATTTCATTTTCTTGAGCTAGACATGACAAGGACAGACTGTGACCCTGTTAGTTAATCATGGCCTGGAAGAAAGGCAAGGGAAGATCTGCACAATTCTGACTTTAAATTATTTGTTCATAGACATTCACCCCCTTTAAAGGGGGTCTTAAAAATCAAGCCCACACTAGTGTGGTTTTTACATGTTTGCTTATAAAGTCAGGAACAGCATTGTTTTCATTAGGTATATATCAATGGTTTTTTATCTTGGCCAAGGAGGGTGTCTAGCCAAGCCTAGAACTACTTGGCTATTAACATATAGACTCTAAGTTTTGGGAATATAACTTTAACCAGGACCAACACCAGAAGACCAGGAAGATCTGAGCTTCACATTCAAGAAAGGCCTCAAATTCAGTTTTGACGTTATCACCAAATGAGTTATACACAAAATTATTGTTATATGTGTGTATTCAAAGCATTAACATGCTAAACGTATGCATGCAAATTAACTCTGGTTTTGCCATTTCTTCATTTTTAATATACTTACTGGAAGCTGAAAAATAGGGAAGTAGCTTGGATCTCCCATGGCCTCTGAGAGGCCCTGTCCCATGACTATCTTGATTATGTAGAGAGAGAGAGAGATCTTTGTTCTACAGCAAAGGAGTATAAACTTGGGCTTAAGTCCCTTAATTATTGGAAAGATCGCCTGAAAGAAACATCAGGAGAGGATCCCTGGAAGAATATGCAGTCCATCCAGTTTGATAATGTCAGAGGTAAAGAGAATGGGCACATTGCATACCCAGGCCTACACCTTTCCTGCTGGAACTGTTTTGGGTGAATAGCGCTAATGTGCTTTTGGTATGTTATGCTCTGACTTGCCTGGGGGCCATCACCAGAAATCAGTCTGTGCTACTCACTCTCAGGCCATTGTCCAATAATCCCCTCACAGCCTGTGCTCGGTATGAAGTGCACAGACAAAAATTCCTGCCTGACCTGAGAACTAAGAAGAGTTGTGCTTCTCCTGGACAGTCAGTTAATTTTATCTTCTAATGTTGTGAAACCACTTAACTGACCACGTTTCCATCTCTCATTGCCTGCTAGTTCATTCATATTTTTGATCTACTCATATCAAGTGTTGAACCATAGTGGTTAGTTAGTTCATTGTTATTAGTTTGGCTTGTTCTGTTTAGGTTTATCTTTGTTTTTTGGTGTTTTAATGTATGTTTGGTTTTATGTGTGTGTATGGGTGTGTGTTTTTACATTTTATTCATTAATCCAGATGTATTTTATTTTTGTGAATAGTTTGAAGCAGGAATTTAAATGTATTTTTCCCCAAATAGTGAAGCAGGAATTTAAATGTATTTTCCCCCAAATAGTAAAGTGTATGAGCCATGCATGTTCTTTTTTTTTTTTAAGGATTTTATTTATTTATTTGTCAGAGAGAGAGAGAGCACAAGCAGGGGGAGGAACAGAGGGAGAGGGAGAAGTAGGCTCCCTGCTGAGCAGGGAGCCCAACGTGGGACTCGATCCCAGGACCCCGGGGTCATGACCTGAGCTGAAGGCAGAAGCTTTCCCCACTAAGCCACCCAGGGGTTCCAACCATGCATCTTCTTAATGTTCTTCATGCATGTTCTTAAATGCAAATAACAGACTCAACTTGTCTTTGCTTGGGCTGCTATACCCAAATATGATAGACTGGGTCGTTTAAACAACAAACATTTATTTTCTCACAGTTCTGGAGGCTGGGAAGTCCAAGATCAAGGTGCTGGCAGATCCAGGGTGTGGTGAGGACATGTCTCCTGGTTTGCAGATGGCTGTCTTCTCATTGTATCCTCCCTCACCTGGAAGAGAGCAGAGAGAAAGGAAGCAAGCTCTCCCCTGTCTCTTCTTGTAAAGGCACTAATCTCATCCACAAAGGTTCCACCTTCCCAAAGGCCCCACCTCCTAATACCATTACGCTGGGGGTTAGGAATATGGATTTTGCGAGGACGCAAACATTCAGCCCATGACACTACTCCAACTTAAGCAGAGAGGGATTTGTTAAAGGATATTTGGTATCTCACAGACCTCTGTGAGGGCCAGAGAACTAGACTTGTAGGCTACAATACACAGCCAAGAACAAGACAGGCATGGTCAGCACATCTGACCACACCCCAGGATGGTTCTAACAAAAAAAACCCCAAAACTTAAAAAAAAAAAAAACAAAACTGACTCAGTGAGACACCTGCAGCTCTGACATGGCTGCTCCAAAAGAGCAAACGCTCTTGACACCACACGTCCCAGAAGAACAGTCTCTCCCGGAACATGCCTCCTCACGTGGCTCTTTTCCACATTGGGTGTCTTGGGGCAGAGTAGGGGGAATGTAGACCTAAGTCATATGCCCGATTTATGGATTCTCCTGGGAAAGCAGGACTTGTTTACAAAGTGAGAAAGGTCAGAGGGTGTTAAAAAATGTTGGACCGCCATGATGAAGAGTTCTGTTACCTTAATCTGGATACTATTTCTAAAAAAAATTCAGCATTCTTTTGAGGTACTGTTCATAATATACTTGATTAATACATATATGTAGGGAGGGGCACCTGGGTGGCTCAGTCGGTTAAGTGTCTGCCTTCAGCTAGGGTCATGATCCCTGGGTCTTGGGATCGAGCCCTGCATCAAGCCCCACATCGAGCACGTTGGGCTCCCTGCTCAGGGGAGAGTCTGCTTCTCCCTTTTTCTCTCCCTCTGCCGTTCCCCCTGCTCATGCTTGCTTTTTCTCTCTCAAATAAAGAAATAAAATCTTTTTAAAAAATACATATATGTATATGCATGCACAGCACACACATATTATGCTTTCTATTTTTCTATGAATGCATTTTACTTTTTCCTTGTAGTACTCAGTGCTGTTTAATTACTTTATTATACATGTAAATATCTAGATGACCTCCCCTACAATCTTCTTCAAAGATTTCTTGGTTCTTCTTATCTTCTAATTCTCCAAGTGAACCCTTTGAGGGTTTTGTGAAATTTTCAATTTGACATTCTGATCGAAATTATAGGAAATAATTGATGTGTTGTTAGAACTTAGCATCAACAAAGATGAAATGGCACCTCTATTTATTTTGTATTCACAAAATTATCATAGTTCTTGTGATAATTGGCTCTATGCATTTCTTGTTAAGTTTATGCTATGTTGCTGTGTTCAGTGAGATATTTTTCCTTTATATTTTTAACTTAACGATTGCTCTTAGAAAATCCGTTTCTTTCATTATAGAAAAGCTCTTTAGTAACTTACCTTCTTTTTGACATTCATAACTAGTTCTAATAGTTTTTCAGTTGACGTTCTTCCATTTTAAATATCCTACTCTAAGAGAAATGATATCTTGTACAAATAATAAAATACTGCCATAGTCCTTTTCAATAGCCTCTTATACATTGGTTAGAACTTACAGACAAGGCTAAAATTTTGTGCTAATAGTGGCCTTCTTTATTTCTAAATTATTTTTCATGGCAATCTACCAGTGTTTCATTGTTAAGCGTAATACTACTTTTTGGTGTGAGATACTCGTTTTTAGGAAATGGTCTGGCTTCGCACCAGAAGGAACGCTGAAGCACTAGCTTCCGTTGGGGCGAGGCAGCCGCGCGGGGGCCTGTAGGAGGGGCTGGCGGGGCGGGTGCGAGGAGGGGACCCTGCCCGAGCCGGGCAGCAGGTGCGGGCTCGGGCTGCAGGGACCTGTGGGACCCAGTAGGGAAGGTGGGGCCGAGGTGGGTGTGGCGGGGGGTCTCTGTCCCGGCAGGTCGCGCTCCTGCTGGGGGAGGGGCTGTCGCCGTGCCAGGCGGGGTGGGGGGCGCGCCGCAGCAGGGAAGGGGGAGCGAACGGCAGAGCCCAGGCCTTCTGCAGGGAGCGCGCTGCCCCTCTGCGCGTCCCCGATGCCTGCGGAAAGCAGGCCGGACGACCTGCAGAGGGCGCACGAGGAGGCGGTGGCCCCGGCGGAAGCAGAGCCTGCAGAGTTGGATGCCAGGGGCAGCAGCGCCAACACTTGCGGGGGCCGCAGTAAGCGGAGCCACCTGACGACTTAGTCTTGGCATCAAGCCCATAGGACCGTCCACGAGCAGGCAGTATCTATCTGAGCGAATCGCGCACATCCGTGCGAGAGCAGAGGAAGGGCAATCATATAAACCGTGCGTCGGCAGGCAGATAAAAATGTAGGTGAAAATACAGATATACATCATCCTGACTTCCAAAACAGATTGAACGTGTGCTTCAAGAATAAAGGAGAAAAGTCGTATTCCACCCCCCAAAAGGGAACAAAGGAAAAAGAGGGAAACAAAAATGGAAGAAGAGATAGTGCAAAATAAGGTGGTAGAAATAAATACAAAAACTCAATTGTGATAATTGTGAATAGATTAAGGTCTCCAATTAATAAATTTCCTATGCTGGATTTTTAAAAAAATCAGTATATGCTGTTTATAAGAGACACAGTTGAAATGTAGAGTCAGAAAGTTTAAAGTAAAAGACATTTTTTTTGTTCTAAATGTTTATATCACAATAGCAAAGAGACTGAAAATTGAGCTAAGCTACTCAAGTTGAAAGACAAAATAAACCCAAAGAAAAGATAAGAGTAGAAACAAATGAAACAAAATAGAGGTAGAAGTTGATTCTTTGAGAAGATGAATAAAATGGCAAACCCTTTGCCAAGACTGTTTACTTGTCTTCTTTTTTCCTTTATTAATGTTAAGAATGAAAGGAAGGGTATTAAAAAGGCAAGAAGGATCTCAAGAAACTTGTTACTGGGGCGCGTGGGTGGCTCAGTTGGTTAAGCATCTGCCTTCAGCTGGGTTCATGATCCAGCCTCAAGTCCAGCTCTCTGCTTAGTGAGAGCCTGCTTCTCCCTCTCCCTCTGCCTGCTGCTCTGTCTGCTTGTGTTCTCTCTCTCTCTCTCTGTGTCAAATAAATAAAATCTTAAAAAAAAAAACAAAAAAGAAAGAAACTTGTTACCTACATATCTGGAAACCTAGCTAAAATGAGCAATTACTGGAATAATGTAACTAACAAAAATGACTCAAGAAGAAAATAGAATAATCATTAAAGAAATAGAAGCCGAAGTTGATCTTACCACAAAGATAATTGTAAGGTCACACAATTTTATTGGTTTGTATGAACCATGGAACAAATGCTTCTGATTTGAGTCAGTACCATTCCGGAGTACAGAAAGAGCGGACACTACCCAACTTATTTATGAGACTTCCATAAACCTGCAGCCAAAACCTGACAAGATAGTATGAAAGAGGACAATTACAGCCAATCTCTTTAGTGAACATAGATGGAAAAGTTCTGAAGAAAATCTTAGCCAGTTGAATACAATAACTTGAACAAGTAACCATGACATGGGTTTATCTCAGGACTGCAAACTTAGTTTATCATGAGAAGATCAAATAATGTAAGTGGCTACATTATCAGATTAAACGGGAAAAATAATCATTTCTTAGAGGACGTTGTCAGACAAAACTCATGATTCAAGACTTATTATCGACAGAAGGAACTGCCCTTTAATAAAAGTATCTATGAAAAACCAATAGCAAGCATCATCGTTAATGGTGAAATACTGGAAAAATTTTGTTTAGGATAAGAAGTAAGACAAAGGTCCCTGGTATCACCACTTCTGTTCAGTATTGTCCTAGCCAGTGAATTAAGACAAGAATAAAAACTATAAAGTTTAGAAATGAAGAAACAAAACTGTTCATTATTTGTAGATGATAAGATTGTCTGCTTGGATGGAGTAATTATTAGAATTAATCATAGTTTAGGGGGGCCTGGATGGCTCAGTCATTAGGCATCTGCCTTCGGCTCAGGTCATGATCCCAGGGTCCTGGGATCGAGCCCCGCATTGGGCTCCCTGCTCTGCGGGAAGCCTACTTCTCCCTCTCCTACTGCCCCTGCTCGTGTTCCCTCTCTTGCTGTGTCTCTCTGTGAAATAAATAAATAAAATCTTAAAAAAAAAAAGGAATTAATCATAGTTTAGTAAGGTTGCAGGATACAAAATCGGTATTAAAGGGCAAATGTCTTTTCAAATACCATCAAAAAACAGAAAACATATCTTTTAAAAAGTAACTTTCCAAAAAAAGTAATTTTCAAGAGCATCAAACAACACAAATTACTTAGAAAAAAACCTAACAAATAGGTAAGATCTCTATGAAGGAAATTAGAAAACTATTTAAATTTTAAAATGAAAATATAATTAAAAGTTTAGTTCTTTACTTACTGTAGTCTCATCTCAAGTGTTTAGAGCCACCTGTGAACAGTGCTGCCTTAAAGTCTTAAGGTTACAGAAAACTAAGAAAGTTTTTTTTTTTAAGTTGGTTGCAGAGAAGTATGATACAGTGAATAATAAGACTTCCAAGTCTAAAAATATATCATATATAATTCTATTTAGATAGAATTCTGTGAGGGAAACGTAAAAGAATAATAAAAATGTTCCAAACCAGGGCGCCGGGGTGGCTCAGTTGTTAAGCATCTGCCTTCGGCTCAGGTCATGATCCCAGGGTCCTGGGATCGAGCGCCACGTCGGGCTCCCTGCTCAGCGGGGAGTCTGCTTCTCCCTCCCACTCTCCCTCTGTGCTCTCTCTCTCTCTCAAATAAATAAAATCTTTTTTAAAAAGGCAGCAGCTATGTGATGAGGATGAATAAATGAATATTAAAGTATTTTTAGAAATTTCTCATGATGCCAAATGTCAGCCAGATAACCTCCTATTTCCTCATCTCCTCATTTAAATATTTTGGCATCTCATAGATACCATTTAATTATACTCATGTACTTTTTCTTCATGTCTGATCCATGTCTATAGTAGCACTTCCTGAAGGTTCTTATAAAAACGCGTTACTGTTTATAAAATAGAATCTATCTTAAAAAAAAAAAGACCCCAAAACATACTTCCAGATTGCATAACCCAGAGAGAACATCTGGTTAATCCCCTCCGTAAGCTACTTGTGACTGCACGCACTTCACTCTGCTCTTGGTTAGTCTCCATTTTAATGTTCCACCACCTCAAACTTAAAGGGCCCCAAAGTGAACTCACATCCCCTCCACTATCAACCACGGACACAAGAACCACTAGCATTTATTTAGCCTTTAACACGAACCAAGCACGTTACATACCTCCTTCTACTAGTAGGTTATTTTCCTCATCCTCACCATTTTCCAGATGAGGAAGTGGAGAGCTTATGTAACTTGCCCAAGGTCATACTGAGCTGAGACATGACCCCAGCAGATATGACTCCCACGCCCTGGTGCTTAACCACTTCTTTCTATTCACGCTTTCTATGCTGACAAGATAATTCCTAAAACAACAGCTGTTGGAACGATTGGCAAAAGAACTGTTTTCCTTTACATCTTGGGCAAATCACTGTCTACAATCAATCCAGAACTCTGGTATCCTCTCAGATCACTCAGTCCCTATGATTCCTGCCATTGCTAACAAACACCCTAAAAATTAATGTGTTCAGCCAGATAGATTCTGCTCAGAGAAACTGTGGTCTTTTATCCCCTAGTGACCTCTTGTGGTTTGTGGACTGCCTGCTGGGGCATCCACTTCGGAGTATCCCTGTCTTGCTGCCTCCTGAATGTTTGTCCTTGGGCTACAGAGAAAAGGCCATAGGCAAACTGCCTGGCTCTGGGACCTTCGACTACTCAGTTCACCAGTATGAATGTCAGTTTTCTCATCTAGTAAAGGCAGGCACAGATATATGCCCCCAACAGAACTGTAAGAATTCAATGAAATATGGCATATGCAAGGGCCATATAAAATGCTAATTATAGTATGTGACAGAGATAAAAGAACAGAAGAGAAAGTAGAAAAAATAACTGAACATTGCAAGATAAGAATGTGGTTAAACAGTTTTTGTTTCTTACAGATGCTTCCATTCCTCCAAGTACCATCGCTGACAGCCGACTGTGTTCCAGTCAAGGGCTGTAGGGGAGGTGAAACTTGACCTCTCCCCTCGTAGGGTCTCCTCAGCTGGGCCTGAGAATTGAATCAACATAAAACAGGTTAACAGGAGAAAAGCAAACAGATTTTCACATGCAGATGGGAGGCCCCACAGGAAAATGAAGACCCAGAGAAGCAGTTAGAGATGAATGTCCGTACACTAATTGAGCAAAAGTAGTAAATTGTGGAAACATGAAAAGACAAAGCGTTGGGACAGTCAATGGTGGAGAAGTGACTGAGATGGAAGGGTTAGTTTAACAAGGTTGGTTTTTACAGATTTCTCTCAGCCTAGTCTCCCATCTCTGGTGATAAGAATTTTTCTTTCCTTCTGTTATAGGGGAGGCATCTTTCACACAGGACTTTCATCTCCTGCTTTCAGGAATAAAAAGGAAGGTCAGAGTGTCCTTTTTGCATCTGCTGTCTTTTAGGTTGGCTTAACACAAAATAATCTTGATGTCAAAGTGACATTTTTGGAGATGACATCTTCTGGTTTCCTTCGGGGCTCACACCTGCAGGGGAGAGATGGGCTGTAACAAATAATGCCCTGTGATAAGTATTGTAAGAGAGGTATGCTCATAGCAGTAAGGGAGTCTCCCACGCCTTTTCTGGAGAAGGGAAGTAAAATCCCAGGTAAGCGTATGGGGAGCACCTAGTGGGGAAGTGCAGGATTGTGCTCTGTCCTCTAGAGGGAGCTCGTGCTCTTTCTCTGAGATCTGAGGTGCTTGCTAGTTCTAGTCAGGGTAGAGATCGCTTCAATAGAACTGGGTTAAGATAAATGCTCGGGTGCCTCTTGGTCTTTTTAGATGTTTCCTATTGAATCGCTTCCCTCCTCTTCAAGCTGGTACCGTAGGAGGAGTCTGAGTCCTCCTCCCACTCGAAAAATTTGCTTCCTTCTCTTCAAAGATGAAGCAAGAACCAGAGTGAAGTCCCACCAGGCAGGAGGATGACTCATCTAGGCACAAGTCATATTTCCTAGCCCAACGTACGAGGATAGACGACATCAGGATTTGGGGATGATTTTCCCATAATAGTCGCTTGTGCACATGTACTCTAAGGGGGTGGCCTTTGCCAAGGTATTGAAAGGAGGTGTCAAGACAGGGTTCAAAAATTTGGGACCCCGACATACTTACCACTCACCACAACTAACAGATAATTTTGGATATTTCCATTTTATTATTTATTAATGTTTTCATTATCATTTCATGACTACATGATTTGTTGAGTCAGGTTCTCTTGAGAATTTGGCAAAAACGTGAATCAGAAATTTTCTAGAATGTATTTAATTGCAGCAACTATATTTTATAGGAAAATACGTCTCTAATTCCTAGATGGATTTCCTTCTTTTCATCATGTATATTTTTATAATCTGTCAATGTTTCCATTTGCATACTCTTACATAAGGAAGTCTAAAATAGTCTCTGATTGTCTCAGTGGAAAGTTAAGATGGAGTCTCTCAGTTTGTATGATATCTAAATGAAGGGAGATATGGACAATTTTTCTCACTTAATTTAAATTTGGTTTATTTCTTTTTTGACATATAAAAGCTGTACTTATTTAATGTATACCACTTGATGAGTTTAGAGATAAGTATACATTCATGAAACCACCACAATATATACCAGACATATTTATCACCTCCAAAAGTTTCCTCCCACCCTCTTTAATTATTATTACTTTTTGTATGTGATAACGTTTAACATAAGATCTTAGCAAAGGTTTAACAGAAGATTTTCTTTTTTCTTTTGTCTTTTTAAAGATTTTATTTATTTGACAGAGAGAGAGAGCACAAGCAGGGGGAGCAATAGAGGGAGAGGGAGAAGCAGGCTCCCCGCTGAGCAAGGAGCCCGATGCAGGACTCAATCCCAAGACCCTGGGATCATGACCTGAACCGAAGGCAGCTGCTTAACCAGCTGAGCCACCCAGGCACCCCAAGGTTTAACAGAAGATTTAACCTAAGATCTTATCAAGTTTTAAAGTGTACCATTGGTATAAGCTCACTGCTAACTGAAACTTTACCATTTGATTAATACTTTTCTGTTTCCCCCTCCAGCAACCCCCAGATGCTAGAAGTCACCATTCTACTCGCTGTTCAATGAGTTTGACTATTTTAGATTCCTTATATAAATGGTATCATGTAGTGTTTGTCTGTGTTTAGCTTATTTTACTTCCTCTCCGTTCATCCATGTTTTCAAAATTGGCAAGACTTCCTTCTTTTTTTAAGGCTAATATTCCATCGTATGTGTACAACACATTTTCTGTGTCCATTCATCTGTTGATGGACATTTAGATTGCTTCCATGACTTGGCTATTGTAAAGAATGCTGCAATGGCTGCAGGAGTGCAGATATTTCTTTTAGATTCTGATCTCAATTCTTCGGATGTATACCCAGAAATGAAATTGCTGCATCATACGGTGGTTCTATCTTTAATTTTTTGATGAACCTCTGTACTGTTTTCCATAGTGGCTGCACCAATTTACATTCCCACCAACAGTGCATGAGGGTTCCCTTTTCTCCACATCCTTGCCACCATTTGTGATCTCTTGTCTTTTTTTTTTTTTTAAGATTTTATTTATTTATTCATGAGAGACACACAGAGAGAGAGGGAGAGGCAGAGGGAGAAGCAGGCTTCCTGCAGAGCAGGGAGCCTGATGCGGGACTCGATCCCAGGACCCCAGGACCATGACCTGAGCCAAAGGCAGATGCTTAACCATCTGAGCCACCCAGGCGCCCCTCTTGTCTTTTTGATAATAGCCATTTAATAGGTGTGAGGTGATATCCTATTGTGGTTTTGATTTGCATTTCCATGATGATTTGTGACCCAATTTGCATAAATGAAACCAATTCACATTTTTAAAAGATAAGATGGGTTCTGGGTACAACCCTAGCATCAGGGCTTCTACAGATTCCAGGCAAAGAGGAAACTTATACTAAGTATGAAGTTTGGGGTTTTAATGTGCTGCTTCTTCATTGAGAGACTGTGCCTGAGACTAGCCACAGTGCTGAGACCACACAGGGGCACCTTGAGCTTACAAAGGCGGGCCCTATGCATCCTTCCCGACAGCCTTGGGACTACTTGCTACAAAGACTATCGTACTTTCTAATATTTTTGAAGTTGGAGTGAATCTCATAAGAAGTGTAATTTTATTGCTTTTGCTTTTATCCTCCATAAAAAGCTGTTAAAAGCTTGAGATATGGCATGTCTTTTATACTTGAGGGCATCTTCAAATCAAAGGGATAGTATACGTAATTCATTTATAGAACTTTAGATTCATAAAATGTTATAACTAAGTGGGCGTTAAAGATCAGATGATCCAGCAAATTTTAAAGGCTTTTTCCATTGTTTCTTAAATCTGGGCTTTTTTGAAATAAGTCTTTAGAGAAGTTCTAAAGAAACCAACAGATCAAAGCACAGTGAGGTGATAGATAACCCACCACATTCACCCTCCTCTCTGCTGACCTACACTCTTGAAAAGAGCTTTTCAAGAGCGGTTTGAAACTTAATGAAAAGATGCAAGCCACCTCTTCATCTTTGTCTGGTGCAAAAACCACTATGTGAGTCTTTTCTAAGTAACAATTTTATGGAGATATAATTGACATAATAAAACTGCACATTAGTAAAGTGTAACATCTGACGTTTTGACACGTATACACCCATGAAACCATCACTGCAATCAAGATATTGAATCAAGATATTGAATATTCTTCATGTACCTTTATAAACCCTTCCTCCCTACCTCATCCCATCTCATCTTCAAGCTTCCTGTCCCTATAGGGATTAGTTTTTATCTTCTAGAGTTTTACACAAATGACCTCATACAATACATGCTTTTGTGTGTGTTTGCTCTGGCTTCTTTCACTCAGCGTAATTATTTTGAGATTCACCCATATTCAAGCTTTTCGTTGCTGACTAGTATTCCATTAGACGGATGTCCTTCTGTGTTTACCTGCTTGCTGCAGATAGACATTTGAGTGGTTTTCAGTTTTTAACTGAAATTATAAATAAAGCTCTATAAATATCCATGTACAAGTCTTCATGGAGACATATGTTTTCATTGTTCTTGGGATAAATACCTAGGAGTGGAATGGCCGGAGCTGATCAAATGGTAGGTGTATGTTGAACTTTTCAAGAAACCACCTACTGGTTTCTCAACGTGGCTGTCCCATCTTATGTTCCCACCAGCTGTGTATGAGAGTCTAGCTGCTCCACATCCTCACCCACGCTTGGTATGGTCATTAAAAAAATTTTTTTTTAGCCATGTAGTGCATGTGTGGGGGTATCTCATTGTGGTTTTAATTTGTATTTGCCTAATGACTAATAACTTCGAGCATCTTTTCATGTGCTTATTTGCCATCTTCTGGGTGGAGTGTCTGTATGTTACTTGTCTTTTAGCTTCTTCAGTTTTTTTTTTCCTTGTAAAGTTTCTGCAGTTATGAGAATGCTTTGAGGCATTTTGCTCTCTATTTTTCTATTCTAAAATTTTATTGACAGAACTATTAGATAAACAGCACAATTAGTTGGAAACCGAAGAAGATCGATGTTAACCAACAGCTATCTAAATAGGTTGGTACTTATGGCATAGACAAAGACTCTTTACACTTACTCAGGCTAGCAGAAATGAAGGTGAATGGGGGAAATAATGGCATATAATTGGGAGAGAGTGGGAGGGGTTGAGAGAAAGAAGCCAGGCAGGGAAATATTAACTCTGCCCCATCCAAAGTCTTTCCTCTCACAGTGCCTCTATCATGGCCAAACTTTCAGTCTTTTTTCCCCAAGTTACTTTTTTTTCATTATGATTATGGAAGAACTTTTTGTTATTTTCATAGCAAACATGTAAAGGAGATGGGGACCTTAGCTCAGTGGCAGAATCTAGCTGCAGGCTATTCCTTGTGGTAAGGCTCCCAAGAACGTTCATAGTGGGCCACTTGATCAGAAACCCATGTATAGGCAAAAGAAAGCATATCCATGGGACGCCTGGGTGGCTCAGTCAGTTAAGCATCTGCCTTCAACTCAGGTCATGATCTCAGGGTCCTGGGATCGAGTCCTGCATCGGGCTCCCTGCTCAGCAGGGAACCCGCTTCTCCCTCTGCTTGCTGCTCCCCCTGCTTGTGTGCTTTCTCTCTCTGACAAATAAATAAATAAAATCTTAAAAAAATTAGAAAGTGTATCCACATACCAGTGTTAATGTGTAGTAAGTTTTGTATTTTTTTTTAAAAAAAGGACTTTGTACAAAAATGCAGTAATAAGCCTACAGTTTGCACTTATCTCTAACAAACAGGTGTAGTAGAGCGAGGACAGTGGCCTAGACTGGAGTTCTGGAGACAGTCTGTCATGGAGTGGAATGGGTGTGACCCCGTGTAAAGGACCAAAGGGTTTGGGCAAAGGGGAGAAAGAAGATGGCATTCAAGAGGAAGAAGGGTAAAGAGCTAGGCATGGAAGAGGGGAAGAGGAGATGGGGAATCCCCAGCCAGCTCCCCTCCCTTTTCCACATTGGCCTGTAGGGGAGGGGAGGGAGCGTCTCTGCTCCCTCTGCTGCTCCCACACCTTCTGTCCACCCTTCTCACCAGCTGCTTCTGGAGGGAGGAGGGATTGCTCACACTCTGAAAGCACAGGGACGTTACCAACACCGTTCTACGAGAGGGTGGACCGTCCCAGCTGAAATTCCCTCTTCTGCAAACAGTCCCTTTACTACAGTGCACTGGGTTGGGGCCTGGCCGTTCACCATTCTACCTAAGTGCCTCAGCACCAATTGCATCTGGTCTATTCCAGACCTTTCCATCACCCCCGAGTGACAGGCCTAAACAGCATAATCTAATTTGGCTTAACCAAGATGTCTGCCCTGGCAGACAATTGGGTGCTTACTTATCAGTTAATAAAAAGGTATTTCGTTTTCCATGTAGTTATTATTCTCACGTGCACATCCCTTAATTAGGAATCCCTGAAGTTGTCTGAGTGCTAGGATTTCAGCCACTAAACTGAAACGCTCACCCTCCCATAGTTAATCTTAAACAAGGTCCCAGTCCAAAGGGAGCCCCCAAAAAAGAGGTAAAAATGGTGTCCAAGATAGAAGGACCGCAGCTAGGGTCGAAGTGCCAGAGGTTCCAGAGGTAAATAGAAAGTGGTAACAGGCCTCCTTTGAGCTTCCTCTCTGGGTGGAGACAGAACTATGATTCATCGATCCGCCCCCCTCTTCCATCCCTCCAGCCATCCACTCATTAACACACTTTGGAGTTCCAGGTACTGGGCTGTGACTTAATGATACAGTAGTGAACACGTCAGACACTGTCTGAAGGAGGATTAGAAACAAAGGGGTGTATGCCGATTTGTCATGAAAAAGAGAGAGAGAGATGGCGCAGGATTATGTCCCCATTCTTGGACTATGTCGAAACTCCTGGGGCGCCTGGGTGGCTCAGTTGTTAAACGTCTGCCTCTGGCTCAGGTCATGATCCCAGGGTCCTGGGATGGAGCCCCGCATCGGGCTCCCTGCTCAGCAAGGAGTCTGCTTCTCCCTCTCCCTCTGCTTGCTGCTCTCCCTGCTTGTGCTCTTTCTCTCTCTGCCAAATAAATAAATAAAATCTTAAAAAAAGAAAGAAAGAAGCTCCTAACAAAGAAAAAATGATGGATTAAACCCTGACAATGGAGCTTACTCATGAGAAAGTTTCTGGGACTCTGGACATAAGCAGTACTGATTTGAGGATCAGGTGACAAAACAGAGCACAGAACTGGAGAGAGAGGGGCGCCTGGGTAGCTCAGTCAGTTAAAAGTTCGACTCTTGATTTCGGTTCAGGTTGTGATCTCAGGTCCTGAGATTGAGCCCCGCATAGGGCTCCGTGCTGAGTGGGGAGTCTGCTTGAGATCCTCTCTCCCTGTGCCTCTGCCCCTCCCCCTGCTTGCACTCTCTCTCTCTCCCTTTCTCTAAATTAATACATAAATAAATTTAAAAAATCTTAAAAAACAAAAATGGAGAGGGTCATTGTTTCCACTTTTTCCCAGAACCCAGCACTGACCTGTAAAGTAGGTATTACTACTGTTCACCAAATACTGTTTCACTACTGTTCTTCTCCTCTTTCATATATATGGAGGACCTCTCTGTACTTTTCAGCCCTCTTGCAGTTCAATGAGGCCACGGCTCTGGCCATTTGCAGTCTGACGCAAAGAGCTGTTGAGTAACGAGCAAGTCTTTTCTTTATCTTTCTTTAAGCCTGCTTGGTTGACCAAGGAGTTTTCCTGCTCCTGATGGGGCAGCTACATGATGGTGAAACCTCTCTCAGCCTCAATTCTTGAGTTGCTACATGGAAAATAGTTGTCCTAAAGGGTTGCCCAGATCTTTATTGGATTTTATGGCAGTGAGAAATAAACCTTTGTTGCTGAGACTTTAGCATTTGTTCTTGTTGTGCCAAAGTCTGGCTTAGCCTCCAGGACTGATAGTTCGGTAAGCATTAAAAAATAGTAACCCTGGCACAGACTACCATAGCAGGGAAAGGAGAGGCCCTTTAGAGTTACTTTGCAGGCAGTGTGGGGCCAGAATAGGAGAGGAAAGACAAGATAGATGCTGTGTGGTAATTGTGGATAGCAAATTGCTATGTGACACATACATGTAAGGTACCTTTTTGGAGGTTCTCAAGAAATATTTGAGTGAGGATTTTAGGGGGTGGGGAAGAGTGTGTCAACAAAGGAAACTGCATTATTTAATGTTAACATGACTTCATTTGCACTCACAGGCTGGTGAGACTAGGTGTCACTAGTATTAATTGACTGAATTGGGGGGATATCTTTTGTTGGGGAGAGCTTGCAATTCTAGAACTGATTGTGCAGGAAAAATATTAAGTCTTGACTACTTCCTCCAGAAACAGGTCCGTCACTGTTCACATTTTGACCATGAGCAATCCACATCCATCTTTCTGGCTAACAAAAGCCCCATTCTATTTGGGTGATGGGTAGAGAGCCCTTGAGGTCAAGAAAGATAAGCCCCCACCTAAGCTAAAATGGAGGGATTTGGGATTGGGTTTATCCAAATTCCTTTTGCCTGGGACTGGTCAAAGAGAGGGCCTGGCCCATATCTGGCCAATGAAACAAAAGGAGAGGTCTCAGGGAGACGTCCTGAAATTGTTCTTCCTGGAAAAGAAACATAGAACTTCACAAGGAGAAAGTTTTTTTTCTACCCCAGTCTCTTCCATCTTTGAATGTAGCCCTGTGAGGATGTAGTATTCGAAGCTGCAGTAGCCAATGAGCGAAAGATGGCGGACAAGAAGGAGAGACAGAACCTGGGTCCTGAATGACACCATTGCATTACTGAGCCTGCCTTCTCCAGACTCAAACATCATTATTGCCTGAGGCCCTGGGAGACTGGATTCTGTTATTTGCAGCTAAATGCATCCTTATGCTACAACCATCTCCTGCACTGAAACCAACCTGCAAAATTTGCAACGCACCTTCCTGATGTATGAGATGTAATTTTGAATTTTAATGTGTGTCTCTGCCTTAGTGTGAGGATTCATATTTAAGCGTGACTGTAGGGGTTAATTTGGCTAAGTTTTCTTCCTCTGGTGTTAACTGATAAAATGAAAGATAATGTGATTCTAATCTCTTCAAAGCTTTTTCTGTTTCAGATATGGGAGTGTGTTTCTGCAGAGTGGGGTGTTTCAGCTAATAGTGCAGTGAAATTAAAAAAAATCATGACAAGGAAAAAATAGTTTTTTTCTTGTTTTTTCTTTTTATTGTACCTATATGACAAGACGGATGTTAGCTGAACCTATCATGGTAATCATTTCATAATATATGTAAATCAAACCAGCATGCTGTATGCCTTAAACTTATGCAGTGATATATGTCGATTATTTCTCAGTAAAACTGGGAAAACATTTTAAAATGAGAAAACAACTTGAGTCATCTGAATGAATATTGCTAATGTGATTTAGGCATTTTTTAAGATGGAGATAAAACACTATATTTAGATTTACATATGATTACTTTGCTTGATGTAATTCCTTGCAGAATAATACATGAACTATGATTATGAATGTGATAGACACCATTATTTTTTTTAATAACTTTTAAAATTTAGATGATTTTTCCTCTTCTTGTTCAAAAGGAGAGCACTCCACGTGTAGATTCCAGGGACCCTGCCTCCTTTATCATAAACTCCATTGCAGGAGGAGCTAGATGGAAGCCAACCTTCATTTGGTGAACCCTAGCTGGCTATGGATTCTGGATATATTAGGGCTGGCAAAGTATGGTTGAGAAGGACAAGAGGAATTGCCCAAACATGGTGCTCGAAAGAAATCTACACAGACTAGTTGACTTGTGTTTCTGAAGTATGGGCCTCTAGGGGCGCCTGGGTGGCTCAGTCGGTTAAGCGTCTGTCTGCCTTCAGCTCAGGTCATGATCCTCGGGTCCTGGGATCGAGCCCCACATCGGGCTCCCTGCTCAGCGGGGGGTCTGCTTCTCCCTCTGCTGCTTCTCCCTCTGCTGCTCCCCCTGTTTGGGCTCTCTGTCAAGTAAATAAATAAAATCTTTAAAAAAATAAAATAAAATATGGGCTGCTAACTGTACAAGCAACCAGGTCTTGGAGTAACAGCAATGCCAGAGCTTACATCTTTTTCTGGATAAAACCAAATGGGGTGCCATATATTCTTTGTCTAAAGTGTTGCCAGTGTATGAGTTTTGCAGAGGACTCAACTTTTGCGGAGAATTCCCATTTAAACAAAGCCATGCTACGGGGCGCCTGGGTGGCTCAGTCGTTAAAGGTCTGCCTTCGGCTCAGGTCATGGTCCCAGGGTCCTGGGATCGAGCCCCACATCGGGCTCCCTGCTCCTCCCTCTCCCACTCCCCCTGCTTGTGTTCCCTCTCTCGCTGTGTCTCTCTCTCTGTCAAATAAATAAATAAAATCTTTAAAAAAAAAATAAACAAAGCCATGCTAACAGAACAGAAAATAACCCAAAAGTCATGTATCAGAAAAACGATCCTCAGGGCGCCTGGGTGGCTCAGTTGGTTAAGCGACTGCCTTCGGCTCAGGTCATGATCCTGGAGTCCTTGGATCGAGTCCCACATCGGGCTCCCTGCTTGGCAGGGAGCCTGCTTCTCCCTCTGACCCTCCCCCCTCTCATGTGCTCTCTCTCTCTCTCTCTCATTCTCTCTGTCTCAAATAAATAAATAAAATCTTTAAAAAAAAAAAAAAGAAAAAAAGAAAGAAAAACGATCCTCTAAGAGTGGCCTGTTCCTCACGTCTCGTCTCTGGGAAGCTTTACGTCTCTATTCTTGGTTTGTGTTAAATCATATAATGTTTTGCCAAAGACCACTCCTACCACCCAGAGCCACTCACCCCTATAACCTGAGTTCACCGGTACAGTGTGGGGATTGTTCTGTCACTCTCTTTCCAGCCTCTTGGCCTAAAAGTCCTAGAAGAGGCCATGGACCCACCATGCGTGGTGTTCATATCTAGATGATTCCCACTGGCAGCACCAGGAAGATTGCAGCCCGAAGGGAAAATCCCAGCCTTCGCCTGACAGTAACACACAGGACCCTCCCCGCCCCCACAACTCCCAATGCACACACTAGAAATAAAACCATAACAACCCAAAACAGCAGCTGTGTGGTTGGTGTCAAAAGTTCCTTTTCGTGCTTGTCATTCCCTCTGCCTGGAATGCATGTAAAAAGCTTTTCAGTGGAGTCAGAATTGTACATCATAACCAACTCTCACTACCTGGACTCTACTCTGTCTCTCCTAAATTTTCCTCCCTAGTCCCTTTTTTCTTCTACTAGTATTTCTCTTTTCCATAGGCAGTTCCACTGTGGACCCCTCTACCCTTTCTACCCTTCTTTTTCTTTTCTTCCCTTCCTTCCTGCTTGCCTTTCTTTCCTTCCTTCCTTCCTCTTTCATTCACTCATTTCCTATTATGTGTCAGGTATTGTTCCAGGGCATACAGCATAAATAAAAAGGAAGAGTCCAGATATTGGGAAGTTTATATCCTGTGGGGGGAGAAGAAGGGGGAAATATCCCAAGATAATAAGGGAATTTCAGTCATGACAAGAGCTTTGAAGAGAATCAAACTGGGTAAGTGATAGATGGGCCTGGGGGTCGGGAAGGGGGACGACTGCTTTAGAGAGGATGGGAAGTCTATTGGGAAGGATTAAAATTAAGTTGAGGCCTAGATTATAGGAAAGATTCAGCCACAGGAAAAGTGTTCCAGATAGAGAGGATGGCCACACAAAGGCCTTGCAGTAAGAATCAGTGCAGCAAGTCTAAGCAAGTGAACGCAAGCTGGCATGGTTAGAGCCTGGAGAACAAGGATGGGAGTGGTAATAAGACATAAGTCAGACAGTTTGCAGGGGCAAGATTCCACCTGGCCTGGAAGGGAATGTAGGGGGGCTGAATTTTATTCTAAATGCAGTAGGAAGCCAGGTCCTAGCAAAGTAATGAACTATTTATCTAGAACACTGACTATTCATTATTTAGTTCCTATGCATTCTCCATAGGCTGGTCCTATAAAGATTTCATGACAGTGGGACACACAGGAAGAATTTATTACAGGGGCGCCTGGCTGGCTCAGTGGACCATATGACTCTTGATCTTGGGGTTGTGAGTTTGAGCCCCATGTTGGGTGTAGAGAGTACTTAAAAATAAAATCTTAAAAAAAAAAGGAATTTATTACATATGGAGTTTGGGACACACAGAAACAGGTGACAAATGCGAGATCCTCTGCTTCACTCTACATCTTTGTCTTCCTCTTCCATCTCTCAGACATCTTAAAGCTACCCCATTCCTACATACTTACACCATCTGTTCCGTGTTTCTTTTGCATAAATTCATCATTTGGCTTTGGATTTTCATCTGCTTTTACCCCAGATTATTAGTAGAGCTGCCTCTTTTGAATCAGTTCATTCACTCACATTTCTGTGTAGGGCATTAGGGAAAAAAATCAAGAAAATCTGTTAAGTTCTAAGCCAAAAATCCCCATTCTTAAGAGTGATGACTCACGACAATGCTACAACCCAAGTCCTGGAGAGAGCTGGAAGCCACAGCACATTTCCACTGCAGTTCTAATACATTAAGTACTTTTTAATTACATTATCGATCATCTTTGACATAGCCCCCAAAGGTTTTCCAAATAAAATCCAACCTAAAAACAAAAACAAAACCCGTGCCAGTTAATGAGCATTTCTCAGCAAATTCACTGTAGTTGGGATAAAAATATCCAAGTGGTTCATGTGACTTAAAATTAGCCAACTTCATATTGTGTACTACTGTAACTCACAATGTTTCATAGGGTATATAAAAATCCCACAGCAATCAACTCCAGTTAGAATGCCTCTCTACCCAAATTTAAGTTACCAACTAAATAAGTTCTACCAAATAAGGAGTGTATCCAAGGTAAATTAGATTAATCCTATCATCATATTAATCCGATTTGTATTCTCCAGTTGCACGGTTGCATTCTCACCCTTTTTTCTTTAAACAACAATAAAAAGGAATGCACAATTCAAATGTTTCCACTTAAGAAATACAACAAAATCAGTTATGAATTTTTAAGCCAACAGCCCATAATTGTGAATGGCTACCTTGGGACTCCAAAATGGGGTGTGTGTGTGTGTGTGTGTGTGTAGTTTTGATACTATTCACATTAGAAAAGTCCATCCACAGAAATGAGAGAGAGGGGCGCCTGGGTGGCTCAGTCGTTGAGCGTCTGCCTTCGGCTCAGGTCATGGTCCCAGGGTCCTGGGATCGAGCCCCGCATCGGGCTCCCTGCTCTGCGGGGAGCCTGCTTCTCCCTCTCCCACTCCCCCTGCTTGTGTTCCCTCTCTCACTGTGTCTCCCTCTGTCAAATAAATAAATAAAATCTTAAAAAAAAAAAAGGAATGAGAGAGAATGACAAAAGTCTTCTCAGGATGCCTCAGTGGAACAGGTGTTCTAATTTGAACTGATATGTCTATGCAAATATACCCAGTCGCAATAGGGAACTTCTTAGGCCTGACAATTATTTAAACCCTGAAGGGTGAGCAGGTTCTGTTAGAGACCTTCACCCTCCTGGTGACCTATGTCCTTTAGTTCTCCTCTAGCCCCCTTGCTTAGGATTAAACGAGACTTCAGCTTTGGTGTAAAGCTGCCAGCTGTCCTAACCAAGGACAGCACACAAAAACTGGACTCTAGGAATGAGGGACAAAAGGGACGGAGATCTAGAAGAGGGTGAGGATAAGACAGCAGAACTGAGCTTGCCTCTGCAGAAAATGTCCAAAGACAGTAGGCTCTAGTTAAGATCGATGGGGGAAGGCATCTTAGTGGATACGTAGGAAATTAGACAAGGCAAAGATGGCTTTAGCCGTCCAGAATGAAGGAGTCAAGGGAGGAGATATCTGCATGCGGTAGACAACTGAATCCGAAAGAGCAGAAATATCAACCAGCAATGATTCCCTATCTTCTGCTTAGCTAGCTTAGATGTAACTTTCCTGTTGCTGGGCAAAAAACATTCCCGAGGAGATCCGATCGTTAATGCAACAGACTCTAATTTAGAGTTGCAGGCCAGGGGTGCTTCTGTCCCCGAACATGGGATGAGCCAGGGATGGGGAGAGGATGAATGAAGCAGTGGAATCTGAACATCCTGACAAGTCATCCAGAAGCTCTGCTCACTCTGGACATTACTGAGCGACACATGACGTCTCACGAGAACAACACAACACACACGTAGACCTGTTGGTTCCCCAAGACCTACAGGACAATGAGTTTCTACCATGGGAGCTTACAGAGACATTGTTCCGCCCAGGTTACAATCAGGTTCTACAAAAGAGATGCTGACGGCATGGATATTTAGAAAATGAATGTGCTTAAGAGAAAAGTGCCGGAGCTGGAAGTCCGCTGCTGTCCAGCTGAGCGACCCTGGGGAAGCGGTTTCACCTCCCTTGGCCTCAGTTTGTCCATCTGCAAAGCATGGTGTGGAACTCCCAGGTCCTGTCTCAGTGCTCTCCAGGGGGTCTCCGGATGGAAGCTCACTGGAAATTTCAAAAGCAAATGAAGCCGTGGCGCTGAAACGACCCGTCAACGCTTGACCTCCGATGTCCACATCCATCTTCACGAGGGGACTTACTGGCCTCTGGCTTGGTAAGTATCGTCAGGGGACATTTAAGTGTAACTTTGGAGGAGAGCAGTTTTCAGACGCAGGTCTTGGAATAAGCTCAAGACCAGTCTCAGATCATTTCCAGTTCGAACGAACCATTACTTTTGTCTTGGCTGGAGGCAGCGCCAGGTGAAAGCTGAGCTACATCTCCTTCACAAATCACAACGACAAGCCAGCCTTTATTCTAGGAGTTTGGTCCAGAATGGCTACCCCCCGGGTGGGAGCCCTAGGGCCCTACTACACACTTGAAGCAGTATCACTAATATCTTTATCCAAAATACACTTGAGTGTTATACGCTCATTACAGGAGAGAAAAGAACTAGCATTTGCCAAGTGCCTTCCATGGGCTAAGTGAGCACTTGCTGGGTGTTTTACATACGTTCTGTCACTTGATCCTCAAGGCAACTTTCAAAGGTAGGTATGGCCATCCCCATTTTACACGTGAAGAAACAGAGACTCAGAGTGGTCATGACTTGCCCAAGTGCACATCACTAGGACATGGCAGAGATCTGAAATAAAAACTCAGGCCCTTCCGACTTCACAGTCTACGCTTTTGCTTCTCTAACATCATGATAACCAGAAGGAAAAAAATAATGAGGTTGAACGGTTAGCAAGCAAAGTTAGGGAAAAGGATATGCTCTTAGTAAAGAGCTCACCCAGTTTACATCATCCTTCAAAGTCCAATTTTCAAAGAATCAGAATATGATAGAAACGTTCAATATGAAATCACTACTGAACATAAGCAGTCTGACCTTGATGATCCAGAAGGCGCTTCCAGATCTTGCTGTGCCTTAAAGTTCTCACAACAATACTGACCATCAGTACACTACAGATGCATGGGAAAGAAACACCACGTAACAGAAGCAAGATCACCTGCCGCCAAGTCGTCAGGCCCTGCCAACGGCTTTTACCGGCTTTTACTACACCAGGTCAAAAAACAAATGGAACCCGCCAATATGGTCCTGCCTCTTTGGACATATGTTCTAGACATACATCCATTCTCATGCCCAGTGAGAAAGAAATCCCTTCGAAAGGATCTCACCTTTCACCAAATCCTACCCTTAAAATCCTAAAACGGTCATTATCTTTGTGCACAATATTTCTGGCAGTCACAAGCTCGATCACAAAGCAGAGCTGACGACGATTGCAGAACACAACTGGTATTTAAATGCCCCCTGGGCGGGCGGGTCAGACTCCATGAGGCAGCGTGGCTGTGTGGAGGGAGAGGGGTCCCGCCTCGGGGCGAACATCCACTCCTGCCAGAGTTACGAAATCCAAGGTTCTTGACGTGTACGTTCTCAGCTGTCTCAGTGCCTAGATCCCTAACAACATGAAACAATGAAATAACTGCAAGCAACCATGTCGAAATAAAGAACTCGGTATCGGAATCACCGAGAAGCGGCCAAGTTCAGAAAGGCATTTCTTGGCACTCTAGAGCAGACTGGGATGAAAGTTGTACCGGAGGCTGGAGAAGAGCCCGATGTGCTTCACGAGGTTGGGCTCCACCACGTAGGCCCGCTCCCCCTTGGCCCTCAACAGTGAGTAGAGTGCCATGTCCTTGCCGAAGCCCTTGTGGCAGTACACCTGAGACAGGTAGGTGAGGGTCCGGCGGGCCGCAGGGGCAGGGAAGAGCATGGCGGGGGTGCAACACTGAGAGGCAGGGACCACGCTGTACAGGGAAGGACTCAGCCGCCGCAGTTCCAGGAAATAGTGCCGGCCCACCAGTTCCACCAGACCCATGCTATACAGGGAGAAGAAGAGCATGACGGGCCAGCTGAACCCTGGACGGCTAGCAAACCGCATGTAGAGCCAGGTTAGCAAGGGCCCCAGCAACATGCCCACGCCGACCCACTCCAGGATCCGCATGGGCTCTGGGTTGATGTAGTGCTGGAGCCTCTCGGGATGATAGAGCTTCAGATAAAGGGCATCTCTGAGGTGCGGCTCGGAGAAGCGAGCCCGCAGAAGGTGCTCCAAGACTGGGAAGATCTGCTCTTCCGGGACGGCGTCGTCTTCCACCATCAGGACATAGTCTGGGTTGTAGGTCTGCAGGGAGGACTCCAGGCAATAGACATAGTCCTGCTTCTCTTTCTCAAACGAGTTGGTCGAAGGGTCATCACCATAATCATCCTCAGTGCCCTCATAGCGGTTGGCCACCGGGACATACTTCGACAGCAGCTTGGCATCGAAGTGGCTCACGCTACGTTCCACATTGCATAGGAAGAGCTGGTGCCCCTCGCACTGGGGGCCGCATTGTTGCAGAAGCCGGTGAAACTGGGACACCACCTGCAAGACATAGTGGAAGCCAGGCTGCCTGTCGACAGTGATGATGGTGATGACCAGCCAGGGGCGGGGGGTGGCCTGCCAGACGATGGGCACCGAGCCATTGGCAGACGGCAGCTCCTCAAAGTAGTGGAGGGCAGCTTCGCCCTCTTTCAAACTTTGCTGCAGGAACTCTTGACTCATTTGGTTCAGGTGCCAATGGCGCAAATAGAAGTAAGAGTGCAGGAGGCGGTGACAGGCTAGGGGGGCCAGCAAGCCGAACGTCACCACCGTTAAGATCAAGAGCTGGACAGCGGTGCTGCCCCAGGAGAGCCGCCTCAGCCTCCGGAGGAGCATGGCAGCGGGAGGGGCTGATGTGCTCATGAGGTCAACTTCTGGTCAGGTCTGGTCCCAAGAACAAACCATCCTGGAATGCAGGCCCGAATCTGCACAAGTCAAACCTAGAGAGAGACAAGTACAGAATGGTAAGAGGCCTTAAAGAACAAAGAAACAAAAAAACAATCCAGAGACAGGATGCAGCACATATCAACCCAGGGAGTTGTAGCTACTAGAGACTTCCAAGTATTTTCTCCAATACACTCACTTGCATATGGGAGATACTGATTCCAATTCTAAGTTGTAGCTACTAGAGACTTCCAAGTATTTTCTCCAGTACACTATTCTTCGGTTGTGTGGGTTAATGATCTCCAGGATTCTTTCATTATTTCTATGAGTAAGGAAATCTTGGTGTATCCAAGCAAGTTGCCACACCCTCAGATGGTTAGCTGGGTTTACAATGTGCCAGGAAGTCACCAGGTTGGCTAGTAAGATCCTTATTTCGATGCAGCAGCTACATAGACCTGTGTTCTTAAAACAGATGAAAAAGCAAGACTTGGGGCGCCTGGATGGCTCAGTCGTTAAGCGTCTGCCTTCAGCTCAGGTCATGATCCCGGGGTCCTGGGATCGAGCCCCGCATCGGGCTCCCCGCTCAGTGGGAAGCTTGCTTCTCCCTCTCCCACTCCCCCTGCTTGTGTTTCCTCTCTCGCTGTGTCTCTCTCTGTCAAATAAATAAATAAAATCTTAAAAAAAAAAAAATAAAATTGTGTCACTAAAAACATTAAAAAAAAAAAAAAAAGAAAAAGCAAGACTTGACACAAAGCAAATACACATTTAAAGTAAATTCCAAAGCAAGTGTGTATTGACTGACTATGCAGAGCAGTTTCTGAAAACTGTCTTTTCTGCACATCCCAAACAAGAAAAGGACTCTTTAGGATTCTCTGAGATGTCTTTGTCAAAATCTTCCATTCTTATTTCTCTAATCTCATGAAACTATACTTAAAACTGCATCTTAGTTTAATTCTGATTGTTCTCCCATTTTATTTTTTATAGCACTACCATAGGAATCAGTATCTCCCATATGCAAGTGAACTCCAGAGCCCCAGACGTGGGAGGGGAGGAAATATCTGAAGAAAGGTCCATGAGCAGCTTTGCAATGAAGGAGGGAGGGATACACAGAAATGAAGATAGAAGAGACAGTTACCCCCAGCCTGGTCCAGAAAGGATGTTGCAGTGCAGGCTGGAGGTCAGGCAGACATGTGACTCCCAACTCGGCCACTCAGTGGGTGGAAAGTCCCATCATTTCTCCACAGCTTTGGGGCGCCTGGCTGGCTCAGTTGGAAAAGCCTGTGACTCTTGATCTCGGGGTCCTGACTTGGAGCCCCATGTTGGGTGCTCAGATTACTTAAATAAAACTTTTAAAAAATGTATCCATATGGGGGCACCTGAGTGGCTCAGTTGGTTTAGCATCTGACTCTTGGTTTTAGCTCAGGTCATGGTCTCGGGGTTGTAGGATCGAACCCAGCGTCGGGCTCCGTGCTCAACACGATGTCTGCCTGAGATTCAATCTCCCTCTCCCTTTGCCCCTCCCCCCACTCACGCCTGTGCTCTGTCTCTCCCTCTCAAATAAAATAAACAAATAAAATCTTTTAAAAAATGTATCCATACAGGGGCACCTGGGTGGCTCAGTCAGTTAAGCGTCTGCCTTAGGCTCTGCCTTAGGCTCGGGTCGTGATCCCCTCGTCGGGCTCTCTGCTCAGCGGGGAGTCTGCTTCTCCCTCTCCCTCTCCCGCTCCCCCTGCTTGTGCTCTCCTCTCTCTGTCTCAAATAAATAAATAAAATCTTTAAAAATAAAAAAATAAAAATGTATTCATACATACAAACTCAAGTAATACCTTGGGAGTAAGGAGGCCTAATGATCTGAGGGAAAATAGACTCATACTGAGAAACAGAATTAAAAGGACAAAACCAGTATAACACCAGTAATGTCAATGCAAAACTAAGCGGTGTCTAAAGAACAGAAGGTAAACCTAAACCTCTTATGTCAGAAGCATAATACAGCGTGTACACATTTGGAGGAAACCGCCTCGCTTGTGAGTTATCTTGAAGGAAGGGCTGCCCAGGGACCATGAGGTTGTGGTGCTGCATTCAGGGCTGTGATTTCCGTGTCCTCCCTTTCTCGGGCACACAGAAAGACCATATTCCCTAGCTCATCTTCTTCCAGGTGGGGTCCAGTGAGTAGGATTTGCCAGGAAAATATAAGCAAAGTGACAGGTGTGACTCCTGGGCCAAGGTGGTTGAGAGCATTTGTGCTTTCCTGACCTTCTCATTCTCCATTCACCAACTGAGTGGCTCTGGAGGAGGGTGGAGCCAGCAGATGGAGGGAGCCTGAGGTCTTGAATAACACAGAGAAGAGAGGTCCCTCCCACTGCTCACCTCCCAGGAGCCTTCCAATCTAGAGTGGGCTGTGTGGGGAGTAATACATAATCCACTCTGTCTAGTCACTAATGATTTTTGGACTTGTTTATTACAGCAGTAACCTGTCCAGCCCACTAGAACTGTGTACAATACCACACCTCTCTCTATAAGATAATGACATAATAATTCAATAAAGGCTCATTTCAGCATCAGAAGCACATTATACTGTGGGACCCAGAGGTGAGACAGACTACCCCAGTACTAGTAAGAGATCTGGGTAGTACCTGAAGAGGGAAATAGCAAGGAGAGGTTTGAATAGCAGGCAATCCCAGGCCTGCTGGTTTGTGAACGTTCAGAGTACGATAGATGGGATGCTTCTCCCTGTGAGCTACTCAGGCCAATGGAGTTAATTTAAATCACGTGGATGCACATCACTCCTAGTGGAAGCCAAGGACTGAAATTGCATTGAGCTTATACTCCTGGTAAGGAATGGGGTCATTCAGGTGTCTTTCTGCTCACCTTGTTCTCCTTGCGCTTGCTATTACCCAAGAGAGCCGTACCCACTTATAAGGAGGAACAAAATACAGTCACCAAGATAAGGCCTGCAGCTTGGAGAATGCCAGGCCCATGGTGAGCACAGACATGATAATGTGACAATATGACACTGCAGAGCTCTGTTTGGTGCAAAATCCCCATCCACACTCCTTCGACACATTTGTGATGACAGTTTCTGGTAAAGCAAGAATGTGACGCTCTTTAGTCCAGATCAGTCCCAGGGGTGGGCTGTTTAAGGATTGTGTGTGTGTGTGTATGTGTGTGTGTGTGTGTGCGTGTGCACACACACACAGTTATCATTTAAACGCATAAATCTGCTCATATCACTCTCCTGCTTAAAGCCCTTCTTTAGCTTCCCATTGCTCTGGTACTAAAATCCACATTTCTTACTATGGTCCACGAGACCCTTTATGATCTGGACTGTGCGCTAGTTACTCAAAATTAGAGGTTGGCAATATTTTTCTGTAAAGGGCTAGATAGTAAATATTTTAGATTTTGCGGGCCACATATTGTCTCTGTTGCATATTCTTCCTAGACTTTTTCTTTTGTAAAACTCTTTAAAAATATAAAAACTATTTTTAGTGCTCCAGCCACATAAAAACAAGCTGCAAGCCAAATTTGGCCAGCAGCCCATAGTTCACCAATCCCTGTTCTAGACTAGCACTCTCCAATAGAAATATATGCAAGAGCCACTTAGGTATTTAAAATTTTCCAGCAGCCACAGTAAAAAAGTAAAAAGAAACAGATGAAATTAATTTTAATAATATATTTTAAATACAATACATCAGAACTGTTATTTCAACATGAAAGCAATATGAAAAATTATTAATGAGGTATTTTATGTTTTTTTTACACTAAGTCTTTGAAATCCAGTGTATATTTTACATTTACAGCATATCTCTTTTTTTTTTTTTTTTTAAAGATTTTATTTATTTATTTGACAGAGACACAGCGAGAGAGGGGACACAAGCAGGGGGAGTGGGAGAGGGAGAAGCAGGCTTCCTACTGAGCAGGGAGCCCGATGCGGGGCTCGATCCCAGGATCCTGGGATCATGACCTGAGCCGAAGGCAGACGCTTAACGACTGAGCCACCCAGGCGCCCCACATTTACAGCATATCTCAATGCAGACTGGTCACATTTCAAGTAATCAATAGCCACATGTCACCAATTAGTAGCTCTAGACACACTGATCTTTCAGAACACTGACTATGCTACACTCTTACCCAACTCCTGGCCTTTGCTCACACAACTCCCACAACCTGGAACACTTTATTCCCCTACCCTCCCTGCTTCTTTATGTAGATAGCTTCTTCTCATCCTTTAATACTCTCTCCCTGACCCATGCAAAGTAGGGCCTACCAAATTGGCACTCACATATTTTGCTAATGGGAGTATAAATCAGCACAACCTCTGTAGAATTAATTTGGGAATATCTAGGAAAACCACTAATGACTCTGCAAATTCCATTTCTAACATTCCTTCCTAGATAAATATTCTCAAGTGTGAGAAATGACTTGCAGCATTATTTGTAATAGCAAAATACTGCCAAGTGCTCATCAATTGAGAGTGAGTCAAATAAATTATGATACATCCAAAGAACAGAATACAAAGTGCCCATTCAAAGCAAGCAAACTTGGAAGGGACCAAGATGGCAACAAGGCTCCTGAACTTCTCTCCTCCCACTGGATGCATTAAATGTACAGCTACATTATGAGAAATTCCCTGAGAGAAATCCAGAAACTAGCTGAGGAACCCCTACACCTAGGGAAAATGAGATAATATCCACGTTGAAACAGGTAGGAAAGAAAGCTGAGACACACTCCAACCATAACCCCACCCCCAATACAGTGCCCTATAACGGGGAGGGAACTTCCCATTCCCAGCTTCTCCCTGAGGAGTAAAGGGTTTGGGCCACATATCTAGCACCCCAAATTTTAAGACTCCCACCTGAAAACATCTAGCTCTGAATGCCAATGGGGCTTGCATCCATGAGACCAACAGGACCATAGCAAACAAAGAAGCAGTTCTTTGTGGGAACATGAGCACTTGCCAGTTCTATCCCCTCCAGGGCTCAGCATGCAGGGAGCAGGCAGAAATGACCATCCCCTAATTTTTCCCTGGAAGGGTTTTGAGTGCATACTTTACAAGTTCCTGCCACAGGGTCCAGCTTCTAACTTAGCACATATCTAGGAGCTGGCTGAGATTCTCCCCAGAACCCAGGGGAACTGATAGGCACTTCTCCCACCTTCTCCCATGGGCTCACTCCAATGATAAAACCAGATGCCCAGCATCTCTCTGGAAGGAGCTTATACAAAGGCCTGGTGCCCCAGCTTTTGCAGCAACACCTGAGGGATGGGCCCCTGGATCACCTGGCTCTAACTGCCAATGGTACATGACTCAAAAAACCGAGAACCAATAGATGAATTTAGTAAAGTTGCAGGATATGAGATCAACATACAAAAATCAGTTGCATATCTATACACTAATAAGGAGAAATTAAGAAAACAATCCCATTTACAATAGCATCAAAAAGAATAAAATACTTAGGAATAAATTTAACCAAGGAGGTGAAATATCTGTACACTGAAAACTGTAAGACATTGTTGAAAGAACTGAAAATGACACAAATAAATGGAAAGATATTCTGTGGTCATGGATTAGAAGAATTAATATTGTTAAAATGTCCATATTACCCAAAATGATCTACAGATGATCTACAAAGGATCTACAGATTCAATGCAATCTCTATTAAAATTCCAGGAAAAACAATGCTAAAATTAGTATGTAACTACAAAAGACCTTCGAGAGCCAGGGCAATTTAGAAAACACAGGAGGTAAGCATCTTGACATTGGTCTTGGCAATGATTTTTTTTTTTTTTTATTTTACACCAAAAGCACAGGCAACAAAAGCAAACATAACTAAGTGCGCCTACATCAAGCTAAAGGGCTTCCACAAAGCAAAGGGAAACCATCAATAAAATGAAAAGGCAACCTATAAAATGGAAGAAAATATTTGTAAACCACATATTAGACAAGGAGTTCATATCCAAAAATATATAAAGAATTCATACAACTCAATAGCAATAATAATAACAATAACCAACTTATTTAAAAGCAGGCAAAGAAGGATCTGAATAGACATTTTTCCAAAGACATATAAACAGCCAACAGGCACTTGAAAAGGTGCTGAACATCACTAATCATCATGGAAACACAGACCAAAACCACAATAAAATATCACCTCACACCTATTAAGATGTCTGTTATCAACAAGGCAAGAGATAAGAAATGCTAGCACAGATGTGGAAAAAGGAAACACGTGTTTACTATTGGCTGAAACATAAACTGGTACAGCCACTCTGGAGATATGGAGGGAAAACAGTATGGAGCTTCCTCAAGAAATTAAAAGTAAAACTACCAAATGATCCAGCAATCCCTCATCTGGGTATATATCCAAAGGAAAAAAAAAAATCACTATCTCAAAGAGGTATCTGGCATTGCAGCATTATTCACAATAGCCAAGATACAGAAACAACCCAAATGTCCACTAATGGATGGATGAATGGATGAAGAATATGTGGTTTATCTATGCAATGGAATATTATTCAGCCTTAGAAAAAAAGAAGGAAATCCTGCCATTTGTGACAGCATGGATGAATCCAGAAAGCATTTTGCTAAGTGAAATAAGACAGAGAGAGAGAAATACTGCATAGTATCATCTGTATGTGGAATCTAAAAAAAAAAGTCAAACTCATAGAAGCAGAATAGACCGTTGGTTACCAGGTGCTAAGGGGAGGGCTGTGGGAGTAGGGAGAGGTTGGTCAAAGAGTATAAACTTTTAGTAATAGGACGAATAAGGTCTGAGGATCTAATGCATAACTTGATGACTACAGCTGACAATACTGTGCTTGCTAAGATACAATATTGAAATTTGCTAAGACAGTAGAACTTAAGTGTTCTCAACAAAAAAAAAAGGTTCAAAAAAGCAAATTCTGGGGACGCCTGGGTGGCTCAGTCGGTTAAGCGTCTGCCTTCGGCTCAGGTCATGATGCCAGGGTCCTGGGATCGAGCCCCGCATCGGGCTCCCTGCTCAGCGGGGAGCCTGTTTCTCCCTCTCTCACTCCCCCTGCTTGTGTTCCCTCTCTAGCTGTCTCTCTCTCTCTCTGTCAAATAAATAAAATAAAATCTTAAAAAAAAAAAAGCAAACTTCATATACAGATATGGAAAATTTTTAAGATGTATTTTCAGTGAAAGAAGACCTAGAAAAGTCTGTCTAGCATGCTACTATTTGTGTAGCAAAAGGGGGGAAATATACTCAAAGGGCACACTCTTAAATCCAGGTATGACTGGAGGGACCCTAAAAGCACCCAGCCTTCCCAGGCCCGTGGCTTCCTGCTTTATTTTCTAGGATCTTGCTAGGGGGCCTGGTGTGCGTGCAGGGCTGGCTTCAAATTTTCTTCACAAAAGAGGCTTGTAACAAGTTCCAGGTGGATACAAGGGGAGAAGATTTTCTTGAAGTTGTTCATCAAGCGAGCATGATGATCTTCCTTCAGTTTCGTTGTGTGGGGCAGGAGAAGTTAAGATGTCAGTCCTCTCCAAGCCCCCCTGTGTTGCTGCCCTCAGGCCCTATTATCCTGCCCCTTGACACCCCAGGCTCCTGATTCTCTCTCCCCTCTGGCAGGTGGGTCAGGAACTGGAGCACCTGGTACTGACATCAAGAGGACCTTTAATCCCAGGCAATTTCCCCACTGGGGGCAATAAAATCATTAACATCTCAGGAATAGCTTGCTTTAAAAATACAGTGCCAGAGTGCTGTTCTGATGAAGGTTCAATGGAAAGCAAAAGCAGCAGGCCACTTTTTAAGCCTGCGGGAAAAAAGAAAGGCTCTAGCAATCTGCTCAGAGTCTGGAATATTTGTAAAATGCTCACAAGGCATCTGGCCCCCATATCACTATACACAGTATGAGTCAGGACAGACTAGAGTAATGACCCCTAAATCTCAGGGGTTTATAAGGAAAGAGGTTTAATTCTTGCTCATGTTACTTGTCCATTATGGATCAGTGAAGACTCTGCTCCCTGTCATTCACACTCCAGGACCAAGGTAGATGGAACTGCCTCTTTTCTAGAAATTGCTGCTTTTGTGGCAGAGGAGAAAGAGACACAGCTCAAGGTCACAGCTCAAAAATGACACACGTCACGTCCACCTACCTTTCATTGACCAGCACAAGTTACATAACAACCCTTGAGTTCAAGAGAACAGAGTTATGTAATCTTCCTGCAAGAAGGGGTACCGAAAGACATACGGCCAAGCCTGAAGCTAATGGTGAGGGAAATACATGTCTCTCTAGGGAGAGGCAGAAAATATCTTGGACAATAATGCAATCTAGCACACCCATTTTGGGCCATGGGAGGTGGGATCAGATCCTTCAATGATCAGATGACTGGTTTGCCTAAAATTCAGCCACATGGAGTTTGGTAGATATTCAAGACTATGTTCTGGTTTGCTTTTTAAAACATCTTCTTAAAGGATTTAACCAGTTGCTGCACTATGGGGTGTGGTGTTCCAGGCCTCCTACAATTTATTTCACTTTACTGATTTGGTTTTAAGATAACTTACCTGAAAACAGGATTTTGCAGTGGTAGTTTGAGGGAAGGAGGTCTCTACTCCCAGCCCAATATGGGGGTGGGACAGAAGTAGGACCATGTGTGCATTACCACTCTGTCTTTTCCCAGAATTCCATAGTCACCCATGGCATCACCAGCTCAGGACCACACTCCACAATGTTGTGGGCTGCCTGGCATTCGTGAGGCGGCCCGAAAACAACGACACCATTACAGACCCGATTCAGACGGCGTAATGATTACTGAGTTCTTATCTATGCCTTCCTGGTACACTTTGAAACACAACCATTTTGTAAATTGGACTATGTCTGTTACTGTGTCTCGGATGGAGGGCTCAGAAAAGACAGTAGAAGACAAAGACACCAAGAAATGAACAGGAAATAGGGCTAGAATGAATAAATGGAGTGACAGTGACAGTTATACTTTCCTGCAGCTTCTAAAAATTAAGCTGGGGCCGCCTGGGTGGCTCAGTCGGTTAAGCGGCTGACTCTTGATTTTGGCTCGGGTCATGATCTCAGGGTCATGGGATCGAGCCCCGCATCGGGCTCCGTGCTCAGCAGGGAATCTGCTGGAGAGTCTCTCTCTCTCTCCTTCTCCCCCTGCACTCTCTCTATCTCAAATAAATAAATCTCTTTAAAAAATAAAATAAAATAAATAAAAATTAAGCTGAAGGGGTCACAGGGGCATGTGAGGGAGTACCCCAGGCTGAGTGTCAGGGGATCAGCAATCAAGAAGACTGCTTCCCACTGCTGCCCTCCTACGTGAATGGCACCACCACTCTCCCAGGAACCTTGGGTCCAAAAGACCAGTACGTTCTGACTTCTCAGCCCTATCCAGTCACTTCCCAAGTCCCAGCAATGCCACCCATATGGCCTCTTTGGCGCCTCTCTTCTCTCCTCTCCCCGCCACAGCCATGCCCTTCTGCACTGCCTCCCTTGTTACTCCTCATCACCTCCAGGCCAGCTGATAGCAACAGGCTCCTAACTAGGCCTCCGACTTCCAGAAGGAGCACTGGATTGGAAGCCACAAGATCTTGGTCCGTGTCTGGTCCCAGCACTCACTCATTAGGTCCATTTGTAAAGAAATCATTTATCTGAGACTATTCTGCCTCTGCCAAATAGGAAAATGAAAAATACCTCGTTTATGGAGGCACTGTGGGGATGAAATGGGACAGTGGCTATGAAAGCCCTTTTTCAAACAGAAGACACTGCAAATGATGGTAACGTTTTACATTATCAGCATCCCTCTGATGCTCTGAACCACAGGTCTGAACACGACGCTCTTTTCTGTGGAACTGTTCATGATTCCCCAATGACTACAGAATGAAGTCCAAATTCTTCACCAAGATTCTTCACAATCCAGTTTCAACTATCTCTCCAGTCTTATTTCTTCTCCTCACACAGGCTACTCAACCATCAAGAATCAGCTCAAAAGGGACCTCTTAAAAGCCAACCCTCATCTACCCCAAACAGAAATAGACTCTTGTTTTTCAAGTGCTTGGCCCCTTTACATAAATTTCCCTCCCAGAACATTCATTTATCACTTGCTACTTCAGACTCTATCTATGTATAGCTACCCCTTATTAAGCTCCTACTACATACCCAAGTTCTGTAATAGACTCTTACATCTATTTCATTTAACCAAAATAGCAACTCTTGAATAGCAATGGAACTAATCCCATTTAGAGGAAAAAAAATAAATGCTACCAAGTTGAGAGCAGGAAATTAAAACAGAGGAGAAATTCCAAAGCCCATATTTTGTCCACAAGGCCTGCTGCCCTCCATGGCTTTATTCATGACCCCTGACTTATGCCCCAATTGGACTTACAAATCTGTTGTTAGTGGATTTCAGTATGATTTATCTTTGATATCCCTTGCAGACTCATCACAGTACTCTATGCATAGGAGAGGCTCAATGTTTGTTAAGCAAATAAATGCTCACAGTCAAGTCATTTAACCTCGGTGGGTCTCAATTCCTTCACCTTTAAAATTGGGAGTATCAGAGAGCGTGGCCTTATAGTGTGCAGAGATCAACTTATTTGTACATGTCTACTGAGCACGTATTATGTGCTAGGCAATGTTCTAAGCATCTCATCAATCCTCATAAGAAGCCTATGAGAAATACTATTATTCAGCCCATTTTATACCTGAAAAACCTAAAGACAGAATTAAATTGTATCAAAGGTTAACAAAGCTTTTAAGTGTGTGGGAAAACTTGAACCTAGGCAGACAGGCTCCAGAACCCATGTTCCCAACCAATATGCAATACTGTCTCTGCAGAGATTGGAAACCCAAGAAAATCAGCTGAAAAATCATTAGAAATGGTAACAGAGTTTCAGAATGTAAATGTAAATATTAATATGTAAAAATATTTTAAAATAATATATAGTATTACACGCACACACACACACACATACACATACACAAACTGCTTCACCTAATCAGACAATAACCAAATGAATTAATGGGATAAAAGATCCCCATGAAAATGGGGTAAAAAACCTAGGAATAAATTTTTTAAATATGCAGAATATACACACATACTATAAAATTCTACTGAAAGATATTTAAAAAATCTTTAGTAAGTGGAGAAACATAAGATTTTCCCCACTGGAAAGCCTCACTAATGAAACAGGATAGAGATCTCTTTCTCTAGAATTAATCTCTATATTTAATATAATGTCAGTTCAATTTACTTCAGGAGGGAGTGGCCCAGTTCAACAAATGGGCACTTGGTATAAATTGGTGCAACCTTTGGAAGGAAAGTTGAACCAATATCTATAAAAATTTTATATGTGCATCCCCCTTGACATAGAAATTCTTTCTAGATATCTATCCTGCAGAAATGCCAACACTTGCTACCAAAGATGGACAAGGAATGTTCATGGCAGTTTTGTTTGTAATAGTAAGAAAGAGAAAGATAAAGAGGGGGAAGGGAGGAGGGACAGGGGAAGAGAGGGGAGAAAAGGAGAGGAAGAAGGAAGGAGGAAGGAACTGCAGGGAAAGAAAATATCCAGCAACAGGAAACACATTTTTAGATAATTAAACAAAGGGGTTATAAGGAGCCATTAAAAAGGAAGAGAAAGCTTTAAATATACTAACATTTAAAAAGTCTTATCTAGGTCTCTGCTATGGACTGAATGCACTCCCCCCAAATTCGTGTATTGAAACGCTAATCTTCAACGTGATGGTATTTGGATATGGGGTCTCTGGGAGGTAATTAGGTCTTGCTGGTGGAACTCTCATGTTGGGATTAGTGCCCTTATACGAAGAGGTGGGAGAGTGCTGGCTTGCTCACTCTGCTCTCTGCCAGGGAGAATACAGTGAGAATACAGTGAGAATACAGTGAGAAGGTAGCATCCATACACCAGGAAGAGGGCCCTCAGCAGAACCCAGCTCTGAGGGCAGCCTGATCTCAGACTTTCAGCCTCCAGAAAGAAATGTTTTGCTGTTTACACCACTCAATCTATGGTAATCTGTTACAATTTGAGCAGATTTTAAGTCTCTACGGGAAAAATAATGCCAACTATGTCAGTGCAATTGTAGAAAAATGTACATAGTATGGTCATTCTATTTTTAATATGGAGTATAATTTAGGGAAAGAGAGATGAAGGTATGGAGGAATAGAAGCTTCCTGTTTTGCTTTTGCTTTTTTTAAGATTTTATTTATTTATTTCAGAGAGAGAGAGAGAGAGCGCACACGCACAAGCATGAGCAGGGAGAGGGGAAGGGCGGAGGGAGTAGCAGACTCCCCCGCTGAGCTGGGAGCCCACATGGGGCTGGATCCCAGGACCTTGAGATCATGACCTGAGCCGAAGGCAGACGCTTAACCGACTGAGCCACCCAGGCGTCCCCTTTCAACACTTTTGTAAAGAGTATATATTACTTTTATGATAATTATTAAACATTCATTCAACAAATACTGAGTCTTGTGCCGGGCATTGGGATGGTGAACATGACATCCAGGGCCCCTATACTCTGAGGACCCTTGTTATCAAAATCCAACAGAAATCCAGACAAGAGGGGCGCCTGGGTGGCTCAGTCGGTTAAGCGTCTGCCTTCGGCTCAGGTCATGATCCCAGCGTCCTGGGATCGAGCCCCGCATCGGGCTCCCTGCTCAGCAGAGAGTCTGCTTCTCCCTCTCCCTCGGCCTGCCTCTCTGCCTACCTGTACTCTCTCTCTATATCTCTGTCAAATAAATAAATAAAATATTAAAAAAAAAAAAAAAAAGAAATCCAGACAAGATTTTGTTTGTTTCCTTTGGTGGCGCAGGGAGGGAGAGGTTAGTTAACTTGACCAAAGCATTCAAAAGATTTTCTGGAATTAGTACTAATAAAAAATGCTAGGAAATGCTCGCTTTGCTGGCACATATACTAAAATTAGGAGGATGTATCAAAGATTAGCAGGGCCCCTGTACAATAATAACATCAATTTTATGTAGCACTTCATAATTTTTTATTGTGATGGTGGTTACCTTTGATAAAATTCATCAAAATATACATTTAAATGGTGTATTTTATTGCATGTAAACTATACTTCAATAAAATTGATTTTTCTAAGAGCCAGGAAAATGATAATACAGGGTAGTAAGAGCGAATCTGCCTAACCAGATCTTAAACCTACTATAAAACTTCAGTACTTAAAATAACATGGCACCAGCACCAAAATATACTGATAAATAGAGGTGAAAATCCACACAGATACAAACGTGTAATAATTTAATCTCCCATAACTAAAGCAATCTAAATCGGGGTGAAAAATGGACTTAATAGCTTTGCAGCAACTGGCGAACTCTTCAGGAAAAGCAAATTAGCTCTCCACTTTATAACTTAAGCTAGGATAAATTTCACATTAAAATTTTCAAACAAAAGCTTAAAGGTGTCTGAAGGAAATATAGAAGAATAGTTATATATTTTAGGAAAAGCCTAAAGGTTTAGGAAAGCCCGTCAAGCAGATTGGGAAAGACTATGCAACATAAATGACAGAATTACTTCTTTAATGCGTAATATATAAAGAATGCTTAAAAATCAGGAACAGAAGGACACTCCAACTGAAAAGGGGGCAAAGGAGGGGCTGGCTCAGACGGTGGAGTGTGCAACTGGTGATCTCGGGGTTGTGAGTTCGAGCCCCAGGTTGGGCATAGAAATTACTTTTAAAAGAGGGGGGGGGCAAAAGAATTAAGACGTTCACCCCTGTAAATGCAAAACGCAAGTACACAGAGGAAAAGGTACTAGCTCCCCCTGGGTAATCAGACGTGCAAATTAAAACAAGATGCTATTTTTGTCTACCTTATTGGTTTAGATGTTTGTATGCAGAGAAAACTTTAAGACGATATCCAAAAAGTCTCAACAATCTAGATGAAGTTTTAAGTTATCTTTATTTTCTCCTTTACATTTTTGTTTCCTGAATGCTTTGTAATACGCTAATCCTTCAAAAAATTCTAATAATTTTAATAAGGCTAGGTGTTAGACACACGTAGTTTTCTCTTGTCACCTCCCAAAGTACCTGGTACAGTGCACTCTAGAAATGCACCCCTAAAAAAAGCTATCCCCTTTACCAGTTCAGTTCTCCAGTTCGCACACGCACACACCCCTGCAGGTTTTGCTAATGGGCCGCATAGAGAGATCATCATTGGAGCCGCCCTGCGCTTCTCCCGGGGGCAGCCCGGCACCAGCAGGGGATGCCAGGGTCACACCCACCCTGCAGGAGCTCTCGCCCCTGGGCACTTCGGGCGCAGTGCGGCACCGACAACGCCCGCGCCCAGAGGCCAGGAGGAGGATGTGACTAGCGGGGGGTGGTCCCCTCCAGTCCTCGCGGAAAGAGAATAGGAGCGGAAGACCACAGTCCCGGATCTAGCGTCAGCTGCTGACCTTGGGCAGTCCCCATCGCGCTCGGGCCTCAGTTTCCCCACCCGTAGGTCGAGGCTAACGGTTCCGATCGCCGCGCTGGCTCCCTTCGGCTGGTCTTTCCGGGAGCTGGGAGGGACGCCTTCCTCTGCCGGGTCGCCCTTCCTCGGTCCCCGGGCTGCGAGGTCGCGCGCAGAAACCCCACGCCGCAGCAGCGCTTTGGCGAGCCCGGCTGGCCGGAGGGGCGGACGCGCGAGGGACCCTCGCCGCGTGCGGGCGGCCATTAGGCGATGCGCCCTTTGGCTGTGCGGCCCGGCCAGGCGGGCCAGGAGCAGGGTCTTACCTGGGCTCGCACGCGCCCGGCTCGCGCCTTCCTGTCGGCCTCGCGGCGCAGCCGAAGCGAGCGAGGGGTGGAGAGACGCCCTCGCCGCGACACTCATTCATCCCTGCCCTGACACCGGCCCGGGCCGCGCGGGGGACGCCTTTCTGGGGTCCCCGCGGTCCTCCGGCAGGAAGCGGCCGGCGCCCCGGGCCGGGCCTCAGCGAAGCTCGCCTGCCCAGAGCGCACGGCCGGGGGCGCAGGCCCTCCGGAGCTACGCCAGCACCCGCTGCGGCTCTCCCCGCGCCAGCGGCGGCCCGGGTAATCCTCGTCCCCGCGCTCCGGCTGCGATGCCAGAGAGGCTGGGCAGATCGCACGCAGCGAAAACCTACCCGGTGGGGGCGGTCAGCTCCGTCCGCCGCGCACGCCGAGGGCCGCCTCTGGTGTCGCTTAGGCGGGCTGGCTCATCGCCACAGAGGAGCCATCGCCCAACCCCGAGGCCCGGGCGGAGCGGGCGCCGCGCGGTTCGGGTGCGCGCGGGAGCCTCACCTCCTCCCGCGGCGCAGCTCCCGCGCCGGGTCCCCTTGCTCCGGCAGGCCATGTGACCTGCGAGCTGCGGAGCGACCGCAGCCCCCAAAACCAGCTTGAGGGAAAAAAAGGACGGCAAAAGGCGCCAACTGATGGGCAGAAAGGGAAAAGCAGGCTCAGGGCTAAGGAAATTGAAATGCTGGAAGGATGAGGTCTCTGCGCTTTTCACAGCCCCAGCCGGCCTGCAAGCGTGTTCTCCGCTGGAGGGAATTGGTTTTGCCCATAATAAAAATAACAGCCGACACCACTTCCGCCCCAAATCCCTACCGCACCCAACCTATACCAGGCGCCTTATGAACGTCACTTCACTCCTGGACATGACAGATTATCATCCCCAATTTGCAAACGGCGAAAGATTTGAGAAGATAATTGCCAAGTGCAAACCCTTCCTTATTCCAAAAGCCAGAAATGTGAACATTTATTTAAAAAATCAGAAAGGTTTGGTTTAACCAGGTCACCTAGCCAGGCATGGGAGTTAGGTCTGTGGCCCTTTCCACTTACCTGTCAGTCTCCTGGGAGTGGCTTCCGTGGTTCAGTACCCATCCCCAACCCTTCATTTTGGCAGACATTTATTGAAGAATTGTTCTGACGTCGTGCCAACACCACAGATGAGAATGAGGTAAGAATGAGACCGCCTACTTCCAGATTTCTTGTACATGAGAAGGTTAAAAATTTTGCACAGAACATCTAGGAGAGAGAGCTGAGCAAAGGGAGAAGAGACTCATGAGACAGATGTCTGAAAAGTGGCTCTCATTACTAATGAAGGGCTTTCATGCATTGAGAGAGGTCATTTCTGAGCTTCGTCTCTCAGAAATCATTTAGTTAACAGGCCACAGAGGTTTAATAAGAGATCCAAAAATAACTGGGTGAGAGCTGAAGGAGATAACTTAGTGCTCATTGTCAAAGTGCCAAGTATTCACTAAGTATATAATAAATGCTCATTGAAGTGATATGTGACGATGTGATCTGTCATACACTGTACCCTTTATTTTATTCACATATCATGAATGTGAAACTACCTAAAATCTAAGCACTTCTAAAAAGAGCAGTGAGGTCTCAAGTCAACTCAGTCTCCACATGAGAACTGCAGAATATTTTTTCCTCTCGGATAGGTCGTCACTACTCGTTCCAGCATAGGTATGTACATCTGTTCCTGCCTTCAGGGCTGCCCCAAGTCATGCAAGCAGGAAGCATGTTTCTTTTGTGAGAGGAATAGAAGCCGGCATGATATTTCATCATGGGGACGCATAAAGATTTATTCATATTAATGAAATGACATCTCTCGGGGCGCCTGGGTGGCTCAGTTGTTAGGCGTCTGCCTTCGGCTCAGGTCGTGGTCCCAGGGTCCTGGGATCGAGCCCCGCATTGGGCTCCCTGCTCTGCGGGAAGCCTGCTTCTCCCTCTCCCACTCCCCCTGCTTGTGTTCCCTCTCTTGCTGTGTCTCTCTGTCAAATAAAAAAAAAAAAAAAATGAAATGACATCTCTCAGTGTACGAAAGCCCTTCATTAGAAAGCTATTACTTTGGGTCTCGAACGTTCTTTGGTCTTCCAGAATCCTATTTTAAGCAAATACTGTTCTGAATGATGTAACACTGGAGGTGTGAGAAAATGGGCACATTGGTTGAAAACAAGTCCCGAGGAGCCCAGGAAAGCAATGTGGAATGACCCTGGGGAGGAAAAAGGAAAGCGAAAGGAAAATAAAAGCCAGCTAGATTCCACTCTGGCTTCCTAGGGTTTCCACCTCATAGTTTTATTGTCTTTCTTAGTGCTTCTAATTCTGTCAGGTTGCCTTTCTAGGCTGGGGGTTAGCAAACTACAGCTCACTGCCTGATTTTGTGCAGCCCACAAACTAAGAATGTTTTTTATTCTTTTTTTAAAGATTTTATTTATTTATTTGACAGAGAGCACAAGCAGGGGGAGTGGCAGCCAGAGGGAGAGGGAGAAGCAGCTTCCCGGAGGAGCAGGGACCCCGACTTGGGGCTTGATCCCAGGACCCTGGGATCACGACCCGAGCTGAAGGCCGTCTGTTAACCAACTGAGCCACCCAGGTGCCCCAAGAATGGTTTTTATACTACTGGATGGTTAAAAAATAAAAAGAAGAATATTTTGGTACATGTGAAAATTATATGAAATCCAAATTTCACGTCACTGGTGCACGGTCATTCCTTTATATGTGTCTGTTCCTGCCATAGTGAGTTGAAGAGTTGTGACGGACACCGTATCTAGTTGGTACTAGATATTAAATTTCATTAGAATCTTATATCCATCTACCTGAGCATCCCTCCATCCACCAGGGCATCCGTCCGTCCTCTATTTTACAGCCAATATTGATAGAAGAATTGTTCTGACATAGTGCCAACACCATGGATGAGAATGAGATAAGAATGAGATGTGTGTCCTGCTCTCATGGAGTCTGTCATTAGGAATGTCTGGAAGTATAGGAAAGACTGCCTAGGCTGACAGCTGGATCTGGCACAGAGAACAGCTTGGGAAGCTGGTCCCATTTCCTGGACCAGTCCTAGACCTTCTCCTTCCAGATTTCTTCTACATGAGAGGTTAAAAAATGTTTTATTATTGTGATGTTGGCTCTTTAAAATTATATGTGATTAAACTTCATCCAATAGGAAGAGAAATACACAATGATTTGAGGTTGTTTCATACTCCATTTGTTAAAATCATATGGGAAGTCTCTAATTTCCATGTTGGATGGTAGTTTCAAGGGTGCTTATTATTATTTTATATGATTATCGTTATGCATAGGTAATAATAACTATATTTTTCTAATACAAGAAGAACAGGGAGCCAGTTTTTCAGATTAAAGCCCAAAGTTGAAAGCTATCAAGGGATTTTATGAAAGATAATAAATTGAGGGATTCTAGAGAGAGGTAGGAGGAGTGGTAACATAGGAAAGACTGGGAAAATTCTTAGAAAGACTAGATTCCAAGATTCTGGTTCTCATTTGGTAAGCCCCCCTCTTTGTTCCACCTTAGCTACCTTCCCTCCCTTGTGGTAAGGAGGGTGTTTTCTCTTTTTTTCTTCTTTTTTTTATAAGACTGGACTTTGGGGTCACAGAGAGAGATTAATCATAATTCTCATTACGTGTCTATGTAAGGACTTCTATCTATTAATGATAATAATAATAATACAAGAAATGCCCTTGAAATCACCACCCAACATGGTGGGGGCCTGGGTGGCTCAGTTGGTTAAGTGGCCAACTCTTGATTTTGGCTCAGGTCATGATCTCAGGGTCGGGAGATCAAGCCCTGTTATCAGGCTCCGACCTGGGTGTGGAGCCTGCTTGAGATTCTCCCTCTCCCTTTGCCCCTCCCCACTCTCGCTCTCATAAATAAATAAATAAAATCTTAAAAAAAAAAAAATCACCACCCAACACAGAAACTAGCACCCTGACAACAGCTTCCATCTGTGTATATGATCCTTACTTGTCCATCCTCTTGCTTGTGTTAAAAAAAAAAATTGTTCAGTGGCACTTAATGAAGACGGTAAGGCATCAAGGGGGGCCATGATGGTAGGTGTACGGACCCCTGAAATGGGGTCTTGCAGAAGGGAATTAGACTCAACTCCAAAGATAGCATGAGCAAATGGGACTATATAGTCAAGGAACAGGATAGGGATTGGTGTATAGCAAATTACTAAGGGGAAGGAAGCATCCGGTGTAAAGGGTGATTTTGGTTAAAGGTACTTCACAGGATTCTTGCTGAAGATAAGCCGCAGTGATCAGATGTCCAGGACAGGGTTTCCTGCTAAACTGATGTAGCAGGGTTCTGGTTAACACTGGAATTTACAAGGAAGTGTACAGAAGGGCCTAAGAGGAGATTCAGGAGCCTGACTGAAGTTTGGTCAAGCAAAGAATCTTTGTGAGTTGTGAGGAAAAACTTTTATTTTTTTTTTAAGATTTATTTATTTATTTGAGAGAGAGAGTAGAGCAAGTGAGAGAGAACATGAGTGGGGAGGAGCGGGAGAGAGAGAAGCAGGCTCCCCACTGAGCAGGGAGCCAGATGTGCATGGGGCTTGATCCCAGGACCTTGGGATCATGATGAACCAAAGGCAGGTGCTTAACTGACGGAGCCACCCAGGCGCCCCCATGAGGAGGAAAAACTTTATTGAAACTGTTACTTTACCAAAACACCATAAACATTTCATTAAAGATATGCTGCAGACTGTCCCAAGAAGTGCCTACAACTTACCTGAACACTCTTGGTTTCCTTCTTCATCCACCGTGAATAGGATCTCCAATTGCTCACCACCCTCAACATTGGAAATTGTGTCATGGTAACCTCTAACCATCACCTAATCCTGCGATTCTAACCATTTCACAAAAGAGAAAAAAAACCCAAAGCAGAGACCTTCTGGGGTTAAGTCCCAAAGTAGACATTCTAATCTATTTTTATTGCAGTAAAACTTTGATTAGCCGGAACTAACATTGTGCATCTATAAATAGACTCCTCACTCTGCTCACCTGACTTTGACAGCAGAGCATAGATAAAGACATCATCTCTCACCTGTTAATAGTCTCCTATTCAATCTTAGCCTCTGTAGTCTTTGGCTTCTAAACAAACCTCCAGGGGGCTAACCCAGTGAATTTCTAAAAATATAAACCAGATCAGGTTTCTCTCCGGTTTAAAACACTCCACCAGACCAGAAGTTCAAGCTCATTTGCGTGACAGTTAAAGCCATGCATAACGTGGCCTCGGCCAATAGCCCTTGCCCTAGGGGGGATTACCTTTCTGGAAAATGAGCTCCTTGTGGGCATGTAGCAGTCTTGTCATAGACCAGTTGGTTATAATGGGTGTTTTTGGAATGAATGAACGAATGAATGAATGAGTAAGGAGATGAAGGAACCAGTTGTAAGTAGGTCTGGATACTACCTGTGTTATTATCCTTTCAGGTAGCCTCGATCAGGTGGAAGCTATAGTTGATCCTTGATATCTACAAGCAAGAGTTGCTTAATGAAATATAATATGGTATTTTTACTGTGAGTCTTTTTCAAATTGTGCTCATTTTTACTGTCTGATGTCCAATTTATTTTATTTGAGACCCAGAGTTCATGAGCAATAACTTATCCAAATTTCTAGAGGGATGCCAAACTAACTTTTTATTTGATTGGCATATATTTTTATAAAATTTCCTATTTAAATATAATGTACATATCATCAGCTTTTTTTAAACATGAGATTTTGTTTTCTTCTATTGTTGCTATAAGTATTTAGTTATGATAATGAGAGTTTATGTTTTTTAATGTCAGAGGAATTGCTTTTCTGCTTTTTGAGGAATACCTACATGGTATTACATGGATTGAAAATTAAGTGACTATATTAATGTGGAGATTCTTACAATCTACCTTTTTTAACTCTGTAAGTTTATTTTATTTTATTTTAAAGATTTATTTATTTATTTATTTGTCAGAGAGCGAGAGTGAGCACAAGCAGGGGGAGCAGCAGAGGGAGAAGCAGGCTCCCTGCTGAGCAAGGACCCCAGGATCATGACCTGAGCCCAAGGCAGACGCTTAAATGACTGAGCCACCCAGGTGTCCCAACCCTGTAAGTTTAATCTATAAATCTGATAATTTTATATGTAAACAAGTAATTTTCCTTTTTTAATTAATTGATTCGAAATTACATTTGTATATTTAAATGTATTTGATTTTCTTACATGTTTTAGTTATCTCACCATAAACTCAACACTTTTGTAAGCAAAAGCTTACTAAGTATTTAAACAACTTTTGAACATCTAATACATTTCTGTATAGAATACCTCTAAAATCTTGTAACATTCAAAGCAATTTCTACAATCAAATTCTCCTACGTCTTTCAACCTAAAATTATAAGACTGACTGCCAGATTCTCTTAAACATTGTAAACAAACACAGCTTTTCCTGGATTAAATGAAAGTATTAATACTACGTGCTTTTTTTAAAAAAAAGATTTTACTTATTTATTTGAGAGAGAGAGAGCACAGAGGGAGAGGGAGAGGGAGAAGCAGACTCCCCGCTGAGCAGAGACGCAGAGAGCCGGATGCAGGCTCCATTCCAGGATCCTGCGATCAGGACCTGATGGCAGACGCTTAACCAACTGAGCCACCCAGGCGCCCCAAAACTATGTGCTTAATTCAATTCATTTGCTCTATACTTAATTATAAATCTTCCCAGGATTGAAAAGCCACACACCTGGGCGCCTGGGTGGCTCAGTTGGTTAAGCGACTGCCTTCGGCTCAGGTCATGATCCTGGAGTCCCTGGATTGAGTCCCGCATCGGGCTCCCTGCTCGGCAGGGAGTCTGCTTCTCCCTCTGACCCTCCCCCCTCTCATGTGCTTGCTCTCTCTCATTCTCTCTCTCTCAAATAAATAAATAAAAAAAAAATCTAAAAAAAAAAAAAAAGGAAAAGCCACACACCTAACTAAGGAGAGTTGTTGTTTTAGCTTCTCACGGAAGCTGAAGATACTGGGTCAAAACCTCAGGAATAGGAATCAGATGCATATATGCCAAGCGGTCTGTTACAGTCAGGATGCCACTCTGTATGCTGGGGATTCGCTCACCCATGCCTTTCAGGAACAGTTTTGTTTGCCGTGTTTGCATTAGTAACTAACTTCCATCACCTGATTGTGTTAAGACTCTTTGAGGCAGTCCTAGCAATTTACATTCCTCTCATTTTAAAAAAAATTTTTATTGTTATGTTAATCACCATACATTACATCATTAGTTTTTGAACCTCTTATTTTTTTTTTTGAGAGAGCTGGGTGGGGATGGGGGGAGGAGCAGAGGGAGAAGGAGAAAGAGAATCCTAAGCAGGCTCCATGCCCAGCGTGGAGCCCAATGTGGGGCTGGATCTCACCTCCCTGAGATCGTGATCTGAGCCAAAATCAAGAGTCGTATGCTTAAACAACTGTGCCACCCAGGTGCGCCATCCTCTTGTATTTTTGTCAAGCTCTTGGCTGCAACTCCACAGTGATTTCTTTCTTTCTTTTTTTTTTCCCAGAGGGAGAGAGAGAGAGAGGGGGAAGGGGAAGGGGAGGGGCAGAGGGAGAGAAAGAATCTCAAGCAGGCTCCACACCGGCTCGGAGCTCAAAGTGGAGCTTAATCTCACAACCCTGAGATCATGACCTGAGCTGAAACCAGGAGTCAGATGTTTAACCAACTGAGCCACCCAGGCACTCCGACCGCACAGTGATTCTAAAAATAGGTTATACCTAATTGATATAGTTTCTATTTTAAAGTTTACTTATTTTATAAATAGTTTATGCTCATGTGAAAAATGTACAAATACAGTCAAATAAAAAGAAAATCAAAATTGCCTGAAAGTAAAAATCAAAATCTAATCCAAATTCATATCTTTATGTGTTCCCATCTCTCTTATTCTGTGGGGGGTGTGTGTGTGTGTGTGTGTGTAACAGGACACTTTTGGCTGTTTGAGGTCAGCGGTGACCTCACTACAATTTCCCACCATTGTGTATTTGCATTCATTGCAATGCTGAGGCTTTTATTTTGGAACTAGAGAACATTTGGGTCGGAGGCAGGGTGAACAAAGAGAAAGAAAAACTAAAGGGAACAGGATGGCGTGTGTCTCATCCTACCCGCTGAACGGGGAAGAGACTCTGATTAGAGTCAGAAATAGAACAGACCATTTGTAGCGAAGTCAGGTCTCCACCATTTCCCTCATCACTTTTCACATTTAATGGGGGCATATAAACAACTCCAGTTGGGAAATCAGTCCCCAAAACGACCAGGGGATACTTCCACCAGGACTGTTTCTGCTTTGGGGAGGGGTGAGAGATACCATATTTGGACATACATATGAAGTGATGGTATTTTAAATTCATTCAATCCTCCGACCGATTCTTTGAGTGCTATATTCGTTTCCTATTGCTGTTGCAAAACAGCACAAATGTATTCTTTTATAATTCTGAAGGTCAGAAGTCTGTTTTATGGACTAAAATCAAGATGTCAGCAGGGCTGGTTCTTTCTGGAGGCTTTAAGGAAGAATCTGCTTCCTGATCTATTCCAGGTTCTAGCGGCTGACCACATTCTTGGCTCGTGGCCCTGTATCTCATCACCTTTTTTTCCCCTTCTTCTATCAGCCCATCATTTTCTTCCTCCTTTAACCTTCCTGCCTCCCTCTTATTAAGGATCCTTGTGATCACTTTCAGGGCTCACCTGGGTAATCCAGGATAATCTCCCTGTTCTGGTCCATTGGGGCTGCTATAACAGAATGCCACAAACTGGTGGCTTATAAACAACAAACGTTTCTTTCTGACAGTTCTGGAGGCTGGAAAGGCCAGCACCATGGTGCTGGCAAGTTTGGTGTGTGGTGAGGACCAGCTTCCTCGTTGATGGCTGTTTTCTCATTGAAACCTCAATGCTAGAGGGACAGGCCAGCTCCCCGGGGTCTCTTTGATAAGCGCACTAATCCCAATCATAAGGGTTCTGCCCTCATGACCTAACCACCTCCCAAAGGCCCCACCTCCGACTGCCATCACCTTGGGGGTTAGGATTTCAACATATGAATTTTGGGGGCACACATTCAGACCTCCCCATCTCAAGATCCTTAAGTTAATTACATCTTTGCAATATAAAAAGCATATTTACAGGTTCCAGAGATTAGGATGTAGACATCACTGGGGGCCATGATTCAGCCTACTACAAGTGTCTACTATTTGCCAGGCACTACTGTTTAAGTTCCAGAGAGATAGTAGTGATTAAAATAAGAAAGCTCTGAGCCTGAACAGAGTTGGAGCTTAATGAATAGGTGGGAAAAGTGATCAGACCATGCAAATCTTATAAACCATAGCCACATGATTAGATTTTATTCCAAGTGCAATGGGAAGCCAGGAGGTGGCATTATTCAGTTTGTGTTTTTAAGAGATCACTCTAGGGGCGCCTGGGTGGCTCAGTCAGTTAAGCATCCCACTCTTGATTTTGGCTCAGATGATGATCTCAGGGTCGTGAGATCGAGCCCCACTTCGGGCTCTGGGCTGAGCATGGAGCCTGCTTAAGATTCTCTCTCTCCCTCTCTGTCTGCCCCCCCCCCACCTGTGTGTGCACACTCTCTCTTTCTCTTTAAAAAAATAAAGAAATAAAAATAAAAGTTCACTCTAATTGCTATAAAGTGAATGAAAGTTACTGGAAGGGTCCCCTTCACTATCTACCCTTTATGGCCAGCTGAGTGCTTAGGGCCCTCTAACATTTAGGGGTTGGGTGGTGGTGGAGGAAATAAGCAAGTGAGCCTGAAAAGAATGAGTCTGTGAAACAGGAAGAAAATCAGGACACTGTGATGGTATCATAGAAACCAAGCACACGTTCTTCAAGAAGGCATTCATCAGTTGTGTCAAAGTGTTAGAAATGAGGACATAACATGGATGAGCAGCAAGACTGGAGTCTATTGAGATGCTGAGGTTTCTCAGTGGAGTGTTGGGGGCAGAAGCCAGACTGGAGAAGGTTAAAGAGCAAATGGAATAAAGGCAAGGGAGGAGTGGGTGAGGAGGTAAGAACAACTGAATGTTGGAGAATGGAAAGCAGCTGGAGGGAGGGGAGAGTGGAGATGGGCTGGCTGTAGGTTCTGCTCTGGTTCCAACCAAGACACTTTTCTAGTCCTACTGCTGGCTCCCTCCATCGAGAACAATCCTGGAGGAAGCAAGAAATGGAGAAATGCCTGTGGTGGGATGGGAGGCTGTTTTTACCTGGTGTGTGAACAGGATGGCGTGTGTCTCATCCTACCCGCTGAACGGGGAAGAAACTCTGATTAGAGTCAGAAATAGAACAGACCATTTGTAGTGAAGTCAGGTCTCCACCATTTCCCTCATCACTTTTCACTAATGGGGGCATATAAACAAGGGGGGGGGGTGGAATGAGGACTTTGAACTGGGCACAGGAGGTGGCCAGGCATTGTGGTGGGAGGGTGAGGTAGGAGAAGAGCTGTGGGAATCTGTCCTTGCTTCTCTCATTGCTTTGAGACAACCTGCTTTGTGCTTCCACCTGCGGTGACTGAGAGCGCAGGCCCAGATGTTGCTATCACACAGTAGGGCCGGAGTCTTATGTGTATAAGGCGTTGAGGGAATAGATGGGATTGACTCACTCTGGGCAATAACTTTCCCACCCTTCCCTTTCCGAACTCCAGGACTGGTGAGCAACATTTTTGGAAGTACCCAAATGCTCTTCTCCCTGGGAAAAATTAGAGTCTTGACCTGAGAAATCATTTTGAAAAGTGAGTGTGATTAACTTAGATTTTTTTTTTGGTGTCTGGGCTCTCCACTTCAGGCCTCATTCATCATAACCAGGAGCTGACATGAGGGCTGGCCTTCCCCCTAGTATATTGCCTGATATGTGCACAGGGAAAAGTAAGCCCACTGGCCAAAATAACACGACATACGAGAAGAAGAACTATTTCAAAGTAAAGACAATATACTAGGTTATAAATTCCATCAAAAGGTAATAGAACAAATAGACAAGTAATTTTAAAGTAGCTAAAATAAACATACTAAAAGAGGAAAGAGAAGATGTTAATAATATCAAACAAGAAAAAGAAAATGTAAAAAAAAAAGAGAATTAGGGAGAAATATTAGGTACAAAAAGATAGGTGAAATAGCAGAATGGATAAAGCTGAGGAAGACCAGATTGAAGAGTTTTCCAGAAAGAAATAAGAAAGGACAATATAAAAGAGAAGCTGAAAGATAACAGAGGTTAGAAGTAAGAGTTCCAGAAAGACAGAGGGAAAAAAACAAGAGAGGAGAAAATATTGAGAAAATAAAAGATAAATTTTTTTTAAAGATAAATTTTTGAAATTAAAAAAAAGATGAAAAAGCATATCAGAGAGAAGAGGTAAATAAAACCCCACAATATGATACATTTTAGGGACATTTACGAAGAATACAAAAGGCAAAGAGAAATTATAAAAGCTTATAAGGATGAACAGATCATATACAAAGGGACAAATATCAGATTGCCATTAGATTTCTCAACGGCAATCATGGAAGCAATCAACAATACAGTAGGATTTTCAAATGATTAAAGGAAGAAAAGTTAGAATCCCGAATTTTATATCCAACGACCTATTGTTCAGATACCTGGGCATGACAAAACTCTTCTCAAGTACAGGCAGTCCTCCCTTCGCACAAAAGTGAAGGGCCAGAATGTTTGTGCAAGTGGGAGCCACACGGAACCAAATTTAATGATCAGAAAATTTATGGTTGTTTCATGACCTTAAACATTTTTGCCAAGGGGCACCTGGGTGGCTCAGTCAGTTAAGCGTCTGCCTTTGGCTCAGGTCATGATCCCAGAGTCCTGGGATTGAGCCCTGCATTGGGCTCCCTGCTCAGTGGGGAACCTGCTTCTCCCTCTCCCTCTGCCTGCCACTCCCCCTGCTTGTGCTCTCTCTGTCAAATAAATAAATAAAATCTTTAAAAAAAATATGCCAAAACTTTAAAAACTGTTGGAAATGTATGGGGAAATGAAAAACACAGTCAAACTAATATTTATTTAGTGCATTGTAATTTAAATCTTAGAAACATTGAGAATTAAATATTTTATTTCTTTGTAAAGAAAGTATCAAAAGTAGTTTGACTAGTGCTTACCTTTTTCTTTTCTTCATATAAATTATAATATAAAGGAGTCCATCTATCTTCAACTCTCTATTGGCCACTTTGAGATTTTCTGTCGTCCCTTGAATAAATTCTTGATGGTGTTGCCTTTGAGAAAGGTTTTCCTCATCGACAAATACTATGGGATGATCATCATAACCACCTGAGGGTCCTGATTTCCTAATTCTGACCCTAAACAAAACTTAAGATTTCTTCATGTCCTCATGGCATGACCATACAGCTTCCTAGCAAGTCAGCCACAGAGTGAGTGTATGCAATGAAATGGAATGTAAGTTTCCAGGAACCAATCATAACAGAAAACGATGTACTCCTTCATGCTTCATAAACTGAGCTGTTAACTACTGAGAGCTGAACTTCTCAACCACCTTCCCTAGGAAGTCTCCCTGTTCTGGAACAATCTGTTTCTTGCTCAATAAAAGAGTCCTATTAAGTAAAGTTCTCTGAATGTTCTTTTGGCAGAAGCAATGAGTGGGATGGGGGGAAACACCATGTGGTTGAGTGTGAAGTTCTTGTTGAGGCCCTCATTTTGTTTGGGGAGGTTTGCTGTCCAGCCCAATGACGGCCATGAGCAATGTGTTTCTCAGGACTCACCCCTGACTCCTTGAAGCTGTTAAATTAATTAAACGAGGAGGCCGCTAGGAGGATGTGGCTCTCATGCTGTGGTGGCCTACTTAAGCAAACCAAAATCTGAGCCTGTAAATGCCCCAAGCTTATGGAAATCAAAAAGCTAAGGGCAACTGATCACAAACAGCCAACTAGGCTTTAAGCTACAGCCAGTCAGTAATTTCCTTACTTTGCTTACGCCTTTTCTCTATAAAAATCTTTCTGTCAGCTCCTCTTGGGAGAGCACTCCTAACCGCTTGCAATCTGACACTGCCTGATTGGAATAGATTTTTGCTCAAATAAACTCCTACGGTTTTTTTTTTTTAAAGATTTATTTATTTATGTGTGAGAGAGAGAGAGAGCGGGGGGGGGGGGGGGGGCGGGGGCAGAGGGAAAGGGAGAGAGAGTCTTAGCCTCACTGAGCACAGAGCCCAAAGCAGGGGCTTGATCTCATGAGCCTGAGATCATGACCTGAATCAAAACCAAGAGTCGGATGCTTAACACACTGCACCACCCAGGTACCCTACTCTTACAATTTTTAAGATGCCTCAGTTTCTTTTAACAAAGCCTAAGCCAGGCTCTATCCAGCTTCTTGTTGTAGGAGGAGAAGAGGTCTTTTAACAATGGCAACAACGCTCTCTCTTTCAATAGCTAGGTTTGTGCTTGCTCAATTTACGTATCAAAACCCTTTCATATTATTTGTATGTAAATAGTTGATAAATAAAATATTGATTTAGAAAATGGAATGAATGGTAAATGCTGTGGAAATAGAAATCAGTGTAACTCCTCACCTGGTAGCACATTGGCTTTAAATGTTTCTCATTTCTTATAAAAATGGATGCTCTACACATATCCTGTAATCTGCTTACTCCACTCAGCAACACATTGCAAGCTTACTTCATTTTAAGAAATACAGCTCTATATCACAATGTTAATGGCTGTAGAGAATTCTATATTATGGACATCCCATCATGTATTTAGATTGATTCTAAAATTTTGAAATTACAAATAATGCTGTGATAAACATTTTTGTATAGTCATATTTAAACAATTATTTGCTTTGGGTTTTTTTTAGAATACATTATTAGAATTATGTGTTCTAATTGTTGGGTCATTGGGTATGACTTATATTTTAAACTTCTAGTACAAGTTGACTGATCGGCAATCATTTTAAAAAGTGGGACAGTCTTCACAAGAACAAAAAAAATATAAACCCAGATGTTCAGTACTTCAGATATTTTAGCATTTAGAAGCAGCTGTAACCACACATCTCTGCTGTTATTCTACATGTTAAGGCCACTTTTCAAATAACGTGATCAAATTAGGCTTGGTGACCACTCAGGGGTAAATGTCCACACATATCATTATTAGCTTAATAAAAATAAACACAAGCCAAGAAGAGACCATACCATACAGGTCTTAGAGGGAATTAGTCTTCAAGGTCAACTGACATTTGAAATGTCAATGCAGTGTCAAAACGTTCTCCATGGCTTGGACATGTTCAAGGAACAATATCTTTATCACTATACTTTTGAAATGCCTATTACCCTGGCATCCAATTACTTTTAAAGCCTTATGCAATTATAGGCTGCAAATAAATTCAGCTTCTAGATTGGTGCATAAATTGTAATTTGAGGTTTGGGTTCAATAATGAAAGCAAAGTGACTTAATCTATTGTGAAGGGAAAATGCTACCAGGCAGGATGACGCTTTAGGAGAAAAGGTAGGGAAGGGATGTCGCCTTAACTCCCTCCCACCTGCTCCAAATGAGATCATGTGTCTCCTGCTTTATGAATCTCTTCAACAGGAAATGATACCACCATCCTGCAGTAAAGATCAAGCTAGCTTCAAATTCTAAGAGCTACCTGTGAGAGGTAACACATCAACTTAAATTCACAGTAGTCAGTGTGTGTGTGTGTGTGTGCGTGTGTGAGGTCAGTGTGTTTCCTGAGGTTCTGAGAGTGACAGAGGGGGAGTTGGCAGAGTGCCAGAAGTCTCAGGAGGTGATGTGGCTGATGTTGGTTGGGAAGACTTTACATGAGCTGAGGTGCTTGGGACAGTCTCTGTTGACTTCACAACGTAGAAAACTGTAACTGTGCTAGTGATCAGTGTAGTCAGCCTTATTATTCCTCTGAGGTGGGAAGTGATGCTCAAGGGTAAGATTTGAAACATATAGTTCTGCTGCAAGACCTCCTTTTTTTTTTTTAAAGTAGGCTCCAAAAGGGCTCTTGAACTCACAACCCTGAGATCAAGAGTCCCATGCTTAACCGAATGAGCGACCCAGACACCCCAAGACCTCCTTTTAACTGGATTGGCCACTATGCATTCAGGCAATAGAAATTCATAACTGAATGTATTGGAATGAATGTGAGTAACATCTTAATATGTGCAGTTTGTTAGAGTCAATGAAGGTTGAAATTGATACACTATGTCTGTTATACTGATATGAATTCTTCTTTACTGATCTCAGAATTATTTAAAAGCTAGAAATATATAATCATCATGAGCCACACAGGACAGCACATATACAATTAATAAATAGTATTTTTCAAACTTAAGTAATGTACGGGCCCCTCTCTAAAGGAAAACAAGTTTCTCATGGACCACCTAGTGCTTACCTAAATTATTTTTATTATAATGTTAGTTAAAACACGTATAAATGTAATAGTCGTATAAATGCCTGTGCTTATATAGTTACACAAATCAAAACATATACAAATTAAATATAAAGAAAATCAAACAAGCTTCACATGAACAATATTTGACATGATGCTTGATGTTGTTTTGCTGAAATTAAGACCATACTTATACTATGAACTTGGCGTGATATAGATTCTTTGGAGTTCAGTGATCCAGCTCACCACTCTTGATGGCCTCTGGGGAAGATGCCTGATCTCTATTCACGTGGATTCTTCTGAGATTTCTATGAACTCCAAGGGTGAGGGAGAGTGTGCCTGGAAACCTGACTCTCCAAATTTGTCTTCAGAGGGGTTGAACAGGATAAGCACAATTATCCTGGCCTGGGATAATGATTATTTTTGTGTGTGTGTAAGCAATTTTTTGTGAAGGTGTTATCAATAGAGATGTTAAAAGGATTTAAGTTCCCTGGTTAGCTTTCTATAAAAGACCAACCCTAAATGCCCTCATTGGCAACCCTATCGGGGATCCCTCTCCCTCTTGAGAGCTTTTTCTGTATCTTCACTTAATAAACTTCTATCGCTTTACTTAAAAAAAAAAAGAAAGAAAATTTTTTTGGTGAGAAACGAATTTTGTGTGTGTGAAAACATTTAAGTTCTACTTAGCAAATTTTGATCATACAACATAGTTTAATTTTAGAAATGAAAATGAGATCGTACTATTCATAATGTCATGGTGTTCATGTTAGCGCTGTAAAGTTGGACACATTTTCCATTGTGAAGCTGTTCCATAACTTAAGCCAGCTCTTCTTAATAGGCCCCACCAATATTAAAATAATATATCTAATCTTGTTTGTTTTGATTCTGGATTCACTAAGTAGCCTTCTGATTATTTATAAATGTAGTTTCATGCACAGACCAGCTACAAGGAATATAAATATCTGGTCTTGTTGAAATAATTAACAAATCAGCATTTTGATTATAACATTGCATATAAGTTTGGATAATGAATGTTTTATTTATCCCTGATCACCCTTGGGAGTTCCTAAAATTGTAATCAGCTCTGTGTGTTTGCCCCAGAGTGGGAAATAGGTGACTTCACCTATATAATACCACTTGGGGAGGAAACTTTATACTGATCAGCCAGTCTTCTCTAGGGATGCCTCCTCCTTCCATTGTATTTCAAGTTTTAACACTACCTTCATTGTCAGAGCTGATGGGTTTGAGCAACAGGAGCTGGGACATAATCTGGATAGTCTTAGTCAAAGGAATAGAAACTTGAATTGGACCTTAAAAGACAGATATGATTTAGATGGTTGACCCAGGTGGGTCAGTCAGCTGTTCACTTCTGAAAGACATGATTGCAAGATTCAACTCAATAACAACTATCAGGAAGCTTTGAAAAAATAAAGGTTTATTTCTTCCTGGGTTACTTACAACATATTGGAAAGGCAGGAAAAAACTATCATTATTTGCAGATGCTACAATTATTCTCTACCCTCAGCCCCTCCCCATACCCAAGAGACTCAACACAAAGTTTTCTAAGATAATAAGAATAAGTCAAATGCAAAAAATATATATAGCTGTCCTATATAGCACTTATAAACAATTGGAAAAACATAATGTAAAAAGTCTCATTATTGAAAGCAACAAAACCTCGGGACTATCTGGATATAAACTTGATAAGTGACTTGAAAGACTTATAAGAAGAAAACCCATGAAATCTTACTAAAACATAAAGGAAGACTGGAGATAATAGAGAGGTATGATGTGTTTCTGGTTGGGAAGACTAAATATTAGAAAATTTCATTTCTCCCTAAATTATTCTATAAATAGAATGCACTATATCAACATCTCAATGGAATTTTGTTTGTAAAGTCTACAAATTGTTTTGATTCCCTGTTCCTTCCATAGGGCCCTTTCCCCAAATACCATCACATTGCGGGGGGGGGGTCATATGAGTTTGGGGGGAACACAATTCAGTCCATAACACTGGGTTGTTGAAAGAGTTGAGAAATAGGCTCTTCTTCCATTCTCCCCTCTGCAGGAGTAAACACGGCCCATAGCTTTGGAGTAAAATACAATAATCTCCTTACAAATCGCCATCTGAGCTATCAAGAGGGTCCCTGTGTGCTGGGACTAGGACCACCTTTCAGCAAGACTCCATGTTCATTTGCAGGAGTCAGGTGGGAGCCCAGACCTCTGTGTCTCTTGGCAAGACACAGTGACATTTGACCTCTCATAGTTTTGGGACCTCCAGCACTGGTTATCACTATCCTTTGGTCATCCAGTGGATGCTGTGGTGTGCTGTCAACAAATGGAAATCAAAATCATAAAAATACTAATAACCTATTCTATGACTGTACCATAGACACAACGTAGCTTTTTAGGAGAGCCTTAAATGAAGGGTGGCTTCTTTGACAGTTTGTGACTATATCAGCTCTCATGCTTCCTGGCTCCCTGGACTAAAGCCACCACACAATCTGCAGAAATCATATGAAGAGGGCATAACATAGTGGACCCAGTGATCTGGGGAGAAGGAGGCAGGGATATGAGGAAGAAGAAAGATGTGTGGTGGTGGTGACTGTCCATGAGTGAGGAGAAGCTGAGAACAAGAGGAGGGAGCTGGTTTCTGCAGAACACTCTCAATCAGGCAGAGCTGGACATCATCACTTAGAGCAGTGTTCCTCAAACATGTCCAAAAGGAGAGGGCATAATTAACAAAAGTAAGAACTTGCATTTCCAGAGAGTTTTCCTCTGGAGATTCTGATTCACTAAGCCATGGAATCTGTATGTTCATATTTAACAAGTGATGTCAGACTAAATAAAATACGACTTGACTAAAAGTAAGGATAAATAAAGGAATTATGGTTAGCACACAAATAATCCAATCTAGAGTTCTAGGAATATTTGAATGCATGGAGATATAATAACAATAATCTTACAGCAGAACATTTGAAAGGAGCATAGACAAAATGGTAAGCAAAAATCCAAAGCATCTTAACTTTGTCCTTTAGGAGAGCATTAAGCCCACCCTAAATAGTTGGCCAGATTTTTAAGAGTTAAATTGAAGACAGGACCAAAGAATAATGCAGTGCAGTACTGGGCAACCAAAGCTTTAGGAGAGGAACTGGGATGAGAGCATGTCGCCTGCTGCCACCTCGTGGCAGAATTGTGTAGTTAATAAAGACAGGTCGCAAGCCGGAATAGCAAATGCTGGTCTACTATTTATGAGGGCCAAACTTCCTTTTCTAGGGCTATCCTTTTTTCTCTGGATTACGATGTTGAACAGGAGGTGGCTGGTCAGAAATAGGGATTGTGTTCAATGAGAGAGGTCTCTGTCATCCTCCCCTTCATCTATTCCATTTCCCCAATATTTAGGGTGAGGCTACCTCTTTGAATCAGGCTATGTCAGACGTAATGTGAAAAGTCTCATTCTTAAGGTGTCAGATGGCTGACTGGGGCTTTCAGAAAAGATAGATCTCACCAGTAGCTGGAGAATATGGTTTTCTACATGATGAGAACTGAAAGGTTCTTTGAAGAGTGGTGGTCTTTTCTCAATTTTTGTCTGAGTGTGGGTTGAAGTTAGGGGTGAAGTTAGCACTCTGAAGTGTGGGTTGAAGTTAGGGGTGTTCTCACCATTTCCCTGACACTCTCTTAGTTCTGCCCACCTCTGTGTTGGCTTCATTATCAAGCTGGTTGGCAAGAAGTTTCCAGTAGTTTCAGTCCTCACACAAAAAACTTAGAAGATAAGTAAATTGCTCCTATTGTAATATTCCAAGCAATTAACGCTGATCAAATGGTCCATTGTTAAGACCAGAACTTTGCTTGGGGAATGAGATTTACTATTTATATTAAGACAGTCTTTAGAGATGAAAGTGAAGTAAGCTTCCCCTAAGACATAGAGAATAAAGGGGGCTAAATGGGTACTTGAATAAAATCCTGGTTGTGTTCTGTTAAGAAAGTGAGGGGAGGGGGGATGGATGCTGGGTAGGCAACCAACAATGTTCATTTAGTATCAGTGATTGATTTGTCACAGTACGACACACAGGTGATGATACTCAAACTGAACTAGTGTGAGGGAACTGATATTAGTGGGGATTATAGTAAACAGAAATAGAAGAGAAAGCACTACTCAGTTCTAGGCAATGTGACCATGCAAGAATACAAGAATATATGAACATGTTAGAGGTTCAACATTTTCAAGAGGAATTGATAATCTGAATTTTTATGTCAAATATTCTATTTTATTTTTTTGTTTTGTTTTAAAGATTTTATTTATTTGTCAGAGAGAGAGCACAAGCAGGGGGAGTAGCTGGCAGAGGGAGAAGCAGGCTCACCACTGAGCAGGGAGCCCAATGTGGGACTTGATCCCAGGATCCTGGGATCATAACCTGAGCTGAAGGCAGATGCTTAATGGACTGAGCCACCCAGGCATCCCTCAAATATCCTATTTTAAATGTTGGAAACTAAATTGGTTTTTGTTTTTAACCACAAAGGGCAGCCAGTACTGTCCAAAATAAACAAAGCTTATTTGTTGATGAAATACAGCCTGTGAAACTCTAGTTTACAAACTTTAGGCTAGAAGAACAATTGCTTGTCATTCGGTGGTCCTGTGGATGCAAGGCTTATCAAGAGCGGAGCAGCCCAAGGAGGGAGGTCAGAGAGTTAGTGTCATTATCTCATGCAATACGTTTCAGCAGGTGGGTCTGATGCCAGCAGGCCAGGTCCAGGGACCCAGAGGCGTCCTGCAGGATAAGCCAAGAGGATCCTTGGCTTCGTGAAAGATGGAAATAAAACTTGAGCCAGCAGCAAGTGAGAGCAGAGTTTATTGAGGAGAGAGAGCAGATACAGATGGAGCATCCAGGAAACTCAGAAAGGAAAGGAGCATGAGTCTTCTCTTTGTTTGGGGTCTGGGGTTTTGTTGAGGATGGTGGTCTGGTGTATGTGTCCTCTCAGGCATCCAGGTACCGGTTAGAACAAAGACAAGGGCCCAGGTGTTATTCCTTGGAGCTGGGGGTCTTGGCATTGAGATGTCTAGCTCTGGTGGTCTGGAGCACTCTAATGATAGCTTCCTCCAGTCATTCTCACCTGGTCCTTCCTTAGGTGTCATCTATACTAGAGAAATCATTAACTCCTTGTCCCTTACAAAAGGACATATGCTATTTGCATTACAAGGCTTGTGTAAAGTGGGGTGGGGTGCAGATCCTAGCAAGAATAGAGGCAGGAAAAGGAACAAAACGCAGATTTTTATGGATTCCTTTGGTTTCCCTATATCTTAGGTCTCCAAACCTCAGTTCTCGGGCTTCTGCTTCACCTAACAAAATCTGAATTCCATTGGAGCTAGTTACTCCTTTCCTGACTAGGCAAACTACTTTGATACCCCGAACCACAAACACTTGTTTACCTTCTTACTTCATGCACAGGTAAGACCCTGTGGGTACAGGAACCAAAGTCTTCATACTACCAGAAATCCAGCGTGGCCTAGGTTTGATCCTTTTTGCAAAGCTGCCTAAATTCCATTGGTTCTTTTCCTTCCCTTTTGTTAAGATACAGCTATCATTCTTGCACCTCTGAGCCCCTATATGATGTCATTAGGTAGTTTTTCATAGTTCTGTGAGGCATAGTTTTTTATCGATAAGTTAGATTGATTACCTTCATTAGGCATTTAGCTTAATTGAATGGGAAATAGCAGTTTGTTACTGACTACAAATCAATGCCTAATTAGCTTAAAATAGACTAATGTTGAGATCAGAAACTACTTATTATGTTTCTTATCTTTTCCCTGGTCAATTTCTTGTTCCAAAGAAGCAAAAAAGCAGTAACTGTCAACCCTGTTTGCACCTTAGAATCTCGGGGGTGGAAGAGCGATAGAAGACCGATGCCCATGCCAGGCCCTACCCTAGAAGGACCCAAACTCCCCAAAGAATTCTAATGTGTTGGCACGACTGTATATAGTTTCCCGTAAGAAAAACCTACAAGCCTCCGAAACCCATCAAATCGTTTGGATTTTCTCCAGAACCCTTCATTTCAGCACGAATGGGCCGCGAGTAACGACTTCCTGAGATGGCTGAGGCTAGTTCTTTCCACCCGGAGGTTGACCGGACCATCGGCCAATCGGCAGTCTGGACGAGTCTCCATAGCACTAGTAAGAGGCACTTATTTCAGTAGAAAAACTAGGTCGCAGTAACATAGGCCAACAAGCCAAAAAGTCACTGCGCTCTCGCCAACGACTGCGGGGACGGGGTGCACGCCGAGGTCAGGCGCCTCGCGTTGCTACAGAGACGGCACTTGCTTCCGGGCGCTCGGCGCCCTCGCGGGGCGTCACTTCCGCCCGGCCGCGCTGAAGCGCCTTCCTCTTTTCTTTACCTTCTTCCTGTCCTTGGCCCCGCCTCCCGGAAGCTTCGATGGGTCCTCGCCTGCGGGTCAGGGGTGAGAAGTGGGGGCGCTGAGCGGACCTTGGTGAATAACTGCCTGAGTCCCGCTGCCCAGCGGCGCCAGTTGTTAGGACCCAGGTTAGATCTCGGCCAAGGGCGCTGCGGGACTGTGCGGGCCCTCGGGAATCTCCACCCTCTCCGGCTCCGGGGCTTCCCTCTCCTGGGCCTGCAATTGGCGGCGCGGGAGGCTGGGGTCCTTGCCGCCTGCCGGTCGGGTTGCGGCCCTTGTCTTGCCGCTCTGTGTCCTCTCTCCAGGCGAGGTCCGACTCAGGTTACTGCCGCCGATAACGCCTTCTCCTGGAGCTTGAATAGGAAGCAGGGTAGTGTGTAGTCTCGGTGATGGCAGGGCTGCTTTCTAAAGCAGCAAAGTGCTTTAGCATCCGTTTCTCCTTTGAGCTCCGAAACCCTGGGAGGCAGTTTAGGTGGACGGAGTATTTGTTCCACTCGACTGTACGTGGGAGGAAACCGAAGCTCTTGGAGAACTCCTTCAAGGCAACACGGCTCCCTGAGAGGTAGAATTGTGATTCACTCTCAGGTCCAGGCTCCCTAGGGTTGCACGAAATCATGAGGAGAACGTTTGCAAATAGGGAAGAAACTGCAAGTATAAGAAAGGGAGCTAGTATTTCTGAGTGCATTCTTCGTGTTAGGCATTGTGCTACGTTCTTTCTGTACTTATTCATTCCTTGAAAGGGGCACAGTAATTATATACTCTTATTTCTGGCTTAGGAAATTGAGCCTCAGTGATGATACACGACTTGTTCAATATTAATGATTTAGTAGACATTTCTGAGATCTCTTTCAGCTCTGTGATTTTTCCAACACAATAGAATTAGTTCCTGTCCTAATCAAACTATTTTTTCTGATTCTGGCATTTCAGGAAGTGAAATTTCTCTGACATTTTTCTTGATGTCTTCATCCTTTGCCCATTTTCTCATTTCTTATCAGCATCCTATTCAGAAATTAGTGGTTGTGTAAATTCAGCCCTGATTTTTACTCCACAGTTTACTTTTTTCTTTCCAAGAGGAATTTGGAGATTGTGTCACTTGGTATGAAGTTAATGGATTTCGGTTAAAAGGCTGGCCAGAAAAATTGCTAGTTTTTACATTATAGGTGATCTCTTTATTGTTGCTCTTCTTGTATCTCTTACCTAAGTTTCTGGGGTTTTTTTTTTCCCCCCCTCCAGGAAGACTGCTATCATCTGGTGCCAAGATGTCAGGAATTGGAAATAAAAGAGCAGCTGGAGAGCCTGGCACATCCATGCCCCCGGAGAAGAAAACAGCTGTTGAAGATTCAGGGACCACAGTGGAGACGATTAAGCTCGGGGGTGTCTCTTCAACGGTATGTGGAAACAGTGCTATGAGAGTACGCTTTTTTTTTTTTCTCAGTTGCATCCTGAAAGTAAGAGTTTAGGAAGCTTTCTGATGTCAGAGAAATTTATTTGAAAAGAAGAGGGAAATAGTCAGAAGTAGGTGAAATGATGTGGTGGTCAGTTCTGAAAAGAGTATATGGACATTTGGTGTTTATTTTCAAAGGTATGCTTCTAATCTCTGGAGGGTGTGGTGCCTGATACACATTGATTATAGGCATTAGCAGTGGGAAACTACATTCATTTTTCATTCACTGAAAAGTTAGGTGCTAGGTACTAAGAGGCAGTGTAGCAAAATCACTGACAGAGTGATGAAGGGTCAGAGTCTGGCCAGACGACCTGGAATTTATCCTCAGCACTACCACTTCCTAGCTGCATGCCTTCTGTTTTCCTCCCTGTGCCTCTTCTCCTTGTGTATAAAATGTAATTATTATACCCACCTCATTGGGTTGTTGAGAGGATAAAATGAAAGAGCCCCTGTTAAGGCTTAAAACGTTACCTTTAATATGGTAAGTACGCAATATGTGTGAGCTATTAGTAATTATTATTGGGCTAGATATTATGAATATAATGGCGAATAAAATAGTCTCTGTCCTTGCTGTTATGGAGTTGACAGTTTCATTAGACTGTTATACACCAGAAGCTTAGAGTAATATTATATGTCCATTAGACATCAGAAGCTCACTATAATTGGTTTGGATCTAGATCAGGAGTCTGTGTTCTGGAACTCAGCCAGGGGGATATGGTGTTAAAATGCTTTACATTTGAATAGCTTATAAAACCACATCTCTTGCTTATTTGAATTAGGCTCAGGATCAGAGAGAATAATGGGAACATTCAGAGTAAATTGTTGATGAAGTGTCATTTCTGAGTCTCTCTGGGGTTCAGCTACTCCATACTCTGCCAGGAGGTGATTTTGTTTTAACACTGGATCTCATCATGCATCCCAAGGACATTTGCTAACTCAATAAATATAAATCTTTGTTGAGCATCTGTTATTTGCCAGATACTATGCTTTACACTGAAGACAGCCCTGGACGTCAGTTTGTAAGGCGGCCCTGCCAAGGGCACAGGTTGTTCTACAGTTACGAGTGGGAGAAGTGCTGTTCGTAGGGATAAATAGCCCCATGCTCTAAGGGAGGCAGAGAGGATACATCCCAGTTTGGACTTTATCCACAAGGTAGTGAGGAGCCTTTGGAAGGTCTTAAGCAGGAGAGTAACATGCTCTGACTTATGCTTGGAGAATAGATTGTAGAGGAGCAAGGTTTATGAGTTCAGTTGGCAAAGTCATTCCCTTGTTCCTTTTGCCTCTTCTCCTTTCCATTTCATGTCTCTAAGGGTGGGGAGCTGGGGCATATACCCACTAATTCCTGCGCCAGTTGGTTGAAGGTTACCCTTAAAGGCAATATCTCTTCCTCTGCGCTTCAGGGTTGTTGTAGTGAGCCAGCTGAGGTTGTGGAACAAAAAATGAAAAGACTCTGGGCAGCTTGAGGTGGGAACGCTGGCGGTGGATGGAGCTGTCCACCACAGCTGTGCTGAAGTCTGGCAGGCTGACAGGACATGGCATGGGGCACAAAAGTGTCCACAACAGGAGGCTGTTGCAGTAATCTTGATGAGGGATTGTGGTGGCTTGGGTCACTGTGGAGGTAGTGTTGACAAGATTTGCTGATGGATTGGATAAAGTTTATGAGATCCAGAATTTTGGAAGTACAGACTGTCCACTTGCTGAGCTGGGGAGGAGTAAGAGAGGAGCAGACTTTTTGGGAAGCTGTGGAGGATGAGGCAGGAGTTTGATTTTGGACATGCAAGTTTGGGATACTTATTAGACATCTGAGCGGGTAGGTGGTTGGATACTGTAATCTGCAGTCTGAGGAGAGGTCTGGCTAATGCTGTGCATTTGGGGGTCATCATTTTGTAGGAGGTATTTAAATCCATGAGACTAGAGGCTCTAAGTGAGTGTAGATAAGGAAGAGGTTTGAGGTTTGACTGACAACAGAGCCCTGAAGCACTTTGATATTTTCATGTCAAGGTGATGAGAAGAGACTGATCAAAGAGACAGAAAATGAAGTAGGAGAACAAGAGAGAGTGGGGGTCCAGAAGCCAAATGAAGAGAGTGTTTCACAAAGGAGTTGTTCAGGTGTTGCTGATGGTTTGAGTAAGGAGAGCACTGAGTGAGGAGAGCAGTGAGACATTAGGTTTAGCAGTAGAAGGTTCTCGGGAGCCTTGATAAGAACTGTATTCATGGAGTGGTGGTGCTAGAAGCCTGATTGCAGTGAGCTGAAGAGAAGAGAAGAGGAAAGGGGGAAAGACCATGTTTTGCAAGAGTATTGATGTAAAGCAAGACAAAGAAAATGTGGCATTAGCCAGATGGAAATGTGGGGTTGAGGGAAGTGGTTTTGTTTTCTTTTTAAAGTAGGAGCTATTACAGCATGTTGATTGAAATGATTTGGTAGAGATGCTAAAGTTGATGAGGTAGCAGAAAGAGGAGATGGTTGCTGGTGTGATTTCCACGAATAGGGGAGAGAGCATGTGCTATAACGCACAAGTGGGGGATTGGCCTTAACTGGGAGCAGGGGCAGTTGATCCGTAGCAACAAAGAGGAGGGCTGTGAATATGAGTTCAGATGTAGGTAGGTCGGTAGCTGCAGTTATGGGAGATAGATGTGGACATTCTCTTCTGATTGCTTCTATTTTTTTTTCAGTGAAATCAGAGGCGACTCATCTGAGAGTGAGGATGGGGGAGGAAGTGTTGGAGGTTTGAAGAGACAGGAGAAGGTATGAAGTAGTCATCTTGAAGAGGGAACGGACTAGAGAGATCAAGTATTGTTGCTGGGCAGCACTGAGGACCTACTTGACTCTGTGATCATGAGTTCAAAGTGAGCCCAGGCAGCATGGTACTTTATGTTTTGTGGTCACGTTCAGCTGCGTGGATGTAGGCCTGGAGGAGTGGAGAGTTGGATGTTACCAGGGGTGGGGTTTTTACCACGTAAGTGTGAAAAAGGAGCAAGGAAGAAGGAGGTTAGAAAAGGGTGTGATTATGACTGATTGCAGAATTTAAGTTCAATAAAGAAGGGAGTGAGGAAGTGAGAGGAATGAAGGATGGGAAAGGTATAGAACCAATGGATTGTAGATCCTGGAGGAGGTGAAGAACTATAGGAATCAGGAAACTAGAGAGAGTGAGCTGGAAAAGTAGGTGGTAATTGTGGAGAATGGGATGTCTGAAATTGAGCTTAGAGAGCAGACAGATACAGCTAAGACTAAGACTAACTAGGAGTTTGGTGGCTGCGGGAGGTAGAGGACAAGATCATTGGTGGAAAGGAAGTCAACGACTTGATGATTTGAGATACAGGAAAGATCATCTGTATGGGAATTGAAATCAGTAAGAACTGTGACAGGAATAGCATTGGAAAGTAGTAATAAGCTAGGTGCTAAATCTTCAGGAAACATGGGGAAGTGATCTGGGCGTTTATAGCCCAGTGCAGGAAGGCAGGGTGGCAGGTGGTGTGGACCAGTGGCATGAGCTGCAAAGCTAGGAGGTTTTAGGGAGGCAGGTGGGCTAATGGCCTGGAAGTGGCAGTGGAGAACAAGGAAGATGCCTGCCTGTCTCCAGGCCCAGTGCAGTGCCAGAGAAACCTGCAGGGCAACAGCATTCTCATCCAGGTTTCAGTTAGAGCAAGAAGGGAAAAGGAGGGCTCAGAGAAGAGGTTGAGGATTTCATTTATTTTATTTATTTATTTTTTATTTTTAAAAATATTTTATTTATTTATTTAATTGACAGAGAGAGAGAGGGAACACAAGCAGGAGGAGTGGGAGAGGGAGAAGCAGGCTTCCCGCCGAGCAGGGAGCCTGATGCGGGGCTCGATCCCAGGACCCTGGGATCACAACCTGAGCCGAAGGCAGACGCTTAACCAACTGAGCCACCCAGGCGCCCCGAAGATTTCATTTATTAATAGTATTAATAAGCTGTACATTTGGGAAACTCTTGACTAATTTGGCATATCAAGAATGTTTTAGCCAAAATGGAAGAAGGAAAATAAAAGCAACACAAGAAATTGGTGCTCTAATAAACAGTTCTTGCTTTAAAATATTCATGAATTCCTAGGTAAAGTAAAAATGTAATCCTTTCCAATCCTGTTTCTTTGCCTGGGATACTCCCCCCACCCTCCTCACTTCCAGCCCCCACCTTGTCCTAGGGAAGGAATTAGGGAGAAAAGTGAAAGATATTGAGAAAGGTGTGGAATTACTGGTGGAGCAATATTTTTGCAGAAACAGAAGAGAATGAGATCCTGAGCACAAGTTGAGGTCAAGGTATGGAAGATAGTGGAGACAGAAGGGACTGACAAGGAAAAGGGAGAGAATTCAAAGTTCTGGGAGATCTAGATGAGGATCAGTATATGGGGATAAGGGCATGAGGTACCTGGAAAGATAAGGTTTTATTCAGGGAATTTAAGATTTCAGTTGTGGCATAGTTCCAGATAATGACAGAAGTCCAAGATGTGGCTTTTGAATTGTGTGGCTGAAGCACAGTGGGGGAGATACTCATTGGAGTTAAGGAATTCAGAACGCAGCCTAGACACTGGAGGATTCGATGGTTTGTCCACATGTGTACACGTCCACATGTGTAGTGCGCTCACGGGGTATGTTGGCAGGGACTGGGGCAGAGAAGGACCCAGGTGCCAAGCTTCTTGAATGAGTGGGGGGCAGTGCTGAGGAGATAGATGGCAGCTGTGGTCAGGATAGAAGGTGGTTGAGCTGGACAGTGGAGCCTCACAGGACTGTGGGTGTCCACGAGAAGAGAACAGTGAGATGGGTGAGGTCCAAGTTCTAGTATATTAGTGTCATTCTTACTTCGCTTCATCGCAGGTTCTTTCCTTTACTTCCTCTGTTCCTACTTATCCAATTATTTGTTGTAAGATTTTTAAAAATGAATAGCTTTAGTCACAGGAAATTACTAATTAATATGACCCTGTTGAATTTAACAGCTGATTTGCCTAATTTCTTTGTGGAGACTAATAAGATTGGTTTCCTGGGGCAGGAGGAGCTAGACATTCGAACACTGCAAACCAAAAATCGCAAGCTGGCAGAAATGCTGGATCAACGGCAGGCCATTGAAGATGAACTCCGTGAGCACATCGAAAAACTGGAACGAAGACAGGCCACCGATGACGCCTCACTGCTGATTGTCAACCGGTACTGGAGTCAGGTAGCTCACTGTTTATTTGCTCAGATTTTTATTTGAGCATTTTTGTTTGCCTTAGCACTCTCTTCATTTCCCAAGTTGTGTTTTGTTTTTTCATAACCGTGCCCACCCTTCTCCAGTTTGATGAAAACATCCGTATCATCCTTAAACGTTACGATCTGGAGCAGGGTTTGGGAGATCTCCTCACGGAGAGAAAAGCCCTTGTCGTGCCGGAACCAGAACCAGACTCTGATAGTAATCAGGAACGGAAAGATGACCGAGAGAGAGGTGAGTATGTGTGGTGGATGCTACCACCACATGCCATGTGGGTTTTTGAAGTAGAGCTTTGCTTTCAGGATTTCCATTTGAGGAAAGAAAGAAGATTTTGATATTTCCAGTTTTATAACGTTGACAGCTTCTTTTCCCCCCCTGTGTCCTCAGGGGAAGGGCAAGAGCCAGCTTTCTCTTTCCTTGCTACTCTGGCCAGCAGTTCCAGTGAAGAAATGGAGTCTCAGCTGCAGGAGCGTGTGGAGTCCTCCCGCCGAGCTGTGTCCCAGATTGTGACTGTCTATGATAAATTACAAGAAAAAGTAGAGCTCTTATCGCGGAAGCTGAACAGTGGAGGTGAGGCAAGAACCAGGAGACTGGGAGAAAAGGGGGAGGAATAAGAGCTCACCTTTGCATGCTCATTTGTAGTTTGCAGACTTATGTATTTATTTTTGATTACATTCCTTGGAATCCAATCTCCAGTATTACCGGTAATACCAGTAATGTCGTTGCTATGGCATGTTAATATTTTACAAGTGCTTCATATTTTGAGCCACATGACGGTCCTGTAAGAAGCTGAGGAAAGCCCCATTCTGATACTCTGTTAATTAAACACTTTTATAAGTAGCAAAATTAATTTTACTATTTAAGGAGTAGCTCTGTTTTTGGATATTATTTTAAATATTGGTAATTATATTTAAAAAATTTAGTTTATTAGATGTTGAACTTTGACTTCAAAGAGTCAGTTTTTTTTTTAAATTTTATTTTTTTTAAAAGATTTTATTTATTTATTTGACAGAGAGAGACACAGCAAGAGAGGGAACACGAGCCCGGGGAGTGGGAGAGGGAGAAGCAGGCTTCCCGCCGAGCAGGGAGCCCGATGTGGGGCTCGATCCCAGGACCCTGGGATCATGACCTGAGCTGAAGGCAGACGCTTAACGACTGAGCCACCCAGGCGCCCCAAGTCAGTTTTTTTTTAAAGATTTATTATTTTTCTTAATGATTTATTTATTTGAGATTGAGAGAGAATGAGCGAGAGAGCAAGAGAGCACGAGCAGGGGGAGGGGCAGAGAGAAGCAGGCTCCCTGCTGAGCAGGGAGCCCAACGCAGGACTCGATCCCAGGACCTTGGGATCATGACCTGAGCCAAAGGCAGACGCTTAACCAACTGAACTACCCAGGCACCCCTAAAGATAATTATTTATTTGAGAGAGAGAGTGGGGGGAGGGGTTGTGAAGGGCAGAGGGAGAGGGAGAGAATCTTAAGCAGACTCCACGACCTGGGGCTCGATGTCACAACCCTGAGATCATGACCTGAGCTGAAATCAAGAGTCAGACACATAACCGAATGAGCCACCCAGGCGTGCCCCCCTCAAAGAGTTAGTTCTAATATGTTCTTGTTTTTTGTTTATCTGTTATCTCTAATAGTTTCAGAAAGAGTTGGCTCAGATTTTAGAATTGTTAGATGGTCTCTGTGTTTAAAAAGATAAAAGAGGGACGGCTGGGTAGCTCAGTTGGTTAAGCGTCCAACTCCTGATTTTGGCTCAGGTCATGATCTCAGGGACATAAGATCGAGCCCTGCGTTGGGCTTTGTGCTGGGCATGGGGCCTGCTTAAGATTCTTTCATTCCCGGGCGCCTGGGTGGCTCAGTCGTTAAGCGTCTGCCTTCGGCTCAGGTCATGATCCCGGGGTCCTGGGATCGAGGCCCGCATCGGGCTCCCTGCTCCGCGGGAAGCCTGCTTCTCCCTCTCCCACTCCCCCGGCTTGTGTTCCCTCTCTCGCTCTCTCTCTCTCTGTCAAATAAATAAATTAAAAAAAAAAAAAAAAAAGATTCTTTCATTCCCTCTCCCTTTGCCCCTCTCCCCCTCAAAAAAATAAAAAGATAAAAGAAAATATTACACGGATGGAGAAGTGTCTATTTGAAATAATTATGTTGCTAGTCAGTGTTAATGGAGAAACTTAAACTTTTACAGTATAGTAAAGTATTTGTGTAGCTAGGTTGCATCTTCTTAAATGCCCTGATTTCACATTTTTAATGATCATGGTCTAGTTGTAATACCATAATTTCTCTGATTATTATTAAGATGTTTAACCTTTCGGGGTGCCTGGCTGGCTTAGTAGAGCATGTGACTCTTGATCTCAGGGTTGTGAGTTCAAGTCCCACATTCAGCCTGGAGCCTACTTAAAAAGAAAGATGTTTAACCTTTTGTTTCTGAAAATAGTATGTTGGATGTAATGAACCATTGGGTGGGCAAATAAGAATTTTTATATTATTTTTATTAAGATTTTATTTATTTATTTGAGAAAGAGAGAGAGCATGAGAGGGGGGAGGGTCAGAGGGAGAAGCAGACTCCCTGCTGAGTGGGGATCCCAACGCGGGACTCGATCCCAGGACTCCAGGATCATGACCTGAGCCGAAGGCAGTCGCTTAACCAACTGAGCCACCCAGGCGCTCTCTGTAATTTTTTTTTTTTTTTAAGATTTTATTTATTTGAGAGAGAGAATGAGAGAGAGCATGAGAGGGGGAGGGTCAGAGGGAGAAGCAGACTCCCTGCTGAGCAGGGAACCTGATGCAGGACTCGATCCCGGGACTCCAGGATCATGACCTGAGCCGAAGGCAGTCGCTTAACCAACTGAGCCACCCAGGCGCCCCTGTAATTTTTTTTTAAAATATTTTATTTATTTGAGAGAGAGGGAGAGTGAGCAAGAGAGAAAGAGAGAGCGCGCACAAGCAGGGGGAGAGGGAGAAGCAGACTCCCTGCTGAGCAGGGAGCCTGATGCAGGACTCGATCCTGGGACTCCAGGATCATGACCTGAGCCGAAGGCAGACGCTTAACCATCTGAGCCACCCAGGCGCTCCTACTCTGTAATTTTTTTTAAGGATACTTGGGCTAAATTATCAACAGAATTAGAAGATGAGGGATGTAAAAGACTTGTGAAAATTTGATGGGAAAGGGTTTCTTTTGCTTTTGCATAAGTATATTAGCGTATTTGTGTATTTAATTATTTGGATACCAGTTTTAGAATATATAAATCAGAGATAGATAAAAGTAGACTATAAAAGTCCTCCCATCCCACTTCTCAAAGATAACCGTTTTGTAAGCAGTGTGGTTTGTGTCCTCCCAGACTTTCGTATTCATATATTACATCCACTTGTGGGTTAGCTAATCTCTGTATCTGGTATCTAGTGCGTGCTTAATTATGGTGAATGAGTGGCTATAAATCCTCCCTGTCACCTAATGTAAACTGAGCTGGGTGTTACTTCTTTCTCCCTTGGCTGTACTGGAACAGGTGGCTGACACGGTTAAATCCTAGTAATATGCCGCATGGATGAACCATATGCATATTATATGCAGATAACATGCCCTCTGCAGAGGTTATGCCAGTGTTAAACTTGATTTTATAAATGAATACCCAGTAAAATAATTGGTATATTTAAGAAGGAACTGAAATGGGTGGTATACTGAATAGTATTTTAAAATTATTTTTGATGGCATGCATTTTAACAGGTTAGAGTTTAAGTTCAAAAATAAATACATTATGAGTTACAAATCACTGAGTTATTTTTTTATAGCATAAAAGGCAATTGCCATTGATAAGCTGAACTTAAGAGATAAAGATCTATAAAGTATGAATTGTAGCATCAACTATACTTTTTTGGCAGTTCATTTTTTCCCCATGTTTATTTTATCCTTGATTCAAAAGAATTGCATTTAACAGCTTGTTTATTAATTCAGTAAGTATTTATTGAGCTCTTATTGTATTCTAGGCCTCTGAGTATCTCAGGACATTAAAAGGACTAAAATTCAGCTCCTAGTTCTTAACTTGAGTTATGAACCAGAATCACTTTGAGAGCTCCCGGAGCATATGTTTTTTTGGCCTTGCCCATGGGTGGTATTATTTAGTAGGTGTGGGACGGGTCCTAGGGAAGTGTCTAATCTTAAAGTTCCACAAGTGATTCTACAGGCAATCCTGGTTAAAAACCACAAAAACCACCACATGACCAACCTGTTCTGTATGGTGTTTCTGAGTGATGCCAAGGGGTAGTAGGAGAGCCCACAATTCTTCCTCCTGATAACTCTCTCCAGGGCACTATATATCCTGAGAGTATCTGGTTTCACTTGCTAACATTTGGATTTGAGCTATTATATTTGTGACTCTAGTTTTAAACATATTAACTTGGTGTAATAAGTTCTGTAAATTTATCTCCCTTCTTTGTAAATTATAGTGTACATTTTGGCTTTTGAGCTTCAGGAGTGCCCCTAGCATCGTATTCCGGAATATGTTAAGTAATTGAAGGCTCTTATCTTTATCCTTTGTGATTTTATAGGTGCTCATTTGAGCAAGGAAATTTCTGCCCCTTTGCCCCCCCTTCTCTCTTTCAACAGAGAGATGCTTCATGTTGCTGTTAGTGAATAATAGGAATTTGTGATAGCCTTTTGAAATAGAATGTTATTGCTATGAAGTCTGACACTGATGAGAGATACCTCTGCCTTGTCTACAATTTTAAAATGCATTTTTTGGGTGATTGTGCCTTATCCAAATAAAGTTACAGAACCTCCATTTCTTTTCTCACTACATTTTGACTTTGTGGAAAGGGATGGGCGTTAGGTGACCTTGGCTCTGTGTCATCCTCTCCTGAAGCACAAGGTTGGCTCATCTCTTTAAGCAAGTCAGCTAAGGTCTGGGTACTGAATCAGTCACGTGAGGATAATAAAAACCAGCCTACTTCTTGAAGGTTTTCAGGAGAATAAAGTGACATAGCATGTTAATATTTTGGTGGGAGGTGCAGTTTTAAAACTGGACACTATAGATGCTAAACTAAAGTGCAGTTCTTCTCTCTCAGATCATCTGATAGTGGAGGAGGCGGTGCAGGAGCTGAATTCCTTCCTTGGACAGGAGAACATGAGGCTCCAGGAATTGACAGACCTCCTTCAGGAGAAGCATCGCACCATGTCTCAGGAGGTACTTGACCCGAAAGGAGAGATGCTACTTTCTAGTGGTCTGTGGCACTAGAATAGACTCAGAATTTTGAGTGCTTTGAGGATCATCTGACTGTAGAAAGCCTGTTTTTATATTGAAGAGCATGCAGGGCAGGCTAAAGCAGCCAGGTCTGAGAAATCAAAATCTGAGGAAAGGTTAAGGGGAAAAAAAAAATCAAATGTTTCTCCTAGACTTGTGCCTCTGTTAAATAGAAAACTTTACGATGTTAGTTTTTAGGAAGAAATACCATCATGTGGGGTTTTGTGAAACAACACACCAATCCCCCAAATGATGAATTACCCCAAATATAAAATACCATGCACAATGTTACTGAGGAATGGGTTGGTAGAAATTCATCTGAGAAAGGGACAGTAGGAACTACTGTATTGATGATGGCCTGGGAACTTGAGGAATATGGGTTTTCAGCCCAGACTTGGGCATAAATAGTACCATGACCAAATCATGTCAGGACTCGGGTACTTATTTATTTATATACAGTGATTGAGATAAAGTAATAATAGGCCTTTAAGATTTTTCTGACACACCTGATTATCATTTCAGTTTAGTTGAAAGGATATTGTGCTGAAATTTGACATACTTTAGTTAGTAGTTACCATCTACTTAGTGCCTAGCACTTCGGTACTTGATGAGTATCATCTCTAATGGTCAAACAATTCCCATCTTACTGCCAAGGGAGCAGATTCAAGGAGGTTGGTAACTGGTCTGAACACACAGCCAGCAAGTGATTGAACTGTGATTTGAATGTAGGTGTTTTACTTCGAAGCCCACGTTCTTCATTATGCTCTTGTTTTGTAAACTCGAGTGCCAAGGTCCATGCCGGCTGTTTGCATGAGAATCTTCTGGGAAGTTTATTAATGTGTAGAGTATAGCAGTGCTTATAAATAGATCGGAGTGTATTGAAAAATAGAATAACTTTCTGTCATGTTTGAGACATTAATTAGGTGCGACCAGGGTGAGAAGGTTCACCTCTTCTGGCCCTTTCCCAAATCTCATGTAGCGTTACTAACCCTGGAGAGAGACATTGCTTTGCTCAGCTGAGCTGACGTCCACCGTGGCTTTTGTGGCTGGCTGTTGATGTCGCCTGTCAGCTGGGTGGGAGCTCCCCTTCAGTTGTCCCCTGGAACGCCTGCATGTCGCCTCTCCAGCGTGGCAGTTTCAGGGTAGTTGGGCTTCTAACATGGCAGCTGGCTTCTTCCAGAGAATGAGTGTCCCAAGAACAGTAGGTAGAACCTGCATGGCCTTTCAGACATAGCCTCCAAGTTATGTAGCATCATTTCCATTGGGTCACTAAAGTTGACCCAGATTCAAGAGGAGGGGACAGTGCCACCACCTCTTGATGGGAGGACTACCAAAGATTTTGGGGGCCATTTTTTAAAACCAACACAAAGGGTATATATAGATTAATGTGAACATGTAACAGTTTTGTAATTAGAGTTTTCGTGATTTTATTTTTACACTCATGCATTGGGAAGAAGGTGAAGCAACTTCTATTTAAATTTTGTCTACAAGATACATAAGCAAGGGTTAGTTTTGTGAGATTTGGGATGTAAGATAGTGATGGAAGGTATTGCTTTTCTCACTCTGTCTTTTTTTGGCTTTCTTTTTCTGGATGCCTGTCTTTGGGATGTAGTTCTCCAAGTTGCAGAGTAAAGTGGAGACGGCTGAGTCACGAGTGTCTGTCCTTGAGTCCATGATCGATGACCTGCAGTGGGATATTGACAAAATTCGGAAGAGGGAACAGCGACTCAACCGACACTTAGCAGAAGTCCTAGAACGGGCAAGTGCTGTTTCATTCACGGTTTAGAGACTAGAGTCCTTTTTAAGGAGTTTACTCAGAAAGGACGGACCTGGGTAGTAGTACCTGGGGACAAAATGGACTCTTGAAAGTACTTTGGTTATCAGACTAAAATCTTCGGCTCTCCTCTCACTAAAGAATCTCTGTCCCTCCTTTAGGTGAATTCGAAAGGCTATAAGGTATATGGAGCGGGGAGCAGTTTGTATGGTGGCACAATCACCATCAATGCCCGGAAGGTAAAGTCCGCCACTCGCTCGGGACGCGACGCGTCTTTGACCTCATGTCAGCTGTCGTGCTTGGTACTGAGGAGTTCACAGGTGGCAGGGTGGGGTTGTGCTAGACGAATGGGAAGGTGAGGTGGAAGCTTAGGAATGGCAACGACTTAAGAATTCTTTCTTTATGCTCATCTTGCTATTTTCCTGCTTCTCTCCAGTTTGAGGAAATGAATGCAGAGCTTGAGGAGAACAAAGAGCTGGCTCAGAACCGTCACTGTGAGCTGGAGAAACTTCGGCAAGACCTGGAGGAGGTCACTACCCAAAATGAGAAGCTGAAGGTAGGAGAAACCTTTCTGAAGGGCCATAAAATGAAACTTTTCACTGATCAACTCACATACATGCTGGTCGGCCCTCATAACTTATGAGGGAAAAGAAAAATGTGAGTTTTGTTGATGTATCTATTTATTTACTTAATTATTTGTACTGTGCCTTGTTCTGAAAAGGATCTAAAACAACCTACAAAGACTGAATCAAGGTACTCTAACTTAGGAATTGTTGAGAAAAATGAGTAGGGTAAACTGGGGTGATGATCCAAAATGGATTTTAAAAAATGGGGCTTGTGTACAAGATCTGTGCAAGGAATACATACATCCTGTAGCAGGGGAGGCTACTCACGTGTCAGGAGTTGCCAAATGTGGGTCATAGAATTTGGCTCTGCAGTTCCTACCTGCCAAAACAGAGAAAGAGACATGATCAGTGATGGTTCCTGTTGGTTTTCAAACCTGCCTGTTAGAATTTTCTCTCCCCAGGTTCTTGGGGGTACGGGAAGAACATGGATTCTGAAAGTCTTCCTGCCCCTCTTTTGGTCATAGCCATATGTCTTTTTTTTTTTTTTTTTTTTTAAGATTTTATTTATTTATTTGGCAGAGAGAGATACAGCAAGAGAGGGAACACAAGCAGGGGGAGTGGGAGAGGGAGAAGCAGGCCTCCCGCAGAGCAGGGAGCCCGATGTGGGGCTCGATCCCAGGACCCTGGGATCATGACCTGAGCCGAAGGCAGACGCTTAACGACTGAGCCACCCAGGTGCCCCGCCACATGTCTTTTATAATTTGATTTGTTTCTAGGTAAATAAAGATGTTTGTACTGAAAAAAACAAAAAATAAAAAAAAACCCAACCTGAGTTAAATCAATTAAAGTGTTTGGGTAACTAAAGCAAACCGTTGCTTAAGAGAAGCATAACTATTTTTGATACAATGTCAAAAATATATTTCTCGGGGCGCCTGGGTGGCTCAGTCGTTAAGCGTCTGCCTTCGGCTCAGGTCATGATCCCAGCGTCCTGGGATCGAGCCCCGCATCGGGCTCCCCGCTCCGCGGGAAGCCTGCTTCTCCCTCTCCCACTCCCCGTGCTTGTGTTCCCTCTCTCGCTGTGTCTCTCTCTGCCAAATAAATAAATAAAATCTTTAAAAAAAAAAAAAATATATATATATATATTTCTCTGTGACTGTTAATAAAAAGAACAAGTTAATGACGAGGGTCCTCAACTATGTTTTAAGAATTAAACATCTTGACAAATTTCATAGGGTTTTTTTGTGTCCCCACATCTGACAAATTTCATAGGGCTCTTCTAGTGTCATTGGGTGTAGGTTGATACATAATGTAAAATATGTATCAATTAAAACAGTTCTTGGGTGGAGAACACAGGTACCTGGTGTCACCTCTTTTTTTTTTTTTTTTTAAGATTTTATTTATTTATTTGAGAGAGAGAATGAAAGAGAGCACAAGAGCGGGGAGGGTCAGAGGGAGAAGCAGACTCCCTGCCGAGCAGGGAGCCCGATGTGGGACTTGATCCTGGGACTCCAGGATCATGACCTGAGCCGAAGGCAGTCGCTTAACCAACTGAGCCACCCAGGCGCCCCTACCTGGTGTCACCTCTTGGCTGGTCAGATTTAATTTGATGTAGATTTTACAGAACTAGAAGAGTGGGTAGATATAATCCATAATCTTCATAAAGCTTGTCTCAATTTAGGACACCTGGGTGGCTCAGTCGGTTAAGTGTCTGCCTTCGACTCAGGTCATGATGCCAGGGTCCTGGGATTGAGTCCTGCATTGGGCTCCCTGCTCGGCAGGGATCCTGCTTTTCCTTCTGTCCGCTGCTCCCCCTGCATGTGCTCTCTCTCTCTGACAAATAAATAAATCTTAAAAAACAAAAACAAAACAAAACAAAAAAAGCTTGTCTCAATTGCACAGGACATCACTGAGTTTAAGGTTTTATTCCCTGTCTGGCATCTAGGGCACAGACGCTAGCTTCTGCTTCTGACTCGTTTTTGGGCCCTCCTCAGGTGGAGCTGCGGAGCGCGGTGGAGGAGGCGGTTAAGGAGACCCCGGAGTACCGCTGTATGCAGTCGCAGTTCTCCGTCCTGTACAATGAGAGCCTGCAGTTGAAAGCGCACTTGGATGAGGCTCGGACACTGCTTCATGGCACCAGGGGGACCCACCAGCGCCAAGTGGAGCTCATTGAGGTAACAGCCTCGCTCTGTCTTCTGTATATAAGCTTTTCTGCCTCGTAAATTTTATAATTTTACCCTCTCGTGAGCAATTATCGCTCATTTAGTAAGCGTGTATGGAGTGGCCATACGTCTTTACTCTGCTGGATGGTGAGCATCCTGGCATCTGGGATCATACAGCTTAGCGGGGAGAGTAGTGACCATTAGAATGAGGTATGGGACAACAGAGGCGTACCCAAAAGAGGCAGTAATAAAGGAGACAGAGCATCTGATTTCCTGTGGAACCTTCCTGATAACCACTTGCCAGAGTAAAGTGTGAATCTTAAGTTTACTGGTAGAAAACGTAAATACAAGTTTTGTATAAATGCAAGTTTACTGGTAGACAAAATAGAAGGGCATTCTCAGCAGTGAGAAGAACAGATTTAGAAATAGTTTACTATGGCTGCAGCCTTATGTGCATGGGCGAGAGTAGTGGGTAGAAGCTGCCGCACCGTTTATAAGCCATTATATGTGTCCGGGCAAATGTAAATTTTTTTTTTTAAGGCAAAAACTTTTATTCATGTGTTCACTTCTATACCTTCCATAGTCCTTAAGGTAATATTTGTCATAGTTGGTCTTTTACTGTATGTCTGACAAATGAATTGAATTTAATATATCTTACCTTACAATGTTTATATCCCGTTTTATTGTTTATAATCCTTGTAAATTATAACATTCTCACAGGAAGGGGCTATTTCCCCTATTTCTTTAATATCCTGCCAGTTCTCAAATCAGTTTTTCGTAGCTGCCTGGTGCTTATTATATATTGATTGATTCTTTTTTTTTTTTTTTTAAAGATTTTATTTATTTATTTGAGAGAGAGAATGAGAGAGAGAGAGCATGAGAGGGGGAGGGCCAGAGGGAGAAGTAGACTCCCCGCTGAGCAGGGAACCCGATGTGGGACTCGATCCCGGGACTCCAGGATCATGACCTGAGCCGAAGGCAGTCGCTTAACCAACTGAGCCACCCAGGCGCCCCCTTATTATATATTGATTGAATTGGAACTTTTCAGAGTAATCCCTCTTAGTATTTCCTTTTTTTCTTCTTAGATCCTTATGGGTCAAAATTAGGAAACCTAGTAATAGAATATGATGATGTTTCCACATTTGGATAAGAATTTTTGATTGGTTCCCTTTTTTGCACGTAGCGAGATGAAGTTAGTCTTCATAAGAAGCTGAGGACCGAAGTGATCCAGCTGGAAGATACGCTGGCCCAGGTCCGCAAGGAGTATGAGATGCTGAGGATAGAATTTGAGCAGACCCTTGCCGCCAATGAGCAAGCAGGTATGATTATTCTTGCTTCACGCTGCAGCTTACTGCAAATGCCTTCCTTAAACAATACCGTATGGTTACCTGGACTTGTTAGGATTAAGTGGAGCTCAGATGTCTTAAAGACCCTTAAACCAAATCCTGGAATTCATTTTGGCTCACAGCTTGGTGCTTGTTTTTCCCAACTCAGACTGGCCAGTTTTGTTTTCTTCTTCTGAGAAGGAATCTTTCTTTTGGTAATTTTCCCTGTTTCTCAGAGGTCCCTGATGTGTTCCGCACTTTCTCTCCTTGTGCCTTTGCCCTTGTCACAGTTCTTCATAACATTGCTGTTGCTGTATTTAAGGCCCCATAAACCGGGAGATGCGCCACCTCATCAGTAGCCTCCAGAATCACAATCACCAGCTGAAAGGCGAGGTCCTGAGGTACAAGCGGAAATTGAGAGAAGCCCAGTCTGACCTGAACAAGGTAACCAGGAGGGGTAGACTAAGTGCTGCTGTTCCGTTCGTGTAGCCGGGTTCGAGGGAGGCGAGCAGGGTGGTTGCCGTCAGTGATGCGCTTCCTTCCCCTCTTTGTCCCCCAGACCCGTCTGCGCAGCGGCACTGCCCTCCTGCAGTCTCAGTCCAGTACTGAGGACCCGAAGGATGAGCCTGCAGAACTGAAGCAAGATCCTGAGGACTTAGCTGCCCAGTCCTCCGCGTCAAAGGCATCTCAGGAAGAAGTCAATGAAATTAAGTCCAAACGGGACGAGGAAGAACGAGAACGAGAAAGGAGGGAGAAAGAGAAGGAGAGAGAAAGAGAGCGGGAGAAGGAAAAGGAGAGGGAACGAGAGAAGCAGAAACTGAAAGAGTCAGAGAAAGAAAGAGACTCTGCTAAGGATAAAGAGAAAGGGAAACATGACGATGGAAGGAAAAAGGAAGCAGAAGTTATCAAACAATTGAAGATTGAACTCAAGTAAGAGCAGAATTTAGAGAAACTGTTTCTGACTCAGAAGCTGAGGTTAGGACATCATGCATGAAATGTTTGGTGGATGGCATGACTTACAGACCATCATAGTATCTTGGGTATAACTAAATGTACAATTAATTGTGCCCTCAATTTTTAATCAAGTGTGCAGTCAAAATGGCTTGTGTGGGCTCTTGCATAGTCTGGTTCAGTGGTCGGGTCTCAGTAAGCCCTGAACTTGTAGCCTTATTCTTCATGAATCCAAATTAAGGGACCAGGGTGTCAGATTTAAGCAATACTCATGAGAATTATTGAAATTAACTGCTGGCAGATTGCTGGCATGAACTATAATTTAAAATCATAATGGGTAGAGTTTATATCAGTATAACTTGAACAACGTTGATCTGTTTGCCTAGCAGTTAACTAGTTTGTGTATGTATCAGATCATTTTAAGAGATGTCTTAGGTTTATTCCTGCAGGCATGGAAATGGTAAGACAGACCTGTCGGTTAATGAAATACCAACATAATGTCACATACTGTGCCTTCTCTTCCTGCATAACCAGTAACTTCTCTGGTAGAACTGGTTACGTCTTGCTTCACATTGGTCATGGTTGTGCCTTTATTGATACGTGGATTTGAAGGACAACTGTGCTCAAAACATTTGAACTTCTTTGGTATATAAAAGTATAGTTAAGAGATTTGATAATTTAGGGCGCCTGGGTGGCTCAGTTGGTTAAGCGACTGCCTTCGGCTCAGGTCATGATCCTGGAGTCCCTGGATCGAGTCCCGTATCGGGCTCCCTGCTTCTCCCTCTGACCCTCCCCCCTCTCATGTGCTCTCTCTCATTCTCTCTCTCTCAAATAAATAAAATCTTAAAAAAAAAGAGAGATTTGATAATTTAGTAGGAGGTGAAGTTTCAGTCTTCAGCTGATGGCTAATCACTCCATTATTGAATCTAGTTTTCTCCCTTTTTTCTCATTCTTTCTTCTTGATCTCTTTAAGGCAAATGCTTTTTTCAGGTGTGGTATCAGAATCATCTGGGTGACTTATTTAAAATATATTCCTGGACCCCATCACAGAGCTACTGAATCTCAGTTTCTAAGAGTGGGGCCCCAGAATTGTGCCTCTTTAATTAGGGCCAAGGTGTTTATTTTATAACTTTATGTTGGAGAACTTGGTCTGAAGGAGAAATGATTCCATTAGTTAGCTTGCTTTTCTATAGTTTCTGAGTATATCCACAAGTCTCCTGATGGTCCGTGCAGAAGTTTTCTTTTAGAGCTGTGCTGTAAGGTGTACATGGAACTGTTGTAAATTATTTTGCTCAATTCCAAATTCCCTTGCTCTGATGTCCTGTGTTTTCTCGTTACACCCTTCCCTTCCCTCTACCACCCTCCTCATAGGAAGGCACAAGAGAGCCAAAAGGAGATGAAACTATTACTAGATATGTACCGCTCTGCCCCAAAGGAACAGAGAGACAAAGTTCAGCTGATGGCGGCTGAGAAGAAGTCTAAGGCAGAGGTAATGTAGTCTGCCATTACCTGTCATTCTGGTTACAGTCTGCATTTATGGGATTTTCCTTCACATTTGTGAAGGATGTAGTTTCTTTCTTCATCTTTAAAGTTAGCATTTAAAACTCAGCAGCATTTTCTTCCCTTTCAGAGACCATCTAAAATAAAACAGATTTCTGTATTGTCCACTAGGTGGTAAGGTGTATCACAATTTCTGGGAATAGGAGTAACCTTTTCAGGCTTTTTATTCCCCCTTTCCCATTAATGCTTTTCCCATAAATCTTTGTTATAGTGAGTCACTTTTCTGATTACTTTTGGGAAGAATGTCATATTCTCTTACAATTTGGGGGCCTTAAAAAAAGGGTGAGAACCACTATCCTAAAGAGAGGTGAACGTGCACTCCTCACCAGCGTCGCTTATACAAGTGTGTCATGTGCGAATGGAGGGAAGTTAGAGCAGTGTGATGTGGCCTGCCAGTAAAGCGTTTCTCTCCCTTTCGAATTCTCTCAAGGTTCTTTGGTATTGTGGGCCCTCCATCTACACAGGATCAGTTGATTTTTGAAATTGTATTATAGCTTTTTCTTCTCATGCGTGTGATTCCTTACCTTCTCTAGTTGGAAGATCTAAGGCAAAGACTCAAGGATCTAGAGGATAAGGAGAAAAAGGAGAACAAGAAGATGGCTGATGAGGACGCCTTGAGGAAGATCCGGGCAGTTGAGGAGCAGATAGAGTACCTGCAGAAGAAGCTGGCCATGGCCAAGCAGGTGGGCACACTCTCTTTGTTTAGTTGGGTTTTTAAATAAATGTTACTTGATAAGTTATTGACAGTGCAGTGTGCTCTTTCATTCCAGTCTTTTTCTTTTTGTGAATGTTTTTCTCCTATATGTACATTTGTTTTTAGACTGACGTCTTTCATTCTTTATTATTTTGTTTTATGTATTTGTGAGGCAGGAAATTTATTTTCAAATTGGGTAGCCAGTTGTTCAAACATTGTTTATGGAGGGATCTATCCTTCCTCTGCTGATCTGGAATCAGGAGTGAGTCTAAATGGGGAAAAAAAAAAAAAAATATATATATATATATATATATATAAGGTTTTATATACATTATGATTACAAATATACAAAACTGGGCGCCTGGGTGGCTCAGTCGTTAAGCGTCTGCCTTCGGCTCAGGTCATGGTCCCAGGGTCCTGGGATCGAGTCCCACGTAGGGCTTCCTATTCCATGGGAAGCCTGCTTCTCCCTCTCCCACTCCCCCTGCTTGTGTTCCCTCTCTCACTGTGTCTCTCTCTGTCAAATAAATAAATAAAATCTAAACAAAACAAAAAACCAAATATACAAAACTAAGAAAAACATGCCCCCAAATAGGTTATAAATAAATAGTGTGTTAAGTGTGGTTGTTTCTGGGTCACAGAACTGTAAAGACTTTTCTCCTCACAGTCTCCTCATAACACAAAATATAAGTCAAAATATTTTTAGGTACTGGGCACCTGGGTGTCTCAGTCGGTTTAGCGGCTGCCTTTGGCTTAGGTCATGATCCCAGAGTCCTGGGAATGAGGCCCATGTCGGGCTCCCTGCTCAGCAGGGAGTCTGCTTCTCCCTCTGCCTCTCCCCCCCCACTCGTTCTCTCAATCTTGCTCTCATGCTTTCTCAAATAAATAAATAAAATCTTTAAAAAATACATATTTTTAGGTACTGATCTTCACCCATCAGATTGTTGTGCGGTACTGTTGGAAAGTCTGTAGTGAAATGTGATATTACAGTTGTGGAAAAGTGTGGGAAAATGGGAGGTTTTGTGATAGAAGTTCTCTTCACCAACTGCTACTTGATCAGTTTGCTGCATTATGGTGTGTAGAAGTTTTGTTTACTCTGAATATAAATCAGCTGAGCATCAGATCATCAGTGCCAGTGGCTTCAGATAATAAGGGCTTCATTTGTATTCCTCGGGCTAACCTAACTGACAAAACTAAGCTGCTTAAAACTGAGTTTCTCTGTCACTAGGTTAATTTATTTCTGAATGAACACTGGGAAAGTTTAGTTTCCAGTGCTCGTTTCTTTGGAGTTAGAAGATTCTATTAAAATGAGGGTTCTTTCTCCGTATTTTAGGAAGAAGAGGCTCTCCTCTCGGAGATGGATGTTACAGGCCAGGCCTTTGAAGACATGCAAGAGCAAAATATCCGTTTAATGCAGCAGTTGAGGGAGAAGGATGATGCAAATTTCAAGCTCATGTCTGAGCGTATCAAGTCAAATCAGATCCACAAGTTACTTAAAGAAGAGAAGGAGGAGCTAGCTGACCAGGTTTTGACTCTAAAGACTCAGGTAATTTGAATAGAGCTTGCCAGAATTCTGTTGAAGTAGGGCACTTTCTACATGCATTAAAGAATGATTATTGTGGCATTTAAAAAAAAAAAACAACAAACCCTGAAAATGTGTATTGTTAGCATTCTGGTATAAATGTATATTTTTAGCATTCTTTTAAACAAATTATACATCCCTGCAAAGAAGTACAGTTTAGCTGTTAAAACAAATATGGATCTGCTAGTATGGAAGATGTTATCATTAAGTGATTTGTTTTATTATCCCTTTTATGTTAAAAATGTGTACGTCTTTGTGTGTGTGCTGTGTAGTTTACAAATTTCTGGAAGGCTGCATGAGAAACAGAGTGGTTACCTGATTACCTCTGGATGTTGGGATGAGAGTCTGTGGGGGTGTGACTTGACTTTTTACCCTTTCATGGTGACTCCACTTTGTGTGTGAATTTCAAGAAAAAGATTGCTTTAGAACTTCTAACCATTCTGAGAGATACACATGGCCTTTGTTTGAGCTATAATTTACATGGCCTAGTATGAACTGCCAGACTTCGAGAATTAGTATGACTGAAAAAGGTGAATATCTGTAAATGTAATTCCTTTTGCTCTTGGCAATTTTGGAGAAGAATTTTCAGTGGTTTCTTAAACTCTTGCTTGAATCATCAACAATGATTTTTTTTGTTTTTTTTTCATATGAAAAGGGAAGCTTTTAAGTATTGTGGTCTTGCATGTATTTTGAAGGGTTCATGGGTAAAGAGAGTGATGATTTGAGATTTCTAACAGACTCTCTTTTTGTGGGCCTATGGATTAACAGCGCCTAGTAAGTTCATAGTTTTTTTCTTTCCTGTTTGTGTTAAAGTATGATTTTTCTTTTTCAAAGGTTGATGCGCAGTTACAGGTAGTAAGGAAATTGGAAGAGAAGGAGCATCTGTTACAAAGCAACATTGGCACGGGGGAGAAGGAGCTGGGTCTTAGGACTCAAGCCTTAGAGATGAATAAACGCAAGGTAGGATTGCTTACTCTGTAATCTAAAGTTAGTCTCAGAGGAACAAATAAGTAGGACACGGATGAAATTATAGGTTCACTTTCTTCTTTGGACCGGGTTAACGTTTTGCCTCCTTAGAAATAAGTGGACGCTATTTGTACATCCCACCTAGGCGATGGAGGCAGCCCAGCTGGCGGATGACCTCAAAGCGCAACTGGAGTTGGCTCAGAAGAAGCTCCATGATTTTCAGGATGAGATCGTGGAGAACAGTGTTACCAAAGAAAAGGACATGTTCAATTTCAAACGAGCCCAGGCAAGAGCAATTGTGTTTTCTTTACATTTCACCTTTTATGTATGTTCTGAGCTCTGAAATGTTATGAAAGAGTCATTGGTCTGATGTGTGTCATCTCCTACTTGATTATAAGTTCCTTGAGTGAAGAGACCAAGTCTGTTTTCTTCACTGCCATATCCCCCAAAGCCTGTCACGGTGCCTACCAACCGGTGGGCATGAAATACGTACTTATGAATTGAATGAATTGGTAAATTTGTAAAGAAGTAGCAACATATCAAACTAGAGGATTTTAAAGTTCTATAGTTTTTCTATTTTTGGCATGTCCAGTGTTTCTCATGATGACTTTCTATCCTTATCCATACATCTGTAAATTATTTTAATCCACTCTACCTTCAGCTTGAAAGTAATTGCCTTAAAATAAAGTTGCTTATCAAGTTTTTCATCTTTTTTTTTTTTTTAATTCTTAGACTGTATTTTTACAGAACTGCATTGACAGTAGTTAGGTGCAACTCAGTTTGGTAATAGGATTATGGTTTTGTGCTCTGGAACAAAAGAAGGTATTTGCCATTCCGGTTCTCTGCATTCCTAAGAGATAATTGGCCGGGAGAGGACAGAAAGTCCTTTCTTTGCCGAGCAGAAAGTTCAAGTTGGAGCAATTTTTTTCCTCAGAATGGCAGGTCTGGGGGAGTGCGTCTAATGGGTGTGCTCTCTTACCACAGGAGGACATCTCTCGACTTCGAAGGAAGCTGGAGACCACAAAGAAACCAGACAATGTGCCCAAATGTGATGAGATCCTGATGGAGGAGATTAAGGATTACAAGGTTAGGAAAACTGCCTCGGTGATTTCTTTGTGTTCTTTTTGTTCAGGCCTGAAGTGGCCTGCTAATAGACTGGGAGAATAAACACCGAACTTATTTACATGAAGGGAACCAGAGGATGGTTTCTTTTGGGCGGCGGTGGCACTCTTGTCTTCGTGCTCGTTTGCTTCCATATGATAGCCATTTAAACCTTTATGGTCGATCAGACTCTGACTACTTCTTTTTTTTTTTTTAGGCACGCCTGACCTGTCCATGTTGCAACATGCGTAAAAAGGACGCCGTACTGACCAAGTGTTTTCATGTTTTCTGCTTTGAGTGTGTGAAGACACGCTATGACACCCGTCAGCGCAAATGTCCCAAGTGTAACGCCGCGTTTGGTGCCAATGATTTCCATCGCATCTATATTGGTTGAGCCAAGCCAAGAGTAGAAGAGGGAGTGGCTAGACAGGCACTTCTTCATTAAGCACCAAAACCTCTACCTCTTCTCTCCTTGACTGTCACTTACAGGGCAGTTTGTCTGCCAGCGACCTTTCCTTCACAGACTTTACGTCCAGGCTCTCCTCTCTAATAGCTAGATGATTTCAGGGAAAAGGACCGGTAAAGGCAAGTCTTGGGTTTAAGAATGAATTAAAAACAAACAACTCTCATTTGTCTTCCCACCAGCTTATTTCTTTCCTGCTTTTAGATTTCCTAGCATTTTCTTCTTCAGGCTTACTATATAGTCTTGGATTTCCATTCCTCCTGAAGAAGTAGATTGGTGTTTCTGACACGGAGAAGGGAGCAAAGAAGAGTGGAGACCTACGGCTGTTTTGGGGGGTGAGGGGGATCTTTTAGAAATAAGCTCTCTGTGGGCACAAACATTTCTTGACTTGGGTAGTAAACTTTTTGTAAAGTTGGATTATAAAATGGTATAATTGTGCCACTTTTTCCTGGATGGTTTGAAGCCTTAATGAAATTATGTCCAGGATGATTCAGTCCATTTTCTCTTCACTAACAAAGTAACTTGTTAAGGTCAGCTGGGTTCCATGTTGGAAGTTATTTAAGTTTTGAATGTCCTACTCATTAAAAAGTCTTTAAATTTCTTGAGGCCAGAATAATTTCAAATTTAGTTTTTATCTTACAATGAAATCAAGCTTGGGGAGGCTGGGGAGCAGGACTGAGACGATAAAGAGATCTTCTGGGTACCTGGGAACTTGGTACAGAGAGGCCTTAGTGAGCTATGAATTACTCTCATCTGCCTCTCTGCAGGGATTGCTGTGATCCCTGTTTTCCGGAAGATTCTCTGTAACGTTTCTGTAGGACTTTATACTCCATAAGCTTCAATTAAAGCAGGATTCAGTTTGTTTTAGTGTTCGTGTTTTTCTTGGGCAGCAGGTGGTTTGGGTTGGGATAGTTACTGTTTATGACATTTGGCTAAGAAGGCTGGCTGCCCAGCATCAGGGGACTGCAGCCTCTGGAATATTGTGGCAGAAAACCACTAGTCCCATGGGGAGCTGGATTTAGGGGAAGTTCCTCTAGTTGGGAAGAGCAGGGAGCCTCTAGTCCCAACTAGTTTGAAGTCCCAGCAACATAGCTCTTAGAGACATTTTGAGATAATTACCAAAAATGGTGATGATTTTTGGACAGTCTGGCTTCTTACTATGGAAGAGGCCAATGAATGGGCTTCAGGAATACCCACAAATTGTATACAAAATTTTGTTTGTGTTGTATGCACTTTATTCACAGCTTTTTTCAGATTCTCAAAGGAAATTTGAAACCTCACAATCCTCCAAAAAAATCACAGCGCCTGGGTGGCTCCGTTGGTTAAGCATCTGATTCTTGATTTCGGCTCAGATCATGATCTCAGCGTCCTGGGATTGTGCCCCACATCAGGCTCCTTGCTCAGTGGGGGGTCTGCTTGAGGATTCTCTCTCCCCCTTTCCCTCTGCTCCCCCCACGCACTGTCTCTCTCTCTAAAATAAATTTTTTTAAAAAAGATTTATTTATTTATTTGACAGAGAGAGACACAGCGAGAGAGGGAACACAAGCAGGGGGAGTGGGAGAGGGAGAAGCAGACTCCCCGCTGAGCAGGGAGCCCGATGTGGGGCTTCATCCCAGGACCCTGAGATCATGACCTGAGCTTAGGGCAGACGCTTAACCGACTGAGCCACCCAGGAGCCCCTATAATAAATCTTTAAGAAAAAAGAATCATTGTTCTAGATCCATAAGGAACTTTTTAGAAAATTTCTTTAATGCTTATATAGAATGCCAACTTCAAGGATTATTGGAGAAGTACTAGAGTCTTCCCTTTCTTTTTTTCAGGTCTTGTGGGGATGGTCTCTTTTTTCTTTATTTTGTTGTTATCTTGGAAATTGTCTTGGCAATTTGGACCAAAATCAGGGTTGATAATGCTTTAAGGCATATATCTTAACTACATGGTTGGCTTTTAAATTCTTACCTCCATAGGGATCTTTTTCAAGATCTCAGCTATTTCTGCAAGCTGTTGCATTCTTTTTTTTTTTTTAAAGATTTTATTTATTTGACAGAGAGAGACACAGTGAGAGAGGGAACACAAGCAGGGGGAGTGGGAGAGGGAGAAGCAGGCTTCCCGTGGAACAGAGAGCCTGATATGGGGCTCGATCCCAGGACCCTGGGATCATAACCTGAGCCGAAGGCAGACGCTTAACGACTGAGCCACCCAGGCGCCCCAGCTGTTGCATTCTTATATGAATTCCCATTGGGATTCCTTGTTTGCTTTTTTTAATCTCTGTCCAGATCCACAAGGCATCTTTGTTCTTCAAGGGCAGGAGTTCTGTGCACCTATATAGTACTACGTACATGCCACTTGAGTGATGAATGTGATTTGATGTTGTGAGGATTCAAGTGGGCCCCATGGTGTATGGTCAGCACTCCGGAGTCTGATATTGTGGGGATTCATGGGAAGATTCTGGAGAATAGAGAAATGATCACTTGTCTTCTTTTAGACCTACTGGGATGGTGATGCTCGCTTCTTGAAGGAAGGTATATCCGCTCTCATCAGTTTCCATGATCATTTGTTGGTGTGGAATGCCTTTCAGATTTGGACTTTAAGGTTTTTGCTGAGGATTATCAATTGATAGATAAACCCAAGTACCAGTGAGTATGCAGAGAAGTTTTGACTAGTTCTTACCACGAAAGTCTGCCTGATTCGACGTGATAAGACAGCTACATTGAGAGTAAGTAGAAACTGGTGCGTTGTGTACATGTTGGATTGGGTTTACATAATAGGAAACCTCTGGTATGGAAATAACCTAAACATTTCCTAGATCTGTAATTGTCCCACCACACAGAAATTGAGCTTTACTTTCTGGGGATTTCTCCCCAGATTTGGTCTCTTCCTAATGTTAGATATTAAGGTCTTATTTGTGGCATATATCACAGGTCCTAAAATTAGGACAGAAAGAGCAGTGTCTTAACAACATAGTCCCCATTATCCAGCAGCAGGCCTGGCCCACAGCATTCAGGGAAGGTCCGCATGGTTAAGTTAATTCAGCTCCTTGCTTCTGCTAACAGTTCCTCAGAAGTCTGCTTTATTGGACCAGTGTGTAATTCAAACCTGACTCATTTTTTTTCACCCCCTAAGTGGAAACAATTTTTCCTCATATATTGGAAGTAACCCTTCAAATTTGGATCATCCTGAAATATATAGCTTTAAATTTCCTTTCATGGTGGTAACAAAGGAAATTATTATGAATTCTGAAACTGATAGCTCTGTTTGAGGCAATCCGTGATAGCTATGGCTTCTTTTATAGGTTTAGTCTTTTTTTTTTTTTGAGGGAAATTGTAGACAAAGTTGGAAGCATAGTATATTTGCATTAATAGAGTAATACTATGAGGATTTCAGGTTACTGAAATCTACGGAGTGGAATGATTTGAAAGCTAGGATGTGGGAGCTAAAAGGGACCTCAAACCGCGTACTTATTTTATTTTTAAAATTTTTTAATTTAAATTCAATTAGCCAACATATAGTACATCATTAGTTTTTGATGTAGTGTTCAGTGATTCATTAGGTGCATATAACACCCAGTGCTCATCACATCACTTGCCCTCCTTAATGCCCATCACCCAGTTACCCCATTTCCCCCCCACCCCCACCTCCCCTTCAGCAACCCTCAGTTTGTTTCCTAGAGTCAAGACAAGAGTCTGTCATGGTTTGTCTCCCTCTCTGGTTTCTTCCCATTCAGTTTTCCCTCCCTTCCCCAATGGTCCTCCTCACTATTCCTAATGTTCCACATATGAGTGAAACCATGTGATAATTGTCTTTCTCTACTTGACTTACTTCCCTTAGCATAATACCATCCAGTTCCATCCACGTTGATGTAAATGGTAGGTATTCATCCTTTCTGATGGCTGAGTAATATTCCATTGTATATATGAACCACATCCTTTTTAGCCATTCATCTGTTGAAGGGCATCTCAGCTTCTTCCATGGTTTGGCTATTGTGGACATTGCTGCTATGAACATTGGGGTGCATGTGCCCCTTCTTTTCACTACATCTGTATCTTTGGGATAAATACCTAGTAGTGCAATTGCTGGGTTGTAGGGTAGCTCTATTTTTAACTTCTTGAGGAGCCTCCATCCTGTTTTCCGGAGTGGCTGCACCAGCTTTGTATTCCCATGTCCTTATTTTAGAGATGAGGAAACAAGTCCCAGGGTCACTCAGTTTAGCAGCAGAATCATAATGTGGCAATCAGACCTCTGTTTTTTCTTTTACCCTAAGTAGAGACATGTACCAATAGAATGCATGTCATCAGGAAGATAATAAATGAAAATACTTGAGTCTTTTAAGTCTTTCTGAAGATTTCTAATTTATGTAGGCTCTCTGCCAGGCCCTAGATTAGGACTGCATATTCTTCCCCTATTCATTGAGAGTTCCCATAGCACTTTGTTCCAGAGTAGAACTGAACCAAAGGGATCTTAGATTTCTCCTTGCTCACCCAGCCCAGCCCTTTGATGCGTTGTGATGCCAGGTGCTGTGCTAAACATGTTTCTCGTGAAGCCAGACTTAGGATGAGTATGGCCCTGCCTCTTATTAGGTTATTTCAGCTCTCTGTTTCAGTTTCTTAATCTATAAAATAATAACTACATTATAGAATTGTATTGAGGATGAAATGAGTCAATATACACAAAACATTTAGCGGAATGCCTGGCAACTAGTAAATGCTCAAAATACTAACTTGTAGGGCGCCTGGGTGGCTCAGTTGGTTAAGCGACTGCCTTCGGCTCAGGTCATGATCCTGGAGTCCCTGGATCGAGTCCCGCATCGGGCTCCCTGCTCAGCAGGGAGTCTGCTTCTCCCTCTGACCCTCCCCCTTCTCATGTACTCGCTCTCTCTCATTCTCTCTCTCAAATAAATAAATAAAATCTTTTAAAAAAAAAAAAAATACTAGTATTGCAAATAAATTGAGAGGTCAATTTTTCTTCTACATTTTCTCCTTATTTCTAGGCAAAAAGAAGACTGACATGTTTAGAATCTAGATTGTATGTGTTTATTTATGTCTATCTCTAAGTCCACCTGTGCTGGTTAAATGATATCATGGCCAGGTCATGCCCAGGCATCAAAAAGTTAACTTCATTTGCTCACTGTCCTACAAACAAATAGAACGTATGTGAATGATAGCCAGTACCACCCAGCAGTGAGGACCCTGATCTTCTACTATAACCCTCTTTAGCCTAAGATCCTTTAATGGTTCCTGTAGTCTTTGGGATACAAATCCGATTTAGCATAGGGATCTTGCCTCTGCTTTTCTCTTTGCAGTCCTTACAGCTTGTTACCCACCTGTGCTTTATTTTTCTATCATACTGAGTTATCTGATGTTCCTATGTTTTTTGATTGTCATAGTTTCCCAACTCTGGAACTTAGCACATTCTGTTTCTTTTACCTGGGGTGCCTATTAACCCTCCTCTTAGTTTCTCCACTGCAGGTGCGCGCACGTGCACACACGCACACACGCACACATAGAGGACAAGTGTCTTTTTCGCCTCCACAGTACCTGATATGCATTTATCAGAATATACGCCACATTGGTTTGCCAGTTTGTGTCTCCCTGCTGGACTGAGCTCCATGGGGTCAGAATCTGCTTTTTCTCTCTCGCGAGCAGCTAGCCCAATGCCGGGCTCAAAATCAGCATCCAAACAAGGAGTGACTGATGCAAAACAACCTTGGGTAAGTTGGCAGTTGAGCTAGGTTACAGTAGGTGTGTATTTGTACGAGATTTGACGAATGCGTCCCGCTAGCAGCTTCACGCTGGCAAGGTGGCCAAGCAGCTGAAACTGCCGGGTGCGTCAGAAACCGCAGCGGGCCTGAGACTGCCAGACTGCTCAGGGATCCTCAGCTGTGTCTGTACCAGTTCTCGGTCCAGAAAGCCAAGAGAGACGCCTACAACAGCTCTTTCTGTGAGACTTGGGGCCACAGTGTTGAGTTCAGTGGACGTGGCAAGGCAGGTGCAGTTTGTGCATCGGCTTCCTTCCCTGTGGAGCTGGGGGCCCAGCTGAGGCATGGGCCGGAGCCGTGATGGCAGAAAGACTGAAGGGGGGGTTGGAGGAAGGAGAGGGGGTTGTAAGGCAGCGATCAGAATCCTGACAGTGTAAAATGGGTGTTCTGGAATTGCACTGCCTGTGTGTGAATCTGTCTTGGCCACTCCTCTTCCTAGCCGGGTGACCTTGGACAACTTCCATAATTCCCTGAGCCTTAGTTTTCCCATCTGTAAACTGGAGGTCTAGTTTATCTACTGTAGACTAGGTCTAGAGAACCTGTGTCATGGGGTTTTAATGAAGCTGGAATAAAATAAATGCTCAATAAATGTTAGCTACTATAGTATTGTCTATTGACAGGTTGTGAAAAGGACAGCTTGTGAGAAGGTCCCTGAGCTCAGAGACCACGCCCATCTTATTATTCACTCTGTGTCTCCAGCACTTGGCACGTAAACACAGGCTGTGTAGCAGCTGGTTGTTGAATTACTAAACGAGGGTGGCCAGGGCAGAATTTTTTAGACATCTCTCAGTATTGTGGCTTTTCCTAGAATGTCTTTCAGATGAAGCCATTTCGATTGAACTTTGTGATGCCTGGGCTCTGAGTTTTCTCAGCATATTTTGTGCCACGTCGACTCTACTAAGGAAACAAGTATAAATCCTAGCATGAGTGGGTCTCCTGTGAGGAAGGGGCTGGTACCACGTCCACATTTGAATCCCCCAAGACAATGCCAGCAGTACATCAGAAAATGAAGTTTCTATCTGAACATTTATTCCACAGTCATAGAAACTGAAGATGGAAAAGACCTGAGAACATCTAGTCCATCCACGTGGTTGTACAAGAAAAGTGGCTGGAGCAAAACAGCCTATTCACTTCATGCTCACAAGACAGCATTTCAGTTCTTCCTGGACTGGAGCGATTGCACACACGTTAAAATGAAGACACAATGCAAACACTCTTTACAAACCTTAAGAAAATACCTCTAAGTACATTATTTTCATAAAATGATTGGGAACAAAACGAAAAAGAGTGAGGGACTCCTGGATTAGATGGGTGGCGTAGGTAGGTGAAGAAAGGAATAACTCAACAGTGCAGCTAGTGGAGTGGTTTTGATGACTAAAACACAAGTTCTTTCCATGACTGGTTGGATTTTCTGGTTTGCTTATCAAAAATGAGTTGGGAGGAGAGAGGCTCTAAAGTAGTTTCTTTCTTTCGCCTTCATTCTTTATCCATGCCAAGGAAGTGCTTATTAGCTCCAAGGCCCTATTAGATCCAACACCGAGAAGCCCACTGCCCCGATGTAGCCGGGTTTTACTTGGCAGTTGCTTCACTGACCACTTCCCTGGTCGGCACGGAAGCAGCTCCTGCAGAGGGTTTGTGCAACAGCAAGAACCATGAATGATGGAGTCACCTCCAGGCACGTTAAAGACCTCAACTGATTGTGTCCCTGTGGCTGCCTCACTTGGCTGTCCCATTTTTCCAACTCGTCTTTAATAGTTGGAGGGGTCCCCTTGCTGCTCCTCTACCTCGAGGCATCCGCACTCTGGGGCCCTCAGTATTATTTACATGAAGCACGTAGCCTATCTGTTCCTGCTCACCCACCATATTGTATTGTGTGCTTCCTGTGCCAGGAACTTCCCCTTGGAAAACGGGGTGGGGTCTGCGACACAGTCAGGTCGTCCGGCTGCCTAGCACCAGAGCTTGGAAAAGAACGGACCTTCCTCATCTCATGAAATAGGAGCCCGGACGAGGAGGCAAGGGAGCAATCCCTTACCTCTTTCTTCCTCACTAAAATACCATCCTCCGCCTGAAGACTTTGATCTTTGTGGTTTTTGAGCCTGAGGGGAGTTGAAAGGACAGGTGGAGCAGAACAGAAAGGAGGGTTTTCAAAGGACCCACCATTTCATGAACTCTTTTTATAAAACACAACACACTTTCACAGACTGCAAAACACTGTTCAGTTACTACCGATAACGACAACCACCGCTACTTGGGGCCGCTTCGTTCCACCACAAGCAGCTATGCGGTTCCTCTTCATCCAGAACACGGAGGCATTCCAAGCGATGCGGACGGCAGCAACCTGCTTTCAGCCCCTGCTGCTGCTGGCCAGCCCCTGGCCATCCCCTTCGTGGGTAGGCAGGGCCGTGCGGCTGCTACCGCCGCTCAGAACACCGCAGGAGAGAAGCTTAAGGTAAACCCCTTAAGCACACAATACAAAAATCCAAACTTACAAAACAGATACGTTAAGGGAGAATTAATTGCATTACAAAAGGATTCTTTACTTTACAAAAGAATTCACCTCTGGGTTCCTTTAAATAGCCAGCTTCTCAAGAACAGTCAGGAGGAGCTGAGTTAGAAAAGGGCCCGAGTCCATGAGGAGCATGGCTGGCTCGTCGTCGGGAGGTGCCCCGGCTCATCGGGCCGCGCAGAGCAGGACGGCAGGCGCTGCGGCGTCCTCGGCTCCTGCAGATGGCTGGGGGCGGCTACGAGGCAACGTCTTCCAAAGGCAGGTGCAAATCTACGTCGGGGCCTGGGGGAGAACACGGGAGGACAGGGCATTTCAAAGCAGGGCTGTCCTTTCTGTTTCCTGGGCTCCCCGTTTCCTCACTGTTTCATCTGCGAGGTGGATGAAGTCTAACTAGAAGCTTCTTACCTCCCTCATCAGTCTCTCTGTGCCTCCATCCACCCCAGGGTTTTCTCAGACAAAAACAACTAAAGTGTTATCTAATTACAGCGGAAGGTGTTGTCTCTCCCCGGGGACTGGGTAGCTCCTGGTGGAAACGCAGGGGAAATTTTGTGATTGCGGAGCCTTTCCAGTGCTGTGCAGCTGTTACAGAGCACGGTGCTTGGGACAGTGCTGTGAATTCGTGCTGGGCATCCCGACAGATGAGGCCGGGGCACAGTAAGTGAGAACCGAGCAAGTCTCGTCCCAAGTGGTGCCCAGGGGTGGGAGCGGCTGTATGGAAGGTGAATCAGCAGCTGTGTGCTACGATGTAAAAACCTCTCAAAAAGGCTCTTCTCCCCAGGCCGGGAGCAGCCATCCTTCTAGAACAGTGTTTCTCGAAGAGTAATTTTTGGATCACACGTGTCAGTCACCTGGGGGAGTTGGTTAACAGGTTTCTGAGCCAGACTCCCCACCTCACCCCATCTTCCGGGGAAAAAGGCTCTGTCGGTCAGCATTCTAATGGGTTCCTAGATGCCTCGCATCTACACTAGCACTGGGAACTGGTGTTCCATAGTTCCCCGTGACTTTTCCTTCCTGCACGCACGTCCACGCCACTGCACCCGGGACAGGGATGTCTGGGATCAGGAAGCCAGGTTACTGATAATCAGTTCCTTGGGGGCATCAGAGGGGGCCTGGGAGAGAACGGGAGTAGGTGTGGGGCTGGGAGACTCGCGTGCTAGTTACCTGTACAGAGCTGGACCGCACAGGGCACCATCCCATATGTTAAAGCTTGTGGTGTTTGCGGGGGGGGTCCGCTTTAGGAATTCCTAAAGCTAAGACGCAACTGCCGATTTGAGAGCGGGCTAGTGTGTGGTTTGCTGAGCCTTTCCACTTAACCCACAGAACCAGCTTGCATGCCCCGTGCGGGCAATAAGCAGGGGTAGTCCAGTTTCATCTAAGGCCATGTCCTTGCTTTGCTTTGCTTTCCTTTATAAAAGGCACACTCTGTGGTGGAGATGTGTAGTTAGAGTCGAAGTATTGTCGTATTCCTTCCTTAGCCAAATTGTTTTTCTGGCCCAGAGCTTTTGTTCTCAACATGGTGTACATTTTTAATGCCTCTTCTGCCTGTCTTATTCCCGCTCACCACATCCCTGTCCCCTTTCATAGTGGCACGTAAGCTGTTCCTACTAAATGCTGGTCAGGATGGTGTCGGAGACACGGGACCCTCTCAAAAACAGGGCTCCTGCTTGATCTGGTCCATCCTTGGTCTGCTGTGATGCTAATGAGTTCGCTTAATTGTTTGCATACCCACACCTCTGGCCCTTATCTGGCTCCCCGTTCAGAATGCAGGAACAAATCTAGTTGGGGGAGTTGTATCAAAAGCCACAACCCTGGATAATCCTGTTCTATGCAAAGATTAAAACCACATATGAGTAACATTTTATCTCTTGTTGGTGCGAGTGCAGAGAAAGGGCTAAAACCCAGAACTACTAGTATGGTACCCAATGAGGAGCTGGGGTTGCCTGGTCATTCATAGATCCTTTCCACGGAGTTTACTCCTAATTTACCATCACTGCTCTGAAAGACCCCTACCCTGGAGAGCTAGGGAGTCAGCTTGGGAAGAGCTGTGGCTGATTTTTAGGCTAGGATGGGCAGACTTGACCTCTAAGAGAGACCAAGACCTCCGCTTCCCCACACTTTTGGCAGTAGTTACAAAAGAGCATTACAAAGTGTCTCAAGGGCTCAGAGGAATGCTGGGAACTGGGAAGGGGAGCAGCATGGTCATCTAGGACTCACAAGTCCGGTTTGTCCTTTGATACTCTTCCAGCTCCGTTTTCCTGCTCACAGCCAGCTGCAGCTCCTGACGGATCACCTGAATCTGCTTCTCGAGCTCTGAGAGTTCCTGCATCACTGAGTTCCGAGCTCCATTTAGGGAGTCTGCCTTCCCGTTGGTGGTCAGCGAGGCAGGGAGCTCTCTTCTCCTTGGAGGGAGCGGGATGTCCTGGTGGGTCCGGATGCTCAGCTGGTTTTGTCCTCCCTCATCACTAAAGATGTATTTTCGTCGGTTATCCTGACTCAGATTGGAAGTATTCCACACAGTGAGCTGACGGGGTCCCACACTGGCCCTAGGAAACAAAGACATTTTAGATTTACCTTCCATTCTGCGGCTCTCAAAGTGCTGCTCCCCAGCTGTTGGCCATTTCAAACTGTGAATATGGAGCTGGACATGCATTCAGAAGACAGATTGCCACGGACAGACTGCCTGCTGGAGTGGCACAGGGACAAAAAGAGCCATTACAATGCTTTTCAACTGAAGTTCTTACCAAGTCTCAAGCTGCCCTGAAATTGGAATGGACGTATCATCTGGAGGGCTAATGGACCAGGGAGTGGCGTATTCTTTTTTGAAGAAGCCTGGATGTCTTCCCACTCCCATCCTGCCAGCGAGGCTCAGAGCACAGCACCGGCTCGAAACAGCCTCTAGCTACAAAGATGGCGCTTTAGTAAAAGCGAGAGCCTATTTGTCCACCTGTTGGGCTCTAAGCATAAGCCGGCCGGTAGAGACTATAAAACGGCTCATGCTCAGTCCCACAGGACTGCCCTGAAGTTTACTACTTGAGTTTGAGGAGAATAAAAACATACAAGCTGCAGGTTTCAGCAAAAAGTTTTCCATTATAGGGATGATTTTATGTGGGTCGAGAATGACAGCTCAGGTCTGAAGCTTTAAAAGAAACCCCAAGAAAGCCTCAAATTCTTGCTGGAATAATGAAAGTCAATAGAAACAGATTCACAGTCCTCTTTCAGGCTTGCGTCAAACCACCTGCCACCATGTCAGGGAGACGGCTGTAGAGAGCAAGACTTACTGCCGGGTGGGCACAAGAGGAGGGGATTTGGTGCCTGAAAGGAACTCTGACAGATGTAATGAGGAGAGTTTCTTGCTACAAGAACAGACTAGAGCCCCAAGCAGCATAGCTGCGGATTTCTTCTAGCCTTGTTGGAGGAGGAGGAGGGTTATGACCGCTTTTGCAATCCACCACAGGGCAAACCTACATAGAAACACTCTATTAAGTCCTTGTGTTTCTGTTCCCATCCATGTCACTGAATCAAGACTTTATTTCTGGACTCTTTCTTTCCGGGGAAGGGGAGGGACAGAGGGAGGGCTAATAAAGTTTCTTTCTCCTTTCCACCCATGTCCCTCAGTAATGTGACTTTGCAGCTCACCTCTATCAAGGAGGATTCAAGGGAAGAAAGTCTGGCTTTCCCTCCCCCTGGAATTTAGTCTGGTTTCCTGACTTGTTTTGGCCAAACTAGCAGAAATGGCAGGTGGCCGTTCCACGCCTAAACTTTGAAGAAGCCTCGTGCAGGTCCCCTGAGGGTCTCTCTCAGAACCCTGCTGCTGCAATGTGAATGAGTCCACACTAGTCTGCTGATGGTAACAGTGTGGAGAGAGTCCCCAGTCTTCCCAGTGGACCCAGCTGAGGCCATAGACCAGCCAGCCCTTAGCTGCTTTCCTCTCCCCCACAAGCTGGCTGCAGACATATAAGCAAATCCAGCCAAGATCAGCCAAGTCCGGCCCAGACCAGCAAATCGCACAGCGGACCCACAGATTGCTAACTTGCTGTTGTTTAAAATAACTAAGTTACTGAGATAATTTTCTCACACAGCAAAAACTAAGATACATGCCCCAAGCCATTAAAACACACATTCCAAACTCCCCTGCAGTTCCTTTACATTTCTCATAGTTTAAGTGGCATATAATGAGCAGGTGGCAACACAGTTTAGCTTTCATGTGTCCTGGGCTTAGTAAGAGTCTACAATGAACCCACTTACAGCTCTGCTGGCTTTAAACCTGGGTCAGGGGGGGCGGTTACAATTTTACTTTGAGCTGTACAGTTCCCTGTAAGTTTTCCTCCAAATCCCTTCCAATTGAGTTTGAAAAATTTCAAGACAATCTTGTTTGTGTGTGTTACACCATTTATAATTTTTGTATATCTTGGGGCAAGGGAAAATGGGGGTGTATTGGAAACCCAGTGGGGTGAAGTATAGACCAAAACTTACATGAAATCCCAGGTTGAATAAATCGAAGACTATGCATAGTGTCTTGCAATATCTACTTTTTCCCTCTGCTTTAAATAGAAAAGGAGTAACGTCTACTTTTGTATCATGGCCCAGAACTTCTTTATGCCTTTCCTCAAATCCACATGTTAAGAATTTGTTCATCTATCTTTTTTTTTAGCTCAAAGAAATCTTTATTCTCCAGCAGGTGCACACACATCCACCATCCCTGGTCCTCAGGGCCACACTCATCTGCATTCACCCACTTATCTATTGTTTTATTCATTCTATAAATATGGAGCATGCTGGAGGAATGCCGAATTGTAGCAGACATAGGCATTTGCATAGATACTCTTCCAAAAAAACGGGGAAAGAGTTTCAACCCAGCAGACCTAACTGCAGTACCATAGAATGATTCAGAGGGAGCACCTGGGAGGAGGGCATCTGCACAGTTTCCTGGCACCCAGGCAACCACAAAATCAGATTAAGTAGAGCTAACCGATCTGGTTTTCTGCAGAGCTTTGTACACATATCTGGGAATAGAATACAGAAGCAGAAGCAGAAGCTGGATTCCATGACAGACTCAAGTTGCTAGCATAACAAGTGTCCCAGTAATCGACATGTGGCTCTGGGCCACCTGTGAATAGAATATGACAGATACTGATGTCAGATCTGGTGTCTAATTGGAGGCCTCTTCAGTGTCTCGTTCTGTTTTCTATCGAACCTTCCTCAGCCTTAGTGTGTAAGATGACCAGTAGGTGAACTGCGTCTGGCACTAAAAATGAGCAAAATGAGCTTCCACATATCAATTCTGTAACCTCGGAATTCAATGCTCCACTACGGCCTTCAGAAGAGACATGACAGCTGTGGGGCCTCACTCACTGCATTTGAAAGGTCACAGCTGGGTGCTGGGCTGCAGGGAGGTGGCACAGGAAGTGTGGGCCCAGCATAAGCCAGGAGGGCAGGTTCTGCCTTAGCTCCTTCTCAAAATAAGGGGCTCCAGAAGGGAATCTGCCAAGAAAAGTGGACATAATGAGTGAAAGACACATTTGGTTCTCAGCGGAGGTGAGAGAGATGTGACTAGGAACCACATCACAGTTGGAAATGGGATCACTGGGCTTCCTGTTTCTATTACGGATGGTAAACACATGCTTTGTCATGAGACACTGTCTTCACCACTATGTCTTCTTGCGTTCCTCTGGTTAAAAATTTGTGTTAAAAAATGATTATAGACAAAATAGACGTAACATGACATAGAACAGCTGTGACCTGATTAGTCTCCAGCTTGTCGCCGACAGGGCTGCAACACGATGCAGGAATACCACAGCCTGAGAGGGCAGGAGGTGCTCACTGACTGGAAAGAGAGGCTTCCAGAGAGAATGGAAATGATGCTGACAAGCTAGATGCAAACTGGGGACAGGGGTCCAGCAGCAGTCCCAGAGGAGGTATAAACAATGAAAAAGAATGATGCTTTTCACCCCTTTTTCCCTTTTCCTCTATCATGAGTGAGAAGTGTGAGTGGCAGATTTCAAAATTACCCAGAAAGCCAAGCTTTGAGCTGAAGATCTGCCACCGGTGAGAGTTGCTCCTGAACAGAGGCCTCTGGGCACCAGAAAGGAGGAGGGCCGCCCCAGGGAGCAGGCTGCCAAGGCCAGCCAGGAGCCAGACGGAACGCTGCCGGCATCTTTAGCCACCACAGTCACCCACGGGCTGCATGCGGGGAAGGGGTCCTCCAGGCATTTAATGCTTGGTACTCCCTATCACTGGGAGGCTTTTCTGGCGAGTTTGTAGTAAGAATGCCAGGAAATAGATGAAGCAGAACACGTCCGCTGCATATTTCAAATATTCCTAGGAGTGCTGGAAAGGAGTGGGGAACAGACACATGTCAGAAAGGCAAAACGGCACGAAGCGAACGGCCTGCAGGACTCGTGAATTCAGGCTTGCGTGTACTCTGTGCACGGTAATGAGAGCTAAAGTGGCTTTGTTTCCGGGCCTTTCCATGTATTGTCTTGTTTAATCCTTACAGCATCTCTAGGAAGTGGGTACTGTTTTTATCTCAATTTCACAAACGAGGACATGGAGGCACAGCGAGTTCAGAGAAATACCTTGCTACGCCCCATGTAGGGCAAGGGTCCGTGACAGGTTAGGGTCTGGACGCGTGACTCCAGAGACCACAGCTGCACCCTTCACCAGGACGTACCCGGCCTATCCTGCATTTCCCTGTCCATATAGGTACAGACATGTTTTTTCTTCTTTGTTCTATTTCTGTTTGAAACCACATATATTTGCACTGCTTGTGTTACCAACAACTTGGTCCCGGTTTGATCTGAATTATTTATACATAATTTCCCCTTTGAGCAGGGAGTCCCAGTTACATCTCTCCACTTTTATCTTCACAAACATTAAAGACACCTGGCGCTGGCCTCTTCTTACCTCCTTTCCACACGTTTAGTCTTGAAACGCTGCTGCTTTTCCTCTACAAACGATGTGTTTAGTGCTCTATGTAATCTCTGGCAGAAAGAACAGATTCACACATACAGATCATTAGAAACACACAGTCTGGGGACCAAGTACCACCTGAGTTTAATAATGTATCTCACTGTTACAAATCTGGGCCTCCAGCAAATTTCCAGGGATGCCCGAAAACAGATCAACCTTCAGCCCTAAATCTCAAGAGAACCAAATTTTAATTCTAACCTCTTATTCTATCTAGAGGGGGGAAAAAAGTAATTCCAAGGAAGCTTTAGATATGCTCTGGGTCGTAAAAAGGTATGTGATATAAAGAAGAATCGTCACAACTAGTGTGTGGCAAAGGACCTTGCAGAATTGCTAAAGGTGAGTCAAAAACGTCTTTGCAGCCAAAACCAAGAAGGGAAGAAGCCGGAGAATTCCGCTAGTCACGTGAGCACCCGACGGAGGCCACCTGTCTGCGGAGCTCCCCTGAGGAGACCAGCTCCTTTCCAGGACGAAGCAGGAAGAGCAGGGTCCCATGTGACCGAATCAAGGACAGTGACCTAACTAGTAAAAAAGGGTCGCTGTCACCGACGAGCGGGGCGGCCTCACGGCCCGGCGCGCGGCCACCGCGGCGGCAGGAGGGAGCGGCCGGCTGGGCGATCAGGCTGGCGCCGGGCGCCCCCACCTCCCGGGGGGCAGATGCCACGGCCGCCACAGCCCCTTCTGCTCTCGGCGGGCTCTCGGCGGCCCCTGCCGTCAGGCCGAGCGGTGCGAGGGGGCGTGCGGCTCGGCCTGGCGGTCTCCGGTCCCGGGGCCGCAGCGCGCCCGCGTCCAGGCACAGAACGCCCATCCTGCGCGGCTCGGCCTGCGCACCGGCCGGCTCCCCCCTCGGGGCCCCTGAAAATGCGGACGGAACAGGGGCCGCTGGGTTCATCGGCAGGCAAGTAGGGGCTTCAAGCTCATTGAATGAGCTTCCGTTTTGGCTAGGAGAGAGTCTGTAGGAAGAAACTCGCACACCGTCTCCGCAGGTTGTCACTACTAAGGGAAACCAGGTGAAAGACAACTCCCATCGCTTCCGTGTGAGCAACAGCGGAGGGCTGGAAGCAGGGCGGGGGCGTCACGGGACAGGCTGATCTAAGGGGAAAGTGCGTTAATGGGATAGAGGGAGCTCCATCGTCTACACGGAGTTGTCTACGCCACCGCGGTTCTCCTGGGAACCTGGCACCTGTGTGACGTGGGGCTCCGCACTCCGCCGGGCATCCGTGGCAGTCCGGACGGTTCACACTGGAGCAGGCCGCCCGCGCACTCACCTGGCTGGTGTGGAGCCAGTACTGCAGCCTGGATTTGCTCTTGATCCGCGGCAGCAGCAGCCTGTACACCATGTGCTCCCCGACGGCTGTCAAGATGGACAGACCAAAGCCGATGCACAGCAGCACAAAGAGTCCAGAGAAGTGTTTGATGCCCATTTGCAAAGTCTGTGGCAGAACAGGGAAGGAAAGGCCGTGAATGCGAGGCTCCGCCTGGCCCCACGCTTGTTTTTAGATGCAGATACTTTTTTTTCCCCTGGACCGCAGGAGAGCTGGAAGCTACCCCTCCCCAGCCCTCCCCGGGGGCTTGGCAGGCTTCACTGGATTGCGTTGTGAGAGGGGCCCAGCCGGGGCGGACGGCCGCCGCGCAGCACGCTTCCTGGGGAGCCGCGCACGTACAGTCCTCTTGCATGAAGGGTCCCGGGGTCTGGACCGCCCTACTGGCTCTAGAGGGAGACTGAGAGATAGAGACCAAGGGTTGAAACAATTTAACATCCCGAAGCACTGACTAGTTATCAAGGAAAGAACCTTTCTCCGGGACACAGAATGAGTAGGTTTAAGGGGAAGGGATGACGAGTTTCAATAATTTCGACATTTAGATCTGGCAGGAACATGGAGATCATCTACTTCAGTGTTCTCATTTTACAGATGAGGAACCTGGGACCAGGGAAGTGAAGTAAATTCAGGCAGGTCACAAAATTAGACAGCCAGAGAGGAGGAAAAAAAAAGGGGGGGGGGGACCTAATATTTATTGATTGCTTATCTTTTTGCACTGAGATAGGTATAAAAACCACAACTTACAGTTGAAGAAACTAAAGTCCGTGCAGCTTTTAAGTGACCAAGCTGGTCCATAAGCCCATGTTTGTTTAGCTGTGAAGCCTGGGCTCTTTCTGCTGTACAACAAAACAGCAGCTGGGGCACCTGGGTGGCTCAGTCAGCTAAGTGCATGACTCCTGATTTCGGCTCAGGTCATGATCTCAGGGTGGTGAGAGTGAGTCCCACATCAGGCTCTGCACTGGGCGTGGAGTCTGCGTGGGGATTCTCTCTCTCCCTCTCCCCATCCCTCCCCTCCTCCCCCCCAAAAAAGCCAGCAGCAGTTACAGCAACTATAGTTACAACAACTGTATGTGGCAGGTACTTTACTATGTGATTTACATATGAGATCTAAGAGAATCCTTACGAGTTCTCTATGAAATGGGTATTATTCAGTCACGGACATCAATGACAAGAGTCAATCCTGCAGAAAGAAAGACTTTGGACACACTACTTCAGGCACTCTTTGAGGTACCACGGGATGAAGATAGGAGGGTTGTGTCCCTGCCTTTAATCAACCTGAGTCTAGGGATGGAGCAAACATTCATATGCCATGATACAGACACTGATCCGTGTCGTCTCAGTTTTGTGGAGAAGTTGGTTCATAAGAGAGGTAGAATGTGGAGGCTTGGGTGGGAAAGTAAGCACTCTGAAGGTTGTGGAAACAGAGGGAAAGAAGTGATGTCTGGCACAGTGATGTGGGGGCTGTGAAGCAGACCATGGTGGCTGAGGGGCAGGTCTGGTGCAGGAGGCATGCACCGTGAGGGAGAAACAGGGCCATACTAAGCAAGCCCTTGGATACCAGTGCTAAGGAGCCTGACGTCATCCCTCTGCTCGGGGTTTTTGGTCATCATCAGTAATTATTTAGCACTTAATATGTGGAAGGCATAGCTCTGAGCACTTTATCACTGTAGCAACTTGCTTACTACTCATAACAACCTATGAGGTAGGTACTGTCATCACTTCCATTTTATAGGTGAGGAAACTTAGGAACAAAATAGCTTAGCAACTTGTCCAAGGTCACACAGCTAGCAAAGGTTAGAGCTGGTGTACAAACCCAGGGAGTCTGGCTCCAGAGCCTATACTCTTAACCACCCTGCCTTGACTGACGTCAGTGTCTCCCCATTCTCCTGCAGGGCTTCTTTCATTCTCCCCACCCGAGTCCTGAAGAAACAGCTAGCCAGACGTGGTTCAGGCACGGATCCATCTCCCGGTTATGCCAGGACGTCCACCTGGGGGCAGCGTTCAGAGGCAGAACTTGGGGATTTCGACTCCAGTGGAGTCTGGGCCATGAAATCTCTTTTCCCCCATGACGGTACCCCCAGCAGTGGCTCCGTATCAGTGACGGCTGCTCGGATCCCTGGAGAACTAATGACTGGAGGTGAGCAGGGACATAGAGCATGGCCTGGTCTAGGCAACTGAGCACAAGGCAGGACAATAGGCCGATCACCTGAGAATGAGGCAGAAGCCCAGCGCTAGGGAATAAGGAATGCTGGTCTAGGAAAGGCAAGAGGTGTATCGGGCCCCGAGAGCTACGCAAGTACTAGGGCTTCTCCTAGGACAAGTGGTGACCAACTGTGTAACACTGACCTCCAGAAAGCAGATTACAAATATGTCTGAAAATAGCCCTTGGGCTGGACCTGTCGTAATGTGTACAGGATAAGGCTATTATATAAGGATTTAATGAGTTATTACTGCTATGGATGAAGGAAAAAATGGGGGAATTCATTTTTGACTTAACATCATCAAACAATCAGCAAAACAATAGACCGGCACCGCTTTCTTGTACGGTGCTGCCAAGATGAGGGAGAAAGATGTAACTTACAATGAAACATCTTGCCTTTTAAACACATGGCTTCCCCTTCCGTTTTTTTGTGCATGACAATAACTAATCTAATTTTCCTCTCCTTACCTCAATAACAAATAGGCTGGATTCAGTTTATTTTAGATTTTATTCATTTATTTATTTGACAGAGAGAGAGAGAGCGTGCGCACAAGCATGAGCAGGGGGAGGGGTAGAGGGGAGAGGGAGAATCTTGAGCAGACTCTGAGCTGAGCCTGACGTGGGGCTTGATCTCACGACCCTGAGATCATGACCTGAGCTGAAACCAAGGGTTGGACACTTAACCAACTGAGCCACCCAGGCGCCCCCTCTTTTTTTTATTTAAATTTCTGTTGTTTACACCCACATACTAATAGATTAATAGATATAGTTACTGTTTCTTTTAAATTGGGCATCTAATATGTGTGCCAGGCATCATTACGCATATTATGATCTTTTAACAACCCTTTAAGTATTATTATCCCCATTTCACATTCAAGGAAACTGACTCTCATAGAGATTAGCCACCTTCCCCAAGATCTTACAAGCTAATAAATGGGGGAGCCAGGCTGTGGATCCAGGACTGTCTGATGCTAAAGCCTGCACTGCCTTTCAAGTGAATCCCATTTATAGGTACTCCTTGCCACCTGGATCCCGGGATCAAGACCTGAGGCGAAGGTAGACGCTTAACTGACTGAGTCACCCAGGTGCCCCATGTGTCTAGGAGTGTTTTAGTGATATTTAAAGAAACTCGTTGGGATTTTTAGATGAGGTGGGAATGCTTTGGTGGTTTCTTTTCTCCCCCATTCAAAACAATGGAAAGGACTTCTACCATCTGGAAATTCACTAGCTAATGTATTTCCAGGAACGGACGAGATTCAGATAAAGGGAGATGCCTGTTCTGGCAAATGTTCTGAGCGGTCTCTGCCCAGATCATGAGCGCTCCCAGTGACACATAGAGGCCAAGACCACCAATTTCGTTGCTGCCTAAACTGTGCTTTGCATCTTGCTCAGATGTGGACATTTGAAACATCTGACAGCTGGTGAGATAACTAATTCTGAAACCTCCAGCAAGAAATGCAGTTCGAGTATTTCATGCATCATGCCTTAGATGTTACTGAGTCCGAAGAGCTAAGCCTCCCCAGCCCCCAGTGCACATCTCTCCACACACCCCAACTACACACTTTCTCTGGTCCTCGAAGGAGTTGGCTATACTTGTTTTCAATTCCTCTGTCCCCATTCACTTTTGGTCTATAACCTAGACAACTCCTGTCAAAGCCATCACAAAGACCTCCACATTGCCATGTCCAACAGTCATTTTTCACCTTGTATTCATGTATCAGGTTGGATACATAATCAGGAGGATTATTCATCCTCTTTGATATATTTTCTTCACTGTTTCTGGGATACCTCTCTCTTTGTTCTACTTCAGTCTTGTTTACTGTTTCCTCATCTTTCCGATCATAAATATTGGCATGCCTTTGATTCTTTAGCACTTTCTTATCCAGACTCATGGCTTTAAATCCTACCTATCTGCCAATGACTTCTAAATTTATATCTTCCCCAACTCCCTATTCAGTCTCTCTACCTGGATATCTAACAGACATCCCAAACTTAACACACTAAAATAAACTAATTTTCCCCACTGAAAACTGCTCTTCACATAGTCTTTCTCTTCAGAGAATCTCTGTCCTTGCTGTTGCTCAGGCCAAAAACCTTAGTCATCTTTAACTGCTCTCTTTCTTTAGCATCCCACACATAGTGTGTCTGCAAATATGGTGGACCCCACCTTCAAAGTATACCCAGAATCTGATGACTTCCCACCACCTCCACCAACTACTCTGGTCTATGCCACCATCATCGCTCACCTAGACTATTGAAATAGCCTTCTCTTTGGTTCCCTGACCCCCTCAGTCTGTCTTCTGCACAGCATCCAGCTTGGCTCCCTCAACATATCATGTCATTCAATGCCCGGCAATGGTTTTCCGTCTCATCTAGAGTAAACCTATGGCCTACATGACCTTCCACGATTTAGTCCCACACTTCCTAACTTCACTCTGCTCAGCTACTTGGGCTTCCCCTTGCTCCTTTAAGTCTATGGAGCAGCTGAGGGTCTTCATTTTCTGTTCTCTCTGCCTGTAACTCTTCTGTCAGCCATCAATACTGTTCCTTCCCCTCATTTTCTGCAAGTCTCTACTCAAATGTCATTTATCGGTAAAGTCTACCCTAAGCATGCGGTTAAAAAGGCAAAACCTGTCCCCCTCCCCTTCCTTTCCTGGACACAATCTATGCCCCTTACTCTGTTTTATTTTTCTCCTGACATAATATATATGAGTGTATTGCCTATTTCCCTTCTCACATAGAATGTAAGCTCCAAGAGGCCAGGGGTTTTGCCATTTTGTTCAGAGTGGACCTTGATTGCCTAGAACAGTGCCAGCATTTACTAGGTGTTCAATTAATATTTTTGAATGAATGGATGAAAGCATATGAAAGCTAGAATCTTTTTTGTATAATGTAAATGTATACAGATTTCCCCCCCAAACACTTTTGTATATCTCAGGAGAGTTTTAGAATAATTCTGTGAGGGAGAAAAGACAGAGACGGATATTCTCAGTTGATAGATGAGAAAACAGAGAGAGCTCGGAAAACCTGCCATCCTGACGTCATAATGCCAGCGTTCATCACTCTGGGGACTTAACTGGGGGGAAATATATTTACAATTAATAAAATAAACAGTTAGAGATTGAATGCCCTAATTTCAGCTGGCTTGTGTTGGGTGTGTACTGTGTTGATTTTATTTGCTTAGGACCCTTTCCTTGGGGAACCGCCCTCTCCCCCTTCATATGTTTTGGTGTGTCTACCAATCACAGACTCCCGGTTCTTTGGTCCCCTGAGGCCAAGCATGTGACCCAAGGTAAGTCAATTTGCATTTGAGGCAGAGACATTGTCACTGAAAGTGGTTGAGTCTGAGTCATTTCCAATGCTAGTGCCTCACAGACACGGTGCCCCGTTTCCTGCCACTACCGTCCCTGGAGTCCTGTGGTTCCTGAGACATCATCAGTCATTCTCCTCCTTACTTCAGAACATTGAGCTCCCCACTATTCTTTTGATAATCCCCCTTTTTCTTGCTTAAATTCATCTGTTGCTTGCAACCAAAGAACCTGACCTGATTGACTGCTTGAAGGACTAAGCTCCTCTAGCTCCGAGGTGTAAATAGAACCTATCTTGAGATAGACTTTATTTCTCAGGCAGAACACCAAAGTGAATGCATGAGTCTGTTCTAGGAAATTTTCTCTGACACAGTGAGGCTTTGCCTTTCTTTGCATGCCTCCAAAAGCTTGGTGTATAGCAGGTGCTCAATAAATGCCTATTATTAAATAAAGTATATATCTGACAAGAAACTTAGTTACAATTAATCTCAAGATTTCCAGTACCTATTAAAGTAGGCTTCCCCCAGAGCAAAATAACTACAAGAACCAGAGGAAATCATTTTATATTTTAGTGATCTGGTGCATTGAACTTTGCATTATCTCCTGTCTGTAAAGCCCAATCCTGGTGTTCAAACTAATTTTCTTCTTCTTTAGTAAGAACAGGTGTAGGGGAGGAATAATGATTTTAGTGAGAGGTAAAGAAAAGAAAGGCTATGGAGCTTCTGAAATATGGATGACTCCTGGATACTTGGAAGCAGGATGCGTAGGAAGCAAATGCTGTTTCTATTTATACACTTTTTTTCCCACCCACTATTTTGTCCAGAGGAGCAGCAGCTCCAGCAATCTGGCAGATTCATTGTTGTGTCCATACATATGACCCTTTGTGGGAGTGGGACAGAAGATGGAGACCTGCATGAGGTGTGGGCTCCGAGGCACCAAGGACAGCTCCCAGGGGATAGCGTTTGCCTGGCTGGACAGTAGGGTAAGGGAGTAAGGGGTAATCATTTGGGATTTCTAAAAAAATTAACAATAATCATGAAAAGGGAGAAAGAGGATGTTCACTCAGAGGATCTGGAATTTCCTCATCAATGAAGGCAGACTGAAAAATCACATTTAATAAAAGAAACAAACAGGGAGATGATTTGCAAAATCCAGCAGGACAACAACGCATAAGCGAAGTTAACAGTGCTCACACATTTGGATGAGCAAAATAATCTAGATGGACAGCAGCTGGTGTCTGTGGGAATGTCCCATCACTTCCCAGGCCCTGGGGCTGGGGCACCTCTGTCTTCTTTAATCTGGAATCTGCTTCATGGCTCCATCAACACGGCACTGCCCATGCTGCTGAGGAAGGGCTGCCTCTCTGTTCCTTGCGTTCCCCAAACCCCTGCTCCTTCTAGGCTTCGGGAACCATTTTTTAGCCTTGAACCTGGTGCTCAATTTGCTACATCAGTTCCATTGTGTGGTCTTTCAGAAATCTTATTTATTTTTAAAGCAACTCAGAAAAATATTTCTAAAACTTAGACATGATTAATCATAATCCTTTTCTTACACAAATACTCTCTTTTTTAAAAAAAATCTTATTTTTAATTGTCTTCACCCAATGTGGGGCTCAAACTCACAACCCTGAGATCAAGAGTCATAGGCTTTAACCGACTGAGCCAGCCAGGTGTCCCTACAAAATACTTTGTTCTTCCATTTTTCTCTCCTGAACTGCATATGAACCATATGCATATGTATTTTCCAGAGTTATGTTAACATAGCATATAACAACTATGCTTTTTAAAAAACCATTATTTTCTAAAAATGTGTGCATTTATACGGTGACTTTATTAATTTTGATGGCTTTATATTATCGCCTATTACTTACCATAATTGACCTAACTAATCTCAAACTGTCAGGTGTTTAATTTTCTTTAATATTATTTATTATTTATATGTGATAAATATTGCTGGAACAAAAAATCTTTTGTGTACAGCATTTAAAAAATTGGTTTTGATTCCCTGAGATATATATATGCCGTGGGTGGGATTAACAGGTCAGATGATGTAACTGTTTTGATGCCTCGTAATGTACGGTGAGCTTTCACCAAGTGTGAACGCTGTTCCTGGTGTTACCCCAATGCACAGAGTGCTCCCATCCTTGCAAGCCTGTTTTACACGTAATCACTTTTCTGGTTTTTTTTATTTTTTTAAAAGATTTTATTTATTTGACAGAAAGAGACACAGTGAGAGAGGGAAAACAAGCAGGGGGAGTGGGAGAGGGAGAAGCAGGCTCCCTGCTCAGCAGGGAACCCGATGTGGGGCTCGATCCCAGGACCCTGGGGTCATGACCTGAGCCGAAGGCAGATGCTTAGCGACTGAGCCACCCAGGAGCCCCACTTCCCTGGTTTTAAACATTTTGATTTGTATTTACTTAGTGAGGCTATTTTTTGATGTTTGTTTTTCCCATCTCCTTTTGTATGAATCATATATTTACATCCTTTACCAATTATGCATTTCAGACAAGGTGAGGCTTTTTATTGAAAAAAAAAAAAAGCTATTAACCTCTTTCCTACATGCAATTTCTGTTTCTCTAATTTTAAGCTTTACTGTTAGCTTTTGTTAGATTTTATTATGTGGAAATTTGAAATTTTATATGGCTGTATTTGTTTTGACTATGGTAAACCTGTGTATTGTTTCAGCTGTTAGAAAATATCCGTTGTTGGGATAAGTGTTTTATGACCAGTTGCTTTATTTTTGAAAAATAATGAACATTTTAGGCATCTTGAGTGTTTGTACTAAAGAGTGGAGCACGTTATTTTCTCTTCGTTGAGCCTTTCCATTTTAGCCGCATGCTTCAGAGGTACCTTAGCCAATAAAAGGGCACTCTCATCTTGGGGTAGCATGCACTCCTTTATGCTCATTTTGATTTTGATTTAAGATCTTCAGATTTTAAAAATATTGGCAAATAAAAAAATTGTGAGCACAAACATCATGTAAAACTAACAACAACAAAAAATGTACTGGTGGGTCAGAGCAAGCCTATGAGCTGTCAGACTGTATCTTTTGATGTACACAGCTGTCATGCAGCTAGTGTCCCTTCAGTGTTGTGGTTTTTCACTGTGAATCAGCTAATGCCTTTAAAGCGGACACATGATTTGCTGCTATTCGCACAGTCACCAGCCTTGGGGATAGCTACGGTAGCCAATATGAAAGGAGGGGGGTCCAGTTCTGATTCTCAGTCTAGTGGCCTATTACGGCGCCACCTTGTCTTTAAGAACACCCAAGCCTTTCCCTTTTCAAGGCAAGCAAAACAGGTAAAACACAGTAGCCAGATCAATGACCTCCTACATGCTAACAAAGGGAATCAACAGCATGAGTGAAGAACAGAGTTTGTAACTAAACCAAAAAAAAATTTCCTGAGAGGTTTTTCCCTGAGAATGCCTCTAAAGCATGATAGACTTAGAGGATAAACCAACAGTGCTGCAGCCATATTTTCTCCTATGTTTAAAAAAAAAAAAAGAAGTGTCTAGTGGTTTGGGGTTGCAACATAGAGAGCAGATACAATCCATTAATATAGGGTTCATAACAACATACTGTTACTGATCTCTACAGCCTACAACTGTATTGGTTGCTGTTATCAGTTTAATCTAAATACCGTCACTTATTTTTCAAAATGAGATGAAGGTGGAAGATGACTCAAGACTGCCTTGCTTAACTTTTTTTTTTTTTTCAATATGTAAAACCAAAGAGGTGAGAGGTGGGGGCTGCTTGCTCCCTGACACGTAATTCATCCCTTTTCTGAAAACTGAGGTTTGATTTGATTATATTAATAAAACCATCAGAAATATTTTGAAGCAGGTAAATATAGGAACCATAAAAATAAGAGGTAATGCAGTGAGCTCAGCATCTGGGGTCAGAAAGCCTGGTTCAGGGGCACCTGGGTGACTCAGTCAGTTAAGCGTCTGGCTGTTGGTTTCAGCTCCAGTAGTGATCTCATGGGTAGTGGGATCAAGCCCCACAGGCTCTGCACTTGGTGGGCGGGGGGGAATCTGCTTGAAGATTCTCTCCCTCTGCCCCTCCCCACACTGGGTGCACACTCTCTCTCAAATGAGTAAATCTTAAGAAAAAAAGAAGAAGCCTGGTTCAAGTTCTTGCTTTGCCACTTACCAGCTGGGAGATCTTAGAGAAGATTCTAGATATCTCTATAGCATCATGTATTAAACTGAATGATGTCACCTACTTCACAGTGTTATTACGATTAAATGCTATAACAACTTCAACAGAATCTGGAACAGTGGTTCAATTAAGTGTTAACTACCATTATCACCCAAGGAGTTGTACAGAACTACATTTGTTGGCAACCAGCAACTAACAGAAAAGTCAGAGCATTCTAACTTGGAAGTAAATGTGATCTTTCTTCCCAAATATCCATACAGTCAGATCTTTCCAGTTGCTGAAACTGTAAACAGGCTCTCAGTTCAAGGTCATTGCCATAAAGCTCTGGGTAACTATGTTAAGTAGATTGATCGAGCAATTAACTTATTTCCAGCCATTCCAGAAGCTGAGATATTTTTCCTCCTCTTGTTGAATTTAAACATGAAATCCAACATGTTTCAAACCCTTGGTCGTAATTTTTAAATTTCCATATTTTAATGTGTACATTGCAGGGTATACAAAAAATGTCTCTGGGAGGCCTTCTCGGCTAGCACTACACATGCTCGCTTTCCTCATGCACAGTTTCCTCCACAAAGTCAAATAGGTTGGGCTAGAATGAGAGTCTTTTATTTATTTTTCAAAAGATTTTTAAAGATTTATTTGTCAGAGAGAGAGACAGAGGGAGAGAGCACAAGCCGGGGGAACAGGAGGCTCCCCGCTGAGCAAGGAGCCTGATGCGGGACTTGATCCCAGGACTCCAGGATCCCAGGTTCATGAGCCGAAGGCAGATGCTTAACCGACTGATCCACCCAGGCTGCCCAAGAGTCTTTCTTTTAAACTTTCTCTAGTCAAGAAGTCTATTGTTCCCTCTGCAAATGAGGGGGTGGGGAGAACTATGACATTGTTTCTTTTCTGGATTAGGCTTACACAAACATCCAGTTAATTTTAGAGTGGTGTAGCTAAGTACTAAGAAAGGGTTCAAAAGGAAAAATTAAGCGTCCTGTTTCCCTTATGTATCTTGATCTAATAGAAGTGGAGTAAGGGGGAAGGGAAGGGAATTAGAATGAACCCACTGTGCCCTAGGCACTTGTCTTACTATTTTTTAGTAGGCTGTACACCCAACATGGGGCTCAAACTCACAACCCGGAGATCAAGAGTTGCATGCTCTGCCAACCAAGCAAGCCAGCCAGCCAATGTTGTATATTTTTGAATCCTCAAAATAACCGTACAATGGATCCTTGTTTTAATTAGGAGAACTGATACTGCGAGGTTAAGTAACTCGCTCATGTTCACACAGCTAATAAATGACTCCTAAGAACCCAGTTGTAAATTGGAGCTGGAGTGTGTAAAGACACACTCCAAACCCAGGTGTGTCTGAATCTTTCAACGATGTTATCCTGCAATAGGGCTATGACTCATATCACTACAGGGTTGGGACCATTTATTATTAATACATTTTTTAGAACTGCACAGGATTTAAAGGGACAGAGATTCCTATTTTTTTTTTGTGGTTCCTTAATAATCTACTAAATAAAAAGTATGGCGGGGAGCCTTGGTAGATGGGTGCCCTGACAGTAATTAAATGTGTGGACTTATTTTTCCTACTTTTGTTTTTTTAAGACTAGCGACTGGCTTTTTCAAAATAGAAGGATAATAATATCTTTCAAACAGATCTTCCTCATCCTGAGAAAAATCACCTGAGTTTTGTCCTGTGTAGGGAAGTAGGTTTCATTGTCCTGGTGTTTGGGAAGCTTTCAACCCTTCCATGGGCAGTGGTCCACCGTAAGGAAGAGGACTGGTGTGAAGTGGCAAGTGCTGGGACCAAGGGCAGCTGGTTTTCTGAGAACTGACGGTACGTGGGGCCTTGGAGAGCTGGTAACATCTGGAGTATAGGCAGTGGTATATTTATTGGTACACGAGTTCTCCAAACCAAACAACAGGAAAAGGTTTTGCTCCTTTCCGTGATGTGCCAGTTCCACCATGGCCAATCTCTTTCTTTTTCTTTTTTTTTTTTTTTAAGATTTTACTTGTCAGAGAGAGAGAGCCCAAGCAGGGGGAGCGGCAGGCAGAGGGAGAAGGAGCCTCCCTGCTGAGCAAGGAGCCCGACGCGGGACTCGATCCCAGGACCCTGGGATCATGACCTGAGCCGAAGGCAGACACTTAAACCAACTAAGCCACCCAGGCGTCCCTCCCATGGCCAATTTCAATCTATCAACATGACATCACTAAACCCGGAGCTAGGAAGAGGTGCACACACATTGCCCTCGCCCAGGGTGACTAGGCTCCAGTACACACCTTAGCTGCAGGTGTATCCTCATGTGAGGAATTCTGGGCTGAATGTTCCATTAGAGAAAAGGCTTCCTGGGGTGAAAGAGCTCTCAGCTTCCCTGCCAGGTCCCAGGTCTGATGTTTAAAACTGAGTTTAGCTAGTGCAGATGGCATTTCCCCCTGCTGCAGAGACGTAGTTGCCCATCTCTGCCTCTGTCTTGTGGGAAGAACGACTCTGAATCTGTCCCCCCTCTAACTGGGGGTGATGGAGGGGCTGGGTTTTGGAGGTAAGAGCTTTCTGGGAAGGTCCTTGCCCTGTTTGGCTGGAAGCAATCTTAACTGAACTTCATATCAGGATGGGTAGCCCACCCTGAAAAACTGCCACTGAGGCTGAGAGTTGGGCTGGGCACTTAGTCCAGGCTTAGCATTTCTTGTAAGAGCCCTGAGACCAGTTCCTGGTTAGGAGCTGGAACGACAGGACAGGAGGAGCCCTCCAGGCGGGCTCAGGGATTTCTGGATGCAAGATGGGGAGCAGGCTGCAGCCTAGGAAAGGGAAAGACGGGCTTTCACTGCCCAGAGAGAGCTGCTTGAAAGTTGCTCAGCCAAGAGAAACAGATCTGTTTCTCTTGCCATAACAGGAAGTTAACAATCTGTCAAGAGAACCTGGATACGAGTAAATGAAGAGTTCACCTAACACCTGATTTAAATTGTGTAATTTCCTCCCATCTAGAAAACTATGAGAATAAAGGCAAAGATATGTATATTTTCTTATTTTTGGATTTTTAAAGTTCTTCTTGACTCTTTATAGTTTGGTTTCTGAATCAAAACACAGAAAAGGATGTTTAGAAAGGCCTTTTGATTTTCTTTCCCCACCATTCTCCTTCATCTTGGTCTCCCCCAATCAGGGTGTTACCCTGAATCATTGAGAGAAAAAGAATTAACAACACAGAGTTGGTCATGAGGTTCGTGTTAGAAAAATGTGGCTTCACAAAGAGAAACACTTCCAAATAAGTCAGAGAGACAGCTGCTGGGCTGCCTTGAGCTGATCTTAAAAGAGACAGAAAGGGAAGTAAGAGTTGGTGGGTGGTGCTCTTAAAAGCTCACACAATCACCACCAACTTCTTGTGGACCTCCAGGCCTCCGACCACAGCGCTGAATTCCTCGAAGGATATTTTCCCGTCTCCATCCTGATCCAGGATGATGATGGTTTTGTCCACGAGCTGCTGTAACTGCCAGTCCTTCAGGTTGTTGCCCACCATCAGCTTCAGCACCTGGAAGAGCTCCCCGTTGGAAATGTAGCCGTCTTTATCAATGTCGTAGATGCTGAAGGCGAACCTCAACTTCTGCTCCTCGTCCCCCCTGACGCTGAACTGGGAGGCCCCCAGGATGAACTCCTTGAAGTCCACTTCTCCGTTGCCGTCGGTGTCGAAGATGTCGATCACTCGCTGCACCAACGGGTTCTGCTGCAGCTCGGGCACGGACATGAACTCTTCCACACTCACAGAGCCCGAACAGTCCAAGTCCAGCTTCTTAAACCTCTTGCCTAGCTTTTTAATTTCATCGGGGTTGAAGCGGGAGCAGATCTCCTCCGGGTAACTGGCTTCATTTCCCATTGTGGACGCAGCACCGCTCCCAAAGGCGGTGGGCGCGGGCGGGTTGACGGTTGCGGCGGGGCGGGGGTGGGGGGGCGGAGGCTTGGAGGGCTCCCGGTCCCCCCCTCCACCTCATGGAAGCGATGGAGCAGGGAGGGGAGGGACGGGGAGAAGGTAGGAGAGAGTGGAGCGGGGTGGAGGTTGGGGAGATGGACCCCCAGGAGAGGGACAGGCTGACAGGCTGCTCCGCCCTCCTTCCTTCTTTTCTCCCTAGTTCCCTTGCTAATATTTTATCTTCTCACTTCCTCACTTTTCCTTAGTAAACTCCAAAACGGCAGTATCCCCAGCACAGTGCCCGACGTGCGGTATGTGCTTAATCAATATGTACAGAATGACTGAGCGAACTGCAGTCATGGGCTCTTCATGCTTCTTACGCAGGCCTAGTGCAAGGACTAAATGAAGTAATACATTAAAACGTCGATCTTATACATATTTCCTAAATTCTCTACCAGGATTGACATCCTTCCGGTACAGTGGTCCCTGACCTTTTTCAAGACATGGGGTTCAGGGTCTTTGTAAGAGACCACTCAGATATCACACAGAATTTCTCACACGATCACTGATAAGTGGTAACATATTCCTGAGGAATATACACAATGCTGAATTCGGGGCATCTTTCAAGAAAACACAGTTCCCAAGAATATAGCCTTGGTTGCCCTAATACTTGGAAGCCATCATCTTATGGCTGGTCTTCATCTTTTTTGAACCAGAGCCTGGTGGCCATCCTGCGGACCACGTTTGGAACGGCTGTAATGTGCCCAGAGAAGCCTTTTGCATGTTTTGAGAGCAACAGTGGTCCTTCTGCTGTCTCACTCTTTCCTCTTTGCTTAAACTGGATTTGTTCTTTTTGTTAAACATGAATCTCATGCACCCCCCACCCCATATTCCTTCTTCCTTTAGGAGCACATCAATTACTCCAAATGCATAAGAAATAAATTTGACTCAAGAGCAATGCAGTTCACAGGGACTAGGGGGAACCCCAGGCCACTAAATCAAACTGAAGGGGGCAAACATTCACTTAAAAAATGCTAGCACCTTCTTCGTGTTTTAAGTTCAGCCAAAATATCACTCTAAAGGCAACTATGCTGAAACTGGCACCACAGAGCTATGGGATACCTCACCCAAGAGCTAGACAGTTTAAGGGGAAAGGGAAGTTTTGTAGGCTACAATATTTAATGACTGAATTATTATCCCAACTGATTGAATGAACTGGATCTGAAAGAAGCATGACAGGATGGAAAAAATTTAAACAGAACAACCCAGCATCAGCTCTGAACTGCCCGCTTAGTAGCAGTAAGGCTTTAAACAACTCGCTTAACATGTTTTCCCACCTGTGAAATGGGGCTAATCATACATTTTGTACAGCTGTATGAGGATTAAAGCTGGTATTAGCCAACATGATAAATCATTATCATCATTATTATTCTTACTAATTTCAGTACTATTGCCCCTGCTGGTGGAGATGAAGTCTTAAAGAATGAACAGTTGGCAGCCAGGGTCCTTACATGTATGGGTGTCATTTAATGAGCATTCCTTCGTACCATGTGCAGCGCGTCACTCATTGCTCTAAGCACTTCCCTCAGCATTATCTTTGGCTCCCCCAGTTCAGCACATTCCTTGAGGACTGACTACAGACCTTCAATCGCAGGCTCGAGGACCTCACTGGCCCATCAAGCACACTTCTGGAGTCCTCACTGACGTACCCCGATGGTCGTCATTTGGAAAGGAGATATTAGTGTGGAAACTTTAGTAAGTGTATTCCTCTATTCCTCTATGTGTTTTATTAGGAGGTAGTGAAGGGTAGTGGAGAGAGCATAAGAATTCAGCAGACCAGGGGCGCCTGGGTGGCTCAGTTGTTAAGTGTCTGCCTTCGGCTCAGGTCATGATCCCAGGGTCCTGGGATCGAGCCCCGTGTCGGGCTCCCTGCTCAGCGGGAAGCCTGCTTCTCCCTTTCCCACTCCCCCTGCTTGTGTTCCTGCTCTCGCTATCTCTATCTCTGTCAAATAAATAAATAAAATCTTCAAAAAAAAAAAAAAAAAAAGAATTCAGTGGACCAGGTTCTAGTCCCTGCTCTGCTCAGATTAGCTGTGAGCCCTTAGAGGAGCCATTCCTGCCCCAGCCTCAGTGTCCTCATCTGTAAAATGGTGATAGTAATTATAACTGCCTTCTCCACTGCATGTGGTTATTCTGAGAGCGAGATGCAGGAATGCATATAGAAATGTTACATAAGAGGGGCGCCTGGGTGGCTCAGATGGTTAAACGTCTGCCTTTGGCTCAGGTCATGATCCTAGGGTCCTGGGATCAAGCCCCACATTGGGCTCCTGGCTCGGGAGGGAGCCTGCTTCTCCCTCTCCCTCTGCTTCTCCCCCTGCTCATGCTCTCTCTCTCTCTCTCTGTATCTCTGTGTCTAAAATGAATAAATAAAATCTTAAAAAAAAAAAAAAGAAATGTTACATAAGAGAAGTATTGTCACAAAAGTTAACTCATGGTCGAACAGACACTACCAGGAAGATGGTACCACTTCCCTAAAACAATTCAGGGTGCAACCAAGAATTGCTTTATTCCTGCCCTGGAGAGGATGCAATGTCACGCTGGAGCTTAAGTTTTAGTCAATGTGAAATTGAGTTCCCCATTGCTCTACATTTCATAAACTTTGTAGTTCAGCATTATTATGGGGCTCAATGCCATTGATTCCATTTTCTCTGGCTGTTATTCCTAGTCATTTTCACTGTTACTCTTTCTGTTTATCACTGTGGAGGGATCTGGACCTTCGGACATTCACTGAAGTAAGTAAATTAAAAGGGTTGACTTCCGGAAGAAATCAGGAGCCGGATGGCACTTCCATTTCAGCAAGTCATTATTTTTTTCCTCAAGAGTTTTCGGGGAAAGAACTATGAGATGGTCATGTGCAAAAATAACTGCCAATGGAAAATAAAACCAACAAAAATGGAAGTGATGAGTCCTGTGGCTCATGTAAGGCCTCATCTTTCAAATTAGTTAGGAGAATGGGTTTCTGAGCAGTATCACACAGTCATTCTGGGAGATTCCCAGGCGGTGGGTTGTTGACCTTGACCTGGAAACCCTCACCTATCTGTGATGTCGTCAATCATCACATTAACATCAATTTGTGTTGGCGTTAGCCATCCTCCAGACTGTGGAACCACATAGCCCTGAGTTTAAAACCGAGCATCAGATTTCTCATCTGCAAAGCAGGAATAATATAATGGCGTCATAGTGTTATTTTAGGTTTAAGTGAGAGAACATCTCAAATAATAAAAAAGCCATCTAAAATAGCATGCCGGTGTACAGTAGGTTCTCAATACCTTTTGTACCCTATCTTCTTTCTTGTCCCTTTCTTACTCCTTTATTTGCTTTCTCCAAAGCAGATGTTTGGCTCTGGCTATATGTGTTTTGTTTTTCTTGGATGTGACAAACTTTGTTTCAAGTTCAAATATATATCGAACACCTACTGTGTGCCAGGCCCTGTGTCAGCTGATGGGTCTTCTGTGGTAAACAAGATACAGCCCCTTGAGAAATATATAGTTTTGCTATTGAGAAATCCACAATTTAATAAAGAGTATGACTGGAAGGATGTAGTGCAATTTGGTCAGTCTTTTATGTTTATCATGTGTATTCAAAAGGATCAAGAATAATCTGTTTGATATTCTTTCGTAATTCTGGCATGGTATTTAATATGAGCACTGGTATTCAATCATCGTTTTGCTATTTAACAACTCTGATCTTGGGCAGAATTATTTATTTGAATCATGCTCATCTGGAAAACAGGGACAACTGCTAACTCATAGCATCATTTTCAGGATTAAATGAGATAGCACACATTAAAGAATTAGGCCCCCGTGCCTAGCACGTAGTAGGTACCAAAATGATAGATGTTATAATTATTGCCTACTTTAGGCTTGCCTGGAAAATTTTAATAGACTGTTTACATATACATACATGCAGATACACTCAACTATTCATTTGTTTTCTCCACAAATATTTATTGAACATCTACGATACGAGAGGCATACTGTGGTGATCTAAAGCAGATACTCTTCCAGCTGTCTCTGTCCTCATGGAGCTTACAGTTTTGCAGGGAAGATGGACATTAACCAAATTATCATGTCCAGAAATGTTAAAGGGGCACCTGCGGTGAGTGTTGCAGGTAAGAGGTAACACAATAGGGATTTGTGGTGCCAGGGGAGTTCACACAATGGGAATTTGATCCAGTCAGAAAGATGAACTAAACCTTAATTGGGGAAGTGATGACTGAGCTGAAATATCAAGGAGAAGAAGAAATTAACCAGTTGTTCTGGGCAGGGATGAGTGTTCTGGGAAGAAGGAACGACATGTGCAAAGGCACTGGGGCAGGAGGAGCATATCAAGTAGGCGAACTTGAAAAACGCCACTGTGGCCAGAACAGGGCGGTTGCTGGAGAGCATCGTATTAGATGAAGTGAAGAAATGTCTGACCGTTCCCTAGACACTGAAGAAAGTGCAACGTTTATTCAGTCATTCCTTACAGGGCATCACTTATCCAATCGTGTTTCTTCAACATGTAGAGCACTGACGGCATTCAGGGATGGTCCCTACTCAGAAAGCTTACTGACTGCTGAGTGACTTGAGGCATCAGGAAGTTGTAATTAATTATAACACACGATGGAAAAGGCAAGATGTCATCAGAAAGGTAAAGGCTAAGAGCTATAAGAATTCAGAGAACTGAGAAGTGGTTGGAAATTCCTAGAATTCTTGCTGGGGACAAATGGAGAAAGACTTTTCTTTGCAAGAAGTACTACTGTTTGATCCTGACAAAGACAAGGGGGACAGGTACCGTAACCACAGAAGTGGGAAAGGGAGCAGCTGGGGATGGCAGCACCTGGTGCCATGTGGCTGAAGTACCTGAGTAAAATACCAAAGTGAAATGGAAGGAACCAGATCAATGGGAGTTTGAATATTTGGCCAAGACATTTGGTTTCTATAGGACACAGAAAGGTGACTGAAAGCGCACAAGAGTGACTGAATCAGGATTCTATTCTAGAAAGATGACTCTGGCATTGTGAAGGGTGAACTAAACAGGGGAGAGATGAGCAGCCAGCCACCGAGGACGACCACACGTGCTCGTCTGGAAAATGAGAGAGTGCGGCAGGCGGAAAGAGGCGCTGGAGGTGAAAGGCCAGGTGTACCCATCTGCTTGGCTGTCATAACAAAGAACCACAAACTGGGGGCTTAAACAGAAGTTGACTGTCTCCCAGTTCTGGAGACTAGAGAAGTCTGAACTCCAGACGTCAGCAGGGCCCTGTTCCCTCTGAAACCTGTAGAGGACTCCTTCTTCACGGATTCCGAGCATATGACGGTTTGCTGGCAGTCTTTGGCATCCCTTGGTTTGCAGCTGCATAAACCCAATCTCTGCCTCATGGTCATGGTGTTCTCCCTGTGTCTGTCTCCCCTGAGTGACTGTCCTCTTATAAGGACGCTGGGCATGTTGGATCAGGGACCCATCCTTCTATAGTGTGACCATGCCTCAATTTAACTAATCCTGTCTGCAATGACCCTGTTTCCAAACCGGTACCTCATTCTGAGGGGTTAGTTCATTAGAACCTCAATATGTCTTTTTGGGGGACATAATTCAACCCATACCAACCAGACCTGACGTCTTACTGGACAAGGATAGAGGGAGGGGGCAGAGGTGAGGCTCCACATGGCACTGCACTGACTTCTCGGGCTAACCAGCCCTGTGCTCAGATGTTGCAGGAAGCCACCTATGATGTGTGATGAGAGGGGCACCCTTTACGGATCCCTGGGCTCCCCCACGATGCTGCCTTCTCATCTAACATGTCCTGAAATTCCACCAACTCCGACAGCTCCATTGGGAGAGAGTGTCTTCAGAGACCTTGGACGTGACAGAGGGAATATGAGGGCAATTTCTCACCTTCTTAGACTTGGTTAACGATGTTTGTGAGGAACAAAAGAGATGGCTTTTCTGATAGTCTGTGACACTTCACATCACAGCCACTAGATGGCAATCTTCACACATTTCCAAGCTTTCTGTTTTTTTTCAAGCCAGAATCTTGAGAGCCTGGAAGCAACTACTTATTAGCACAGGGAATAATTAGGGAGGAGTCCCGTTTCATGTGATTCCCCTATAGATTTCAGTGTATGGAAATCTCAAAAAGTGGAAGGAAGACCGTCTCTCACAATAGTCCTAATCAGTTTGAACACTGTTCACGCCTTTTAGTTGCATAGTAAATAACCATATTCATAAATATTCATGAGTCCATTGAATGTAACCAAGGGAAAAAGCAAAAACTATTAACAGTATTCGGTCTTGGGTATATTTTATGCCCAAGCATCTCTGGTATACAAAGGAAGAGACCCTTATTCCATGAGGTCTGTTTACTTGGTCATTAACAAGGGTGAAGAGGGCGCTGGCTGGAATTAGTTTTCCTTGTAGCAAAATTTCAACTTCTGTCATCTACTGTAAGCAGAGAGCAACAGAGTAACAGTCCCACCTTTGTGATGATGTGGCATGAGAGGAAAGCAACAGGGGAGAATTGTAGGGCTCCAGCCTGCCCACCCAGTCACCTGACTTGGAAATACCACTGATCACATTTAAAGAAAATAGTTACTGTTGTTTCTTTAAAAATCTGATTTAAGTGTATCGTAATGGTCTGCACAAGTGTTTCCCCACTCAAACCTAGAAGCTGAGTTGGAAGAAAGGAACCACATGATATGATAATCTGGTTAATTCAGCACTTTGCAAGGTAGAAAATTCCAGAATCATGTATTTCTCAAGTCCTCCAGTAAAACAGTCTTCAGTTTTACAACATATGTAAATAACACATAAAAGAATCTTTACGTTGGAATTGTAAGATGCTTGTTAACTGTAAGATGCTCCTGCTTTCTTGGAGATGGGTCCAAAAGGGCGGGTGCACCAACTGTAATTTCCTGCATGTGCTTGTTATTTACCAAATATTTTTTCTTCTGTACACATAATTCTATACTCAGGGGAAGAGGAGGGAACATTTATTAAGCTAAGCATTCTTCCTAAAATAGCTCATTAAATATATTTCACTACTTATAGGTAGATTCTATTATTATCCCCAGTTTGGGGGTAAGGATCTGAAGTTTTAGAAGTTGCATGGCTTGCATGGACACACAGGGATGGAGCGGGGTGTCAAACCTCAGTATGTCTAATTTGGAGCTGAAATTTTTTCAATTATTTCAGACTGCCTTCCATATGGAGATTTAAAAAGATGTGTCTGCTCTTGTGGGGGTCGCAGGGGAGCTGTAAGGCAGAACACAAGGAAAGGTGGTCATCTACGTACGATGTCAGCATCCCTGAGGAGGTCATAAAGTCCTGTCCATCCAGCATCACTGGGTGCAGTGTCTCTAAAGGGTGGGGCCGAACTGCACTGTTTATAATTCCATGCCTCAGTGTCTTGCTCATGCTCTAACTGGAGGGTTCTTCCCCCGACAGGGGTTACCTCCTCCAGGAAGCCTTCTCGGATTCATTCTTGCTCTTCCATGAATGATTCACGGGCTTGCCTGTGTCACTGCTCTACCTTGTATCTTCTCCTGCTGCCCCTGTGACGGTGTGGCGTCGGGGGTTTGTTCACAGGTCTGTCTCCCTGCCTGTGAGTTCTGTACTCATCTCTGCATCAGCTGCCCCTGGTGCAGGGCCGGCACACAGGCGTTCAATACATATCTGTATGGATGGATGCATGGATGGAGGAATGAATGAATGAATTCATTTTGGTAGCAGAGTATAAGAAGGTGAGGCCTTTTGGAGATTGGCCTCCCTTTCTCCACGTGCAATTCCACTCCACGTCATAAAAGGACACACGTACGGCTTTGTGCTTCTTCAGGTTTCCAGAAAGCATTACCTGGGTGGGATCCATCTGACCTTATGCTTGGCTTAAATATGAAACTTAATTACTTAGGCTATGCCAAGGGAAGCACTCAGCTGTCAAGGTGGCTCCCGATACACGGGATTTTAATTTAAAGCAATCTACAGTCATTAACTCTCCTTGCCTCACCATAACTTTCATCAGGTTGAATAGCAGTGACATTTTAAATTGAAAAAGGAAGGGGTAGGGATGAGAGGGGCAGGAGGCTGTTGAGATGTGACCTAGTTGTCAAGAGCAGAAAAGACTGCATTAAAACTCACCCCTCCCCCACCCCCATGCCATTTCCTTTGGGTTTTTAAAGACAAACTGGAAAGAAAACTGACCAGCATTGAAGTTTCTTGATGTGACTTGTGTGATCTATTTGGCTTTCAATGTAGAGTTGACTAACCCTTTCCTCCTCCCAACAAAAAATTAATGTAGGGAAGAATGGATTTACCTAGAGAAAACTCCATTTTCTCAGTGAACAAATATTAAGAAGTTTCATATGGGATGCACATTTTGGTGGACTGGGGCAGTGGTCAGAGATGGAGAGCCCAGACTGGAGGCCAGCCAGTCTGTCCTTCTCTGTGTCCCAGGATCTGTATCTTTTAGGTCAAGATCCCTCCAAACCTGTCATATCAGCCTGGGAACTACAGCATTCTCTAAGCCAAACATGCTACACAGCTCAATCTTAAGGTGAGGAAACAAGCTTTAGAGAACTTTAGTGATGTGCTGAAGGTCACTCAGTTGGTTCATGTCAGAGTCAAGACAAATATGACAACTACCATTCACTCAACACCTACGTTTGTAGATGTCAGGCACTTCTATGTACATTATCTCTGTTTCTTACACCAAGCCAGGAGCATCAAATATTGTTCTCTCCATTGAGCAGAGGAAACTTAGAGAGGTTAAGTAGTTTGTGTTCATGACTTTGTGATGTAGATAATTTTGAAACGGGTTATTTTTACATTTGCACCTCTACAGTGCTCTTGAAAACAAACCATTTAACTTCAGCTTTAAAAAACAAACTAATAATGAGCTTAGCAGACATCTCACTTCATTCCTTCCCAGTGGTCCCGTCCCTTATTAGATGAAGTTCAGGACTGGGGAGGCCACGGATGGAGTAATTTCAAGGATGGAATGAAGGTCAAGTTGAGGATGAGCTCAGAGATGGAATGGTGCAGTTTCCTATCGTGCACTTTCCTTGATATTAAGAAACACTGAAAAGTACAATGATTTACTTTTATACTGTTCCAAACTTTACTTCTCCTTTTCCTTACACCATGTAATCAAGGCCTCTGAATTCTAGAGATGGAACTCCTTTCATGGCAATGCTCAATTTCCTGCTCAGTATGTATTTGTTTACCTCAGCACTCAACAAGGAGACCCTTGGATTCAGAGGCAGAAAACCCTGTAACAATCCAGCAAGATACGGATTCAACTGAAGTTGAGAGAGGTTACGTAACCTTTCCAAGGACATAAAGTGCCTCCTCATAGTCATGGTAGAGCCAGGGTGGCCTGGCTTCCAAGATCAGTGTTGTCCCGGTGGTTGTACTTCTCTTCTCTTTCTGACCAAGGCAAGGCATGAGCTGTCTATCTCCCTGCAGGCTGGACCTGTGTTTGGGTGCAGAAGCTACACATTCTCAGATGGTCAGGCTGCGGGCACATTCCTCTAGCAGTCCCATCCCCCATCTTCATCCGCTGTGAGGGTTTATGCTGGACATTCTTTTGCCCTTCCAGACCCACTCTCCACCTTTCTCCATCCAGCTTTGTGCCCTGGGGAGGTCCTCTGTGGACCACACTGACAGGCTCCCTTGACCTAAGGCCATGGTAGGAGATGAAGAGGTTAGAGGAGCTGAGGTCAGGTATTTATTCTCTGGCCATCTCCCAGCCAGGTTACTGCAGGTTGGCTATGTTCCTCGTCAAAGCCTACAGCTCCTGTTAGAAAGCCCTCTGCTATCCCCTCCCCCCGGGTTCTAGGAATGGCTCTCTCCCTTTTTTCCTTTGAGCCTCGATGTGGTAATTGCTCTTCCACTTTACTTGCCCTGGGAGAATGTACTCTTTCTGTTGGTTTCCTTAAACCATACCTTTGCAAATGGTTTCTTGGAAATTCCTCGGATTCTTTGAGTGTGCATCCATTCTCTGCCAAGACCACTATTTCCTCTCCTTCTTTGCTATTTGCAGTTGGTTGAAAGTTTCAACCAATTATTTACTCGATCCATTATTTAAAAGAGACTTTCAAAAAAAAGATATCATCATAGATCTTAATTTCTTGAAGAATCTTGGGAGTTTGCTAAACTGTAATCTGCCACCTTCCTTTTCCTGGTTTGCAAATAACAGATTTCACAAAACGGTTGCTCTGGAACTCTAAATTCACTCAGTGACTTTACCAAAAAATGACATTTTTTTTTTTTTCCCCCTGAATCAAAAGAAAATGGAGGAACTTAAAGTCTGCCATATGTTTTCCCCAGTGGAACTGAGTGCCAATGAGTCTGCCATGGGCACAGGCAGAGTTGTGCTAGGAGGACCATGGAGAAACATCTGAGGTCGATTTAAAATTCCTCTGAGAATTGCTGAAGTCTGGTCGGCAGAACTGGACCTGCAATTTTCTAGGCAACTCTGGGGACCGGATAAAGCCCTGGAATTCAAAAACATGAGTTTATCTTCCAGAGAGACTGCAGCTAGACAGCTCTGGGGTTGCCAAGAGATGGGAGGTAAATAGATCAAGGTTCTCACAGGGGACAAAGTACTAATGTCCAATTACCAGAAATAGGAAGAAAAAGCATCTTTCATGTCGTGTTACTAGGTGACCAGATTACTCATTAGCCAAACTAGGATATTTTTTCGGAGGGCAAGGGTGTTCAATTACTCTGTGGCAACATATATAGACTGGGACTTGATCTGGGAAATGGGAGGTCAGGTCAGAAATAAACAGAGGAACATCTTCCTCAAGAGCCCCTGTTGGGAGAGGTGCCCTCCAGGACATACCTGCGTCTCATCATAGAGTAGTTATTGCATAAAGCAGGAGCTGCCATAGTGCAGAGCACCGTTCTTCAGAAAGAATAGCTCCATGTGTGTTCAGAACGTTCCCTGAGGCTCAGGGTGGCTCTCTTACCACCACACACACAGAATCTTCTTTCATTTCGGTCTCTGAGGTTCTAATTAAGAATATACATCTCTTCCACTCTCTTTACTCCTACCTCTCTCCCCTTCCAAATTCAGCTGATCTGTGGGCCCAGGGCTGTCTTAACAACCATAACTTGATCCTGATGTCAGTCTCTTATCCAACTCCTCCTGGCTCACTACATCCAGATTTCCCCAAATCCCCCTCCCCTGAGTTTGGCTTCTGCTGATTATTTGTTATTCAAAATCTGTCTTCTTATTTGTCCACACTTAATTTGGTTTTGTTTGAGATTACTGATAAGTCCACACAGTCCTGGAACATTTATGGTGAAACTTCAAAATCCTTAACGTAAGTGACCTTGTGGTTAGCATATTTGGGCATAAGCTCAATATTTTACAAGCATTATCTGACTTAATTTTTACCCCAATCCTATAAAGTGCCCCAATTTGCAGAAGATGAGGCTCAGAATGGCCAAGTAACATAACACAGAGCTTAAAGGGTTCAAATCCAGAACTGTCTCCAAAGCCCCTGTTTTCAACCATGATGCTATACTGTAAAGAATATCAATACTCTTCTCTCAGGATAATATAAAGGGAAACCATCATCACTGGATCAAAGCTGGGAGGGCTCTTGCAGATGATAAAATCCAAATACCTGATTGTATAGATGAATGGAAGTGGGTGGGATGAAAGGAAGCAACTTTTTCCATCGATTGAGTGGGTGTAGAAGAGGTGGGTGATTGCTTATTCAGCATCCATTCTCCCATCTCCTTCTTCCTAAGGGAATCCTGCTTTTGTTTAGGTCTTCTCTATGTGATCATGTATTTCAAGAGAAGCTGGCCCATCTTCAGTCCAAGGGGATGAGTCATGACTGGTCTAATCCATCATGATGATCTCATTTCCCTCACATTGATTGGATTATGCAGGGCAGATGACACCATTTTGGCCAATGACACATGAGGAAATCCACTGAGGGTCTTTGGGGGAAGGTTTCCTCACTTCTAAAAAGAGCTGCAGGAAGATAGCTGAAGATATCTATGAACCTCAGGCAATTCTCCTGATGGAGGGAGAGGAGCTATGAACACTTCCATTATTTACTACTTACTGTGTCAGTTTTCTTACTAGGTCTTTCCAAAAATGATCTCCTCTTCTCAGAACAAAATAGCAAGACAGGTTTTATCATATTCATTCATGGATGAGGAAACTCAGACCTAATAGCAGTTAAGTCATTCAGTGGGTAATTGGTAGATTCAGGATACAAGTTCAGAAATGTATGGCTTCAAATTTATCATGCTTTGTAGTAGCTCTTTTCATACTCGAATAAATAGATTTATGTTAGTCTCCAAAAGGACATTCCCCTCTATGTGCCCAGTGGAGTTAGGTTCTCTGAGTCTGCAGAACCCTGCACCCTCAAAGGCTTGTCCAGTGGAGTCAGATGGTCCCTCCAGCTGATACCCGTCTGATGGTCCTCTGAAATGACAACAGCCTAGAGGTGTGCATGTGATCAAGGAGGTGCAAATCATTCCATATGGCTGGCTCTGGGGACATGTCTGTGAAGCTCCTTTTGTCATGTCTAACGTCTTGCTGTCGACTTTGAATCACTTGGAGATTTTGGCATGAGTTAGCCATGGTCACAGCGAATGGTAGAAAACACCAAGTGATTGTTGCTTTGTACAACTGAAGCAACTGGTTTGTTTGCTTTCTTGGCTGACTTAATTCAGCTGACCAGTATAAGACCAATTTTACTTCTTTTAGAAAAAGCCATGCAAACCTCTCCAAATACAGATAAAAATGTCTGCCTAACAGGGCTGTAGAAGGAACCAACGAGTTAATTTCCCTAATACAGCTTTTGCCACATGGTAAGAAACAGAACAGGCTAGTTCCCTAATTCCCCATTTTCCTCTTTGCTTCCTTTAAATCTTTGCTGTATGACTATCTTCTCAATGAGATATAATATGAGGTTAAAAAGGAAGATATGATTCAGATTGGAACCAGGATTATGCACAGGCTCTGGAGAAGTGAGATTTCAGCTGGGAGTTTATAATGAGAGGCATTTGCTGGTAAATGGCAGGGGTAAGAGTATTTGGGAAGAAGGATGTAATAGCATGTGCCAAGATGTCAAGACGGAAGCCACTGGCATGTCTCTATCTAAAATGACCACTGTGGGGACTCCTGGGTGGCTCAGGTGGTTGAGCACCCGACTCTTGGTTTTGGCTCCAGTCATGATCTCCGGGTCATGAGATCAAGCCGCGCATCAGGCTCTGGGCTCAGTGTGGAGTCTGCTTGAGAGCCTCTTCCCCTGCCCCTCCCTCCACTTGCGTGCACTCTCTCTTTCTCTCTCTCAAATAAATAAATAAATACATACATCTTTTAAAAAATAAATTAAATGACCATGGTGGTGGGGCTGTAGTGAGTCAGGAGGAACATGGCATGAGATGAGACTGAAGATGTAAGCAGACTCAAGTCCCACAGGGCACTGTAGGCCATGTTCTGCATTTCAGATTGTTCCCTAATTCACATGGCAGCCCAATGCAGACTTCTAAGCAAAAGAGTGATCTGCCGCGTGGAAAACAAATTGGAGAAAGGCAGGCACGAAAACAGAGAGCAGTTAGGAGACTTTTGCAGTGGTCCAGATGAGGGATGAGGGCTTGAACTAGAGCGATGACAGTGAAGATGGCGATAAACGGGCATACTTGAGACATATTTTATAGAAGGGAAAAGTATGGCTTGTTGATGGATGCAGAAGGTGAGATGTGGGAGGCATGAAGGATCCTTGGCAGTTTCTGGAATGAGTAACTGAATGGACGGAGGCATCATTACCTAAGATGTGAAGCACAGGAGGAAAAGCAGTTTTAGGAGAGAAGATCAAAGGTTCAGTTTTTGACAAGTTAAATGTCAAAGATGCCTGTAGGATATTCAAGTGGGGATGTCAAACGGGAAGATAAGCATATGGTTCCAGAGCTCAGAAGCGTCTGTGTAGAAATACAAATTTGCCAAAATAGAGGATATCTGAAGTCATTATTGTTGTTGGCTGTAGTGTGTGGTTTTTTTTTTTTTTTTTTTTTTTTTAATGTCTGGCTGACCTTTACTAGTTTATTTGGCTTCTCTCTTAAATACTTGAACCTATGGTTCTTGTTATATCTTTTAGTCTCCTATCTCAATTATCTACTTTGATGGTTTCTTTCTAATTACATTGTAAAGGCAGAGCACTGCAATAGAAAGATGTAGATTCTGACTATTTGTGTGCTTTGGGCAAATCACTTAGGCTCTCTAGGTATTAGCTTCTCATCTGTAAAAGAACGGTATTGGTTGTTTTCAGTTTAAAAAATCTATGATCCAGTAATCTAAGAATTACCCATAAGGTGTGTCTATTTTTCTAAACCCACAAAGGATTCATGGTTGGACCACTGGGAAATTAGCTTTGATTAGATCTTGAAAGATATTCTGAAGTCCACATCATGTCCAGCAATTAACAGTTAAACCAAACACTATTAATGACAATCTCAGATACTATTGCTGTATTTCGAACAGCGTTTCTTCTGCGCTTGTGGATACAACATATAGAAAAAGAGTGGAAATTCAGACATTCATTCATCAAAATAACATCACGTTTTAATCGAAGACGAACTTGTCTTATTGAAAATTCCTACCGGAATGGGCACTCTTCAAGTGAAGTTAGGAGTAATGCAAATATCATGGTGAGTTCTAGTAGATGTAATAGCCTGGATTATTGACCACAGGACACATGTAACAGTATTTCTTCATAGTCTTCAAGGTAAAGCAACACAAAGCATCAACATGATCAGCACTTTTTCCTTACCTCAGTGACAGCAAAGCTTCTCTTTCCACAGGGAACCACCTTGTACCACTTGTCATGCAACACATCCATAAACCCATGTGACTTGTATTGACTGATTAGCTCGGATATATTGGAGGTCAGTGGAGAGTTGGGTGGGAGCCCAATACCATACCCTAGAAGAAAATATAATCTCAGATCAGCTTTCATCTGAGAGGATCCTAAGGGGTGTCACCACACTTGTGTGATCTTGCCATCAGCTCCGGTACCAAGGGTAGGGGGTAAGCTTTCGGCATCTTTCCTTCAAAGGACTCAGAGAGGTCCAAGGTATGATTACTGTGCATCTGCTGCCTTTCTGAGTAGAACAGATGAATCTGGAAAGGAGAGAAATGGGCTGTGCACTGTGTTCCAGTGGCACATTGCATTCCAAGATAATTTTGAGATGATACCTTTGAAGACTTTACCAGGACTAGGATTCCCTATCCACCTCTCCTAGAACCCCTCCTCTGAACCTTCAACACACAAAATTGGATTATATATAATCTCTAGTTTATGACATTCTCTAGTCATTGGTCATGCATCACCCTCTTTTACTTTTGTCAGTTTTTAAAAATTATTATTATTTAAGACCTTTATTAATGGGTGCTTGCCGTTTGTTGACTTTTCTGAGAAAGATCAAGTTGTAAACTTTTATTACAAATTAAAAATGAGGTTTCTTAAAAATCTCAACTTGACCAGATATGAAACAATCTAAAAACCTTTAAAGGTGTATTGAGAAAAACCAGGCATTTTTTTTTTTAAACACGTTTGTCATTACCAAAAAGAGACGTCTTTAGGTAAAAATAATAAAAATCCCATGCTGCATAGATAATGCAGATAGTTCTATTTATCTGGTCAATGGGCAAAAAGCAAGCACTTAAGGTCTTCAGCTCCAATCTTTTGTTCATTTCTTATTGCTGGAATTTCATCCAACATGAAGAAATGAAGATGAAATTCCAGCAATACTTTTGTCAGTTTTTTAATAATGAGACCATGTGAACATACAGTATAGCATGAGAATTAAAACATCCACAAAAACTTGTTCCACCCCCCCCAAAAAAAAAGAGTCTGGTAAGACCAAGCATTGGAGAAGATGTAGGTCCATAAGATCACTTATATGTTGCTTCTGCGAATACAAATTAATATAACCATTGTGGAAAATAATTTGCTATTTTTTTCAAGATTTTACTTATTTATTTGACAGAGAGAGAGAGGGAGAGAGAGAGCACAAGCAGGGGGAACAGCAGGGAGAGGGAGAAGCAGGCTGCCTGCTGAGCAAGGAGCCCGACGCAGGGCTCGATCCCAGGAACCTGGAATCATGATCTAACCTGAAGGCAGACGCTTAACCATCTGAGCCACCCAGGTGCTCCAAAATAGTTTGCTATTATTTTGTATAGTTGAACATTCATATGCTCTAAGACCAATAATTTTAAGTACATTTCTAAAGAGCTCCTCTACAACCACACCAGGAGATATGTACCAGAATGTTCTTAGAGGCATTGTTCATAATAGTAAAAATTTGGAAACAACCCAAATGTTTTTTGACAAGAGAATGGGTAAATAAATTGTGGAATATTACATAATTGGAATAGTATATAGTGTGAAACATATGAATTAGAACTACATGGGATAATATGGATGACTCCAAGCAATACTGAGTAAAAAAGATCAGTCCCAGAAGATTACAGCATGAATCCATTGTGTAAACGTAAACATATTCAAAACAAAATAGTATATTTTTAGGAATTCATATGTATGTGGCAGAAGTACAGTCAGAAGAAAAGCAAGGAACTAATAAGCCAAATATCCAGGACAGTGGTTATTTAAGGCAAGAGAGGCAGGGGAAAGGATGAAGGAGGAGCACAAAGGTGGATGTAATGTGTTGTCAGAGTTTAATTAATCAGCTTGGACTATGTATCCTCGCTCTATGTGGCTTTACTTCCCTCCCAAACTGTTAATTCACTGTTAAGCTCTTTGATGAGCCATGTGAAAGAGCTAATTAACTACATTTTGTCTTTAGCACAGCATAGTCAAAAAAAGACATTGTGCCCTCAGGGTGATTGAGGAGGATAAATTAAGAGTATAGCTCGTTCTTTTTTCACTGATAAAGACTAAAAGGCTGTCAAGAATTCAAAGATACTTCATAAAAACAAATACTTGCTATAATTATTCTATCTTACAATTTATTTCCAAGGACATTAGTTTTTGTTCCGTTTTTTTATTGTGTATACACAAATCCTTTTTTAAAAAAATGAGGCTTGAGATGTGTTTATAACCAATAAAAGAGAAGAAATAAATAACACAGAAAACATTTTTGAGTTTTAAAGAGCTGTATGGTTTTTCTCCCCCCTGATAATTTTGTTTGTTCCCTAACAATGGCAAGTCAGGGAAGTGATGACAATGTCAAGAGCATGATTAGAATTTTCCATTCAAAGAGCTATTTTGAGCGCCTACTTTGTGCCTAGTAGTTTTGGCTTGAAAAGCAAGACCAACAATAAAAGACTTTACATAGGCAGCCTGTTCTTCTGCTGATGTTATCATTAAATAACATTTTTTATAATGGGTAACTAACCATAAGGAAGTAAGCAGTTTTCTTTAGAAACTTTTATTATAATGAATGCTATTGACAATTCAGCTGCAAGTTCATTCTTTCAGTACTTATTTACATGTCAGCACAACACTAGTCATGTGTATAATAATATTCAATGACTTACTGGCTCATGCATTCATCACTCACTCATTCAACAAATATTTACTGAGTGACTAGGCACTGTGTTAAGCGATCAGGATTTAGCAGTGAGCAAGACAGATACAGGCCCTGCCATCATTGAGTGTATACGCTATTAGGGAGATAGTTATTATTGCACTATGTAATGATTATTTCATTACAAGTGAGATAAATGCCATGAGAGAGAACTGGGGCATATATAACATATAGTAGGAGGACTTGGAACTATCTGATGGAAGTGGGTTGATCTTCAGGATAACTAGACCAGGTTTGCTGAATATTACTGTATTTCCCCCCTGAGGCAATAATTTTCAACAACAATTTCTGATATGTATTGAGAGATTACCATATACTATGCGCTATAATAAACTTTGTATGTACCTTATCCCATTTTGTAGATCATGCACTAGACTAAGATTGTAGACTAGACTGTGGTATGTAGTTGAGTTAAATCACTCTGGAAATTTAATAACAAGAACTAGAATATATTGAGTCCTACTGTGTACCAGATAATATTCCACACGTGTCTAATCCCTATAAGAACTTAAGCGTGATATGTATTACTTTAGGACTTAAAGAGTGAATAATAAACTGCCCAAGGTCACGCAGCTCGTAGGTGGCAAAGCTAGCATTTGAAAGTAGGTCTGTTTGAGTCTAAAACCAATTCTCTTTCCACTGTGTCCAGAATAGCATGTGACCAAGACAAGGGAATACTTGGCCTATTTCCTCCCCTCCAACACAGGCTCTATCACTGAAATCATGTTGATGTAATCTCCCCAAACCAGGCAATTCAGTAAAAAAACCACAATCATCTAAACTGACAGTTGGTTTTCAGCAGACAAAATATATATTATTCATGGGCAGATTTTGTTTATAAACTTTTCAGTAAGTTGTGGAAATAAACTGTAAGTGCTGCCCTACCTGGTACATGATGTTACATAGAAGAGAAATTAACTAGCAAGGACACCCCCTGACTATACCGTTTCTTCTAAAAATCGTCTCAAAGCCAACAATTCCAGCCCAGCTTAGTGTAATAATGGCAGAAATGTTTTCACTTGATACGCACTTATTGCACACCTATTCATCCATTCATTAATTCCACAAACATGTGTTGAATGCTTATTCTGTGCCAGATACCCCGCTGAGGGCTCTAGAGGTTTCCAAGTTAACTCAGACACCAATTCTATCCTTATGAAGCTATGGGGGCGATGAGGCAGACATAAATAACTAGACAACGTGGGAGAAAGTTACAGTACTTTTCTGGAAAACAAGACAGATGATGCATAAATTCAATAAAGGTCAAATATGAAAACTAGATGCAATGAGGAGGATGGATACAACTTTATGGAGTTCAGAGGAATGAGAACTTGCTACCCGATGGGAGGATGAGAGGAGGCATCTTAGATTGATTCTTGATAGTGGCATTTGGGGTAGATGAGACAGAAATATGTGATGCAAAGTTTAAAAAGCTGGAATTAATACTTATGATAAATCTATATAATTCTAAGAATAGAATTTTTGGCACTACAACAAAAGTATTAAAAATGCCTTAGGGAAAAAGCTATGTTGAAGTTGCAGGGACATTTATAAAAAATTGCTACATAGGAAATAATAAATATTAAATCACTCTACTCCATCATGTCAAGGTTAATTTGCAATTGACTGCTAAAAATAGATTACTGTCCTTTTAAATTCTCTATTTTAATACATATATTGAGTATTGACATTTAAATGATTATTAGTATCAATAGTAGTTATTATGAGCTAATTAAAACAAACTATGCATATAGAACCAGGGGAGAAATTTCTCATAGGAAAAAAAGTTATGTGGTGATTCGATGAGGTATTTGTTAAAAGACATAAAAATCCATTTTATTCAGAAACATAAAATAGTAAAACTTTGAAGGTTTCATTTCTGTCCTTCTCTTTATTGGTTGCTTTTCAAATTTGATTGTGTTCATTGGTCAAAGAATTCTTATTTTTAAATTGCTGACTCAACCTAGCAGCCTGAGTTGCTTTCATTATCATTAGAAACGTGGCTTTGCAATAAAGACGAGGTTGACTATTTTGTGGTTGATGGATGAAGCAAAATGGAATCCTTCAACCCTAAAGATGAAGGCATCAGGCACCCTGGAAATTGGATACAGCTTAATAGCCCAAGAGAACAATTTTCAGAACAGAATCCTGATCTTTTCCCCATGGATAAATCAGCTTTACTCAGCTAAGAGTGGGGGAAATATATTTTGGCTAGCAAATGTATAGTTAGAAAGTCATAGACTAAAAGAATCTTCCTGAAATGTAGTTGGGTAATAGATATTTTGAAAATGAGATCTTAGATAGGGTTAAAAAGGCTTCAGGAAAGAAAGATTAATTCATTTTTGCTGTTTGTCCTTGGAATACCACATTTAGCTACTCTGGGGCAATGGTTGAGAACATATTGTAATAGCCCCAGCTGTAGAGTAGACTTTAAAAATGGGTTTCCCTTACCCCCACCACATGAGAGTGGAAGAGAAGTGTGTGGGAGAAGCTGAGATATGTGAGGGCTATCTATCCTAGGATAATTTTCTGGGAAATCGGTCTCAGTCTATTAATTCAATATACTGAATAATAGCAATAATTTACTGGGCACTCCGTGCTTGTCCATGCTTCACATGCATTATTTCACTTAACCTTCACAACTCCACTCTAGATGTGGTATTCATAGACCCATTATGCAGATGAGGGGCCTGAAGAACAGATAAAATGACTTGTCCCATGGGGCATCGTGAGTAACAGCAACTCTATTCTCACCCAAGCGCTCGGACTCCAGAGCCAGTGCTCCAAGCACTGTATTAAATAATTAGTGGGAAGCAAGTAAAAGAACAAACTCAAAAAACAGGCAAAGATCTTTGGCAGAAAGGTCACAAATCATTACCGTGCTGTTCCATTACTCTTTCTTCCTGTTTGACCTTTATTGTCAGCTAACTCCAATGCATAAATTTGGGACACGTATTCATTTATCTTAACACTTTCTTTTTTTCCAGAGCACACTATACGTCTTTGTGTCCCTGGTGGATGGTATTTAACATGACGAAAGACTAGGGCGCCTGGGTGGCTCAGTTGGTTAAGCGACTGCCTTCGGCTCAGGTCATGATCCTGGAGTCCCGGGATCGAGTCCTGCATCGGGCTACCTGCTCAGCAGGGAGTCTGCTTCTCCCTCTCCCACTCCCCCCTCTTGTGCTCGCTCTCTCTCTCAAATAAATAAATAAAATCTTTAAAAAAAAAAAAAACATGACGAAAGACTTTCCACGGGCTTCTGAATTCTGAAGAGTTTCGGTTTGCTGTGCTGAGTCCTCAGGAAAAGGTTTCAAACTCAAAGTGGAGCCACTGGCTCACACGGGCCCCACCTTTACCTTTTAAGCCTAAATAAATGCAGAATGGTGGAGTTGGGATGGGTGAGCAGTTGTCACAAGGAGCTGGTGTGATATCAATACTATATAAAGTGAATGTACATTCAACCTGAAGCAATCAATGGACTCTCCCTTCCCTCCTAAGTTCCTGAAGCCAGGGAAGCACCTGGGAAAGTATATGCAGTTATCAGGGTCCCTTGATGAACTGCATCATGCATCAGTCTGTGAATTAGATACTTATTTCAAATTTAACCTCATGAGTTACATAATAGGTAATACACCATCTATTACATAACTGTTATTACACAGCGGATACAGATACATCTATAAAACATTCCTGTAAGCTAAAAGGGTAAGAATTGTTCGTAAATTGCTTTCATGACATTTTTATGCCTCTAAAGTCTGATTAATTAATAAGTCCACATTTTTATAAGTTCAAGAAACATAAATGTTGTCAAAGCATATGATATTTTCAAAAATTTCATCGAGAGAAATATTCCCTAAAAATTTATGAGATTAACATTTTTTTTAAAAAAGCAGTGATCAAGACTTTTGCTGGTATCTCTATCACATTGCTGTTTGTAACTTGTAAGTATCCTCCCTTTGTGTTTCACCAAGTTCTGTTTTCAGGCTGTGAACTTGGTGGCAGGGGCAGTACTGAATTGAATTTTCTGATTTGCACCTCACCCAGAATGGTTTTTTTTTTTTGAATAAACCAACAATGAGGGGAATGCTTTCTATTCAAATCGGTGGTCTTTCTGTTCTCTTGCCGAAGAGCTCTTTCATGCACCATTTTGTGCTTATCCCCTTTGAAAACAATGTGGTGTGTGGGGATGATGGGAACTGTAAGACACTCAGTCTCAGGAGCACAGATGGAAATGTAAACAGGAAACCAGTGGGGAGTTAATTGTGTGGCATCTGGCACTGGGGTCTAGCAGAGGCAAACAAGCCATCTCACCACTGTCTTTTGACAAGATAGGGTTGCCCCCTGAAGACAAAGGTGGAGAATGGAGTCCCTCATTCTTATGCCCGCTACAAATGATTCATTGTTAGTAGCTGCTAAAGGCAGAAGGGACCTCAATTACCCAGTACATCTAGGACAGAAAAAAAATGTAACATCCTTTCCAGATCCCCAGATGCCACAAAAAAATGGGAATTTTTCCATTGTTACATCAAAATGGGGTTATATGATAAATGTCCTTTTGGTTTTCTTGCCTTCTTTGTCTTCTTCTTTTTTTTTTTTTTTTTTTAGACTTTTCTATCTCAGATTGTAGTTTTAATAGAAGACAACTACCACTAAATCTCTCTCTTCCTGAATTCTATCCCTGGTTCAGGTGGAGGTCACTTTGCCTGGAGAGAAGATTGATTTCTCTTAGGAGAAGGCTCAAAGAAACAACATCAGCTCTTACATTCTCATTCATCATAAAAACAAAGACTGAAGTAAAAAATTTGCTGATATGTTTAGGGGAGACAGAGACCAACTGTGGCTGGGAAACTGAAATCAGAATAGTTTTGATACACTAGTTAACATACGGAAAAGCAGAGTTTTCTGGAAATAGGACTTGGGCACCCTCATGGGATTGTTTCAAGTCAAAGTGTTTTCTGACAAGTGAGCATGGCTGTCTTGAGAGCCAGCATGTACTGTCAGAGAAGGGAAGCTGGGAATTGGGAGATGTGAAATTTGCTGGTTCAAACTATCAGCTCCATATATCAACTGTTGTCCAGAATGAAAGGAGCAACTGACAAAGCAATCCTTCTTTGGCCCTGAAGTTTGATTGATTGGTTGATCAAGTTGGGAGCAAAAATTTGCTGTCAGCGGGGGAGAAAGGCAAACCTGAAATCCCAAACAAGGTTTTGTTTAGGACTCTTAAACGTTACTAAGATATAGAAGGAGATTTCTTTTTCTATTGTTTTCCCACCTAGTGGAAAAAACATTTATTTAGGAACCATGAGATTTGGATTCTAATTCCAGTATTATCATTTAATTGTGTGATTATGAAAAAATGATGTAATGTCCCTGGGCTTTCTTGTGGATAAATGGAGTAGATTGGCTTAGATCAACACTGAGGTCCTTCCAGTTGTAGAATGCGATCATTCTAGTTTTTGCATCAGATTCATCACAGGAATTAGAAAATACAGATTAAATCAAAATTGGACTCCCCATTTGTTATACTATGCACTATTCTCAGATATCTGAGGCAACATCATCTGGGTAACAATGTTTGTTGTTGTTGTTTTTCAAACAATTGGATAAATAAATTTTTATGGAGTAGGTGAAAAATAAATTCCTAGCTTCAGCAACTTAATAGCTAAGTGCTTATGAGTTGAAGATGAAAACAAGGGAAGATGAATAGCTTTTTGCTCTGACTCTGGCATTTATGACTTGCTTGGTTGGCAAACTGAGCATATCCTGAGTTAAAGTGAATCAAGAGTGACTGGCTCATACCTTCTATAGCAAATGGCTTCCCCACAGTTAGAAGTTTGCAGTCAGCATCTATTGACACTTCATAATCCAGAAGGGCTTTGTCCATGATGAAGGCATCTAGTTTCTCTGGATCATTCCTATATTTAAGACCAAGAGAAGAAAAGAGAAAAATCATTCATTAATAGACAGGAGGTTGACAGCTGGCTTTTGTTTAGGGGACAGAAACCTGGAAAGAAAGGGCAGCCCAAGCTAGATAGCTGCTGACTCAGCCTTGTTGACATCTCACTGACCCATGGAGAACAGACCAGGGGAAACAGACACTCTTCTAAGACAGCATGACATCTTTCCAATGAGTTTATCTACCAATTCCTTTTATTACTTCTAAATCCAACAATAAACCCAGAGTGACTGAATTGAATGGGAAGGTTCATTTCTCTTACATTAACGGAGTGACTCGTTTGTGCGAGGCACAGTATTGATTGTTCTCCACACACTGTATCACTCAGAATGGCTGTGAGGTGGGTGGTATTGGTACTATCCCATTTTAGTAGATGAGGAAATTGAGGCTTCAAGAGTCAAAGTAACTGGATCCAGGTTACATAGCTAGTAAGTGTGGGAGTCACGTGATCTCATTAATCAATATGTGGAAATTTTTATTTCTTTCTGTCATGATCACTATCATATTCTTCAGCAATCAGGTATCATTTCATACTTAGGAATACATAGTAAGGAAATACAAATATGAGATCTAGCAGTCCTGGGGAAAAGGGAGTTGAGAGGTCTCTTTAAAGTCCATGGGCTAGCATTCATTACCTGGAGGGGAAAGCATAGGTAATAGATCTTAGTGATCTGCTCTATTAATATATCTCCAGAGATTCATGTTTCACTCCCATCCTAGGAGGCGATTCAGGCAGGAATCATTTAAGGTAGGTGTCCCTGGCTTGTTATCAGTGAATCAGATGTGGACTGGGCTCCAGATGCCAACAGATGCCTTGTGCATCCTTCATGTGTTCTCCCCATTTTTTAAATGTAGGCACAGAAACGGTCCAGAGGAAGGTATGTCTCAGCACCGGCAGAGTTCCCAATTACAAAGGAGGCAAGGAAGGGGGCGTTTTAAAAGGAACCGTTTAAGCTGTATGCGATGACTCTTGTTTTCAGCCACCTCAAATCCTTTCTGGAAAGGTGTAGGACATACAGCCATTTAAGAAAGGCTTTCTGACCTCAGGACTGTCCAAACATCTTGGCAAAGAGAACAACTCTTCTCTATTCCATCTAGACTCAGTCATTCCTGTCTCAGAGCCAAAAATGAGTCTATTGGAATTCATAGAGTGGAGTGGCCTTAAACTCAGAATAGAACAAGGCTAGGGCCCATCAAAAATCTAAAAAAGAAAGACACACTTAGACACCTCATCATCAGTCCGAAGGAAGTACATATTTACATGGATGGCTTTGTCTGGGCCATACATTGACAGAGTAAATAGGCCAACTTCCCTTTTCTTGATGCCAGTGACCATTGCTTCCTCTTTCTACTCTTCCAGCCTATTCAAAATGCATTCCCTTTTCCAGGGGTATTGGATGGAAGTCATAATGAGATCTGTGTTTAACTTTAACCAAAATAAAAAACATCTCCCAGCTCCACAGCTGTGGGAAGCTTCAGAAAGGGTTGAGGATGTGAACTGTCTCCTAGGAGCTGATGATGAGGAAGCTTAATGGAATCCTGGCAATAAAATAAAAATCAAGCTGAAAGATGTTTCTCCAATAAAAGTTTTACTGCCACAGTAACAAAACGTACCTTGGGAGCTACACAGCAACTAGTCACCATTTACCAGTACTCCGCAAATATTTGAGGTAGCAATGGCAATAGAAAAAATCGGGGTTCAGTTTTTCTAAGCAATAATTACTGAGGTCCAGTTTCAGTGGTATCCTTAAATAATTACTCCTGATTTTGGACTGCAAAGTGAAGTTAGTTATGACAGGTCTCTCTTGCATAGGAAGGCAAGAGGCAATTAGCTCACAGACTCCCATGGGGCCCTGAATCACTGGTGAGGAAGTGGATGGGTATGATCCAGGTATAAGCAGCTTCCAGACTAGTTGAATCATCCTTCCAGTTGGCAGGTTCCCCAGTTGTTTCTCCCACTATGAAATCATGCTCTGCCTTTTTAAGAATTCATTTAATCATACATATGCCACAAAATAATACATATGCCACCATAATACATATGCTCATAAGTGACTCTGGAGGTGTGTTCTGCAGGTTAGGGCTCTGGGATATCAGGGGGATAATATGAGGACTGTGGTTTCTTGGAGTGGTGGCTAAGAGCATAGGCAGTGACTGGGACCAAACATGGAGAGAGAAGCCCAAAGACAAGAAGTCAAGAGGGCATGAATGGTAAGTTCTGCCTATATTCCAATGTCACCTCCACCAGCGAATCACCTGGAGAGCTTGTTAATATGCAGTCTCCGGGATGGGGCCTGGCAGTCTGCATTTCTCACAAACTCCCAAGTGCTAACGGGAACGTGGATGCTGCTGGAACATAGACTATTCTTTGAACATCAAAGACCTACTTTTCTGTTATGGTTCCTAGACTGTCCTGCAACAGCAAATGGATTCTAGAGACCTGGTTCTAGTCCTGACTCTGTCACTTGCTGGCTATATTACTGTGGACAAGTTGCTTCCTTAAGGTCTCAGCTTCTTCACTGGTGCCTGCTTTTCTAACGACTCCATCTCTCCAGGCTAGAGTGGGGACAACTCGGAGTATTGGACCCTTCTCAGGTGAAGCCTCCAGAATAAATGAATACCCTGAGTGGAGTGGAACCGGGGACTACCACAGTAGTGGTGCATCTCGCTCTTTTCACACTGCCAGAAAGGTCTGCTTTGTCAGCGATTACTATCTAGCGGGGAGCCATTGCCATCCCCCTGACATCTTCTTCTTTCTCTCAGCCATGAATTTGACTGAAGAAGAGAATACAGAAGAGGAGCTGGAAGGCAAAGGAGCAGTCAACTCTGTTAGAGAAGGACTCTAACATTTTAATGTTCTTGCAAAACCAAAAGTGCCATTTCATAGTGCAAAAGTAGCATTTCATCCTACATAACTTTGCAAATCTGAGAGCACAAGCCTTCCTCTCTAGACTCTATAAAAGTCCATAAGGAGTATTAGGGTCCTGTCACCAGAGCTCTTCAGAAACATATTAGCTCTTACGTCTCATACAATTATTTATTTGTTTCCCTTCTCCCCTAAAAGAGAATTTGAGGTGGCAAGTCCTTCTGTCCATTGGGAAGATTACTGTGGTTGGCCATAGATAAAACCAGAGTCCTGAGGCTGCATGAGTTTAGGGATTGGGGGCTTGGACATGTGTCATTGTCCTGGGACTATCAGGCACAAGGGAGAGGACTGCTCACCCTCACACTGTGGTGTGGTGCTTATCAGGAGCCTTCATTCCCTTCTCCCAGGCGGACTAGATGAGCAGATCCATAACTGCACCACCCTCCTTTGCATTCAGTTTTGCTGAATTACAGGCTCTGATAATCTGCCATGGCAATGTGATTGCTCTTGATTGCTTCTCATAAATTCTGATGAGAAGGATGCAGGCATGGGAATCATTGCCTTTTATCTTATTTCCCTTCTACAGGAAATCTCTAAGATAAATTCCATTTCCTTGTGGCAAGAGGAGACAGTCCATGGGCTTAGAGATTCACTGTGAAGGAAAGGGCTGCTTTGGGACACTTTATCCTTTGGCCACATTCCCTGAGTGTTTGATCATTTCAGCACCATTGTTTTCTCAAGTGATGTCAAGCCAACATTTACTTCCCCCACCATCTGCTACACTAATGCCCCCACTGGCACTTTGAGCAAAGCTACTGCCAACTGGGGACGATGCAGGTAACTAGTAATCTAGGTCACATAATTAAATGCACACTATTCCATACTGCCTTCTCGCTCTCACACAGTGTGAGGTATTACCGAACACACAGTGGGTATACTTAGCTGTCATTTTAAAAAACCAACAAATACAGTAGCTAAGACTTCTCTCTCGGTAAGAACTTTCTGGACCCAAGAGGTTGACACTCACTTCAGATACTCCACTCCATCAGGGGTGGCTGGTACATTGTACCTTCTCATATACTCATGCATCTCTGGGAAGCTTTGCCTCACATAATCTTCAGCACTGCTTTCCCGGACAGTTCCAAAGCGGAAGCCTTGAGAGGGATGATGTAGCTATGAGGGAGAAAGAAATGTCTTTAATACAAATTATTCTTAGGATTGTTTTCAAAAATTATCTCTTCCATCACTCTTTGGAATTGATTAGTGATTTAGAACTTTTCAAACACACAGCGATATAAACACCTACACAGAAATGTGCAGACATGGACATACTCTTTCATACCCCAGTTTTTACATAAGTAATTGTTCCATCTTCAGAAGCAAATGTATGGAAACAACAAACATAAAACATAAAACAGTTTTCTGCTTTATGCTGAGAACTTATCAGAATTCTTTAGACACTATAAATTGGCATGCAGAACCAGCCTCATTATTATAAATTGCATATTGGAGAAAGTATAAAGATAATAAATTAAAGGCTGTGCTTCTCCTTGGTTAGAACTACACAAAGACCAAGTTAAAACCCTGTATCTTGAGACTGAAACACACCTGACCCAAAGTAGTGAATACATCCCTTTTATGTTTATCCATTTTATGCTGTATTTTAAGTTTGTTGAATTTATTTTTGGTGTAATTATGAAATTATCTCTTTCCTTTAGATAACTGTAACTGTATTTTCCAGTGCTGAGTCATGCTACATATTTGCCCAAATGGAATGGGATATAAGGCACTTAGGAGCCACAGAGGAGAAGGGCAGCCGGGGTAGACCCACTACTATAGTTCTCCAGGGTATAGGACCTTGCAGTGAGAAGTAGCACATGTGCTCTGCAGAGCCTTTCTGTCACTAAAGGATAATAAAGATATAGCACATGCAACATTATTATTTGTGAAAGGGGTACAGAAGTGTTAATGTAACATCTAGACTTAACATTATTTCCAATATAAGAATGAATTGGGATTGGGCTGTGTTATAAAGAGAGTTGAATATCCTGTAGTCAGGAGTATTTTAGAGAGGCAACTTCTCCACAATTGTCACATTAGATTTCCTGCACTTCTTTGTTCTGCTTCATGTTAACAGATTTGATGTCATTGCTTCTGACTTGAAGTCCTGGGACAGGAATCCATGGATGGGCTTTGTGAAGTTTATAAAGCTCCTGAAATTGTAGGCAGCATTTTATGTAACTATGTTTGTAATTGTCTTCTTCTTCTTTTTTTTTTTTTTAATTTATTTGACAGAGAGAGAGGGAACACAAGCAGGGGGAGTGGGAGAGGGAGAAGCAGGCTTCCCGCAGAGCAGGGAGCCCGATGCGGGGCTCGATCCCAGGACCCTGGGACCATGACCCGAGCTGAAGGCAGACGCTTAATGACTGAGCCACCCAGGCGCCCCTGTAATTGTCTTCTATGAGGAAAATAGTACAGTTTCATTTTTTAATAATTAGGTTTTCAAGTTGTTCAGAACCCCAAAAGGTGAAGAACTTGCTGAATATGGTAACAACTTATATTTAAGATGAATTAGTTTTGTCACATGCTAAAAATCTAACAATATGGCAATAAGTTGATAATAATTAATAAATTACATGGCACATCCTTATAGAATATTATGCAATGTCTAAATCATGTTTTGAAGCATATTTAATAAAACAAGGCAAATGTTTGTATGACAAATGGAGAAAAAGCTTTTGTATGTTATGATCAAATTAAATATCTATATAGTTACTTTAAATGTTATGATCCCCAACATATATGTCTCACACACACACACACACACACACACACACACACACACAAACCCCTTGGAAGAAGATGTATCAAGATATTAACAATGATTGTCTCATTGGTGGTGAAATGACAGGTGTACTTACTTATTTACAGATTTACAGAAACATGTCTCATGTTTATAAATAGAAAAAAGTTTATTTTATGAACAGCAAAGCAAATCCCTCACTAATTTATTCAACATTTATTGAGGGCCTACTTTGTACAACTTTCAAAGTTACTGGGGCCACAAAGGTAAATTCCCTGCAATCATTGCCACATAGGAACTCACTACCTGGTTGTCTATGATGTATTTTGGAGATGCCACGGTTGAGTAGGTGATTAGGCATACCCTTGTGTTTAATGTAATTGTTCCATACACTGAATAAATTCTAATGTTCTGTGCCAGGATAACCTCAATGAGGCATCAACAATAATAACAATAGCTAACATTTACTGAATATTTATTATGTGCCAGACATGGTATTTAGTGCTTTACATGCATTATCTTGTTTATTCCTCATAATAGCTTCATGAAGAGGACACTGTTATTACTTCCTTTTTAAAGATTAGTGGACTGAAGCTCAGAGAAGTAAAGTAACTGGCATAAGATCACACAGAAGTAGTAGAGACTGAATTAGAACCGAAGTCTATCTGATTCCAAAACTCATGTTATTATCAACCACATCACCCTGCCTTTGCAGCTCATGGAAGCAACTGGAGAGAAGATGTTTATTAGAATAAACTCATTAGTCTTTTAAAATATTCACCTTATGCCTTAGGCCCCCCTTAGCATTCTCACAGTAGCAAATTTCAGCCCACACAAATCTAACAGCATTCTGTCTGCCCAACACTTACTCATTTTTTTTTTTTTAAAGATTTTATTTATTTATTTGACAGAGAGAGACACAGCAAGAGAGGGAACACAAGCAGGGCGGGTGGGAGAGGGAGAAGTAGGCTTCCCGCCGAGCAGGGAGCCCGGTGCGGGGCTCGACCCCAGGACCCTGGGATCGTGACCTGAGCCGAAGGCAGACGTTTAACGACTGAGCCACCCAGGCGCCCCAACACCTACTCATTTTTTAAGGCCAAGATCAAGACTTGGTCTTTGAAATCTCTGGTCTTATCTCGCTTCACTCTCCTATCTTGAATAAAAACAAAAACAATTTACTGCTTATTTATTGTGCTGGTACAGTATCTTGCATGTACATAATATGTAGTCTAGCTATTTATGTAACCCTATTTCACACTTCTCATGCATTACCTCTTTGATCCTCCCAAGAAACTTAGGAGGTATTTCTATTATCTTCCTTTTATAGATGAAGAAACTAAAGATCAGATAGTTTGTCATTTGCCCAAAGTTATAGAGCTAGTAAATGGTGGACCTGGGATTTGAACCCAGGCAGTCTGATGGAAAATAAGTGAGTTTTTGAACACTGTGAACATCACTTCTGATACTATGTTATACTGACTCTTGGTATGGTCATTACAAAACTTGCTACTTATGTGTCTGGCAGTGAGCTAAGGGCCTTAAATATTTTTAATTCCCACAATAATCCTGCAAGATAGATATTTTCATGTTTTACAGATTAAGATGCTGAGGTTTGGGTAGTTAAAGTGACAAATTCTCACAGTTAGTAATTAGCAAGACTCAGCCCATGTTCTTTTCCCCAACATGCAGACTGAATTATTTATTTGCATATCAGAGACCTATATGACACTTGGCACCTGACAGGTGTGCTATATGTGTTTGCCAAATTAACTCACTTTACCACTTGTCTTATTCTCTCTCCACCCACCTGACTTCTCTCAGCTTTCAGCACTTCCCTAACTTGCTGTCTGTGCGGCACCATCCTTCCATAAGCCTTCACAGTACACATAATTTTCTTTGCTAGAACCTATCACAGTTGCACTTGTTAAATTTTTTTTTTTACAGAGAGAGAGAGAGCACTTGCATGAGTTGGGCAGGAGGGGCAGAGGGAGAGGGAGAGAGAGAACCTCAAGCAGGCTCCATGCCCAGCACAGAGCCCGATGCGGGGCTTGATCTCATGACCCTGAGAGATCATGACCTGAGCCAAAATCACGAGTCAGATGCACTTAACTGACTGAGCCACACAGGTGTCCCTGCACTTCTTAAATTTAATTGTGTAACAGCTTAATGTCTAGATTTTCAGCTTCTTCACTGGACTGGAAGCTGTGTGTGATGAACATGTTATGAACCACTGTATTCCAATGCCTTTTATCATGTAGTTGTTCAATTAAAATGCTTTACAAATGATCAATAACTATTCTTTGAACCCAGAGGGAAGTGAGGGCTTTGTCATCCCACTTAGCACAAAAGGAGCTAACAATTTAGCTTACAGCTCCGGCTTTTGAAATGAATCCTCCTTTTAGGGTATAGGGATCTTAGACCAGTAATTAAAATACTTTTGTCTTATATATGAAAAGAACCCCTTTTAGAAGTCCGTTTCCTCAGGGCACCTGGGGGGCTCAGTCCGTTGAGTGGCCGGCTCTTGATTTCAGCTCAGGTCATGACCTCAAGGTCCTGGGATTGAGCCCTGCATCAGGCTCAGCGGGGAGCCTGCTTGAGGATCCTCTCTCTCTCTCCCCCTGCCCCTCCCCTCGCTCGTGCTCTCTCTCTCTCTCAAATAAATAAATAAATCTTAAAAAAAAGAAGCCCATTTTCTCACATTATTCTGGGACAGTAGTTTTATGGCCTTTGAACTATTTCTAGGCAAACCCTGACCCTCTTTTCTCTGCTGAGTGCATTAGTACTTCATTCCTTCCTGTGTCATGGGATGGAGTCATGAACCAGCAGATACAGGCTCATATTCCAGTGGAGAACTAGCCCTTTGTGTTTCTTCTTTTCCACGCCTTTCAGTTTGCCTTTTGCTCATGGCCATGGCTCTGATGCCTGTGAAGGGAACAGTTTTGAGGTTTTGAGAAGGGAAATTTCCTTCAACACTAACACAAATAACCAAACTCCAATGGGAAGAAGTATTTTTTTTTAAATTTTTTTATTGTTATGTTAATCCCCATATATTACATCATTACTTTTAGATATAGTGTTCCATGATTCATTGTTTGTGCATAACACCCAGTGCTCCATGCAGAACGTGCCCTCCTCAATACCCATCACCAGGCTAACCCATCCTCCCACCCCCCTCCCCTCTAGAACCCTCAGTTTGTTTTTCAGAGTCCATCGTCTCTCATGGTTCTTCTCCCCCTCCGATTTCCCCCCCTTCATTCTTCCCCTCCTGCTACATTCTTCTTTTTTTTTTTTAAATTTTTTTATTGTTATGTTAATCCCCATACATTACATCATTAGTTTTAGATATAGTGTTCCATGGGAAGAAGTATTTTATTAGCCTGACAGGGACCCCACTCTACGTTGGAGAAACATTGCCAACCTCTTTGGTCCAAGTCACCATCATTTCTGCCCTCTGCATACTTCCTCTCTTCCCCTCCATTCCAGTCAGAGTAATCTTGGAGCCCAAAGCTAATCATTCACTCATTTGCTTAACACCTATCAGTGGCTCCCCATTGGCCTTGGGATAAATGTGGCCTTCTCATGGGAACTCCATGATTCAGCATGACCTTGCTCTGCTTTCTTCTGTCCAGCCTCATCTCCCCACTCTCCTCCTGGTCCTCTAAGCTTTAGCAGTTCTCTCAGTTCTTCCAACATATACTTTTTGCTTGACCAGAGCTCTTGCCCATAGTCTTCACTCTGCCTGGAATGCTCTTTTTCTCCTCAACTCCACCTTTCCTTTGTGTAGCTCACTCTTAAATATTGCTTTACCAGAGAAACTTTCACTGACCCCTAGACTAGATTAGGCCACCTGACACGCTCTCCCATTATGCCCTGCCATAGTATTGATAAAACTTGGAATTATTTGTGCAATGTCTGCTTTTCCTATTAGCTTGTAAGTTCCCATGAGGGCAGGGCCCATGCCTATCTCATTTGAGTACTCATTAAGTCATCAACAAATACTAGCTACTATTACTATCATCATCATCATGCAACAAACACAGTGCCTGGCACACATAGTTGCCTGATAAATACTGGGGTAATAAGTCATCATTACTAACATAAAATCTCCTTAGGATAGACACGTTATATACTTTTGTCACACTTCATGTTGTCTTTCTTTCCTCCTAAAAATTAGTTTTTTCCCTTGAATTCTCATCTTAATTCTTTTGAAGCGATATATTCTTTTTATTTCTGTGTGTGAGATTCTAATAGAAAAAAATAATGGGCTACTCAGGCAGTCACAGGATAATGGAATCAGAAAAGGGATCTATGAAGCAATTGATGCAACCCGATGGGCCAGCACAGTCCATCCTGTGTGTCCACGTGGTGTGTAACTTGAACAGCCAGGGACGTCAGGAAGCCTGCGTCAGGGAGGGACGGTAAAAGCTTACAAAGAGCTAAAGCAGTTGTGCTGCATTACAGCTATCACCAGGACGTCCCAGGGAGAGGAAAATCTCTTTAAAGTTTCAGCTAACCGTTTCACCAGCTCTTCTAGTTCTGTTTATATTTGTTTCAACCTCTTCAGGCCTTGGGGAAATATCTAAGGTTAAACTCTCTATTTGTATGTGAACTGTTCGGTATTAATGGAATACTGAACTCTACCCAGAGCACCTGCATGAAGAATAATCAGATACGCATTCTGCAGAAAGGAGAGAAGTGGCTCAAAACAAAATGGAAACAAACCCAAGGAACGATCAAGGGGCTATGTGCAAGGAGATATGATGCTTTAGATAAAAAAAAAAACAAAAACAGTCTAAATGCTGGGTATTTTCATTTAATGTCCATATTTGTATTTATCTGAGATTGTACTTTAAGAAATGGAATGTAATGTTTAATGTTCTTCGGAATTGGGTGGACAGGGCCATTCTTAATCTGCCCAGCGGAATGGGATATACTAGCTATTGAGACCATAGATCCTCCCCATGCCATTATTTTATCCACTTAAAACCTGTGGACTCAATAATATGGAATGGTCTCAGAGTTCTGAAGGGCTTTAAAAGTCATCTACTATAATCATCCACTGATTTCTGAATCCTTTATGGCAAAGCTAAACATACTACCTGGTATTTAAGATGTAGATTCTGATTCATTAGGTCTAGGTTGGAGCCTGAGAGTCTGCATTTCTGACAAGCTCCCAGGTGATGCTGACACTTGGTTCACGCTACTCAGACTTTGAGTAGCAAGGCTTATTTATAACATCACTATTAAGTGCCTGTTACATCTCTGCTTGAATGTCTTCAGAGAAAAGGAAGTCACTCCTCTTAAAGCCTATCTTCTGTATAGGAAGGATGACTCTATGTCCCACCTAGTCAGTCTACCCATTTAAATATATAATAATAATGAAATAACAGTGAATATTTTTGTATATTTACTATATGTTAATACATTTAAATCTAATGAGATTGTTACTTTTATTATTTATTATTATATATGAAGGGTTAAGATTCGGGGAGATTCGGCACATTGTATAAGACCAGCAGGAAGTGATAAATGAAGATTTGAATCCGACTCTGTATGACTTGAAGCCCTCACCCTATCTGGCACTACATTCTGCCTTTACAGACTTGTGTTACTGTCCATATTTTAACTTTAACTAATGCAAACCTGTCTGCTACAATTTAAAAAACTATTTTGGTTCTTAGAGGTGTGGCCATATAATTTATATTGCGAACTAGGGCACTTCTCCCAAAGGGGTCACTATTGATTATTACAGAGGCAACAGGCACATTAAGACTATTCCCAGCAAACAGTGATGTGTGTTCACTGAGTTATTACTCACGCTCTGAACACTGGAATACAGAAAAATGAGGCTGGAAACAATGTTCCTGAGCCTCGCTCAGTCTTTCTCTAATGTGAATTACTGAATACATTTTATGTTGTAATTCGTGTGTGTGTGTGTTATTCCTATTTTCTTCTACAAAAGCTAGGCTCTGTATTTACATTTGAGCATTTTACTTCCTCTCTTTTCATTTTTAGTCTGAAGCCCTCTGTGTTAGGTCAGCTCATCTCTAGTCAACAACATTCTTTGACATCATGTTTGATTTATATGAGCTTTAGTCCAGGTGCTTCTGACAACTTGAGTCATTGCCTCAAAACCCTTGTATAGACTAGAGGTTAGCAAACTAGGCCGCATGGGCCAATTCCAGCCTGCCACTTGCTTTTGTAAATCAAGGTTTATTGGAACACAGCCATGCCCATTGATTTACATATTGTCTACAGCTGCTCTTGTCCTACATCAGTAGAGCTGAGTAGGTGTGAAAGAAACTATATGGTTTCACAAAGTCTAAAATATTCCTATCTGGCCCACACGGAAAATGTGGTATAGACAATATTGACCTAACTATTTCATTGATTCCCGTATTTGAAATGTTACTCTCCATTCTAAAAACCCATCCATCACTTATGGGATGCCACCTTCGCAGGTGAATGGACAGAGGTAGGTCTGATAAATCCCAGCAGGCTTCCTGGCACTGCACAGATTTTGGCTTTAGAATGACCGCACGTCTCCTGTCTAGCTGCGTGTAGTATCCGTATCCCAACAGGGGGTCCCGAATTCGACAGTCTTTTGTTTCTTTTTAGGGTCAGTACTAGAAAAACTCTGGTCACAAAAGTTCAAATCAAAGCCTTAGTATGATGCTTGGACTAATTTGGAATTAAATTTTAAATCCAAGGGCAGGTGCCACCAGAGCAGTCTCCACAGACCTGAAGTTAGAACTGGCCAGGGACACATCCACTCACTCTAGCTGAGTTTTTCCCTTTGTCTCGTTCTCTTCTTTGCCACTTTCCTCCCTTCCTCATCCTTTAGATGCAGCCTTTGTGTATCTGTCATCTCATCAAAGCTGGAGTTATTTATGATTCCTATAGTATTTCTTTCATTATTTTAATAATGGTAATAGCTAACCCTTACTGGATGTTTCCTTCATTCTAGGCACTGTGCCAAGATCTTACATTCATCACCTCATTTAATCCTTGCAGCATCCTTTCTGGGTATGTATAATCATTATCCCCATTTTAAAGACGGGGGAACTGAAGCTTAAAGTGGTTTAGCAACTTGCCCAAGGCCATACAACCAGAAAACGGCAGACCCAGGAACTGAATCCGGAGAACTTACACCATTAATCTCTAGTTTATATTGCCTTCAGGAAAGATTCTCCTTCTGTGAAAAAACTATAAGTATGATAGGCATTCCCTCAAGACTAATGGTCAATTTAATGCAAACAAGTGCCAGCCTAAAGAAATAAGACAGAGAGCTGATACCCTCCGGGTTTCTGAACAAGGTATTTATCACAGTTATAGCAAGAGCGGCAAAAACAGCAACATTTGAACTGTGCGGTTTACAAAACTCATTCATGCATATTACTCCATTCACAAGGCACAGGCAGTCTGATGGTCTCTGTGTTCTATTTATAAAAGGTAAAAAACAAGCTAGATGGATTGGCCAAGCTCCCGAAAACAAGCACATTCATCCTGCATCCCTGGGGGGGGGGGGGGCGGGGGGTAAAATGCTTGTGCTCAATATCTAGCAGTCTTGGGGTGGCTGTGGGAGGACTGAACCCTGCTCCTTCCTCCCCTACCAGCATTCCCACATCTTCACGCACGTCTCTGCTACCACACTGACCATCTGAATGCTTCCCCCCTCCCCAACTCTACGTAAGCTACTGGTGGGGTCTAGGGACTGAACTTGAAAAGAGCTGCCAAAGTCAGGGAGGCTATAAAAATATGGAGTCTAGGCTGGATGACATGCTACAGATCATTTATTTTTATAGCTAATAATACAGGTAGCTTCCATTTATTAAGTCACTCTCTGTATGTCAAGCATTGCGCTAAAACCTTAACTTGGATTATATATTTTAAGCCTCAAAACAACTTTATGAGGTATGTACTATCCTCTCCAACTTTCACACAAGAAACTAAGACTTGCATTTAAATAAACTGTCCAAGATCATTCAGCCAATAAGCATAGGGGAAGGTTCTGAACTTAGACTCCAGAGTCTTTGAATCTAAACATTCCCCTATAGTACTTCTTGATCAATACTGTAGAGAGATTTAGGTCCAGAATGAGAAGAGTGAAGAAGGGACTTGCTCCAGGTCCCACAAATAAGGCAAAGGTGACCTTGAAAAACCCTAAATCAGGCTCAGATATAATCCTGTCGAGTGACTAATCCCCTCCCCAAATGAATATGGCTGATAAAAATAATTATTTCTTCTTTTTAGTATGCTATGTTCAACAACACTTCCCCATCTACGATTTATGAAACTGTAAGTTCATAAGTTCCAGTCTTTTTTTTTTTTTAAGATTTTATTTTTAAGTAATCTCTACACCCAACGTGGGGCTCGAACTCACAACCCTGAGATCAAGACTCACATGCTCCACCAAACGAGCCAGCCAGGCGCCCCTGGAAGTTTCTGGTCTTTATTTCCTTCTTTAAACAATTAAATTTGTTCAGCAACATGCATGAAATGGCATTGCAGTACTCATTTCCTAGGCCTCTGGAAGTCCATGGTGTATTTCTGTGTCAGGTATAGTAATACAAGGGGAGAGCCCATTATGGGTTTTTCTTGTTGTTGTTTTGTTTTTTCCTATTATCATGGTTTTTATAGTATCTAGCCTTTAGACACTAGAGAGACCAAACCAAACAATTATAGGATTTCTGCAGGGGAATTTGTAGCTATTCTACTACAAATGTTCTACCTATGTCTTTATTTCCTGTTCCCTTTCTCCCATGGAAGTCTCTTTGGCTTCTTCTCTGGACCTAGTCTCACTGCTGTATTCTATTCATCTGGACTGCCTCTCCTATTCAATTCACTGAGACCCTTCCAATTGTCTTATTCAAAATCCCCCCCCCCCTTTTTTAAAGATTCCATTTATTTATTTGAGAGAGAGAGAGTACAAGCAGGGGGAGGGGCAGAGGGAGAGGAAGAAACAGATTCCCTGCTGAGCAGAGAGCCCGATGTGGGGCTTAATCCCAGGACCCTGAAAAATGACCTGAGCCGAAGGCAGATGCTTAACCGACTGAGCCACCCAGGCGCCCCTTCAAAATCCCCTTCTAATCCCATTTTATGTTCAGTGATCTTGTGGAGCAAAGTCCACTTCTCTCTTATATGTCAGACGAATTATTTCACTACTGATGCTACCCACACTACCGGTGTTTCCAAATGAAGAAGCATGGAATAATCATAATCACAACGGTGGTGGTGGTGATGATGATGATGGAGCTCACCACCTGCCACACACTGTTCAAATGCTTTACACATCTCAACTTTCTAAATCCTTACACCAAGCCTACGAGGCTGATTCTCTCATTTTATCCATTTTATAGATGAGAATCCTGAGGCACAGAGCAACTAACTTGTCTGAGGGGGAGCCCGTAAATGACAGAACTGGGCAGTCTGTGTGCCTCTATTGTTTTCTCTCTCAACCACTATGGTTTTACCGGCTATCCCCTTAACTGCTGTGACCCATTATCTGCAAAATGGTTACCTGAAAGAGTTCAGCCATTGTACATGGACCCAAGAGCTGATTCCAGGAGCTTAATTAGCTCTTAACAATCTCTTAATACCCATAGCTGTCATTTATTGTGCTGATTATATATATGGGCCCCCCACATTCATCATCTCATTTCAGCCTTCCTATACCCCTATGAGGTAGGTTCTGTTAATAACCCCAGTTCATTGGTTGGGGAAATGAAGCTCAGAGACATGAAATAACTTTCCCCTGGCTCTTCAGCCCATGCTCTTGGGAGTCCGTTGTTATACATACTTATCAGCTGACTCTAGAACCCAGCTACATGTAAGATATTGTCTAAATGGGATTTTCAAAGGTAATTCTGATCATTATGCAGTGGTCTAGGACCATAATTCCTCCAAAGACGTGAATCCACTGTAAGTGGCAGAATTGGGGCATGAACCAGGTCAGCTGAGGTCAGAAGCAACACCTTTTACGGAAAAGGGGAGGATTCCTTTAAGCCCATGGCATCAGAATAACCCTGGCTTTTTGTTTCTATAATTGACTGGCTACCCAGCCAAACTTCAAGGTGAAAAATGACCTGTGGACTGTGGAACTCAAACTTCTCACTTGAGTCATTGCCCATCACCAGGAGTACTGTACCCTGCAGACTGAGCAGGCAGTAAAGTCCTCAATGAACCTAGAGTCAGCAATTCTGGGCTGATTAAATGCAAATGAATGAAAACCGCTATAAATTTACCTCCAGTCTAGTGATGTAAGCTTTTTGGCACAACTCCACCCAAATCCTTGTGGCACAGGAACTTGTTTTAATGCCAGTTTTTACTTAATTATATAACCCAGAAGAATTAAATATTAAAGCATGTCCAATTTGGTCTTCATTCAGGGCGGGGTTGGGTGCAAAAGTACCGTAGGAGGTTTAGCCTAAAAGTCAGTAATCCCACAGCATGGGCGCCAGGAAGCCAGCCTCTTCGAGAAGCTGCTAAAGCAAAACATCAAACAAACAAAAAGACAAGCTACTGAATAACAGTAAGAAAAGAAATCCTTTCGTTCTGCTTTATTTTTCTCCTAGGCTAGCCCTTGGGGGTGACTTGGGCTGTATCCAATAATTTTATTTGCCATGGCTGAATAGGCAATCTGTCTTTGCTCTGGAGCTCAGGGAATCAGTGATGGAGCCCTTACGGTGGAGGGGCTCTCAAAGATTCAAGCATTGATTCTGAATCAATGTATCCAAGAGAAGATGCCTCTCCTCCCACCAGGGCATCTTGCCTGTACTGTCGCTCCCAGTTTTCCCACTTGAGACCATCTCCCAGTTAATGACTGAGCTGGTGTTTGCTTATCTTTCTCTTCTGTTTAGCACATTTGCTCCCGTTAAATGAATCGCAAGAGCAGCCCAACCAGAGTAGCATTTTGCTTTGTGAGCTAAGCACCAGAGGGCGGCAGTCAGCTGAGTTAAAAACGCATTTTCGTTCTTCTTCGGCACACTGGAGAGAATTTTCATGTAGCAGTAAAAAAAAAAAAAAAAGAAAAAAGCATGCAATGATTCATAAAGTTTGCAGTTGAGAAAAATGAGGATCAGCAAGGTTAAGCAATTTGGCCACGCTTATAAACCGCTAAGTGGAGCTACGTCGTACACACATTGGACACACGAACTTGTCCGCTGCCGCTGCCACTACCTGAATGTGAGTTCTGACCCCACTCGCTTGAGCCATCCTCACAGCAAACCGGCAGAAACTGGCTTGGAGCAAACTAGAAGAACAGATCCATGAACTGTCTCTAGTGATTCGACGGTAGAAGTAAATGCTTAGTAGGTGTTTGATGAATGAATATGCCCATAGCGTAGAGAAGGGAAAAAAAAAAAGCTGACTCAGAACTTGCAAAATTCATGATGTTAATCTATACCGAGTTTAAAAAGCATATGTTCCAAAACAGGTTAAATGTATTTCATCAGTTTAAAAAAGTAATTGTAAGTGGACGCTATTTGTTTTAAAATCATCATCTGGTACATCAGTATACATTAAAAATAATGAACTATTTTTAACTAAAAATATTGATTTAAAAAATCTGTTTAGGGGCACCTAGGTGGCTCAGTCGATACGTGTCTGCCTTCGGCTCGGGTCATGGTCCCAGGGTCCTGGGATCGAGCCCTGCATCGGGCTCCCTGCTCTGCGGGAAGCCTGCTTCTCCCTCTTCTACTCCCCGTGCTTGTGTTCCCTCTCTCGCTGTGTCTCTCTCTGTCAAATAAATAAAATCTTTAAAAAAAATAAAAAAATTAAAAAAAATTAAAAATGTTTACTTATTAAACCCCGAATTAGCACTTCCTTCCTCTTTTTAAAAAATTTTTTGGGTTTATATTCTGACTGGTAATATTCAGATAAGCAGGCTCATTTGCAAATGAACCATTTCTTCCCAGAATTATAGCATGCTAGACCTAAGGTGATGTTAGAACCATTTAATTAATAATCCTTAATTTGCAGATGAAGAAACTAGAGTTGACCAAGGTTAAATGAATAACCCAAGACCACAGACTTGACTATGGCAAAGTTGAGAGAAGAACCTAGTTTCCTAGACTCTTGAGAATATATAAGTCATGCAAACTAAAATAATGTTCGGTGAACACACAGATACTTAAGAATGAAAAGTGAATAGAAACAACCCTGAATATCTGGATTAATGTTTAAACTACTGAAATGGTAATTATGGAAAAACTTAACTAGTTTCACTTTATAAAAAAAATTTCCAAAACATAATAATTTACTTAATGCTATAAGTAATACATGAATCTATTCTCACTGTAAAATAATGCAAACAGAAGTTTCATGGCATAAACCATTATAGTATCTCTTTTTCCTCCCTGATTCTATTGCCTCCTCTAGAAGTAGCTGTTGCTGATATTGTAGTGGTTATCATGAATATTCTTGTGTTTACCTTGAGCTCTAAGGGGCTGAATTTGGTATTTAGAGGTCCTTTTTTGATTACAGCCTAGAAAATGTACTAGCCTTGTTTGAGCTGATCGTTTTGTTTAAGGAACATGAAATAGAAGTTTAAGTTTAAATGTCTAGTTAGCTGGTGTATACAGAGACACACCGATCTCTTCGATTTCCATAGTAACTTTCTTTGCTATTTCTCTATTTATTCTCAGCTAAAGAACTTCAAAAACACCTTCTATACATATCCTCCCCAAAACCCTGGGATGTCAAGAGGGAGGAACTGCTGTGTTCTTCATTTATTGAATAGAAAACTAAACTCTAGAGACATTAAGTGTGCACAGTCTATTAATTGTATTCATGGCTCCGATTCTTCCCTTTGCCATGTCACCATGAGTGCCCTCCTTCTTTGACTCTGGTTCTGGCCAGGTGACTTACATTGGTCACTGGAATATTAGCAGAAATGATGCAAGCACAGTCTTGGGAAAATGCTGGTATCTTTCTGCTTTGTGCTATAGCCCTCTGCTATCACCATGAGAAGGACATACCTAGATTAGTCTGCTGGAGGATGAGATATGTGGAACAGAGCCAAGTAACCTTACCAAGTATTGAAGCAACCCCAGATGAGCTAACAGACAGCTGACCCCTAAATATGTATGTAAGTGAGCCCAGACGCGGTCTGCTGAATCTGGCTATTTTGAGAGCTACATAAATGCTTTCTGTTGTATGCCACTGGGATGTTGTGTGGTTTGTTATATGGTATTATTGTAGTAAGAGGTAACTGACAGAGTGGTAACAATTATAAATGAAGATCCAAGAAATTTAACTAAGATCTTCTGTCTCTGAGCCTAGTGCTCATGTCATCTGGCCCAATTTTTGCCTTTGCACAATTACCTCTGTCTGAAGTTCCCGTTTTCCCTTCCTCCTAGTCTTCCTAGAAAATCCAGATTAGATACATATCCTTTTAAAAGCCTCTCTGATCTTCCCAAGAAAGAGTTAACTATCCTCATGGGAGCTCCTTCTCCCTTTTACATATTTTTATTATTTCACTAATCACTGTGTGGCATGATTAGTTGTTTACGTGAATGTATTTCTTAAGGGAATATGAGTTTCCTTGAAAACTGTTTTAGAACCCACCACAATGCCTCATCATTAGTTTTGGAATTAAATGAATTGGTAGGAAGAACGTGGAAGAAGAAATGAATAACTTCTTGCTAAAAGTTTTCAAGCATATTTTGATTTAGTCTTGCCTGCCATCTCAGTAAGGGTCCCTGAGTCAGGTGATAGGAAGAACTAAGAATTCATTGATTGATCAGATATATATCATATATACCGTGTCCTAGTTGATGGTCACTAGGACTAATATAGGTCTCTATTCTTATAGAGAAAAATAGTTAACAAAAAGCAAACCACAGGGGCACCTGGGTGGCTCAGTCAGTTCAGCGTCTGCCTTTGGCTCGGGTCATAATCTCAGGGTCCTGGAATGGAGCCCCACGTCGGGCTCCTTGCTCAGCGGGGAGTCTGCTTTTCCCTCTCTCTCTGCCCCTCCCCGGCTTGTGCTCCCGATCTCTCTCAAACAAAAAAATAAAATTAAAAAAAAAAAAAAAAGCAAACCAGATAATTACAGATTAGTGATAAATTGAAGAGAAGAAGAGAAAAGATGGTATGATGAGACAGAAAGTCAGGTGGGGAGGCCACTTCTGATAGGGCGGTCAGGGATACTGATATCCTCACTGGGTACTTAATGATGAACACACTTCCTTTCCTCCTTTACTGTGGTGTTTTAATCTCAACTTGATTACACATTTTCTGAGGACAAAAATTATATGCAATCTTCTTTATATCTTCCACAGACTCTAGGCATGGAGAATAACTTGCTGGCTGATTTATTAATCTGATAACGAGGGGGCATAATAAGTTCATTGTGTGTGTGTGTTCCTTTCAGATTTTAAAATTTATGCTACTTGCTTGGAGGGTTATTATAAGTCTGTAAATTCTACAAATAAATTTCATATTCCTTGGTAATATTTCTGGGCTTCTTCCGAGATTTCCTATTTAAAAATGGTCACAGGCTTTATTTTAAAGATGTATGTCAAAGCATAAATCCTGAGTGCCATGAATGTTGGCTGTAATTCTTCCTGGAGAAGTCAAGGATGCATTTGGTCTTGGCCTACTGTTAGAGGTCTAAGAAAAGTAACTAGAGTGCATCCTCAGCCCTTGTATTAGATATAATTTGTCCTTCTTCATTCCTCTGGTCACCTACAACTCTGGAGAATTTAGATTTAGCAAATAATCACAGAACATTGTCAGAGGCCTGCAATCTGCTCAGGGATTTTATATGCATTATCTTATAACTGCTTAAGGACAGTGCTAGGAGTAGGTATTATTTTCATTTCTACTTCTTAGGTGAGGAATTTGAGGTTTAGAGTTTAAGCACCTTGTCCAGGATCACAAAGTCCAGTTATATAGCAGAGATAAGACTCAAAGGCAAGTTTTCTGACTTGAAACAGAATGTAGAGAACTTTCACTGGTTTTTGGCAAACATTTATCAAGTGCCAGGCTCTGCACTAGGTTCTGGAAATACATAATCAAAATGGCATGGGCCAATTCTCATGAGATGCTTTCATGTCACCCATAAACCTCAGAAGAAGAGAGAAGAGAAGAGAAATTGAAAGAAGGAGGAATAGGTTTGAGGTATTCTCTGTCGCAGTTTGTCTGTTTAGAAAAGGAATTTTTGCATTCAATTCCCCAGACAGCCAGTAATTGCCAACATCTTCCTCCCCGCCGAAGGCACAGTCCCCTAGTGATGCAACTGACCGCCAGCTGATTACGGATGCCAGGCAGTAAATGCTGTGCAATGCCCTATGGCTGGAGTTTTCATGCTTTTCCCAACCTCCATGGACCAGGTTCGCCTGGGGCTTGGGCAGGCTGGTGAGCTCTCATATTTTTCTTCACTGCAAACTAGTCAAGTCAACGTGTCTTTTATGAGACTTGGTTTTCCATCAGTATTTAGTTTTTATGTATTCAAACTTTCCTCTAATATGCATAATTGCTGAAAGAAAAAGGCTATAGAACAGCCATGAATTATGGCTTTTAGGGGAATGAACACTGCAGTTAATGTTGCAAGACGGCTTCCATTATAATCCCGTTTTCACATCCTTATGATTTTTTAGGGGGAAGGAAGAATTTTCCTTTGAGCTAAAATTTTCCATGGTTTGACTCAGCCCAAGGTGATTTTGAAAAATGAAACACTTGCACAATGTTTCCATTTATTCTTGAGTTATTGTAGTTGGAAAATGCTGTTCATTTGTACTCCAAGTATTATTAATGCATAAAAAATTCCAAGTATGAATGGCTATTAACACTTCAGTCATATATGACACTTGTCTCGGAGGTCAGCTAGATTCTTTCTTTATATAACTATATTATTTACTGCAAAATGGTTAAAATATTTGTTTTCAGAGTTTCATTGTAATGTTTGATTGGCACACAGCTTTTCAGAGAGGAAATAAATATTTAGGTTACCTTTAATATTTTTAAATTTATGATGAACTCTAAAGTAACAAAATACATTTAAAAATAATTTCTATGCCTTCTGAACTATATTAATCAAGCCTTTAACTTTTTAGCTCAGGTCTTTTTTTTAGAGGGGGGAGGGGCAGAGGGAGAGGGAGAGAGATTCTTAAGCAAGCTCCACAGGAGCCCAACGTGGCGTTTGACCTCACAACCCTGAGATCATGAGCCACCCAGTGGCTCAGCTCAGGTCTGTTTTAAGTGTCTCCTGTAAATGGCACATTGTTGAGACTTTTTCTAAAAATGTCACTTTCTTAGTGAAACCAACTTTCAAGTAGAATTACTAATAATTACCATAAAACCAAAACCAATTCTTCCTATATCTAAGGATTTCTATTTAGAATTTGGGGCACGTGTTTAAGTCAGTATTTTGTCCTATTGGTTTGTGTCTCTAATTTGTTTTTTCCTCCTACCTATTATTTGATATTCTGAAATACAGTCTTTATTGTATCTAATTTTCATTTAATGTGTGTGACTTTAGAGGATTTATTTATATTTAACTATGCTAAAACTGTCAGTGTACCCCCTCACAAGATGAGAAAATATGTATATATAAAGTGTGATACAAATGAAAATATTATCACTGCAAATAATAATTTGCAATGATATTGAAATCATTTCAAATGATATTGAAATATTGTTGCGAGATGACTTGTGTAGTCAGTAAATCTTCCCTGCCTTTTCCATTTGGTGGCAAACTTTATATTCTCCAAAATGAATGACACCGTCCTTAGGTGACTGTTTCACATTAAATAACCTCTTCTTTTAGAATCTTGTACCTATTGTTCCATTCAACACAATATTTAATTTTAATTTTAATTCCAATATAGTTAACATACAGGGTTAGTTTCAGGCAACACAATATTTTATGATCTTATCTGATTTTGTCATCCTAATTAGTTACTCCTTGAATATTATCTCTATAGTCTTTGAATCTTATTCTTTTTTTTTTTTTTGCGACTGGAGATGAGGCAGTTTATAAAAAATGGCCTAGTGTTGGGGCGCCTGGGTGGCTCAGTCGTTAAGCGTCTGCCTTCAGCTCAGGTCATGATCCCAGGGTCCTGGGATCGAGCCCCGCACTGGGCTCCCTGCTCGGCGGGAAGCCTGCTTCTCCCTCTCCCACTCCCCCTGCTTGTGTTCCCTCTCTCACTGTGTCTCTCTCTGTCAAATAAATAAATAAAATCTTAAAAAAAAAATAAAATGGCCTAGTGTTAAAAACAGACACATAGGTCAATGGAACAGAATAGAGAGCCCAGAAATGGACCCTCAACTCTATGGTCAACTAATCTTCGACAAAGCAGGAAAGAATGTCCAATGGAAAAAAGACAGTCTCTTCAACAAACCGTGTTGGGAAAATTGGACAGCCACATGCAGAAGAATGAAACTGGACCATTTCCTTACACCACACACAAAAATAGACTCCAAATGGTTGAAAGACCTAAATGTGAGACAGGAATCCATCAAAATCCTAAAGGAGAACACAGGCAGCAACCTCTTCGACCTCAACCGCAGCAACTTCTTCCTAGAAACATGGCCAAAGGCAAGGGAAGCAAGGGCAAAAATGAACTATTGGGACCTCATCAAGATAAAAAGCTTTTGCACAGCAAAAGAAACAGTTAACAAAACCAAAAGACAACTGACAGAATGGGAGAAGATATTTGCAAATGACATATCAGATAAAGGGCGAGTATCCCAAATCTATAACTTCTTAAACTCAACACCCAAAGAACAAATGATCCAACCAAGAAATGGGCAGAAGACATGAACAGACATTTTTCCAAAGAAGACATCCAAATGGCCAACAGACACATGAAAAAGTGCTCAACACCACTTGGCATCAGGGAAATCCAAATCAAAACCTCAATGAGATATCACCTCACACCAGTCAGAATGGCTAAAATTAACAAGTCAGGAAACGACAGATGTTGGCGGGGATGCGGAGAAAGGGGAACCCTCCTACACTGTTGGTGGGAATGCAAGCTGGTGCAGCCACTCTGGAAAATAGTACGGAGGTTCTTCAAAAAGTTAAAAATAGAGCTACCATACGACCCAGCAATTGCGCTACTGGGTATTTACCCCAAAGATACAAATGTAGGGAATCGAAGGGGTACGTGCACCCTGATGTTTATAGCAGCAATGTCCACAATAGCCAAACTGTGGAAAGAGCCAAGATGCCCAACAACAGATGAATGGATAAAGAAGATGTGGTATATATATATATATACAATGGAATATTATGCAGCCATCAGAAGGAATGAAATCTTGCCATTTGCAATGACATGGATGGAACTGGAGAGTGTTATGCTGAGCGAAATAAGCCAATCAGAGAAAGACATGTACCATATGACCTCACTGATATGAGGAATTCTTAATCTCAGGAAACAAACTGAGGGTTGCTGGAGTGGTGGGGGGTGGGAGGGATGGGGTGCCTGGGTGATAGACATTGGGGAGGGTATGTGCTATGGTGAGTGCTGTGAATTGTGCAAGACTGTTGAATCACAGACCTGTACCTCTGAAACAAATAATACATTACATGTCAAAAAAGAAGAAGAAGAAGAAGAAGAAGAAGAAGAAGAAGAAGAAGAAGAAGAAGAAGATAGCAGTAGGGGAAGAATGAAGCGGGGGAAATTGGATGGGGAGACGAACCATGAGAGATGATGGACTCTGAAAAACAAACTGAGGGTTCTAGAGGGGAGGGGGGTGGGAGGATGGGTTAGCCTGGTGATGGGTATTAAAGAGGGCACGTTCTGCATGGAGCACTGGGTGTTATACGCAAATAGTGAATCATGGAACACTACATCAAAAACTAATGATGTAATGTATGGTGATTAACATAACATAATAATAATAAAAAATGGCCTAGTGTTTTCTCATTGCAAATTCTGCTCTGGTGCATGTACATGTACATATATACATCTCTACACACATATCAAATGTACATACATACTATATTATACATACTATCTATTTCTCATACACACATACATCACACATACATACATTATATTATATAGAATATATATGCACATATTTGTATATAGGTGTATATATATGAGAAGTATGTATATACATTTTACTATACTGTATTCTTTTTCTTTTTTAGCAAATATATTTGACATGTAACATGGTGTAAATTTAAGGTGTACAGTGTGTTACTTTGATACATTTAGATATTGTAATGATTGCCATCCTAGTGATATTTATCACATTATATAGTTACAGTACAATATTGTTATCTGTATCATACTGTGCATTAGATGTCTATGGCTTATTTACTGCTTGTTACAAGTTTGCACCCTTTAAAAACATCAATTTTATTCCCCTATTCCCCATCCCCTGGTAACCACCATTTTACTCTGTTTTTTATGAGTTTGACTTTTTTAGATACCACATATGAGTGTTATCATTCAGTACTTGTCTTTCTCTAACTTATCTCAATTAGCACAATGTGCTCAAGGTCATTATTTTCTGATTCTCTCTCACTTTTTCCTCTAGCATATTCACACAGCTGTTCCTACCATTTGGAGGGAGGCTAGATTGCTGTGCTTTCTTTTCAAGGTCTCAATATCTTACTCTCAATATGTGCTTGGTAAGAAAAAGCTTTCCCCTCTTCTTATACTTTATAATTCTGACTCATCATACAGAGTTTAGCTCTGTACTTCCTCAAGGAGGCCTTCTCTGTGTCCCTCCCTTCCCATTTGGTCAGGTTCCTGTTAATACATTGGCATAATATTCTATTCATCATCATAACATTTATCTCAGAGTTTTGGTTGTTTAATGTCTGATTCCTCTGCTAAAATGAAAGTTCTTTGAGGGCAGGGTTAGGGGTCGGACTTGTCTGTTGCTGTAGCCCCAGCCTTTGCCTTAGAGGTAGACATATGGTGACTTTTACATATTTATGGAATGGATGGATGAATTGCCTCCCTGCCTGCCATTCTCATTTTAAAAAATAATTTCTATATTTGAAGTCATTAGTCAATATGACTAGGCATTTAATATAGTTTTTCCTATAATTGTTACAGAGAACAGGCTAGTTATGGTACTCAATGGCTGAAAGCATTTCAACAACTCTTGCCCATGGGGAGCTATAATTTCACCTTAGGATATCATAAACCACTCAAGGATTTCATGTAGTTACCAGAACCTTGGGCTAAAATTATAACCCTGAAAGCCCCTGCTGCCTATTAGTCATTTGATACATGACAGAAAAAGCAAATACGTGTTGCTTTCTTGGACTTCAGATTGGCTCTCAGCATACTGGCTGCTTGATTTCATTATGTGACCTGCAAAATACTCAGCTTTCTGGAAGTTCAAACCATCCAAAAACCTAAGGTAATTCACAAATACTAGATCTACATCAAGCAGTAAACAGGTGAATTGCTTATTTGTTCTGATAATTATTTTCCTCAAATTATATTCCTGAAATGCTGAGCAAAGCTTTGGGAGCCATGAATATTCCTACCCTTATATGCTGAATAAGTTTTTGAATATGGTTTATATGAGGCAGCACATTGTACTGAAATCGTGATGGATCTGAAATTAGGAAGCATCGGTTTAAGTAGCAGCTTGAACTTTGGAAAAAAATCACTTAACTCTCCTTAGCCTCTGTCTTTCTCCTATTTAAATGCCTTTTGTGCTACAGAGATGTAGGGGCCACACTGAGGTGCTGGCCTGAAGCATCTGGGAGGCAATGGAGTGCTTCACACATGGTTTGTGTCGTTCTTACTTGTCATACCAGAGAAACAAAATGGTCGTTTTCTAAAAGCATGTAGAAGTGAAAAGAAAATTGCTGGATCAGGATAAAAGCTTGAGTTTCCTCTATGTAATACTTTTCTTCTTTCAGTACTCCGTTGTAGCTAAGAACTTGTGCAAGAGCATGCCTGTGGTAACGTGATGTGAATCCAGGGGCAGCACCTTTCATTCCTCCGGATGAGCTGGAAACAATGGCTTGTCAAGTGATTCACGAGATGTAAAGAGCGGGGTGAGAGATGGGTTAATCATGGTTTAGAGAAGAAGCTGATAAACTGGTTACTATCTCCACAGAGGAAAGAACAAGAGTAAAAAGGCTTAAGAAGCAACACAAAGAAGGTTTCCTTGCGCTGACAGCAGACCAGTAACAGAGACCAGGGAGTCTTTTCTGAAATTCTTTAGATGATGGACTGGTGTGTTGCTGGTCTGGCTAGAAGGCACAAGGTAGTGTAGATCAGTGTGATGGTGAGGCAGGTGGACAAGGAAGAGCAAAACTGCATAGGTCCATTATCCAAGATGTTTACCAGCTGGGCTAAAATTGTAACTGGCCGGCTAGGGCCCTGAGCCAAAACATCTCCCAGATGTTGGGAGAGGATGAGAGCTAGAAGTCACTAGAACCTTGAAATTAACATGACACTAATTCTAAGATGGATGTGGAGTTTAGTCCTGGAATACGTCCCTGACTGGAGGTGAAAGGTAAGAATGGGGCCAGCAGCAAAGTGACCAGATGCTGGGTCATGTGGGAATGGACCAACAGTGATGCTTCTCCAGCTTTACCACAGAAATGAAACAAACACCCAGGGATCGTGTTAAAATGCAGATTCTGGTTCAGTAGGACTGGAGTAGGGCCTGAGATTCTGCATTTCTAACAAGCCCCTGGAGATGCTAACATTGCTGGTCCTTGGACCTCACTTCTGAGGGGAAAGGATCTAGATAGGGCATATTAATTCTCCCTGAATGAGAATGGGATTGTTTTCTGAGCCTGTGGGGGAAAGGTAAGGAAGAGGCCTGTGTCTGAACATGAGGCAAAAGTGGCCTCAGCTCTAAGAAGTCAAGAGTGAGGGGAAACTGAGTCTTGGCAGCAAGCTAGGCTACCTGCCTCCTCCTCTGTACTCTTCTCGACAGATTTGATGGTTGGTGTCTTCTCCCTAAAATTCATCAAATGGTCCAATGGTACATATTTTCCTTGCTCTCTGTATAGGTAGAATTATCTAGTCTAAATTAATAACCCATACAGGAAACTAACAGAAGTATCACCTCTTTTAGGGAACATTTGTCTTATCTTGAAATATATGCAGTGTTATATAGGAGTCACCTGGAGGAACATTTCCTAATATGAAGAAATGGCTGTTGGGAGAATTTCAGGACCTGTGCCAGGAAGAAAGAGTTGAGACGCCCCTGATATCATTGTATTCTAGTGGTGAGCAACCCTTGTACAAGGGTGCCAATTCAGTACAACTAAGACTGTTTATAGCATGTTTTTACAGATTGTTTTATTTTATATGCTTATTTTGTATAATCTACTTTTTTTAACTTGACTACGTATCTAGCTCATTTTTTTTTCTTAACAGCAACATTGTATTTCAGTGGAAGAATGTGCCCTACTTTAGCCCATCTCCTCTTAATGACTAGAGATTATTCCTAGACTTTCAACAGTATATACAATATCCTGATGAACAGAGACTGATTCAGTCTCTCTTCTGAATAAAACCGATGTGAACTGAGCGGTGCTGAAGGTGGAGTGGAGTAACAGTTTGAGGGATTTCCCAGAGATTAATTAGCACCAGGGCTCATGCTTCCTTTGGAAACCCCGAACCGCAGCCCAGAGAAGAGAAGCTGCCAGGTCACGGGAGTGGTGGCGGGGAGCAGGGCGGCATCCGCGGCTGTGACGGCGGCGCCACAGGGAGACAGCGTGGATGAATAACGCATCCTTAGTTTACCAAGTGCCCGGAAGGACATATTCCAGCGGCAACACTTCTCTGGGTAGGGCGTTAGTGATGACGGCGGTGAGGGTGGAGTAGGAGTAAAGCCTTCCTGGATCTGCGTGTCTCTCACTTCATCCCATACGAACCGTGTGCACAAATTCAAATGCCGCAGCCTCAGCAGCAGTCCCTGCCCCTGAGTCACCTTTGTGTGTGAGCAGCTTTCCCAGACTAAGTCCAGGGGTGGGGAAAGGACTACTTCAAAGGCATCACGTTGTGGGGGTGGTGCGCGCATGGGTGGCTCAGTCACTTCAGGGCATCTGACTTTGGCTCAGGTCATGATCTCAGGGTCCTGGGATCCGCCCCGCGTCAGGCTCCTAGCCAATGGGGAGTCTGCTTGTCCCTCCCCTCTTCCCCTGCCCTTCCCCCTGCTCGCGCTCTCTCAAATAAATAAATAAAATCTTTAAAAAAATACATCAAGTTGGGAAGAACATTCTTACTGCATGTGACAATGAAATACTGAACAGGAATAATAAGTCAGGTTTTGTTGGGTATGAATCCTGCCTCTACCATTTATTAGTTAGATGGCCTTGGACAAGTTACCTAATTTCTTTTAGCCCAATTTCCTCATCTGTGTGGATGTAGTAAAATTTAAATGAGAAAAATCAGTGTAAAGCAGTTAGCACAATCCTGGAACATGGTATCCAACAAATTTATTATCATTATTATTCATTGATGCTATTTTCAGTTCCTGCCCCTGAAACTGTATCAGGGGTCTTATTATAAAGCTAATACATACATACATATGAAGGTTCATATGTATGACCCTCAGGATTGATCATTTTAAACATGTAAATCACAGGAGATACATATTTTATATGCCTACATTCACTTATATTCTTATTTGCCAATAGAGTCACCTCCATTAATTTTATATGTTCAGATCATTTATAGAAAAAAAATCCCAGTTCAAATATAATTTAAGGAAACATTAATAGGTCTTGTTTTGGTTGACACTGTTTGATTTTCTGTCATTTGGCATTTTTGTAGGTAGCAACTTCCTAGTAAAATGCCATAAGTGCAGTTCTTGAGTTCGAAAAATACTAACGGATTCTGACAAAACATCATTCTGAATTCAAGCTATAAATAACATCATATATATTACATATACATTATGTATTATGTATACATTATACATATATACCTATATGATATATACACAATACATACATTATATACAGTATATATAATATATACAATATATACATTATATATACATACATATTTTTTACATAGATGTATCTGTGCAGTTGGCTGGAGCAGTCTTGTACACAGCTGCAGCTGGGAAAAGTGAGCCCTAACTTGGCTTAATTTCCCAGACCGAGTTCACAATGGAGCTGAGCTCCCAGTTAAGCTTCCTGACATGCCACTGGATGGAGACACAGGGTGGTTAGGTCATGCTAGCTTCTAAGCTGATTATGGATCAAAATGTGAAGTTGAGGCTAAATCATAAGAATCCAACACTCACCTTAATTCACACTGTTTGTGGAGCTAAAATATGTATTTTAGACATAAAAGAAGCCCCTTCGGGAGTTGCCTGCAACTTCTTCAGACACATAGAGAGATTTATTGAGCGTGAAAATGAGGTTCATCACAGAGCAAACTCTCAAACCTTAGTTGCATCAAACTTTTTATCTATCTAACAATAGGATTTTCTCCTTTGTATCACCCTATATTGTCTCCTACTGGGGCTTTCCTTCTATTCATTCCATGGCATTGAATATGAGCGTGGTGCGAATGCTTGTGAGATCAGGCAGAGGTGGCCAAGATGTGTCCAGCAGGACAGAGGCAGAGGGTGGGAGCCCTTCTCACTTGCAGTTGGAGGGTGTAGCCACGAGATTTCCACATTATGTCTAAGAAAGACTTGGAGTAACTTAGCTCTCCCTAATTACAAATATGTGTGTCCATTGAACATGTGTTAACTTTTAAAGTAATATAAATGTCTGGTATGAACACACAGTTGATAGACATGTGTACTAATAATTGTTTATAATTATGTAAGATGTGAATATTTATAGATATCCTATGATATATTTATTGATAAAGTATGCATAAAGATAGTGCTTGCTAAGCAGATTAATAATGTAAAGAAAGCTAGAAACCAATTTTCCCCTAATTTAAGAGAAAGGTTTGCAAAAATTTGGCACATTCTCTGTATTCAATTGAAGGAAGTGATCTTAGACATTCATTAATGCAAACCCAGCAGGGTGTCTAATTGAAAACACTTTGCTGCCGTTAGTATGAATTACTGTATCTATTTGAAAGTCATAAAACTGCAGTTATTCAAAAAATTCTATGAAGATGCTATCTCAAAAATATTTTGGAAGTAGGTGAAGAAGTAAACAGATCACATGCTCATTTGTTCAGTTTTCCATTTATCAATGTGAATTAGCAAAATCTTTTTGGTTTTCCAAAGTTGTTTGAATTGAAGAACAGTCAGGAAGGGAAGGGAAATACCCAGTTTTTCAACTCCTAATAGGTATCAGGTACTGTGTGTCTGATCTTTACTGGAGCATTAAATGTTTCTAACCCAACTCCACAATCTGCTGCCAGGGACCCAGAACCACCCAGGCTGGGGCAGCATTACCTGTCTCATGCTCTCATTCAAGGAAACCAACTCCATCCTTGGCTCCACTATGGGCATCATGGTCTTAGCTTTTCTTTGCTCTGATGCTCTGATTGTACCAAACTCATGGCTCCAACACTCCAGGTCACTTTTTGGATATCATTTGGAACTCATCTGGGTATACTCTCCAACTGCAAGTGAAAGGTGTTCCTATCTTCTACCTCTCTTCTACTGGACACATATTGATCACCTCTGCTTGGCCTCATGACAAGTCCATTATTTACCCAACACTTATCTAACTGAGTGGTAGCTATATGCATAGGCTCTAGGGATACACGTGCTTTATTTTATATAGATCTGGTCTCCACTCTCATGGAGTTTATAATTTAGTGTAGATGGAATCAGAACTTCAGCTAGATATTTCACATCCATTTTTTCCTGTAATCCTCACAGAGGCCATGGCAAGTAACTTGCTAAACTCACTACGATTGAGGCATACATCACACTTAGATCTGTCCAATACTAAATTTTGCCCTTTGTATCATATAGTACATTGCCCCTTACTGTGGCTTTCCTTCTATTTGTTCCATAGCCTCTAGGAGGAGCATGGTTTTAAATGGTCTTTTGAAAGGATGCTTTTGAATCAAAAGAACTGATTTCAAAGTAATCCCTATAGAAAACTATAGCCCTATTCCAATGATGCTGCCATTTTTCATTCATTCATTTTATTTTATTTTTTAAAAGATTTTATTTATCTGAGAGCGAGTGAGAGAGAGAACACAGAGGGGGAGGGAGAAGCAGACTCCCCACTGAGCAGAGAGCCTGATGCAGGACTTGATCCCAGGACCCTAAGATCATGACCTGAGCTGAAGGCAAATGCTTAACCGACTGAGCCACCCAGGCGCCCCTCATTCATTTATTAATCGAACAACATTTACTGAATATTTACTGTTCACCCAACACTGTGAGAATCTAGTGGTGAGGAGGACACAGTGGGACAATTAACAAGAAAACAAATGGATGACATGATAATTTCAGATTGTGCTAAGTCCTATGAATAAACTGAGTGGTAATGACAATTTGCTTCTGAAAGTCTCCGTGGAAAAGCTCAGCATCTTTTTTTTTTTTTTTTAAGATTTTATTTATTTATTTGACAGAGAGAGACAGAGTGAGAGAGGGAACACAAGCAGGGGGAGGGGAGAGGGAGAAGCAGGCTTCCCGCAGAGCAGGGAGCCCGATGCGGGACTTGATCCCAGGACACTGGGATCATGACCTGAGCCGAAGGCAGACGCTTAACGACTGAGCCACCCAGGCGCCCCAAAGCTCAGCATCTTTAAAATGTAAACATTTCACTACCGGAGGGCTACTCATTGAGGAACTCTACCTGCCTGGATGTGAAAGTCTGCAGACAGCAGCAGTACATGTGGAGAAAACACTGTTGTGACTACTGTCTCATGTCTACGTTATTCTCATTCTTACTGGGCTTATTATGTCCTTCCTCATTTCATAAATAATCCATGAACATTGTAGGAAATATGGAGTGGAAATAATGAAATAAATATTTCCTGTAATTACACTGCTCAGGTATCAGTGCTGTTAATGTTATATTTCCTTCTCGTCCCTTCTCTTTATAGTTGTACATATGCATATTACAAAACTGGAAATACAGCATATGGCTTGATATTCCAACTTTTCATTTTCTCTTATATTTTGATATTTAATTAAAATTTTTTTTATTATAGTTTTTTTAGTTGAAGTATGGTTGACATATATTACTATGTTTCAGGTGTATGGTTTTTTGACATTCTAAAAGGCTCTTCAAAATCATCTCTACTGGCTACATTTTTATGGCACATAGGAATATTATAATGCATTAATTGTGTTATTGTTGGACATTTACATGGTTTCCAAGTTTTTGTTATTTTGAGTAACACTGCAATGAATCTTTGTAATATATTATTGTCCATATATTAAGTTACTTCCTTTGGGTAGATTCCTAGAAGTGGAAGTCAAGGATGAAAGGGCATAAAGAAACCCTTTTAAGGCTCTTGATAGAAATGGCCAAATTGATTTATGAACTATTGTACCAACCTAGCCTCCCAATAGCAGGGTGTGCTGGTGCCAGTCTCAATGTACTTCAACCAAGATTGAGAACTATCAGTAAAAGATTCCTAATATGATAGCTAAAAATATCATCTCATTACTGTTTCAATTAGCATTTCTTTGATTACAAGTAAGATTTAACTTTTTTTTGTATTTGTTGGTCAATTTTATTTCTTTTTTGAATTGCTATTAATATTCCTTATTTATTATCTGATTTTGACATTACTTAATGTATACCTTGCTCTCTTCCTGAAAAGATTTAAGGCAGCAGCTTAAAGGTCACACAAAATACAAGACAGTATAAATTAAAATAGGATGAAGCAGAAAAAAAAAACCCAAAATGAAGCCAGGAACGATGTTTTTTAAAAGGCATACTGCAATGAAAATAAATCTGCTGTTAGTGGGCAAGAAATTTGCCTCCAAGCTCTCTAGAAGTTAGCTCAGAAGGAGAATCTTGCCATTTACCCAGTTCACAGTGACGAGAAAGAGAGACAGAGAACTAACTGTTCAAGATACATATAATTAATACTGGCATTAAAATCTGACAAGACTTTTCACTATTCTTATATTGTATCCCCTAGTTGTCAGACACAATGTAAGTTGCTTTACTTGGATTATTTTAACTTCCATAATCACTCGGTGGGAGCGGGTAATATATTAATGTCGTTTACAACAGTGCCTGTCTTATGGGAGTAGTCAATGAGTATTAGATATTCTGTTATTATTACTAATATTAAGTATCTCAATATCTAGAAGAATAAATCCCTTGAATCTTCTTTTTTAAGATTAAATTTAATATATATATTTTTAGAAGATTCAGCAACAATCACCCAAGTCAACAAAAAAGTCCTTTGGTATTTTGTTTGGAATTGTTTCACACCTATTAACTAACCAAGGGGAAATTTATCATCTTTAAAAATTCAGTCTTCCAATTCAGTAATATGGCAGTTTGCTTATTTGTTTATAATTGATTAAAACAGTCTTACTGAGCCAAAATTCACATACCAGACAATTCACCCATTTAAAGTATATAGCTCAATAGTTTTTAGTATGTGTAAGATACACAGAACCATCAACACACTCAATTTTCTACCCAAACCATTTTGATTTGTACATTAGAAAGTGTTTTAATGCAATTCTCATGGAGAACACTTCCCTGATCTATTAGAGTTTTTGCTGCCAGAGAGAATGGGATGTGCCTCCTATTAAGTTTTCTAGCTGGAAGTACATGGAGCCCGTGGGAATGGCGGCTCTTCTCAGACTATAGCATTTCTTGGATTTTTTTCTTCTTTTGAGAAATTTTCTCTCTAGAATATCTGTCCTTTACCTTATTACTTTTCCTACTCTTGTCCCCCCTTCTCCGGCTTTCCAGTCTCTCGTAGCTCATGATGGAGTGGCCACAACTGCAGTTCTCTCCCTCTGGTCTTGGGGCTTCTGCACAGGCTCTTTTCTTAGCACCTCCTGAGACTCCTTTTTAGCTCATTTACATTCTTCAGATCTCAGCCGGGCTGGGGGCCTTCTCTGATTCTCCAGGGGATCGGGTCTCCTGTGAGACTCTCAGATTCTGGTGTATTTTCTTCTACAGGAACTTACCATGGTTTAAATCATTAGCTGATTTATGTGCTCCCTTGATGAGTGTCTTTCTTTCCCACTAAACTCCATGTTACAAGGGTGGTGTCAGTTTTCTCACTGCTAAACTCTCAGCCACCGAGCATGGTGCCCAGAACAGAAGCTACTGTTACTGGATGAATTAACCTCACCTCCAACTCCATGTTCAGTCTCATCTGCCTTGGAGTTCTGGCACCCCTCCTTTGTTGAAGGCCAGCCTTTATTGCATGAATTCATATATTTTATTGGGCAGCCACATGCTGTTATATGAAGATCAATAAAGGTGGTTTTTATTATTTGGGGAAATGCTTATCATTTCCTACTAGAGCTATGAAGTGTCCTTTACTTCAGGATTTCTGGTTAAAGTTTGCTCTGCCTTCACAGCAGTCTATTTAATTTTTAATATTTTCTTGAACGTTCACCAGGATTGTTTTTCTAAAGCAGCACCATCATTTGCCTGTACAAAAATGACCCTAACCTCATATTCCCTCTAAGGAGCTGATTTTTTTTGGTATTAGACACACACAGCTAAAGGGGCATTTTATGTGAGAAGCTAGAAAAGAACTAGAAGGTCCATTAAAATCAGCAAGTAGCTCATTTCGAATGCTCATGTATCCTTTCAGCTGGGCCAATTCAACTCAATGAGAAGAGGTGGGGCTTTATTTCTTAGTGTACTTTGTGCTTTATGAAGGGATGTTCTCATCTTGTCTTATATCTCTGCAGATCGAATGTCAGTGGCTGGGAGGTTCTAAGAATTCCCAGGTCTACACCTTAGATCACACACCTAGACGAAGACTCTGCTGGATAAAATAATACTGCGGTTTCTATCCACCTGTCAATCATCCCCAAATGCTAAGAGGAAATGGCTTTGGATGATGAGGCAATGAGTGCTTGCTTCCATTTGTCTACTTTACCCTATGTTCTGCATTGCCTATAATGAATAGTGCTAGTTTTATGTCGGAGAAATACCCACATAAGCTCTATTAAATATATCACTCATAAATTCTCGCTTTCATGGTCTCATGCTTCAGGAGCCCACCCACTTTGAAGCATGGAGCTTACTTCCCAGAAGAGGTGGTGGGAGACCGGGAGAAGCTACATATATTACTGTTAGTGTAAAATAAATTATTCTGGCAAAAATAGTTAAGTGAGGATAGAACCATCCTCTTGAATTTCATTTGCACTGCGGCCCAGGCCCTCTTCCTTGGGGTTAGCTGCAGCTAACAAGCCAGCAACAAGATGATTTCTTCCGTCTGACCCCCGTCAGTAAAAGAAAGAAGTATTCCAACCTGCCTGGGCTCCTGCAAGAGGTCATAAACTGGTCTGCCCTGCACAGTATTTTGCTTTTAATTTTATTTGATTCAAAGTGGTTGGCTGAAGTCAGTGAATCTCAACTCTGAAATGGTGATAAAATACTCATGCTCTTAACAGTTTTATTAATTGTGATAAATGTATAGCCAGCATGCTAAACAATTATGATCGAGAAGAAATATGGTGCTATTACATTCACTCTAAGTTATCTGATATCATGGTTACAAATACTTATGTGGCCAAGACTCAATTTACTGATGGGTTGTATATAAATACAGATCACAAATCTCACTTTTTAAGTCGATAGGTTTTCATCCAAACACATCTTCCCACAGGAATATTTTATAGGTGATGTTTGGATTCCAAGACTGATATTTAAAAAAAAAAAAAAAAAGCTGTAGCTCAAATTTTCGGCTAGAAATATAAACCATTTCCCAGAAAACCCCACTATTATTACAATTTAAAATATTATATGCAACAGAAAAGTAGTTTTAAGGAAAGAGGAGATGAAACCTGGGGAGTCCCTTTCTCAGATCTGGGGGCTTAGAGGCCTCTAAGAGCTGAAGACATCTATTCCTAGGAGCACGTTTCTTCAAAAGGTGCTTCTAGAAAAGTCTGAGAGGTGTGATTCTCAAAGTTTGCAGGCACACAATCGTAACAGGGAGGCACCGGGAGATTATTCCGAGGTAACTAAAGAAGAGTTTGAGAAGGCATTAATGTGGAGGCACAGGGAAATTTGCCTGAGGTGAATTAACTGAGCTGTGAGGACTGGAACTGGGATGAGAATGGCAGCATGGTATCCTGGGGGCGGTCCTAATATCTAGCAAGTGAGGAGCACGAAAGGAGATGAAAAGAAATTAGACAGATCGTGAGTCCGGGGTAGAAGAATCTTCAGAGTGTGACCAATATACCATCATGTCACATTTCATTCAGATTGAGGGGATTTTTACCTTACAGCAGACAAACAAATGTCCCAAGAAAACTACAGAGATCTGTGACTTCTACATAAATGATACATTTTCACTTACTTGAACTAAAATGCCGTCAAGCCCTCACTGATATGAGGAATTCTTAATCTCAGGAAACAAACTGAGGGTTGCTGGAGTGGGGGGTGGGGTGGGAGGGATGGGGTGACTGGGTGATGGACACTGGGGAGGGTATGTGTTCTGGTAAGCGCTGTGAATTGTGCAAGACTGTTGAATCTCAGATCTGTACCTCTGAAACAAATAATGCAATATATGTTAAGAAAGAAAAAAAGAAGAAGAATGTAGCAGGAGGGGAAGAATGAAGGGGGGGAAATCGGAGGGGGAGAAGAACCATGAGAGACGATGGACTCTGAAAAACAAACTGAGGGTTCTAGAGGGTTGGGAGGATGGGTTAGCCTGGTGATGGGTATTGAGGAGGGCACGTTCTGCATGGAGCACTGGGTGTTATGCACAAACAATGAATCATGGAACACTATATCTAAAACTAATGATGTAATGTATGGGGATTAACATAACAATAAAAAAATTAAAAAAAAAATAAAATGCCGTCAAGCGAATTTGAATGGAGTTTGGAAAAATACTAGGAAAAAGCAAACCATATAGGCCCAGCTTCATCAGACATAAAACACACACACACACACACACACACAGAGGCACACGCACGCACTAACAATTCTCAGTTTGGACTGGGCCCTGATCGGCCTTTGTCCTCTGATAACTGCTGACAAGAAGCTAGGCACGGCAGATAGGATAATATCAATCTTCACCTCAAAAAAGTAAAAATCCAAGCTCTAGAGAGAGGGGCACTCAAGGGTCTGTGTGACTTTGATACAGGGCACCTTTATCTCCTTAATTCTCCACCTCGTCTCTCCACAAATCCTGTTCTCCAACACCATGAGACTTCTTCATGACTGCTGCTTTCTTTCAAACAGCAATTTTTCTCCCTACCACCTTCTCCCTTGGGGATCTCATACTCTCCGAGAGCTTTAATACACAAGATCACCTCTCTGGCCAGGATTCCCATGCTTCACTCATTCCTGAACTCTGGCTTCCGAATGCCTGCTGGATCTCCCCTGGATGACCAAAACAGATTTTTAAATGCCACATGTGAAACTGAACTGATCACCGTATTTTCTAGTGAAAATAAACTCCCTTCTCCGCTCACTTGAATGGTACCAGCATCTCAGACACTGAGGCCTGTGACTTGGAAGGTGACTCTTTGTTGCCTCTCACACTCAGTTCATCGCCAAGTCACCACCTGATTTCTTGCATCTGTCTTCTTTCTGTCAATGACTAGAGCTACAACTTCTGTTCACGGTCTTTCTCTTCTAATCTGGTTTATGTGCTGCTACCACAGCAACCATCCTAAATGGGTATCTTCCACTCTGCCATTCCATTGTTCAAGAATGTCAGTGCATCTCTACTGTCAGATGAAGTTCACTAGTCTTAGCTTGATGTCAAAGATATTCTGTTATGTCAACTAAACTTAATTTTTAGACGTGGATCCCACCTCCCTCCTTTCATGGAACATATGCTATGGCTAAACCGAACTCCTCAAGATATCCTAACTGTGCCTTCCACTTTCCACTGCAAAGCAGCTCATTCTGTCCCTTTGCTTGGAATGACCATTCCCCCCTTGACACATGTGTCCAGTTTCCAAGTGTTCTTCAAGAATAAGCACACATTTTTATCTTGTTAATTAAGCCTTCCCTCGATGTACTAAGTGGAAGGAGACTGCCCTGTCCTTGAACTTTGACACTATTTCCTGTTTCCAAACTTCAGCATGTTTACAAGTTTCTAAGTTGTTTTCTCCTCTGCCAGATTTATTTACCTCTGAATTTCTCTACGTCTTTTAGTGTAAGAAAAAAGATACAGTCTCCTAAAGAGTTTAGCATTGGTAGGACCAAAAAGCACTCATGTAAGTAACTGCAATACACTTAAGGATGAATGCTGAGTGACTGAAAGGGTAGGAAAATTATTTTAATCATATCTCTCTGTGGGAGGGTAAAGGCACTGTCATTTGCATAATACCACATATCTGGAAGAAAATGGAACACTTCTGTCACCAATAGTATTCGTCCGAAGTCCAGATGTCAAGTATTGCTTAGTCAAATGATCTGGGTATCTTTATATGATAAAAACCCATAAGTGAGAGACTTTACCACAGAAACAACACAGGAGGAGAAATATACATTTTGAGGGGGAGCCTTAGTGGAAATTAGTTTATTATCTCAAATTGAAAGTACTTTATTTTTTAAAATTTTAAAAAGATTTTATTTATTTATTTATTTGAGAGAGAGATAGCAAGTGAGCACAAGCAGGGGGAGGAGTGGCAGAGGGAGAGGGAGAAGCAGGCTTCTCCTCCCCTGCTGAGCTGGGAGCCCAACGTGGGGCTCGATCCCAGGACCCTGGGATCATGACCTGAGCCGAAGGCAGACGCTTAACCGACTGAGCCACCCAGGCACCCCTACAAATGAATTTTGGAATAACTTCTGTCAAAAAAAATTCTTTTCAGATTTTGACCAGAACTGAACTAATGCTACAACTTAACTCCTCTTCCCAGTCAGCCTTCTGCTCCAACTCCTTAGGCAAACATTTTTTGAGCTCCAGTTTGTGAGTTAGTCTTTATTTTTTAAAGATTTTATTTATTTATTTGACAGAGAGAGAGAGAGAAAGAGCACAAGTAGGAAAAGAGGCAGGCAGAGGGAGAGGGAGAAGCAAGCTCCCAGCTGAGCAGGGAGCCCGATGCAGGGCTCAATCCCAGGACCCTGAGATCATGACCTGAGCCAAAGGCTGACTCTTAACTGACTGAGCCACCCAGGTGCCCCCCACCTCGAGTTTCTAATTTAAGCATTACATTAGCAAGATTCATGTAAAAATCTGGGTAAGCCTCTAACAAGACAGTGAAACTTTGGGAGATCTACAGGCCAACTCGGACAAAGCATAAACAGCAGCTGCTAATACCACTGCAGAAGCATCACGAAAATCTCTCCTTAGGGTGACACATCTATTTATGCTACAGACTTATTGGTGTTCACTGGATTCCAGCTCATAACCTGAAGCCCTGAGTGTTCATTAGAAGACAATGCAATCCTTGCCTAATCAGTAAGCCACTGTTTGTTGAACCTTTTCATGAGGTTCATGTCACTTACCAGGAGGTTTGCAGTTATGGGCCAAGTTTCTCATGTTCATTTGTTTGCAGAACAGACCTTATATCTTAATCCAAACCATTTACGAGAAGTCTCTAAAGCTGCAGGCAGTCCTCTGGGCCACTTCATCGTTTGATAAAGATAGTTGCAAATGTCCTATATGTTGATGCTCTATGAAATTAATTTTAAATGTTCAATAGAAATTTATAGTAAAGTTTTAATACCTTGAGACTTGGTGTGAAAAGGGGTATTTGAAAAGGCATGATGACAGTTTCCCAATTTGAAATGCTCAGCTGAGCTCAAGTTGCTTTAAACACAGCGTGTCCCGGGTATGCCCACTGAATTGCAACTTACTCTAATCTCTCCTAGATGGGTCGTATGCATTGGGACATGCTTCTGCTCTGGATCTGAATTCTGTTTCCCGTCAGGACTGTAGTACGCCCTTGGGCCTTCTTCCAATTTCCTTGAGCTTCAACTACCACCTCCTTACTACTCCCCCTAGGTTGGACTAGTCACTGAAAGGGTTCCTGTTTTAATCCAGACAGAACACAGGTATGGCTCTCCTTACTTGAGTATCACCACCGCTTTACCTGTATACCTGAACTCCATCCAACTCCTCCCTTCTCCCCTTAGGGTCAGATGCCCAGGATATCAAAGGCAGACTAGAATAGATATCCTTTCTTTGAATGACCTTGGACATTATAATGTGACTGCTGGCACCATACCATCCAGCCAAGGTGGCCAGCTGTATGGCTTTCCTTACTGTACATAAAGACACCCAGTTTTTAGCTAATCTTGCCATCTTAGTTTGTTCAGTACTCCTTGTTCTATACCCATTGAGTTCTCTAGCATCTGACTTTGGGTGTTTATGATAAAATGTTCGTTTTTTCCATTTTACTATTTTTTTTTTAAAGATTTTATTTATTTATTTGACAGAGAGACATAGCAAGAGAGGGAACACAAGCAGGGGGAGTGGGAGAGGGAGAAGAAGTCCCCCGCTGAGCAGGGAGCCCAACATGGGGCTTGATCCCAGGACCCTGAGATCATGACCCAAGCCGAAGGTAGTCGCTTAACCGACTGAGCCACCCAGGCATCCATTTTACTATTTTTTAATGGCAAAAAAAGAAAAAGAAAAAAAAGATTCCTTGCAATTTAAATGTGGATCCTACCATTTATTTCCATTAATTCCCAAGAGAAGTAATTAATCAGTTTTTGAAGTCTGCTTTGGGTGAAAATACTTTGTGAGTCTATTCCTTGATGGCCATTCTGTCAGATGCATAAATAACACAAAAAAAACTTACTAATAGATATTCCCAGCAGAAAGACTTTCTCTAGAACAAACACCCCCTTAAAACCCCTCACTCTTTTTGTTTCATTCAATAAAACAACAAAATATTTAATTTAGCTCTTGGTCTCTAGAGATGGCTGAGAGAATATTCTGTTAGATGAAAGAACATCGACATACTACAGCATAGGACATAATATATGGAGTTATAACGGACAAGAGTAAAAAGAAGCATTACCTTAGGATCATGTATTCCAGAAAGCTCTTCATAGATCTTCTCACCTACCATGACAGCAGCCAAGTTTGCCGTGTATGTAGAAAGGCAAAACATACAGAAAATGGCCCAAAGGTTCATTAGAAACCTGCCAGTCCAGCATTTTGGGGGTTTGATGGCTGCTGTTCTACCAAACAAGAGGGCATAACATACATTCAAGGCTGAAGAAAAGGAGAAGACTTTACTTCTATTCCGTCCCTTGGGAGTCATACCAAAGGGGCTCTTCCATTCATACAGAGTGAGGAAGATGGCAGTGATGTGCAGAGCCACAAAAATCCCCAGCCACATTGTCCAATGGAGTGGCCACATGAAGGCTCCAATGGGAGCTGCTGTGTCTCGGGTCCTCACTAAGATGCCCAAGCTGGTGGAAAAGAAAGGACTGGTGAAATCTATCACCTGGCTTCGTGCAGTATTGATGCTGAAGGAAGTGACTGCCAGGTGGGCTGACCCACTCAGGAGATCACCCACCAGCCCAGTCCAGTGCCCATTTTTCCAGGCTCCATACTTGCCATCCCCAACAATATAGAGGTCAAAGTCAAAGTTCATGTCTTCCGCTAGCTTTTCCAGCAGATCAATGCAATATCCATAGCAGCACTTCTTGAATTTGATGGGCACTGTATCATTACTGCTATGAAGGCTGTTAAAAAGGCTGTCCAACATGGAGGAGTCGTTAGTCATGGGGTTTAGACAGAGCTGGCCAGCAGGGCACAAGCCTTCATCATCTACCTCCCGTGTGAAGACAAATGGATGCTCGATCAGGGTAACCACTCTCAAGTGTAGTTTACTCGGGTATTGGAAGTGGGTTTTGTGCCTCTGGGTCTGCTCTGGCCATATTCCATAGTCCATGACAATCTTGCCCCCTTGCCATCTGCCCAAACGAGTCCACATTGGCTTTCCCATGGGGTCATGTTGCAGATTCCAGATGAAAAAGTTGTTCTCTGAGCTGATGATAGTGGAACCTTTTACTTTGATAGAACCACTGAGGCCTCTGAAAGTGGTGTTGGCTAGAAACCTGGCAAAGAGGAGCAAAGGCAAAAAGTAAGGAAAAGAGGTGAGGCCAAAGACAGAAAGGAGTGCTCATCTCTGCCTTAATAAAAAGAAACTCTAATTTTTTTTAAAGGCCCTGCCTATAATTTCCTCAGGAATTAATAAGCTAGACTATTCCTAAGAGAAGAGTCTTATTTCATTGAGCAAATGAGATCTTACCCTTAGGTTTAACATTTGGGCTAGGTGCGTGACTCTTGGTCTTACTCCAAATCTCTTTATTCCTAGTTAAGGGATGTGTTAATTGTTTCCTGTTGTAAACTGTTAATTATATATCCTCACAACTTTCCAAGCTATGGAGGTTCTCAGCATCTTTAACATGTTTCATTTCTGCTGTTCACTCTATTCAATTGCAATGAAATCAGCTCAATACTGTTTTTGGTGCAAGTTTTAGTAAGTATGCCTATCCTTTTATAATTGCTTTAAAACTGCATTCATAATTCCAGAAAATAGCCTAATCTTACTTTCAATGTTTCTCTTTTCACAGTGGAAACAATCAACACATCTGTCCCCATAAGGCCAGTCAAAGTGGCCTCCTGGATATCATCCACGGAACAAAGAAAAAGATGAGAAATAGACTTGCAGATCTCAGGATAACCTCAGGCTACCCTCCCTCTAAGTCATTAGAGAAAAACAATTGGCTCTGGCTCTGGAGAGAGTTTCTCTGCCCAAGTCAAAGAAAGGAAAATTACCAACTGAATGATATACTGATTCCTAACCTAGGGAACCTGGCACTCTCAAATATATGTTCTGATACGGGCAAGGCAGGAAAATGCTTGGTCAGTGTCTGGGAAGATAAGGCAATACGAAGTAATATATAAACTTGTGGTACTTTCTTACTCTTAATTATGGCCTGTGCCCAAAGAAAAGCCTAGACTTTGACATCAGACACACCTCTGTTTGGATTTTGGTCCAGCCACCTTCTAGCATTGTCCTTGGTTTTGTCTTCAGCAAAATGGGGAAAAATGATACTGCCTCCGTTACAATGGCTGGAAATAATACATGGAAAGTATATACCCTACCTTTTGACCTAGAACAGATGTTTCACATATGGTACCTATTATTCAATGTCATTCAAGTTTTTTCAATCAAGGCTGTCCCCAGATCACTTTTCCCTAATCTCTAACAGAACTTCTCTAGTTGGAGACACCAAGTATTGCATTACGAGAAACTCATAGAGGGTACTCAAGACACATTTTAAATTAAAAGGAATTATAATGAAATGTGGAACGTAACATAGAAGTTTTTTTGAGGAATCAGGTGATACAAGTCTAGACTCTCAGCAAAACACATTCATCCATTGCCTCCCACCAACATTACTCAGTAATTTACAAATGCAAACACAAGTAGTAAAAAGTTATGCTGCCACAGAAAGGACCTAGAAAAATCAAATTGTGTGAAGAATGTACTAATTTTCATTAGAGATATAAATGTAAATCACATTTGAAGATGCTCCTATCACTAAATGTAATGAAACTGCTCATTTTGGTAGATTGCATGTAATGGTAATTATTCATGTTAGCATTCCCCAGTGGGACTCTCTACCACTTAAAATGAATTTTATTTTGCAACAAGTAACGAAGTCTCAGTTCTTAGATTTTAAAATAGTTTTATGCTTCTTTAGAGAAGTAGGGAACCAAATCATTAAAATATACAGATTAACCAATTGATAAATTACCTAGGTACTATAAAGGAAGATTGACTACAACTGTGTTTCTAATGAGCAATCTACAATTAGATGTGTTCTCTCTCTCTCACAGACACACACACACACACACACACACACACACACACACTGACATAGCCTAGGGAACAAACTGGTTTGTAGTAAACATTTCATTTGGTCAATTTGATGATCAGTAAAGTTGGAGTTGTAGAAAGAGAATCCCTTCACTATTTTAAGAATATTCGGGACTTACTTGTTATAGATTTCTAGCTGGATAGACCCTTGAAGGACTACCACTGAAAAAATATATACTCATCTCAGAAATCTTTCAGAGATTACGTAACTCCTTCATTCCAGTAAAACTTATTCATTATTGATGTTCAATAACATCCAAGATGGTGGTGACTGAAGGACAATGCTCAGTTGTCTCTGAGGCATCCATTTGTCACAGAAACGCAAATCTACCAGGATCTAAACGTCTTCAGTGTTCCCACACCAGAAAACCCAGTGCCTGTTTCACCATGCAACTGGCACCAAGAAATTGGGTCTCAGAGAATCCCCATTTATGACAGATGATTTCGGTCTATTTTATTTTCAGTTTTACAGAGAGGGTAAAGTAAAATAATCTCATTGATAGCTTTTAGTTATAGTCCCCTTCACTATATATTCTTTGTAACGTGATGACAACGCAAAAGCAAACTTGAAATGCCCACTGATTAAATGGTTGAAATGTCACTTTTGCTCTAATCAGTTTCTACCATGGTCCTTTTTATTCTGCCTGGATTCTTCTTGGATGAACAAGAAAACGAAAAATCAGGAATAAATTTATTGACAGGAGAAACTGATGCAAATACCGTTCTTAACCTTAGAGTTACAGAGATGAAAGACACAGTCATTGTTCTCAAGGACGTGAAAGTCTTCCGATGTGGAGAAAGAAAAGTAAAGAGGCAATTCGAGGGTCATGATAGAGGTAAATCTGGGTGCCACTGGGACAGAGACCAAGGGCTCCTGCACATTCTACTGCAGACATGACAGGGAAGCTGCTTAGAGAAGGTGTCAGAGTTGAGTGTGTATGAAAAAATAGCCGGGAAGAGAAGCTGGGGACTGATATTATCATCCCAGGGAGCTGTGTGTGCCAAAGCCAGAGATGGAGTGCAGGGTGATACGTGGTGAGAAATAAGATGGGAGATAAAGGTGGGAAATGAATTTCAAAAGGTCTGAGTTTATGATGAAGGTAATGGGGAGCCACTGAGGGGATTTTATCTGGGGAAGGACATGGCCATCAGATTTGATTTTAAAAAGGTTTTTCCCCTGTTAGCTATATAGAAAATGGTTTGGAGGGAGGAGGGGGCTGAGCACACTTTCATATGTGAAGAATAATACTCCTTCCCTCCTTCTCTCTCTGCTTGTTTCATAAGGGACTTAAGGTGGCAAGAGCTAAGGTAATAGCTGTGTAAGCGGAGAAATGATGGCGTCATCAGGAGAGATAGTCTTCAAAAAGAAAAGTAGTCATTTTAAGGCACCAAATGCAGAGGGCTGCATTTCGTCCACAAACCACACTAAGGGTGTGTGAAACTCAGCTTGATGGAAGGTCACATAAATAAGTCCCGGAGTATTTAGCTGAATATCAGCTCAGTGTAAGCCCATAGAGCAATGTGGGTATAAAAAAGGAGAAAAGCGATCTTAAATTCTTTTAATAGAAACTTAGAGCCTGGGTCACAGGGACCAATAATATCACCACACTCTGTGTTGATCGCACTACTGCTCTAGCCTAGAAATGAATTCTAAATAAACTTTCCAGCTTCAAGAATGTTATGAGGGAAGGTAAGGAGGTGGAAAATATAACAAGGGGTAGGAAGCACAAAAATCCGATTGCAGAGCAGGGTAGAGAAACAGGAGAAAATAATATAGGAAAAGCAGATCGCAACGAGACTGTAGAGGCTTTGCATGTCCATTTTATGAGATTGGATTTTATTTAATGGGAAAAGGGGAGCCATGAAGATTTCTGAGCAGAGTAATGATATAGGCAGAGGTCTGCATTAGTAATATTGATCTGGAAACAGGTACTCTGTGTACATAGGAAGGAAGAGATGGTGACCAGGAGACCACTTAGAAGAATAGTACGGTAGCTTTGTCATGTGTAATAAGGGCTTGGATCTCTCTCTGAGTAAGAGCCTAGTTTAGCACCGTGCCTTTCCTGTCTAGTGTTTAACAAAGCAGTCAGGTATCTATGTTTTTTATCAGCATACCTCCCAAGATACCGCTCTGCTCAAAAGAATGAAGCTCATTAGTGAATTTGCATTGAGGTAACTTATCACTTTAGTAAAAGCTCCCAATTATCTCGCTAATTAAGAATATGTGTCGATTTGTATAGGAGCCAAGATAAAACGTGTACTTTGCAAATTATGTAAAAACTCTTTTTGAGACAGTTCACAGTATAAGCAAGATCAGTGTTTAATACATTTAAGATATATTTTAGAAGCCACATTTGCACACAAAACTTGACATGCTAATTAAAGGATTTTCTTATTCATTAAAACAAATGAACAAAGATGTTAAAAAAACAACACGTCATCCATTCAATCATTGATTCATTCAACAGTACTGTGTGCCAGGCACTGTGCTAGGGGCTAGGGGCTAGGGGCTATAGTAATGAACAAAACAGACACAAATCTATGCAGCTTATATTCAACTGAAGGAGACAGAATAAATGTGATAAATAGGTACTATGTATGGGATATTAGAGCTGCTAAGTGCAAAGGAGGAAAAATAAAGGATAAAACATCCCTGTGACAAGATGTGTCTGGGTTGGCAACAGTGGGGTGAAATTTTAAACTAGAGAGGCCAGCAAAGAAGGAGGTATTTTCGTAAAGAGCAGAAGAAAGGGAAGAAGCTAACCAGAAGGAGGAGATCTAGATAGAACATTCCCTATAGAGGGAGCACCGAGTCCAGCTTTCTTAAAGTGTGGTCGTGTCTATTGCTTGAGGAACACCTATAGGAGTGAGGGGCATAAGAGTTTAAGACAAAGTCAGAGAAAATGTATGGGTAGTGGGAGTTGGGGAAATATCATGTTGTGGGTCATTGTAAGGACTTTGTTTCTTCTCAGCATGAGGTGGAAAGCCATCGGTGGATTTTGAGAGGAGAAGCAATATGACATGACTTACATTTTAACAGGATCACCACAGTGCTGTGTTGAGAATGAACTGAAGAAAAGAGCAGCAGCAGAAAGACCAGTTAGGGGACTGTTTCCAACACCCAGACAAAAGGTGATGATGGTTTAGCCTGAGATGGTAGCAGTGAAGGTCGGATCTTGATATACTTTGGAGTTGGGAATAATAGGATTTGCTGATGGCTCAGATATGGTTGCTAGGAAAAGGAGACACAAGGATGACACCAAAGTTTTTGCCCCAAGCAAGCGGAGGCATGGAATTGCCACCGAGGTAAAGAAAACTGTAGGAGAATCAGATTTGATGTGGGTGAGAACTACCAGTTCAATTTGCTCAGCTTAAGTTGGAGGTAACTTCTAGAAATCCAACGGCAGATGTCAAGTAGGTAGTTGGAGATCATGTGGAGCTCAGGAATGAGGTGCGAACAGGAGCTACGAAACTGGAAGCCATCCCTCTAGACACAGTATTTAAGGAGACCAAATGAGATCACAAGTTGAGTTAACTGTAGATGAGAAAACCCAGGAGTAAATCTGGGGCACTCGAACACTCGAAGGTGGTGCTGCTGAGGAAGAACTAGCAAAGGGACCTGAAAAGTTAACCAGAAGCTAAGAGAAGAGCAGACTGCGTTGGGTTCTAGAAGCCAAGTAAAAAGAGATGTTTCAAGGAGGGACAGTGATCAACTGTGTCAAATATTTCTATATTCCTTAATAAGAGAATGTTAACTGCAGTGTTTATCTTAATTTACCTAATTACATTATTCATGTACTATTTTTACTTTGTAAAAACTTGGTCTAAAATTTACTAAAGTTAAATAATAATCTCCCACTACAAATAATGTTGCCATGCTCTTAACAGATTTTAAGATCTGTTGCCCCCTGATTTTTCTTCTTATTCAGTGTATAGTTTTGCTAGTATTATGTTTTTTATATTTTTTATAAATCTGTACCTTTTCTTGCTTATGAACTAATTCTGTAATAATCCCATTGTTTCCAAGTTTTTGGTTTTGGTAGAAACCAAACCGAATATTCCTTAAATACATCATCAACCTCCCGTGTCTTCTTCGGTGCCCAGGTGTTTATAGGTCAGATATTTATTTCTACTTTGATCTTTTTTCACTCAACTTACCTTTGTATATCTACTTCTCTCATTTGTTTTTTATTTCTTTTTAAATTGCCCTCTTATCTTTGTTTTGTTTTGTTTTGCTTTTCCCCTACCGTCGCCTTCCATTAATCTTATTTGTACACGGGCATATCTATTTTACTCTGTAAAGCCATAAAATGTATTTTCCCCTTTGGGAACTTTCTTTTGTATCATTAAAAGAATCCGTATCCTCATTCTCTTATATCTTGAAAAATGAGCTGAACTTCTTTTCCCATGATCATCTCATCGTATTTAATGTTCCCCCCAGCCCCCCGAGGAATGAGAGTTTTTTCATCCTCCATAAAGCTCTATAAAATTTTTTAGACTGTGAGAACTTAATTTTGAATTTTTGCCTTTGCTTCTATTATTGTTAGTGACATTCTCTCCAACTTCCCTCCCAGCAGCAGCACCACCTAATTCTGTCAGGTTGACTTGTTCCTATACAGTGAATCTAAGTATTTATTTCTTGGTCCCTTTTAACTTAGCTCTAGAGCTACTGACTATAGCAGAAGCTCAATAAAGCCCTTCTAGTATGAGACAAAGGAATATCCTTAAAGTTTCCCATTCTCCTTTCCCTGGGGCGGGGGGAGGGGGGGAGGGGAGGAAAGTTGGGAAGAGATCTACTAATGTTCAGAAATCCCATCTTTTCTTCACATGATTCATTATCTATAATCATGTAACGAATCTGCCGGTCAAAAGTCACATCCTCCAAAGTTCTACACTTTTACATTTGTGACAAGCTCATACTCATCCAGTTTTTTTCCTGCTCTTTTTCATTGGAGAGCCCCAAACTATTCTGTCTTTGGATAGTCTTATGTCTTTTAGAGAACTCACATGCAGTTCTGATCTCTTACAATCAGTACAGATATCCAGGTGTCTGAATTATTAGCTATTTATATTTTATGTTTGCATTTTAATCCATGAGTGTGGTTTTCCTTCATTCTCCAAGACTTTTCCCTCGTGCCCCTTGTTCTCTAAATTACCCTCATTTTGTGTCTCTTTCCAGGGCTCTAGATTACTTCCCCTTCCTCCAGGTTCCTCACAGTTTCTGACATGTGGGTTAATCCATGGTTATCTCATTATTTCTTTACGCTCTTTCTCTTATTTTATTTTTCTGAATTTTCTCTTCTTCCTCTCTTTCCCTCTTTTCCTGTCAGTGGACTTTGGAGAACAGAATCACCAATACTCTGTCCTGTTAAAAGGAGGTGTTCTCTTGAATCAGCTCTTGATCATCCCTAGTTAATTTTTACGATTTTTGTTGTTGTTGTTGCCACACTCCAGGCCCTCTCCCACTCTTTCTGCAATCCATCTATTTACCTCCCTTTATTCTTTTCACGTCTTTTATACCATCTCCCTTTCCTTTTTTAAATGGCCCCGGGGACCCTTTGCCTATCTGTATGGCCAGCTGTTACTAGTTCAGCTTTGACTTTGCAGCCTCTTTCATTGCAGCAGACCCCTGCCCGACGACATGAATTTGCCACCTCAGCCACAGAGCTTACCCACGGTCCAATTCTGCCGGAGGACATTGCTTTCTTCCATTTTGTTCTCTGTGATTGGGACAGCTCTCCAAATTAAATATTAAACATAGATGATTTCTTGAGCTCCATGTGAAATGATGCCTTCACTGTCCTCTCTAATCCTTCGTAGTGATCCTAAAGTGCAAGCATTTGGCAGATGATCACCTCCACCTTTGACTCTGTGGGCCATAAATCTGTGAGGGTGTGGATTTTGACATTCTCCACATTCCGAGAGCAGTCTCTTCCACAGAGTGGCTGGTAGGAATAAACAAACCCTCCCTTTCCACTGCTCTGCTGTAACACTGCAGGCTGTCAAGCTGAAAGAGACTTCAGCGTGCATCTAAGCACCTAGAGAGTACCGAGCCATCTTTGGATCTTAGGCACAGCACAGTGCCTGGCCAGGGTTACTGCTCAGTGATGTCTGTGGGATAAATGAAATTAAACACATGTCTTTTGCTCAGATCAGACATGTATCTCTTAAAGAGCTCTTCATCACTTTGCCAGAAGAATAGGGCTAAAACAGCCAGCCAGGAAGTATCTGCATCTGCAATTTACAAATTGTTCACCCTGAATAATGCATAGTATCAAAAATAGAAATTAGTTCAATGGGAAACCTCTCCGATGATAAGGAACTTAATAGGAATTAGAAATTGCTAAATTTCAACCCTTAGAGCAGAGGCCCCCCCCCACATATTTTAATCACTGATCACATCAACTTACAAAGCTCATCTTTTAAAATAAATTTCTATCAGTTAAGGGATAAGAGCAATTTAATAACATGCTAAATATACATATGTACAAACATATGAATCCTTTGAGTCTATGCTTTGCCAACATCAGCAAAACTCAGTTACTTACAAGTGAACTGTACAGTGGAAGGACAGCTCCTGTCCTTCTTGGTTTTTTCCCCAAGAGGAGAAAAATAGTAGCCTATGCGATTGTGTTAATATACCTTCCGGTGTGAATACATACACATCAAAAAATCAGACACATGGATAGAACACTCCTCCTCCTGCTTTCGTGTGCCACAAGTGACAATTTGGCACTTTTTTCTTTCTGTGTTTTTCTCTCACATCGTGGTTAGGTCTGTTCCATAACCTTAAGTTGTTTTCCTTTCCCTTTGCTTTTTGGTATGGACCTTGACTCTTCTCCACACCTGTGGTCTGTGCCCAAGCCTCGGACTACTCCTGGTTGCTTTGTGGAATACCCCAACTTGCTTCATTCTTGCTCTCTGGATCTGGCTCCAGCACTACCCCAGGTGCTCATACCCCTTCCAGCAGCAGAGCCCTGGCACTGGCACATCATGCAGTATTTACCAGTCCCTCATCCATTTAAGGGGTTATAGGGTCTGGAGATGGAAGTGGCCTGAGAGATAGATCTGGAATTCAGAGTAGAGCTGCAGTATTACCCTCTGTACTTTCATACCTCTTTCTGACATATTTCCAAATTTTATAGTAGATGCATACAAAGTAAAAAAGTCAACAAAGAGCACAATTTCCTCTCCGGCAAATAAAAGCTTGGAAGCTCTCCTAATTTGGAAAAATTCCACAGTTTAAAACCTGCTGGATGCTGGACTAAGCAAATTTGAGCTGTTTTCATCAAAACAGAGTCCTGAGGGAATACCTAGTTTCCAATGTTCCTTACTTGAGGCTTCCATGACTTAGTGAAAATTTCAGACTCAGCTCTTGGCATGACTTAAGTGAGAGAGCGAGGCAAATTCAAAGGATTTCAGTCAAGTTAGTCCAGTGATAGGGGTTCCTACTGGAAACATCTGGAAACAGACCTTAAGTGTTGGTCCCTGAGATTCATGACACCAAGGCATGTGCTTTCTAGAGCAGAGAGTGTTAACTTAGGAGTAACAGCTGGACATACCAGGTTACCTCACAGCAATGGTACTCCTTGGGGATACAAGGAACCGGTGTTACCAGCCTCCACCCCCTGGCTCCCATGTTCAATGCAACTGTATCTCTTCTAAGTACCTGATGAAACCTATAGGCTAGCTAGTTTGACTCAGTAGGGTCCTCAGGACAAGAACGCTTATACATGGGTCATCATGCCTGCTGATTTTATATAGTTTTGACTGAAAGAATATGAACTGCAAAGTAATGGGATCCCAATTAAGGAAGGTTTATATTAATTCTGAATTGGGAATTTGGATTTAGATGAACCGGTTTAAATCTTCCCCTATAAAGTACTAGCTGTATGACCCTAGGCATACACCACTTAGAGTTTTCAAGGTGGGACTACTTATAGTTAAGGAAATTAAAGTTTCCAAAGGTTAAATAACTTTGCTATGGTCACAGTGCCAGCAAATTATTGTAAAGGTGGGCAAGAACATCCAAAATTAGAATTATATCATGCAACCTCAAGTTCTTCTGGAACTCTTTTAATGTCCAGGAATAAAACGGGGCCCATCAATTTGTATCTTGGGATTTTTGAATGGATATTTGTTTTGGTCTTCTTTTCTGAAGTTTCCTAGTGCCTCACAATACCTGGCACATAGTAGGGTGTAAACAATATGTGCAGAATCAATAAATAAAGCAACATTTACTATGAATGAAAGGCCAGCGAATCTTGGTATTGCTTGACCATGCAAGCATGAAGATGAACAGAGCTTGGGGGAGAAAGGGTCTCTAGCATGCTGGACCATTCTTCAAGGACAAATGAGGAGGGGGCCTAACAATGCCAGCTAATGCCAGACAATAAAGGTAGAATGGGTGCTGTCCCAATGAAGAATGATAGATAGCTAGGTCAAAGAAAGTGGATAAAAAGATGCCGATAATTAGAGGAGCTTATCTTCTCTTAGTGAAAGAACAGAAGAAGGGGATTGTAAGCTTCCTGAGAGCAGGGCCCCTATGTTCTACTCTTTGTGTCTCCAGCATTAGCCAAAAGCCTCACCTAGTATTAGTAAGCTTTAAGAAATGGTTTTGAATGAATAAATGAACTAATCACTGCCTACTTGATACAGAACTCAGCTGCAGGAGCTGTTCCAAGAATAAAGGCAAGATTCTATGGCCTGTTGAGAAGCTAGAATAACTATCAGGACCATAATTAGTAAGCTAAAGGGTCAGGGACTTCTTACGCCAAGAGAACGAGGGTCTGTGTTTAGACTCTTGGAATCCTTAAAGAAAGGCTAACAGTCTTCAACCATGCTACGACTAACCCTAGGGAGCTCTTTCTCTAGGAACAACAGATTCATCAGCATCCAGGGCCTAAAGTAAGCATGGACAAATCTTAACCCTAGAAACAGTAGGTCAAACTCCTACTTACTTTCGCCAGAATCTGGCGTTTATAATGCAATAAGGGAGAAAATGCAGGTAGGCTAAAACTAATTTTGAGAAGTAAAAACAATTTTTCTATCATAATGGTTGAAAAAATTACTTTCAAGGTTTTTATGCTGTATTACTTTATCTGGTTAATTCGTTACAGGATTATAACTTTATAAATACGTCATGGCTAATGTTCTGCCATTCAAGTGACATCCAGTATGCATATAAAATGCACACTTCTTAGCTTGGCATAAAAACCCTGTGTGGCATGCTATTAAATTAACTACTTTTCCAGGATCATGTCAAATCCTCTTCATATGCAATATATGCTCCAACTGTACCAAATTTCTCTTTAGGGTCTTGCCATTTCCTATGACTGTGAATTTGCTCCAAACCAGAAAATGACTCGTTTAGCAAGATTCAATTCCAGTCTTTCTTCCTCAGTCTCTGAGAAGAGTTAATTGTTTTCTCCTCTGTCTATATGAACATATCTCTATTTTTAAGAATCACGTGTCTTTTTGTTTTATCATTTCCTTATTTTTCAACCTCAGGCTCTAGGCTGTCAGCTTGAAAATGGCAGGATGCATGTCTTCATTCTGTCTACCTCACCCTAGTTCAACAAATAGTCATCGGCTGCACAAAAACACTCATGTTACTGAATAACATACCAGACATCATCGCTTCAAATAATTAACATTTAATAAAACAACTTGCAAATAAATTGTTAAAGATCACACTATGAACTTAGCCTCCAAGTGGTTTTGTCTTCATGTACTTATGATGGACATTAGCTCTGGCGAGTGGGGACCCTGGAAGAATAAAATCCCTTATACCTATAATTGCATCTATGTAGTCTGTCATGAGAAATCATTTTTCAAGTCTGAAGCCTATGCTGAAAAATCCATGTTTTTGGTGATTTCATTAACATTTTAAAATGTTAACAATTCTGTCAGGCCAAACTGAAAATGACTGTGTGAGAAATGCAAGCTTGCATAACTGACGCCGGCTATTCATGGCTCATTATCCTCACGGCTTTCATTACACAGTGAAGGAGTGGGGTCAGCCTCACAAAATTTAGGGACAATGAAGAGAATTACTGTATGCAGATGTGACTTATGTACTGAGAATAACGAACTTCCTAAAAGACTGTATTCAACAAAAATAAATAAGACTGATGGAAATTCCACAGATGTTTTATGGCTTAAGGAGGCTTTTCAGTTATTCATTATAAAGACTCTTTCCAGGGTTTAGCCCACTTCCCTTGAACCTTTCCTGAACACTTTGAAACTTTCTCTTTGACCATATTCCTCAGGGAGCCTAAGAAGTCCTAGGCATATTTCCTGAAGTTCTTGAGAGTTCACTCTCAAACACATCTATAGCGATGAAAACATTGTCACTGACCCTTATACGTTGCGAATTGCTGCTGGGCTCCAAACCTTACACTCTTCTTTTAAACTTTCAAACTTTGTGAAATAAACATTTGGAAACAGCCACAGGGGCAAAGGTTATCCACAGACCTAACAATCCATAAAAAAAAAAAAAAAAAAAAAAAAGGAAAAGAAGAAAGACACTAAGTACCTAAGTAAAAAAAGACTATGTTTTTAATTTAGACAAAATTTTATTTATCTACCAACCACCTATTTTTCTTCTACGGCCACAGATAATATAGGATGTAAATATAATGTAAAATTTCCTTTCCTTCCTTCTATTTCAATAAATGTCTATTAAGTGGCTGCTATGTGCTAGGCATTAAACTAGGCTGAATAATAGTGTCTCTACTTAATAAGATTTATACTTTAGCTCAGAGTATAAATTTATAAACTTTAGCTCACATAGACAAATAATGATGATGGAATGGGCTAAGTACCATCATATAATTTCATGTACAAAGTACCATGGGATCCTTGTGAGAGGAGGCACATACTTTAATATAAATTAAACCGTGAGGAGCAGAAAGATCAGTTTGATCTTGATAAAATGAACCCCTAGGGTATATACAACCCAAGTCAACAAATATTTCTCCCTGTAGTTTCTAAACATTTTTAGGATCCAAACAGAATCATTTTTCTTGTGTCCTCCATTTTATATGAGGCAAAAAGATGCTAAATAACTGAATGTAGCTTTCATAAGGGTTTTTTCCAGTCTGCTGTTTATGATTTTCCTTCCAAAATAATGACTATTCAAAACTACACATCAAAGTTTTGCTTATATTTTTGTTATGAAGAATTTTCTTATCCCAGATAAAATCCTGAGCCTCAATTATGTGCTAGTTCAAAAACAGTAGATTAAATCTTGATAGCAACTGTAAAATAAAATGTGCATAGACTTTAATCTTGTGGAAATTCAAATACAATATGTGGAAAACAGAAAGTTCAGATGATGACAGAATACCTAATTTTATCATCAGTAGTTTCCTAATAAATGAATTTTGAATTATTTTATTGTGTTAACAACACTCTTTAGGGACTGTATAGGCTGTAATTAAACTGCCAATATATGACATTTAGCATGTCGCCTTCCACATAGTAGGTGCTCAATCCATATATGTAAGATTAAATGTAAAATGCTTATGACCACCTGACATTTCATCAAATAGTCATGTCTTTCTTTTTTTTTTTTTTTTTTTAAAGATTTTATTTATTTGACAGAGAGAGACACAGCGAGAGAGGGAACACAAGCAGGGGGAGTGGGAGAGGGAGAAGCAGGCTTCCCGCGGAGCAGGGAGCCCGATGTGGGGCTCGATCCCAGGACTCTGGGATCATGACCTGAGCCGAAGGCAGACGCTTAATGACTGAGCCACCCAGGCGCCCCTCAAATAGTCATGTCTTTCTAAAAGGCAAGACACTGTGAGGTTGTCTTTTGTTTCTCAGTATAGTAAGATGTCCTTGCTTCAAGAGGGCTGCCTGCTCAGTTAGAAGAGCATGTGACTCTTGACCTCAGGGTTGTGAGTTTGAGCCCCAAGCTGGGTTTAGAGATTACTAAAAATAAGTAAATAAACTTTAAAAATGGGACCAGTCTGGAGCTAAGCCTTCACCTCTAAAAGAGCAAAAATTTCTCTGATTTGGTCTGATCACAGGTGGTCCTTTTCATGAAAAAAACTAGGCCCCTACAAAATATCTTTTAAGGATAGTCTCCTTTTCCCAGGGATCATGAAAACTACTTCCATATTATGGGTTATTCTTTAAATTAAATGGGCTTTTTCATTCTAGCTTCTGAACCAGACTGAGAAACTGGAGAAGAAAGGTACCTAAATAAAAAGGTACCTAATTAGAGGTACCTAATTATATATATATATATATATATATATATATATATATATATATATATATACACACACACATATAACTCCATGTTTTGGCAATAAAACTCTTGTAGAACTCTTAGTTCTGTCCAGCTATCTATTACCTATCGATCATCTAGGCAGCTAGCTAGCTAGCTAACTACCTATCACCTATCTATTACAAGGACCCCATGGATAGTAGGATCTATTGTTATGTCGATTTTACAAAAATGGATATAGGACACAGGAAACTAAGGCTCAGAGAAGTTAAGTAACTTGACCAAGTCACACAAGCAGTAAGTGGCAGAGCTAAAATTCAAGCTCAGAGAGTCTGGCTCCAGAGTCTGTGTCTTTAACTGCAACTCTACACTGCTTTAAGCATCACAGCCTGGGAGGAGAGAGAAAAATCCATTTCCTGCTCGACTAATTTTTTTCTCTGTATAGATTTCAAGAGATTTGTCTAAGTCCGTTGATATAAGAGTGGGCAGGGACATTTGTTGTGTATCTACTATGAGCTGAGCACGGCGTTAGGTACTTTTCATATATAATTTCATGGTATCTTAAATATCATCTATCAAACTATTCAATGTAATCCTACTTTATTAATTAGAAAACTGAGGGTCAGAGTTTTTAAACAATTTGTCAAGAACAAATAGCTAGTAAGGGGCTAAGCCAGGGCTTAAAAGCAGGACTCTGTGTTCCCTACGATACACCATGCGCTTTCAAATCTGTAGATCAAATTCCAGATGACAGATCATGAAATACTCACCTGTGTAACCAGAAGCCTCTCAGAAATATTATTAGAGTTGAAAGTTACTCAAAGTCAAGATTTCTGCAAAGAGGAGAGAGACAGGGAAATTCTGCTTCCTGTCAAAACCCTGGGAGTGGGGATGTAAGACAGGCCTTGCGTCCTACCTTGATAAATATTGTCCTGAAGTAAGATTTGTGGCTTCTGCTTCCATGCAGTTCATCGTGCTGGGGATAAGCGCGAGTTCTGGCTGGATCATGGTGGCCGTGGCTACGGCTCTCGCAACCAGTTCCATGGCATCTTGTACATAGTACTCAAAGACGGACTGCGTTGTTTTTCCATGAGCAATGAGCCCGAGGGGCAAACCTTCTGTCCTTAGTTCCTCGACGTTCTGGGAATCCCCCAGCACCCAACGGAGCTCAGGGGGGGTTACTCCAAACTGGGTGGTAATTTCAAAAATCTGCCGGATACTTTCCATGTCACAGCCAAACATCACCATGGTGGGCGTACTGTTCTTAATACTCTCAAGCTGGACCTGCAGGAAGCTCAAGAGGTCCTCAGTGGAGGAGAGGTTGGTGGTGATGTTGATGATAGAGCCAAGGTGGAACTTGGAATTTTTCTGGGTAAGGAGGAGGAAGTCAGTGATGTTCCAGTCTTCTTGGCACAGCAACAAGCTAAAATTGTACCAGTTGTTCATGGTCAGGATTGAGACAGTGACATCAGCATCAGAACTTAATGAATTTTCTAAACTCAGTTGTAGGTGAAGGGGATTCTGTATTTAAAGATATGAAAAAGAAGAATTAGAAAGCATTGGCCAAAGATGGTAACATAGGGTATGTTTGCTTTCTTATGAGGCTTACTTAATCCTTTATTTTTCCCTGCGATATTCAAATGCCTCTGGGATAAAATTCCCATCATCTGGAAAACTATGTTTCCTATCTAATGGAACTACTGAATCCTTACAACTGATTTTCCTTGCTAAGAGTACCAGAGGGCAAATGGTTTTTGGTGTAAATGTCAGGGCTGATGCAACTGGTCTTTTTATCAGGCTTTTCTACTTCCTTATAGCTTGTCTCCTTCATGTATTCCATTTCTAACTATGGTTCTTATTAACTCACTTGTTAAATTCTCCTCAGGTGAAATAATTAAAAGAAATTATGTTTGCTTTCCTTTAAAACGAACAGCAGAGAAGTCTAAAACAGTGCAGGCACTTATATAAGGATGGTGTGGAAAATGGATACACCAGTTTCCTAAACTTTTAGCCTCTGAGGAAGGCATTTTTAATATAATGGCGCTACAGTCTGAATGTTTGTGTTCCCCCCAAATTCATGTTGAAATCCTAATGCTCAATGTGATGGTAGGAGGAGGTGGGGCCTTTGGGAAGTGACAAAGTCATGAGGGCAGAATCCACATGAATAAGATTAATGCCCAAGAGGCTTGAGAACTCCCTAGCCCCCACTACTGTATGAGTACATAGTGAGGAGCTGGCAGGCCGTGACCCAGTAGAGGGCCCTTACTTGGTTATACTGGCACCCTGATCTCTGACTTCCAACCTCTAGAACTGTGAGAAATCAATTTCTGTTGTTTACAAGCCACACAGTCTGTGGTATTTTGTTATAACAGCCCGAATGGGTGAAGACCTGTTATAATTAGCAATATATACATTAGGATAAAGTGTATAGTTTAGTACTGAAGACTTGATTGCATTTGTGTCTACTCACAGGGGATTTTTGCTGTGAAATGTGAAATGTGTGCCATTTAAACACATTTATGGAACTTCCATCACAATTTCATCTACTTATCGGATTCACCAAATCAATGAAGGAAGAGTATTTTTCTTATCTTTTCTTATTTGAAAAGTCACAAATCACTAATCATACAGGTGAAGTGGAAATAGTTCTCCAATGAATAAATTTGTTAACTGTTCTTCCTGAGAGCAGACATTTGACTTACTTATCCCTTAACATTGACATCCTGAGAATGTTTAGCACAGTACCTTCCACATACTAGGTGCACAATAAATATTGGCTGAATCGAACTAAACATGTTCCCACTGGAAACTATTAGACTATAGGACTATTTTTGAGAACTTCTAAACATTCAGGCAAACAATATTTGTAGAGAAATAAGGAAGGTTTTCTCAATAAAGTTTCAAGCGCTGAATAAAAGGTAAGTGTGGCCTCCCCTTACCCACCTAAAAATGTGTAACGAGAAATAAGATTTGAGCTGAACTTTTTTTTTAAAGATTTTTAAAAATTTTTTAAAAGATTTTATTTATTTATTTGAGAGAGAGAATGAGATAGAGAGAGAGCATGAGAGGGGGGAGGGTCAGAGGGAGAAGCAGACTCCCTGCTGAGCAGGGAGCCCGATGCGGGACTCGATCTCGGGACTCCAGGATCATGACCTGAGCCAAAGGCAGTCGCTTAACCAACTGAGCCACCCAGGCGCCCTGAGCTGAACTTTTAATTCTATGAAGGACCAAAAGAATTTTAATATGAGCAGACTAAGAGGTGAAGATTCAGAAGGGATTTTTTTTTTTATTGTTTTTTTTATTTTTTATTTTTTTTTTTAAGATTTTATTTATTCATTTATCTGAGAGAGTGAGAGAGAGAGAGAGCACATGAGAGGGGGGAGGGTCAGAGGGAGAAGCAGACCCCCCGCTGAGCAGGGAGCCCGATGCGGGACTCGATCCCGGGACTCCAGGATCATGACCTGAGCCGAAGGCAGTCGCTTAACGAACTGAGCCACCCAGGCGCCCTCAGAAGGGATTTATGGGAGAAAGACCATGGCCAAAGGCAGTAAATGAGAGCAATCATGTTGGTAGGTAGGATGGAGTTTTAAAATTTATTCTAAGAATTTAACTTTTGTCCTTCAAATTAAGCTTTTGAGCAGGGTTTGTAATGATAAAAGCAGAACTTCTGGAGAATCAGCTGTGGGCAGCATTCAACAGGGAGAGGGAAAATAAGCCCTTCAGCATGTTTACTAGGTGCTAAATATTTAAACTGGAAGCCAGTGTTGGTCATGGCAGGAAGGATATGAGAAAAGTTTTTTTTTTTTCATTAAAATTTAATGACATGATCAGATGTGAGAGGCAAAAAAGGGAGGGGTGTTAGAAACCAGGAGATGGCGTCCAGTAGGTAGTTCCTGGTTTCCAGGCTTGAGATGCCACCATACAAGATCTTGAGGTGAGAGGAATGGAAGCTTCCCTTCTTCACTCCTACTATTGATCAATATAAATTCCTCCAGAATGTTCTTCTTGGCCTCTTTTAGCTTTTCTTCCTTTCTATTTCCTCCTCTGCTTTAACCCTCTTCCAGAAGCAAAAAGGAACGGAGGGCAAGCTCTACATTTAGCCGGCAGGAACAAATTATTCCCAACTAACTTCTTGGCCTCAGCTCCCTATTCTGTTGCCAGCTTTCTTTCTAAAACATAAATATGACCATACCATTCTTCTGCACCATAACCTCTGAGTCACCCATAGAACAAATTTCAGAATCAATAGTATGGCTTAGGAGGCCATTTCTAGTCTTTAACTTCACCTCCAACACTCCAAACATGCAAACCAAGATGAGTCATAGTGGACAATTTATTTTTTTTTTTGTATCAGAGTGAGCATTTTCACACCTACACAAATGGGGTATGTTGATCTCTCAACATCTCCAGGATGCTTTTGCCTGTACTCATATTTATCCTTCAAAACTCAGCTCTTCCATGCAGATTTCCAGAAACTAGTTCATGTAACATTTACTACCATTTCTGCTGCTGTTAAACTTTAAAATTTTTTTTTGTTTTAAAAAATAAAAATTGAAGTATAGTTGACATAACTGTTGATCTTTTTTTCTCACAATATTTTTGCCCTGTTGATTTCCTGTAATGGTGAATTAGGTTTTTGTCAATTTGATTGTTCCTCTGACTCCTGACCAAGCAGAATTAATCATCTCATGTCTGTGTCATGGTCTCATTTTGGTCATCCCTCTAATACAGAACTCTTCACACCAGACTGTAGCTATTCAATTAAGTGTTTATCTCCCACACTAGACTGGAAGCTTCCTTAGGATAAAGACCATAACTCAGCCATCTCTTACCACACGGTTCTTAATTAATCAGAGATAGTATTTGTCAAACGCAGTTTTCTTTTGCTCACCTCAAGTCCTAGGCTATGATAATAATCTCTGCACTGAAAGACTGAGAAGAAGGCCAATTCCAGCAGAGCTTCAAGACCCAATATTTTGCCCCTAGTTGGAACAAAGTCTCCTCCATAAACTTCCTTCAGAGGGATTCATTAAATAGGTATGTAAGGAGCAAACTTTAATGGAAGCAGAAATGAAATGAAAAAGAAATGAAAATATTCTCCTCTTGCTAAATAGAGAAGTGAAATTAGCATTTAGCACCAGGCAGAAACAACTGCATTTGGCATGAGAGTGACATGGCAGTAAAATGAAGGACAACCTTCCCCCCCAGCCTGCCATGGATAATTATTAATCTGTATAATCACACTAGTCCCCACAAACAATTCTATTAAGAAATTCCAGTTGTTGAAGTTAATCCTTTAACAGATTTATCCTTTAACACCATTCTTCAAACAAATATTTACTAAATAATAGTTTGGAAGCATCTAGTGATGTATTTATCTAGTAGCCTCAGATGCAACATCTTCCAGTTCCTCTCCATATAATAATAAAAGCAGAGGTGCGCATGTCTGTGCACACGTGCACACACACACACACACACACACACAGATATGAAAACCTGTAACACTAAAATTCAAGCCTAATAGTAAATAAAACTTCCATCAAAATCTGGGGCTCGGCCACGGTCTTCTTCAGTCAGCTGAGCTTGTCTCTCCTTTTCTGGGGAAGTAGAATGGCTAGGGACAGTAATCCTGGTAATCTCTTAAATTCTGGCTCCATTATTTATAAGCCGAGCGGCCTTCTTCAAGTCACTTAGTGTCTCTGAGTCATAAATTCCCCATCTCCCTGGTGCACAGGGAAGGCCTAGGAAGTGGTAGCTATTACAATTTGCCTAGAGTTAAGTCATTGTGTTGGAAGTGCTTTTAAAGTGACTGCAATGTGTTTTTTTTCTTTGTTATTGTTCCTTTTCGTCTATTTTCACACAATAGTCCCTGCAATATGCATCTTTTACTAATACCAATTACACCAACTCCCTAGCAGGAAAACAGCAACTCTATCTCAGGCTGGGGGAGGCTATTTATTTGGGAGACATTGTGTTCACTGCAGAGTATCTGCTTCCCCCCCAAAAGAAAAAAAACCCCAAACCCCTCTTTCTTTGGTACTAATTCTAGTGTCACTTTACAAGTTAAGGAACTTTGGGCACCAATTGCTGGAAATCCATCAATCTTTGTTCTTCCCCAGAGCAGAGATTCAGCTATTTTCTGGATCAGTACAAGTTTCAGAAACAGGATTGGCTGCAGTCAAGAGCTTGCGAGATGCTTTGAGACATTCCCTGACAGAAGAAAAGAGGTAACGAAGCCAGGTTTGCTTTGAGAGTGAAGAAAAAAGTAGAATTCTCTCAGCCTTTCCCAGGCAAGCAAACCATTTAGTTTTGCCTTCTAGGCCAAAGCTCAGAAAGCTCAAATGAGCACAATATTTCCACTACTTTTAACAGAGATGAAATTCCCTTCCTTTCATGAGTCTGCTGATTATTGGAAGTGTTCAAGGGGCTCAGAACTGGTGTTCTCCCTGCTATCACTTCTCCTCAGCCAAGGAGGCTGTGGGAGGTTTGTGGTTTCTCATTATCTCACACCTCATTTGACCTATATTATACACAAGACTTTTATTTTTTCTGAATATTAAAGCTTATTCCTTTAGAAGTCCAGGCTTTTAAATAAATGAACTGTTTTTTTTTTTTTTTTTTTTTTTTACCATTGCATCAGGGATTCAGGCAAACAGAAGGCATAGTCCATGCCCAGAAATTGTAATCTAATAATAATAATACAAATGAAGAGCTAGTATCTACCAACAGCCCTGGTGCTTTATGCATATTGTCTTATTTTATCCTTACAATGGCCTCCTGAGGTGACGACAATGATTAGCTTTTTTAAATAAACGACAAAAATGAGGCTCAGAAAGAGTAATTTTTCCAAGGTTGCGCAGCTACTAAGAAATAAGAGCCTGGATCCAAAACCCAGCTTTGTAGGACTTGAAAGCCTGTGCTTTTGGCTAGTACTCTATACTACTCCTTTCCCTTGATAAGCACTTGTGAGGTAGAGCCTTGACATTTATAGACAATATTTGCAGTTCCGATTATTTGCAAGTAATCCTAAAGGCTCATGGAATCCAGTCACTTTTAAGATGTGTCATGGCAGGGGCGCCTGGGTGGCTCAGTCGTTAAGCATCTGCCTTCGGCTCAGCTCATGATCCCAGGGTCCTGGGATTGAGCCCCACGTCGGGCTCCCTGCTCAGCGGGAAGCCGGCTTCTCCCTCTCCCACTCCCCCTGCTTGTGTTCCCTCTCTCGCTGTGTCTCTCTCTCTCTGTCAATTAAATAAATAAAATCTTAAAAAAAAAAATGTGTCACGGCATGGGTTAGAATGACATGCCCCCTGTGGTTGGCACGTGGGAGCCAGGGAGGGGTTGAACCTGCCACTCAGCAGGCACATGGCTTCCCAGCAGTTTTCTTCACTTGTCCTTCCATTTGCAGCAACTCTTGTGAAATGACAAGACTTGTATTTCTTCATTAACAGCAGTTGAACAAAGAAAGTCAGTTGTATAATTGATGACATCTGTTTTTGTGTTTGGTAGAAGAAGAAAGTTTGGAAAGGCTCACTTAAATTTTTCATTTAGATTCTACTGAATTTCGTGGTTGAAACTATAATCTGTAATGGCGTTCCACCATAACGTATGAGGGTGTCAGCAAAGATTACTTAGGACATATCCCTCAGGATTTTTGAGTGATATGTAAGACAATACATAACAAAGTAGTAGAACACAATGAATGCTTCAGAAGGCAGGAATATGGATGCCTGGTGCAGTGGGCATAATATTGCCAGTCAGGCTGGGTGCAGTCTCTTTCACTGCAGCAGTATGGGGAAGACTAGAATTCACCTCCTGGAATAGAGAGGAAACTGGTTAGACTGACCTGGTCTTAAGAGGAAATGTTGGCATGCATAACATTGTCTTCAAAAACATCTGGCTGATTTATTCATCCAACCAAAAGTGTTGAAAGCCTATGACATGCCGGGCGATGGATAGAGCAACGCATGTTTCCAGGCAGAAGAAACACTGGAAGCATGCGTGCTATACCCTTTGAACCAACTTAATCCTTCTTCATTCCAGGCTGATTTCCAAAAAGGGAAGTCAGGGGCATAGCAGGTTGGTTTGTGGTGATTACTCAAGTTATCCACACTCAGCTTTTCATCACATATTTTTTTTTCTCATTCGATTTCCATTTAATTATTGATACCCAATTTGTTCATCCATATTCCACCCCATTTCTGCCTTTTGTATCTAGGTGGTTATATTTTGTTTCTCTCACCTGACCTTTTGTAATCTTTAAAGTCTCTGGCTGCCACTCACTTTCTGAGCCCTGGTAAGATATACCCTACCCAGGGGGCAACTTCTGGTGCTTAAAACTGTCACTTGGGGAATGGAGGGCTTCGATCAAAAGGATGTGGCTACCGAAGATATGTAGTCGTATGGTGCTTAGGGGAGCAGTCAGCTCAGGCAAAATGTCCCAACACAGGAAAGGGTGAACCAAGGACAGGGAGGCATTTGAGATCAGGAAAGACTATCAGCAAGCAAGAAGATCCAAAACCTTGGTCTGGGTTTCAGGTCACGGCAATTCCCAGGAGAGTCCAGAGGAGAACACGGTGGCTCTATGTGGAGTAACTCAGATCTCTGTTTGAACTGTGGTTCGTTTACCAGTTGTGTGTAACAGACTTTGTGAAAATCATTTAGCCTCATGGAGCTTCACTTTCCTTTTCTGTGCAATGAAAATGATTCTACCTACCTTGCAAGGTTTGTGAGGATTAAATAACATAATACATTAAAGCATCAGCACACAGTAAATAGTAAGTGGTAGTTCATAGCAATGCTGTTGCTGCTGAGATTAGGAGCGTTAAAACCAAGAGAATCTAAGTATAAGGGCTAGACTGGTGGTCCATTTGCTTTATTTAACGAACAGTTGAATACGTATTTTGAGCACCTATTTTGTGCCAGTCACTGGATGCTGACTATTGAGACTACAGTAGTGAATAAGACTGATACTGTCCTTTCTTTCATGGACGTTAAACTCTATAGGGTACTATCATCACCACCAGGACACAAATTGATGGTTTAGAAATAAAGCAGGTGACCAGTGACAAGAAACAGGGCCCAAAGTCTAAGCCAGACTAAAAGGAATGTTGATTTGGCTTTTCGGTTTTAGATTAAGAGGCAAATATCATCACAGCATTCTTGCTCACATTTTGGACAAGCCCTGGACACTGGGGCAGGACCAAATCTACAGGTGGAGGTCAAGGGACCACGGATGAATGCGAAGAGAAGAGGAGGCTAGATGGAGGGAGAATATGATAATTAGGGAGGCTATGTCACATGCCTAATGTGTAGTGAATATTTGGTAAATATCAGCCTCTTCCTCCTTATTATTATTATTATCATTATCATTATTAGTGTTGTGAATAAAACTAGCACACTTCCTTGGGCTGACACAGTTGATCCTTCCCTGATGACTCACAGCATTTTGATGTCTGCAGTAGTCTTTGTACCTGACTGCAGGGCCACGGGGCCAGCAGGTGTCAACGTTGACTGAACCAAGGGGAGTTGAGCTATGGCGATGTTGGAACTCTTGAGCCTCTTTAGAAAGTGTATTTTCTCTCTTTCCTGCCATGGTGTCAGGCTATCTCCCATCCCTTTTCATTGTGTCAGTGTGCCCACCTTCACCAACTTCTTGAAGCCCCTTTTAAGATACTTTGACCTCAAAAAAAGAGCCTAACTCTCATTTCACAATTTTGTCTAAAATAAGAATAACATACATCAAGACCACCCTATAAGCAAAATGGATCAGCTTTAGCAGTACTGAGGAGGCTGTGGACTGGTTTTGAGATCAGGACTGTTCTGGGGATTGTGGTTTCCATTTCTTCAACCGTGACGAGAGAATAATTACTAATAGTCAACCAACTACTTCAGGGCGGGGGGTGCCTGTGAAGGTACTTTACAAACACTTTACAGAGCATTATAAAAACAGATGACACGATCCGTTTGCATATCTATTTTCTGGACAGTAGGGGGTGGCAGGATCAATAACCTACAGAGAGGTAAAGGAGGCATTTCTGGAGTTGGATATTAAAGCTAGATTTAATCGTCAAATTCTATGCCAACTTTTTAATGTTCATATTACAAAAAGACAAGATTATTTTTATATTTTAAGAACTTTTGGAATAAAGTTGTTAGTTTAAGAGTGATTTTAGTTACTATTTCACCACCCAGGTTTTGGTCAAATTAAGTAATATTTGAATGAATGTACACATCTGTATGTATCAGCAGGCAGATGATTTATAAGATAATTAAAATTTATCGAAGTGTTCAAACTATTGTTATAGACACTCTCGGTGACAAACTCTGGCATATTTTCTTATAATGGGAACTATTGAAATGTGCACCAGATAATTAAACTGTCTAGCATGCAAGTTAAATTTCCTATGGAAATTTGATTACTTTGGTCAATGCAGCTTGAAACTATTATTAAGAGATGGCTTATGTCACATGCTAATTTGCTTTATTACAGTGAGAATGAAAACTCAGCTAAATGCTGATTATTTCTATTTTTAAATACCCTCTAGGACTGACACCACAGTTGACATAAGCTTTTTTTCTCAATTCCTTAAGCCATTTTTTTTTACTGATACAAGTACAGGTTTTGTACATTTAAACCATGGTTCAACTAATTGTGATGTAATATGGCTTTCATATATACTGGTTTAGTGCCCTAGATTAACACTAAATCAGTTTAATTGCATAACAGCTTCTTATTTCATTTGGAAATTAAAAAAATTTGTATATACTCACATTCCTTGCCTGCTACCTGACATTGACCAGTTTAACACCATAAAGAGTATTAGCATGCCATTAAACAGTATCTCAGTAAATTTCCATTTTAGCACCTTATTTCAAAACTTGTGATCCACTAATTATGATTAAGCTTTGCTGCAATGACATTTTATTTTACTTGCATTACCAGGCACACATTAGCATAATTAATTCTTTGTACCTTTCAAGTCCTGTTTCAGAGTAAGATGGCACTGGAAATGTTGATTTAGTTCTTAAAGTCTCTAGTCAGAAGGCAATACTTTCTCATGAATTAGTGATCAAACTCAGAGGCTTTTTAAGCAGTTGTGGCGACCTCAGGTCTAGGACAATGAATCCTGAACGAACGGGTCTATGTTCTTCCAGGAGGGTCTGTATGAGCATTGTCACTGATTATGAAATGAAAAAAGACCTACTTGGCTAGTTATCAAAATTAAGATTTGTATTGCAACTGGCCCTGTTGTGAACTCACTTGTCAAATCATTGCCTGTATCCATTCAAGCCCAGTAATAATCAGATAGGGCAGAACGATTAAGTTTAAATGATCTACCAAAAGCCAATTAGTGTACTTATGATTTTATCATTTGGTTTGGTTTGGAAGTTCACCTTAAGGTTCACCTAACACAAACTCCTGTACTGTTTAAGGAATGCCATGAATTAAAGGGTAAGAATGATTTAAAGGCATTTCTCAAATGAGGAAGGTTACTAATTTTTTTGAGGTGGTCTGTCTTCCTTATGATCTTTAATGAATATGACTGCATTTTAATATTTATGAATATCTGCTTGTGTTGAATTTTATCTCCTGAATTTTAAAGGAAAGATTCGGGCTCAGCCCAAATTTGCACACTCTAATCTCTCTGTAGTCCTTAAGCCACAAATAACTGCCCTTTATAAAAGAGGTAGAAAGAGTGCATTGATTTATGAATTCAATAATTTTTCTTCCCCACTGTGACAAACATATATAATCACATCATATTCTGAGAGCACAGAACAATTAATTACTAATATATTTAGTGTTAAAAAGAATCAAATCAAATACAATGAGTTTTCTGGGTTTCCATCTGATTTACTGTATAAGCCTTGGAATTATGTCTTTCTGGAATTATTTACTGTCCTTATACAGTCATTCTGTTAACATTTTTTAGCCTCTGTTGGCATTATTTTCTTCGAAACTCCTGCCAAAAGCTTTTAGGCTTTCAAATGGGAAGAACCTCCAAAGACCATCACTAAGTTTTCTAAGTCAGTCATGGAGCACAGACCCAAAAAGAGAACAGGGACCCTGAGAGGTCTTTACTATTTCCAGAAAAAAAAAAAAAAAGGGAATTGATAACTCTGTCTTTATAATATAGACCAGCACTCAAAATGCTAAATTCACAATGTTGATGATTCTCTCCCCTTTCTGTGTCCTGGCTGGTCCTGGAGAACCCTGGTGTCCTATCTCCTGCCTCCCTTTCCAGATTACACAGGATCCATCAGAGCAGTCAGTGACATTCTATGTATTCTCGCCCTCACGCTTACCTCCTCGGAAGCACAACAGTGGTGTCATCTTGTCCTGTTTATCCAATTGCCTAAATATATCAGTTTCCTTTTATCTTGGAAGCCATCCCCCCAAACTTGGACCTCCCAAGTGCCCCGGCTGTGTCGCCTCCACATTCGTGGGGAGTTCACTTTCTCCGCCAGGAACTCTCTTCACCTCTCTTTTGGCCTCACAAACTTCCAGACAGCTTTCCTTCAGTTAAACATGGCCGACTTGCCTCACCCTTGAGCTGTGTTACTTCCTCCCTTTTATCTGCTGCCCTTCCGCGCTCTGCACATCCCCCAACCGCTTACAACATGACACAGGCATTACTCCTTTTCTCATCTCTCTCCTTCCCTGACCATTTGGGGGCTAGATATATTGTCTTTTATAGTAAAATCCTGAGTAACAGTGCCCAGAAAAGAAGAGACTCACGGCGAAGATTCGTTGCCTGAATGAACAAATGGTGATGTGTAGTTTAGATTTAGACAGAGAAGCCTGACCTTTAGCTGAGATGTGGGCCTATTTTTGATGAGTCATTTTCCTTCCTATTTGACTAATAGGGTTTCTCTCTAGAGGCAAGAGTAATTATTATCTGCTTTCCCATAAAATCTTCTCCTTCCAGATGACACAAAAATTCTCTGATGTCAATCAGGAAAGTAGCACCTGAATGCTGAGAAGATTGACAGAATTGCTCAACTGCATAGGTGCCCAAGGCACTGTTTAGAAATACAAGTGAATCATGACATGTGCAAACTCAGTGTGTGTCACTCATTTTCTTTACACTAAAGACGGTTGCGGGGAAATATTTATTGTGCTTTATAAATTATTCATAGTCGACTTTGTTTAAATGTTCAACACTGATGCATCTAAAACATAACTGAATATACGGAGGTATCAATGTTGAGGCAACCGTTCAGTTGCTCATCTGTTATTTCAAGTGAAGTACCATAACAGCCCTAGAGAAATGACTTTGGAATCCCAGTGACCAACTGAGAAAGGTATTCTAACAAAGTACATGGAAATGACAGTAAATAAAGAAGAATATGTTAAGAGAAAGAGGACAGATAAAGGAAGATGACAGAAGTTTTATTAGGATTTTGAAACTTAAAAATAACCTATTATTACTATGCACAACTGGAAATATCTTAGTATTTAGCATAAAAAAGCAAGTAATCAGGCTTCTATTTACTTGAATTCAGAGACACAGGATACATGGTGTGGAGGGGGGGGAACTTGACAACCAAATTTCAGCACAATTCTTGCTGTTCCTTTTTTATGCAAAGTGAGAACACTTCCCCCAGATGGCTGATTCCTTCTCAACATTCAGGTCTCAGCTCAAATTTCTGGGCTTTTTTTTTTTTTTTTAATGTTCAGTTAGCCAACATATAGTACATCATTAGTTTTTGATGTAGTGTTCAATGATTCATTAGTTGTGTATAACACCCAGTGCTCATCACAACACGTGCCCTCCTTAATGCCCATCAGCCGGTTACCCCATCCTCTCACCCCGCTCCGTTCTGTAATCCTCAGTTTGTTTCCCCAGAGTCTAGAGTCTCTCATGGTTTGTCTCCCTCTCTGATTTCTTCCTATTCAGTTTATTTCTGGGCTTTCTATTTAACATTAGCAGCCTCCCCATGAACCACCCACCATCAAATCCATCACCTTCATGGAACACAACTTCATGTTCTTGGGCACTGGTTCGTGATGGAAATGAACTTACTTATTTGTTGATGGATCTGTTCAACACCCTCTCACTATGAAGCTGAAAGTTTTTGGAGCGCCCAGACACTACATCCTCCGGGCCTAGAATACTGTTTAATGGCATTTGTTCGTTGACTGACACTGACTCGATATCTCTCTATTACATATTAAAACTTACCTTTCCTCTAAAAATTTCCAAAAGCTCATTTTTTGACTGATAAGACATATCCCAGAAATTGTCCCCGTGGAATTAGTTTGGGATGCTTGACCTACAGAAACCTGTCTTTCTTTGCTACCTCTGTCTCCATCCAAGCCTGTCTGGTGCTCCCTTTGCCCCCACTTCCACCTCCATCCCTGTCTCTTCTTGATCTCTATCTTAGTCTCTAAATTTCTTTATCTCAACATTTACCTCCTTTGTGGCCGTTTCTCTAGTTTTCTCTCCTGTGTAAAAACACAAGACAAAGGGCTTTCTTTAAAAGAAGCATACTAATGCTAAGTGACTGTATTTACTAAGCATTAGAAACAATTATCATTGTATCTAAACAGCTTGCTGCTTTGCTATTGTCCTAAAAGATGATACTTTTTTTTTTTAAAGATTTTATTTATTTGACAGAGCGAGAGAACACAAGTAGGCAGAGTGGCAGGCAGAGAGAGAGGGAGAAGCAGGCTCCCCGCTGAGCAGGGGACCCCAGGACCCTGGGATCATGACCTGAGCCGAAGGCAGATGCTTAACTGACTGAGCCACCCAGGTGCCCCAAAAGATGATACATTTTAGATAGTATTTGAAAAAAGTCATTATGGCATGGCTCTTTACTGCAAAATTGGATAACTGTGGATCAAATCATGTTTCCTAAAATATTCTCATAAAGTATTTTCTGATAGAATAGGGCTCATTCATTTGATACCTTAATGTAATGCTTAGAGAAACAAAATTTAATCCTTTGGTGTTTGAGGTCATATTCACTTCCAGAGTATCTCAGGTTTCTAGGCAATATATTTTAGCTATTTTTTTATACAGAAAACATTTGTTGAATTGCTAGTATATGTCAGGCACTGTAACATATATTGGGAATGTAATGGGAATGAACAAAACAGACGTGCCCTCTCTCTTCACGTAGCTTAGAGTTCGAGGGGGGAGGCAGACATTAATAAAATAGAACATTAATATAGAATAATAACAGGTAACACTTAATGGATGAATGTTCACTGTGTGCCAGGTGGTATTCTAAGTGTTTTACAACTATTAATTCATTCAATCCTTACAATAACTCTATGATATAGGAACTACTAATGTGCCCATTTTACAGAGGATAAAACTGAGGTCACAAAACTAGTAAGAAGCCAAGATAGGATTCAAAATGAGTCTCTAGAAGCCATCTTTTTAAACACTACATTTCACTGCCTGGTGAGACTTGTTAAAAAAAAATGAGAGGCGAAATTCATTCCAAGCAAATTTGTAATTATAACAGTAAGTTCCAAGAACCTGAAGTAAAGGGTATAGAGAGTATATTCCAGAGTGACCTAGTCTGGGGAATCAGGCAAGATTTTCTTACAGAAATGGTGTTAAAATTCAGATGGGAAGGATTTAATTAATTTATATTTCATTCCCTCCAACTTAGTTCTGCCCTACCTACTACTACTAGAACCTTCTTTTCAAAGGAATACAGAGGCTCCTCATCAACAATTTGGTAGTTAATTCATCCTTCTGACCTTTCCACTTACTGCAAAATAATCAATCTCTGCTGTTGATTAACATAATGCAAAGTCAAGCTTTGCACAGTGGCAGTATCGTAGCCAATGAGGTTTATCCAAGGCGCGATTATTGCTAACATAATGCAAAGTCAGAACAAATGAAAATGGGTCAGATGCACTAAAAACTCCCTGGGTGGCCATGGTCTGTCTCAAGATGAAGGTGAATTCAGGATGAATGTGATGCCTTCAGTAATAACCCTAAGAAGTAAACAATATTAACTATGATTCTTTCCTGACCCATTCTCGCCACTTGTAGATAAAGCTATAGTTTGGAGAGGAATTATTTAAGAACAATATAATCGGATTATGCAATCAGGGAGCTGGAAGGACTGACATTGTTGCATTTAATTCATGACACATTATACAGTAAACCATTTCAGGGAAATGGAGCCTCTCCTTTTAATGCAGGTCATTAGGAAAACACTCCTCACTGTCCATGTGGCAGAACACTAGAATGTGCTGCCAGAGGAGGTCATCATAGGTTCTTTTTTAAGCAACAGCTCATTTAATTCCCAGATAGGCCAGGAAGCTTCAATTTGTTCTTTGGACACAGATTTCATTCTTCACCCCAGCACTTATCTAAAAATGTAGAACGTTGCACACAAGGGAGACCAAGAGAAAGAACAAGAAGGAATGTGTTGCCAAATGACCAAATTCTCTCAAGTCCAAGAGGATTGATCGCCTTTTTTTTTTTTTTCACTTGCAGATGAAACTTACAGATTTCAGGAAAGAAATCACAGACTTGTAATGAGGTGGTGAGACTAAATCAGCAAATGAGAAGCAAGAAACATCCCAACAGCAATTATTCAACAACCACTGAAATTTGCAAAAGATGCCAGTATCTCCCACGAGAGCAAACAATCATGATGTTGAAATGTCAACTGTGGAAATAGTATGTTAAAAATGCAGAGCAAAATTTCCCAACAGTATATTTTGTCTTACGGAGTGTAGCATCATGCACAATAGTCCATCAGTAGCCCCAGGGTTGTAGCTACATCAGCAGAAATCTCTACTTCTCTGTCCATGGTAATAGTTAATGAACTGAACTGGGGACACACTGGCTAGCTTAATTTATTATCACCAATAATTATTTATATCTAATAAGGTAAAACTATAGCATTCAATGCAAATCCCATATACACCCACTTGACTGCTCTTATTTATGGCTAGTTTATTGTTCAATCCTGCATATCTTTGGCACAGCAGAGAGGCCTCCCTTTTGGTTGCCCTTGTGATGCCTTCTTCATATGTGTTTTAAAATATTCCAGATTGGCAGCTCCTCAGATATAAGATATGGATATAGATGGGGCTCATATTATTTTAAACACAGACTCATTATTAACACACTTTTCTCTCTAGTTTAAGTAAGCACTTTTTTTTGTTTTGTTTTGTTTTAGATTTTTACAATTGCTCCCTGTACTAACAGAAACATTTTGAACACTGCATAATATGCCTACAGTTTTAAGATAGTATCAGTGCAATTGTTTTCATTCTTAACTCTGGCAGACAATCTATCCTAAGGATTGGGGATTAGTAGCTAGTGAACTTTTACTCCCCTCTTGGAATGCTAGGTACCTCCAGGCAAGGGTAATGTTCTGCTATCCCCCACATTTAATGTTTCTGCACAGAAGGAGAGTGGAAGGGAGCATGAAGTCAGAAGTGGCTCACTTCTCTTTTGATAGTTCTTTGGCAAGACTTTCCCCTTAATGTTAACCAGTTGTATCTTGCTGAACATCAGGTGAAGAAAAGAGGGAGTTCATCAATGAAAATGCTGGGGTGGCAGTGGTGCTTAGAGGTACTGAATATGTAATAGATTTAGATAAAAAGGGAATGAGAACAAATCTACTATTTGGATGAAAAGTGTAAAATGAGTTAGCTGAGGAGGGTAAAAATATTTTACATTCTAAAGGGCCCTGAGGCCATGTCAGTGATTAAGTGCTAAGAGTAGTCAATAGATCACTAAGTGACTAATGCACTCACATTTGAGGACTTGAATTGCTAATTTTATGATTTTCAGAGATTTAACATTATTTATTATGGGCAATGGGTTGTCCAATGGTGGGGGAGACTGGCATCACGTGTCTTTTAAATATCTTTTTAAACAAGACAATGTGGCATATATATACAATGGAATATTATGCAGCCATCAAAAGGAATGAAATCTTGCCATTTGCAACTACGTGGATGGAACTGGAGAGTGTTATGCTGAGCGAAGTAAGTCAATCAGAGAAAGACATGTATCATATGACCTCACTGATATGAGGAATTCTTAATCTCAGGAAACAAACTGAGGGTTGCTGGAGTGGTGGGGGGTGGGAGGGATGGGGCGGCTGGGTGATAGACATTGGGGAGGGTATGTGCTATGGTGACTGCTGTGAATTGTGCAAGACTGTTGAATCACAGACTTGTACCTCTGAAACAAATAATACATTATGTGTTAAAAAAAAAAAAAAGAAGAAGATAGCAGGAGGGGAAGAATGAAGGGGGGGAAATTGGATGGGGAGACGAACCATGAGAGACGATGGACTCTGAAAAACAAACTGAGGGCTCTAGAGGGGAGGGGGTGGGAGGATGGGTTAGCCTGGTGATGGGTATTGAGGAGGGCACGTTCTGCATGGAGCACTGGGTGTTATGCACAAACAATGAATCATGGAACACTACATCAAAAACTAATGATGTGATGTATGGTGATTAACATAACATAATAATAAAAAAAAGACAATGTGGGTTTTGTGATGGCTTTACAGATAGAACCAATTAAAGCATATTTTGCTCCACTCACACTGGGGAACTATGTGCTAGTATTGCTAAGCCACAGGGTGGGAATAGAATGCTCTGCATGGAAGAAGAGATGAGGTACTGTGGGTTAGCCCCCCCCAGTGAGCTCAAGGTCATGGATATTAATATGGCCTAGGAATTACCTATATGACACCTACCATGATAGGGTGCCATTTATATAATTATACTTAATAATGAATGAGTCATTTTGATTTAGAGATCCAGAATTAAATTTAGCATCTGCTTAAGGCATAAATCTTCAGAAATAATGGGATAATGATTTGTCTTATGCATTTCTATGGCTAGCCTGACATTTTTATACCAGATGACTGAGCATCCAGGTCCAAAATTATAAGGTCTACACTAATGTCTCCCAGATGTTTATTAAAAGTCCTCAAAGTAACTTTGCAGACTCTCACATAAAATTTTGCAGTAAATCCCCAACATATGAATATGTCATAGGACATATTTTATGAATCCCATATAATAGTAGAAAGCTCAAGATTAAAACTGTAACTGTTATAAATGTTTTCATAAACCTTTGAAAAAGATTCAAAATGACCATAACACACAGGCAATTCCAAAATGCTCCAGTGACCCTTGGCAATGGACCTTCTCTTTTAACTGCATGTTCCGATTCTCCCAGCCATAACCTGTATTGCAATTCTTTAAGTAGTTTTTTTTTCTCTTTTGAAGCTAACTTTTCCTGAGATGATGGGTTGTTTAAAATTTCTAGAAGTTGGACATGAATAAGGGAAGCTAATGATAACAATGTTCATATGTACTCAAGGTCAAATAGGTCTCAGAAAATTCAAACAATCTTTTCCAGAAAGAAATAAGATTATTTATCCATCTCAGCAGCTTCAGATGATAATAAATAATGTTTTAAGATGCCAAAGGGGTAATCTACAGGCAGTTTTGAAGAATATATCATTTATTGAAATAGAGTACAACTTTCTGCTTATGGGACCTTTGGTGGAATATTCCTGTTTTTGTTGAGGCAGCAGAGCCCGGTGATTAAAGTCTCAAGAGAGGAGTCAGGACCTTTGGATTTTGAAGTTGGTGCCTCAACAGCTCATACATTCGCTACTAAGCTCTCAGAAGCAGAATCTCTGAATCCACAGTGATTTAGAGGACAGAGCACTGGACTTAAAATCAACAAATTTCATTTTAATACTTGCTTGGTAAAACAGTCTACATGAGGCTCAGTTTATAACTTCATTTGTATTTTAGGGAAGTAACACCTTCCTCCTAGAGTGTTGGAGGTTGTTGTGTGTACGTAGCTTATGTGAATGGAAATTACTTTGTAAATTGTAAAATCCTCATCAAATGAGAGTGATTGCTTTATTATACACATACCAAAAAAGTCCCATGCCCTGTACCCAAGACCTAAAGGGAATGAGACACTCTACCCTAAATTCACACTGGACTTACTCCTCTTTCAGTTATGATAGAGTCTGTTAGAAAATAAAGGAATGGTATTTCCATACTCTATCAATATGATGGTGTAAAGAAAGGGCCTTTCAAAAAGTGTTATTTGGATATCCCCAACTTAAACTTATTCTATATACAATCTTTTTTACTCTTATTCCTCTGAATTGTTTTTCATGGAAATCCTTTGTTTTAAGAATTCTGAGTGAATCCCAGTAATTTGGGAGGCCAGACGAAGAGCTATCAAGAGATTTGAAGTATTGGCAGTATCATCCAGTCTTTAAAAACTGGAGAAGTATTTATAGGTAAATGATAACTGGGAGTCTGGGCAGAGTAGGGGTGGGTGAGTAGAAACTAGGGAGCTAACATATTTAAGGATCTAAACCTCAACTATCAAAAAATCTTGAATAACAGATAATAGTAGTTTTGTATTCCAACCAAATTCTCTATCAGAGAATTCTTATTTCTCTGAGTCTCAAACAGAAATACAAATTAAGATAAACATTCACTTATTGTTACATGGAGAATGCCAAAGTGTGTGCAGATATTAGTAATCTTTTGCAGACATTAGTGGCTATATTAATGTTTGAAGGTGACTGATGTCCTATGTCTATTCTCAAGAGCAGTAATTTATTATCTAAAGAGGGATCTCTACTAGTTAGAGATCTATAATAGGTTAATTCTTTCCGATTTCTACCCTGTTCCATAGATCCATGTTATAACCTAGAGATTTCTATTTATGGCAAAAATGTATAATCAGTTTATCCAAGATGCTTTTCTAATAGAGACGCTACTGAGGACAGTCAACCTCTGATGATGAGGTACCCAAGGGGGGAATTTTGCCAAACAATTACAGTGACATTACAAGGCATAAAGTCAACTGGCAACCAGGCATTGTTCCAGGCAATCTGAAAGACAAAGTACATGGCCAAAGCAAATAATTCACATCAATATATTTTCCTAAACTTCGTATTGTCTGATTCAACTATCTGTTTAGTTCAGATGAATTGGAAAATTGCCCAGTCTCCACAGCTCTCAGCAGTTAGGCACACATGCCTAACATAATAAGTTAAATGTTGTGAAATAATAATTTTATTGAGAATAAAACAAAATCAACAATGTTGAGCAAAGAGACATTAATTACTCACAAACACATCTCAGAGTTAGAAGAAATCATAGCGTCAATGCCGTACACGATAGAAGGCAGAGCTGCGTAGAGACTTTGGAGCTACAAAGAGTGAACCTGACTCCTAGCTACACCTTTTTGTAGTTGAGTGACCTTGAGCAAGTGAGGCCCTTAAATAAGTGCCCTTAGCCAAGTAATTCCTAATCTCTTCACCAATAATATGTGGGTAAAAAATATTAACCTGAGAAGATTTAGTAAGAAATATGAAAATGCATGATGCCTAGCACATGGTAATGGTGCAATGAATGCTAGCAATCAACACTACCATTTCTTTGATACTTTAAGTGACTCACTGTGTGGATGTGGCTATTGTCTCTTGGCTCTAAACCCACTTTTCCCTTCTCTGCTTTGGGATGCAAGAGCTAGTACTCTAGTGCCAGCTAGTACTCTAGGACACATCACATTTCTGCTTTGCCAGGAGGATCCTGGTAAGCTCTGCCAATAAAGGCAACTAGATGGAGACTGCAAGGCTGGAGGAAGAGCAGGGACTTGCTTCTTCCTGTCCTCTCTTCACTTCCAGTGGGTTTTATGTCTGCTTCTGGTTCCTTTAAGCATCACCCCAGCAATGCATTTGCATCCCTTCAGCGGTTCCTTCCCAGGGCAGCATTAAATCTAAGGCAGCCTTTGTAACACTTGCAGAACCACTTTATCTTACACCTCAAAGATACCAACACCAAGGAGCCCGTTTAGGGTCTGGATCTGAGCCCCTTAGGATCCCTCCTCAGCGCTCAAAGCCACCATCAGCAGCTGAACAGCACTACTTTTCTCAAATACCCGAGATTCAGCTTCACAAGCTCTTCCTCTAAGCTTCTAAGTGTTAAAATTTGCAGCCTCTTCCTATTGTTTCCTCAGCTTGGGGAAGGTAACTGCTTCCAGGATTTGCTGTCTTCATACCAGGGAGTTTTCTTCTTATCCTTCCAGCTACCTGACTAACAACTTTGTACCATTATATTAAGATTTTACTCTTTAAATAATTGGTGTGGCTTCTATGTCCTGAGTGGCCCTCACTGATACACTCAATATCTATGACAGTTTATTTAATCACTTGGACAGCTTTGAAAGATCTTGGTTTTGAGCTAAACTTCCTCCTAGTGACTAGCACCCATGGGGTCCTTTTGAACCACACAGAACAACGTTCGTCCCGAATGTCACTAGCTTATCCAGTATTGGCATGTTTCAGACCAGGTTACTGCTCTAAAGTCACAGAACTAGGTGGAGGAAGAAATGAGGTAGACAAGGCAGCCAGCAGGAAATGGCATGAAGGCATGGACAGAAATGAAATGATTGATTCTCTATTCAAGCTAAAACCACAGTGATGGGTAACCATTCTAGAACTTATTCATAAAATTCCAATAAAATGCACAAACTGATCTGATGCAGCATTCCTCAACTTTCCACTAAAATATCAAATGAGACGTAAAAATACAGAAACTCACAACTCTAGAAACTTCTATTAACAATCAAGGATGTTGCACAAACTGCAAGCTGGCAGAACGAGAAAAAATATGAAATTAATATTGTATCTGAAAAGAATAGTAACTAATATTTCTTGAATATTTCATATGTACCAGGCCTTTCATAACACTTTCTATAGGTTACTTCATTTAATCTTTTTAAAATCCAGTGGAATAGATTCTATTATCCCTGTCTCATAGATGAGGAAACTAAAACTTAGAGAGGGTAAGTGGCTTGTCTAGTTGCATTTAGCTACTGTAAGTAGTAGGATGGGATTCAAGCAGGTAATCTGGGTCCTCTAGCTCTTAATTCCTATACTGACTACAATATCTTTCCTTCTGCCACTTAGTTCAATTAAAGAGTCACCATGGCCCCTCTACTGTATGGGTCCTGCTTTTTGAGTTAGTCAGAATGACATTCAATCATTTTCTTCCTCTGCTTAGTATTTTTTATTCCTGAATCTAGATAGAATGCATCTCCAAGGGAAGTGTGTATGGGAGAGGTTTAATTCCCATAAGAAAAGCACCATAGAAGGTAGCAGAATCAGAAATCACCCTAATAGACATGCAAACCAAGAGGTGTGTGTGTGTGTGTGTGTGTGTGTGTGTGTGTGTGTTTGTGTGTGTGGCGGTGGTGGTGTTCTTTTCATGTATTTCATTGGTTCAGATAAGTGATTCTCAACCAAGTGGCACCTGGAAACAACTGGGAATTTTTTTTACATTCACAAGCCTATGTTTCTTAAGGTTTTGAGCCAGGAGATCTAGGATGGAGCCTAAGTGTGAATTTTGAAAAGGCTCCCTAGGTTGAGGAATTGATTGAGAGCCACTGGTTCATATCATCAAAAAGCAACTCAGCAGGGGAGAAGTAGATTCCAGCTTGGTTCAGCAGTCACATCACATGCTTGATGGCTGCTAAGACTGAAATTTGGCTTAGGTGATATACACAGCAACTTTGTGTCCACCTGTTTTTATTAGATGGAGATTTAGCCAGAACATAAGTGAATTCAAAGTAAGGCAATTAGCAATCTAAGCAGCTAGTCTGTTGGCAAACAAGGTATAGATTTCTCATTGTTCCATAATAAGAACTTCCCTCACCCAAGAAAAAGACAAAACAACATGGGCCCTATGCAAATGCTGAAGAACAGGCAAAGAAAAGGAAAATGATTTATTTTAGAAGCCAAAGAAAAAATAGAAAAACAAAACCCACAAAACCCCTGATATTTAATCAATAGCAGGGTAACATGACTTTTATGAAATGTAAGTAATTCACAAGAGAACATGTTGAGATGAATAATAGGATGGAATGAAAAGAACAGTGTTATATGGAAAGAAACAGGGAAACTAAAAATTCAATAATAGATTTCAAATATGCTCTGGAAGCATAAAAGGTATAATAGATATTGCAAAGGATTGAATTAGTGATATGGAAGACACAATACAGAAAATCTTTCAGGATACATAACAAAAGGATCAAGAACTGTAAATAATGAAAAACAATGGCAGGAAGTTATGTGTCTTAGTTTGTGCTCACACAGTTCCTATTTCATGTGTATTGTCCTGTGTAATTATTAACCCCTTTCACTTTCAAAATTGCCCTGGTTTGGATATAAACTATTTGGTCACCGAAATATGGGGGACAAACCTAAGAATTATGGTTTTTCTAAGAAAGAAACCATAACCATAGGACCAGAAGGACTAATTGAAGACATCTCTGAAGAAAAATTTTCTCTTAAAACAAACAAAAACCTCAATTTGATGGATTTAGCTCATCCTTGGCATAATCAATAGGGATGAATTGTACTTAGACTTATCTGGCAAAGTGTTTTAATTAAAAAAAACCGTCAAGCGCTTAGGAGGAAAAAAAAGGAAAAAAGTAACCTTCCAAAGGATAATTATAAATATCGTGGGTTTCTCATTTCTGCTACATTAAATGCGCAAAGACAATGAAGTGAATTTATTTGGGAATTTTATGCCTTGTTAATCTGTCTTTTATTTGTAAGAAAAATGAGAAAGACATGCCGAAATATAATGGTGTAGAAAATATGCCATCCATATGCCCCAACTACACAGCATTTATTTTCCTCTTCCAGGAATCGATGCTAAGGAAATAATCTATAAAGTAGACAAAAAGTCTATGAACAAAGATCTTTAGTGTGGAAAATTTTATGAAAAAAATTGTAAAAAACTTAAATGTCAACATTCTAGGCATATCCCAAAGCTTAGGATAATATGCAGTTAATAAAATAATCATGACAATGTGTTTCCCATGACATGGGGAAACACTAGCAATGCCACATCAAATGAAAGACTCTGAATAGAAACTCTCCATGTTTAAAGAAAAAGTTTTATGTAACAAACACTAGGAGAAATATCTCAGCAAATTAACAGTGAGCATTTCTGGACAGCAGGATTAAGAGAGTTTTTCTAGGCTTTCATATTTTCCTGATTTTATAATTAGAAGAAAACAAGTAGAGCAATAGGATTTGTTTGAAGTTTGTGGAGACATAAGGTTCATGACCTAATGGGAGAGACAGCAAAGCAGAATTCAAAATTGACTGTACATTTATCATTTCAGAAGTGCATTCATTCATTCCTTAAATAAGTATTTAAGTGACTACAATGTGCAAAGGACTTTAATAGGTCCTTGGGTTATAATGGCAAGTAAAACAGAAAACATTGACCTCACAGAGATAAAAATGTACATAAGAGGATAAAAATTGGAAGGAAATAGATGCGAAGGTGATGAAATTGTTAGTTCTTTTTTTTAAAAAAAGATTTATTTATTTGGGGGGGAGCAGAGGGGCAGAAGGAGAGGGAGAGAAGCAGACTCCCGCTGAGCATGGAACCCCATGTGGGGGTCTATCTCACAACCCTGAGATCATGACCAGAGCCGAAATCAAGAATCAGATCCTTAACCAATTGAGCCACAGCGGTGCCCTGAAATGATTAGTCTTTAAAACTGTAAATACATTTTTTAACATCACCATTAGATTGTTTTTATATAAAAGTATTTAAAAAATTGTTATTTTTTTTGGGGTGCCTGGGTGGCTCAGTCGTTAAGCGTCTGCCTTCGGCTCAGGTCATGATCCCAGGGTCCTGGGATCGAGCCCCGCATCGGGCTCCCTGCTCAGCGGGAAGCCTGCTTCTCTCTCTCCCACTACCCCTGCTTGTGTTCCTTCTCTCACTGTGTCTCTTTCTGTCAAATAAATAAAAAAAATCTTAAAAAAAAAAAAAAAAAAATTGTTATTTTTTTTTTAAAGTCAATGAATAACAGAGTGCTATAAAGTGAAGGTAACCTTCCTAGACCAGAGTATTACCAGCTTTTCCAAAATTATCCAGAATTCTTCAGACCACTTGTTTAGCAACTTCCTTTGTACAGGATTTAGAATCACTGAACTCATGATAGAGGAAAGAAACCCAATGATGAGATTCAAGGACATTTCTGTATTCTGAAATGACATTCTTATGAGGGACTCAAATCACTTTGTCATCACTACCTTGTTAATGATCTCATTATAGAAGTATTATCAGCTTTCTTGAAAACAAAAACAAGAATATCAAGGGAATTTGTCAGCTTTTTGCCATGAGCTTACTTTTCTTCAGTGCCTGTTGAATTTTAATGTGAGGGAAGAGAGGCTTAAGGAAAGGTGAAATAAGAGTAGCAGCATTTTTTTTTTTTTTTTGAATACCTACTGTATGTCAGGTGATGTTGCTAACCCACTTGATATAGTATACTTAATCAATACCTCAGACACCACGAGTAGTTATCATTATCTCATTATCTCTATTTTATGAGGAAGATTTCTAAGAGTCCATTTATGAGCACACCTGGAATTGATTACATTCATTATCTTCTAGTGCCTTTTTTTCCCTCTTGTTCTCTTGCTTTCAAATGAGGGTGGCCACCTGTCCTTTACAACAGGTACTTATTTTAGTTCTTTCTCGCTGCACCTTAAAGCTACGGTACTTATGGTGACAGGCCTATGTCACCTCCTATTGCTTAGCCAGTCGCTGAGGCATTTCTGGTTAATACTTGTCTAGATAAATGCCTTGACACTTCCCAGTCTAGACGTGTCAAATTGGTGACCCTCTGGCCCTGGCGAGGCTGCAGATTGCATTTTAAAATGTAAGTTACTTAATTAATTTGATGGAAGGAATCCTTTTACAGTGTGTGTGTGTGTGTGTGTGTATCAAATCATCATGTTGTATGCTTTTAATACCTTACAGTTTTATTTGTCAATTACACCTCAATAAAGCCAAAAAAAAAAAAAAGTGAGTTCGTTGTCAACATTTAGGGAAATGTTTACATTAAAAAAAATCCCCAGCCTGGCTTCCTTCAAAAATTCACAGTATCTGGCAACATCCCCATGGGTGAAAAGCTGGTTGCAGCTGAGTGGTGGCTGGCTGCCTCCTTTAGAAAGGTCAGGCACTCTTCAGTTGCCTATAGTTTTTACTACTCCCTACTGTATTATCTGGGACTGTTTTTCACATTTCCATTACCTTCCTGGCCCCTATAAGGCATCTGAGTTTGAAACCTCTGCCCCAGGTCATTGATCTCAAACTGTACTGTGCATATATGAATCACCTGGGGGAGTTTCTTTAAAAAAAAGCATATATGAGGCCATAGCATATAATTTAGTGGAACTCAGTGAGGTCGAGAGGATCTGCACTTTAAACATTACCTTAGGCTTTTTTTTTTTCAGGTGGTGCCTGGTCACAGTTTGAAAATCACATTAGGGGAGACTCTTAGGATAATGTGATCCCAAAATATGATACTCCGGATCACCTGTGGACACAATCACCTGTGAGGTTGTTTGTTTTTAGGCAGATTTCTGTGCTCCAGTCCCAGGGGTTCTGATTTGATAAGTTTGGGAATCAAATTTTGAAATGTTATCTGTAGTGTTGCTAACACACAGACGGCCACCGCTCCAGAGGTCTGAAAGCCTAAGGAATTATACGTAATGGAAGAAAAGGAGCCAGGAATAGAACTGGTTAGTCTTGGCCGGATCTGAGCTCTTGTCTGATTTTCTGATTATTTTGTTTGACAAGGGATGACAGGATAAAATACAATTCCAGGCCTTTTCTCTTCTTAACTGGTGATTATTCCAGTAACTTTACTTTTCATCCACTCTGACTTTCTTTAATTTACATGTCGAGAATCTTTGGCTATACAATATAGCGAAACTGGCTGAAGGCGGAGAGGATTAAAATTCGGGAAAGCAGTGGCTTAAAGACCTGAGAACAATGTCACTTTTCTGTCACTTGTGGTCTCCAGGAAATTGAAAACCGATCTGTGGACAATGAAGGATGTATAAAAAAAATCTTAAGAGGGGAGTAGAAACAGGTTTTCTACTTCTTACAAAATCAATTTCCTCAAGGCCTGACTCTACCAGCTTTGTTCTACATAACAGTAAATTCTGGGTGGTCATGAACTCTATCCACCACAGTGAATGAGGATCATTTTTCACAAGGTGCTACACTTTCTTAGGTTCACATGACCCCACGTGAGCAGTCAGTGGGTTTTCCGTAGGTTTTATGCTCAGTTCTGTTACACTGGAAGGGATGGAAACGGACCATTCATTCAGTTGAAACAATAGTCACTGGGCATCTATTATGAGCCATGCACCGTGCTAGAAGCTTAGGGTTTAATTTAGCGGAGGAAAGAGACACACGCGTAAATAAATAATTAACACTCCTGTCCAATAGCTCTAGTAAAGAAGAATAAAGAAGATCTAGTAAAGAAGAATGTACTAAGTAGAAATGTCATACAGAAGTGGAAGTGGCCAACTGTGGCTGGGAGAGGGTGGGCGGTGAACTGACATTTGAGCAAAGGTCTGAAGGTGAAACAGGAGTTTCAGGCAGACACGAGGGGAAAGAGCATTCCAAGCAGTGAGAACAGCACGTGCCAAGGCTTGGAACAGCATTGTGCATTGCTGAGCAGAGTGCAAGGGCCGAGGGTTAGTATCAAGAAGAAATGAGAAGAGTTAAGCAAGGCTCAGATAACAAAGGGTCCTGACTGCCACACCAGGCTGCTTAGAATTCAGCCTACGGGTGAGAGGCTGCAGAGGGGAGGTGGTTCACGAGAGAATTTTAGGTTGATCAGGGACTTGACATTAAGTAACACTGAATCACACCGTGAGAAAGTTAATCGCTTTTCAATTAGTGTTTAATCCTTCTGCTACATCTAGGAGAAAGCCTGGAAATATATGAATCACCTGGGGGAGTTTCTTTAAAAAAAAAAAAAAGCATATATGAGGCCATAGCATATAATTTAGTGGAACTCAGTGAGGTTTAAAAGAAGGGCTCGGGCAAGGCTACCGAGCTAGAATGATTTCGTTTTCATGGTGTACTTATGTCATGGTGTACCTTTTTCTATTTATGGCAAGGGGGACTGGTTCTTCACTGACGTCACCATAAAAAGATTTTAAAAAATAAATTTATTTAAGTAAAACAGTAATTTAAAAAATTGGTAGCAATAGGTGATGCCGAGATATGGCGAGAGTTACGAAGGCAGTACACATAGGCCTGAACTGGGCAATAATGCCGCTGTTGTTTTCGGGAAGGAGTTAAGGGTTCGGGGTTAAGGCGGCCAGTGAACACTTCTCTTTCTGACAGCAGCTTGGAGACTGGAAGGGACGAGCCACGAATGAAGGCAGAGAAGTCAGCTAAGAGGACAATCAAGTACTGGAGGCATGGATGGTGTGGCCAAGGTGAAGCCTGCTGGTTTATTCCTGATCTTTCCCTGTACAAAGGGGATCGTCAGGGTTCTCCTGCCCCGGGAGCGGGGGTGAATCCGGAAATAATTGTGAAAGATGGAAACTGAAAGATTTCTAAGCGGCTCCTGCCCAGCAAGTGTTAATTAAAGGCAGACTTGGAATGAAGGTTAGAATGGGATTTGATTATTTTCCAGGATCCCAGTCCATTATGAAATATTATTTAGAAACTGAAGAAATCGTAACTCTGAACTAACGGAGTTTTTTTTTTTTATGGCCGTAAGTGGGCAATCTGAGCTTTCATATTTGATTCCCAAAGTGTCTCTCATTCTAACCTGCGTCCTGGCTGTAGCTTCCCTATCCTGTCAGCTCCTCAAAGCCCCTTCTCCTCCTCAGGCCTAGGATGGAGTACGTGACTCTAGGGGGGTTCAGGAGAGGCACTTTTCACGTCTCTGTAAATGTGAAACGGCCCTGCTCTCCTTTCCTCCCTTCCCAGCGGCTGCTGCCCGTTTTGGAGTTACGGTCTGACCACCCTGGTTCAGTGCAGGAGGACAGGACAAGGGTGGGCTGCTCCCACCGCCAAATCAGTACTGGGGAGGGTAAGTCCTGGCTTTCCAAAAGTGGAACGAGAAGTGTTTACCTGACAAAAAAGATGCTTCAATAAGAATGCTTCTCATCTGTTGTTGTTGTTGTTGTTGTTTTAAAGATTTATTTATTTATTTTAGAGAGAGACTCTCAAGCGGACTCCTCACTGAGCAGGGAGCCCAAGGCAGGGCTTGATCTCATGACCTGAGCCGAAATCAAGAGTGGATGCTTAACCCACTGAGCCACCCAGGCCGCTCCCTCGTCCATTTTTTAAATCTGAATTTACAAAGTGTTTTTATGTATATTACCTTCCTGAAACCCATATCGATTCTTTAAAATAGCACATGAAGTACTCCACCAATACCTGCTTAATGAGTGAATATTTCTAATTTGTAATAGAAAAAAGTGAGACTCAGAGAGGTTTTCCAAGATTGTACAGATGACTCTGGAATTATAATCAAAAGCCAGGTCTTCTGGTTTTCCTCCTCACTCTATATCCCCTTGGTCTCAAACAGAAAGAGCCTGTAACAGATAGTGTTTGGTGTCTGCAGAACTAATACCAGAATTCTGTCATATCACGGGCCAAACAGGATTTTGTGGCCTGGCCTGAGGTCCTAACAGCCAAAGATAACATTGTTTCAATGGAAAAATCAATTCTGAATAGGAGCATAATTCATCGGCAAATCATGACAGCTTGGGTCTATATCTGCCTTTTTATACAGATACATAATAGAGAAATGCTTTCTAATATAATAACTTACATTTACTGATTTTTTTTTTTTTTAAATCACACACACACATTTCTTTTTTTTTTTTTTTTAAATTTTTTTTATTGTTATGTTAATCCCCATACATTACATCATTAGTTTTAGATATAGTGTTCCATGATTCATTGTTTATGCATAACACCCAGTGCTCCATGCAGAACGTGCCCTCCTCAATACCCATCACCAGGCTAACCCATCCTCCCACCCCCCTCCCCTCTAGAACCCTCAGTTTGTTTTTCAGAGTCCATCGTCTCTCATGGTTCTTCTCCCCCTCCGATTTCCCCCCCTTCATTCTTCCCCTCCTGCTACATTCTTCTTCTTCTTTTTTTTCTTTCTTAACATATATTGCATTATTTGTTTCAGAGGTACAGATCTGAGATTCAACAGTCCTGCACAATTCACAGCGCTTACCAGAGCACATACCCTCCCCAGTGTCCATCACCCAGTCACCCCATCCCTCCCACCCCACCCCCCACTCCAGCAACCCTCAGTTTGTTTCCTGAGATTAAGAATTCCTCATATCAGTGAGGTCATATGATACATACACACACACATTTCTATCCCTAGAGATCTTATGCTTTCTGGACACCTGTATCTCAGAAGAATGTCATGAATTAGAGTTATTTGCACATGTTTGTCAAAGGTCTTGAGAACCAGGTTCTGTAAGTTTGCTAATTATTAAACTGTGTTTCTCTAGCTTCAGGGGAGGCATGTCAGAATCTTGAGAGTGGGGGATGGAAGGCTTTTTTGAACTATACTCACAAAACTTGGAGAATCTGATACATTCTCTTAAGCGTGGTGTACCCTGCTCCAATTCTGGGAATTACTCTTGTAGTGAATCATTGTTATTTAAGGTGTGTTTCGTCCCTCAGGAGTGTTGGGGCGTGGAAGACGAATGGTAATACTGCCACAGTAAAATGGCTTTTGGGCAGGGAGGCGGCCTGAAGCTCAGTGCATTATACCTGCTAAGTGTTTGTTGAATAAAAAATGAAGAATGAATAAATGAATGAAAGTTGCTTTGCTTTCCGAAGATTTATCTAGCAGCAGGGTGCAGAATGGTTTGGAGGAAAGAAAGGAAAGCTACAGAGGCTATTCAAGAGTATTGCTGGGAGGAGCTAATGTCTTACGAAAAGAAGGATGAAGAGGGAAATATACTAAGGAAGGCAACAGAACCAGATGCGAAGAAAAGAGAGAGGTGCAAGACGGCCTGTGAATTCTTGTTAGAGGTGAGAGGGGACACCACCTTAGGGTATCTTTAAATATTTTGAATTTAAGGTGAGAATAAGAGATATGACTGGGAATTCCAGTTAGAAATTCCTGGTATTGCCTTAGGCAAGGAAACAAATTCAGCAGTTACACCTTGGGAAATACCCCTGTGTCGGAGTATGCTAGATCTGGTTATTTCCTCACTATTTATACCTTCTTTTGAAAATGTGCCCACTGACAAATGTTATAATGGCTACTACCTCGGGATAGTCCATTTATTCATTTTTTCAACAAATATTTATTGCTATACTCATTCCTACCTCAGGGGTTTTGTACTTTGTTTTCTCTGCTTGTAATGCTCTTCCCTTAGAAATTTGCATGATTCACTTCTTACTTCATTCTCTGCTCAGGTGTCACCTCTTCAGATAGGCCTTCGTGACTAACCACGGTCATTCTCTAATCCTTGACCCTGCTTTATTTTTCTCCATTGCACTAGCCTCTACTTAAAACTATTATATTTATGTTTGCATATCTTATTGTCTATCTCCCCCACTGGAATGTAAATTCTTTGAGAGCAGGAGTTTTGCTATGTTATTTACTGCTGTATTCTAAGGTTTCTATTGAACACTGAAATCTGGCCATTGCTGATTGGATTAAGGGAGGACATAGAACAGGAGATGGAGGGGGAAGCAATCCATGTAGTTTGAGCCCATTAGATGTTTGCAGAATGTGAGCTAAGAGATATAAAACCCACAGATGATTAGAGGTGGAAGTCCTACCAAGTTCTGGCTACGTCCTGTCACGGTAAATCAGAACCCCATCCATGCAGAAGTTATGGCAGGGCAGAGGAAGAAGCTGCTATCCAGAGAGAAGGATGGAGCAGATGGGAAGTGAGGAGCCCAGAGAAGAGCTTGTGGGCCCCAGAGGGGGGAAGGGAGTAGCTGCCCCAGCACTTTCCAGCAGTGCGGGCTGTCTGTGCTCCTGCCAACTCAGCTCCTGGTCAGGGTCCTAGAGTCTCCAGCACAGACCCCTCCCTTTTGAGTTCCTTGGAGTGAGTTTCTTTTCCTTACAACTGCATGCCCTCCGACAGCAATAGAAATACCCAACAGAACTCTCAGTGACGACAGAAAATGTTGTATACCTGTGCGGTCAAATACAGTAGCCACGACCCACATGAGGCCACGGAGCACTCAGAGCACCTGGGACACCGACTTTTAGATTTTGCATCATTTTAATTAAACTTCAGTATTCATACAGGGCTGGCAGCTACCATACTGGACAGCACAGCTCTATGATTATTACCACAAGGGGTCAAAGACAAGAAGCACAATCAGTAAAAAACAATGAAAGAGCCAAAAAAAGGAAAACCATGATGGTGTGTCCTAGAACTCAAGAAGAGGGTGCTCCACAGCACCAAAAACGACAAGAATGTTAAGGAGGACGAGTCTGGTAAAGTCCCATTAGTTAACGTGTTACTGATTTTTTCGTGGGAAATACCTGGATTCAAACAACAGGGGTTAAACGAATGAAACAATCTATTCAAAGCCAAATTTTCTAGCCATTAAAATAATGAAAAAAATATTAATGACATGGGAAGATATTTATAATATGCAAGCTAAAAATCATAAAATAGCATGGTTCCCAATTTTATAATATATACACATGTCTAGATCTCTGGGTTTTGGGTTTATGGGTGATTTTTATTTTATTCTTTGGCATTTTTTAATTATTGGAATTATCCACAAAGAGCATACATTTTTAATAATTAGAAATAAAGGAGCAAAGGATACGCTTAACACAATAAAATGGCTACATCTTCTCAAGTTGCATTATAAACCAAAGTGAGAGTAAGTACTACAATAATTAGCCATTCTGCCTTGCTGAAGTTAGTAAGAGTCATTCACATTTGCCTCCCCTCCCTTCCAGACATACACTTTCAGATATCTTTAAGGTTTATAACTGCAATTATAGATATGGTGGCCAAACAGCAGACTGTTGGGTCTTCTTGGAAGGCAGAAGCAGGTCTTTTCTGTGATGGATTAACCTAGATTTCCCACAGTTAAAAGACTGGGACAAGGACTGAAAGCTGTTTGGAATCCTTTTCCTGCCTTGTCAGCCTGTATTTCTAGGATGCTTGAACATAAAGCTGTACTTTAGGGACCACTAGATGGCTCTCTGTGCCTGTGACCAGGTGAAGGCACACTGGATTAACTCAGGCATGGGTTTATCATTCATTTTCAGATATACTCTGAAGCATTTCCTTATGTGTGTAACACAGTATGTGAGGTGACTCAAATTAATTCCTTGTATAGCATCAAAACAAGAACAGCTCTCCATCTGAACCTATTAAATTCACAATATACAGAAGCAAATTCTTTACTTAATGGAATCCCCGTTTAAGTACCTCTGGTTGGGACTGAACAAATAGAATTCCGCAATCTGCCAGGTTGTGATTCTGTTAGATGAAGACATGCTGAGCATCTCACTTCGCTTATGGAAATAAAAAAAAATTTATTTTTAATCTGGAGAGTATTAACCCAACTTTTGTTTGGCTTGGCTTTGAGTTGAGGCTTTCAATACGAAAAACACCAATAGATTGTACGTAGGTTTTGCAGCCATCAAGGTGCTCGATGCTGAAAGTTCTGCTAACGACCACCCCTAACTGAGAAGAGAGTAGTGACAACCCATTTCCAAGCCATTCTCAGGAATGGTACTGAAAGATGCAGGCTGAGCCATTGTTTGGAACTATACAGACTCAGCCACTTGCAGAATGTTGAAAACATAAAGCTAGATTGCAAATACCAAGGAAAATACCACTTTTTAATATAGAAATAGCATCAGCTCAGAGTTGCCAAGTTTCAAAAAGCCCTGTCAATTCTGAGTTTTTAGGACAAAAAAAAAAAAAAAAAGGTTTTCCTCTCTCCTGTCCTTTGATGTCAATACCTAGTTGGACTGACAGTAGGGCTTTCTTTAATTATACCCAATGGTTTCTAAAAATTTTAAGTGGTTTCCAAAAATTTTAAACCATTGGCCTTGAGAGAATAAAATATATCAAAATGTTACTCAAGGTTAGCTGTGGACACCCTTGAGGAGTAGAGCATATATATGCATTACTTTTATAATCAGAACAGCAATAGGCATGTAAAAAGTCCCTCAAAGTTGTATGTATCAAACAGTTTTGATACAGCCAGCATTCAATAAAACATAGTTTGCCTTATGGGTATCCATTTTCTGTAAACCTCAGTATATAATAGTGCTACGGTCTCTAACCTTTTGAGCTAACATATGCCACAAGTCAGTTACATTAGTACAGATAAAGTCTGTATGAAACAGGGGAAACTTCTGAACCTTCAATCCATGTCAAATTAGACTCTCCCCTCTCTAACAACCTCATTTCCCCCAAGAAGTCTAAACTATCAACTGGCTCATGGTTCTATTGTTCCTTAAGTTTAATTCCTGGGAGCCTCCTATGAGAAATTAGGGTAGTAGATAAAGCAAGAATTATGAGTTCCTCACACCAACGAATAGAAATAGAACATTATTTTTACCTCTGATGTAACTGATCTAAAGAGCCAATCATTCAGAACCAATACAAAGGAGCAACTAGTTGAAACTGGACCTCAAAGTTCACTTTTTTGCTAACCAACTTTATATACACCTAAGCTGAGGGTGCACGTCAGTGAAATGGAACTCTAAGTGGGGTTTCAAAACAGCAGTTTTCTTTGTTTTTCTTAGGTTGGTCCAAGGGAACTGGATCTCCTAAGCTTGAATATCCTGTGCATCTTGAAAATGCATATAGAGGGGTGCCTGGTTGGCTCAGTCAGTTGAGGGTCAGACTCTTTGTTTCCACTCAGATCATGATCTCAGGGGTCATAAGATGGAACCCCAGGGCCAGCTCCATGCTCAGCAGGAGTCTGCTTGAGATTCTCTCCTTCTCCCTCTGCGGCAACCCCCCCCCCCCCCCCCCCCCGCTCATGCCCTCCCTTTCTCTTGCTCTCCCTCTGGAATAAATAAATAAATCTTAAAAAAAAATGCATACAGAAACACTCTGGAGAGCAACCCAGAATATTTGAGTTCTTATTCTGATAATTTTAGTTTTTATTAGTCTTACCATGTCAACACTTTATATCAAAAGAATGATCATTATCATAAGAACACACAGTGCTCTAGATGCTGTGCTTAGAACTTTGCATACATGGTGTCATCCTCATCACAACTTTAGGAGATGGTCATATTTTATGATCAAGAAATTGAGGCATATTTCCCAAGGTAAGATGTCTAGGAAGTTGTAAAGCTAAGAGTCAAACATAAGTCTGTGCTTCTCAAAAGCCTCTTCTCTTAACTCCAACTTTGTATTTCTTTCATTTATGTTCCTATTGTCTCATTTGCAAAATAAAGGTAATAAATACTATTTGTCTTGCTCACCTCACAAAGTAATTGTGAGGATAAAATGAAAAATAGATGTGAAAGGACTTTGATAAATCTAAGCATACTCTACCACTTATTTTTTCCTAAAATCTATATTTTCATATTGAAGTATCAAAAGCATTGGTGAGGAAATATGCAGGTAACTTATCTTTTTTCTCTTAATATTTTTAATCATGTAGGTAATACATACTTATTTTTTTTTAAATAAAAGCATGGATAGGGAAAAAATGGACTTCTATTACAATTTTTATAAATAAAATTCTAGACTTCATAGTTTCCAGGACCAAGGTCATACTTTATATAAATTATATAAATTTCTTTCTATCTCTGTGTCAATATATTTTCCTTTGAATGGGTATGTGGAACTCCATTGTAAAGATATATCATGATTCATTTAAGTCAATTCCCATTATTGGTTATTTAGTATGAAATATGCTTTTAACAATCAAACCTGACGTAGATCTCTCTCTCTTTTATCCTCTTTTCTGAGTTAATTCAAAAGCAGTGATGGATCCAGTCTGTTCTTGGATTGTAGGCTAACAAATACACTGAATTTAGAAGGAGCTATAAGTCTGTCTTCTTGGTGACTTCTCTTTTCCTAGAATGCATAGCTCCTCTAGTACTCTATATGTTGTATGCATTGTTGTCTACCTCACAGGACTGTTAGGAGGATTCTGTGAGCACATTTGTGAAGAAGACTTGCAAAGTATAAATGCTACAAAAATATATATGATTGAGTTTTTTTTCTAAATCTATGACTCAAATGAAAAACAATGGGGCATAATTCAGCCTGACTGAAAAAAGAAGTCATTCTGCTTAATTCTTTACCACTTGAATCCTTAAAGGCTCATCTCTACCAGTAGACCATCCCTGGCCAGCCAGATACTAGCCTTTCAGGGTGAGTATTTACTCCAACTGACACAGTAAGAGTCCAGGTCTGTATGATCAGCCTGCTCCCTCAATGCAGGAGATCACAGTGTCCCCTGAAAGTGACTGAATCTTACACATTCAGAAGGAGAACTGAAAATCTAGCTGAGGTGTTAGGTTGGCTTAAGGGAAGGGACGGGGCGAGAGCGGGGACAGGGAGCTAGCTTACTCCTAGTTCACCTTTTCCCCATTGCTCTTTTCTCCCACTATCCCATAAAGAAAAGATCTGAGAAAGACAAATGAGTGGCTTAAAGATTTCCATTAGTTTGTTATTCATGCATTCACTCAAAAAGCAATGTGGCAGACGCTGAGATGTTCTTTTTTCCTTCTTGCCTAGTTTTATAGATTCAGCATCACATTTCTGGTGTTGTACACTTCCTCTACTTTTCTGTGTATGTGAGTGGCAGTAGCTAGAGTTGGCAGGACAAGAGACAATGAGATTTTCATCTCTAAATTTACTGATGTCACCAAAATGAACAATACCTTGCTATGAGAGCCCCCCATAGTTGTCTAGGGCAATGGTACTCAAAGTATCTGGTTTGCAAACTCTTATCTGTCCATGATGAGATAAGGAGCTTGTGCCAGTATGAACCAACAAGAAAAACTTGCTGTGAAAATAATATCAGATGAGCCAGTGTGCTTAGTGATATAGTAGGTGGAGAGGCCATACTCTCATGAACAATCTATTATTGTTAAGTTTGCTTATAGGAAAAACTTATAACCAATGTGAGAAACCAACATTTCTGAAAAACCGTGGGCATCTTATTGAGGCTTCGATGGCAAAACCTAAGTCTCTAGAAACTGTGTTAGATGGTCATAGGTGAAAATTTGCCATCGGTATAGAAATAGTACCTATGGCACATCTTCTATTTTGGGGCAAGTGCACAATGTACTTAGAAGTCTAGTTCTTTTTTTTTTTCCCTTTTCTGTGAGAGAGCTAAACCTACTTTTTTTTTTCTAAAGAGAAAGAAAATGAGGGGATAGAGAGTAAGGTGGAGGATGAAGACATGTTACACTGTGAATCACATCCCAATTTGATTGGTAACTACTAATGAGAATTAGTGGAAAATTAGGACTTGGATGATTCTTATCAGACCAACACTTCTCTACCAGTTGTTTGGCTAACACTATAAATTTTCCCGAAGTACTCTGTTTTCTTATTTGATTCACAAATACAATTCTGTCAGATTGGTAAGTACCTTCTTTTGACTGATAAGCATAGATGTTCAGAGACAGAGGCACTTGCCCAAGATTACATGGGCAGTGAGAGGCAGAGGAAGGCTGAGAGTCTTTTGATTGTTATTTAATGTACCTTCCATTATATTGTGCCATTTTAACCAACATGATTGGAATTTGACTGGAGGTATTCATGAAATAAAGTCTAATGGCACAAAATCCATGGTGGATTCTGCAATACCAAAAGATAAAACATTAAGGAATTAAACAATGAAACTGGTCTTCAGATGATGCAGATACTTAGTTCAGTTGATTCAATCATAAATTAACTCCAAGACAGAATAGTCAAAGAAGGTCAAGACCAAATATCCTCTATGACTAGACTGTGGCAGGCACAAGAAAAGTGGGTGAGACAGATTCATTGCCCAGTGAATGTATCTGCTAACCTCTTCTGATCTATTTATCTGGAAAAAAATTTAAGTATTTAAAAAAAAAAAAATCCCCAAATTAAAAATAAAAACTTCCAAATTAATCCCAAGTCTCTGTACCTCAAAAGGAGTCTGTAAAAGATCACTTCTAAGAAAAGTTTTGTATCACTTGACCTTTAATTTGAAATCATTTATCTTCAAGTCAGCAACAATTAGGTGCTACTATCAGCCATTCATCATGAATTACAGAAGAGTATATTTCCCCCGGAGGACAGAAAGCAATGCTTTGCATGGAGCAAGTCAAGGAAAACCGATATAGTTGAGAGCAGATCTTTTAAAAATAAATGTCCTTTACTCATCCCCTAATGACACACCTGATATATAAAGTAGTCCCCCCTTATCCGTGGGGGATACATTCCAAGACCCCCTGTGAATGCCTGAAACCACGAATAGTACCTATACTATAAATACTGTTTTTTTTCCAATACATACCTACCTACGATAAAGTTTAATTTATAAATTAGGCACAGTAAGAGATTAACAATAATAACAAAATAAAACATAACAATATACTGTAACAAAAATTATGTGAATATGGTCTCTCTCTCAAAGTATCTTATTGTATTGCACTCACCTTCCTCTTGTGATGTGAGATGAGACAATGTCTATGTGATAAGATGAACTGAGGAAGAAGACGTAGGCATGGGGGGGGGGGCGGGAAGCTACTCTGACCTTTTGACGCTACGTCAGGGGAGGAGAAATCACCTGCTTCCCGACAGCGGACCGCGACTGCTTTGCTTTCATAAAAGTGAAAATCCCCTTCTGAATTTTTTCCATCGGGGAAAACAGGTGCTAAGGTAGGTCTTTCCTCAAAGTGAAGTGGCATTACGCGAACTGTTCGAAAGCGGGGAATGCTCTTCACTTTATGCCACTTGGGCTTACAAAAGGTTTCAGAGGAATGCTTTACTTTCAGATAGTGGGGGAAATCTGTACCTTAGTGGTATTACTGTTCTGGTCCCTGTATCATACAGAAGTGGCAGTGTGCTAGCCGAACTACTAAATAGGCTTCGGTACTTAGCACTGTGTTGTCAGAGAAAAGGGACCATCTAAAACACTTTTATTTCCATGGGAATATATGGCTCATGAGACAGGCAAACTGTGGTTGGTATGTTCAATTGGAGTTGAAAATAGTAATACAGTCACTTTTTGTTTTTTATTTATTTTTTAAAAATTTATTTATTTATTTGAGAGAGAGAGAGTGTGTGTGTGCATGCATGAGCAAGGGGAGGGGTAGAGGGAGAGGGAGGAGAGAAGCAGACTCCCTGCTGAGCGGGGAGCCCACGTGGGGCTCAACCTCAGGACCCTTAGATCAAGACCTGAGCTGGAATCAAGAGTCAGCTGCTCAACCAACTGTGCCAACCTGGGGCCCTGAGTCAGTTTTTGGTTGTATGGGTTTGGATCTAAGCCAATTATCTTACTCCATTAACTCTGCCTAATGGAGCCACTATGGAATTAACATGAGATATACATTTTAGAAAGAAACCTGTATCTGTCACTGAGCAGGCAAATTTCAAGGAGTTAACCTTGGAGAAACTATACCAAAACCCTAGAAGAAAAGGTGGTCTGGAATGGAAGAGAAAGAACAATTTTAGGAACTTACTATAACTTAAATGTAGCTGGATCCATTTGCAGAATTATTACTTGAAGGTCATGGGAATACAATTTAGAACTAAGAAATTATCATTTTAATAAAATGAGTTAGCCTCAAGTGGAGGTTTGAGTGTGTAGCAAAGTCAGAATTTTTCAGATGGAAACGTGCTTTAATCCTATCCTATGTAGTAATGTTGTATGAAGCTTTTATTATGTAGTGATAATACATATGGTTTCTAAAAGTGGGTAGTTTATTATCTTACTGATAATGGATTTCCCTGCTTGAAGAATGTTGGTTCCTTACAAGCTGATGATCTTATGTGTTTGTTTCCGATAAATAGTGAAATAAAACTATAATGCTTTCCTCAGGGTTTTGATCATTTCAGTGCTCTCTCTCTCCATTCATGAGCTGTGGCAGAATATTATCAAAACCACTATTTATTAATTCAAGGTTTCATATGAAGGAAATCAACAGCCCAGAAGAAACTGAGAGAAAACACTGTTGTCACTACTGCTCCAAGCAATTTTGATTTGTCTGAATAAGAGACACAATTTTATTTTACTTGGTTGTGTGGACAAGTCCTCTTTCTTCTAGAATCCTTTATTCAGGCACTGGCCCAATCAATGTATTAGGTCACTGGGCAGTAGAATCCAATGAGAACAGTGGCTCAATTAAGTCAATTTTATTTAATGTATAAAATGACTCTGACATTCTTTTATATTTTGAAAGTTGTTTTTTTTTTTTAATCATATCAGTGTATGGGAGAAAGGTCTACTTTTTAGCAGAAGCAAGGGAAAGATCAGTTATTATTTTTGCTGAAAGCAGATTATGGTCATATCCTAAAATGACATATTAGGTGACTTGGCACTGAGTTGGACATTCTTAATATAGAACATTATAGAATGACATTTAAATGATATACTAAAAGTAAGACAAGTTAGATATGTTTGAATTTAAAATACAAAGATAAATGAAAGAACATGTCAGTTGGGCAAACGAGATCTGAGTTAATATAATAATCTCCCCCTTTCAAGATGTGTGCCATGAAAATAACAGTGACAACAGTGATTTAAAATCCATTTCTGAATTGAAGTACAGAAGAAAATGTGCTTGGCGGAGTGTTCATTTTATTGTCAGCTTGTAAGGGTTGTCCCTGGAAGACTGTTCCCACAGTGGTCCTAAAGCTGTGAAGTTGTCTGATTCTAGACGCTGCTTCATGGTTTCTCTAGTCCCCTTGTTGTAATGTGCTGGATGCTGCACAAATCCAGCATGGAACACAATTTCCTTTCTAACTAAGGAACACTAATTTGGGGGAAATTCTTGCTATTTAAGATCTGTCAAACAATCTACAAATGGAAAGGAGTCTGGAGACTGTGAACACTATTGGCAACTAATGAAGTATTAGGTAATAAAGAAGCAATGATGAGAAGCACGTGATGCTGACTCTTGCATTTCGTTCAATCTGATTCTGCATATATATTAATAATGATGCACCCTATGGATGCAATTTCATGTTTATAACACTTTGGCCATTGGCAGCATTGTGCACCTGTGTTTTCCCTGCCTTCCCATCTGCTGCCTACAGTCATTCAGATTCAGGTGACGGAAATGTCTTAGATAAAAGTTAATTAGCCTGCACTCTGCAGATCAAATCTCTATAGTTCAGCATTAAATAGCAATCTTCTGGGCAACTGCTGAAAGTAGCGGGTGCCCAGCCTTCCTAAGATTAAAAATGTAAGATTCATTTTTCTAGAAAAAGAAATCTTTAGTACTCTCTTGATATTTTATGCATAGATTCTATCAAACTTTTCACTTGTATTTGGCCTTACTCATTTTAGCTTTTATCTCTGTATATATATCAAAAGTGGAAGAAAAGAGATTAGAAATATTTTTTTCCAGCTAAAGGGATAGTGAAATGATATGTAGAGTTAGAAATTCTGCAGTGTCTGGACTCTTTTATTAGTACACTGACCAAAACTTTCCTTAGTTCCTCAATCTTTAACATGGGGCCAACACCGATTACCTATTTGTTTCATAAATACTTTGTGCAAGGCTTAATGAAGCTTGATATTTTGATAAAAATAATGCACAAAAGGCAGCAAACTCCTATTGCTGAAAGGACCCCGCCCTCTCTTTAAATATTTATATTGTCAACAGTAAATTCACAAATAGCTTCTTTTATTAAAAATAGGTTCAATTTTTTAACCTATAAGAAACGAAAGCATTAGCTTCTTCTTTCTTTAGTCCTAGATCACTCAGACAGAAATGAGCTGAACACAGCAACTGCAGACAGCCAGTCTCTGAGCCCACATGACACAGAAAGGTAGGGACCAAAAAACCAATCCCAAATGAGTCCTCCCATCGATTTTTACGCTACCAGATAATAATTCCAATGCATTTCAATGCCCAAGCGTAATTAACCGCCCTTCTTTACCCTATTGCTTCCGTACTAGTTGCAGATTTCCTATTTACTCATAGGAATTCAGAGGGCTGTTTCCTTCCGTACACCACCGCCCAAGCCTCAGGCACACCTTCTAAAGAAGTCAGAGCAGATGCAGCTCTTGGCGCCACATGCTTAGTTCCTCTTGGGAGTGAAAGACTCCAGCATTCTCAGGGATCTTCCATCGCCCTCCCCCGCGCTCGTCTTTAGAAAATCCATTGCTCTCCACGCTCCTGAACTTTGACTTCTACTTCCCTCTGGCATTCACTAGGTTTCCCCAGCTGGTCAAAACAGGAGTATTTTTTACGCTTATTTCCCCCACTTCCTTTCTTCCATCTGCTACCCCTACCTCTTATTTTATTTCCATCCGCACTTACACTGTCTTATTTTACTTTTACTGAACTTCTTCAACGAACCATCTATGGATATGGTCCGGTCCTTAAACAATATCAAAGTTGTAAAGCCCCAAGTCCCTCCGGACTTCACCCTTCCCCTTTCTCCCCTCCTCCCCTCCATAAGGTCCCCGGCCCCCAAGTGGCGCCCCACTCCTCTCACCTGACTCTCCCGCGGAAACTCGTGGCGCACGATGCTGATCACTGGAATGTGCAGGACAGAGCTAACCAAGTCGAGCTCCATCATCTCGCCCTGGCTCTGGGGGAAGGCGAGCAGCGCCGACACCCCTTGCACCACCACGGTGTGGCACACGCTCTGCAGAAAGGAGAAAGGGTCACTGCTCCACGGCGAGCTTGGGGAGGAGAAGGGCAAGAGCGGCAGATCGCCCAGGCCCGCCTCGATGGCCATCACTACTTCCAAAGATAGGTTGTAGGGCAGCAGACCTTCCACGCGGTTCAGGTTGTCCACGGCGAAGAGGAGGGCGTCCCGAGGCCACAGGGTCTCGGCCCCCGCGCCCTCCCCGGGCTTCCGGGCGCGCGGCGGGCCCCGGCCATGCAGGGCGCTCCCCAACCGACGTGCGCCGGGCGAGGGCGCCGGGGGTCGCCAAGTCCCTGGCTCGGGCTCATCCCGCTGGGCGCCTGCCCGGCTGCGGTCCGGAGCGCGGCTGGGGGCGCGGGGGGCCGTGGTCCAGGGTTGCAAGTGCACCGCGCCCACCCTCACCGCGTGCCCGATGCGCTTGAGGATCTGGCAGGGCTGCGGGTGCGAGGAGGAGCCGGGCACCCCGGCCAGCACCAGAGCGCAGGGCGGCGGCAGCAGCAGACAGACCCTGCTCAGCAGCCACCACAAACTCAGTCTCCTCATTACTGAGATCCCCAGGGAGAAAGCGCGCCCCCTCCTGCGCCTGGCTCACCCCCCTTGCAGCCGCTGCCTAAGGTCTCCGCCCCCAGGTCCCGCGGGCAGCTCACTCTGAACGGCTAAGCGCCCCCAGGAGCCGAAGCGGTCTCCGGGCCATCCAGGTTGGAGCCTAGTGCGCCCAGGTCCCTCCGCTTCGCATCCTTTGCCCGCCCGGTCCCTGCGCGGAGCCGGGCAGGCGGGCGGGCCGTAGCCGGTCACCCGCGGCTTGGGCGCCCGTTCCCTGCCCGCCCCATCTGCAGGGCGGCTCGGGCACTGCGTCCGGCCCCGCGGGGAGGCTGGGCTGGGAAGCAGCCGGAGTTCCTAGAGGGGCGACGCGCTCACTTGGATTCTTTTCTTTTCCTTTTCTGCCCAGGCGAGACCCACTTAATTTCCTTGGGGTCGCGCAGGAGAAGGCGTTCACGCCCCGAGTGCGAAAAAGAAGCCAAATCCTCCCTGCTCCACCGTCGGCCACCCTCTGGCGGGGCCCCCCGGCACTGGCTTCATCTTTCTTCCTGTCTCGCTACTTCCTCTCTTCCTTGCTTCGCTCCTCTTTCCGCCCTGTCGCCGCCGCCGCCGCCGCCTGCTTCCTTGGAGGAGCGACGCGACTGGCCAGCAAAGGGTGGTTCTGCTCGGAGCGCAAAGTTCTCCCCGCCTCAGCCGGCGCCTCCCTGTTGCTGAGCCCTGGCGCCAGCCTGTCGCTTGGCTGCGCTAAACGCCCACTGATGGTGAGAATCCCGGGTGGCGCTTCCCGCGCCCCTGGAAAGTCCGCTCCCCTCAAAGGCGCCGGGTCTTGGTTTGCGAAATTCCGTGCGACGCAGGACTCTGAGCCGCGGAGAATTCCGAATTCGGAGTTGTGCCTGAGGATTCTGAATTCCAGTGGTTCACTGGGATAGGTTCTGAGAAGCTGTGACTTTAACGAGCTTCTCTTCGGTGTGTCGCTTTAAAGGTTTTTCTCGCTAAGGGCACCAAAGCCAGAATAATTTACACATTTAATCTCCTCAGCTTCCTTCTCTCGGGCACGTGGGCCTCTGCGGTTTTTAAGGATTCCCTATGTTTTTAGATTCTCAGAAGTGAAAAGTGAATTTGAAGCAATTATTTGATCAAGAAATTAAAGAGCTTCAAAATACTTTTGGAGTTTCAGGCACGATCAACAGCAGTGTCTAGTTTAGACCAAGAGTCCTCCAGATCACTGTTTCTAGTAAGTTCTTTCATTTGTATAGTAATGCAGTGAAGTCAGTGGCTTAGGATTTGGTCTCTTCCTCCAGGATCTGAATCTGAAATTAGAAGCACAATAGAGGGTTAAGGGCAGGCCTGTGGTTTCCACGCCTGCAGTAGATTTATTTTATGCCACGGTATCCTTTAGAAGGAGATTAGGAGACACATCCTTGGGGTAAGGAAGACTGGGGAACTGCAGGTTCTGAATTTCAATACCACTTCAAGAGAACCATGACCTTGGCAATTTATTTCACCTGACCTTGCCTTGCTGTTTGGAGCTGCTAAATTGTTATGCAAATACAGCTAGCTTTTAGCTCTGGAGGGCTGTTCTGATTCATGAGCTAAAGTTTCCATCATGCTTTAAATCCTTGGGATGAAGAGGCTCTCGCTAAATAAAATTCCCAAGAAGGTTGCGAAGTGAATGCTGTTTTCCTCAAAACAGACCTTTAAAGGCGTCTCAGAGCAAAACTTATCTGACAACCAAAATAGCTCCTGCAAGCCTGGGGTGCCAGAAAAGAAAAGGAGTGAAAATCATAATAAAGGGTGAACCGCAAGGGAAATGGTCCCTCCTGAGACCCTGGAGAGCATCCCATGTATGGATGCTGGAAATTCTTGCTTGCTTCAGAGGATTCCACTGATTGGGCACTGAATAAGAAAAGTATAGAATTTTGTGGTCCTTGCATTGCAGGAAGACTGGGAATCTATTAATTGTGTAGTCAGAAGATGTGCTGCTTTGCGTGTGTGTGTGCATTGAGGAGTGTGACATTCCAGATGATGACCATGCCCGAGAGTGGTTATCTTAGTACTTGGCATTACATACATGTTCAAATCAGGTTCTCAAGAAAATAGATGGTGATGAAGAATAGATGGGTCTGGTGGTTAATTTGATCCTACGTTCTTTAGGCCTCTCAAGTCCATGACCCCTTGAGGGAACAGCTGAACTGCTTATTCACAGGAGAAAAGATGATTCCCAAGGTTCTGAGGAACGTGCTCTACCAGCTCATGATAAAACCATAGCTAAATCTTGCAAATACTGAGTGTTCACGGTAACAAACAGCCCTTCCTTCCTGTGCTTCATTTTTTGTTTCTTTCCTGGGCTTTTTGAGGATGATGTACTGGCTCCCTTTTCCGTTGTCTTTTGCTGCTTGGTTCTTTTTATCCGTATCACTGTCACCTGAGTGTCTCTGAATGATTCTTTTCTCTCCTTTCCTCACATCTCCCTTTCTCTTTTCCCTTCCTTCTTCTCCTTTTTCATGCTTCAATGGTCATAATGTTGAGAGCTCTTTTAGATTCAGTCATCAGTTCAACAACCATTTATTAAGTTCCTACTCTGTGGCAGGTATTGCTGCAGAACTGTCCTGGGGGTAGATGAATAAACTCCAGATCAGGGAAGTTGAGGGTTTTTCCCCCCACAAACCACATATTTAATGAGTGAGCAAAATGCTGACATTGAGCTTATATTCTAGTGGGAGAGACAGACAATAAAGCATATGAAGAAGTAAATGTAGGATATGTTAGTTGATGCTAAGAAGAAAAGTAGACCAGCAAAGAGGAAGCATTAGGAGGAGAGTGGGTTGTAATTTTAGAGAGCAGAGCCAGGGTCAACCCCTCTGAGAACATAACTTTTGAATAAAGAGTTAAAGGGAAGTGACGGGGTGATTCATATAAACATTCAAGACAAGAATTTCCAAGTAGAGGAAACAGCAAGTGCAAAGGCCCTGAGGCAGGGTGTTTCTGGCATGTCTGAGGAATAGTGAGGGGTCCAGGGGCGCCTGGATGGCTCAATCGGTTAAGCGTCAGCCTTTGGCTCAGGTCATGATCTCAGGGTCCTGCAATTGAGCCCATGTCGGGCTCTCTGCTCAGCAGCGAGTCCGCTTCTCCCTCTCCCTCTCCCTCTGTGATCTCTCTCACTTTTATTCTCTCTCAAATAAATAGATAAAATCTTAAAAAATAATAGTGAGGCATCCAGAGTTGCTGGAGCAAAATGCTCTAGGTAAGAGTGGTGACAGGTCAGGCCAGAGAAGCAATGAGGAGGTGGCAGATAATGTAAGCCAATGAAGAATTTTGGCTTCTACTCTGAAGGGGGTGAGAAGGTATGGGGGCAGGTGTTAAGCAGAAGAGCGACAGGACTTATGTTTTAACAGGACTACTCTAGCTAGCTGCTCTGTTGATAATAGATGAAAGGTAGGCAAGGGTAGGAGTCAGGAGACCAGATATAAGGCTGTTGGCAATAATCCATGTGAGAGAGGACATTACTGTCAAATCATAAACCATTTTATCAGATTAATGTTAATTATTCCCATTCTATAGGATAGGAAATTGTATTTGAGAAAAGTTGAGTTATTTGCACAAAGTCATTGCATAGTTAGTGAGTGGCAGCGTGGATTCGAGATTCTGAGTTCATCCCAGCTGCATTATTGGTAGCAAGAATCAGCCAAATTTCAACATTGGCTCACCCAGAGAAGATGAAGCTCTTTTTATTACCAGATTCTAAATGAGAACTACTGATCTAAGAACTCATGTTGGAGAGTCAAATAAACAAAAGCAAATCCAAATGCTCACAATTTAAAATGTGCTTTTGTGCACATCTGTGCTTTCTGGTACCAGCAACCGGTAAACCAAACGCTGAGAATTCTGGAGGTCGCCCAAGAGAGGCTGCAGTGAAGGATGCTGTGGGAGTCAGAAACTTGGATTCTATTTTCAGCACTGTTTCCCTATGGGTGCAACATTTAACCTCCTGAAGCACAGATTTCTCCTTTGTACTGGGGTTGTGGTGACAGCTCCTGGCAGTTGTCTACCCGGCAGTGTGTGGACTCCTGTGAACCCTTTCAAGTTCCATGGGAGTGGGAGGCTTTTTTAGGCCTTTCAGTTCAGTCACATATTTCTAAAGGCTTGGGAAATTACCTTTTTTCTTTCTTTTTGCCTATACCCTGACAGATTTCAATTTCTACCCATATTTAGCTTTGTTTTTGTAAATGGGCAATAATATTAAATGCCATGTTCCTATCTCCGGGTCAGACTTTTATGCAATATTAGCAATGTAGGTGGTGGTTGTTGTTGATCAATATTCAGATGAAAAACATGCTCACCTCTAGCTAATAATTCCCTAAGTCCAAATTGTGCCCTCCTCACATCAACGTCTTTGTCTCTATTGCCAGAGACCCTGTGTTTATGGGAATCCTCCTGGGTAAAAACAAGCAAACAAAACAAAGGAACAAACAAACAAAAAGCAGAAACAGAATCATAAATACAGAGAACAAAGTGGTGGTTGCCACAAGGCAGGGGGCTGTTGGGGGGGATGGGCAAAATAGGTGAAGGGAATGAAGAGGCACAAGCTTCCAGTTATAAAATAAATTAAGTCACAGAGATGAAAAGTACAGCATAGGAAATATAGTCAATAATCCCATAATAACATTGTGTGGTGACAGATGGTAACTACACTTGTGGTGAACTTTGTGTAATGTATAGAATTGTGGAATCATCGTGTTGTGCTCCTGAAACTAATATAACATTGTATATCAACTATACTTAAATAACAAATATTTAAAAAAATATGTGGAATTGGTAGAGAAGCGATGGTAGCAGAATTTGAAGAAGGAATGAATCACAGACAAATCGGGTCAGTTTTGAGGAGCAGACCCTAAGGGCCAATCTATCTAAAGCCTAATTATTCTTTTTTGTTCCCCCTTTAAAAAAAACGCCTATATTCACTTGATACCTTATAATACTGTTCTATATTCTACTCATTAGGCATTAATTTTGGCACTAGTCATTCTCTTCAAAAAATGCAAGTAACTTTCATGGTTATGGGATTATTAGGATAAATTATTTAACCCTGATTATTGTAAAATTAATATCCTGTTGGGAATTTTTTTTGATGGGGGAAGGAGTTCATTTTGCATTACAAGGGGATTTAGGGACATAAGAAAGGACTAAGTAGGATTTCACTGAAGGAGTTTTAGGCAACCCGAGGGACTGGAATAAGAGAAACGGAGCATCAGGAGCTAGGAAAATGGGGCAAAGAAAGGGAAGCAAAAAATTAGTCTGTCTTTTCTATTTCAAATAGTGCTCAGTCTTTGTCGTGACACTGGAAAATATAAAGGGGAATGTCTCCTCCTTTGTACCACATGATCACCTACACCCAGGAAACCAAATTCAGGCCAGGACTATTACCTATCAACAAATTAGGAACTGCCAATAGTTTTTGCCTTTCAGCTATGAAAAAAGAACACTGGGGTGTTCTCAGTCTAGTTATTGTCAGGGGAGTAAGTTATCAGTTGTGACAAGTGCGTGGCCTTTTCAACATCCACCGGGATTATTAGCTGAGTGTTTGGATTTCTTGATTCTTCTCCTAAACCACACACTATAGGAAACTCAAATAGGACTTGGAAAGGCCAATGTGGTAGTCTCTCTCTCTCTCTCTTTTTTTTCCCCTTTGGTAATAATCACTCCAATTTAGTGTTTATCCAAATGAGTTTTGGAATAAAACTTGGCCCATCACAAACTGCAACATTTTTAAAGGACTTTTTCATGCCCAGTTTGTAGCACGAATTTTATAGCTGTAGCCAAAGAATTGGGGACTTTTGCAAAGGCTATTTGCCTTCATGGTTCTCATGCCTTACATCTGGAAAAGCATTTTGTTTAGGAAAAACAGTTTTTGTTTCTTTAGAAAGAGGCTTTAAGGGAGGTTTCTTCACCAGAAAAGAATTATGAAATCTTTATCATTCTGGAACTTATTATCTTGAGTGACTTCTACACGTGGGGCGGTTTGCATACATAATCTTTTAATTTTATGATTCAATACACTGTGTTATCCTTATTTTATAGATGATGAAAGTCATGCTTAGTGAGGTTGAATCATTTGCTAAGAACTGGGAAGCAAAATCAGATTTGATCCTCTGACTCCAAAGTCCAAACTCTTTTCATTTCCACTTCCAAGTGTGAATGGAAGCGTGATGATCAGACCTGACTGACTCTGGAACCACTATCTAGCTAATGTACAGAGATGAACATAATCATAAAGTTACTTGACTATCACTGTCAGAGTATGTAAATGCCAACTCTAGAAGTCTTAATATTTAAGGAGATCTTAAGAAATGGATTTCTTACTGTTTAATACTACACATAAATAGGCATGAATGATTGTGATTTTCTATTTTCTTATTGGGCCATAAACTTTCTAGCAGATATTTTTTGTCTATTTCATATGTGAAATGACTCTTAACCTTGGCTACGGTTTTTTTTTTTTTTAAAGATTTTATTTATTTATTTGAGAGAGAGAGAATGAGAGAGAGACAGCACATGAGAGGGGGGAGGGTCAGAGGGAGAAGCAGACTCCCCGCTGAGCAGGGAGCCCGACGCGGGACTCGATCCAGGGACTCCAGGATCACGACCTGAGCCAAAGGCAGTTGCCTAACCAACTGAGCCACCCAGGCGCCCCGGTTTTTTTTTTTTTTAAAGATTTTATTTTATTTATTTGACAGAGGGAGACACAGCGAGAGAGGGAACACAAGCAGGGGGAGTTGGAGAGGGAGAAGCAGGCCTCCTGCCAAGCAGGGAGCCCGATGTGGGGCTCGATCCCAGGACCCCGGGACCATGACCCGAGCCGAAAGCAGACGCCCAATGACTGAGCCACCCAGGCACCTCTTGGCTATGGTTTTAAATGTCATTGGAAATATTATCTTATAACTCATTATTATCCTCCTTAGGATCTCTTTTCAGCAACCGCATACTTAGGATCTCAAGGAATATTTTTAATATGTGAAAATCTCTGTGATTTGAGATGGTGCTTCTGGAATATTCTCATTGGGAAAAGTTCAATTCAAAGGGAAACTTTCTGCTCTCTAAGGCATGACTGGAGTCTCCTCTTCACATACTGTATTGACAAGGCTTCTATCTTGATCAAAGGATTGAAGAGTTTGCATGGTATAAGCTAGATCACTCAAAAATGAGTTTGGATATATACGTCATATTATGGAGTGTGACCTTTTGCTGAGCAGAATTATCCTCCATGCCATTTCCAGGTGCTATCATTGATAAAGACAGAAAAAAAAAAATCTCATGATTATGCTGAAGGAGAACCTTCTGAGAACTGAGCCTCTCTTTGAAATAAGAGTTAGTCATCTAGAAATTGTTGTCGAAATAGAAACGATCTCTTCCAGAATTTGAAATCCCCTCAGAAATACATTGTCCCTTTTCTTTTGGTGTACCATCACTGGGTTAGAAAAATCAGTTGGGTTTTTCTTGGTGGCTCAGAGGGTTAAGCACCCGACTCTTGATTTAGCTCGGGTCATGATATCAGGATCCTGGGATCGAGCCTTGCATGGGGCTCTGTGCTCAGTGCGGAGTCTGCTTGAGGATTCTCTTCCTCTCCCTCTGCCCCTCCCCGCCCCCCCCCCCACTTTGGCACATGCTCTCTCTCTAATAAATAAATAAATCTTTAAAAAAAATATAAGTTGGCCCCTACCGCCAACACTACAATCACTGCAGGGTACACTATGGAGAGCAAACTGAGCAAGACTCAGGCAGTAGCAGCAATGATTAGCTTGTGATCACATGGAACTCTACCAAGAACTCAATGGGAAAACATTTCATCCATTAAGAATGCTGGTCTAATGAGACTGATTAAGATGAGGCAGGATGAAAATAGTAACTACTGTACTCTGGAATGGGATGACACCTCTTTGAAGAGCTTAATGCTTTCTTGCAGAATTTTTTTAATTCTCTCTCAAGTCAAAGAGATTAGATATATTAATATATTTATGTAGTTTTAAATCAATTATGAATAGCTGATGCCTGAGGCAGAGAGTCAATAAATGGTAGCCCAAGGTTCCACAGCTTAAGGCAGACACAGAACTACAACCCCATTTCTTCTATAGCAATCAAAACAGGGAGACAACATCTACTATGATGACCGCAGCTGGTGGAGCTGGTGGAGTGTAGGCTGGTGTTTCTCTTCTGATCTGCTCCCAGGCAAAAAGACCCCTGTTTGGCTCTGACATTTGATGCCTTTAAGCTGAGGGCTGAGCTTTTCTGATAATGAAAACACTTGCAGCCCATTTGTTTCTAATGACCATATCTGTCTTAATCCTCATTCATGTTTTTTAACTGGGAGATTTGCAGTTTCCTCCCACCTTAGTATGGCTCTTCCTAAAGTCCTTCATCTGGTTAGCGTCACAGTCATGTTTCTGTGGAGTTTCAAAAGGGTCTTCAGCAAAAGCAATCTTCTTTTCTATTGTACCAGCTATTCAATCTTCCTCTTTAAGTGTCCCTACTAGCTCCCTGCTGCTTTCTAAATCAAGTTGTGATTTTCCTGGTTTATCAGCCTCTCCACCATGGGGTTTTTTACTATTACGAATTTTTTTTTTTTTTTACTGGTATCTTCCCCAGTGCCAAAATACCTCATCTTCATTCCAGAAGTGGGTGGCCAGGAACCTCGTCCTGGCAGCGTCCACAGTTAGTGGTGCAGGCATCTGTGTGTGTATGGGATGGCTAGGGAGATTGCCTATAGTTTTTCACTTTGGCATCCACAGTTTTGAAGTGACGACAATGTCTATAGGTTTCCCAGGCATTATTTCATTCTGATTCTTCTAATACCAGTAAGTCTTCTTTGTCTACACAGTGAAGGGATAGGGCTTAAAGAAATGAAACTAGCCAATACAATTTTTGTGTTTTTCATAAGATCAGAAAATATGATAATTACTGAATATGAGTGTAGTATGAAAGGCTTTAGCAATGTATTCACATATAATATAATGTGAAATGTAATATATGTATAATGAAAATATAATTTAGCAGTATGTATAAGTTAAATCCATCTCAATTCTGCATTCCCCATAGTAGTAATATGACCTCATGCTATGGTAACGTGTATTTACCTAGTCTTTGACTTGTGGGTTGGCTAACTCATTGCTTTGATCAATGGGATTTTAGTGGACATGATGCAAATGAAGGCTTGAAATGTGCTTACACAGTTGAGCTTGTTTTTTTGGGGGCTTATGCCTTTCACCCATAGAAGAACATTCCTTGAATGGCTGCTGGTTCAAAGACCATGAGAGGTTTGTAGAACAGACCTGGACCTAACTGCAGGTGGGAGCTGCAGCTGAGCCCCAGTGAACAATATTCTGGTGAGTGACAAATAAATGCTATGGTTTATGTTGCTGAGGTTTTCTTGGTATCCATTTTGCAGCAAAGTGACTGAGACACAAGTATAAATCTGTGGGAAAAAAAATTTAATTAGATGTATCTTGTTCACTTTTAGGAGAAATATTCCAAAGATAAAGCAGAGATTTATGGGTTAAGAAAAAAACCCTCAAATGTCTCCATAGTATATTCTGGGGATAGTTTACATTCAGTCTAAGCACTTTAATTTACTTCTACATTCTCACATGGTGAAGATTCACATCCTTTGCGTGATCCAACACAATGAAGATCTTCAACCATCATGAAATTGAACATACTCAGCATGGACTTATGAAAAAACATTCCATGTATTCACACGGTACCTAGTTTAAGTGGTCACATCCAGTCACAAAGTAATCTTAAGATAACAAATACTTTACTTGCATTTTTCAAATAGCATGAAGAGATATACATACACTGCAGTAATATTTAAATTTTTCATCTTTCCCATTCATTTCTTTCTTCACTGAAAGTGCTTTCACATTTCTTTCATCCCAAATTGTCCCTAAAATCTGCCAGCCTATCCTGTTTGAAGATTTCCTCAGTGTTAGCCTGTTTTCTCCCAGTCTTTTCTCTGCCTCTAGCTTTCTTCCCCCAAAGGAACCAGGCCCAATCCAGTTGTCAGGTGACTGAGGACTTTAAGCCAGAATCTTCCTCAGTCGCCAGAGTTAGATAAAGGCTGGGAATACTCATAATTTACTAACTGTTGACACATCGCATGTCATGGCTCTGTGTTAGGGGCATGCTAGTGTAGAATGCAGAAACAAATGAAAAGGTCCCTGCTTTGAGATCTCACTAGTGTTGGAGAATTTTATCATTCTAACAAAGCATTAAAAAGATATGAGGAATAAAGCTTGAAATGGAAGATACTTCCTGAATTGCAACTGGGTTCTTTGTAAGGATATCAAACACAAAGGAATCGACAGAAGAATGACAGATTAAAGAAAATATAATATATTCCAGAAATCATAATGTGGGGCTAATAGGATAAAATAAAGCCTAAATATAAGGTTAATATATGTATACAGACATAGAAATATATATTTGTATTTGTCATAGTAACCATAGGGGTTTCCAAATTTTATGGTCTCCAACTAGGTCGCATCTTGAGTTATAGAAATGTCACTTTACTTCTGCATAATTAAAATTTAATTTAGCTTTCAAATGTACATTTTTGATGGTGAAAAACTTAAATTGGCCAATTTAAGGAAAATTGATTATCAAGAAGGAAAAATATATCAAAATATAATTCCTGTCCATAGGCATAAAAACAGTGGGGGATGCTATTGTTAAGTGACCTCTTCTTGGAAGTGACATTGAGAAAACTCACTCTTTACCTAATATACTTCAGTGAGATTAAAGAGCTACGTATAATCACATAGGAACATTAAAATATAGAGATTAAAGTGCTTAAGGCCACGTTGTTGATGCTCTGAAGAAGTAGGACTACTTCTATGCTGATTGTAAAATCAAGCTATCGACATCGATGGAGGGGCACACAATTGTTAATGCTTTCTTTTTTTTTAAAATTTTTTATTGTTATGTTAATCCCCATACATTACATCATTAGTTTTAGATGTAGTGTTCCATGATTCATTGTTTGTGCATAACACCCAGTGCTCCATGCAGAACGTGCCCTCCTCAATACCCATCACCAGGCTAACCCATCCTCCCACCCCCCTCCCCTCTAGAACCCTCAGTTTGTTTTTCAGAGTCCATCGTCTCTCATGGTTCATCTACCCCTCCGATTTCCCCCTCTTCATTCTTCCCCTCCTGCTACCTTCTTCTTTTTTTTTTTTCTTAACATATATTGCATTATTTGTTTCAGAGGTACAGATCTGAGATTCAACAGTCTTGCACAATTCACAGCGCTTACCAGAGCACATACCCTCCCCAGTGTCTATCACCCCGTCACCCCATCCCTCCCACCCCACCCCTCACTCCAGCAACCCTCAGTTTGTTTCCTGAGATTAAGAATTCCTCATATCAGTGAGGTCATATGATACATGTCTTTCTCTGTTTGACTTATTTCGCTCAGCATAATACCCTCCAGTTCCATCCACGTCGTTGCAAATGGCAAGATCTCATTCCTTTTGATGGCTGCATAATATTCCATTGTATATGTATACCACTTCTTCTTTATCCATTCATCTGTCGATGGACATCTTGGCTCTTTCCACAGTTTGGCTATTGTGGACATTGCTGCTATAAACATCGGGATGCACGTACCCTTTCGGATCCCTACTTTTGTATCTTTGGGGTAAATGCCCAGTAGTGCAATTGCTGGATCGTATGGTAGCTCTATTTTCAACTTTTTGAGGAACCTCCATACTGTTTTCCAGAGTGGCTGCACCAGCTTGCATTCCCACCAACAGTGTAGGAGGGTTCCCCTTTCTCCGCATCCCCGCCAACATCTGTCATTTCCTGACTTGTTAATTTTAGCCATTCTGACTGGTGTGAGGTGGCATCTCATTCAGGTTTTGATTTGGATTTCCCTGATGCCGAGCGATGTTGAGGACTTTTTCATGTGTCTGTTGGCCATTTGGATGTCTTCTTTGGAAAAATGTCTGTTCATGTCTTCTGCCCATTTCTTGATTGGATTCTTTGTTCTTTGGGTGTTGAGTTTGATGAGTTCTTTACAGATTTTGGATACTAGCCCTTTATCTGATATGTCATTTGCAAATATCTTTTCCCATTCTGTCGGTTGTCTTTTGGTTTTGTTGACTGTTTCCTTTGCTTTGCAAAAGCTTTTTATCTTGATGAAGTCCCAATAGTTCATTTTTGCCCTTGCTTCCCTTGCCTTTGGCGATGTTTCTAGGAAGAAGCTGCTGCGGCTGAGGTCGAAGAGGTTGCTGCCTGTGTTCTCCTTTAGGATTTTGATGGACTCCTGTCTCACATTGAGGTCTCTCAACCATTTGGAGTCTATTTTTGTGTGTGGTGTAAGGAAATGGTCCAGTTTCATTCTTCTGCATGTGGCTATCCAATTTTCCCAACACGGTTTGTTGAAGAGACTGTCTTTTTTCCATTGGACATTCTTTCCTGCTTTGTCAAAGATTAGTTGACCATAGAGTTGAGGGTCCATTTCTGGGCTCTCTATTCTGTTCCATTGATCTATGTGTCTGTTTTTGTGCCAGTACCATACTGTCTTGATGATGACAGCTTTGTAATAGAGCTGGAAGTCCGGAATTGTGATGCCGCCAGCTTTGCTTTTCTTTTTCAACATTCCTCTGGCTATGCGGGGTCTTTTCTGGTTCCATACAAATTTTAGGATGATTTGTTCCATTTCTTTGAAAAAAGTGGATGGTATTTTGATGGGGATTGCATTGAATGTGTAGATTGCTCTAGGTAGCATTGACATCTTCACAATATTTGTTCTTCCAATCCATGAGCATGGAACGTTTTTCCATTTCTTTGTGTCTTCCTCAATTTCTTTCATGAGTATTTTATAGTTTTCTGAGTACAGATCCTTTGCCTCTTTGGTTAGATTTATTCCTAGGTATCTTATGGTTTTGGGTGCAATTGTAAATGGGATCGACTCCTTCATTTCTCTTTCTTCTGTCTTGTTGTCAGTGTATAGGAATGCCACTGACTTCTGTGCATTGATTTTATATCCTGCCACTTGACTGAATTCCTGTATGAGTTCTAGCAGTTTTGGGGTGGAGTCTTTTGTGTTTTCCACATAAAGTATCATATCATCTGCAAAGAGTGAGAGTTTGACTTCTTCTTTGCCGATTTGGATACCTTTTATTTCTTTTTGTTGTCTGATTGCTGAGGCTAGGACTTCCAATACTATGTTGAATAGCAGTGGTGATAGTGGACATCCCTGCCGCGTTCCTGACCTTAGGGGGAAAGCTCTCAGTTTTTCCCCATTGAGAATGATATTCGCTGTAGGTTTTTCATAGATGGCTTTTATGATATTGAGGTATGTACCCTCTATGCCTATACTCTGAAGAGTTTTGATCAAGAAAGGATGCTGTACTTTGTCAAATGCTTTTTCTGCATCTATTGAGAGGATCATATGATTCTTGTTCTTTCTTTTGTTAATGTATTGTATCACGTTGATTGATTTGTGGATGTTGAACCAACCTTGCAGCCCAGGGATAAATCCCACTTGGTCGTGGTGAATAATCCTTTTAATGTACTGTTGGATCCTATCGGCTAGTATTTTGGTGAGAATTTTTGCATCCATGTTCATCAGGGGTATTGGTCTGTAGTTCTCCTTTTTGATGGGGTCTTTTTCTGGTTTGGGGATCAAGGTAATGGTGGCCTCATAAAATGAGTTTGGGAGTTTTCCTTCCATTTCTATTTTTTGGAACAGTTTCAGAAGAATAGGTATTAATTCTTCTTGAAATGTTTGGTAGAATTCCCCTGGGAAGCCATCTGGCCCTGGGCTTTTGTTTGTTGGGAGATTTTTGATGACTGCTTCAATTTCCTTAGTGGTTATAGGTCTGTTCAGGTTTTCTCTTTCTTCCTGGTTCAGTTTTGGTAGTTGATACATCTCTAGGAATGCATCCATTTCTTCCAGGTTATCTAATTTGCTGGCATAGAGTTGCTCATAATATGTTCTTATAATTGTTTGTATTTCTTTGGTGTTGGTTGTGATCTCTCCTCTTTCATTCATGATTTTGTTGATTTGGGTCATTTCTCTTTTCTTTTTGATAAGTCTGGCCAGGGGTTTATCAATCTTGTTCATTCTTTCAAAGAACCAGCTCCTAGTTTCATTGATCTGTTCTACTGTTCTTTTGGTTTCTATTTCATTGATTTCTGCTCTGATCTTTATTATTTCTCTTCTCCTGCTGGGTTTAGGCTTTATTTGCTGTTCTTTCTCCAGCTCCTTTAGGTGTAGGGTTAGGTTGTGTACTGGAGACCTTTCTTGTTTCTTGAGAAAGGCTTGTATTGCTATATACTTTCCTCTTAGGACCGCTTTTGCTGTATCCTAAAGATTTTGAACAGTTGTGTTTTCATTTTCATTTGTTTCCATGAATTTTTTAAATTCTTCTTTAATTTCCTGGTTGACCCATTCATTCTTTAGTAGGTTGCTCTTTGGTCTCCATGTATTTGAGTTCTTTCTGACTTTCCTCTTGTGATTGAGTTCTAGTTTCAAAGCATTGTGGTCTGAAAATAGGCAGGGAATGATCCCAATCTTTTGGTACCAGTTGAGACCTGATTTATGACCTAGGATGTGATTGATTCTGGAGAATGTTCCATGGGCACTAGAGAAGAATGTGTATTCCGTTGCTTTGGGATGGAATGTTCTGAATATGTCTGTGAAGTCCATTTGGTCCAGTGTGTCATTTAAAGTCTTTATTTCCTTGTTGATCTTTTGCTTAGACGATCTGTCCATTTCAGTGAGGGGGGTGTTAAAGTCCCCCACTATTAGTGTATTGTTGTCGATGTGTTTCTTTGCTTCTGTTATTAATTGGCTTATATAATTGGCTGCTCCCATGTTAGGGGCATAGATATTTACAATTGTTATATCTTCTTGTTGGATAGACCCTTTAAGTAGGATATAGTGTCCTTCCTCATCTCCTATTACAGTCTTTGGTTTAAAATCTAATTTGTCTGATATAAGGATTGCCACCCCAGCTTTCTTTCGGTGTCCATTAGCATGGTAAATGGTTTTCCACCCCCTCACTTTCAATCTGGGGGTGTCTTTGGTTCTAAAATGAGTCTCTTGCAGACAGCATATCGATGGGTCTTGTTTTTTAATCCAATTGATAGCCTGTGTCTTTTGATTGGGGCATTTAGCCCATTTACATTCAGGGTAACTCTTGAAAGATAGGAATTTAGTGCCATTGTATTGCCTGTAAGGTGACTGTTACTGTATATTGTCTGTGTTCCTTTCTGGTCTATGTTGCTTTTAGGCTCTCTCTTTGCTTAGAGGACCCCTTTCAATATTTCTTGTAGGGCTGGTTTTGTGTTTGCAAATTCCTTTAGTTTTTGTTTGTCCTGGAAGCTTTTTATCTCTCCTTCTATTTTCAATGACAGCCTAGCTGGATATAGTATTCTTGGCTGCATATTTTTCTCATTTAGTGCTCTGAATATATCCTGCCAGTCCTTTCTGGCCGCCAGGTCTCTGTGGATAGGTCTGTTGCCAATCTAATGTTTCTACCATTGTAGGTTACATATCTCTTCTCCCGAGCTGCTTTCAGGATTTTCTCTTTGTCTCTGAGACTCGTAAGTTTTACTATGAGATGTCGGGGTGTTGACCTATTTTTATTGATTTTGAGAGGGGTTCTCTGTGCTTCCTGGATTTTGATGCCTGTTTCCTTCCCCAAATTAGGGAAGTTCTCTGCTATAATTTGCTCCATTATACCTTCTGCCCCTCTCTTTCTTCTTCTTCTGGGATCCCAATTATTCTAATGTTGTTTCGTCTTATGGTATCGCTTATCTCTCGAATTCTGCCCTCATGATCCAGTAGTTGTTTATCTCTTTTTTTCTCAGCTTCTTTATTTTCCATCATTTGGTCTTCTCTATCACTGATTCTCTCTTCTGCCTCATTTATCCTAGCAGTTAGCACCCCCATATTTGATTGCACCTCATTAATAGCCTTTTTGATTTCTACTTGGTTAGATTTTAGTTCTTTTACTTCTCCAGAAAGGGTTTCTCTAATAACTTCCATGCTTTTTTCAAGCCCAGCTAGTATCTTTAAAGTGATGATTCTGAACTCTAGATCTGACATCGTACTAATGTCCGTATTGAGTAGGTCCCTGGCAGTCGGTACTACCTCTTGTTCTTTTTGTTGAGGTGATTTTTTCCATCTTGTCATTTTGTGCAGAGGAGAATAGATTAATGAGATAAGAAAATGCTAGCAGGGTAACAATGTCCCCAGAAAATATACTCTAAACAAATCAATAAAGACCTGAAGCAGTGGGAAAAGAAAGGGAAAGAGAGAAAAAAGAAAAAGAAAAAAAAAAGAAAAAGAAAAAGATAAAGATAAAAACAAACAAAAACAGAACAAAACAAAAAAAACCAGAATGTGATCAAATATGATCAGGCTGGTATATAGATCAGTGCCACACACTAGATTTTGGTGTATTTTGGTCTGTTAGAAGAAAGTGCCTCCCAAAATTTTAAAGAAAGAAAAACTTATATATGTACAAAAATAAGGGTTGATATGATGAAGGGATGGAATATGACTGTAAAGATGGAAATTATAAAAAATGTTATAAAAGGAATTGATAAGAAGTTGTTTGAAAAAAGAAAGAAGAGGATTAAAAAAAAGAAAAAAAAGGGAGAGAATGTGATCAGGCAGCGGAGTAGAAAAAAACCATACACTAGAGATTTAGGGTATGTTTTGATCTGTTAGAAGAAACTATCTCAAAATTTTAAAGAGAGAACAACTTATATATATATGCCAAAAATACGGGTAACTACTATGAAGGGATAGAATATGACTCTAAAAATGAAAAATAAAATTTTTTTTTTAAAAAAGGGATTGATAAGATGTTGGTTGATAAAGGGAAAAAGAAAAATTCAAAAAAAAAAGAAAAAAGATAGTTAAAAAAAAAATTAACTTTGAAAGACTAAAGAATCATGGTAAAAAAGCCCTGAATTCTATGTGCAGTATTCCCCTAGCGCTGGAGTTCTGCCATTGTCATTGATCGGTAAACTTGGGCTTGGCTGGCTGTTCTGGCTGATCTTCTGGGGGAGGGGCCTGTTGCCGTGGTTCCCAAATGTCTTTGCCGGAGGCGGAATTGCCCTGCCCTTGCCCGGTCGGGGCTAAGTAATCTGCTAGGGTTGGTCTCTGGAGCTTTTGTTTCCTGCAAGCTTTCCCTACAGCTTTGGAGGCAGAGAGTGAAAATGGCGGCCTCCCAATCTCCACCCTGGAGGAGCCGAGAACTCGGGCCCCGCTCCTCAGTGCGCCCCCAGAGAAAAGCAGTCAGTCACTCCCGTCTCCCCGGTCTCCCTACGCACTCCGTGCTCACCCGGCCTGTGACCGAGCGTTTCTATCTCTGGCACCCGACCCCGTGTGGAGTCTCCAAACCCAGCAGATCCCTGCGGTGCGCTCCCGCACCGCTCCTCCCCGGGGAAGAAGGTGAGTCTCCCCGGATCTGCCACTTGTCGGGTCCCTGCTGGAGGAGCAGTGGCCCGACTGTGCTGCGGATCACGGTTTATGGCAACCCCGAGCTGAGAGCCCGTGCCTCGGCTCCGTCTCTGCAGCCGGCTTCCCCGCTCCGATACCTGGGAGCTCTGCCGCACTCAGGCACCCCCGGTCTTTGTGTGACCCCGAGGGTCCTGAGACCACACTGTCCCACGAGGGTTCCACCCCTGACTTAGCCACTGGACTGACGTCCCTCAGTGGAGCCGGCTTCTAAAAGTTCCGATTTTGTGCTCCGGGGCTCTATCACTTGCCAGAAGCGGCCGACGGAGGCCCCTCCCCCGCCGTCTATCCTCCCGAATATCGCCTCGGATTCACTTCTCCGCATGTCCTACCTTCCAGAAAGTGGTCGCTTTTCTGTTCAGAGAGTTGTTGCTATTCTTTTCTTCGATCTCCTGTTGAGTTTGTAGGTGTTCAGAATGGTTTGATCCCTATCCAGCTGAATTCCTGAGAGGAGACAAAATCTAGGTCTCCTACTCCTCCCGTTAATGCTTTCTGATGAAATGATCTGCTTCAGAAAAATTAATATGAGAAAACAGAAGAGAAAAAGAACAGAAAGAAGGTAGAAAGGAAGAAAAACCAGAAAGTAGAGGTAGAAAGGTATTTTGCTGCACAACTGAAACATTGTGGAAACCTGGAAAGCAACATAAATAATTAATAAACAATAGGGCTATGAGTAAGTTTTTTATGGCCTGTTAATTCTATGTTATTTCATTCAGTCAGTAAAAATGATGAATATGGAAATTTTAGCATTTGGTAAATTACCTATAAATATGAAAAAAAAAAACACCAAGTATGGATTGCATACACTTTGATTATAATTCTGTCTATAAAATCTTCATTTACACATTGGAGATGACCAAAAAATATTAGTAAAAATAATGGTTATCATTTTTTAAAAATTAGCAGCACCCCATTTACACATTTTAATGTAAAAAAGTGATATGCAAATTAAAGTTATAACTAATTTAGCAAGTAATCACCTAGTTACCTCTCATATTTGAAACATATTTAGGAGGCAGGAAATAAGCAAGTACATTTCTAAGGAGCCAAAAAACAAAAACCAAAAAACATTGCAGTGCTGATGCTTTTAAGTTCACACATTTTATTTATAGAGAAACACTTCCAACTTTTACTTAGAGCATTCTAATGAGCCTGATTCCTATACCAGTGCAGATCTGAAGAGATAATCAGAAGAGAGGAATTAAACCTCAGGAAATTAATGATAATAATAAGACCCATACAAAATTTTATATTGATAAAAATACATTCACATGCATTATTTCATTTGATTTATACAAAAACTTTGAGACATTATTTTTTCATTGTGTCCATTTTACAGAAGAGGATGTTGAGATGTTAAGTGTTAAGTGACTGTCCAAGATCACCTAACTTAAACTCAGATGTCCTAAATTCAAATTCCTAAATCTCTTTACCTTCAGTGCATCCTCTTACAACAGTGAAAAGTGACATCTGATTGTCTGCCAACTTGGAGTGTCAACATAGCAGGTTCCTGATCAGACTGAAGTCAGCCTCCTGATTTATCTCTTTTGTGACAATTCTAAACCTCGGTTTCTTCATTTATAAAATGGGGAAGGCGTTGATAGGGCTTTCGTGATGATGAAATGAAAAGATGCAGGTGAAGTGCTTGGCAGAGTGGCTAGTTAGTAGTATGGAAAATTTTAAATGCTTATAGTAAACATGTACTTAAAGTTCGGACACTATACAGAATAAACTGAATAGACAGATTACTATTTATTCCTTTTGGATTTGACATTATTTTAAGGTGAAATATCTTCAGTGGTCATACAATTGTATAGATGTTGGTTTCTTTTCTTTTAGAACATCCTTGCGATTCTGAATCTTCCTACTTCTCTTAACCTCCATGGTATTCATTCTAATCATGGAATAAAAAATTAGGAACACTGAGCTTTTTTCATATACAGGTGCCAATTTTCATTCTAGAACATCTTAATGAATGGAAATATGTAGAATTCTACTTGGTGCTCCTTTATATCATGGATTTTAGAAGACAAGGCCCTGAATAAATGGACATTTAAAGCTTCCATCATGAACATCATGAACAAAGACTTCTGTGATCTATAGAAACCTGAGTCAAATGATACTCCTTTGAAGTGAGCTTGAAGCATCATGTTATCTTTTCTCGTGTTGTCTTTTGGCTTTATGAAGTAGTTAATATTATCTAAAGTCCTTTCAGCCAGATGAATTGATATTTTCTAGATTCTCTGGAATTCATGAAACTACTGCTCAGGGAAACAGTTTTGGTGCTGGTAATTTTTCATCAGTCATACACACACACACACACACACACACACACACACACACACACACATACCACACAGCATTGACATTTATAGTCTTAAATGCATTGTATTGCATTTCTGTCATGTGTTTGTTTTAATAAGTGAACCTTTGAACCAAGGAAAATAGGTTCGATTGTACAAAGAGATATTGAGATCCACTCTTCCTTGGATGATATATATGAACTTAACTCTTTGGTACCTCCCCAAACTTGCTTATGATACCAAATAAATATGCAGTAACAGGGGGCAGACTTTCCTACTTCCAGCAGATTAGGTATGTACTGTATTAACCATATTTTACTTGCTATCTAGCAATCAGAAGAATAGATATATCACATATATGGACTGATGCATGAATAAGTGGTAGGGGCCACTAGAGGTTTCAGCTTTGGCCCTCCCTCTCACCCTCCACCTCTGGTTTGCTCGAGTATAAAAGTGATTCATAGCAGAAACAAAACAATAGAAAACAACAAAACAAAAGTCCTCACCCACAAACAGACAAGACAAAGAAGGACCTGATAGAAGCTGCTGGGAGCAGGACCTACAGATGCGGACAATCTCTCTAAAATGCCAATCCTTGTATACGTATGAGTTTACAATTGTGGCCAAATAGACTCAGCCACAGCTGGGAACTCATCTTAGGCTGAAATGTTCTAATACATATTTCTTTGTGTTAAGGTGACATAAGTGTTAGGATGTGATGAGAAGTGTTACTGGTGATTTTGGAAAATTCATAAAGAGAAAGTTAAGCCGAGTGGTGTATAGAGTGAAAAGAATGGATCAATCATCAATCCCAGGACCTAACGTCTGAGTAGGAAGGAAGGCTCAAATTTTGGATGGAGTAAATTTTCTGAACTCCTGGACTATCACAATGGCACATGATAGACACTCAATATTAGCTATTATTACTGACTAAACATAAACTCTATATACCATAAAAAGCCACCACCACCAAAACTATGAAAAATACAGGGCTTCGATATATAGGTAAACTGTATTACCTAACTCCAAAGTCTTTGAAAACCTCTCTACATTTCAATAGAGTGCAACAGAAGGCATAGATCCGTTTATTCTCCCTCTCCAAATTGGATTCCACCACCACAAACCCGTATATTTAGATTGCATTAGTTGTTTCTCTTTAAGAATTGCACATAATAAATTATACTTAATATTATTCACTCATCTTTTTTTTTACTTGTTACAACAAAATTTGCTAAAGCATTTGCTGGAAATAAGGCTGAAGATTTTCTCTACCATCTAACTTAGTTGTGCTTACATAAAATTGTGAGCAACTCTTTTAGAAATAATTTACAGAAAAATCTTGGTTTCCCTTTAAGAATTATCATATTCCCTCCTTTCTAGAAATAAGAAGGATAATTGGTCCTAATTACCCCTTTCACTGCCTTTACCAAAAAGCTCAGTACCAACTTAGAGATTCAGGTAAAGCAAGTATAATGACATTATTATTATTTTTTTTAGTTTTGCTTTTTTAAAAAAATTTTATTATGTTATGTTAGTCACCATACAATGCATCATTAGTTTTTGATGTAGTGATCCATGATCCATTGTTTTCGTATAACACCCAGTGCTCCATGCAGTAGGTGCCCTCCTTAATACCCATCATCGGGCTAACCCATCCCCCCTCCCCCCTCCCCTCTAAAACCCTGTTTGTTTCTCAGAGTCCATAGTCTCTCATCGTTCATCTCTCCTTCCGATTTCCCTCCCTTCATTTTTCCTTTCCTTCTCCTAATGTCCTCCATGCTATTCCTTATGTTCCACAAATAAGTGAAACCATATGATAATTGACTTTCTCTGCTTGACTTATTTCACTAAGCATAATCTCCTCCAGTCCCATCAATGTTGATGTAAAAGTTGGGTATTCATCCTTTCTGATGGCTGAGTAATATTCCATTGTGTATATGGACCACATCTTTATCCAGCCATCTGTTGAAGGGCATCTCGGCTCTTTCCACAGTTTGGCTACTGCAGACATTGCTGCTATGAACATTGGGGTGCATATGGCCCTTCTTTTCACTACATCTGTGTCTTTGGGGTAAATACCCAGGAGTGCGATTGCTGGGTCATAGGGTAGCTCTATTTTTAAATTTTTGAGGCACCTCCACACTGTTTTCCAAAGTGGCTGTACCAACTTGCATTCCACCAACAGTGTAAGAGGGTTCCCCTTTCTCCACAACCTCTCTAACATTTGTTCTTTCTTTCCCTGTCCATTTTTGCCATTCTAACTTGTGTAAGATGGTATCTCAATGTGGTTTTGATTTGAATTTCCCTGATGGCTAATGATGATGAACATTTTTTCATGTGTCTGTTAGCCATTTGTATGTCTTCTTCAGAGAAGTGTCTTTTCATATCTTCTGCCCATTTTTTTGACTTGATTATTTGTTTTTTGGGTGTTGAGTTTGAGAAGTTCTATATGGATCTTGGATACCACCCCTTTATCTGTAGTGTCATTTGCAAATATCTTCTCCCATTCTGTGGGTTGCCTCTTTGTTTGGTTGACTGTTTCCTTTGCTGTGCAGAAGCTTTTTATCTTGATGAAGTCCCAAAAGTTCATTTTTGCTTTTGTTTCACTAGCTTTTGGAGATATATCTTGAAAGAAGTTGCTGTGGCCGATGTCAAAGAGGTTACTGCTTATGTTCTCCTCTAGGATTTTGATGGATTCCTGTCTCACATTGAGGTCTTTCATCCATTTTGAGTTTGTCTTTGTGTATGGTGTTAGAGAATGGTCGAGTTTCATTCTTCTGAACCATATGGTCCTCTCAATTGGTGCAGAAAAAGCATTTGACAAAATACAACATCCTTTCCTGATTAAAACTCTTCAGAGTATAGGGATAGAGGGAACATTCCTCAAGCTCATAAAATCCATCTATGAAAAACCCACAGCGAATATCATCCTCAATGGGGAAAAGCTGAAAGCCTTTCCCTTAAGATCAGGAACACGTCAAGGATGCCCACTCTCACCACTGTTGTTCAATATAGTACTAGAAGTCCTAGCAACAGCAATCAGACAACAAAAAGAAATAAAAGGTATTCAAATTGGCAAAGAAGAAGTCAAACTCTCTCTTTTCGCAGACGACATGATACTTTATGTGGAAAACCCAAAAGTCTCCACCCCCAAATTACTAGAACTCATACAGCAATTCAGTAATGTGGCAGGATACAAAATCAATGCACAGAAATCAGTTGCTTTCTTATACACTAACAATGCAACTGTAGAAAGAGAAATTAGAGAAACGATTCCATTTACAATAGCACCAAAAACCATAAGATACCTCGAAATAAACCTAACCAAAGAGGTAAAGGAACTATACTCTAGGAACTACAGAACACTCATGAAAGAAATTGAAGAAGACATAAAAAGATGGAAAAATATTCTATGCTCATGGATTGGAAGAATAAACATTGTTAAAATGTCTATGCTATCCAGAGCAATCTATACCTTCAATGCCATCCCGATCAAAATTCCAATGACATTTTTCAAAGTGCTGGAACAAACAATCCTAAAATTTGTATGGAATCAGAAAAGACCCCGAATCGCCAAGGAAATGTTGAAAAAGAAAAACAAAGCTGGGGGCATCACGTGGCCCGATTTCAAGCTATATTACAAAGCTGTGATCACCAAGACAGCATGATACTGGCACAAAAACAGACATATAGACCAATGGAACAGAATAGAGAGCCCAGATATGGACCCTCAACTCTATGGTCAAATAATCTTGACAAAGCAGGAAAAAACATGCAATGGAAAAAAGACAGTCTCTTCAATAAATGGTGCTGGGAAAATTGGATAGTTTTGCTTTTTTTGTTTTAATTTTTTGATTTTGTGTTTTACGTGCATTTATATCCCAGTATTGCCTTTCATGGTTTTTGTTTGCCAGTTGTCTCAAATCCTTTGTGTGAAATAATAGATCAAAATCCAACCATCCAACCAATCAATCAATCCCACCATGTTCTGTGTATTCTGTTTGACTTAAGAGAGAAGTGTGTAAATGACACATTATGCATTTATCTAAATTTCTTAAATTTGATAAGGGGCATACTCAACCCAAATGCAAACAAAGAATTTTTAGATGTTAGATTCTTATAAATGAAAGGACTTCAGAGGTCACCTACTTATACATTTGATCTCTTAGTTTTTGCATTCTTGTTGACATAATATTTTCTAAAGATTTTTTTAGTGTTTTAATTTTTCTTTATTTATTTTTATTAAGTTTTTATTTTAAGTCCAGTGTAGTTAACATACATCACTATATTAGTTCCAGGTATACAATATAGTGATTCAACAATTTCATACATCACCCAGTGCTCATCACAAGTGCACTCCTTAATCCCCATGACTTATTTCACCCAACCTTCCACCCACCTCCCCTCTGGTAAGCAGCAGTTTGTTCTCTATAGTTAAGAGTTGTTTCTTGGTTTGCTTGTGAAGATTTTTTAAAGCTTAGTGTATAGTTCTTCCACGTTAAAATCTTGTGATAAACAAGCATTTTAAAAACACACTCATTTAAATTAAGGTAGGAATGCTCAATAATGATAATGTACCTTGCAGCACATCAAATAATTTTAACTAAAAGAGAACGCATTTTGATCCCTTTTATTTTGCTCATAATTTATATATTCATAAATATCCTAAGGTTCATTCAGACCACTTGTAACTGAGTTACTTATCTGCATCTGAATGCTGGGAGGTAAGAGTTACCTGCTATTTAAAAACAGCATCTAATTTGTGTCTTTGTAAACCTTTCTAGGATCTGAAAAAAAAAAAAAAAGGTAAAGCAATTTATTTCATCATTATTCAAATTGGGGCCTGAGCTTAAAATGTAGCATATTAAAAAAAACTTAGAAACTAGGTAAATAGTTAATCCCCAACACAGGGCCTGTATACCCTTAGCTGTAAAATGATAAAAACTGCAAAGAATACAGTCAGTTAACTACATCCACCTCCCTGACACCCTGTCAATTTGCACATAATATGGAAAGATGGCTTAGTAGCTCTGGAAAAGTAACTGAGGAAACTGGGAACATCTGAATCATAAAAGGAGCTGCCAATGAAAATAAAACTGCTAGTTATGGCTGGTTCTATGGAGGAATGGGCAGTCATCACAGCTGGGGCTGCTGGACTGTGTTGAGAGAAGAGGTTTCTCTAAGTTGCTGGGGTAGAATCCTGAACTTTTTATCATCCACTTTCTGGATTCAGTGAGTCTCTTCACAGGCACTGTTCTGTGGAATCACTTCCTTCTAAGAGACTCAGAGTCATGTGTAGATGGTTGTGACACTTCCTTTCCCTGATAAGGAAAGGGAGAAAAGCTTCCGTTACTTATTTTGGGTAAACTTCAAGTACTCCTTCTGTAGGGGAAAGCTTCTGTGGCTGCCTAGAGAAGTCATCTTTAGATGTGAGAACCCTGTCTTAGTCCGATAGGCTGCTAGAACCAAACACCACAGACTGGGTAGTTTGTATACAACAGAAATTTATTTCTCATGGTTCTGGAGGCTGGAAGTTTGCCATCAGAGTGCCTCCTGGTTAGGTGAGGGCCCTCCCCTGGGTGGCAAATTTCACCTTGTATCTTTACATGGTGGAAGAGTCTAAGGAGTTTAGAGGGTTTCATTTATAAGGGCACCAATCCCATTCATGAGAGCTCCACCTTCATGATCTAATCACCTCCCAAAAGTTCCTCCTTCTAATACCATCACCTTTGGGAGTTAGGATTTCAACATATGAATTTGGGGGGAAGTGGTGCACACACATTCAACCATAGCAAACCCTCTGGAAAATGTTCCTTGTGTCCCTCAATTTTAAATTTATACCAGCACCCAAAATAGGCTGAGGGATGTCCCCATATGGAAGACCATGGGCATTTCTTCATGGGCAAATGCCTGCTGCATTTTCTCTGAGGATTGTAGTCTTGGAACGACAGCTTGTGTTTGCTCTTCTCTTTCTCTTATGTTTGTGCTTTGTTAGTATCGCTTCAGCATATCACATGTTCAGTTAGCCAATTAGTGTAAAATTACTTTATTGTCATATGAGCAAGTGTTAGGATATAGATAAAATACACAGGCTTTTTATCTTCAAAATAATGTCAATCCAAGATCACTCAAAAGTTAATATTCCAATCAGAATTGATCAATTGTCAGGTGAAACACCATTGCTTACTGGAGCACGGCAAGTGAACCACATAATTCTTTTGCAAGAATTAGGAGTGAATCATTGTGTTTTTATGCTCAGGCATTGAAGATTCATGAACATTTCTTTCCCCCCCTTTTTTTTTCCTGGTTAATTCCGTTAACCTATACATAACTCTTTGCACAGCCTATCAAGGTTGGAGACTGTTGGGCCCAGGTCAGGAAAGCTCAACTCAGCCAATCCAGAGCATATAAAATTGCAGCCTCACTTGGGCTCCATCAAAGAGTAATCTGAGATGGAGACTCTGTTTTTACAGTATGATTTAGGGAAATTGCAAGATTATCACCAATTCTGTATTTTTTTTTTTTTAATTTTTATTTATTTTTTGACAGAGAGAGACAGCGAGAGAGGGAACACAAGCAGGGGGAGTGGGAGAGGGAGAAGCAGGCTTCCCTGCTGAGCAAGGAGCCCGATGCGGGGCTCGATCCCAGGACCCTGGGATCATGACCTGAGCCGAAGGCAGATGCTAAACGGCTGAGTCACCCAGGTGCCCCCCAATTCTGTATTAATAACTTGAGTTTGTTTTTTTTTTAATAACTTGAGTTTTAAGCTATAAATGTAAGAGCTAATATTTGTGCATAAGTCAAATCAAGATTATTTTGAGGATGGTGCTCCTATTTAGGCACCAAAATTAAGAAGTGAATGCCAGGACATTTTAAATTGGATTCAATTTTATATTTCCTTGGCAATTCTAGTTTTAACATGTTTTAATGTTTTTATTATGATTGATAAATTGACTCCAACCTTGTTAAGTAATTTTATATACCTTTATCATCAGCTTATCAATGAAAAAGTTGGGGGCCTGAGCTTAAAATTCAATATGGAAATTGGTGGGTAGAGAAAGGTGTGTATCAGGAAAAGCATTTGGGTAGGAATGTAACAAAGAAAGAAAGAGGATTCCAGAAAGAGTGGGCCCGTCCTGGGAAGCTCCTGCTCTCCCAGGTCTGTGAGACACCTGGGATACAATTCTCTTTGAGAAACCAAGGGCTCATGGAGCATCCTATGGCTTCAGGAAGGTGTGAGGCACTGTGCAGTCTTCTCTTATTGTCTTAGGCCAGTTCTTCTGGAAACAGACTCTCCCATGAAGATTTGAATGCAAGAAGTTTACTGGAGAATGTGCTGGGGAACAGCACCATAGGGGATGAGGGAAGCAAGATTTTGCAGAAGGAGGAGGTGATGCAGTTGCAGTAGAAGTTTCAGCAGACCCCACAGGAAGCCTCGGGAGCAGGGCTGGTCTCTCAGGGTTGTTCCAAATTGAGGCAAGGGGACAGGGCCTTTGCTCCCACTCCCCCACCCTTCTCTCATCAACCAGACATTGGAAGAGAACTGCCTCAAGAGGGTGTGAATCTAGGTGCCTTTATCCGAGGGCATTTCCCAAAGACTTGGGCCTTGGTCATGAGTTGTCAGCCATCAACATTCCTTGTAGCTGGGATAAGGAGGTCTTTGTTCTGATGGGGGATTAGGGCAGCCTGACCACAGCATTCCCTGTGGTTACCATGCCCTGTTGAATGCAGAGCATACAATTATTATATTATTATTGTTATTATTAATGATCAGACCTAACATTTATTGAGACGTCTTTATGTAGTGGACACTGTGCCTAATGCTTATTGAGGCTGGCCACTGTAAGCATGACCATGCTGTGAGAGCACTGGTTACAAACACAGGCTTTGGAGTTGAAATGCTCGGGTAAAATGCCAGCCCAGCTTCCTGCTTCCTGGCTGCAAGATCAGAACAAGATCCTTAAATTTATAGATGCCATCTTGCTTGGCGTCTGGGAATGTTAAATGAACTTAACTGTATAAAGCATTTAGAACAGTGCCTGTCACATAATTTATACTTAAGAAAGGTTAATTATAATTATTATCTTACCCATTTTACAGATGAAGAAACTGAGGCTTGGAGAGGTTAGGTAAATGCCTGGGCACATGAACTCAGGCAGTCTGACTACTGAGTCCATTCTCTTACCTTGACTCAACATTTTGTGTCATAAAGCACTCAGCATATTTGATAGGTAGAGGTCCAGGAAACCTAACAGATTATGTTTTCCATGGCTTCAGGATGAGAGGGTCAAACTGAGTGAAGGTTAACGCCATAAAATAATATGGGTTCTTCTGACATTGCAGCAAGCTTCTAACTTTAAAGAGAACATAATCATTTATTTGTCTATTCATTCATTATTCAACAACATTTTTTTGAGTTGGGCCATTGTTCCAGCTATTCTTCTGGATTCTGGGATAAAGTGGCTATCAGGCCAGTCATTGTTCCTGCCCTTGCAGACTTATGGTCAAATAAGAAAAATGTGTTAAATATTACAAAAGAGAAGTATAAACTACGTGGAGATGAGAGGAAAAGTGAGCTTCAGATTTAGCTGATACTTAAGAACTACAGTTATGGCAAAAACCGCCACTCTTATACTATAACCTCCATGAATCATTAATAATGACGCTATTTCCCCCTGACCCTTGATGTGACCTCACAGTGTAGTGGCAGCACATTACATGTGTTCAAAAGGAAAGAAAAGTAAAAACTCAGTATTACAGGTGAGCCATTTCATTCAATGGCTATATGCCCAGGAGAGAGCATGAAATGGGAAACATTACTTCGCTATTCAGTCAGTTGGCTTCAGTTTCCATTTACTTCTTATAATAAGAACACTTTATTGAGCTGGGCATGATTCTTATGTTAAAGACAATTACTTTTCAAAAACATGGCCTCTAAACATAAACTAACTATTTCATCTGTGCTCGATTGAAGGAACAGCAATCTGTTCCAATCCTGGAGGAAAAATTTCTGGTGTTGCATTTATGGGTCCCCATTGTAGTCTAGAATATGTCCATGTATGGTACTTGATCTGTGATTAAAAGGACTCTTAGTGGTAGCTTTGATTAAATGCAATTTTTGCCTTATCCTTATATACTGACTTTAGAATTACCCCCTGAATAAGATGTGACTCTGTATAGTATTGTCTTTAAGCAAATGGACTCTGGAGCCAGGTGAATTTGAGTTCAAATCACGGTTCCCACATACCTAGCTGTGTGATATTGGGGAATTTAATTAACTTCTCTATGCTTCATTTTCCTCCTCTGTAAAATGGGGATAACTCTACAATATAGGATTATTATGAGGATTAAATGAAATGAAATTTTTAAATGAAACACTTAGCACAATGTTTTATTGAGTAATAGTGGCTATAAGAAAAATCCTTGTCAAACATAGAATTCTTGAGTCAGAGTTGGCACAACAGCTGAAAGTTATTTTGTGCTGATATGTGTATTAGGAACCAATAAAACATGGAAGGAAGTAGTATATAAAACAGTGATTAAGTTTAATTTTGGAGTTAGTACTGAGCTTGAAACCCCACTTACTACACTTACAAGCATTGTAGTTTTGGGGAAGTTATTTGACTTCTCCAAGCTGTTCATCTGTAAAATGATGCAACTAATTCCTAACTCACAGGGTTGTTGTGAGGATTAAGTGAAATGATCCATATAATGCCCTTAGCTGAGTTCTTGGCACATGGTATGCACTCCACAGTGTCAGCTATTATTATTATGGAGAAATTTCACACATACTAGATTTTTAATCCCCACAGTTATTTATTTTACAAATATAAGAAAGGAAGTTCAGTGATTTGTCTAGCTGGTAAGTGGTGATAATTGTCTCAATCATGGATTTTTGACCGCAAGTTCAGGGCCTTTTCCACAACCTGCTTCCCTCCTCAAGCCCCCCCTTCCCCCACCCCCTCACACCTCGCCCTCTCCTCCCTAACAAAATATGGTCAAGATGCTGTTACAATTCATGCTGTGGATATAATTTTATAATAGCACACACCTGATACTCAAAATTAATACTATCACTAAAATTCCTCATGGAAAATCTCTGCAAGGTTTCAATAACATACAAATATGTCAAACTGTGAATGGTCACAATACCAGAATGAGTCTCCAGAAATAATTCAGAGGATATGTCAAGCTTAAATATTCAGAATCTTAAAAAGAAAATGAAAGATACCTTTCTGCAAATACAAAGCAGAAGCCTAAAAGCTGCAGGAGAAGGGCATGGAAGTAAACTCTTCATTGCAGTTGTCTTAGTTTAGGAAGAATTCACCATGATTTCAACTCCAGGGTTTAGGAAAGCAAATTAATCTCTTGTTCTCTCATTTATGTCCTTTTTTTTTTTTTTTTTTGCTAGTTACAGAAGCCTCTTTATACTTTAAAATCCATTTTAATGTTAACATTTATCAATGGAGAGTGGAGTTAATGTTGGAAGTGCACTGGTTAGATACCTTATAAAGTTGATCCATGTCTTTGAGTCTTGGACTGCAGTGTGATGAGCAGATCCTTAGTGTCATATTCAGAGTCCTTAGAGCCCTGAATTCAGAGTGCTTGCTGCATATCATGTCCGTGGCACAAAGCAACAATACACACACTTGAGATCATGGTGGTTTTAGTCTAGTCAATCTAGATCACGCTAATTGCCCATTTTGTTTCAGTGTTGAATCTTTTTGTCCTTTGTGTGTAAGCCTGCCTAACATCCAGTGACTCATAAAAGTGAGGCATATAGTTCAAGCAAGAGTGATGCAATTGTTTCACTTCCTGTTCTTGAATTCCTGCCTGTTCTCATTCTGACTCAACTTCTGTCCTGTTTCTGGGACTGGGCTGAGTCCTTCCCACTCTTCACATTGTGTCTGAGGAGCTCCTAACTTTCATGTCGCCCTCAAAGATTTTGACTTGGATGTTTTGCTAGTACTCCCTGCTTTGAATGTCCTCTGGTAGGATTTCCTGCCCTAGTTGGCTTTCCTGCCCTTCACACACTCACCTACATGCACTCCAGGAAGAGAAATATAACCAAAACAGCTGGTTGGCAACATCAGATAGGCTTCTCAGATACCTGTTCCTCTCTTGGGAGATTTCATAATTACTGCTCACCACCCCATCCGCACTCACATAATGAGAAATTCTCACTATATATATAATGTAATTCTTGCATTGCTCTTTATATCACCATTTTTCACATACATTCTATTCAACTGCACATGTACGAGGTACAATGAGTTATTTACACAATCTTCCTCCTGGAAATTATAATAATAATTAATGCTAGTATAGCAATTACTCTAGGCCAGGCACTATTCCAAGCACTTTATATACATCAAACTCATTTAACCCTCAAAACAACTCTATCACTTAGGTAAGATTTTCTCCATTTTACAGATGAGGTAACTAAGCTGCAGAGGAGTAAAGCAATTTGTCGAAGGTTACCTGAAATACTATTAAGTGAAACTTACATAGCATTCAGAATCTTAGAATTTATGTTATCTTATGTTAGTACATTAAATCTACTCAATTACTACTCAGTCATGGTTGTGGGTTACAATATTCAGTAACAATAGAAGATGTGTTTGTCTACAGTGTTTCTCATTTCCCCATTGAAGAACCATCCTTCCCCTCAAAGCCCAGTTCTTCAAATTGTCTTATCAGGAGAAAAGCAATCCTAACAGAAGATGTATAGTAAAAAGTAACAGAATTCAGAAGAAGAAATACAAATGCCCCATAAACACATGTAAGGATACTCAACCTTACTAATAATCAGGAAAATGGAAATAAAAATAATAAGATATTTTCACCTAACACATTGGCAAATTTTAATCACGATAATCTTGAGAGTGTGGGAACTGGGAAGTCCCATTTATGCTCTGCTGCTGGATGTATAAATTGGTATAACCTTTTGGGATGGTAATTTGGCAGCTGCTCATAAAGATTTAAATAAGTGTAATCATCAAGGCAGCAATCCCACTTTTAGGTATCTATCTCAGAGTGGTATTCAGATGTGGGTATAGTAAGTACAAGTGTGTTTACCACAGCATTATTTGTAAGGACAAAATCAATCAATTGGTAATTAGTTGAATAAATTGTGGTGCTCACATTCATAGAACACCATGTCTGTAGCAGTTCCAAAGAATCAGATAGATATATATGTACTGACATTTGAAAAGCTCCAGGATATATTACTAGGCAGAAAAGAAACTTTTACTTTTTATTTTTTTAAAGATTCTACTCATTTACTTGAGAGAGATATATATATAGAGAGAGAGAGTGCAGAAGCAGGGGTGGGGCAGAGGGAGAGGGAGAAGCAGACTCTCTGCTGAGCAGGGAGCCTGATGCTGGGCTTGATCCCAGGACCCCAAGATCATGACCTGAGCCAAAGGCAGACACCCAACTGACTGAGCCACCCAGGCACCCCAAAAGAAACTTTCAGAAAAATAAATAAAGGCACTGGTTAACCTAAAAAGGAAATACAAAATTACATATCTGTATATGAACATGTGTGCCGTATGCTTATAAACCAAATAGAGTAGCAGCTGTCTTGGGGAAAGCATCTGGAAAGTAGAGACACTATTGTTTGAAGTTTTTATACGTACAAACACAACAACATTCATGGCTTTCTGTGTAAATTTTTAAAATAAAAAAAAGTATAATATGTCTTTTTACGGAGAATTTGTGTCTTTCATTCTCTCCCTCCTTGTTTTATTTGCTTTTTAAAAGAGGACTGAGGACGAGGGCTATTCTTTGATCCTTTTCTATCTACTCAGAAGAGGCTATTCTACCGTCAAAGCAGATTAACGTCAAAGGCTTCCTGGTGTTTGTACATTACCTTCAAGGCAAGTGAACTTAAATGATAGGGGGATGATATGATAAGGAGCCCTGCAATCCCAGGATTTAGAATGATCAAATTCTCAGTGTTAGTCAAACATTATATGGGGTTATGAAATACAGTGTAGTATGTTTTGAATTTTTGGAAAAAGCAATGCAATAGGTATTCTACCATTGATTTGGGTAACGGACCCTGGGTTTATTATTTAATTGACTGGACTATTGCCCTAAATGTTCCCAAATAAATTCAATAGAGGTGTTTATTCATAGGGCATCTTCCCAAATGTGAAGATCCTATTGTTGAAAAAGATTTTTTTTCTTTAAATCGGCATACGTGCAGGTACCCAATAAAGGTATTCTTTGTACTTTTCAGAATTAGTAATTTGAGAACAAATATGTAGACAATGTCTTCACATCATTTATCTGTATGATCTTTAAAATAAGCCGAAGTGTTTAAAACCAGGGCTTTCACAGTACTTGTTGTTCTATCTATAGTCGTTGAACTTTGTTTTCTTTCTCATTTAGATTTATAAGATTTGGCCCAACACCCAAGTCTCTGGGTGCACATGTTAACACGATTTGGAGGCAATAGAGTGCTTAGAAACCATAGTGATTTGTGTTGTTAAAACAGATTTTTAAAGTAATAACAACTCTTGAACTTAAGTTCCACTCTGGCAAAAGCTTGATTAAAAAGAAAGCATTTGCAGTTTGAAAATCAACTTATTATTTGTGCTCTAAGGATAATGAAAAGAAGCACTCAGCTTAACCAACCAACAACCTCCCAAATTTAATGGAATGCAGTGAGAGTGAAACCACAGTTATGGAGTGCATCACGTTTAAACACAACAAACAGTCATTGTTCTCACAAACTGTACCTCATTTGATCATTCCCTCTTTGTTCTTATTGTTTCTATCATGTGTTCACAGGATCATTTTCAAAGACAATCAAGGAAATAAAAATGATTTTGATGCCGCCACTAGGAGACACCTAATTTTAGCCCCAATTCAATTATAACGTGAGTCAAATAATTTGCTCTTTGTACACAGTTTATGTTGCAGCTTTTTAATTATGAAAAGCCTCTAAATGCTTCACTTGATTCTTCATTATAGTGGTATATTTGTAGTCCAGAGACAATAAAAATTAAAAAAATAATAGCAGCTAACATTTATTGAGTGCTTACCACGTGCCTATTACTTTCATATATATTTCAGCAACTGACTTTTTGATATTGGCCTCTCTAACTTGAAAAAGACTCTCTGCCTGGGAATTCCTCCTCTCAGTTTCAGACTAGATTAGATATCCTTTTCCTGGTTGGGTCCCAGAAGGTTGAACTTGTTAAATGTGCACTCATCCTCCAGCAAACACTCCGTTATCTACTGGGAGGCATGATGATAGCAGTTACACATGGTCATGGCCTTGTGAATACTTATTTAGATGCTGGATATTAAGGAGGACATACGAAGCTATCGTATGCTTATCACTGCTTATAGGTATGGATTTTTAGTTGTCTGTCTTTTGAGTTAGACAATAAACTTCTTGGGTTCAGAGACCACTCTATATTGCCCAGTGTTGCGTATCAGATTCCTAGCATAGTGTCTGGCTCAAAAAATATTTGCTGAGTTAATGGTCTAGTGGAGGAAATAGAGATATAAACATACAATAAATGGTACAGGAACAAGAAGGAGAAATGATGCTGAAAGATGATATTCGAAGATCATAGGTATTATCCTTCTCCCTTCAATATGGTAGCAAATATGGTGGAGTTCTAGTGTTATATCTTTAATTTGATGATGATAATAATATTTTAGGTATAATAATGCCTGAACCACAGTATGTGATTTTAACTTTTTTAGGTGATTTTACAACCCACATCTCATATTATAATCATAATATCTTTTTGAAGGAGGTAAAGGTGGCATTGCCCTCATTTGCAAATGAGGAAATTGAGGTAAACAGGTTTTAACAACTAAGACAGTTCTTTCTGAGCAGCCACGTTATGGATACAATGTGTGCTAAATAGATAATACCTTGGCAGCAATGTTCTTTCATTTTTATTTTTTTTCAGCTTTATTTAGGTACAATTGACATAAAACATTATGTAATTTTAAGACATACGACACGTTGATTTAATAGATTTATATATTGTGAAATGATTACCACAGTAGGAAAAGTTAATACCTTTTTTACCTCACATAATTACCATTTCTTTTTTTGTGGTGAGAAAGTTTAAGTTCTACTCTCTCAGGTACTTTTGAGTATATACACAGTATTGTTAACTATAGTTACCATGCAGTACATTATATTTCCAGAACTTACTCATCTTAACTGAAAGTTTATACCTTTTGACCAACATCTTCCCCCTCCCCCAACCTCTAGTAACTTCCATTCTATTCTGTTTCTGAGTTTGGCTTTTTTACATTCTACATATAAGTGAGATCATGCAGCATTTGTTTTTCTCTGTCCGACTTATTTCACTTAGCATAATGCCCTCAAGTTCTATCCACGTTGTCCCAAATGGGAGGATTTTTTTCTTTCTCATGACTGAATAATATTCCACTGTGTATGTTTGTATACAGAATTATATATATATCGCACATTTTCTTCATCCATTCATCTGTGAATGGACACTTAGGTTATTTCTCTATCTCGGCTATTATGAATAATGCTTCAATGAACATGGGAGTGCAGATATCTCTTTTGAGATCCTGATTTCATTTCCTTTGGATATATGCAGAAAAGTGGGATAGCTGAGTCATATGGTAGTTCTATTTTTAATTTTTTGAGGAATCTCCATACTATTTTCCCTAGTGGTTATACCAATTTACATTCCCACCACTAGTGCATAAGGGTTCCTTTTTCTTTTTTCTTTTTTTTTTTTTTAAAGATTTTATTTATTTATTTGAGAGAGAGAGAATGAGAGAGAGCGAGTACATGAGAGGGGGGAGGGTCAGAGGGAGAAGCAGACTCCCTGCCGAGCAGGGAGCCCGATGCGGGACTCGATCCAGGGACTCCAGGATCATGACCTGAGCCGAAGGCAGTCGCTTAACCAACTGAGCCACCCAGGCGCCCAGGGTTCCTTTTTCTCCACATCCTTGCCAACATTTGTTATCTCCTGTATTTTTGATGACCATTCCAACAGGTGTGAGGTGATATTTTTTAACTCCTTATCAGATATATGATTTGCAAATATTTTCTCCCATTCTGTAGGTTGCCTTTTGAGTTTGTTAATTATTTATTTTGCTGTGTAGAAGCTTCTTAGTTTGATACAGGGTAACTTATTTATTTTTTTGCTTTTATTGCTTGTGCTTTGGGTGTCATATTTTTAAAAATCATTGCCAAGACCAATGCCAAGGAGCTTTTCCTCTGTTTTATTCTAGAAGTTTTCTTGTTTTAGGACCTATGTTTAAGTCCTTACTCCATTTTGAGTTCATTTTTGGGAGTGGAGTAAGATAGGGGTCCAATTTCATTCTGCATGTGATTATCCATTTTCCCCAACATTAGTTATTGAAGAAACTATCCTTTTCCCACTGAGTATTCTTTGCTTCTTTGTTAAATATTAGTTGATTGTACATGGGAAGGCTTACTTCTGGGCTCTTGATTCTGTTCCACTGGCCTATGTGTCTATTTTTATGCCAGCACAATATCATTTTGATTACTATAGCTCTGTAGTATAGTTTGAAAGCAGGAAGGGCAGCAATGTTTTTTGATATCAGGCCCTATGCCCTCGGACACAGCTGATGGGATTAAAGGATGATACTGATCCAAGCTCAAGTAATCAATAAGCTGGGCTGATGCAAAAAGACAAATTGACTCCATCAGATTCTATCTCTGGATAATACTGAGAAAACATGGCAGAATCATGTAGAATGAAAGTTACAAGGGAGGAGCCATGGGTAATAGACGCAAAGCTGGTAGAGAAGCCAGGAGACACAGGCAGGGAGAGAGCAGCTATGTTATATAAATTGATAAGCATTTGAGGGAAGAAGCATAAGGTCCCTAGAGCTGCCAAGGACCCAACACAAATCTCTAGTTTCTTCTGTTCCTGAGGCCTGGATGTCCAGGTTCTAAAAGCCACTCCCATTGCCTGCAGGAACTTAGATGAACTGCTGTTTTTTATAACCCTCGAGTGTAGTACAAGAATGCTCAGCCATGGTGCAGAGGTTTGACGATCAGCGCAGGAGCACTGCCCGCACCAGCCTGACCTCAGGCCCAGCAGAACTGGGAACACTGGGGGAAGTCCTCCGTGTGGGACTCCAAGGAGTAAAATGGCAAGTGACCCATTACTCAGATTGGGATATAGGGTTGCACTTGTGACCAGGGGCATGCCAGCAGTGAGGTCGTACCACCAGTCAGTAGACCAGTGAGTCTCTGTTCTGGGGCTTCCTTGTTCTTCTAAGCCAAGAACAACAGTGGCTTCTGAATCTAGGGCAATCCTGAGATGGTTGCAGAGATCAACATGGATCCAGTTGTATCTCTTTTATCTCATCTCATCCTCTGCCCTTACTCATTATACTTTCTAGCCATATTGGCCTTTCTCAGTTTCTCATATGTTGCCCTTCCCCCCACCCCAAGACCTTACTTTCTCCTCATTATTAGTGTCTACTCGTTCTTCAGGTACTGGTTTAAATGTCCCTTCCTCTGAACACCTTCCTTTACTAATAATTCCAAAATACACCACACCTCTACTTTATCTCAGAACAATTTATAGTTTTACCTCGAGCCCTTAACAAAATTTGTAATCTTTACTTGCACGTGTATATGTTCAATGTATGTTTCCCCACTAAACCTTACATTTCACAAGGGCAGGGCCAATATTTACCATAGTAATGTCTATATCCTTGAACACCTAACCCTACTGGTACAGAATTAACCTGTAATAATATCTGATGAATGAATAAATAAATACATGGAAATTAAAGTGATGTAGGAGTAGAGAGTTGAGCAGTCCATTATTGAACCACGTGTTTACTTTCCTTCAATACAAGATCATTATGGTCACTTAATGATAATTTTCTTCTCACTGTAAAACTGTATTGCATTTTTAGTGATTTTAGTCTTTCTGAATGCCTTTTTTTAAAGCTTATAATCAAAGAAATGTCTTTTCTTGGGTGAATTTTCTCAGTGACTGACATCTGCTACATGATTTTATTAATGACAGGCTCAGACAGTTGCCTTTTATTTATTTTTTTAAAAAGATTTTATTTATTTATTTGAGAGAGAGAGAGAGAGAGCACAAGCAGGGGCAGCAGCAGGCAAGGGAGAAGGAGAAGCAGGCTCTCCCCAGAGCAGGGAGCCCAATGCAGGGCTTAATCCCAGGACCCAAGATCATGAGCTGAGCTGAAGGCAGCCGCTTAACCAACTGAGCCACCCAGGTGCCCCAACAGTTGCTTTTTAAATAATTTTTCAAAAAGCTTCCTGTAACATGCAATGTCATTTGTAAATGATATCACCCTTTCCTCGAAAAAGTCTGCATTTCCTGATTTCAACTGGAAATCTGAGTATCATGAGCAGGAATGACTCAGAAGTTTTTCTTCTTTTAGAATGTGAGTTTAATCCTGATAGTCTGGTTTATGCTGGCCCTGTAGAATTCAACATGTCAAGAACAATTTTATCTGTTTTTCATATCAGATTCTATAGCAAATTCACAGTTGGATCTAGCAGAAGGGAAGGCAGGGATGTCAAAGAAACAGATGTTGGCATTGTAAAAGCAGATGCTCTATGCTTAATTTTACATGCCAGAAAAATTCTATTATTAAAATTCAACATCTGTCTTTTTAGAGGAATTACTCACTCTCAACCAGGTTGAAACTAAGCCCCGGTATTCAATTACAGGAATTTTTTTTCTTCCCACTCAGAATGTTATATATTTGAAAATCAAGTCAATAAACCAGATGCAAACCTCTTCCAATATTAGAAGGCCTTTAGAGTGGAGTATGTAAGTAGCTTCAGACATGAAAATTTTCTTATACGAATTGCATCTAATTTCTGTCTCCTGAACACTCCCTGCTCCCTTGAAGAACCAGGCAATGACAGGGATGCTAGTAGGAGACTACCCATTAGAAGGAAGCATGAAAAGGCAGCTTTGGTTTTTGAGGAACTGAAGTCTGAGCCCAGAAGTGTTCCTGGGGAGACTTTTGATCAGTAATGAAGGGAGACCTATCTAAGCTTGTGCTTTGAAATCCTGCATCCTTGATAAGGTCAAAGATACAGAGCTAGCTGCCCTAGGAACCTAATTAAAGCCCTGCCTCTCCGAGAGAAATTAAACATTGGCAGGAAGGAATGTACCAGCAGCTGTCAGGAAGCCATTTCTTCAAGGACAGCCACACCTTGACAGCACTTTAAGTGTTTTCCTCATCTGCTCCGCGAACTCCTAAAAAAATCAGTCCTTTCATCTCTGATTTGACAGCTGGCCCCGAACAACTTCGTGAGTGTGCTGCTTTTTCCATGTAGGCAACTGTGGTCATGCAAAGGCCTTCTCATCTGTGGCAACTCAAAGTCACACCGACTGGACAAGGAGGCAATGGCCCATTCATTAGGAGAAAGGGGAACGGGAAGCATTGTGTTAATCAAGGAACCTTGGGTTCCACTGCAACGCCTTTCTAGATTAGACTTTCAGAGTTTCAGTGCAGCTTTTCATTTGGTTTTTACGGGAGAGCTTGCAGAATCCCTTTAACCTCACTGAAACTAGCTAGCCTAAGGGCACTTAGGCACTCAACATGTGTTGAATTGTTTTCAGACAGTCTGAAGGCTTGGAAGAAAGGGTGTAATTCCTTCTAAGTTTCCATAATATTTCCCAGCGTGGGTTCTTGAGAGTCCACTGCTATTCCCATCAGGAAACTTCAGGAGGAAATTGCTTTTCATCTGTGGGTTCGGCATCTAGATATCGGTGCCTGTAAGAAGGATTAGGGTTTGACAATGGCTAGAGGATGAGAAAATCCCCACAGGAGTATTCTGAGGACAAAAGAGAAAAATCAAAAACTGGTTGGGAAAGAGGAAAAAATGTATTTCTTCTGCAAGAAACCATCAAATGTATACTTCACTTCTTGTTCAGTGAAGACTGAATTTGAAAGTTGAGCAGCATGAACTTTATAAATATGCAAGATTCTGATGTACTTGAAAGAAATCCACTTGGTAAGGATTATAGTGGGGAGACTTCTCTCTCAGGACTATTGGGAGGGTTAAATAAGATATTGGTAGCTGTCCAGGGTAGTATCCATTCCATAGTGTTGAGATCAGCATTAGAAGCAACAAACAAAAACCAAACATAAAAACATTTATCATATATATCGCCATCTCTTTCAGCACTTGATATTTTAAAGCTCTCCTTTTAACTTGTATGTACTGAATTTAGGATAAGGTGTGCTCTAGCATGTTGGCTTTTTATAGAAATGGCTATGACCCCTTTAAAAGTGCAACCGATTCTTTCATCCACCTTCAACTTGGGGAGCTGGAGTAAATTGAGACAGAGTGACAGTGGCAACATTTTCTCTAGTATATAAAGAAAAATAACACAGACACCAGAAACATACATTATTCTCTGATCCTTCCAAAGGACTGTGGGCTCTAACAATGTGCTCTGATTCCCTCGGATGCAACGGGATTTCTGGAGGAAAAAGTACTCAGATCTTCCTCGGTAAATGACAGGAGGCTTCAGAGAGGTGCCAGTATTTTGGCTGAGATCTATAGGATGAGCAAAAGTTTGCTGAAGTTGTAAAATAGAGAAGTGTGGGCAAGTGTGGTGTGCTCAGGAACCTACAAATTCTGCTTCTACCTTTGTTCCTTATAATTCACTCTTTACCCAGCAGCCAAAGTGCTCCTTTTAAAAGAAAAATCTGTTATATCACTTCCCTGCTGTACCCTCTTTTGGCTTCATAATGCCAATCCCTTATTTCTCCCAGTCCACTCTCTCCCTGCCAGTGGCTCTTCAAACACACTGACCTTTCTGTTTCTTGAATCTGCTGACCTCCTTTCTCCTCAGTCTTTGCCCTTGTTCCCTCTCTAGAAAGTTCTCTCCAGATTTTCAAAGGTTGACTTCTTGGTACTCAGGTCTTTTCTGACCACCTTTCCCATCTAGTTACTCCATAACAGTTTTCTGATTTATTTTATTCATAGCATTTATTCCTCTTTGAATGTGTTAATTTTGTTAGTTATTGTCTCAATAGAGAGAATATGATAAGCACCACGAGAATAGGGACATCATCTAGCTTCATTACATTTCTTTTTTTTTTTTTAAAGATTTTATTTATTTATTTGAGAGAGAGAATGACAGAGAGCATGAGAGGGAGGAGGGTCAGAGGGAGAAGCAGACTCCCTGCCGAGCAGGGAGCCCGATGCGGGACTCGATCCCAGGACTCCAGGATCATGACTCGAGCCGAAGGCAGTCGCCCAACCAACTGAGCCACCTGGGCGCCCCTTCATTACATTTCTTGTTGTTAAAACAGAATTGTCATACGTGGGTTGGTGCTCCACAAATGCTTAGTGAATGGCTGAATAAAAAGAATGAAGAAATGGATATTTTTGTAAAGTTGAAAAATAGTGGGAGTGTCAGAAAATAAAGCTTGAGAGGTAGACAGATACTGGATAATTAGGGCGGTATGCTCTGTTAGGAACTTTAAACTTTATTCTGAAAGAGTGGAAGGCATTGGATAATTTTGAGGAGGGTAGCAAGAAGGTTGTAGCTGGAGGAGATGGAGCAAGAGAAAGAGCAGAAGGAGATGAAAGAAGTGTAATTTCCTAAGGCTGCCATAAGCAAGTGCCACAAAGTTGTTTTAAGGGTGGCTTAAAACAACATACATGTATTCTCTCATGGTGCTAGAGGCAGAAGTCTGGATTGTAAGGGTTGACAGTTTGGTTCATTCTGGAGCTTCTGTTTGCCTCTCTTAGCTTCTGGTGGTTGCCTGCAATTCTTCTCATTTCTTGGTTTGTAGATACATCACTCCAGTCTCTGCCCCCATGTCTTTCTCTCTTCCGGGCCCTACCCCACACCTTGTGTGTCTCTATCTCTGATTCTCTTCCTATGAGGACATCAGTCACTGATTAGGGCCCCCCTAATCCAGTATGACCTTGCCCTAAGTAATTATACCTGCAAAGACTCTGTTTCCGAATAAGATCAGATTCTGAGGTTCCAAGTAGACAATGAATTTGGGGGGATTACTATACATTCCAATATGGGAAATAACAAGGAGCAAAAGCATTTAGGTCTCTGTAGGCTACAGTAATATATTTGACTTTTACTCTGAGGGAGATGGGAAGCCATAGGAGGGTTTTGAGCCAAGGAGTGACATGATCCAAGTTAAACTTTAAAAGGATTGCTCTGGTTGCTGCATTTAGAATAGACTGTAGGGGGCAGGGGTGGGAAGAGGGGGGACTAGCTGGGAAATGATTGCCTTCTATTATTACTAAAATAATTCAGGTGCCAGAAGACGATGTTTTGGATTTGAGTAGGACCAAGGGAATGGAAAGTGATTATATTCTGGATGTTTTAAAGGTAGAGACAACAGGATATTCCGATGGATTGGAGGTGACATGGGAGAAAAAGACAGGAAGGAGTAAAGATTACTCAAGATTTTTGACCTCAGCCACTGAAGAAAGGAGTTGCCATCAATCAAAATGAGAAAGGCTGGGGGCAGGACAGGTTAACGGGAAATATTGGATGATCCATTTTTTTATATAATTTCAGATGCCAATTAAATATGGAAGTGAACATGTCATAAGGTAACTGGCTACATAAATCTCAGTGCAGTGAACAAGACTTGGTTGGAGACATGAGACTAAGAGTCATTAATACATACAAGGTATTTAAATTTGTAGGATTGGATGAGCTCCAATAGAAAGTGAGGATAGAAAAGAGACTCAAAAACTGAATCTTGGGCCACTTCACTAATACCAGAGATTGGAAAGAAAGCAAGAAGGAGCAGCTGGTGAGAGAATGTGAAGATCAGGTGAGTGAAGTGTCCTGTTATCCAAATGAAGAAAGTGTTTCAAGCGGGGAGGGAATGATCAACTCTGTCAAATGCTGGGAGGAACATAGGGGAGACCAAACACTGAACACTGAATTTAGCAATGTGGAGGTTATTAGTGATCTTAATGAATGCACTCAAGCCCATTTGTTTATGTGTTGTCTGTAGCTGCCTTAAAACCACAGAGGCACAGCTGAGATGTTGAAACAGATACAGTATGGCCCCCAAAGCCCAAGATATTTACTATTTGGTCTTTTATGAAAAAAAAAAAATTTATAGACCTCAGCTGTAACAGGTTTACCCAATACAGGGAGTTAAGAGGTAAAATGGCTAAGAAAGGAATAGTTCCTTTGTAATTCATGAGCATAGGTGTTTATCTTTTCCAAGTTATTTCTTTTTTTAATAATTTTTAATTTGAATATAGTTGATATGCAATGTTACATTAGTTTCAGGTATACAGTATAGTGATTTAACTTCTCCATGCATTATGGCTCTGTTCACTGTAAGTGTAGCTACCATCTGTCACCATACAACGTTATTACAATATCATTGACTATATTCCCTATGCTGTGCCTTTTAGTCCCATGACTTATTCAGTCCATAACTGGAAGCCTGTATCTCCCACTCCCCTTCACCCATTTTGCCCATCTTCCCACCCTTTTCCCTCTGGCAACCATCAGTTTGTTCTCTGTATTTATAGGTCTGGTTCTGTTTTTTGTTTGTTTGTTTATTCTTCATTTTGTTTTGTTTGCTTTGTCTTTTTGATTCCACGTATGAGTGAAATCATACAGTATTTGTCTTTCTCAGTCTGACTTGTTTCACTAAACATAATACCCTCCAGGTCCACCCATGTTGTCGCAAATGGCAAGATCTCATCCTTTTTTTATGGCTGCACCAAGTTATTTCTTGTTCAAACACTCCTCAGATTCTCTTTGGCACTGATGATAAATATTTCCATCATACAAATCACATTATGTTTAATGCTCTGCTCTCCTTGGTCTGTGTTACAGGATTACCTTTGCCATATGGCAGCCATCAGAGCTCTGAAATCTCTCAGAGCTCTGAAATCTCTAACTATGTTGCTTCTACCATTTTCATTTGCCATTTTTCTAAAACAGAAAATGTCCAACTTCCATAGTCTGTAGGAGTTTTCCATTTACTCTGCAGAAGCATGTTACATGAGGAGGAAATAAAGCCTACAGCTGATATGCATTAGAGCAACTTGCTTTATTTCTGGGAGTTAAAACCATTTTGTCAAATAACTTAAAATAACCTTGCTCCTTTGGCAGAAATTGGACTTCCAGCAGCTGATGGTAAAACTGTTATCTGGAGGAGGGAATGATCTGTACATTTATTGTACAACATTCACAATCATCAGCCCTGTTGCAAATGTGCCCCAAATCATTTTCCATAGTATATTTTTAAATCTTTCACTCACCTAGTGAGCTTTGTAAGTCAATCTGTGTGGAGAAACTTAAATTAGAGAAATTAAATAACCTCTTTTCTCCCCCCCACTTATTTTGACTTCCCATTAAACAATAACAGCAGTAATTTAATAAGCTACTTCTGGTACAGAGAAGATAGCCAGGAGGGATTCTGAACCACTGATGTTTCATGAGGACTCCACATTTTTCTGCACTTTGACTTAGGATCATGTGAGAGAATCTGGCTGGAAGAGGTGCGTTTCTGGGATGAGTTAGAAGTAATTAAGCAATGGACCAAAGAGAGCATGTGAAGGAGGAGCCAAGAACAGGATGAATTTGCAGGAAGGAGAGCAACACTGCAGATCCAAGTTAAGAGAGGTAAACAAAGGCATTTTGGGGACAGAGAAACAAAAATAACCATATGGCTGTTCATAGGAAGGAGTTTAGGTAAAAGCCATAAACACGGTGTTGTGAGTGGTGAACATGTTGAGTTTTTTGAGTCTAACTTAAATGAGATTTATTCCCATTAGCAAACACACCATTTGGGGAAATGCTGTAATGAAGAGCGAATTCTGATGGGCTCTCTGGCAAAAGACAGTCCTGGCACAGCTGGAGAGGAAGGAGGGAGGGCAGGAGTTCTGGCAAAAATCGCAATAAGGATTTCCTCCCACTGTAACTATCTTTTCCATCTCTTTATTTAAACTCAATAGCTTCATCTAGACCAGTGAGTGGTTCACAATTTGAATTGTGCAGCAACCTGCACATCACCTGTGGAACTGGCATATGTAAATATCTACATACCAATATGCCAACGTCTACCCCAGGCCACTCAGGTCCAAATTTTTGGTTGGGGGGAGGTCCAGGCAATCTTGCCATTTTAAAAAGTTCTCTAGGTAATTCTAATGTGCAGCCAGGGTTGAGAACTACTGATCTAAGCAACAGTTTTTCGATCTCAGTACTCTTCATTTTGGGCTGGTAATTCTTTGCTGTGCTGTGCATCTTAGGATGTTTAGCAGCATCCTTGGCCTCTGTCCACTAGGTGCCTAGGAGCACTCTTCTGCCCATCAAGTGGTGGCAACTAAAAATTTGTCCAAGCATTGGCAAATTCCCCTGGGGGGCAAAATTGCCTCCACTTGAGAACCACTGATCAGACCAAATAAAACCAGGAACAATCAGATAGGTGCTGTGAGCTGCCTTCCAATTCCTTTGTGGAAGAGATGATACCTTAAGTAAAACATCTGAATAAATCCAGTCACATTGAAAATTGGTGCAGCCACCATGGAAAACAGTGTGGAGGCTCCTCAAAAACAAAAAAATAGAACTACATATGATCCAGCAATTCCATCTTGGGCATATTATCCAAAGGAGATGAAATCAGGATCTAGAAGAGATATCTGCACTCCCATGTTCATTGCAGCACCATTCACAATAGCCAAGACATGGAAACAACTTAAGTATCCATCAGTGGATGAATGGATAAAGGAAATGTGGTATATATACAGTGGAATATTATTGTCATGAGAGAGAAAAAAAATCCTGCCATGTGCAACAACATGGATGGACTTTGAGGGCATTTTGCTAAGTAAAATAAGGTAAAGAAATACAAAGACCATATGATCTCACTGATATGTGATATCTAAAAAAGCCAAACTCATAGAAACAGAGTAAAATAGTGGTTTCTAGTTGCTGGGGGATGGGGAAAATGTGGAGATGTTGGTCAAAGGGTACATACAAACTTCTAGTTATAAGATGAATAAGTTCTGGGGATCTAATGTACAGCATAGTGGCTATAGTTAATAATACTATATTAAATACTTGAAAGTTGCAGAGTAGATCTTAAATGTTCTCAACACGTGTGCACATGTGCACACACACAAGTGGCAATTATGTGAAGTTATAGATATGTTAACTAACCTTATTGTGGTAATCATTTTGCAATATATATGTGTATCAAATCATCACATTGTACACTTTAAGTTTATATAATGTTATATGTCAATTATACCTCAACAAAGCTGGAAAAATTTTTTAAAAAAAATTCAGATACATTGAATAGTATGGATAATATGGACTCTGCATTTTCTCATATTTTTATATTAATCTGTACACACAAATATGGCTCCTTGACTTGAAGATATCCCCTTAGGCTTGGCTCATTTGAAGTAACAGGGTAGCTTGGGGTATGTGTGTACTTGGGAAAAAATTAATATTAAAATTAACATCATGCATTCTATTTTATTTATAGTGTTATACGTGTGTCTGGTATTAATACAGAACAAGAATGTCTAGTTATCTAACCCATGAATCAAGTGATCAACTCTGATATACTTTAAAAAGAAAGTGCAGCAGAGGCTGACCAATATGGGGATGGAAGACAGAATCCACACTCCACAAGGGTTTTAGGAAGCAAAATGGGACATCATGATAATGATGAAGAGTATGTGTCAAGCACTGGCTTAAACCTTTAATACAGTTTATCTTTTTAAAACATTCACAAGTAACCCTATGGAGATTAATACCATCTCTTGGTAAGAACTATGTGCATATTTGCATCCAGTTTGCTCTGTTTGCAAGACACTGTGGTATGAAGGGAAAGAAATCTTTTAAGTTAAAAAGACCTGGATTTGAATCCCAATTACACCAATTGCCAAATGTTTGCTCTTGGGTTGGTTGTTCATTTTGAGCCTCTGTTTCCTTATTTTTGAGATAAAATATCATGGCTACTATGTGTGTGAGAATTAGAAATCACACAGTAAGTTGCATAAATGTCTGGCAAGAGTTGACATAAAATACCACATTAGATTCCTCTCTTTCTCTCTTTTTCCTAAGTACTGATGGTTCTAGGTGCATTTTCCTCATTTAATCCTTACAACAGTTGGTGGGTTAACTATTATTACTTTATTTTACAATTGAGGAAACCAAGACTTAGAGGAATTTAATAACTTGTCTGAAGATGAGTGCTAAAATACAGAGTTAGAATGTGAACCCAGGCAAATACCAGAGTGAGAAAACTGAGTTAGAAAACTGTTTACCTATTAGGTTATATCCGTAAGTCCCCTTTAAACAGGCACATGGATACTTTTTGTTTGGATGTTGTGCTGCTGTTCACTACAGGATACTATGCAGAGAAAAATGGAAATAAGTAGGGAATTAAAGACCTTTCAAAATTACATCCTTTTATCAGTTATAGACTCTAAATATTATCAGAACTGAGTTTTTCATAGCCTCCTTTTTGACTTAGTTTTTAGTTTATTCAGTGGAAATCCTCTAGATCCACATTCTTTTTTGTTTTTAAGATTTATTTATTTGAGGGGGGAGGGGCAGAGGGAGAAGAAGAGGTAGAGAATCTCCAGCAGACTCCTTGCTGAGTGTGGAGCCTGACGAGGGGCTCGATCCCACATCCCCGAGCTGAAACCAAGAGTCAGAAGCTAAACCAACTGAGCTACCCAGGTGCCCCTAGATCCACGTTCTTATAACTTTTTTCTTGAGAAGGGTGGGAAGAACTCAATTTCCCCCCATTTTTCCTTTCTATAAAATTTCTTGTTAGTTCTCAAAGGAGAGAATAAGTATGAAATCACAGCAATTAAGAATAGAACCCATGCCCAAAGTCCCACTTTTTTTTTTTTTTTTAAAGATTTTATTTATTCATTTGAGAGAGAATGAGATAGAGAGAGAGCATGAGAGGGGGGAGGGTCAGAGGGAGAAGAAGACTCCCTGCTGAGCAGGGAGCCCGATGCGGGACTCGATCCCGGGACTCCAGGATCATGACCTGAGCCGAAGGCAGTCGCTTAACCAACTGAGCCACCCAGGCGCCCCGCAAAGTCCCACTTTTTCTTGATTTTTGCAAAAGGTAGATTTAGTTCAGGTGGGAGACTAATTTTCAGATCAGTGATACAATTAATCTAAGTCTTGGGAATAAGTCAAGATGCTGTGTAAAGAGAGAGTGACTCCCAAATAGATAATCATATCTCACCATGATTAGAGTTTATTAATTGGATATCATAAAACAAAAGGCAAGATAGCTAAAGAGTGTCACAAAACCCCAAAACAAACCCCAAATGAGAACAACTTTCCAGAAACTGCAAAGAAGCAAGCAGATTAAAAATAAAAAGAGAGGAAAGAGTAAAGATGCCAGGTTTTCATAGATTATCTCTATACTGTTTTATTAGCTATAATCAGGAAAACTGATAAGATGGTGCAGTATTTCTTTTCAATGACCTGGACAATCCATTCAATTACCATAGAACTTCCTTGCACCTCCTTCACTTGGTCCAACTGTAGTGATTACCACTGAACCATGTGCATGCTCCATTTTCTCACTTTTACTAGCAGTTTAAATTTCAATGTAAGCTCAGGTATTTGTTTTTGGTTTGATACATTCTGAGCTGATACATTCTGCCTGCACATTTTGAAAATAATACTATGGAAAATAATTGAAATAGACTCAATTAGTGATAGAAACTAGAGTATATGTGGTGGTATAATCTCTTAAAAATATCTTAAAAATAATGAAAGTAATTTCAATAGGTTTTTAAAAAGAAAATTTCTACATATCTATGTATCTCTCTTTTTTCAAAGATGAACATCGCAAAAATTAATAATAATTACCTTTGGGAAGAAGAACCAAAGGGGTAGGGGTGAGAGGATGAGAAGAACAGAGAAGAAATGCTTAATTTTTTAAAAAAAGATTTATTTATTTATTTGAGAGAGAGAGAGGGCAAGCAGGAGCAGGGGGAGGGGCAGAGGGAGAGAGAGAGAATCCTCAAATGGAGGCCAGTGTGGGGCTTGATCCCAAGACCTTGAGATCATGACCTGGGCTGAAATCAAGAGCCAGATGTTCAACTGACTGAGCCACCCAGGTGCCCCTACTTCATTTTTTTTAACTTTTCTTTATTGCTTGAATTTTTTGCCCACATATATGGATTAGTTTTTTTTTTTTAAGTTGACAGGACAGAATTATGGTGACCTTTTTTTTCTTTAAAATTTTCTGTATTAAAATAACTATTAAATATTGATATTATTTTAGGATTAAGCACAGGCTTTAAAAATCTTACATTTGCACATGAGAAAATCTGTCTGAACTTTACTTAAATTCATAGAATGTCTTAAGTTTAATTTTTTGTATGGTGTATCTATGGAAACAATAGAATATTTTATAATAACTACCATATCAACTGGAGAAGCATCAGATGACTTATTTGGCACAGTGATTGCACACCTGGCCCTTGCCCCTTAGTCCTAATCTTGTTCTTTTGCAGTTAACTGACAGCTTCATTAAATCATTCTTACTACCTTTATGTTTTGCACTACTGAACCTGGAGCTCCTGTTATCCGTTGATGTGCTAAGCATCTTATCAGCAAATCTGCTTTGCGCTGAGAAGAGTAAACACCATCATTAAATTTGTTATTTGCCCCACGTGGCAGGACTTCAAGCTCAAGAATGTCACACTGGAACCCATGCTTTTATAAGATACTGTATACCTGTGGAAATGACTTTCTGATGTTAACAGTTAGAAAAACCCATAACAACATTAAGAGATAGTTTTATCAATTATTTTGCAAAGTCTTTGGGTCTATGAAACAAGAATTTTCTCACAGTTGCTTAGAAGTGATCTGGCAGTGATGTATGATGGTTAAGAGTTTGGGCTCTGGGGTTAGACACACCTTGGCTCTGTTCTCTACTTACCACTTGGGAGCTATTTAACCTTGAACAATTTATTTAACCTCTCTGGACCTGAGATTCTTCATCTATAAAATGCTGATAATATTACCTTACTTTATAGTGTTGAACTGAAATTAAATGGACAATTAATTTAAAGCACTTAGTGCTCAATTATTATTGCTGTTAATATTTTCATTGTTCCACACTTTCCTCATATTTATTAAAACTGAGTTCATACAATGAGATTTGCCTAAAAGTGCCTCAAAATCTAAATGGCTTAAAACTCTAACGCTAATAACAATAATAATACTAGCTAACATTCATTGAATCCTTTCCAAGCACTTTTCTTACATTATCTTATTAAATTTTCCATAACATTGGACTTCTTCTGGCTAAGATGGACTAGCAAGGACATGATTTACCCTTCTGTCTGAAATAACTAAAAAATACCACAGCATACGAACAGTTCTCAAGACATTGTACATGAAGCAATGGAAGAGAGATATCTTTGAGAGATGGGAAACCATTGAGGTGAGCTCTGCAATTTTTCTACCTTACTGACTTGAGAACATTTCCATGCCATGATATAGGGAGGGGGAAATCTAGGTCTACCCCAAGAGACTTTTTTTTTTTTAAAGATTTATTTATTTATTTGAGAGAGAGAGAAAGAGAGAGAAAAAGAGACAGCAAGTGCAAGTGGGGTGGGGGGCAGAGGGAGAGAAGCTCAAGCAGACTCCCTGCTGAATGCAGAGCCCAAGGCAGGGCTTGATGCAGGGCTGATCTCATGACCCATGAGATCATGACCTGAGCCAAAACCAAGAGTCTGATGATTAACTGACTGAGCCACCCAGGTGCCCCTGCCCCAGGAAACTTCTTGAGTCCAGAAGACAAAGATGAGAGTCTGGAGAGATCAGGGTAGCTGGAATTCATGAGACAGAGTATTAGAGAGGAGAGGAAGGCACAGAGAACTCTGGAGATCTGCAGAGATTCCCCCTTGGGTATTTAGCAGAGTGCTAATTAACATATGCATATGAAGAAACCACTGAGGCACAGGAGAAAGACAAATCTGAATGCTCCGGAGGGAAGAATAGCTGGCTGTCACACAGGGCCAGAAATAGTGCTTGTTCCCATTAGCCAGACTGGAAACCTCAAAATTCATGAGCATTGGAAAGAACATTCAGAAGGGTCTTTCCCAGGGGTGGGGAATCATTAACCCTAGGCTAAACGCTGCTCTGGTTTTGCCCAACAAATGTTAAAAGCAAGGCCCAAAAAGATCAAACTGTGCATCTTGAAACAAAGTTCAAGGGTTTTTATTGACATGAAAAAGAAATCTAGCACCAGATGAGATAAAATTCACAAAGTTTGGCATCCAATAAAAAATTATCAGTCATATAGCAGGAAAGTAAAATTCATAAAAAGGAGAAAAATCCCTATATTAAAACTGTCCAGGTATTAGACATTATTAGAATTAGCAGACCTTGACATTGACACAGTTATTTATAACTGCACTTTATATGTTCAGAAACTAAAGGAAATATTGAATATGTTAAGTAGTGATATGAAATATATCTTTAAAAATCCAAATTGAACTTCTATTGATGGAAGCTCCAATGCCTGAGATGAAAGTATACAGGATGGAATTAAAGACAGCCTGGACACTGCCAATAAAAAGATTACTGAATTTCAAGACATAGAAGTACAAAATATCCAAAATGAAACACAGAGGGGAAAAATAAATAAATAAATAAATAATAATAATGATAATAATAAATTAGGAGTGCATTAGTGAGCTGTGTGACTACTTTAAGTCACCTACAATGCGTGCAATTAGGGTTCCTAAAAAGGGAGAAGCAGAAAAATATTTGAAAAAATAGAGGCTGAAAAATTTCTGATTGGATGATCCCACAGATGCAAGAAACTCAATGAACCCCAAGCACAAGAAATGTGAAATAATTATGCCAAAATACATCATAAATAAATTTTGCAAAACCAGTGACAGAGAAAAATCTTAAGAGCTGCCAGAGAACAAGATACATCATGTCTTGGGGAACACAGATAAGGATTGCAGCAGATTTCATGTTAGAAGTGATGCAAATGAGAAGACAGTAGAGTAACATCTTTAAAAAAAAAAAAACAAACCCTGCCAAATTAGAATTCTATACCCAGTATAAATATCTTTCATAAATAAAAAAGACTATTGTATTATAAGATTATGAAAGGAAGTCTTTCCGGTGGAAGGAAAATAATACCAAATATAAGTGTGGAGCTAAACAAGGAATATTTTAAACACCGTAGTTTAAGGCAGAAATTGTCAGGATAAAAAAAGCGAAACTCAACTATATGTTACCTACATTAAATGTACAAATGGATTAAAAGTAAGAGGATGGAATATAAGAAACATGCTAACAATAATTACAAGGAAGCTGAAGTGACTATATTAATGTCAAGTCAAAGTAAATTTCAGAGCAAAGATTTTTACAATACTACTATGAGGGAGGGTAGTATATTAGGGTTCTCCAGAGACATAGTACCAATAGGGTGTGAAATCTATCATCTATCTATCATCTATCTATCTATCTATCATCTATCTATCTATCTATCTATCTATCTATCTATCTATCTATCTATCATCTGTCTATCACCTTAAGAGAGATTCATTCTTATGAATTGGCTGACAAGATTTTGAGAGCTGGCAAGTCCAAAATCTGCAGGCAGGCCGGCAAGCTGAAGACCCAGGGAAAAAATTGGTGTTGTAGTCTTGAGAGTGAAGATAGTCAGGAGGCTGAATTCCTTCTTTCTTGGGGGGGGTCTGTCTTTTCTTTAAGGCTTTCAACTGATTGGATGAGGCCCACCCACATTATGAAGGGTAATCTGCTTGACTCAAAGTTTAAGTGTTAATCATTTCTTAAAAATATTTCACAGCAATATCTTGACTGGTAAATGAACAAACAACTGGGTACCACAACCTAGCCAAGTTGACACATAACATTAACCATCACAGGTGGGTAATATTTTTAGCCTAATTTTTTTATTGAAGTATAGTTAACATACACTGTTATACTAGCTTCAAGTGTACAACAATTGATTCAACAATTCTATACATTACATAGTACTCATCATGGTAAGCGTAGTTATTATCTGTCACCAAACATTATTATAATCTTATTGACTATATTCCCTATTCAATCCAAGTGTCCACTGATAGATGAATGGATAAGAGATGTGGTATATATACACAATGGAATATTAATCAACCATAAAAAAAATGAGATCTTGCCATTTGTGACAACATGGATGAACCTAGAAGATATTGTGCTAGGTGAAGTAAGTTGGTCAAAGAAAGACAAATAGCATATGACTTCACTTATATGTGGAATTTAGCCTCATTTTATTGAAAAAAGCTATGGCTTTAAGATGAGATAATCTGCTCATGGACACATGGCAAATAAGCAGCAGAACAGATTCAACTCAGGGAGGCTACCCCTAGAAAGTATATTCTTAATCAATATGCTAAACTGATAAATGTTAAATATTACAATATAGAATTATCTCCTCCTTTGATACAAACTTTATTTGACACCTTTGTTGAATCTCTATATATTACACAGTTGAGGGCTCACTGGTATTTCTTAGCTTAAATTTGTTAAGTGGGATCAGATTCTTCTACTATAAAATTTATTTCCAGATTATTCTGTCCTTAGCCCATGGATGAATGAAGCATAAAGGTGAACTCATGTTGATAAAAATATCTTACATTCATTATGTGTCTATTATGAATAGACACATTTTACATGTATTATATTATTTAATCTTAGAACATAGTAGGTGTTCTATAAACCTTATTTCCATTATAACACCAAATATTATGAGTAAATGGTCCATTTAGGAAAGTATTCCTTTTTACATATTATATTGAAAGATTTCTCTTGTGTATTTAATTTCATTAATAAAAATTATGTATGCTTGATATGTACAACATGATGATTTGATAGACATATACATATTGAAATGATTACTACAGTCAAGCTAAGTAACATATCTTCTCACATAGGTACCTTTTTTTTCTTTCTTGGTGATGAGAGCATCTGAAATCTACTCCCTGAAATCTACTCCCTTAGCAAATTTCCAGTACTCAATATAGCATTATTAACTATAGTCAACATGTGGTACATTAGATCTCTAGGTTACACTAGATTGTATTCATCCCATATAACTGCAACTCTGTGCCCTTTGACCAACATGTCCCTATTTCTCCCACCTTCCCACCGCTGGTTACTACCATTCTTTTCTCTGTCTTTATGTATTTCACTTTTTTTTTAGATTTCACACATAAGCAAGATCATTCTGTTATTTTCTTTTTGTGTCTGGTTTATTTCACTTAGCATAATATGCATAATATTTCACATAGCATAACAGCATGTTCATCCATGTTGCTGCAAATGGCAGGATCCCCCCTTTTTTTTTTGAAGGCTGAATAATATTCTATTGTATATTGTATATATATTATATATATGTATGTATATTGTATATATATATATCTTATAATTTCTTTATTCTTTCATCTGTTGATGGACACTTCCCTGTGTGTTCTGTTTGATTTTCTTTGTTTTTATTTTGAACAGTAAAAGAAATAATGAAATATTTTCAAACTTACTTCATGCAAATTTGAACTACAAGAATGTCATTTTGTTTTTCTCTCAACCACAGTTGTGCAGGTTTTCAAATGTCTGTGTGGAGCTCAACCAGTTTATTGTATCTTTATATCTTTCATGGTGTTGAGCCCCAAATAGTTAAACAGCAAAATTCCTGAGTTAATTCATGCAAAGAAAATGTTTAATAGCAAGTTACACAGGAAGAATAGTGGTGACCTTATCTTTTAATGTGTTACCCATTTTCAGTTCAGAGCCAAATTTGAAGATCCTCTTCCTGCCAAAAACAAGTGGGATAACCCCCTGTCCAACACACAGTAGAGCAGAATACTGCTCCTGCCGAACATAGGCAGCTAGCCAGAGAATAAAGAGAAAAGGACCTATTCAGTTATGCAAGAGAAAGCAGAAATAATTCCCGTGGAGAAAAGTAATTGGTTGCAGACATTTATTAGAAGTATAGGAAGGGTTATGAGAATTCTCATACTTAAAGTTAGCAGATAGAGAATGAGGCTGAAGATTTTCTGCAATTAGTAATAGGTATCTGATGCAAGGAAACAATCATCCCATTTCAGATTAGGTTGGGTCAGTAATGGAGTAAGGCCAGAATTAGCCAAAAGGGAATGAAGGAGCAAAATCCAGAGTAGGCTAGAATAGACAATGTTGTCTTAGTCAAAGCAGGTTAGGAGTTTTTCTAGTTCATTAGGTTAAATGTACAAGTTAATCTTCATTTATTTAATCATTCACCAAATATTTTCTGAGCACCTAATCTGTACCAGCCCCTGGATGACATGCTGGAGAGAAATGGAACAAAATAGATATGGTCTTTCCTTTTTGCAGATTATAGGCTAATGAAGGAGGCAAATTAAGGAAATAATCAAAATATAAATGTGAAATCACACTGTGAAAAGTCCTCCCATCATAGGACATTCAGTCCTGTTGGCCCCTCCACCTGGAAACATGTTCTCCCTTTCATCCTTTTCATGTGTTTGCTCAACTCTTGCCTTCCAAATAAAGCCCTCCCCGATCATCCTGTTAATATTAAACTGCCACCCCAACTGCCTTCACTGGCACTCCCAATCCCTTTGCCCTACACCTTTTTTTTCATAGACTTTATCATCTCTTAACATACTAATTTACACATTTATTGGTACTGTGTCTCTACTGCTAGAATATAAGTTTCTTAAGAGCAGGGACCTCTGTTTGTTTTATTCATATTCCAAGTACCTAGAACAGTATCTGACACATAGGAGGTGCTCAGTATTAAGTGAATAAATGAAGCTATGAGAGTCTATCAAAACAGTGGTCAAAGTGGTTATAAATTGCTATAGTGGACTTAACTCCATTGTAAAATGTATATTGTTTTCATATAATTGACTCAGATTTTTCTGTTTTCTCAAATTAATTCATGAAGTCCCAAGAGTTATTAAAAGGAAAGAAAGAACACAAGAAGGTGGCAAGTCCTCTTGCTCTTCATTTTAATTCTGATACTAAGATTGTGCCAACCAGGAGAGTAACATCCTTGCAGAATGTTGCCTTAATGTGATTTATTTTTATCTGATCTATTTGTATACACACTTAACATGATATACCCAGACATGTGTGACATGGGTTAGCATGCATTATTTTCATGACATATCACAGTACTTTCTTGGCTTCTGATTTCTCAAATCTTTTCCATTCTTTGTCTTTAAACATATATAATTTTATTGCAATGCTTACTTACTTGATCCTCTCCATGATTATTTTCACAAAAACTGTAATTTATGTAACATTTCCATGGTTTACAGAGAAGAATAATTGAGATTATTATTGTCCTGGAGAATCTAGGTTACATGGCTACAATCCCTGCAAGGGGTCTTCAGCATACAGTGAAGCACTGATTATGTGCCAGCATCTGGAGATTTAAAAATGAGAGGACACAGAGGATCTTCAAGGAGTTGCTTGGCTCTATTAGCCTTGGAATTGAGTCATTAGAGATGGTTCACTGCAGCCTAAATTCTGGGCCAATCATGTGTAAGTGTTGTCATAATTTAAAGAGCCGATGGAGCTAAAATTTTCTTGTTAATGGTGTTTTTTCCCCCCCTCTTTTTCTAGTGGCCCCCTCAGAACTTATCAGAATTCTCTGTAGAAACCAAATCTATGTGTAACTAGCTAACTTTATTCACAAATCTGGGGGTTCATTGTGATGGGTTTCATTAGAAACCTCTGTCCTCCACCCTCAGACAATTAATAAGGAAGTCTTCTAGTCTTAGATGCAAGTAGAGTTGTCATTGTTCCGAGAAGCTTTTTAGGTTCAGTGGTTCAGCATGGTTGGGGCACATGGGGGTGTATGGTACTAGAGGAATGGAAGACAATGAAAGAAGAATGAAAGGCAAGGTGACAAGGAGTCAGATCAGAAGGGAAGGTCATTCTACGTTGGGAAGTCTGAACTTCATCCTGAGGGCATAAGCGTTCTATTTCTTTATTTTTAAATCAGGGAAATGGTATAATCAGATTAGCGTATGTGGAGAATCACTATGGATTCAGTATGAAGAGAGGACTGGCAGGATGGCAGGATGAGATCCAGGACAATCTACTTGAGCGAAGATGGTGACCTGGAATTAGACAAATGGCAATGGAGAGGAGGTCTAGAAATGGCCTTGAGGTGGGGTGGGCAGAAGAACTGGAGAAGGAACAACAAGAGATGAACCCATATTTCTGGCTTACACATGTGTCACTCTGAGGACGAGCACCTCGTTCGGGAAAAGGGGATGAATTCATCTGTGGACATACTGAGTTTTGCTACCCGTGGGCCATCAAAAATATTACCTGTTTAAACAGTTAGGTATGTGTCTCTGGAGCTCAAGAGAGATATGACGATGGAGGCAAAGATTTGGCATTTATTAGCACTTAGATGTAAATTAGAGCTGTAGTTGTAAATAAGATTTACCAGGGAGAAGGTGTGGAATGAGAAGAAAAGAGAGACAATACGGTGGTTTACTACTACAGGGATATGCAGAGAATAAGATCCTGTAAATGACACCGAGATGGAGTTGCCAGAGAGAAAGAGGAAAACCACATTCATAAGTGATGGACCATGGTAGCTTCTATCATCTATGTGGATCCTGAAGCTCTCCAGGGCCAGAGCAGAGTGGGGATGAAGACAGTTACTGCTTGGTCTTTAATGATCAGGTGACAGGAGATGATGTGACTGATAGTGACTAGGAGGGGAGAGTGACTAGATGACAGGATGCCACATCCTTCACAGTGATAAGAACAGCGTTTGGAATGGGAGAGAATGAGAAATCTTCCTTTGAGAAGGTTGCAGGAGAAACAAGATTTTGAGAGGAGTGCAGCAGACTGAATGTTTGTGTTCCCCAGAATTCAAATGTTGAAACGTAATCCCCAGTGTGACTGTGTTAGGAGGTGGGGCCTTTGGGATGTGATTAGGTCATAAGGGTGGAGCCCTCATGAGTGCAATCAGGGCCCGCATAAAGGACGCACCAGAGGGCTCCCTCACTTCTGCTAACACACGGCAAGACACCGTCTATGAATCAGGAAGCAGGTCCTTGCAGGAGAATCCCCAACACTTTGATCTTGGACTTAGCCTCCAAAACGGTGAGAAATAGAGTTCTGTTGTTTACAAGCCATCCAGTCTATAGTACTCTAGCAGCCTGAAATGGCTGAAACAAGTTTAACTTATGGCAGGAGAGGGATGAAGGAAACAGTGAAAAGCCTGTGGATATAAAGGGATTTTATAACTCAACTGAGGATTCTAGAGGGCACAGTGGAAAGGTTTGGGACCGAGGAGAGCAATGGTGGCTGTGTTCGGGGAAAGCAGCACAGAGTATTATGAGCTGGTGATATGGTTAAAGATAGCAAATAAGAAGGCTTTCCTTGGGTGCTAGGAAAGACAGCAGAGATTTGAGGTGGGTGGGCTTAACTGTTAGGTTTCTTAGAAGTCATCTTTGGCAGGGCGCCTGGGTGGCTCAGTCGTTAAGCGTCTGCCTTCGGCTCAGGTCATGATTCCAGGTCCTGGGATCAAGCCCCGCATCGGGCTCCTTGCTCGGCGGGAAGCCTGCTTCTCCCGCTCCCCCTGCCTGTGTTCCCTCTCTCGCTGCGTCTCTCTGTCAAATAAATAAATAAAATCTTTAAAAAAAGAAATCATCTTTGGCCAAAAGATGGCCCTAGTTTTTGATGGATGAGTAGATCTTGAAGCAGAATAAGTGACCCAAGGTCTGAAGTGACGGCATGTGTTATGTGAGTTACACAATTTTCTGCAGGTGGCCAAGCATATTGGGTTCTATGTGCTAAACTTTGTTCTATATGAAACAGTCTTCACTCCCATTTTCAGATCACAGTTTGAGACCTGAAGCCTCTTTGGTTCCCAAATCATACTTATATTCCTCCTTATAAATGTTCCTACAGCATTATATAATTTCCTGATCATAGCACTGGCTAAAGTATAGTATTGCCAGTTTATATAGCTAGATCCCCCATTAGGCCATACTCTTTTAAAGGGCAAGAACTTTCTGACCTACTGTATTTCCAGAAACTTGGCTACACACACACACACACACACACACTCACAGTGTGTGGGTAGGGCTGGTATATCCTGTGGGTTTTGTACCTTCTGTCTGAGGAAATGGTTTCTGCCTGTACTCAGGGGAGGGGCTGCTCTGTTTTAGGATGGAGCTTTCCCGCCTTCAGTGTACAGGGGGATGAGTGGCAACAGAGTGCTTGTTATCAGCTCACACCGATTATGGCCGAAAGAGGGCAGCAGAGAGTCACAGACCAGAGGCGATTTGACGTGGTACAGAGAAGGGTGTGAGAGAATACAAAATCCGGAGAGTTTGGGATGCCAGGGTTAAGGTGGTGCTCTTTACAGAAGTTAGAACAATGAGGGGAGGTTTAGCAGGGAGAGAGTTGGTAAATCCCTAAGTCTAAAGAAGATATTTAAAAAGACTCAAACCCAGGGGATGAAGCGGGAAGTAGTGAGGTATTTCCTTCTTGGTTAGAAGGCAATTTGAACTAATTGTGTTTTTACTGAGAAGAACATCCTTTGATGTTGGGGTGTTGACCTATTTTTATTGATTTTGAGAGGGGTTCTCTGTGCCTCCTGGATTTTGATGCCTGTTTCCTTCCCCAAATTAGGGAAGTTCTCTGCTATAATTTGCTCCAATATGCCTTCTGCCCCTCTCTCTCTTTCTTCTTCTTCTGGGACCCAATTATTCTAATGTTGTTTCATCTTATGGTATCGCTTATCTCTCGAATTCTGCCCTCGTGATCCAGTAGTTGTTTATCTCTTTTTCTCAGCTTCTTTATTTTTCATCATTTGGGTTAGCCTGATGATGGGTATTAAAGAGGGCACGTTCTGCATGGAGCACTGGGTGTGATACGCAAATAATGAATCATGGAACACTACATCAAAAACTAATGATGTAATGTATGGTGATTAACATAACATAGTAATAAAAAAAAAAAGAAGAAGAACATCCTTTGAAACCCAGACCAGACTCTGGAAGTGAGGCCTCTCAGTCCTAGGAAGGAGTGAAGGGATGGAGAGGCTTCACTGAGTGAAGGGAAGCCACAGATGTCCAAGAGAGATGCTTCTAGTAAATGCTCTTAGAGGCAGATCAGGTCCATCTGTTCTGAATAGCCCAAAGGGAGAAAAGTGGGACTAATGAGTAGGAATGAAAGGGAGACTGATTTCCATTTAAAATGAGAACTTTCTTCTCTAGCCTTGTCTCATGCCACTCTCCCTCCTTGTCTGCCAGGCCAGAGCCACACTAGCTCTGTTTCTGTTCCTTAAGCATACCCAGACATTTCGGGCCGCCTCACTACCAACACAGTTGTATTTTCATCATCCCTAAGATCTTAACTGTTATTTCCCAAGAAACTCCCTCTCTGACTATCCTCTGCTATTCTCTATCATAGCCTTGTGCTCCCTCCCTTTTGAGCCCATTACTACTTACCAGTAGGCATCATTAATTTCTCTCTTGGTTATTGTCTGTCTTCCCCTGAGGGGCAAGGGCCATGAGTGTTTGACTCCCACAACACAACAATTGTGTAACCAGCACCTCGTATAATACCCAACTGATGGGCAGTAGTTTAAGAAACATTGGCTGGGCACATACACTGAATAGGTTGCCTTTGGAGGGAGGGAGTTGCCCATCACAGAATGTATTTGAAATGAACTAGACATAACTGTTGGCTGAGATGTTGTATACAGGATTCCAGGATCAGATGGATTTTTACATAAAAATGACATTTGAAGATCCTTTCTGTCATTCTATTCTATTATTCCAAGAAATGAAGAGTGTAAAATTAATGACTCTAAAATGAAGGCAATAATAAGCCCATTGCTCATCAATATGAAAAGGAAAGAAAATAAATGTGGCTGATTAGAGAGTAATGAAGATCTTGCCAAACCATTAATAAAAATGTAATTTGTAAGAAATCTGGACCTTAAGTAAGTCAGACTGGGATAAGTTCCTAGGGAAATACTTAGGGACTAATACAAAGACAGATCCATTGTAACTACCTACTATTCTCTTTGTGTCTTTAATAACTAGCACAGTATATGGCATATAGTAAATGAACAATAAATATTTGCTGAATAAGGGGTGCCTGGGTGGCTCAGTCGTTATGTGTCTGCCTTCAGCTCAGGTCATGATCCTGGGGTCCTGGGATCGAGCCCCGCATCGGGCTCCCTGCTCCGCGGAGAGCCTGCTTCTCCCTCTCACACTCCCCTTGCTTGTGTTCTCTCTCTCACTGTGTCTCTCTCTGTCAAATAAATAAATGGGATCTTTAAAAAATATATATATTAAAAAAAATTTGCTGAATAAATAAATAAGGGAACTTTTAGAAACCATACCACAGTACTCTTTCATAAAAATGTACAGTCTGCATTGGATCTTTGCTTGCTTGGTATGATTTGCCCATTTACACCTTAACACCTTCCAACAGGTAATATACTTATGACATGTCATTAAATGAAGAGAAAATGATGCCTCCACGAAGACAGTCACGTTCCTCACTGCTGAGTGTTGATGTAGGACCAAATTATTGCTAAAAACACTTTCAGTTTTCTGAAATTGCCTGTGAGGTGCTGTTATATTTTTGTCAAAATTGACATTTAAATAAAGGCAATAACAACTAATGCTCATTAAGATAGTAGACCTGATTTGGATAATTAACGTTTCTTCAAGTTTTTTTAGCACACTTATATCACTGAGTATCAAATATTAACACCGATTAAACATGTACTTATTTTCATATTAACTATTGTGGTGGACAGACTTTAAGGTAACCTCCATGATCCCCAACTTTTAGTGTTCATGTGCTTGTGTGATCCCTGCCCCTTGAGTGTGGGTGGGATCTGTGACTTGTTTCTAACTAACAGAATAGGACAAAGGTGATAGGATGTCACTGATTGTTACAATATATAAGATGCCATCTTGCTAGTAGACTTGCTCCAGGGCCTATTAGTACCAAACTACTTAATAAACAGAAATGTTCAGTGTTTCTTTTGACTTAGGGGGTGACATTTTTTCAGAAGACACTAAGGGTGTTAGGAATTGAGAAAATTTGGAAACTTCACACAGTGCTTAGATAACAACCCTTCACAATGACCCTTTAGGATTTGTATCTCTAATAACATACTTTGTAAACAAACAGATTAATCTTCTGGCCATTTGAAAATTATAAGGTTTGTTGTTGACTAAGTGTCTGGGGATACTATTAAAAATGTCACCACTGGTAGCAAAAGTAGACAAATGGGACTACATCAAACTTAAAAACTTTTGGGCATCAGAGGACACATCAACAGAGTGAAAAAGCAACCTACAGAATGGGAGAAAATATTTACATATTATATATCTGATAAGGAGTTAATATCCAAATACACCAAGAACTCTTACACCACAAAAACAAAACAAAAAAATCAGATAACCTGATTATAAATACATATTTTCTAGGAAATTGGGTTGAAAATTGCTTGTCTGTCTTCCAGCTGTAGATTTTGAGAATAGAACCCAACTGTCACGTAAATAATAAAGTGATTGAAGCTGAAGGCAAAATGCAAAATTTCTCTAATGACAAGAATTAAATTTAATCTTATCTTGCTTGAAGATGACTAAAGAGAAAAATATAAACATATGAATGAATAAAGCAGAACAAAAGAAAGGGAACAACATCCTGAAGACTCAGACAAACGTATACTTCTGAAAACTCGTACTGTGGGACAGAGACGATTGTTTGGTGTTTCCAGTATGATGCAAGAATATAGGGTCAAGAAAAAAAAGAAGTCAAAATGGTAAATAGGTTTAGATAAAAATAGAGATTGAGGAAATAAGGAATGTTTATCTAGGATTTAAAACTATAATGCATTATTTAAAAACAAAACGAACTAAAATGCATTATTGACAAGAAAAAGCAAGATAAACAACATGAAAAAAATCATATCAATCATGGGTGGATAAAACTGAAACACTCTACCTGAAGGCAGACACGAAGAAAAAGAGTTAACAGCAATGAGAGCCAATGAGTGGAGAGGAGCAGAAACAAAGTTCAAATTGGAATATGTAAATCATTCAGATAAACATCAACATATTCAACTTTCATATTTGAAGATAAATACCATGTAGCTTGCTGCTCACTTTTTACCCAGTGCCTTGGAGAGTTCAAATAATCATTTGTTGAAGAAAATGGAATAACTTAAACAAATTAGTTAGTTGAAATTATTAAAGAAAAACATTTCTAATTTAATAGACAACTAGCAAACTTTGTGTGCTACAGAGAATATATTTTCTTTTTAAAATTCCATAGAACATGTGCAAACCTTTCCTTAAATTAGGCTATAAAAGGCATCAATTAACTCTCCAAACCAGCAAATGAAAGGTCGTATTCTCTGATCAAAATGGGCTAAAATTTGAAATTAATGTAAGTTAATATACCCCCCATGTAAACTCAAACTTACTTTTGTGGGAATTGAAAAAAAAGACATTCTCAATAAGCATTGGGCCAAAATTAAAGTCAAGTGATGGCTGAAGACTACTTAGAACAGTTGCAGAGAAATTCTTTAAGAGATATGCAAAGCTATAATAATTTAAAAAGTATGGTATTGGCCTGATGATAATCAGATAGGTCAATGAATCCAAATGAACCTAGGTACAGAAAACAGAATAAGTAAAAAATGTTTTGTATGACAGAAAAGTAAACATAATAGGCACTCAGTAACATCTGAATGGATGAATCACTAGCTTTTCAAATCAGTGGGATTATTAAACAGATATTATTTTAATAATTGATAAACATTTTGGAATTAAGATAAAGTTAGTTCTCTATCTCAGATTCCATATCAGAATAAAGTCAGTATGAATAGGGTTAAGAGAAAAAAATGAAAGTATAGAAAAATAGAAGAAAATAGTGTTGAATATATTTCTAATTTTAGGGTAGGAAAAGATTCTCCAAACATAAAATCAAAGGAAAGAACATTATAATGAGATTTTACTAAAAATATCTGAACAATAAATATATATGCCTACTGGAGGTCACATGTCAACCTGGCTTTAAGTATCTTGGGTATTTTGTGAGAGTTTAATATCTTTAATATAAAAAACAGTGATAGAAATCAATACGAGAAATACAAATGCCCCAATAGAGAAATAGGTCAAGAACATGAGCAAAAAATTCACAAGCAGAAAACTAGCCAATAAAATATGGGAAAAATATTCAACTCCAAGAACAACCAAAGTAAAATAAATAGAAGCATGTTATCAGCTTTAAATTTTCAAATGTGTATGCTTTGAAAAATGGTAATGCCTAGTTTGGGCTAGGGTGCAATTATGACTTCTCTGGAGGGAAGTGATGCAATATGCCAGAGGAGCCTTAACATCCTTGCACTTTTTGACTGGGTAATTTCTCCTCTAGGAATATATTCTTAGAACATCTAAAGAGATCCACCAAAGGATTTACATACAGGAATCTTTGTTGAGGCATGATTTATAATATTGAAATATTCAAAACAAACTCAATGTCTTCCCATAAAGAGTTGAATGAAGTATTGTGCAATTATTAAAATCATGTTTAATAATACTATTTAATGACATATTTAAGTGCTCAAGATATATTGTTAAATGGAAAATGTAAGTTATAAACATATTTACAGAATGTCTAATTTTATTTATTTTTTATTTTTTTTATTTTTTAAAGATTTTATTTATTTATTTGACAGAGAGAGCGAGAGAGCACAAGCAGGGGGAACAGTAGAAGGAGAGGGAGAAGCAGGCTCCCCGCCAAGCAGGGAGCCCGATGCGGGGCTCGATCCCAGGACCCTGAGATCATGACCTGAGCCGAAGGCAGATGCTTAACCATCTGAGCCACCCAGGCGCCCAGAATGTCTAATTTTAAATAACAACTTTCAGGGCGCCTGGGTGGCTCAGTCAGTTGAGCGACTAACTCTTGGTTTTGGCTCAGGTCATGATCTCAGGGTCCTGGGATCAAGCCCTGTGTCAAGCTCCGTGCTCAATGGGGAATCTGCTTGAGATTCTCTCTCTCCCTCTCCCTCTCCCCCTCTCCCACTCCTGCTTGCTCTCTCTCAAATAAATAAATAAATCTTTAAAAAAATTACAACATTCTATTCTTTTTATGGAAAAAAAGACTGAAAGGTGTTATTAATGAATATCTTTGATCTTTGTGAGAGTCATCTGAGAAACTGCAAATAATTTTTATTTTGCTATATTTTCCAAATTTAGTAAAATATAAACATACTTATTGTATATGTAGAAAAACAGGAAATGACATTTAGTAAAGAAAAGCCATGTGTCTTTCAGATAAAACCTCTGAGTTTAAAAAATGAAGTTATGGGAGATAATGAAGGTATTTTGAAGATGCTTAGTGAAAACACTGTTTAATATTCCACTATTGACTGTACTCTGAAAATTCTAGCTGCTATAAGCAGAAAAATGTCACCAGAGAATCACATTTGGTGAGGAACTATCAACTGAGAATGTTACTGGACATAATTGCATAATGCCTTGCCAATATGTTATTGTTGCTTTGCAGGGCACTATGGTTTTTCTTCAACTGTTCTTCAAAACCTCCCACTTTTGGTGTCTTAGAGAATCTTGGACAGTCAGAAATGGAAGGAACCTTGGATCGTTTGGTTTGATTATTTATGTTTCGCATATGGGAACACAGGGACATTATATGATCTCCCCACTGAATGGAAGCCAGAAGGCAGTGGTAGTCTTTTATTCATTGCTTCTTCTATAATGTGCTATGTACATATATCTGAAGACAATTCTACAAACTTTTTGAAAAGCTTTTACAGTTTAATTTTTTTTAGATGGGGAGGTAAATTCCTTGTGGTTAGAAAGGAATATTAGACATTTTGGCCTCATGGTCCATGTGCAAATTTTAAGTGTACAAACATATGGCACACCCACTTACTTAGGACCTCTACACAAGATGCACTGGTCTACCTGAGCATAGGTCTTTGGGTTCCTGAAACCAATACTGACGTGTGTGTGATTGTGTGTGTGTGTATGGGGGGTGGGCAGTGGGGGCTTCTTTACACCAATAAGCAATTGTCAGACACCAGATGGGTGTCCTACAATTTAGCTTGACTGTGACACTATCTACCTAGAGATAGCATCAGATCCCACATGTTAAGGGTTCAGTCCCACAAGACTCCCCTCCTCCCACATCGACTTCAGATGCCAGCTGCAAGCCTAGGTCGTTACAGAGCCCCTGTATATCTGACCCACTGGCTATAAATCAGAGGTATCCATGACCCCTTCCATGGGTTTGATTAATTTAATAGAGAGGCTCACAGAACTCAGAGAAACATTTTACTTACTGGATCACCAGTTTATTATGAAAGGCTATAACTCAGGAACAGTCAGATGGAAGAGATGTATAGGGCAAGGTATGGGAAAAGATGTGCAGCTTCCATGCCCTCTCAAAGAGCACCATTGTCTCCAAATCTCCATGTGTTCACCGACCCAGAAGCTCTCTGAACTCAGTCCTTTTGGGTATTTATGGAGGCTTCTTACATAGGCATGATTGATTAATCACTGGCCATTAATGACTGATCCACTTTGTTGGGTCCTCTGGCAACTGGCCTCTAGCCTTAGGTGCTTTCCAAAAGTCACCTCAGTAATACAACAAAAGACATCTTTATCACTCTAATCACTTAGGAAATTCCAAGGGTTTTAGGAGTTTTGTGCCAGAAATGGGGATGAAGACCAAATATATATTTCCATTATAAATCACAGTATTACAATAGGCATTTATTTGTGGCACAGGAATGGGGAAGAATATTAGATCTTTAATATTGTACAAATTGCAGAGAATTCCCAGTCTTTAGCTGTAATTTCTCAACTATAAAATTTTAAGTGCAGTTCTCATCAATTCTTTATTTAACCCCTTAGCTCTTTTCATTAGAAAGTGAGGAGTTTAATTTTCCTGTGATACAAGCTTTGAAACATTCTGGCTGAAGTTACCTTTGGCCCAGAGTGGTTTCTGTCTCTTCTCTTGTGGTTTATCAGGACCAGATAGGCTGTGCTAGCTTTTGATTGAATGACAATAGCCTCTAGTTGAGTACTGGAAAATGTTTTGCATTTGATGCAAAAGATATTGGCTTCATATTCTTTCCTATTTTATGTTATTAAATATCACCCTCAGCCTTAGAAATCCTGGAATTTAACTTAAATTATGCATGTGTAAAAAATGACTCTTTTTAAATTAAGTTATTAAATTTAAATTATTCACGATGTATAAACTATATATGTCCCCTAACTGCTAATGTGGTGAACATCTTTTAGTAAATATACCAAATGAAAGTATTAAGAAAGCAAACAAATGAAATTCATATGAAATTCAGAAAGCAAGGTGTGGTGATTTTGCAGGTTCATGATGTTGCGATGTCCACTGGGGATTGTGACTGCAGGTTAGACCATTTAGAGATATGGTCTAGTGGTTGACTCATCACATTCCAGGGTCTAGTCTTGAGCTTTGCAAGGCCAGAAATTTGATCTTGTCACAACTCTGAGACAATTAGACCCTAGGAAATTGTTTCATTTCAATAAAGACAGAGAGATGTATAAACTAGAATATCAATTTACTCACGTGTAATGAAAAAATATAACCATAGCTAGGATTGAATTACTCTTGTTAGCAGATCAGCATTTTCTTTCCCTGTAGGCAATAGACAAAGGCTACAACATTTAATCAGAAACCTCATTTGATGAAAATAGATTTGTTTAATTTTAGGGAGTGCCTCTCCTAAATTAAGGAGAGACTAAACTAAGACTATAGTTTTACCCCTTAGAGGATAGATACCTATTGAATCTACTGGCCTATAGTTTCCATCCCCTGAATATGCAATCACTGTTTTTTATAACTAGTCCCTCTCTTTCTGTAGGCTATCATGTCTACTTTCTATATTCCATATTTTATATATATATATATATATACACACACACACACACATATATATATATTCTTAAAGAATTTATTTGTTTGACAGAGAGAAAGGGCAAGCACAAGCGGTGGGGGGAGGGAGTGGTGGTGGGCAGAAGGAGAGGGAGAAGCAGGCTCCCAGCAGAGCAGGGAGCCTCACGTGGGGCTTGATCCCAGGACCCTGAGATCATGACCTGAGCCGAAGGCAGATGCTTAACCGACTGAGCACCCAGGTGCAACTCCAGATTATATTTTTTAAACTTTGATGTTCCATACTCTAGCACTAGATATACTTGTATAGTCTCACTTCGACATGGGTCACAACCGTACAAATTATTGCCTAAGTAAATGTTTTGAACTTAATCTTCTGAGATAGTCCACTATGTACTTTATATAAACTTGCTACAAAAACAAATTATGTTTTCTAAATCCAACTAAGTTCTCAAATATGGTTGTATCTATAGTTTTAGGTTGACTTGCACTTCACTGTGTGAGTTTTCCATTCTTACTTTAAGTCCCCTTGCAACTATTTCTGAAGGAAATGCGGCACTTCTGGAGATGCCCATCAATGTGTATACTGTAGTTACCTGGGCCTGATGTCCCTGGCACGGCTTCCTGCCCTGAGAAAGCAATCTTCAGCCTGCTGTATGTATTAGCCTTCACTGCAGGCAGCTCCGTGCCCCGTTGCTACAAGAGCTATGGCTAATAAGCCGCATTGTCACAGAAACAGGAGCAAAAATCATGGGGTTAAAAGAGATCGTGATCATGGTCAACACCAAAATAAGAAACTTCTGGGTAAAGTCAGACTGAGAAAATGGGTCACCAGGGGTCAAGAAACTAGGTGACAACCAAAAGAGTTTGCCTTAGAAAAGAAGAGGATTTTGGAGGTGGATAGAGAAAAGAGGAGAGAAGACAGAGAATGGAAGTTTCGGTATTGCAGTAGGAGGCTAGAGCAGAGCCGATGTTAGCTTGAGAATGCCAGCGGAGGTGAATTAGGAAAAGGTCCTCCCTCCTTCCTGGCAGAGGCAACCCCTTCCCAGGGCGCATGACTTAAAGAGATCCGAGGCTGGATTCTTTTGTCTTCGCACCCCGTGACCGAATGCATTTATGCAGGGCACAAATTACACAACTGTTAAAGAACTGATGATATTTAACAAGAATATTGAAAGATGATGTAATTAAGGGAAACTGGATGTTCTCAAGAATTTAAACTTTTTTGGTGCTTATCACTAAGTTATTTATCTAGTAGCAAGAAATTCTTCTGAGTTGCCAGTTTAAAAAAGAAAGAAGGGAAGTGGGTTGTTAAAGATTTTATTTATTTATTTATTTGAGAGAGAGAGAGAGTAGGGGGAGGGGCAGAGGGAGAGGGAGAGGAGGAGCATCTCAAGCAGACTCTGTGCTAAGCATGGAGCCTGATGCAGGGCTCCATCTCATGACCCTGAGATCATGACCTGAGCGGAAATTAAGAGTCAGATGCTTAACCAACTGAGCCACCCAGGTGCCCTGGGAAGGGGGTTTTTAATACTACAAGTAGATTAAATTAGTGCTGGTTTTCTGGTTTATGTTGTATTAATCTAGTGATTCTCACTCCCAAGTGAATCAGACTAGGAGGACCCACTCAGGGAATACCATCTTACAGCATTTCAAGCTCTATTTAGGCTCTATTTTCATAACTGTGAGTTCCTCTCTCTTTTTCAACTTGGAGTATGCTTGTCAACCACATCCAAGAGGTTACTATTACATGAAATCAGCAATGCCTGATCTCTGTGCAATAGTATTCCTGGACAATATTGCTCTTCCAATATCTGTGGCTTGTGCTATGTTTAGGTCATGATTAAATTAATTGTTTTCCCCCTGAAAACCACTTGAAATGGAGCTTCTGGATTATTTCTCCCTAGTTTTCAGTTCCTATAAAATGGACTGCTTTGGATTTAATCCTACCAAGAAATAGGATAAATGTCCTAGGAAAATACAACAACTTCTTGGTTCTGTCACTTCCTTAACATTTCCTAACATGTGTGTCTGTATATTTTGTATATATATGCATGGATAATATGTTTGTATATATATACACATAAGGTGTAAATATGTATGCATGTATATATATGCATATGTATGTATATAGTCATATTTGCTATATAGATTCCAGAAATTTAAAAAATATGAAGCTTCTCACCTCTCTATAGGTTGTTGGTGCCTTAGAGGGAATTAGTATCACTGCTTTGCAAATTCAAACTGTGAACATTTTCATTTGAGGTGAAATCCAGAGTCAGCTTTCGGCAGTGTGTGCTAGAGGTGTGGAACAATGGGGGAGGCCCTGGAGGGAACATGGCAATGTAAGGATTTTAGTATAGATGCATGAAAATAATAGAGTCATGAACCTTGGCAGAAAAACAACTACTTCACTTTTCTAGCAAACTGATTTTCTGGACTCATCTTAAATCTGTATCTAAAATTGTTATGGTCATTTTTAGGCTGCCTGAACTCCCTCGCACATCCCCTTCCCCCAATTTTTCTCCAGCTAAATCCCACTTCTCAGATTTGGACTGTATCTCCTTTTTTTCTTTGCAGTTGGTTTATCATCTACTCCACGCCTTGGGCGTTGCTTCCCCAGGATATGGCTATGAAGTGGAACGGTCTCCCATCTCCCCAGCCTTCCCAGTGGTCCTCTCCACTCAACTGACTTTGCTATCACACACCAAGATGGCAACTAGAAATGGCTGTTTTTAATGGCTTAGCTGCTAATCATACAAAAAAGGAAAAATAAAAAAGTAACACATGTGAAGAAGATATACATTTTTGAAATCTTAAAAAGTACCTATAGGCCTAGTCCTTCATCCTGAGACGGCACCTGGTGGACTAGATGAGCAGAGCACCTGATGTCTTATTTCCAAGCATTGGGCAACTCACAGCACATTGCCTTCCTGCCACCAGCTACAGTGATTTATTTATTTTTATTTTTTATTTTATTGTATTTCTTTATTTATTTTTGGCAAACTCTCCCCTGGACATCAACAACAATGACAACAATGACAACAAAAATGTAAAGATAGCCATTATTTTTTGATGTAATCAAATGAGTTTTACTGCTGATAAACTGGTATCTTACTTCTTTAGACTTAGGCAGTAAGAGACATGCTTTTCCATGTATTGACTTATTCTTGCTTCTTCCTTTTCTTTCTATGTCTGGAACTGGACTTCAGGAATAGTGACTTTTGCTTTGAATAGAACAGTTGAAACAACCTGAACTTCAAGATGTGAAATCTTGGGAAACATCTTTTAAGATCCACAAGCCTAAGTGCTGATTTTGTGATTTCGTGCTTGATCCCATTTTCTATCTTCTGAACACATTTTCAAATATGATATAATGATACAGAGTTAAGCTCTAAGTTGCTTTTTTCTGTAGGACTGAGCTACTTGAATTCTACAGCCAACATTGAAATAAAATACTGAACATTTTCGTCACTCTTGATCAGGCTATCAAATTTCATTCTACTAGGCTTATACTAATCTATTCACTAACAATTTATGAAAGTACAACTTTTGTTACATAATCCTCAGCAATAAAATATCATTTGAAGAATATTTTAATATTTCATTATTAATAAGGGAAATTATTCTTCATAAGAATTGTGATTTTATAAAAAATGACAACCATTATATAACAGTATTTGAAGCATAAAATGTCCTTTTTCTATTGCTTTCTTCCAAGAAATTAAAATAAATGCTAGAGACCTAATAACCACATCATCATTGTGAATCAAATAAGAGGTATTATTCCCTGGTATTCAATAACTTTTGAAAATTATCATAGAGAATAAATTAAAGCATAATGAAAATTAGAAAAGGTAATAATGAGGTTCACTGTATGGTTTCCCAAAATCCAGAGAGAGAAAGGTCAATGTGTCCCAATTGCAGAAGGGATCATATAATCCAATCTCCCACTGTGTTGGAGAGAAAACCATAAAGAGACTTTCCTAACACTTGTTGGTGGCATATAGGGATACAGCACCCATTTCTTCGAACATCCAGTCTTAAAATAGCTTATAACTGTTGTAATCACGCTGGTTGTAATCATTATTCCCCTAATTTTTTTGGCATCTTTTTCAGCCTCATCATTATTACCATGAAATATATCTGGTGATTATGAACTGCTGTCCCTTAAAAATATACTTCATTATTATACATTAAAAAATTTCTTATAGGAAATCTTATTTCCTTTAGGCCTTGTCTGATTTTCACATACACAAACTGTTGTTATTACAACTTATAAAGAGTCTTGAAGGAAAACATTTTAGGGCCATGCTGTTGGCCGTGTTATTCCACAATGAAGCTGCTCCTGATGATGCATTTTATGTGAATGCTGTTGTTAGAGGGATGAGTTGTTTATTGTCAATCTGCACATAGGAAAAGATTCTTCTTAGTGGTTGTCTTAATCAGGGTTCTCCAGAGAAACAGAACCAATAGGATACAAATAGAGATTAAAGAGGAGATTTATTGTGGGAATTGGTTCACATAGCTATGGAAGCCGGGAGGTCCTGTGATTGGCCATCTGCATGCTGGAGAACTAGGGAAGCCAGTGGTGTAATTCAATCCTGGTATCCAAAGGCCAAGAACCAGGAGCTCTGATGTCTAAGAGCAAGAGAAGATGGACATGCCAGTTCAAGAAAAGAGAATTCGCCTTTCCTCTGCCTTTTTGTTTTATTTGGTTCCTCAGTGGACTGGATGATGCCTGCCCACAATGTGATGGCAGATCTACTTAGTCTACTGATTCAAATGCTAATCTTTCCAGAAATACCCTCACAGACATACCCAGGAACAATGTTTTATCAGCTATCTGGGCATCTCTTAGCCCAGTCAAGTTGACACATAAAATCAACCATCATAGTGGTTATGTTTTTTATTTTCAGAAACTGACATTGATTAACTGTGAACTCAAAATTCCAGTGTCTATGTTGTCCTATTGTTGAAAAATAATCTACCATTGAATCCACCCTTATCTCAAATTTCGTACAGCAGTTTGGTTTGCCTGTCACTATCAATCAATGTTTCCATATCTGTAACAATTCAGCCAATGTCATTCTAAGTCAGAAGGAAATAGCATTATCCTCAGGCATTACCACAATGTGCTTCAAAAAGTATAGACCTATTTATAGGTGATGCGAAGCATTCTTCACATTTATAGCCACTTAATTGTTGCTTTAATAGTGAAGTTAGCCTTGACTATGAACAGGATCCTTTTGAGAGGTTTATTTATGAGGAAGATAAGTTCCCCTTTTCAAAGATTCTGAGGTGCCAATATACTTTGATTTGGCTTTGAGTTGCTCCCAACTGAAGATCTAAAACTCAACATTAAAGAAAGTATTTCAGTTTTTACTGAACTGTGGAAATTGATGCCCATATATTTTAGCACCGTAGAGTTTTTCCATTACCTTTCTCTATAGAGTCTTGTCAATGGGAACTAAACAACATGCATCATCTGGTGCTTTCTTCTAAAACTCAAACACTGCTAAAAGAGAATGGCGTGTTCAGAGTTTTCACAGAAAATTATTACATTACCTTTTTGTTCCCTTCTTCCATTTCCAGAGGGTGACTCAGACATGGGAAAGGGGACAATCTGACTTACCCATACACAAAAATATTTGCAGAACCTTATATTCCTTTCAACAGTTACCCTTTCCAATTCTGATAAAGTCATTGAATTAAAAAACTATAGAGGATAGAGAATGACATTAACCCAGTTATTTCTGAGTGTAGTAAAAAAAATCTAGATGCGATTTTTGTAATGGAAAAGTGATTACCTCATTGAACCCAACATTTGTGATGGCTATTACACTGAATAAAAGAATTAGTTCCCCAATTAGCCCTTGGCAGTTCACCTTAGTTGATTTCCAACTGTGAGAGCAGAGCAAATAAATATAAGGAAAATATTCATATATATTAGCTGGAATGATCTTAAGGAAGCACAGTTGGAAATCATTTCTTACCATTCACTCAATCCCAGATCAATTTTGATTTCTCCTTTTAATCTTAATTTCTTCAACAGAGAACTCTATTAAGCTGACCTCATGTTATTTTAGCTTATCGATCGCGGGGTACAGCTACTATCTGCATCAGCACTCTGTCAGGCACGAGGAGAAATACAAAGCCATAGAACATATAGGACGTGGAATCTCTGGAAGAAGGTGGTAATTTAGCTGGAGGGACAAACAATGCACATCAAAGGTTCAATAACAATTTGATAATTAAAAACAATAGGGATTAGTATGAACTAATAGGATTTGCATTTATCTACTAAACAAAAGGGCACGTAATCTTATTGACGTCCTAACTTTTGTTTTTGGAATACTGAAGTACCATGTCATTTGAAATGGTTCTATCTTTCCAGAGTGTGGGTGGTTCTATCCTTCCAGAGTGTGGGGGCTGGGGGGAAGTTGTCAGCTTCTATAAGTATAAATGAATAGGTCAGTCATGTTAGAGGAAAGAACACATTTGGAGTCAGAAGACCTGAGCTTTTGGCTCATTCACATGGCTGATTTCCCTCAGGCAATTATCTAACCTCCTCAAGTCTTGTTCCCTTATATATAAAATAATGAAAATAATAGTCCTTGCTGTAGGTTGATCTCTTTCATGACCTTAATTAATGGCACTCCTATAGCAACATTTTTTTCCCTCACACTGTAACTCTGGGGTCAAGCATGTGACTTGCTTTGTCCAATGGTACAGTAGCAAATAAAACAATCTGAGGCTTGGCTTTTTTCTCTTGCTCCTCTACTTTTTGTCATGAGAACATGCCCAAACTAAGGGATGAGGAATATGAAGCAGTTAAGACAGCCCACTTTGACCAGCTAAGGCCCAGGGCATGTGAGGGAACCCAGGTCAGGTCACCAAAGCTGTAAAGGTGATGTGCGGCTAAGTGCAGATGCATAAATGAGCCCCCTCTGAACTCGGCTGAACAGTGCAGCCAACGCCACCAACTCATGAGCCAAGATAAAAGATTTATGCCACTGAGGTTTTGTGATGGTTTGTTATACAACAATGGCTAACTGATAAAAATACTTCATTGTTACTGTGGGAATTAAGTAAGACCGTGTGCATGAATGAGTTTTGCAAACTGTGAAGTAATATATACACATACGAGTTAAAAAATCCTTAAGATACGGGTTATTGGAGATGAAGACGCAGAAGAGTGACAAGACATAGATTTTAGTTATTTTAATTTTAGTTATTTCTAGCATTTATCCAAGCATTCAAGTTATTATGTCAATGTGGTTTTTGTTGTTGTTGTTGTTCAAAGTGATATATATTTATTGTAGTCACCTATTATTTGTACAAATGGCTTGGAAGTTCTTAACACTTACAAATAATTAGAAAAAAAGGAAACAGTAGAGAAAAGCCCAATGCTAAAAACTAGATACGGAAAAAGGTCACCAGATTGTGTTCACAGAAATGGGTTAAGTATAGAAAATTTTCATTAGCAAGAAGCAAAATTTTCTTCCTTAGCAAGTTATTAATAGTTTGTCTTGACCAAGGTCAAGGCTGAGAAAAATCCGAGAAGAAAATTATGTATTTGATATTATTTAACACTAATTTATGGAATATTTTTACACTGCTGAGTTTCTTAAAAAATTAGATGCTGCAAAGATAAATAAAAAATGAAACCCCTATTTCTGAGTAGACTGCTTTAAAGGCAATATTCCAAAGTAGGCCCTTTGAATTTTGGAGCACATTTTTCTAATATCAACAATGATATGTTCTGAGGGTTACCTATACAAGCTCATTTAACAGCAATAATTTAACAAATATTCATTGGGAATCTTACATGGGCCTGGCTCTATTCTAGGGGACAGAGATATATTAGTGCATAAAATAGACAAATATTCCTGTTTTCTTGGAACTTACATTCTATTGGGGGGACAAAAATAAGCAAGACACATAAGTAAACACATAGTATAGCATCTGGCAATAAGTTCTATAGAGAAAAACAAATCAGATAGAGGAACGTGGAATGTATCAGTAGGGTTGCAATTTTTTTTTTTTTTAAGAGAGAAGAGGGGGAGAGAGAATGTGAGTGGGAGGGAAGGGGCAGAGGGAAGAGGGAGAGAGAGAATCTTAAATGGACTCCATGCCCAGCCCATTGCGGAGCCAACATGGGGTTCCATCTCACGACCCTGAGATCATGACTTGAGCTGAAATCAAGAGTCGGACATTCAACTGACTGAGTCACCCACGCGCCCCAGGGTTGCAATTTTAATAGGTGGTTTTCATTGCAGCGGCTGAAGAAAAGCTCCAGGAGCCGTGAACACAAAAAACCCCCTACACCACTCCAAAACAAACAAACAAACAAACAAACAAAAAACAATGCTTTGCGGCTGATGAAGGATTATTTCTGGTGGTTTGACACTCATTTTCCTGCTCTATTCTCCCTCTCTGTCGCCAGAGTCTTCATTCTGGATTTGGTGAGATCAAATACAGAGATGAGGTGGGAATGAGTGAGGAAGATACTACGGCTGAAGGAGGAGCAAAAGAAAGATGGGAGGGAAATCAGAGGCAATGCCTACTAATCCTCCTTCCTGAGATGCTGCTCACGTCAGGGTAAATCATAGGACATGGAACTTAGAATTGTCTACCTTATCATGGACTCTTGTATGTCAACGTTTTCTCCCTCTTTCAGAGTACACATTACACAAAGGTGGGATATATGTGTGTGCTGGGGCCAAAAAAAAAGGGGGGTTACTAGTGTGCTCGACTAAAAACCTCAAAATGTCTTAAGGATGCTATCTTCCATTAGGTGACGAACCCTGTATAGTGGGTGCCTGTCGACTGTTAAATGCTCTCAGCACAAAGAAGAAATGATAAGTACGTGATGTGATAGAGATGGTAGCTAGTACTATGGTGGTAATCATACTGCAATATAGAAATTATCAAATCGACATGTTGTACACTTTAAACTTACACATTGCTATATGTGTTTTAAAAAAAGAGGGAGTGTTCCAAAAGAAATAGGAAGTGAGGAAGTGGATCTGTCCGTTTCCTATGTCCTGCAGTATTTTGTTCATTAAAGCAATCACAGACTGCACACGAAATCAGGGGGAAGGGGCATAGACCCTCACCTCTCCATGGTCAAATTAAAATGTTGAGTGAAAAAAAGTATGTTATTCCTACTACATTGTAAAAAAAACTTTGGGAATTTTAAGACTCCGGTTTACTGTTTCTAACACAGTGCTAAGGCTGTCATTGTAAAAGTTAATTTCTTGAATTGAACAATGATTTTATATTGCTTAATTTTTGAGGGGAAGTATGAAAGACGTTTTCCAAAAATTGAGAGAGAATAAACCACAAAGGACCTTTCCGTTGTTGATTGTTTTACTCTACAGTGCGTGTTACTTCCCCAGAGCTATTTTCCTTTCGTTGCAGATATGCTTCACTGACCAACTGGACACCAGCTGTAAAATCAGAGGGGGAGAAATTGCTTAGTAGATTCAAAGCCAGGAAAGAATGTTTCCTCCATTGTGTACCACTAAGCTGCATGTCCTGAGGGCTCCAGCTTGTTGGAGATTCCTGAACAAATCTGATAACCCATAAAGACAAGACAGGCTTAAGGCCAAGCTACAGGGTAGAACTGTCAGAAGAGTTTTAAAAGAGAGTCATGCAGTGTTGATTTTAACTCAATGTTGTGCGTAGGTATGAAAAAAACCATTCATCATTATTTCACTGATAAAACTGTGCTCAGCTGGAGTACAGCCTTATGAGGCTCACAGAGAACTTATCTTTCATTTTTGTTGTATTGGTTAATCATGCTTAAAGAAGGGCATGCAGAGATTACAAACATGTTTTTTTTTTAAGAACAAAAATTGATAAATGTGATGAAAACGAGATGTGCCTGACAGCTCATGGCTGCCTAGGGATCAGACTCATTACTCTCTCTACGGTGTGCGAATTCTTTCTTTGTCTAAAGGTCAGAAGTTTTCAGAGTAGAAATGGGTCCCTACCTTTGCAGACAAGATCAAGAAAGCCCTGTTCCTGGGAACTAAAGGGAAATTTGCATTTTTAAGAAATGTTTCTAATTGGATCAGTAATTACACTGATGAAAGAAGCAGCAAGAAATTAGTCACTTTCTAGAAACTTTAAAAAAAATCAGCAATGCAACTTAAAGAATGGACAAGTTGGTAATTTAGAGGCAACTTAGAGGCCATTCCCTGATGGATGGACAAGTTGGTTCATGTCAGAGGTCTGATAAAAAGTATAATTGTGAGGCTTATGGCAGTGTCTGGGATGGCCTCAGAAGTGTTGAAAACCTAAACTTGAGAGTCTGAAATCTAAAAAAGGAGAAGAATTGACACCTAACTTTAACCTTAGAGATTCCTTCCCTGCCTACTGGCCTTCCCTACTGACTATGAAGTGCTTATCTCCCAACTTTGGCGGTTGGGATTCGGCAAGCTACACAGTCCCCTTCTACCAGCTGGCTCCTAGTAGACACTCTTAAGATGGGGCACTAGAGAGAAATGGGAAGCCTGAGGGATGGAAGAGGAGACTGCTCTGTTTTGTCTCCTAATCCCATCAGGGCCACTCTAGCAATGGTGCTTCATTTTTTTTTTTTTTTTTAAAGATTTTATTAATTTGAGAGAGAGAGTGCAAGTGAGCACATGAGTGGGGAGGGGCAGATGGAGAAGCAGGCTCCCCACTGAGCAGGGAGCCCAACGCAGGGCTCGATCCCAGGACCCTGAGATCATGACCTGAGCCGAAGGCAGACGCTTAACCGACTAAACCACCCAGGCGCCCCAATGGTCTTCATTTTAAACACAGCCATTGGTTCCAGTAGCAGCAGGTGGCTCCAGGTTTCACTTCCTTTTTTATATTTCCTGGGCCAGCCTCATTGAATCTTTCCAGGTTACTAACACTCGCCAGCTGTGTCCCCCCCCCAGGGCCTCTTGTGAGCTGGGAGGTACCAGGGCCAGCTAGCAGTGCCCCCTTTAGAGGTGAATGCCCAGTTCTTTAGAACCTTTCTCCTAAGCTTCTAAGTTCTTAGTTCCCTAGGCCAGTAGCTGCTTCTTGCATTTACCATTTCTGTAATACCTCAGTATTTATTTTTTGCCTTTTTACTCCTTTTATCCTATTCATTAATTCTTTAGAGTAAATCACTGATAAGTGTGACTGTGACTGATACATCTACTTCGCAGGAATGTTTCCAGTAGCCCCAGTGCTACTTTGATTTCACCGTAGAAGCGCACAGCCTGCACCTCTCCTCTCTATTCCACACACAGATACAATAATGATGCTGATCCACAGGTCTTGCCACGGGGCAGCTGACGATCAATCAGCTAAGCATGCTAAAGAAGGGAAACATGTTGGATTCTGCAGAGAGGTCATTATTTAACTTGTTTAGAACTTCTGGGCCCTGCCAAATTTCCAAGGGCCAGCATTTTCTCTCCTCTAATTCTCTTTATAATCCTGTCATCCACCACCCCCACCCCCGACCGTGAATGTCATCCCATGGTATTCTGGTTTACATGTATGTCCCTGAGAATTCCATTTTGTCCTTGATCCTCATTGGTACTCTTCCTTCTTTTTGAGGGGTGGGTGAAGGGAAGTGAAGTAGGGGAGTAGAGGTGGTGATGAATTTTCTGGGGGATTAGGGGATGAAACAGGATGTCCAGAACACAGATTAAAGATACCTAATCTATAGAGTGTGTATCAGGAAATTCTTCGTACGGGAGGTGCATCAGAAGTGACTCTTGAAGGATGAACTGGAGTTAACAGGATGAAAAAGGAGGAGCGGGTAGGTTGCTAGAACTAGATAGGATGTACCTAAATATCTGGGTAAAAGGAGAAAATTGGTAACATTTTGGCATATTATTATGTAGCAGATGGGAAGTAGAAAATAAAATTAGCTTTTCTGCCATATCTGTTTTCCAAGCCCAGAAAGACTTGTCGGGAACTGAATATTAAGAAAGCATCAGGATATTCAGAATTTTAATTGACTTTAATCAAAGTATATAATTTATATTATATTATTCACTAATTGTTTGGGGTAAATACATCTTGTTTTCCCAATTAGATTAAGTAGAGACAGTGCTGAATACTGTTTCGTATCCATCCACCATCCCCATACACGGGGACACATAAAAAACTTAACAGATGCATATGGACTGAATAAGTGAAAAAAATTAATGAAACTTTAAAAATAACATTATGTATCATGAAAATGGCTACTGAGCCCAGTAGCTTATCTTGGAGAACAGCATGATTTTTCCTTTTATCATACTGATCTCAAAAAGTAAGGAGTGTACTGCTTCCTCCACAATTGCCAGGATCTCCCTGTAATACCTTCTTCTTTTTTTTTTTTTTTTTTGATTTTATTTTTTTACTTGACAGAGAGAGAGAGAGCACACGCAGGGGGAGCGGCAGGCAGAGGGAGAGGGAGAAGCAGGCTCCCCTGAGCAGGGAGCCTGATGTGGGGCTCGATCCCAGCACCCTGGGATCATGACCTGAGCCGAAGGCAGACACTTAACTGACTGAGCCACCCAGGTGCCCCTCCCCCTGTAATATTTTCTAAATAAAATGCGCTTAGATTTGCTTAATGATTGGGTCAAGAATGATTTTCCAAATATAACTGGAAGAGAGTTTTTTCCAGCTGTCATATAGGGGTTTGATTTGTGGTAAAAATAACGTAAATAGCTGCCATTTGGGGGATGTTTGGCTTCCAGGCATGCTTCTTAGTTGTATTCTTGTATGCATTCAGAGGCCTTTTACTTGAAGGCAGTTGTTACCTTCTACTGTATGAACTGAGAGACATATGTCCCCTTTCTTTATCCCAGTAAAATCAGACATGGGCTTGGCCAACAGGTGTTATCTTGTAGGACTTGGAATCTTGAGCAAATCGGTAACTGTTGGAGTTGTGTGACCTTCCCTGGTTACCTTCTGCATAGCTCTCCAGAACTCACTTGGTACCTGTCAAGTTTACAAGCCTGGTCCTCCAGTCTTCCGATATCATTCCAATAAATTCTCTTTGTGCTTTAGACTATCTGTGTCATTTTCTGTTGTTTGCAACCAAATGCCCAGATGATATAGATGGTGTTGTTAAAGATGTAGGAAAACATATTATTCTTTATACTCACTCAAAACTGATTGCTTTAAAGAGCAAATAAAGTGAAATTTTGACCCACAAAAGAGCATTTCTGTCTTTAATATCAACCACCTGTGAACAACTTTCCCACTGGATACAAAGGTTTTTGACAGGTATTGTAAATGTCTTCGAGTGACACAGACATTTTTGGACGGAGATTTCAGGGTTTCCCCAGTGAATGCGATGAGTTGTCCAGATGGTGCCCTGATAGCCACTCAGCAGAGTCCTTTAACGATAACAATTAACAGCTAATTACATTTAATGCCTTGAAAGGAGTCCAGTAGCATTCATCTGATCAGAATCCATCCCTGGGTAGATCCAGAAGAGAGAAAAGACTTCCAGCATAGCCATCTGGATGTTCTTTTTTTTTTCCCTTGCTCTTGCCATTGAAGAGGCTTTAGTGATGTCCATGATTCCTTATAGAGTACACAATTCTACTTCTGGAAGCTGTTTAAAGAGTGGGCCTTACTGAATTAAATTGGCTTTTGTCCCATCAAAGGCAAGAGTCAAGTTGGATGAAAATCCTTTGTTTGGGTGGAGAGGACAAGAGAGAAAACTTGGAAAACCTGTACCAGACATTTGTGGTGGCTCTAGGAGTCAGGACATACAAACAACCATGCCAAAAGAAGTTGGACCAAAATGCCTCAACTGATTAATTCAAAGAAATGTATGTTGCTTCTCCTCATATTTTTCTCCATAAACACTATTTCTCTTTGTACAGTATATACACAGCACATTAGCATTATCATAAAACTTTATAAATTTCTAGATTCTAAGTTTAGAATTCATGACAATTCTGAGAGAAACTGGCAAGGAACATATAGTTTTCAATGCATATTATTAACTTTCTTATTCAAGTGATAGCCCTGTCCACCGGACATGTATCACTAATGCCAAGTACTTCCTCAGTGGGAGACAGTAGAACATCATGTAGTAATCTTCCATTTAGCAACTATATCTTGATGTCACTGTTTAGAAAGTCCAGGATCTGGAGCGCCTAGGTGGCTCAGTCGGTTAAACATCTGCCTTTGGCTCAGGTCACGATCCCAGAGTCCTGGGATCGAGCCCAATATCAGGCTCCCTGCTCAGTGGGGAGCCTGCTTCTCCCACTCCCTCTGTCTGCCACTCTCCCTGCTTGTGCTGTCTCTCTCTCTCTCTGTGTCAAATAAATACATAAAATCTTAAAATAAAACAAAGTCCAGGATCTACAGAGTTGAGTCATTGTAGGCAGCAGGTGACTAAACAGTGAAATGTAATAAAATAATTTTTCTCATCTGGAAATAGCTCAAAACACAGTGGAGGGCATTGAAAGCCTAAGAGGCCATGGTTGTGCTGTTGAATCCCCCACTTTTTTTTATATAACTAACTCAAGCTGGGCCAGTTGGGTTTCCTTTCCTGGAATTGTGAATTTTGGAAGAGGGAGGAAGAGAGACTGCAAGTTTTGAAAGTGGGTCACATTAATGGCAGTGTTCTAGAAGGAAGGCCTTTCTTGTATATTTTTATGTTTACTTAAAGCATAGCTTTTAAAAAAGTATATTATAGGCTTTGATAAAATGTTTTTATTATTTTTTTTATAGATGTTCTATAATTTCAATTTGGACTTATTTAGTTAAGTGTTTGTATCAGTCAATATGGGATAGATTAATGCTAACTTCATGTTGATTAGGGTCAGTTGAAGACTGTGCTCAGTCAATGCTTACCCAGAACCATCTGAAATGTTGCCAGTCACTGCAGCATAGGTTGGAGAGGAATCGAGAATCGCACCTTAAATATGTCTGCTCACATTTTATTGGCTAGTTCAAGTCACCATATCTACATTCAGGAGTGTAGGGAAACACAATCCTACCGTGTTCTGGAATGACAAAAAGTAGAGATACTAGAAATATGGATGAGAAGCACTAGTGTAACACCCCAGTTGGAGGAATTTTTGTTCTCGGTTTTGTTATGATCAGAGAATGTTGCCTATACTTCTTCTAAATTTTGGAATTTATTGAAGTTTGCTTAGTGGTTGACTCTATAATCAGTTTTTGTGACTGTTGCATTAACTTAAAGAAGGTCTATTACTTATATTCAAAGTATAGACTTTTATATTTATATCAATTACATATATTTTTCACTTTTGATAGTTTTTAAAAATGTATTCTAGTCCATTTGATCTGCCATGAGCTAAGAGAAAAAATGGAAACCCATTATTTTGAATATTGACCTATTGATCTTTGTATCTTCTGTGATTTTTGCCTTATAAATGTTATTTGGTGCATATATTAATAACTGTTATTCTTTCAGTATAAATTGTGCATCTTATAATTGGAAAGCACCCTATTTTTTAAAGGTTATTTTTTTTTTAGTGAGCTCTACACCCAATGTGGGGCTCAAACTCATGACCCCAAATTCGAGAGTCACATGCTCTTCCAACTGAGCCAGCCAGGCATCCCCCAAATACCCTATTTTTATAATTTATGCATTCTCCCTTGAATTCAACCTTACCTGACATCAAGATAATCATTTCTGGTATCTTTTAAACACATACTAATCAGCATTTCCCCCTACCACTAACAGGTAACTGATGACTCTCTTCCTTGAAAGACTATTTTTACATGTCTTCCAGAGTATCACATCATGTAATTTTCCTTCTAACTCACTAGTTGCTAATTCTTTTCTGTCTTTTCTTGCTGTTTTCTTCTTATGCCCTGAAACTTCTAAATTAGTTGGAGTGCTCCAAAGCTCACTTCTTTGAACTGTTGCCTTCTTTATCTACATTCACTCTTTTGGTAATGTCATCTTGCCTCATGGCTTAAATACCATCTATATTTCTTTTTATTTTATTTTATTTTATTATGTTCTGTTAATCACCATACATTACATTCGTTTTTGATGTAGTGTTCCATGATTCATTGTTTGCATATAACACCCAGTGCTCCATTCAGTACATGCCCTCTTTAATACCCATCACCAGGCTAACCCATCCCCCCACCCCCCGCCCCTCTAGAACCCTCAGTTTGTTTCTCAGGGTCCATAGTCTCTCATGGTTCGTCTCCCCCTCCGATTCCCCCCCTTCATTTTTCCCTTCCTGCTATCTTCTTCTAATTCTTTTTTTTTTTTTTTTAACATATAATGTATTATTTGTTTCAGAGGTACACCCAAAATCTAGTGTGTGGCACTGATCTATGCACCAGCCTGATCATATTTGACCATATTCTGTTTTTGTTTGTTTGTTTGTTTTTATCTTTTTCTTTTTTTTCTTTTTTCTTTCTTGATCATATTCTGTTTTGTTTGTTTGTTTGTTTTTCTCTTTTTCTTTTTCTTTTTTCTTTCTTTCCCTTTCTTTTCCACTGGTTTCAGGTCTCTTCTGATTGTTTAGTGTATATTTTTCTGGTGTCATTGTTACCCTGTTAGCATTTGTTCTCTCATTCTGTCTATTCTCCTCTGGACAAAATGACGAGATGGAAAAAATCACCTCAAAAAAAACAACAAGAGGCAGTACCAACTGCCAGGGACTTAATCAATACAGACATTAGTAAGATGTTGGAACTAGAGTTCAGAATGACGATTTTAAAGATACTAGCTGGGCTTGAAAAAAGCATGGAAGTTATTAGAGAAACCCTTTCTGGAGAAATAAAAGAACTAAAGTCTACCCAAGTTGAAATCCAAAAGGCTATTAATGAGGTGCAATAAAAAATGGAGGCTCCAACTGCTAGGATAAATGAGGCAGAAGACAGAATTAGTGATATAGAAGACCAAATGATGGAAACTAAAGAAGCTGAGAAAAAGAGAGAGAAACAACTACTGGATCACGAGGGCAGAATTTGAGAGATAAGTGATACCATAAGATGAAACAATATTAGAATAATTGGGATCCCAGAAGAAGAAGAGAGAGAGGGGCAGAAGGTATATTGGAGCAAATTATAGCAGAGAACTTCCCTAATTTGGGGAAAGAAAGTACAGTACAGGTCTGTATTTCTATCAGTCAGGGTCCAACCAGGATTCAGAACTCACAACTGTCATTTCAACAGAAAGAATTTGATATAAAGAATTATTAATTAGGGGCACCTGGGTGGCTCAGTCGTTAAGTGGCTGCCTTCAGCTCAGGTCATGATCCCAGGGTCCTGGGATCGAGCCCCGCATCGGGCTCCCTGCTCGGCGGAGAGCCTGCTTCTCCCTCTCCCTCTGTCTGCTGCTCTGCCTACTTGTGCTCTCTCTCTCTGTGTTAAACAAATAAATAAAAATCTTAAAAAAAAAAAAAAGAATTATTAATTAGGCATAAATTTGTTAACTATATAACCAATAGTTATTCTGAGATACTCTATAGGGCAAAATGTCCAGCAAGTAGTTTTTAGAGGGCTAAGGGTTGAGTACTTCCGGCTGTCATTTCTCTGTATGTTTTTCTTTTCCCACATGTGAGCTACACTTCTGTCGTGAAAACACTGAGAGCATGTCTGGGTATGAAGACTATGTCAGCTATATTCTAGGCACTGTCATAAATTCTTCCGCTCCTCTTTTAATTTTCATTTGTTCATATCCTACTTATTGGTCTTTACTTGCATTGGAGGGGTAAGGAGGTAAGAAGGTAAGAGTATAGAGATTTGCACTTGACCATTGCTTATAGAAATAAGCAAAGACTTTCAGCCTACTTGGTTCCAAGTCTCTCAGAATCATTTGGATAAGAAGACTAGAGGTTCTTCTCAAGGTTAGAGTAGTCCAACAGAGTCCTCTGTTGGAATGTGGAGAAGAAAGCTGGCCAGGAACAGTATGTTCCCTTGAGATGCTCTACTGCCTCTATGTCCATATGTTCCTTGGGAATTTGCTTGTCAAAAGCAGAACTGACCATCTATCTAGTTGTAAATATCCATTGGCACCTCATTAAACACTACTTATAATTTTGTCTGATGTTTTTGTGCAATTAAAGGGAAGAAGAAAATACATGTGACAATAAGAAACAAGATTAAATTTTTAAAAAAATTTTGTTATGTTATGTTAGTCACCATACAAATTGTTAGTTTTTGATGTGGTGATCCACAATCCATTGTTTTCGTATAACACCCAGTGCTCCATGCAATATGTGCCCTCCTTAATACCTGTCACTGGGCTAACCCATCCCCCCCCCAAATCCTGTTTGTTTCTCAGAGTCCATAGTCTCTCATGGTTCATCTCTCCTTCCAATTTCCCCCCCTTCATTTTTCCCTTCCTTCTCCTAATGTCCTCCATGCTATTTCTTATGATCCACAAATAAGTGAAACCATATGATAATTGACTTTCTCTGCTTGACTTATTTCACTTAGCATAATCTCCTCCAGTCCCATCCATGTTGATGTAAAAGTTGGGTATTCATTCTTTCTGATGGCTCAGTAATATTCCATTGTATATATGGACCACATCTTCTTTATCCAGTCACCTGTTGAAGGGCATCCCAGCTCTTTCCACAGTTTGGCTCTTGCGGACATTGCTGCTATGAACATTGGGGTGCATATGGCCCTTCTTTTCACTACATCTGTGTCTTTGGGGTAAATACCCAGGAGTGCGATTGCTGGGTCATAGGGTAGCTCTATTTTTAATTTTTTGAGGCACCTCCACACTGTTTTCCAAAGTGGCTGTACCGACTTGCATTCCCACCAACAGTGTAAGGGGGTTCCCCTTTCTCCACAACCTCTCCAACATTTGTTGTTTCTTTCCCTGTCCATTTTTGCCATTCTAACTTGTGTAAGATGGTATCTCAATGTGGTTTTGATTTGAATTTCCCTGATGGCTAATGATGATGAACATTTTTTCATGTGTCTGTTAGCCATTTGTATGACTTCTTCAGAGAAGTGTCTTTCCAGGTCTTCTGCCCATTTTTGACTTGATTATTTGTTTTTTGGGTGTTGAGTTTGAGAAGTTCTTTATAGATCTTGGATACCACCCCTTTACCTGTAGTGTCATTTGCAAATATCTTCCCCCATTCTGTGGGTTGCCTCTTTGTTTTGTTGAGTGTTTCCTTTGCTGTGCAGAAGCATTTTATCTTGATGAAGTCCCAAAAGTTCATTTTTGCTTTTGTTTCACTAGCTTTTGGAGATGTATCTTGAAAGAAGTTGCTGCGGCCGATGTCAAAGAGGTTACTGCTTATGTTCTCCTCTAGGATTTTGATGGATTCCTGTCTCTCATTGAGGTCCTTCATCCATTTTGAGTTTATCTTTGTGTATGGTGTTGGAGAATGGTCGAGTTTCATTCTTCTGCATGTGGCTGTCCAATTTTCCTAGCACCATTTATTGAAGAGACTGTCTTTTTTCCATTGCATGTTTCTTCCTGCTTTGTCAAAGATTATTTGACCATAGAGTTGAGGGGCCATATCTGGGCTCTCTATTCTGTTCCATTGGTCTAAACATCTGTTTTTGTGCCAGTACCATGCTGTCTTGGTGATCACAGCTTTGTAATATAGCTTGAAATTGGGCAATGTGATGCCCCCAGCTTTGTTTTTCTTTTTCAACATTTCCTTGGCGATTCAGGGTCTTTTCTGATTCCATACAAATTTTAGGATTGTTTGTTCCAGCACTTTGAAAAATGTCATTGGAATTTTGATCAGGATGGCATTGAAGGTATAGATTGCTCTGGGTAGCACAGACATTTTAACAATGTTTATTCTTCCGATCCATGAGCATGGAATGTTTTTCCATCTTTTTGTGTCCTCTTTAATTTCTTTCATGAGTGTTCTGTAGTTCCTAGAGTATAGATCCTTTACTCTTTGGTTAGGTTTATTCCAAGGTATCTTATGGTTTTTGGTGCTATTGTAAATGGAATTGTTTCTCTAATTTCTCTTTCTACAGTTGTGTTGTTAGTGTATAAGAAAGCAACTGATTTCTGTGCATTGATTTTTATCCTGCCACATTACTGAATTGCTGTATGAGTTCTAGTAATTTGGGGGTGGAGTCTTTTGGGTTTTCCACATAAAATATCATGTCATCTGCGAAAAAAGAGAGTTTGACTTCTTCTTTGCCAATTTGAATACCTTTTATTTCTTTTTGTTGTCTGATTACTGTTGCTAGGACTTCTAGTACTATGTTGAACAATAGTGGCGAGAGTGGGCATCCTTGACGTGTTCCTGATCCTAAGGGAAAGGCTCTCAGCTTTTCCCCATTGAGGATGATATTCGCTGTGGGTTTTTCATAGATGGATTTTATGAACTTGAAGAATGTTCCCTCTATCCCTATGCTCTGAAGAGTTTTAATCAGGAAAGGATGTTGTATTTTGTCAAATGCTTTTTCTGCATCAATTGAGAGACCATATGGCTCTTCTCTCTCCTCTTATTAATATGTTCTATCACATTGATTGATTTGCGAATGCTGAACCACCCTTGCATCCCGGGGATAAATCCCACTTGGTTGTGGTGGATGATCCTTTTAATGTATTGTTGGATCCTATTAGCTAGGATTTTGTTGAGGATTTTGGAATCCATATTCATCAGGGATATAGGTCTGAAATTCTCCTTTTTGATGGGGTCTTTGCCTGGTTTGGGGATTAAGGTAATGCTGGCCTCATAGAATGAGTCTGGAAGCTTTCCTTCTGTTTCTATTTTTTGAAACAGCTTCAGTAGAATAGGTATTATTTCTTCTTTGAATGTTTGGTAGAATTCCCCAGGGAATCCATCAGGCCCTGGACTCTTGTTTTTCAGGGAGGTTTTTGATCACTGCTTCAATCTCGTTACGGTTATTGTCCTATTCAGGTTGTCAATTTCTTCCTGTTTCAGTCTTGCCAGCTTATAGGTTTCCAGGAGGGCATCCATTTCATCCAGTTTGCTCAGTTTATTGGCATATAATTGTTGATAATAATTTTTAATAATTATTTCTATTTCCTTGGTGTTAGTCGTGATCTCTCCTCTTTCATTCATAATTTTATTAATTTGGGTCCTTTCTCTTTTCTTTTGGATAAGTCTGGCCAGTGGTTTATTGATCTTATTCTTTCAAAGAAACAGCTTCTAGTTTCGTTGATCTGATCTACTGTGTTTCTGGTTTCTAATTCATTGATCTCTGCTCTAATCTTAATTATTTCTCTTCTAATGCACGGCTTAGGCATCGTTTGTTGCTTTTTCTCTAGTTCTTTAAGGTGTAGAGTTAGTTGGTGAATTCGGGATTTTTCTATTTTTTTGAGTGAGGCTTGGATGGCTATGTATTTCCCCATTAGGACCGCCTTTGCAGTATCCCATAGGTTTTTGACCAATGAAGAAACAAGGTTAAATTTTGATTATATTTTCTCCTTCTCTGGTGTGGGATTTTCTTATTGTAATCTTTTAAAAATAATGTAACTATTGGGTTTTTTTGGTCCATTTTATGAATGTTTTTGGTCTCAGTGTTATTGAAATGTGATTATTGGCAATAACATACTCATGTAAATATATCCAATTAAAATAAAATACTGGCCAAAGAAATATAATGAATATAATTAATAATGACATTAATAGTGATTTTCTTCTCAAGTGCTTTGTTATATTTTAACTTATTTTGACTACATCACAATCTCATGAAATATTCTGGGCAAATGCTATCCTTAGATTTTATAATGGAGGACACTGATGCCTAGAGATGTTAAATGACTGTTCAAGGTCACAATTTATTTATTATTTTATCCCACATTATGGTGAAGGCTGAGCACTCCATGCTTCCCACTAACATCTTCCATTTTCTTATTCATGTGGATGCTAAAACCTTTCACTGGTTAGAATATTTTAATTTCTACAAAAATAGAACTGAGTTTGACCTCCTGAATTGGCCTTTGTGAAAGCTAATGAAGAATTAAGCTGCTTGAGAGACTTGAAAGATTTTCCTAGGTCTTTTATACACTGTAAACATACAGCAGGCAGGAACCAGAACTTGCCTTTGTACACTGTGAGGTACAAGGGAAGGATTAATAAACACGGAGGAATGAATTGCCTGCTGGGCACTTTTAATGTTGAAGAGCTTCCAGTAATTGTCATGCTTCTGTCCTTACTTTAATCAGGTACACAGTGTACCTTTCAGTCTCTAATCATCCTGTCAGTGATTACACACCTGTGGTCTTGGGGCCACGCGTCTCCAACAGGAGGTAGTGAAAAACTTGAGTATGAAAACCACTCACTGCCTTGGGCTCAGAGCTTCTTTACTATTTCTACTGAATGCCGCTTCTTCAAATTTTTCAAATTCAAATTCAGAAGCTGTTGGATTCTGAACCTGCTGTGACCTTTAAGATTCTATTGATCTCTCCACTGTTGCCTAAAACCATGCACTTAACCCTTTCCTGCTCTCTGCTGATTTCAGACTTCTATTTTAGGAGTCCCAGTTTGCAAGACCTGTTGGATTCCTGACCCACTGGCTCCTCCGACTTCAGATTCCTATCTGTTCAAATCTGGTTGGAATTCAAAACGTCTCATTTTGCTTTGTCTGATGATTGCTGCCCTCTTCAATGTTTGGACATGATTCTTTATGTTTTCATTTGGTTATTCTACAGTTTTCTTTTTTTTAAAACTTTTTTATTGTTATGTTAATCACCATATATTACATCATTAGTTTTTTTTAATGTTTTTGTTTTATTTTTAAATTTTTTATTGTTGTGTTAATCCCCATACATTACATCATTAGTTTTAGATGTAGTGTTCCATGATTCATTGTTTGTGCATAACACCCAGTGCTCCATGCAGAACGTGCCCTCCTCAATACCCATCACCAGGCTAACCCATCCTCCCACCACCCTCCCCTCTAGAACCCTCAGTTTGTTTTTCAGAGTCCATTGTCTCTCATGGTTCGTCTACCCCTACAATTTCCCCCCCTTCATTCTTCCCCTCCTGGTATCTTCTTCTTCTTTTTTTTTTTCTTAACATATATTGCATTATTTGTTTCAGAGGTACAGATCTGAGATTCAACAGTCTTGCACAATTCACAGCGCTTACCAGAGCACATACCCTCCCCAGTGTCTATCACCCAGTCACCATATCCCTCCCACCCCAACCCCCACTCCAGCAACCCTCAGTTTGTTTCCTGAGATTAAGAATTCCTCATATCAGTGAGGTCATATGATACATGTCTTTCTCTGTTTGACTTATTTCGCTCAGCATAATACCCTCCAGTTCCATCCACGTCATTGCAAATGGCAAGATCTCATTCCTTTTGATGGCTGCATAATATTCCATTGTATATGTATACCACTTCTTCTTTATCCATTCATCTGTCGATGGACATCTTGGCTCTTTCCACAGTTTGGCTATTGTGGACATTGCTGCTATAAACATCGGGGTGCACGTACCCTTTCGGATCCCTACTTTTGTATCTTTGGGGTAAATGCCCAGTAGTGCAATTGCTGGATCGTATGGTAGCTCTATTTTCAACTTTTTGAGGAACCTCCATACTGTTTTCCAGAGTGGCTGCACCAGCTTGCATTCCCACCAACAGTGTAGGAGGGTTCCCCTTTCTCCGCATCCCCGCCAACATCTGTCATTTCCTGACTTGTTAATTTTAGCCATTCTGACTGCTGTGAGGTGGTATCTCATTGAGGTTTTGATTTGGATTTCCCTGATGCCGAGTGATGTTGAGCACTTTTTCATGTGTCTGTTGGCCATTTGGATGTCTTCTTTGGAAAAATGTCTGTTCATGTCTTCTGCCCATTTCTTGATTGGATTCTTTGTTCTTTGGGTGTTGAGTTTGATGAGTTCTTTATAGATTTTGGATACTAGCCCTTTATCTGATATGTCATTTGCAAATATCTTCTCCCATTCTGTCGGTTGTCTTTTGGTTTTGTTGACTGTTTCATTTGCTTTGCAAAAGCTTTTTATCTTGATGAAGTCCCAATAGTTCATTTTTGCCCTTGCTTCCCTTGCCTTTGGCAATGTTTCTAGGAAGAAGTTGCTGCGGCTGAGGTCGAAGAGGTTGCTGCCTGTGTTCTCCTTTAGGATTTTGATGGACTCCTGTCTCACATTGAGGTCTCTCAACCATTTGGAGTCTATTTTTGTGTGTGCTGTAAGGAAATGGTCCAGTTTCATTCTTCTGCATGTGGCTGTCCAGTTTTCCCAACACCATTTGTTGAAGAGACTGTCTTTTTTCTATTGGACATTCTTTCCTGCTTTGTCAAAGATTAGTTGACCATAGAGTACATGGTCCATTTCTGGGCTCTCTAGTCTCTTCCATTGATCTATGTGTCTGTTTTTGTGCCAGTACCATACTGTTTTGATGATGACAGCTTTGTAATAGAGCTGGAAGTCCGGAATTGTGATGCTGCCAGCTTTGCTTTTCTTTTTCAACATTCCTCTGGCTATTCGGGGTCTTTTCTGGTTCCATACAAATTTTAGGATGATTTGCTCCATTTCTTTGAAAGAAAGTGGATGGTATTTTGATGGGGATTGCATTGAATGTGTAGATTGCTCTAAGTAGCATTGACATCTTCACAATATTTGTTCTTCCAATCCATGAGCATGGAACGTTTTTCCATTTCTTTGTGTCTTCCTCAATTTCTTTCATGAGTATTTTATAGTTTTCTGAGTACAGATCCTTTGCCTCTTTGGTTAGATTTTTGCCTAGGTATCTTATGGTTTTGGGTGCAATTGTAAATGGGATCGACTCCTTAATTTCTCTTTCTTCTGTCTTGTTCTTGGTGTATAGGAATGCCACTGATTTCTGTGCATTGATTTTATATCCTGCCACTTTACTGAATTCCTGTATGAGTTCTAGCAGTTTTGGGGTGGAGTCTTTGGAGTTTTCCACATAAAGTATCATATCATCTGCAAAGAGTGAGAGTTTGACTTCTCCTTTGCCGATTTGGATGCCTTTTATTTCTTTTTGTTGTCTGATTGCTGTGGCTAGGACTTCCAATACTATGTTGAATAGCAGTGGTGATAGTGGACATCCCTGCCGCGTTCCTGACCTTAGGGGGAAAGCTCTCAGTTTTTCCCCATTGAGAATGATATTCGCTGTAGGTTTTTCATAGATGGCTTTTATGATATTGAGGTATGTACCCTCTATGCCTATACTCTGAAGAGTTTTGATCAAGAAAGGATGCTGTACTTTGTCAAATGCTTTTTCTGCATCTATTGAGAGGATCATATGATTCTTGTTCTTTCTTTTGTTAATGTATTGTATCACGTTGATTGATTTGCGGATGTTGAACCAACCTTGCAGCCCAGGGATAAATCCCACTTGGTCGTGGTGAATAATCCTTTTAATGTACTGTTGGATCCTATCGGCTAGTATTTTGGTGAGAATTTTTGCATCCATGTTCATCAGGGGTATTGGTCTGTAGTTCTCCTTTTTGATGGGGTCTTTTTCTGGTTTGGGGATCAAGGTAATGGTGGCCTCATAAAATGAGTTTGGAAGTTTTCCTTCCATTTCTATTTTTTGGAACAGTTTCAGAAGAATAGGTGTTAATTCTTCTTTAAATGTTTGGTAGAATTCCCCTGGGAAGCCATCTGGCCCTGGGCTTTTGTGTTTTGGGAGATTTTTGGACTGCTTCAATTTCCTTAGTGGTTATAGGTCTGTTCAGGTTTTCTATTTCTTCCTGGTTCAGTTTTGGTAGTTTGTACATGTCTAGGAATGCATCCATTTCTTCCAGGTTATCTAATTTGCTGGCATAGAGTTGCTCATAATATGTTCTTATAATTGTTTGTATTTCTTTGGTGTTGGTTGTGATCTCTCCTCTTTCATTCATGATTTTGTTGATTTGGGTCATTTCTCTTTTCTTTTTGATAAGTCTGGCCAGGGGTTTATCAATCTTGTTCATTCTTTCAAAGAACCAGCTCCTAGTTTCATTGACCTGTTCTACTGTTCTTTTAGTTTCTATTTCATTGATTTCTGCTCTGATCTTTATTATTTCTCTTCTCCTGCTGGGTTTAGGCTTTATTTGCTGTTCTTTCTCCAGCTCCTTTAGGTGTAGGGTTAGGTTGTGTACTTGAGATCTTTCTTGTTTGTTGAGAAAGGCTTGTATTGCTATATACTTTCCTCTTAGGACTGCCTTTGCTGCATCCCAAAGATTTTGAATAGTTGTGTTTTCATTTTCATTGGTTTCCATGAATTTTTTTAATTCTTCTTTAATTTCCTGGTTGACCCATTCATTCTTCAGTAGGATGCTCTTTAGCCTCCATATATTTGAGTTCTTTCCGACTTTCCTCTTGTGATTGAGTTCTAGTTTCAAAGCATTGTGGTCTGAAAATAGGCAGGGAATGATCCAAATCTTTTGGTACTGGTTGAGACCTGATTTATGACCTAGGATGTGATCGATTCTAGAAAATGTTCCATGGGCACTAGAAAAGAATGTGTATTCCGTTGCTTTGGGATGGAATGTTCTGAATATGTCTGTGAAGTCCATTTGGTCCAGTGTGTCATTTAAAGTCTTTATTTCCTTGTTGATCTTTTGCTTAGAAGATCTGTCCATTTCAGTGAGGGGGGTGTTAAAGTCCCCCACTATTAGTGTATTGTTGTCAATGTGTTTCTTTGCTTTTGTTATTAATTGCCTTATATAATTGGCTGCTCCCATGTTAGGGGCATAGATATTTACAATTGTTAGATCTTCTTGTTGGATAGACCCTTTAAGTAGGATATAGTGTCCTTCCTTATCTCCTATTACAGTCTTTGGTTTAAAATCTAATTTGTCTGATATAAGGATTGCCACCCCAGCTTTCTTTTTGTGTCCATTAGCATGGTAAATGGTTTTCCACCCCCTCACTTTCAATCTGGGGGTGTCTTTGGGTCTAAAATGAGTCTCTTGCAGACAGCATATCGATCGGTCTTGTTTTTTAATCCAATCTGATAGCTTCTGTCTTTTGATTGGGGCATTTAGCCCATTTACATTCAGGGTAACTCTTGAAAGATAGGAATTTAGTGCCATTGTATTGCCTGTAAGGTGACTGTTACTGTATATTGTCTGTGTTCCTTTCTGGTCTATGTTGCTTCTAGGCTCTCTCTTTGCTTAGAGGACCCCTTTCAAGATTTCTTGTAGGGCTGGTTTTGTGTTTGCAAATTCCTTTAGTTTTTGTTTGTCCTGGAAGCTTTTTATCTCTCCTTCTATTTTCAATGACAGCCTAGCTGGATATAGTATTCTTGGCTGCATATTTTTCTCATTTAGTGCTCTGAATATATCCTGCCAGTCCTTTCTGGCCTTCCAGGTCTCTGTGGATAGGTCTGTTGCCAATCTAATGTTTCTACCATTGTAGGTTACATATCTCTTCTCCCGAGCTGCTTTCAGGATTTTCTCTTTGTCTCTGAGACTCGTAAGTTTAACTATGAGATGTCGGGGTGTTGACCTATTTTTATTGACTTTGAGAGGGGTTCTCTGTGCTTCCTGGATTTTGATGCCTGTTTCCTTCCCCAAATTAGGGAAGTTCTCTGCTATAATTTGCTCCATTATACCTTCTGCCCCTCTCTCTCTTTCTTCTTCTTCTGGGATCCCAATTATTCTAATGTTGTTTCGTCTTATGGTATCACTTATCTCTCGAATTCTGCCCTCGTGATCCAGTAGTTGTTTACCTCTCTTTTTCTTAGCTTCTTTATTTTCCATCATTTGGTCTTCTCTATCACTGATTACCTCTTCTGCCTCATTTATCCTAGCAGTTAGCGCCCCCATATTTGATTGCACCTCATTAATAGCCTTTTTGATTTCGACTTGGATAGATTTTAGTTCTTTTATTTCTCCAGAAAGGGTTTCTCTAATAACTTCCATGCTTTTTTCAAGCACAGCTAGTATCTTTAAAGTGATGATTCTGAACTCTAGATCTGACATCATACTAATGTCCGTATTGAGTAGGTCCCTGGCAGTCAGTACTACCTCTTGTTCTTTTTGTTGAGGTGATTTTTTCCATCTTGTCATTTTGTGCAGAGGAGAATAGATTAATGAGAGAACAAAATGCTAACAGGGTAACAACGTTCCCAGAAAATATACTCTAAACAAATCATTAAAGACCTGAAGCAGTGGGAAAAGAAAGGGAAAGAGAGAAAAAAGAAAAAGAAAAAGAAAAAGATAAAGATAAAAACAAACAAAAACTGAACAAAACAAAACAAAAAACCAGAATGTGATCAAATATGATCAGGCTGGTATGTAGATCAGTGCCACACACTAGATTTTGGGTGTATTTTGGTCTGTTAGAAGAAAGTGCCTCCCAAAATTTTAAAGAAAGAAAAACTTATATATGTACAAAAATAAGGGTTGATATGATGAAGGGATGGAATATGACTGTAAAGATGGAAATTATAAAAAATTTTATAAAAGGAATTGATAAGAAGTTGTTTGAAAAAAGAAAGAAGAGGATTTAAAAAAAAAAAGAAAGAAAAAAAAAGGGAGAGAATGTGATCAGGCAGGGCAGCAGAAAAAAACTATACGCTAGAGATTTAGGGTATATTTTGATCTGTTAGAAGAAACTATCGCAAAATTTTAAAGAGAGAACAACTTATATATATATGCCAAAAATACGAGTAACTAATATGAAGGGATAGAATATGACTCTAAAAATGAAAAATAAAAATGAAAAATAAAAATTTTTTTTTTTAAAAAAGGGATTGATAAGATGTTGGTTGAAAAAAGGGAAAAAGAAAAATTCAAAAAAAAAAAAAAGACAGTTAAAAAAAATTAACTTTGAAAGACTAAAGAATCATGGTAAAAAAGCCATGGATTCTATGTGCAGTATTCCCCTAGCGGTGGAGTTCTGCCGTTCTCATTGACCGGTAAACGTGGTCTTGGCTGGCTGTTCTCGCTGATCATCTGGGGGAGGGGTCTGTTGCCGTGGTTCCCAAATGTCTTTGCCGGAGGCGGAATTGCCCCGCCCTTGCCGGTCCGGGCTAAGTAATCTGCTTGGGTTGCTCTCGGGAGCTTTTGTTCCCTGCAAGCTTTCCATACAGCTTTGGAGGCGGAGAGTGAAAATGGCGGCCTCCCAGTCTCCGTCCCGGAGGAGCTGAGAACTCGGGGTCCCGCTCCTCAGTGAGCCCCCAGAGAAAAGCAGTCAGTCACTCCCGTCTCCCCGGTCTCCAGCCGCACTCTGTGCTCACCCGGCCTGTGACTGCGCCTTTCTATATCTGGCACCCGACCCCGGGTGGAGTCTCCAAACCCAGCAGATCCCTGCGGTGCGCTCCCGTACCTCTCCTCCCGGGGGAAGAAGGTGAGTCTCCCCAGATCTGCTGCTTGTTGGGTCCCTGCTGGAGGAGCAGTGGCCCGACTGTGCCCCGGATCACGGTTTATGGCAACCCGGAGCTGAGAGCCCGTGCCTCGGCTCCGTCTCTGCAGCCGGCTTCCCTGCTCTGATACCTGGAAGCTCTGCCACACTCAGGCACCCCCGGTCTTTCTGTGACCCCAAGGGTCCTGAGACCACACTGTCCCGCGAGGGTTCCACCCCCCACTTAGCCACCGGAGTGACGTCCCTCAGCGGAGCAGACTTCTAAAAGTTCCGATTTTGTGCTCCGTGGCTCTATCACTTGCTGGAAGCGGCTGATGGAGGCCCCTCCCCCGCCGTCTATCCTCCCGAATATCGCCTCAGATTCACTTCTCCGCACGTCCTACCTTCCAGAAAGTGGTCGCTTTTCTGTTCAGAGAGTTGTTGCTCTTCTTTTCTTCGATCTCTTGTTGAGTTCGTAGGTGTTCAGAATGGTTTGATCCCTATCCAGCTGAATTCCTGAGAGGAGACGAAATCCGGGTCTCCTACTCCTCCGCCATCTTGCTCCGCCCCCCCATTAGTTTTTGATGTAGTGTTCCATGATTCATTGTTTATTCTACAGTTTTCTTAATAATTCTTCATTGTTGTTTCCCAGAGTTATTTAAGTTGGTTACCCAAAAATGAATGTGCAATACAGTGAACCCCGGGTTGACTGCAACCATAGGCGTTATGAGATGATGTCTCTGAGGAAGAAACACATGATACAAATTTCTGCCTCTTAGAGATTGAACTTTTCCACACTGAGTTCATACCATGTTTGACTCTGGAAAGTACATCTATTTAACAAAATTCAGAGTGAGCCTTCAAACCCTTTCCTATTCCAGACCCAATAGTTGTAGTAAGGGGAAGATCCTAAAGAACTTGATTACAGAGGGAAAAAAATCAGAGCAGTGCTTCAGCCTCACCAAGTAGCAAGGGCAGCCTTTCTCTGAATATCAGTTTCTCAAATATGGCTGTTATTTTGATTTCAGGGCTGGAGATCTTGCTCAAGTACAGTTTTTAGGCTCACCTAGAATATTTTATGGGAGCACGGTCTGGAAATGTGAATATTTAACAAATTCTTTTTTTTTTTTTAAAGATTTATTTATTTATTTGACAGAGAGAGAGAGACAGCTAAAGAGGGAACAAAAGCAGGGGGAGCAGGAGAGAGAGAAGGAGGCTCCTGGCTGAGCAGGGAGCCCAATGTGGGGCTCGATCCCAGGACCCAGGGATCATGACCTGAGCCAAAGGCAGACACTTGACAACTGAGCCACCCAGGTGCTCCTATTTAACAAATTCTTGAATTGATTCTGATGCATTGGGCCAAAAGATTAGTATTTGAAAACCACTGCTTTTAGTAATTGGGGGTAACAATTCTGCAGATCATAATTGAGAGAAAGAAAAATCTTAACAAATACAGTTGATAAAGACCCTATATTTTAATTAAGTCTGAGAGAAGAACAATTGAGAGGAGACAGAATTCTTTGCAATTATTAAAGTTCTTGATACAAGAAGTTGAACAACCTCCAAAACTGTTAGAGTTTGAAACATGGAAAAAGAGAACTGGAGAATCTTTATGGTGAAATCAAAAGAGTAGGTAAAGTAGAAGAGACACAATTCCCTTACAAATACCTAGCGGATGGTTTCATCAGTTCCTACTAGAGATGGATTGTGAGTTAATGTTAGATCACAGTGTTTTGTAGTTTATGTTGATTGTGATATCTTTATAGTTCTTTTCTCATTACAGGTGTTTTATTGTTCTTAATGATGTCATTTCATCATAAGTGCTTTTTTTTTTTAAATGAAGTCTAAAAGTAAAATATCCCTCAGCTATTTTTATAGATAGACAAATCATCACTGAGTAGGTCTTGAATGGCGTCAGGAATTTGATGTCTAGAGTGTGAAAAGCAGAAAGGCAACTCTTCTTACAAAATTCTAACTTAATAAGACTTGCTTCTATCTGAGAATGATCAGGGATGATATTCAAAATACATAACAACTGCCATGTCAATATAAACTAATGTGTAAGTGAAAATGCGTTTAAAATTCCTTTTATTCTCTAAGTTAAATATACATGTATATGTACAAAACCATACAGCTGTTTACATAAATCATTCATCCAATTTAATAATTTTCAAATCAGGTGTTGATTTGTTTAGAAGTTAACGGCATGATCTTTTATCTGTCATGGCTTTCACTGTCTAAATATTCTTCCTGTCTGAGCCATGATTTGATTTTGGGAAGCACATGCACTATTTCAGTGACTTCTTCATTAAATGAATAGTGAATACATTCCTGGTACTTGTACTTTTCACATTTTGAAGGTAGCTAACTGCCCTGCCTGTATGTGCAGAGAGCCTGAATTTCAACCACTCATGATAATGTTGCCATGGGAGGGGCAAAGGGAGAGGGAGAGAATCTGGCGAGACTCTGCTGAGCATGGAGACCGATGGGCTTGATCCCAGGACCTTGAGATCATGACCTGAGCTGAAACCAAGAGTCAGATGCTTAACTGACTTAGCCACCCAGATGCCCCCCAAATGGCCCATTTTATCAAAAGAAAGAAAGAAAGAAAGGAAGGAAGGAAGGAAGGAAGGAAGAAAGAAAGAAAGAAAGAAAGAAAGAAAGAAAGAAAGAAAGAAAGAAAGAAAGAAAACCAAAAAGAAAACAAAAAGAAAACCAACCAAATAAATTTCCAAATCAGGCACGTTTGTACAATCTAACCTCTAGATCACGTTCAGTTGCTCTGTCTCTTTCCTCCCCTCTAGTCAACAAAATATTTCCATTAAAACAAAAAACAAAGACTCCAAAAGGACAGTTAGCTACATCTCTTCATTTTAGAAAGGAGAATCTGGAGCTCAGAGAGATGTCATGATGAGGTCACCAAATTATTGGATGGGAATGTAACAGTGTGTGAAACCCAGACTCTGGGTCTGGGTTTTGCTATTACATCACATTGCCTGAAGTCTAAATCACTGAAAATCAAACCCCCATATATCCATCAAAGAATTGCTTCTTTCAAGCTTTGTGAAGAAAAGAGAACTTATGATAATCTCTATTTTTTACTTTCTAATCAGTGCACAGGTATTTTGTAAATTTAAGGCACAGTATCTAAAAATGTGGAGAGGAAACAAAGTTAAACCTTTTACTATCTAGTGAGTATATGCGGTAGGATGGGGCTGTTGAAAGCAATAATTTGACAGTTCTTCCTCCTACCCACCAAAATAAAGTAACAAACTCAATATTTACTACTGAAAGAGGAAGAAGTTTAGGAGATTTATCAGAACAGACATTTCAGGTTAGTTGGACTGTTTGACTTTCCTTATCTGCCCCTGAAATCCAATGGTACCTGGGTCCATGGGTCAGTCTGGTCCATTCCACAAACTGCAGTCAGATAAAAAGTCAGAAGATGGATCTTTGCTGGTTGGCTGAGATGTGGATCTTCTCTCACTCATTAAAAAGATTTTACCAGATCCAGTTTCATAGTCTGGCAAATTTGGGAGCTACCTTTTAAAACTGGTAGTATGAGGCTGAGATAAGGTCAAGCCTTTAATCACAAAATGTATGAGAAGGGGGTGATAAAGTCAGGTATTGGGTGAAAACAGGCATATTGGACAGTCTAGGGTTGACTGCCTTCTTTTTGAAGAAGCAAAAAGGCAACACACAGCTCAAAGAAGTAGGCATAAGAGAGCACACCTCCACAATTCGTTATTGGTGAATATCTTCCAGGACATCTATTTGAGCACAGATTACATCTAATAGCTTTTTACCTTGATCTCTCTAGTAACATACTCATTTTCTCTTAGTCTGGAATATGGGCAGTTCCTGGTGACTAGGTTTCAGGTATAAGGAAAAAGCATAGAATGCAATACATGTAAACCCTGCAACATGATGCCTGAATTATTCTAGTGCGTTCCACTCTTTACAGAAACGACAGATTTCACTGTATGTCACTTACTGTGAATGTACCAACACTGCAGAGTTCAAAGGTACAAATGTTACAGCCAGAAACAATGGGTTTCTTGGAACTGTGTTTGGGAAATCTTTTAAGATTGTAGCTGTCTAAAACTCTGCCTACAAGGAATTTTCACATAGGCTCTGTCATACCCTGTGAAAGACTAGCTCATCGTAAGTGGGGGAACAAGTGTTCTGATAAAGGGTGATTACATTTCAGTACTCAATGTGAGAGCAGAAATAAACAGGTAAGGAACTAGCAAATCTTCCAGAGGACAGTGCTTTATTGCTACAAATACCTACCCTAGGCTAACTTCACCCTAAATCACTGTAGGAAATGATTGCAGAAAGTCAAAAGGAACAAAAACTTACTGAACATTTCAACACCTATAACTAACCCAATATTTTAACCGATGGGAGGCTTAAGGGTGATGAAGTGTAATTGTGACAGCTCGACAACTTTGCTCACCCACAAATTCTAGCCAGTTAAATGCAGACCCACTATATGGAATGAAAGCATGCAGCAATTCCACTGTGGCAGATACAGTAAGGCAACAATAAAGTGATAAATTGTAGTGCAGAATGGGAAGCTGAAGGACACTTGGGAAAAATCCAACTGGTGCTAAGAAATGACTGGGAGTCAGGAAAATCTAGGAAGGAAAGAAGAATGACATAGTGATCACCTAAAGTAATTTAGGTGTGGCCTGTGCTTTCCAGGATAGGAACCTATCACAATCCCTGTGTAACTAAGAAGGTGGTTCCAGTGCTTGAGAACCAGGGGCTGGTAATCCACTTGAAATCAAGCTGAGATAAACTTTGTGGCCCTTTTAAATTCTGTCCATGTGGAAGAATTCTAAATTATTGCAAGGTTAAACAAGCAAGCAAGTGTAACCAAAACCTTGCTTGCTTATTAAGAAAAAGGAATGAAATCAATGGTCACATGCTAGGGATTGTTGCTGTCTTATTATTCTTGTCTATACTCTAAGTGTCTAAGAAAGAGTCATACAGAAAATATTTTTTGAATAAGTAGAAATAAAGGAATTTGATGTTTGCAAACTGAAATTGATTAGGAATTCTTAATGTTTGTATATATTAGACACACCTGAAACTGTATATGGGCACTGCATATAATTCTGTTAATATCTTCCAATAATTGGTGGTGTGTGTGTGCATATAATATTACATATAATTATGTTATTATTATATGTAATTATATGTTGTATATGTAATTGATATAATTGGAGCTTTGAGTGGGAGGGGCTATGCTTATTAAAAATCATCATCTGAGTTCACAGAACTAGAACAAATAATACTAAAATTTGTATGTAACGACAAAGGATTCCAAATACTCAAAGCAATCTTGAGAAAAAAGAACAAAGCTGGAGGTATCACAACCCCAAATGTCAAGATGTATTACAAAGCTGTAGTAATTAAAACAGTATGGTACTGGCATAAAAATAGACACATAAATCAATGGAACAGAATAGAGAGCCCAGAAATAAACCCACTCTTATATGGTCAATTAATCTATGACAAAGGAGGCAAGAATATACAATGGGGAAAAGAGGGTCTCTTCAACAAATGGTGTTGAGAAAACTGGACAGCCACATGCAAAAGAATAAAACTGGACCACTTTCTCACACCATACACAAAAATAAACTCAAAATGGATTAAAGACCTAAATGTGAGACCTGAAACCATAAAACTCCTAGAAGAAAAAATAGGTAGTAATTTCTTTGACATTGGCTGTAGAAACAATTTTCTGGATATGTCTTCTCAGGCAAAGGAAACAAAAGCAAAAATAAACTATTGGGGTTACAACAAAATAAAAAGCTTCTGTACAGTGAAGGAAACAATAAACAAAACAAAACAAAGGTAACCTACTGAATGGGAGAATATATTTACAAATATATCCAAAATACATAAAGAACTTATACAACTCAACACCCAAAACCCCACATAATCCTATTAACAAATACCAGGCAGAGGACCTGAAAAGGTATTTTTCCAAAGAAGACATACAAATGGCCAACAGACATGTGAAAAGATGCTCAACATCACTAATCATCAGGGAAATGCGAATGAAAACTACAATGAGATATCACATTACACCTGTCAGAATGGCTAGAATCAGGAAGACAAGAAAGAACAAGCGTTGGTGAGGATGTGGAGATAAAGGAACCCTCATGCACTGTTGGTGGGAATGCAAACTGGTGCCACCACTGTGGGAAACAGTATGGAGATTCCTCAAAAAATTAAAAATAGAATATGATCCAGTACTTCTACTATTGGGTATTTATCCAAAGAATATGAAAATACTAATTTGAAAAGATATATGCATTTCTATGTTTATTGCAGTGTTATTTACAGTAGTCAAGATATGGAAGCTACCCAAATATCCATCAATAGATGAATGGAAAAAGACGATGTGGTATATCTATACAAAGAAATATTGCCCAGCCATTAAGAAGAACGAGATCTTGCCATTTGCAACAACGTGGATGGATCTAGAGGGTATAATGCTAAGTGAAATAAGTTAGTCAGAGAAAGAGAAAGACAAATACCATATTTCACTCATATGTGGAATTTAAGAAACACAAGAAATAAATAAAGAAATAAAGAGACAAACAAAAAACCAAACTGTTAAATACAGAGAACAAACTGGTGGTTGCCAGAGGGGAGGTGGGGGGGATGGGTGAAATAGATAAAGGGGATTAAGAGCACCCTTATCGTGATGAGCACTGAGTAATGTGTAGAAATGTTGAATCACTATATTCTACACTTGAAACTAGTATAACACTGTATGTTAATTATACTTCAATTAAAAAATTGTCAAAAAATCATGTAAAGAAAGATAAAAATGTATGTATATAAGTGTACTATTTGAAGAGCTAAGACAAAATTGTTATTACACTAGTAGAGGATTGAGATGGAATTTGAAGAATTTAGTACTACTTGGTCAATATAAAATTAGTTTTTTTGAAGATTCAAGCAATGAAAAACTAATTAACACAAGCCTCTTTTGTTTGTTTTTTGTTGCCTTCCTTAATGTGCTCCTTATAGAAGTTATCTTGGTTACATTTTATATTATAAACTTCCTTTCAATATTTCAAATATGGGTTAAATTAGTACAAATACAAGCTGGTCTAAGCAACTGACAAATGACTATTTGCTTACTCTCCAGTGAATCTGTAATGGATTAAGGTATATTAGATAAAATTAGGCCAAAGACTAAGGAACGTCTCTATCTTGCTTCAAATCACTGCTTCTCCACTTTGTATAGTTCTAAAAAGTGATAAAGACATAAAGAGTGGCCACTTCACCATCAGTTGGGTTTGTGTCCCAAATCCACTAATGTGGAAAACTGGGCTAGAGCCTGGCTTTTCAGTTTCTTGCTGATAGTACCCCTTCCCAGTCCAAAGCAGTTTGGATCTTACTACTCTCCCACTAGTTGGAGAAAGGACAGGTGAAAGAGAAAGGTGAGAGGGTGGGTTCAGGGAAGGCAGACTCTGGGGAACCTTACTTTCCCAGCAGTGGGAGAAAGGGGCTTTAACTGTGCCTGAGACCTTTTAATATATAGTTACTTCTATTAGTAATGGTGGTCTGATCATTCTCTTTGAATCTGATCAGTTAGATTCTTTTTTTTAAAAAAGATTTTATTTATTTATTTGACAGAGAGTGAGAGAGCACAAGCAGGGGGAGTGGCAGAGGGAGAGGGAGAAGCAGGCTCCCCACTGAGCAAGGAGCCTGATGTGGGGCTTGATCCCAGGATCCTAGAATCATGACCTGAGCCAAAGGTAGATGCTTAACTGACTGAGCTACCCAGATGCCCCTGATCAATCAGATTCTTCTTTCCAACATGTGCAGGATGGAGCAAGAAGGAGAAAGAATGTAAGTAAGGGAGGGAGGAAGGAGTCTTGAGCATGTCTCATTCTTTTTTTTTTTAATGTTATTTATTTATTTGTTTATTTATTTATTTATTTATTGAGAGAATGCATACATGCACGAGTGGGGGAAAAGGCAGAGGGAGAGAGAGAAAGAGAATCTCAAGCCGACTCCACAGTGAGTGGAGAGCCCAATGCAGGGCCTGATCTTACAAACCCTGAGACCATAACCTGAGCTGAAATCAGGAGTCAGATGTTTAACCGACTGAGCCAGCCAGGAACCCTGAGCATCTCAGTGGCTTACAGTTTTTGATTAAATACAAATACTCACAAATTAATCTTGATTAAATACAGTCACAAATTCCAATTAAATATTACTACAGCCACAGAAATACATGCATTCATAAAAACATGCAGCATTAGGAATATGTGGCCAATTCTCTGCCAGATCCCAGGAGAGATTTCCAGTTATGTTGACATCATGGAGATCTAGGGCACAATATAAGTCAGACAGGAAAAGCAAGAGAGATTTCCATTCTCCTCATTGAATGCATCTATCACAAAGAGATAAGATCTTAGTCAACCAAATGTCAGAGGTAGCTAGGGCCAATTTACCCTACTATTATATTGATCTTTCCAGTGAGCTTCTCTTTTTATATCCATTGAGGGTCTAAAATTCCTAGTAAGGGGCGCCTGGGTGGCTCAGTTGGTTAAGCAACTGCCTTCAGCTCAGGTCATGATCCCGGAGTCCTGGGATCAAGTCCCACATCGGGCTCCCGGCTCAGCGGGGAGCCTGCTTCTCCCTCTGACCCTCTCCCCTCTCATGCTGTTTCTCTCTCTCTCTCTCTCTCAAATAAATAAATAAAGTCCTTAAAAAAAAATAAAAAAAATAAAATTCCTAGTAATTTAACATCAGTTGGGGGCAAAAAAGAAGTGTAAACAATGTTTTTCATTCTGAGATGTGAAGGTGTTAGTTAGAAAGGGCAACCATGGGCAAATTGCCCTTTGTTAGCTCTGGGTTTCCCCCCTCTTGATTGTGCAAACAATATGTATCCGTCTATGCATTTGGCTAACCAGGTACAGGAATGGGACCCCCCTCCTTATTCCAGCGGAGACACTCAATAAGGGATTGCTAAGTGCTGGAACAATGCCAAGGACATGTGCAGATCACTTGGGGTTTCCAGATTAACGCCTGCAGTGGAGAGTTTAAGAGGATACAGATGGATAGTAGGGAATCATGAAGAATCCCTGCCCTCTCCCCCATTATGGGCAAATATTATGTCTGATCTCAAAGATGAGTATATAGGAAAATAATATATACTGATATGAGATCTACGAATAGATTTTGTGGCATAGAAGGAAAAGAACATTTAAGATGCTGGTGCAAATATGACAATAATACACTGTAGCACATGGAGGTAAATTTTAAAGCTGTTGTTTCATAATTTCAATAATCCAAAACACGAACACTTTGAAACAAAAAGAACAAAGAGGAAATAAGGCAAAAGGCTGAGATGAAAACAGAGCCAGACAAGGTAATTAAATATTAGTGTGATACTAAAAACTGCCATATGAGAAGCACAAGATGCATTGGATATAATAAAGATAAAAACTGACACCACAGAAAAGGGAATCAGTGATGGGAGACACACATTTGAGAAACTGCTCCAGGATACAGAGGGAAAGAATTAAGATATGAAGATGATGACAGCAAAGATAACACATGAAAGCTTCAGGAGAACCAACATAACAGATAAACGAATGAGCTCAGAGCCAATGGTAAAAAATCAGTAATCAAAGTTGTGACTATAGAACACTTTCCTGAACTGAAGAAAGTGCTGAGTCTGCAGAATGAAGAGTCTCACTGAGAAGCAGGCAGCATTAATGAAATGAAGCCAATATTTAGGTTCATCCTGCTGAGATATCTGAATTTCAAAGGATAAAGAAAAAATATCTCACAAACATTCAAGTATGAAAAATCAGATTATTGGTGCTGAAAAAGATGAAGTGGGTCTAGGATGTCTCCACTGCTGGATGGCAATGCTAGGAGCAATACTTAAAGTGGTGAGGGAGACAATGACAATATAATGACTAAAGATCCCACATGCAGGGATATTGCCTTTCTTGAGCAGTGGTGACAAAAAGACACCATATAATATGCACAAATCATGAGACGTAGTACACAAGTCCCATCCCTGATGATATTACTCAGAGATATTCTCAAACTGACAAAAGGATGAATCATAATAAAGAGCCACTGAGAATGGTGAAGTTATATTATAGGAGCGCTGGCAGTGAGTAGTAAAATCAATTAAATGAATAATGCAAGTAATTATAATGATTACAATCATAATCAAAATATAAACTTCAAAACAAATTTTAAAGAGCATATTAATAATATAAATTATTAAAATGTAATAATAAAAACCTGGGTATAAAATTCTAGATTAGGCAGTGAGTGGGGGAAGTTGGTAGAAATAAAAGTGGTAACATTAGAAGGGTATTGACTTTTGCATGCATTTTTGTAGCTAACCATCTTGATGATGATCAGAAAGTTCATCTACTTGTGTTTTTATATACACAATCATTCCATCTATAATTTTCCATAAAAATCTATTCCTTTACAATAGTTTTGTCTCTTATTTCTGCTTTTTATTTCTCTGCAGGTTTTGCAGAAATAAACATGAAAACCCTCTGCTGCTACCGAAAGCAACTAGCAAGGCCCGCATTCCAGAACTCCCAGTCACCGAGATTGGCTTATTCTTTCCTTTGTTGTTCAGCCTTGTCAGTCTCTTATAATTATCACTGGCAAGGCTGTGTCAGGCCTGAAGGATCCAGAGCAGATTCCTAATGATTGATTTCCTAGGACTGCCAAGGTGTTCAGATGCAGTCAGCTTTAGACAGTTCTGTGTGGCAAAAATATTCCCTTTGATTGTTAATTAGTTCTTTGATCTGTATTAACAATGTCAGTCTAGTGAGTGGCAATGTCATCTCGGGAATGCAACTCTATTCTTTCACATACACACTTGTTGGTAATTTTAGAAGCATCTAATGGCCACTGTTATCCTGGTCTGTGAGTGACACATGGTCCTAATTAGGAAGCAGACTCTGTGCATTCAAAACAGCAGAAAGAAAACTCAGGATGGTTCCCCCAAGGCAATTTTGCATTGGAGGCAAGCTGCCTTCCTAGTTCTAGCCTGTCCTCTCTGATCAGAGGATCTCACAGCCTCTGCCCACCTGATCTTACCCTGTGTTTCTTCTCCCTTCATGCCATTTAGGCCTCTCCTGTCCAGGTATGGCCATGGTTATCTCCTCCAAACCTAGACTTATGGTCACCAAGCTTCCTCCCTTCATTGATTGTATGATCTCCCCATCTTCCCCCGCCATTTAGATCCTCATGTTTGGAACCACTTAGCTGCTAATCTAGCTAACTCTGCTTGGACACAGGAAGTGCAAAATAATTCTCTCTCCAAAGTGTCCCAATTGCTGTTGGTCTGATCCTAACATGTGCCCAAGTTCTCTTAATTGGGGTCCTGTTGTCATGACTGGGGTTCTGTTTTGATGTCAAGTTTCTCACGTCCTGAATGCTAGCATGCTCTCTCTCAGGCTGTTCTCAGGGCTAGAGCCCTGTCCTAAACCCCATCCTGCTGGTGGCTGAACCTTGACTTTCCTGACACTAACTGATGACAGGCCTCCCAGGAATCTCTGCCTCTGTTAGTTGCCAACTTACAGAGATACACTGCTTCTTCACTTTGAAGCTTTTTAATTTAATACACATATGGATTAGGCCCTGACATTATCACATCTTTTGCTCTTCTTGAGTATTTTGTTCTTTGTCCTACAGCATGGCTCTTATGTGCAGCTTTTTTGGGTCTCAACTAAATGACTTCGAGGTTTAGCAAGGTCTGTCCACTCTGGGTAAGAACTCGACATTTCCCAGGACTGTACAATATGTGGCCTCTCCGTTCAGTTTTTGACCTCAGAGCCACTCCTATCTGTTAGGCCTTGCAGAATTTTGTTCTGCACATGTGCAGCCCAGCCCCCTCCAAAGCCCTATGGGGATGCCATATCTGCTTCTTCTTCTAGCTCCTGCCCTTCTGATATCCTGCTCAGCAAAGTCCAGCCAATCTACCATGGCTCAGCAAGACCATTGCTTTCTGCTTGGGCCTCAACTCCCTGCTTCAGGAAGGGACGATGCTCTCTGATAGGAAACCAGGGCAAAAGGGTGACTCACCCCTAGAGCTGTCCCTCTCTCAAGAATTACAATTCTGTTCATAGTCTAATGCCTGAAAGCAGTTCTGTCACCTATTTGTCCAGTGATATGGTTGTCTTTATGGCAAGGGTAAGTCTGTAGCCCATTACTCTGCCATGGCCAGAAGCAAAGAATTTTGTGTTTTTGTTTTTATTGATAATATAGTTTCACAAATTGTTATTGGTTATGTCACATACATTTTTAGTAGCTGTCAAATTTTAGGAATTCTATATCAATCTTCTTCATATGTGAGCTAACTGTAACCACTGAATATCCCCTTAGCTAGATTGCCAAAGTGGCCACAGATGATCTAACATCACCAGATAAAAGGCAAAGTGGGGGGAATGTTAGAGAAGAGAAACAGGGTCTTAACTACTTTTAAAATATCTAACTTTTGAAAATGGGATTAAAACCATAAGATGGTGGGAGAAAGTGGGAAGATGCCTAGTAAGAGGATCCTAAGGTCACCTCTTCCCATGGATATAACTAGATAGCACATACATCAGTATAAGTAAACCAGAAAATGACGCAAGGACTGCCAGAACAAACTCTCTACAGCTAAATGTAGAGAGAGAGGCCACACTGAAGAGGGCAGGAAGGGCAGCGATGGGGTGGAAAGACAAACAGACCTGAGGGGCTGTCCAAGGAAGGGAGGGACGCAGTGGGTGTAGAGAGAGGAGAGGAGCAGATCCTCAAGCCAGGTACCCTAGGCATGGGGATCCTGCATGGGTAAGACGAATGCCCCTAACATTTGACTTCCAAAACCAGAGGAGCCCAACAATCAGTGGGGCTTAACACTGGGAACTTTAAAACTCAGGACGCTTGGCTCTGGGAGAGTAGGGACAGTGATAGGAAACTGAGTCCCCCACCCTTAAAGAGACAGCAAAACAAACAGCCCCATGGACATACAGCATAAAAGTGGCAGTTTGAAAAACACCTGGGGTACATGGAAGGGAGATATGCTTACTAATCTCAGAGCATGTGTTGGAGGGGCAGGGATCTTTGGGAGACTTCTCCAGGAACAAAAGAGCTGCTAGGCACCATTTGCCATCCCCATCCCCAGAATAAACACATGGCCACCTGCAGGAAACAGTGCTGCACCCACACTCTCCAGCTAACTAGATATCAGCGTGCCCCACCTCCTTGCACTTTTTTGGATTGCCCTCTCCATCATGGCCTCGGCGCCAAGTCTCCTCTCACAACAAACCTGTGCAAACCTTGCTACAACTGCATGCCCGAGCCTGCATTCTTCTGCAGAAATGCCCCCTCCCAGTAGAGTTTTCCTTGGCAGCTGCAGGTCTCCTCCTGCAGAGGACTGACATAGACCTTGCTGGCACCACACAACCTGCCCTCGTGTTCTCCTGCGGAAATGCCACTTGCATCTCAGCCTGGACAGGAGTTTTCTCGGGTGGCTGCAGCTCCCTTCCCACAGCAGACCAGTGCTCCCCCCCCCGCCACCCCCCATTCTCTCTTGAGGACTCGCCCCCTCTAATATACCCTTGGCCGGAGCGCATCCAAAGTGGTGCCATGAGCATGGCAGTACAACCAGCCCTGGCAGTTTGGTGCTGCCACATCTCTGGCAAATGACTGATCTGACTCAACTCAAGCCCAAGGTGGCCCTAGACTGGCCCATTAACAACATAGGGGCCAACCCCTGCCCACAACAGGCAGAGAGCCATTGCAGACAACTGGACTGAAGGCAAACATGGCTTAGTCACAACAGTAGTGCACATGCAACACACAGCAGATATACATTGTTTTCAAGTGTACCATGAACATTCTTCAGAATAGGTCACATCTTAGGCCACAAAACAAGTTTCAACAAATGTAAAAAGACTGAAGTCATTACCATGCACCTTTTTTGATCACAACACTGTGAAACTAGAAATCAACCATGAGAAAAAATTTGGAAGGAGCACAATACATGGAGGTTAAATAACACGCTACTAAACAATGAATGGCTTAACCAAGAAATCAAGCTAGAAATAAAAAAATACATGGAGACAAATGAAAATGAAAACACATCAGTCCAAAATCTTTGGGATGCAGCAAAATCAGTTCTAAGAGAGAAATTTAGAGCAATACTGGCCTATCAAGAAGCAAGAAAAATCTCAAATAAACAACCTAACCTTACACCTAAAGGAGCTTGATAAAGAAAAACAAAACCCAAAACCAGGGAAGGAAAGAAATAATAAAGATTAGAGCAGAAATAAACGAAATAGAAACTAAAAAAAAAAAAAAAAGCCCAATAGAACAGATCAATGAAACCAGGAGCTGGTTCTTTGAAAAGATCAACAATTTTTTAAAAAGATTTATTTATTTATTTTAGAGAGGGAGAGAGCATGAGAGCAGGGGGAGGGGCAGAGGGAGATGGAAAGAATCTCAGGCAGGCTCCCCACTGAGTACGGAGCCTGATGCGGGGCTTGATCTCTTGACCTGAGCTGAAATCAAGAGTTGGATGCTTAACAGACCAAGCCACCCAAGCCCCCCTAAAAGGAACAACAAAATTGATAAACCTTTAGCCAGACTCACTGAGGAAAAAAAAGAGGACTCAAATAAAATCAGAAGTGAGAGAGGAGAAATAACAACACCACAGAAAATATTATAAAAAATTATCTGCCAACAAATTAGACAACCTCGAAGAAAGGGATAAATTCCTAGAAACATATAACCTCCCAAAACCAAGCCAGAAGGAAATAGAAAATTTGAACAGACTGATTACCAGCAATGAAATGAGCAGTAATAAAAAAAATTCCCAACAAACAGAAATCTAGGAGCCGATGGCTTCACAGGTGAATTCTATCAAACATCTAAAGTGTTAATACCTATTCTCAAACTATTCCAAAAAAATTGAAGAAGGAAAGTTTCCAAATTCATCCTAAGAGGCCAGCATTACCCTGATACCAAAACCAGATAATGACATGACAATAAAAGAGAACTACAGGCCAATATCTCTGATGAACATAGATGCAAAAATCCTCAACAAAATACTAGCAAACCAAATCCAACAATATATTAAAAGAAATCATTCACCACAACCAAGTGGGATTTATTCCCAGGATGCAAGGGTGGTTTGATATTCGCAAACCAATCAACACATCCATTCATGATAAAAACCCTCAACAACATAGGTCTAGAGGGAATATACCTGAACATAATAAAGGTTATATATATATATAAAAAAAACAACCCCACAGCTAATATCATCTTCAATGGGGAAAAACTGAGAGCTTTTCCTCTAAGGTCAGGAACAAGACAAGGATATCCACTCTCACCACTTTTATTCAACATAGTCCTAGAAGTCCTAGCTACAGCAATCGGAGAGCAAAAAGAAATAAAATTGGTAAGGAAGGCATCTAAATTGGTAAGGAAGAATTAAAACTTTCACTATTTGCAGTTGACATGATACTCTATACAGAAAACCCAAAAGACTACCAAAAAAATGAAAAGAACTGATAAATGAGTTCAGTAGGTTCGCAGGATACAAAATCAATGTATAGAAATCTATTGCATGTCTATACATTAATAATGAAGTAGCAGAAAAAGAAATTAAGAAAACAATCCCATTTACAATTGCACCAAAATTAATGAAATACCTAGGAATAAACTTAACCAAAGAGGTGAAAGACCCGTATTCTGAAAATTATAAAACATTGATGAAAGAAATTGAAGATGACACAAACAAATGGAAAGATATTCATGCTCAGGAATTGGAAAAACAAATATTGTTAAAATGTCTATACTACCCAAAGCAATGTACAGATTTAATGCAATCCCTATCAAAGTACCAACAGCATTTTTCACAGAACTAGACCAAATAATCTTAAAATTTGTATAGAACCACAAAAGATACAAATAGCTAAAGCAATCTTGAAAAAGAAGAACAAAACTGGAGGTATCACAATCTCAGATATCAAGATTTACTACAAACCTGTACTAAACAGTAGAATACTGGCATAAAAATAGACACATAGATCAATAGAACAGAATAGAGAGCCCAGAAATAAACTCATGATTGTATGGCCAATTAATTTTTGATAAAGGAGGCAAAAATATGCAAAGGAAAAAAGATAGTCTCTTCAACAAAATGGTGTTGGGAAAACTGGACAGGTAACATACAAAAGAATGAAACCAGACCACGTTCTTACACCATACACAAAAATAAACTCAAAATTGTTTAAAAGACCTAAATATGAGACCTGAAACCATAAAAATCCTAGAAGAGAGCACAGGCAGTAATTTCTCTGACATCGGCCATAGCAACATTTTTCTAGATATGGTCTCCTGAGGCAAGAAAAACAAAACCAAAAATAAACTATTGGGACTACATCAAATAAAAAGCTTCTGTACAGTGAAGGAAATAATCAACTTAACTAAAAGACAGTTTACTCAATGGGAGAAGATATTTGCAAGTGATATATAACCCATAAAGTGTCAGTATCCAAAATATATAAAGAACTTATACAATTCAACACCAAAGCACAAATAATCCAATTAAAAATGGGCAGAAGACATGAACAGATATTTCTCTCAAGAAGACATATAGATGGCCAACAAACACTTGAAAAGATGCTCAACATCACTAATCATCAGGGAAATGCCAATCAAAACCACAATGAGGTATTACCTCATACCTGTTTATAATCAGATACAGAAGAAACAAGAAGTGTTGGCAAGGATGTGAGGAAAAAGGAACCCTCGTGCACTGTTGGTGAGAATGAAAACTAGTACTGCCACTATGGAAAACAGTATGGACCTTCCTCAAAAAATTAAAAATAGAATTACCATTTGATTCATTAATTCCGTTATTAGGTATTTATCCAAATAATACAAAACACTAATTCAAAAAGATATATGCATCCCTATGTTTATTGCAGCGTTATTTACAATAGCCAAATTATGGAAGCAACCCAAGTGTCCATCAACAGATGAATGGATAAAGAAGTGGTACATATATACAAGGGAATATTACTCAGCCATAAAAAAGAACGAAATCTTGCCATTTGCAACAGTGTGGATGGGATCAAGAGGGTATAATGCTAAGTGAAATAAGTCAGTCAGAGAAAGACAAATACCATATGATTTCATTGATATGTGGAATTTAAGAAACAAAACAGAGGGGAAAAAAAAGAGACAAACTAAAAATCAGACTCTTAACTATTAACTATAGAGAACAAACCGATGGTTACCAGAGAGGAGTTGGGTGGGGAGAAAGGTGAAGTAGGTGAAGGGGATTAAGAGTATGCTTGTCATGATAAGCACTGAGTAAAGTACAGAATTGTGGACTCTATATTGTATACCTGGAACTAATGTAACACTGTATATTAACTATACTGGAATTAACATAAAAAACCCCAAAGATGGTAAATGTGGAAATTAAAAAGTATCTCTGTTCATTCATCATTTAGTACAAGGATTGTCATCCAGAGATATTTTCCAAGTTGAGAAGATACCATATGTATACACACATGAGGACTTTTTCATATATACATATTGTAAAGTCAATATGGTATAAATCTTACACAGTTTCATTTCCTTTGATTAGCTAATACAAGCCTTCCTAGGTAAAAATGAAAATATAATCTGTGTTGTATTCTACTTGAAATAACACAGATTTAGGAATTCTACCTTTAAGAGTGAGAAGAACTTGAAAGATCATTTAATTAGGAAGATACTAACTAGTAGATAACCCACTGCTTATAGACGAAAGATAGGTCAGAGTAATTTATATATAGTTTTAGTTCCCTGATAGAAATTCAGACTTATGGCAATTATTTCTAAATATATAGGTAAACCTTTCATGTACTACACTTGTTTATACATCAGAAAAATCTCTGGGGAAGCACATGAGAAGCTAATTAGAACAGTAGGAAATCTCTTTATTTCAGTAAAGATACCTAAAATCATTTTTTAAAAAAAATTAAAGTTTTACTTTCTCAAAGGAATTGACCTAGATAAGGCATTTTATCTTAGCGGTAGCTTATTCTAATGAAAAGATAGTTTTTATTCTCTAGTCTTTATCTCTACAACCCATGAAAATTTTTAGAAAGGTTAGTCAATAATGTGGTTTTGATCCTGTTTGGTTGGAATGCAACTTCCTTATTTATGGCATAATATCCATTGTCCACCTTCCTAGGAGTACCTTTGTAAAGGCTCCATCTCTCATTTCTTGTCATGTCATTCAGGGGGGATTACCTCTTCCACTGGCCATTTTGAGTTCTGTCTTCTGTCACTTGCAACTGAAAGACTACTAACAGCTACAGGACTTAATTTTGTTCCTTTTGTAATAGATGATATTCCCTGTAGAACTTTTATCTGGATAAAAAGGAAATGTTGGAAAAGATTGTGTCACCATGCTTCTGAAAGGCACAGCTTGGCAGGAAAATCATATCTTTTTATACGAGAGTGAGGTTTCATTATAACATTCACAATATATCCCTGGCTCAATGAAGCATCTATTTTAACTTGTATTCTACAGTTTTGTCATAGTTATATAAAGGCTCAGATCCATAAAATTTTGTTGTTTAACATATAAGTTTAATTAAAACACATAAGGAATGTATCTTCATGCTTCTTCAAACTCTCACAGATCTTAATCTATCATTCATGCTGATCCTGCTGTATAATTTAAAAGTGCTGATGTCACGTCTCCATTTAAGCATCTTGAGAACAAATATTTTAGCTTAGCACTGACTGTGCTCCTCAGTGACGCCAAGCAACTCCTAGTTGAATTATATATATGCTTCCTGTCACTGAGATAAAAAGGGTACATATATTCTTATTTTTTCATGATTAGGTTTTATTAATAAATGCTAGCAAAATTCTCAATAGACAATTAGTCCTTTCTTTTAACTACTGACAGAAAAATGGCCTACAATCAACTGTTCTGAAACAAAAATTATCGTTTTTTGGACATTCTTTTACAATTATTTGGCTGTCAACAATTCTGTATGTCAGATCAAGTCGTTCCATTACTTCCAAGCACATTTTGCAACTCATATATCTTGAAGGTATCATCAGAAAATTTCATTGCTAGAATTAGATATTCTTTGCTTAATTAATTTAATGAGCGACATGAATAAAAGACTCAAACGCATGAATGGTCCTTCTACTGCTAACCTTTTCCAAAGAGTTCTCTAAGCCCTATGTCCGGTGCTCTTCATTCGCCAAATCTGGTCCAGTCTGGTTTCTGCCTCCAGCATCTCTCCCAAACCATTCTTGTTAAGATCTCTGACATATCCATGTTGCCAAATCTAGTCTATGCTTTCTGTCCTCCTTGTACTTTGACACTGAGGATCCTCCTGCAGCCTCCTTCTCTTCCTTGGTAATGTCTCTGTTTCCTAGTTTTTTCCTATCCCTTTGTTCTTCTCAGCCTCTCTTACTGATTCCTCCCCTCTCTACTGATCTCTAAGTGTTTGGGCTCTTCAGTGTTTGGTAATAGACCTTTTTTTCCCTATAAAGGCCTTATTCAGTAGTAGATTTCATGTGTCCACAGATTTAAATGCCATCTGTATCCTGGTGACTTATGATTTATATCTCTGGGCCCAACCTTTTCTTAGACCACCAATATGTATATAACTCTCCATTTGATATCTTCGTCTGGATATTCTAGGAACAACCCATAGTTAGCCTTGGTCTTCTGATCCTATTCCATCCACAGTCTTCTTCATGTCAATAAATGGTTCAACCTTTCTCCTCACTGCTTACTCCCGAGACCTGGAAAAAATCCTTTATTCTTTCTTCTCCCAATCCCTGCACTTCTAATCTATTAATAAGTCCTGCACGTTTTACTAACAAATTACATCTCATATTTCACTGCTCTCCACAATTACCAGCACTCTAATTTAAGCCATATAAATATAGTCGTACTTGGAGCTACTTCAACAATCTCCCAAGCTTCCCTACTCTGTTAACTGACCCTTTCCCTGCAATCTATTCTCCTTGTAGCATCCAGGATGATCTTTCAAAATAAATTTTGCTACTTGTCTGCTTTAAAATATTTCAAAGGATTTCCATTGCACTTTGAGTTAAATCCAAACTTCATATACTGGCCTAAGAGGCCTGGTGTGGAGTGACTCTTCCTTATCTCTAGAATCTCAACTCATTATCTTTCACTATGTTCTGGTCACATTGCCTTTTACTTTCATTTCTAGGATTTCACCCACTTTATAATATTTTTTCATTCTATTCTTTCTTTATGAAATGCTTTTTCTGGAATTTCACATGGCTGGATCCTTCGCAGCTTAATTATCACTTCCTAAGGGTGATACAGGATTAATTACACTTTCTTAATAGGTTTCTTCTCCACCTTGTTCTCTGTCATAGTACTACATTTGATTCTTTCATTGCATTTTGAATTTAATAATTTTTATTAAATTAAACACACTAAGCGTTTGCTTGCTTATTTTTTTATCTCCCCACTACACTGTAAACTCGAAGTTTTGCCCAGTGCCTAGCACATAATACATATTTTAAATATTCTAAAATATGTATTGTATAAACAGATGAAAAGGTGATGTTTTTATTTCTCACCATCTGGCACATCTGTATGCAGTATAAGCATCTCATGTCTGAACATGGCATTAAGTAACTCTCAAGCGATCTTCACTGACATACAGATCTGATCATTCAAAAAGATATTTGGCAAGAATTATCTGGTGTGCGAACAGTAATGTGAGGTTTTCTCTCCCTATATAATCAACCTAAATGACCAAAATAGAGAGAGTGGCTGGCCAGGCACATTGACTAATAATTAGATAGTGGAAACTTATGGAAAAAAAAAAACCAACTGAAGTATGAGGTATGAAAACTGCATTCTTTTTTTTTTTTTAAAGATTTTATTTATTTATTTGAGACAGAGAATGAGAGAGAGAGAGAGCATGAGATGGGGGAGGGCCAAAGGGAGAAGCAGACTCCCTGCTGTACAGGGAGCCCGATGCGGGACTCGATCCAGGGACTCCAGGATCATGACCTGAGCCGAAGGCAGTCGCTTAACCAACTGAGCCACCCAGGCACCCTGAAAACTGTATTCTTGACCTGGATTTCTCTCCTATAAAATAAATGATATTTAGTATGATTTCAGCTACTGATCTGTTCCATATTTAAAGTAGAGTTAAGGATGCACCTGGATGGCTTGGTTGGTTAAGCATCCGACTCTTGATTTCGGCTCAGGTTATGATCTCAGGGTCATGAGATTGAACCCCAGGTCTGGCTCCATGCTGGGTATGGAGCGAGCCTGCTTGAGATTCTCTCTCTTCCTCTCCTTCTGCTCCTCCCCCCCTCAAAGAAATAAAGTTAATAATACCTGTCTCTACTCACCTTTGAGGCCACTTGTGAAAATAAATGAAATAATATGATAGCTCTTTGAGGAAAGGTACTGTGTAACATGGTGTCCTAGTACAATAGCAAGTAAATGAAAGTTCATCCTCTGCCTGCTCTACAATCACTATTGAAGGTGTGTTTTATGAAAATTTAAGTGATATCTATGTTTTTTAAACATTTAATTCACTAAACATATATTGAATACCCGCTGTGTAGAAGACAACATATCAGGGCTCAAGGAGCATGACATGGTTTGTACCTTTAAGGTACCTTTAACACATGAAAAAATAACTCTACTTAAAAAAAATGTGATAAATACTTGTAAAAAATATTAGAAAGAACTGTCGAAACCTAGAAGGTGGGATAAGAGTGGGGGTTCAAAGATTTCCAACTATATTACTTTCCTTTTCTCTAATGGAGACAATAAAGCCATTCATCATATTTTCCTGGACCTAGAATAAATTGGCACATTGCAAAGCCTTAGTAAATACTTGTTGAGGGAATAATGTGGTAAAAGAGTAAACTGAAATTTCTACTAGACAGAGAAAGACCTTGATTCCTGGGGAAGCCTCATGCTTTATTACAGTCTACACTCCTTTGGGTCTTGTTTCCCAGGTAAGCCTCTTTTCTTCTATTTTTAGTTTATAATCTCAGATTACAAGAGCCATGAAAAATCTTGGCAGTGATAAGCCTAAATCACTGTTAAAAAAATAACATTTCCCACTTTAAATATCTAAATCAAAGCTTGAAGTGAAAACATATTTTTACATTTTTTCCCCTCTGGACTTTCAGCTCTTTTTAAAATTTATATATAAAAGAATATGTTAATTCTTGTCCTTAGGAACTATAAAGACTCTACATGATTTGGAAATGAGGCTGTACTAAACAATGGCCAAAGAAGAATTGTCCAGTCTATCTATGCCTTGTCTTTGGTTTGGTCACTCAGAAATATGTTATTAGCCATGATTGTTGTTGCTCACATTGTTTTTATCTGTGTATTCACCATCGTCTACCTCCCCTTCTGCATATGTTTGGGACCCCTTTTTCACATACCAATGTGCCGCATCTCTGAGACCTGATCAGAATACTGAAATTCTGTGCCTTATTGTCTTTTGACTGACATCACCCATTTGGTATGTTTCACGAAAATTTCCCGATTGCATATCTCATTCGTTGCTAGAGAAAATATTGGCTGGGTTTTTCCCTTCCACCTGTCTCATGATGAGATCCTGACCCATTCACCTAAGTAACTGCACATGATTCAGAGATCTTTTGAGAACCAAGCTGCTAGCTATTTCAGATTCATGTCTTACAAACTCATGAAATGCCTGTAATACAGGTCTTCAAAACATGGCTTCTATTTGCTTTTGCTAGAGTGTAGTTGCTCCCTGATGCTCTACCTGGAACAGCTTGGAGCTAGGACTGGACTTTTGACTTTCACATTCTTTTCTCTTTCTCTACCACTTGATTTACTTTGCTAGTCCTCTTCAATTTTATCTCTGTTCTTCAGTATATTAAATCACTTAAAGATACAAACACATTCCTTTTGGTCTCTATTAATCCCTCTCTTATTTTGTGGATTGATTTAAGTAACCAGTTAAATCTAACCTAAAATTATGTTTTGTCTAGAATGCCAAAAGAAGTTAAAAAGATAAATGACTGACTTGACCTATTCTTTACTTGGACTATGAAATCATCATCAAATTAATGCAATAGTTTTATCAATGGAACTCCTCATCCCCTGTGAGTTCCCAAGAAGGAACTTTCAGGGGGCGCCTGGGTGGCTCAGTCGTTAAGCGTCTGCCTTCTGCTCAGGTCATGATCTCAGGGTCCTGGGATCGAGCCCTGCATCGGGCTCCCTGCTCCGTGGGAAGGCTGCTTCTCCCTCTCCCACACCCCCTGATTGTGTTCCCTCTCTCGCTGTGTCTCTCTCTGTCAAATAAATAAAATCTTAAAAAAAAAAAAAAGAAAAAGAAAGAACTTTCAGATGGAAGGACAATCTATAAAACAGACAAACATGGCACCACTTGGCTGGAAAGTCATGGGAGAGTTGGGGTCCTTGAGTCTTTGGCCTCTCTCTGCTGTTGCAGTAGTCAGTGATATACTTCCACAGGACGCTACACTTTCTCGTAACAGTTTGAGAACCATTATATTTTATCATTGATCAACTATTCTGATGCCCTATGGGCTTATCGTTGGGAACCTAGGATACTGTAGAGTTGGAAAAGAACAGAAAACTTCCAGGGATTTTATTCCAGAGGCAAGCCTCAGAAGTGATTTAATTATTTCTATAATTGATCCCCTTTTTTTCTAATTTCTATAAAACAGAATTTGAAATTTAGGTCATGACACAAGTAACAATTTTGCTCTATAGATTATGAAAACTATCGAACTTGAGAAATTATCTAATGGTCATATTTAATAGCTTCTAACTCACTTGTTATTGACTATCAACACTGATGTATTGATATTTTTATATTTAGAGGTTATCACAGTATATTTCTTTTTTTTTTTTTTAAGATTTTATTTATTTATTTGACAGAGAGAGACACAGCGAGAGAGGGAACACAAGCAGGGGAGTGCGAGAGGGAGAAGCAGGCTTCCTGCCGAGCAGGGAGCCCGATGCGGGGCTCGATCCCAGGACCCTGGGATCATGACCTGAGCAGAAGGCAGATGCTTAACAACTGAGCCACCCAGGCGCCCCTATCACAGTATATTTCTATTTCTTTCCTCCAGCTGGTTACAATTCATGTTCAGTTGCTACATAGAATACAGTTGTGAGATAAACAAATTTAAAGTTCATAATTAAAATATTGAAAATGTCCAAAGGGGCAATGACATAAACAGTCCTAAGACATACAGGTTTTCTCAAGAACTCGGCCCATAATGAAAGCTCTTGGCTGTGGCTGAGATGGATGAATATCCTGGCATCAACACTTTAACTCCAAATTTTGTTTAACTTAATAATTTATTTTGAAATAAGACATTATGATGACCTTTTTTTTTTCTAAATCAGAGTGCTTAGAAAAATATAACCCTGAGAAGAATTTATAAAAAAATAAACCTTTGCAAAATACATATTTTCTCAAATATATTTATGTAATGAGATTAATCAAAAATAATTCTTTATCAGTTCTGTGCAGAATATGTTACCTATCACTTTTTCAAGGTTATTTTTATTTTTAAAAATCAATATTTCACTTTGTGAAAATGTTATGGAATGAGACATGATAATTAGCATAAATAGATTATTTCTGCAATGTGTTCCAAAGTACACAAAGTCTCCCTATAATCATCAATCTTTCATTTTAGGGAAAATGGTTGTTAGAGTTAACTAACTATAAAGCATAAGGCACCCATCCTGACCAACATATGAAGACATCAATTAACATTTGCGAATTGGCTGGATCAAGAGCCCACAATGAGACCCAACCAAGACATAGTTTATGTTCCCAAGGAATTTATATTCTAGAAGACAGATGAGGCAAGACTTTTAAGAATTTACTTTGCCTTGGTGACAATACCAAGAGAGATGCACAACTAATTACTGGGCATCTGTGCTCTTTAGCCCAACTGGGTAGGCACAGTTGGGGCAGGTGTTGGGGGGTTTGGGCAATTCTAAGAAGTACGTTTCTGTTCCCAGAGGTGGTATCAATCCAAAGCCCAACCTCGGCAATCATTCCTGAGATTCAGGCTTGGGTCCTTGCACAAAGCAGCCCACAAGAAAGCTGGCACCAAAAAGGAGAAGGCCATGTTCCAGCTAATGGTCACTCTGTCACCAAATGGGTAGCACAGTTTGATTTGCTGAATGCCTCTGAAGAAGCCACAGAGTAGAAATGTCTAAATCTCTCCAGGCAGCTCACATTATAGAGGCTGCCGGGAAAGTGCCTGTTGCTATTGTCTGCAAGGAGATGATGCTCTGTTTTGTAAAAAGGTTGAATCGTTGTTGGAAAATCAAACAAAATGAGAGATGCTATACATTGTCATTCCTGAAAAAAGAGTTTAAAAGAAAAATGATACCGCACAGATGGCTTTATTGTGACATTTATTTATAACAGCAGAAAAATATTTTAAAAAAACCACAAAAATTCAACCAGGGTGTTTAAGTACATCATGATTCATAACCCCAGGGTACTATTGGGCTGGTAATACAATGAAAATTATAAAAACTACCTAGTAACAAGGGGAAGTGTTCTTGAATTATATTATATGGACACATACAGATCATATGTTTTGTTTAAACTATGTTAAAAAAACTGAACGTCAATAGAGGCAGATAAAAAGGAACATAAACAAACAAGTACTGAACTTAAAGTCAGAAAATCTGGATTTATAACCTGGATTTGTCATTTATGATCTGCACTCGGGCAAATTAATCAGTTGTCTTGAACCCCCACGTTGTAAAATAGGTATAATGCCATCAACCTCATTCAAGACCTGTATCAACGAGGGTAAAGCGTTGAGTCATCTGCACAGTGCAGTTAAGACGGTGGGCTCAGGACCCGGCAGCCCGCTCAAACTCTGGCTCTGCCACATTTTATTTAAGGAACTGTAGGCAAGTTAATTAACTCACCAATGCCTCAGTTTCCTTACTGGTAAATGGGATGCATGGTCCTGGGGTTAAAAGCATGGATGTTGGAGCCAAATGCTTGAGTTTGAATTATTTACTGGCTTTGGCAAGTTACTTAACTACTCTGGGCCTTTGTCCCCTCATGTGTAAATGAAGATAAAACAGTATCTCCTTCATGAGCTGTTGTTTCAATGACATGATTTAATTTGCTTAAGTGTTTTTGGAACAGTGCCCGGCACACAGTAAGCACTTAATAAATGTTAGCTATTATTATTCAGAAAAAAAATGGGAAACACTTGAGTTAAGGCTGATTTTGAATTTGAATAGGAACTGAAAGGGAACCCAGATAAAACAATTAATATGTTACTGCAGTAGCAACATGGGGGGAATTTGGTCCTTGTTTTAGACTTTTTTATTGCTGCTGCAATTTTCGTTTATATCATAAATCATAATCTAAGATGGGGAAAAAGTAACAGATCTGCCCTATGTCCCATTCCCTGAGGCAATGCCTACTCAGTGGCTGACAAACTAATTTGTGTTGTGGTATTAATGGCTGGTAATGGATTAATATGTTACCCCTCCAAGGTAGTATATTTGCATTTTATTTATTTATTTATTTTAAATATTTTTTTTTAAAGATTATTTATTTATTTATTTGACAGCGCGAGAGAGCACAAGCAGGGGGAACAGTAGAGGGAGAGGGAGAAACAGGCTCCCCACCAAGCAGGTGCCCCAGTATATTTGCATTTTAAACAGGCATGTTACACCGAGACTGCCTCATGTGGATGATCAGATCCTTGGCACAGACTGGTGTGAGGAAGTTTTTGATTCAAAGGAAACTTTGGGCCCTCCAATTACAAAGCAAAAATTTCTTGTAAAAGTTTCTTAGTAAGGAATGACACACTGAAAGGAAAAATGTGATGATATCTTCAAGTCATCCCAAATGTTCTGTTATATCCTTAAGATTACCTCATGTTGGGGTCCCTGGGTGGCTCAGTCGTTAAGCATCTGCCTTTGGCTCAGGTCATAGTCCCAGGGTCCTGGGATCGAGCCCCACATCGGGCTCCCTGCTCGGCGGGAAGCCTGCTTCTCCCTCTCCCACTCCCCCTGCTTGTGTTCCCTCTCTCTCTGTGTCTCTCTCTGTCAAACAAATAAATAAAATCTTAAAAAAAAAAAAAAGAATACCTCATGTCTTGGTGTTTGAGAAACGCACCAAGGACAGCTCAATTCTAGAGGGCCCCGAGGCTGTTCACATGGCTGTGGGCAGCCTTGTCTGATCAGTGAAGCCGAAGAGAATTGGGAGAGCATAGCAGCATCCTTCCATACATAAAAACAGAACCAGTGCCCAGATTCACTGGATTTGCCACTGCAGAAATCACACCCACCCTTTGCCCTAATTGCCCCTCTACCCCCTTTCCCCCATCCCAAAGAGAAAAGCCTCTTTCACAGAGTGACCTAAACTAAATTGCTCTGCCCACAAGACAAATATCACCCACGACTTTGTGTCTATAAAGTTATGTCACAAATATTTAAATGATCAACGGATGCTAGCTCTAGTGCTCACTGAACTAATTGTTGGAAATCAGCTTCCCTAAAGCATCCTGAATGTGTTCCACAACAAATATATGTGGAGTGCCAGACATGGGGGACTGAGTAGAGAAAAAATCCAATTTCTTACACAGTTTTCTTTCTGAAAAGAGTTATTTCAAGAGTTTCTGAAGGTGGACTTCTTTGTGCCTACAATGAATCAGTGGCAGCCATCTGCATCCAGCAAACATGCTGTTTGTCCTCTCTTATTCTGTTTTCCCTTTCCTCACAGCTGTCACCCACTAATATTATGGTCCAGAGAACCCACAATGCTGCCAGTTGCCTCCCCTGAGAACCGCAATGTACCTGCTAAGGACACCCACTCCAGTTGCTCTTAAAATAATCCAACCCTGAGGGGACAGACTTGTTCTGAGTTCCATGCAAGCTGATGAAGGAAGAAGATCTATTTGCTCCTTGGCTGTGACCTCACTGTATCATCAGTGCCCTCAAAGCAGCTCTCCTTGTCTCCAAAAGTCTCATTTGAATGGATGAGTATAATTTTGGCCATCCCTCTTGACAAAAACCTCATGAAGACAGGTGTGTGGCTGTCAGTCCTCTACCCTTCCAATAAGAGATAGTAAACACAGGCCTAGGAGCCCGCTGGGGACTTGTTCCTCCCCTCGTCATTCTCTCACCACTTCTCTCTAGAGCAAACTCCCTCATTCTCCAGTTGCAAAGCAAAGATTTCCCATATACATCTTGGTAAGGAATGACACACTGAAAGGAATAATGTGATGATATCTTCAGTCACCCCAAATGTTCTATTATATCCTTAAGAAAAACCCATGAAGGACTAGAGGTGAGAAAACGGAGGTCAGATCGACTAAGAGAACCCCAGCTCTCACGCTCAGGCAAAAGCTAAGTCTAGGTGTCAAACCAACAATTACCCATTACTTCCAGAGTCCTACAGTGGTGGCTGCTAGTGACGACTTTGGGTGTTGATGCCATGCGGAGCCTGTTGATGCAAAGGAAGCATCTGTAAGCTTCCTGTCAAACAAATGAAATCTCTGGCACGATCCTACAGGTACTAACTTTTATTTTCAGTGTTTTAGAGAGTATGGTGATTCTGGTTCTTCTATTTTGGCCCCTTGCCCCACACTCATGTTTTGGACTATCAAGGCTGGGTCAGAAAATAATCTCAGGGACAGGCACTGCTCTGGGCCTAGAATCCTCTCCCCTCTTTGTCCAATTTCTATCACTGGCCTGTTACTCTTTTTTTTTTTTATTTATTTGACAGAGAGAGAGCACAAGTAGGCAGAGTGGCAGGCAGAGGGAAAGGGAGAAGCAGGTTCTCTGTCGAGCAGGGAGCCCGATGCGGGGCTCGATCCCAGGACCCTGGGATCATGACCTGAGCCGAAGGCAGCCGCTTAACCGACTGAGCCACCCAGTCTGTTACTCTTGGATCCAACCTGTGTGCCATTGCAACTCTGTTGTGAGGATAAAGCCTTATAAGGGAGACTTCAAAGTTCTTCGTGTAAACTGATCTCTTGACACTAGCCCCAGCAATCCTTCAGAAACACTGAGTGAATTCTACCCTGGGACCTTTGGAGTAAGGGAGTTGTAACAATCACATGAATTTAGTAAGGAACTCTCTTGACTCCATAAATGCTCTCTCAGCTTGATCTCCATGTCCTCTCTCCCCTCTACACCCCAAGCTAATTCTGTTAGAAGGGATGTCTTTTTTCTTTTTTAAAGATTTATTTATTTGAGAGAGAGACAGAGAGAACACAAGCAGGGGGAGGGACAGAGGAAGAGGGACAAGCAGACGAGCCTGTCACCAGGCTCGATGCCAGGACCCTGAGATCATGAACTGAGCCGAAGTCAGACGCTTAACCAACTGAGCCACCCGGGTGCCCCTAGAAGGCATGTCTTAAGAACTTTAGCCCTGAAGGAAATCACAGCTAATTACAAGGTAAGAAGAATGAGTAGTACTTGATAAATCTACTGGTTTGAACAAAGAGATTGACCTGTGTACCGAAAGGAAAGCATAGGTTCTTTTCTCTAAAATGTAGAAATGCTGATACATTCTTATGGGGATAAGTATTATTTTTTTTAGAAGGCAGATTCAAGATTTCAAATTAAACTTTTTTATATGCCATGCTAGCAGGTGGAATTCCCTTGACTAAAATGATATTGAACATATTTTTGAATGGATATGTTCACCTTTTCTCTACATATATTTTTTAAGATTTTATTTATTTGAGAGAGACAGACAGAGATATGGAGAAGAGAGCATGAGCAGGGAGGAGAGGGAGAAGCAGACTCCCCTTTGACGTGGGGCTCAATCCCAGGACCCCGGGATCATGACCTGAGCCGAAGGCAGACGCTTAACAACTGAGCCACCCAGGCACCCCTCTAAATATTTTTTCTTAACCAGCTTGAACAGATAGACAATCTTGGTAGTTCTGGTGAGCTGCATAAACATTTGTAGTTTTCAGTTTAGAGGTAAACTTCATCCATTATAAAGACAACCATTCCAATTAGCTAATTTCCTAGGAATTTCACCTTAGGAATATACTCAACCTTTACTGATTTATCATCCTCTTGACATACTTTTGTGTTCTACTGGGAGTCCTCCTTTTTGTGGCATCATTGCCTTTAATTTATTTTATTTATTTCTACATGGCCTAAATAAATGTGGGATGTGCACATTTTAAAGAATCCTCATTTACATAAAAATAGGACGAAGACAAAAATATTCAGTGCTATTCTTTTCTAATTATTTTATAGTTTAAGCAATGCATTCTTTAGGTATCCTGCCTTGTTACTATGGCATTTGTAAATTCTGGAATTTTCCTGTGTTATTTACCTTTCCACTATTCTGTAATTGGTGGAGAATATTAAAGGAAAATCTTTTAGATAGGCAAAAAAAAAAAAAAAAAAAGAAACCAATAGGGGCACCTGGGTGGTTCAGTCCTTAAGCATCTGCCTTCAGCTCAGGTCATGATCCCAGGGTCCTGGGATCGAGCTCCGCATCAGGCTCCCTGCTCAGCGGGAAGCCTGCTTCTCCCTCTCCCACTCCCCCTGCTTGTGTTCCCTCTCTCGCAGTGTCTCTCTCTGTCAAATAAATAAATAAAATCTTAAAAAAAAAGAAACCAATAATAACAGCCAGTTATTCTGCTGTTTGAAATCAAGAGGCAGCCTGAAATCTTTAGAAGTGAAATCATATGCTTTTAAGGAATATTGTAAAATATTTTTGCTTTCATCTCCAAAAGGTATCCATCTACAAGTTTTTCATTTTGTATGACCCTGTTCAATTCTACTTTGCATTTAAGCCTTTGTTCACAGCTGTGGGAAATCAAATCAAAATCAAAGCCTCTCAGGAGAGGACAGGAAAGATGAATGTATAATCTGTGCAGGGGAGCCAGGCCAAGGAACTTGGCAGTTCTGCTACTGAGCCACACTCTCTCGCACCTCCCCATCCTACCGTGCCTCTGCCTCTCATGCAGTCCACGTTTTTTGCTGCTTTTTTCTAGACAAGTACTGTTTCTTTTTGAGGACTCGGCTCAGGCGCTGGCTGACGCACAGGGAAGTCTTCCCTGGCCTCCCACATCTGGCTCCGGGCTCTCCAGTGCCCTGTGCTTCCTCCATCACAGCAGATTTCTGTGTCCTCTGATTGCATCTATTTCTCTGTCTTCTCCCTTAGAGAAGTAACATTCTGATGGCCTGGCTGCTTTTCATTGCTGAGATGCCAGGCCTAGACGAGTGTCTGTCATGCCTGGTTTGAGTGAATTAAATGAATATGGGCAAATAACCTCTTGCTCTTAGAAGGGAAGAAGGGACAGAGTTAGGGCTGCATGTTTGACTTCTGGAACATTTTTTTTGTTGTTGTTATGGTAACAGATCATAACAGAAAACCCTTTAGCTGCTGTTTAGAATCTTTCCATGTTTAATATATGTTTAATACATAAATGTTGGGAAAGAGAGGTCTCCTGATTTTCTCTTTTCATGTCAGGGCTCAGGCATCGGGAAATGTTTGAGATAGTTGAGAGTAACATGGAGCAAAGAGCACATTGTTGTCAGGAGGCAAGCTGGTGAGGTGTGGGTAGGGGCTGGGGACACCTCTGAGGTTCTTGTGTGGTCCTGATGTGAACTGAGGGGCAATGGGTCTGTGTGGCAGGAGAGGGGAGGCACTACAGAAGGCCAGTATGGGCTGCAGGGCTGGGGGGTGGTGGAAGGAGGCCCTGCGAGGCTGGCTCATTCAGTGCCAGGTAGCAGGCCCACAGAATTGAAAGAATTCGGATCAAGAGTTATACCAGCATCTGCAATGCAGGAAGGTGAGCCCCTGTCAGAATGTGAGAGCCAGTGCAAGCCCGAGGACAACCATGAGGTCAGGGGTCCTGTTTGCCACCTCTCCCCACCGCTGCCAGCCTTGGCATATCATTCCTCTTCCCTGTAGATTGGGTATCGTCCTGGGGAGAAAAACCGGGAAGTGGAAACTATCTGAGAAATTAAATATATTCACTCAGAAAATACTAAAAATTGCCTAAATGGGCTATTTATAATATTGGTTCAGATTAAAGTCTAAATTGGATAGGAGTAGAAGTTAATATCATTATCATTTTTCCTAACAGATTGGGGCTTTAGATAAACATCAAATTAGTTTAAAAAATTATATATTTCTCCAAATCCAAGTTGAGGTATCAGTTAATTTTGCAAACTTGTTACACATTTATCCCTAATTTAACTGAAAGCTGTTATAATACTGTAGGACTTCTCTTTCACTATCTAAAACCTAATCTGGTGACTTGCAGGTAATTTCTCCTCTATGAACATTGATTTGACTTTGCTATTTGACACAAGGTAGCATAGACTACACATGTAACAAAACAAGCTACTATGTCCTTAAGATTTTTGGGCACCTGGGTGGCTTCAGTCAGTTAAACATCTGCCTTCAGCTCAGGTCATGATCTTGGGGTCCTGGGATCGAGCCCCGCATCGGGCTCCCTGCTCAGCGGGAGTCTGTTTCTCCCTCTCCGTCTGCTCCTCCCCCTGCTTGTGCTCTCTCTCTCTCTCTGTTGAATAAATAAAACCTTTAAAGAAAAAGATTTTATTCGTTTGCTTGCAAATGAAATGATCAAATCCATGTGAGCTTTGTACATAGAGTTAGCAACATCTTCCTTGTACACCTGCGAAAGTGAAGGTAAAAGAAATAGAGTAGCATCTTTAAAGTCCACAAAACTTTTGCTTACACCAACAAAGTAATAAGGAGAATGGTGTCAATTATCTCAATTATTCAGGAAAGCTGTTATTTTGGTCATTTACACATAATTTCCTCTTAAAAAACATGCACGTTTGCCTAAATGGGCAACAGCTGTCTTCTTCCCACCTGTGCCCCATTGAAAATTTCATGGACTTATTATGCCAGTGTAATTTCCCCTAGACAATGCATATTCCTATTTTTTACTGAAATTCTCCAAAAGTAAAATGAAGAGTGAATGAGGGAAGGGAGAATAAATGTGTTTTCAGGAGACCTAAGTTAAATTATTCTGCTCATCATTTCCTTCCTCATTTACAAAAGCAAAGTGAAATAGAAAATTAAAACAATTATCTGAATAATCCAGCCTGTCTCCCGGCCCTCATGTCTCTCCAAAACGGGATGGCCAGAGTTCTTTGTTTAGAATCCTTTAGGCCTCTGTGATTTCTCTAAGGTTCTGTCAGAAGCACAAGTTTGGCTTCTCTAGCTGCAAAGCATCTAATTGAGAACTACAGTATTTCGTTTGAAATTCTGGATGAGAAGGGGTAAAAAGGTTGTGTCTTCTATACTTTTAGAAGTGCTTGAAATTAGAACATATCTTCCTTTTGTATCTTCATGTTTTCACATATCCTGTTTCCCCATCATTATGTGCCATGTGAAATATTCCTGGTCTTTCAAGACTCATTTCAGGAATCATCCTTTCTATGATGTTTTCCTGACATTTCCTTCCCCATCAGCCTACTCCAGAGAAATGGGACACACTTCTTCCTTTCCACTCTGCTAGTATTCAATAACTCCTATGGCATCAACCTGTCACATTGGGTGTATGTGGTTATTTTCCCGTGCGTCCACTCTAGATGCTGAATTCCTTCAGGGAAATAGTTTCACCCCATTCATATCTGCACGCCAAGATCTAGCAACAGTGCCTGGCACATGGTAGGTTGTGCCATGAAGGATTTTTCTTTTTTTTTTTTTTTTGAAGTAATGAATGAGATAGGCAGGATAAATCTTTATACCCTTATTTGCACTCTAAGAATTAGAGACTTGGCAATTTAAAAGATGTCCTCACGGGTATAAAGCTGTCAAAGGGAGAGGTGGGACCTTGGATTCTAGTGACCTGACTCCAGGGAGAATGGTTTTTCTACCTGGGGTGTCTGCCCGTTGGGGGAAATCATGTTTTTCCCGGTTCCATTTTTCTGAAATTAAAAGAGGCACACGCTTTCCCCGATCTCTGCTAATTAGATACTACAAATGGGAAACAGCACGTGCAGAGGTTAAGAGCATTGATTCCAGAGCTCAGATGCCTGTGCTCAAGTCTCAGCTCCTAGCTCCTCCAGTTGCCTAAATTTTCTGTGCCGCATATGTAAAACGAAGATAATAGTACTCATCTCCTCTAGTGTCAGAAAAGTTAAAGAAGTTAATTAGTGAATCATTAGAACAGCACCCAGCACATCAAGTGCCCTGTGCATTTGTTATCATTATATATATGTTACTAAAAGTGGGAAAATAAAGAATTCCTTGGTAAATGTGAGGTTTGGCAGATGAAATATTTCAAATCAAGGAGCGGAGTAATGAAAGTATCCTAAGTGGTGAAAAGATTGAAAATCACTGGATGTGCTGTTTGTCCTTTTGGCTGAACTTTAAAGATCATCAAGAAAAATCAAATACTTCAGGCAGTATACAAACAGAAAATGTCTCCTTTCCAGGGAGGATACTGATGGAGAGGTACAAGCAGATTTTCTAGTTGCTGGGAGCAATTTGGCAAAGAAATAATATAAGCAGACATCATTTCGAGTAAATACTCCCTTTACAATAGTCACTGAGAAGCTATTAAACATGCCTCCAGATCAAAATTTACAACAGAACCATAGATAAGATTCACAGCTTTTCGGTTTGGAAGGGGCCTCCTGTGGTTGCACAGGGGATATTTAGAGAACTCTCATTTTGCAGCACTATGTCTTATTTAAGTGATATTACACATGCTAAGGATTGCTTTGAAATGAGATTGAAATAAAGCATAAGGGTGATACAATAAAATTCAAATAAACTGTAATAATATGCCAGTTTCGGGACTCACCAGTCCATCTTGGAGTCACACTGATAAAATAACATGTCTGGATTAGGCAATTAAGTCAGGGTCCTCATTAGAGATTGTGGAAATCCATAAAGGGAATGCTAATATTGAATGACACTAAATGGGGCGTTGCTAAGTCCTGTTGTGTGTTTGTGGAATCCCTGAGTGAAAAATAATAATAAAGCAAGCACCCCCAGGATCAAGAAAGAAATTGAGAATGCCTATTGCTGACAGTTAAAAAGGCAGCATGGAAGAGGAGAAACAGCATCTGACTCACTTCAGAAAATCTGGTTCTTGTCTCAGGTCTGTTTGTTCTTAGCAACACGATTTGAAGAAGTTAGGTGATCTCTGAATTCCGGTCTGTAAATTGGGGGTTATAACACCCGTGTGCTTTGCAGGCTTGCGACGAAACTCGATGGAACAATGGGTGTGAAAGCATTTATGAATCTCTGAAGTGTTGGAAAACTTCAAGTTGCTCCCAAAGATAATTTTCAAAGCAAACTCTAGAACTACAGATTTCCCATACACAAAGCCTACATTGCTTATTTCAAGGAAGATTGAAAATGGGCTGCTTATTTGCATAAAAGGGATAAAGTAAAAAAAAAAAAGTCACAGAGCTAGGAACAAAATGGTTCGTGTTTAACAAGTGAGCAAAAACAACTGTCTTTTGTTTTTCCTTAAAATGTATCCTGTGAGGCTATATAATTGAAAATTTCTGATTCTCAAGTGAGCACAGACCATAATTTTTTAAGAGGCCCTGCTTAGCATGAGTTCTTGGGATTGCTCTCTTCAGACCTTGAGGGAAAATTGAATGGAGGGCTTAGGGCTTCCATTAGGAAGCAATTTTCCTCTGGCTGAGTAACTTGGGATAATACCAGCTGTGACGGGAAAAACCTTGCCAGCCACCCCAGCAGCACTGTGGGAGGGTAACCCGGGCCTTGGGGATTGTTTTTCAGACACCGTGCCCCTGACTCGTGCCCCTGACTCGTTGGGAACGGGGCCAGCAAACACACAATCTGTGTGAGACAGTAGTTATTTTTTATCCGGAAGCAGAAGCCTGAATCCCTCACTCATGAGCTCTGACAGATTCTTTTGTGGGGGGCGGGGAAGAAATGGTCAACAGGTCCTTAATGGAAACTACAGATTTGGCTAATTCAGAGTACTACCAGTGCAGAATGCATAAATAACTCACCACATGGGTTTGCCTCATTTTCATAAACTTTGAAACATTTGGGAAAGATAGTGGGGTAAAAGCAAATTTGTAAACTTTCACATATTAATTGATTAAAAAAAGATAGGGAAGAAAATGCCTGCAGTACTGAAACTAAAGATATTGCCAATTACAAACATTTTAAGACTGTTTGTCAGATATAACATAGTTTAGCACACTTTCAAAGATGATGCCAAGAAGCAGAACACAACTTACCTTTTTTGATGGTGCTGTCAGCTCCCTGCCCTTCACTGAGCATGTGCAACTTTCCTCCAGGTTCTGTGAGTGCTGGCTGCTAAGGACTCATCCTTTCCATACAAATCTGCCCAGACTGCTTCAGGATAGCCAGTGACCAATGACTAATCACTACAGGGGACAAAAGACAGGGCCTTGGGGCGCCTGGGTGGCTCAGTCGATTAAGCGTCTGCATTGGGTTCAGGTCATGATCCCAAGGATCCTGGGATCGAGCCCCAAGTTGGGCTCCCTGCTCAGTGGGGAGTCTGCTTCTCCCTCTCTCTCTGCCCCTCCCCCCACTCTTTCTCTCTCTCTCTTTCTCTCTTACTCTGTTCCCTCTCTCTCTCAAATAAATAAATAAAAATTTTTAAAAAAAAGACCGAGCCCCTTCCTAAAGATGGAATAAATTCTGAGGTGCGGTGTTTGCTCTAAAGGTACCTAAGGGAATAAGATTAAAGTTAGTCTCCAGCTGAGAGACCATATCTTGCTTAGCTGTCTTCCTTTCCTCTCTCCTGCTTTTCTTATTCTCCTCCTGAGAATACACAATAAAACACCTTATAATCCCCTTCTATGTCTCTGCTTCTAGGGAACTAGATGTTTCAAAGATAGCTTATGAGTTCATTGTGGAAAGCAGGTGGAAAAATTTCTGGAGAATTCTACCAATATCTCCTAATTGGGAGCCTACAGACATTGGAGGTTTTAATAGGTTATGGGAAGGATTGAGAAAATCCATTTTGGAGTTTGTTTCCCCTTGACATAGATCTATATTATATTCCAAAGTAAAGTGGCTCAGTCGAAATTATTTGCATTTCTCTGAAATGTTTTTCTAGTAGCAATGTTCTTATTTGAGAAGGAAACACACTATAGTATTTATCTACTGTTGCAAAATGAATTATCACAAATGTAGTGACTTAAAACAATGTACATTCTGTGGGCTAGGAATCTAAGCATGGCTCACCTGGGTCTTCTGCTTTCAGACAAACATAAATCAATGTTTTGTCTTGTCCTGGGGTCTCACCTGAGGCTCAACTGGGGAAGGATCCATTTCTAACCTCAAGTGGTTGTAGCAATATTCAGTTCCTTGCAGAGGGTCAGACTGAGGGCCTCAGCTCTTTGTTGACTATCAGTTTCTTGTCACATGCATGACATGCCTTCATTTTTGCTGTTGTCTATTAGAAGCAACTCATGGATTCTACTCAAAGTACAGGGGAAAGGATTATACTGGGGCAAAAATACCAGGAGATAGGGACCTTCGGGGACCTATTTAGAGCCTGTCTGCTACCACATCTACTAATTCAGATCAAAGAAGTCTGGAAATAAGGATGAGTCATTGGAAGGATAGGGGAATATCTACTTAGAGTCATTTAACATTTTTATATCAGTAGTAGTAAAAGTATCAATTAAGAAGAAAAAAGAAAAAGAAAGAAAGAAACAAAGAAAGAAAGAAGGAAGGAAGGAAGGAAGAAAGAAAGAAAGAAAGAAAAAGAAAGAAAGAAAGAAAGAAAAAGAAAGAAAGAAAGAAAGAAAGAAAGAAAGAAAGAAAGAAAAAGAAATCCCCCACCTCCCAGACACAAGTTCTTGCCTATATGGCCAGCTGAGTTAGAAGTGGAAGAGAACCAAGTGCCCCCCACAATGGGAAAAACATTTCTCCAAACCTAGCTGAGTTGGCCTCCATGCAATGGATTTCAACAGATGTAGAGAAAATGCTTTCTAGCAAGGCATACTTTGGCTACAACTTCCTACAGTGTTAACTTCTTTCCCACACTCTTTAAACCATTGAATGATTTGAGGTGACAACATTAACCTACACGATCATCTTCTAGCTTACTTTCCAGGAGTATATTTTTTAAGATGTTAGGAAAAACCAAGAAAGTTGAGTCAACAGAAACCCTCCTGCTCTCAATCCATTATGCTAAACTGACAACCCTTATACTATGATAAACAATGGAATGATCACATCCTACAACAGTGTGAAAAATTTAGTTGAAGAGTATATTTTTAAAGACTTACCCAAGGAAACAAAATCATATTTTAGGTGCTATCTATTTTGCACTAATATTAAGGATAACATGGGGTTTGAAATGAACATGAATGTTATATTAAATAATGAGCCACAGAGATTCTTGTTAAAGAATTAAATAGATTTAATAAATGTAATAATACTACTAAAGCATTCCAAGTAGTAAAGAGAAAAATCATCACCGCAGAAAATGGGATCATTAAGACATAGTTGAGAAAATTACCTAGAACACCAACCAAAGGAAAGCTGTAAGATTTTTATAAAAGTTATAATAAAAAAGATTAAAGTGAAGAATAAGATAATGGTGATTCAATATACCTATAATTTGTGTTCCTAGGGAAGGAAATAGAACAGAGCAGAAGAAATGAAAAAGAATAAAACAGAGTAGAAATTAAATATAAAAGAAATTTCCTGAATTGAGGGTAGATCTTAATCTGTCTACCTGCAGGGCTCTCCATGTGTCAGGCAAAATTAATGAAAAGCAACCAACACTGAGATCTCTTCTGATGAGGTTACTGTATTTCAAAAACTCAGAAGGATTGTACAAGTATGTAAAAGGGGCAGAAACATATTTTCTAAAAGGGAGAACAAACTTATGGTTGCTTCTCAGTCACAAAAGATGTTAGAAAGAGTAGAACAATATTTCAAAACAAGTTAAAAATTTCTATTACAGGAAGAGTTTTTCTTCAATATAAAAGTAGTAGAAAGTGATCACTTGATAACTTTAAGGGTGGAAAGAAACAAGCAAACAAAAAACTTCTGAAGATACTCTAATCTATGGGCAAATAAAAACAATGAACTTCTAAGTACAGGGTGGGGGATATATAATAATCAGTTATTAGCTTTGAATCCATTTCAGCCAAAAATTATGTCTAAATAGGTGGACTTAGAGATGGGCACAAAGTACCAGTAAGGTTCATGTGCTATTTTATTTTATTTCATTTTTTAAGTAGGCTCCACACCCAGTATGGAGCCCAGCACGGGGCTTGAACTCACCACCATGACACCAAGACCTAATCTATTAAAATTTAACCATCTGAGCCACCCAGGTGCCCCCACATCCTATTTTAAATCATAACCTATTTTGTACTTAACCTATTTCCCACTCTCTCATTATTCATTTAGATTTTTTTCTAATTTATTTATTTATTTTTTATTATGTTAATCACCATACATTACATCATTAGTTTTTGATGTAGTGTTCCATGATTCACTGTTTGCATATCACACCCAGTGCTCCATGCAGAATGTGCCCTCTTTAATACCCATCACCAGGCTCACCCATCCCCCAACTCCCTCCCCTCTAGAACCCTCAGTTTGTTTCTCAGAGTCCATAGTCTTTCATGGTTCATCTCCCCTTCATTTCTCCCCCTTCATTTTTCCCTTCCCATTATCTTCTTCTTCTTCTTCTTTTTTTAACATATAATGTATTATTTGTTTCAACTATACATTTATAAGATCGATTGTATACCACTGTAATCTCTTGTTTTCATCTTTATTTTGAAGTCTGTATTCTGACTCATTGGCAGCTCTGTTATAATCCATTCTCCATTATTCTCCTCAGATACGGTATCTCACATATGCTTGTTTATTTCTGCATTTTGCATTTATGCAGGTGATGAAATTTATAGCGTACCTAGGCATCAGATTCTTACACTGCAGTCTTTTAAAAGTCTGTAGACACGAGTGCACTAAATTCTGGCTTCTAGTTTTTCAGATGAGAAGTCCAATGGCTTCTTTTTTTCTTTGTTAGAAATTTCTCCTTTTTTGTGCAAGAGGGTAGGGGGTTTATCTTTGGAGACAGAATTTTTTTACCAGGATATACATATATCTAGGTGCATGGTTTTTTTTTTTTTTTTTATAGTCAGTATTGGAATTCAGTGATACTTTTCAATCTGAAGCTTCAAAAATTTCTCAGGGACATAAAATTGTTGTCTGTTAGTTGCTATTTTGTTCTTCCGTGTATATGTTAGATCTTCCAGATTGGTTGTCTGTATTAGTTTCCAAGGGCTGCTGTAAGAAAATATCACAAACAGGGTGGCTTAAAACAATAGCGATGTATTTTCTAACAGATCTGGAAACTAGAAGTCCAAAATCAAGGTGCCAGTAAGGCATGCTCTGTTTTCAGTCTCTAGAGAAGAACTGTTTCTTGCCTCTTCTAGCTTCTGGTGGTTCTCAGCAATCCTTGATGCTTTTGGGCTTGTGGGAGCCTACCTTCTGTTTGTCTCCTTATTCACATGGTCTTCTTCCTTGAGCCTCCTCTGCGTCTTGATATATCTCATTCCTTTCAAAGACATCAAGTTACTGGATTTACAGTCCACCCTAATCCAGTATGACCTCATTTTAACTTGCTTCCATCTATAAAAACCCTGTTTCTATGTAAGGTCACATTCACAGGTATGGGGTTGGGACTTCAACATCTTTTTGGAGGACACAATTCAACATCATCCAAGTCTCTAACCTCATGATATCCATCTCTTTGTGAGACATTTAAACTTTATATACTTATGCTTTATATTCAAGGACACATATTTTGGGGTGCCTGGCTGGCCCAGTCAGTAGAGCATGCGACTCTTGATCAACCATGTCGGGCATGGAGATTACTTTAAAGATGAAAAATCAAGGACATATATTTCAACAGCTAGTATCACTTCTAATTAATCTATTAAAATTTAAAATTGTTTAAAAATGTTTTTTGTTGATAAAAATATCTTTATTTTGTGTTGTAATTGAATCTCCTTACATGTTTTTAATGCCTTTTTTTTTTTTTTTTTGCTAGAAGCTGCCTATTCTGAGTGTTCTGCTTGGCTGAAGCCTTAAAGATGTGTCTTTTTTTCCTCATCTGCTCATGTCTCAGCTTTTGGGCATGGGGCTGCTTGCCTGTCTTGTGTGGGGTCTACCTTATGTGGAAATGGGAACTGTAGCAATCTCATTCCCTGAAGGCCAACGATACAGCAGCTGATAATTTGTCATTTTCCCATTTGGGCCCCCAGGGAAAAACTTTTCTGCTATTCTTGTCTCCTCAATTGTCATGTCTAGGCCAGGGGTCTTCAACCTGTGTGCACATGGGAATTATCTTAGGAGTATTCCCAGTTAGCACTGGGTAGCAATGCCTAGTCCCCATCCTTGGCTTATTTGGTCTGGATTTCTAGTCCTTAGGCTAGATGCAGGACTTTTTTATTCTTTCATGCAAATGTGAATCCTTTGGGCATCTTGTTGAAATGCAGATGCTGGCTCTAGAGGTCTGGAGAAGGACCTGATTCACCATTTCTAACAAATTCCCAGGTGTTCTTACTGCTGCTGCTGGCGGTAGCTAGAGCACTGGTTGTCAGACTTGGCTGTGCTTTGGGATCATGTAGTGAACCTCAAAAATACTAATGATTCTATCTCACCCCCAGGGATTCTGATTTAATTGGTAGGCCATGTGGCCTGGGCAATGGGATTTTTACAAGCTTCCCAGATGTTTCTAATTTGGAGAAGCACTGGGCTAGATAGAACTTTACCGGCCTCATGGCCAGGGTCATGAACTTTGTTAAGTTTCCATGTAGTTATCAGGAATTTCCCTTCCTGAAGAGATGTTGGTCCTCTGCCAGCCAAGGATACTTCATGTCCCTGGGCTTTTTGGTGCCATCCGGGCTCATCTCCATCCTGCAGAGCCCAAGACATTATTTATGATCTCCAGACTTGTCTGGCATTTTCTGCACTCAAGAGGCTGATAGATAGATTGGAACTGGGATGGCAGGGCAGTAGAAATATGTTTACATGGTTCTCTTCTCCAAATCCAAATCTTTAATTTCTAAGAATTCATTCTTATTCTCTGACTTGGTTTTGCTTTTATAATGTAGTGTTTTATTTTAGAGAAGTGATATCTTAAACGTTGTTGAGAACTCTAACTTGAAGGTGTTTCTTTCTTTGTAATCTCTTATTTCTCTTACTTTTTCCAAAGGTTATTTTTTCTTTTTAAATCTTGGTATTTCCCTTGCATGCTGCAGCCTTTCTGCAAATGTCTCATTTGTTTATATTTAGAATTAGGTGAGAGTAAGTCTGACTGCATGATCCAAACTGCTAGTTATGGTTTACTGACTGCCAGGCTTTCTTTGGGCTAAGGGCCAGAACTGGCTATTAGGTTAGAGTACGTCTAGATAATAGAATGAGGAGCTGTTTATCTTACGGCACCAACCATAAGCTTTAGCTATTTTTTTTTTTTTTTTTGGTGTTGTTTGTTTGGGGTTGAGCATAAAGCTTCAGGCAACTAGAGGGAGGCAAGGGAGGGGGACAACTTGTTTCATGAATATCTCTACATAGACTTCATCTACTGCCATTTGTAGCCCTTTTTACTATTTCTTCCTTTTGCCATACATGTTGTACTTGCTGGGTGGATTAACGTCTTCCTTTACTGATGCTCACAGTGCATGAGTTCCAGCCTGGGGCTTCCTCTGACATGCCTCATCTACTGAGATTTTTCCATTTACCTCCCATTGTTTATTGCTGGCTACTCTCTTTTCCTACTGGTAGGTTTAAACCTTTTAAACATTCCCTTACTATCATGAAAGAGTCTGAAAGGGAGAGGAAGATTTGCCCCTTTGCATCAGAAACAGTACAGCATCATCTTAATGAATGCAGGATATTCTATTTTGCTGCTGCACTCTATTTGTTTAATGAGTGTTCTGTAGTTGAAACTCCGTTTTCTTCCAATTTTTATGACTATAGACAATGGTACAATGAACAACCTTAGAATAAACTCTTGGTGCAAACACTTTAGATAAAATCCTACAGATATAATTGTAGGTTAATTTATGTACATTTAAAATGTGTTATGCCTCCATTCTCTTCAATTTAGGGTGCTCATTACACAGGAGTCTCACCAACATTTGGTTAAAATAATTATTTCCTTAATCTTTCTTGGTTGTATAAGTTAAAGATTTTATCTCGTTTCAATACTACCCCTTTGAAAAGACTAACCACCCTACAGAAATAGCATTTCTCCTGTGCAAACCAGTTTCTTTCTCCCTGTAATTTTATCATATCATCTTCATAACATTCAATTAATCTGAATTTATTGGTCCCTCCCACTCCCTTTTAAGCTCCATGAGGTCAGGGGCATTGTCTTTACTCCTGTACTCCCTGAATTTAGGAAACTTTCCCTATGTCTTCACATGGTTTTTCCTCCCTGTATATGTATGTCTGTCTTAATCTTCTCTTCTTATAAAGACACCAGTCATGTGGATTAGGTCCTACCCAAATGACCTCATTTTAATTTAATTACTTCTCTAAAGACCCTACATCCTAAATTACAGTGCAGAGAAAGTACACAGTAAGTATTTTCTTTCTATGGGGGAAAGCATATTCTGGAAAGCATTTTTAGATAGTACCTTAGTCTATTATAAATGACTCAATTTCTAAGTATTTAATTTTCATAGCCAAAATTACTCTACAACCTGGACCTTATATATGTATGTGGTTGTAAATACAACACAATCACCAGAGGGTTTATAAAGTAGGGGAAACTTCCTTTCTATCTATGAGAGCATAGGAGACCTTCTGGTAATTATTCAGTGTATCCCAGAATTTATCCTTATAGCACTGATTTCATTGGAAGAATATTCACACTAAACTGCCTTTTGTCTTTATTTTAAGCTCTTTTGCCCCATCCTGATCCTACGACTGGTTTTCCTGTGATTTTAATGGTAGGAAATGGAGCTACCAACTCCATATAGATGTCGAAGAACCAGCCTTGCAGACAGCTGGAAGAAACAGGTGTACAGAAATCCAGGGACTATTAACATATCTAACTGAATAAGTGTTGGTAGTTACAAAAGTAATTAAGAATAAAAGAAAGCCATGTGAAGTTCCTAACAAAAACATTGCTGGTAATCACTGCCAACTTAAAACTCATTTTGTGAAGCTTCCTGAAAAAAATAGGAACATTTTACATTGAATATTACCTTTTGTCTTGTAATTTACATAGGTATCTTTAATGAACAGCTCGTTTATAGTTCCACTGAGTCTTTCCTGTGTTGCAGGCATCTTTGAAACAGCAGTATCAGCAATTTAGAGTTGGCAGGCTTCCTCCTGAATATTTATAGAAAGATTTCTAAAGTATACTTGCCAATTTTCTTTAAGTTGTTGTTTTAAAATTACCATGTTTTCTCCTATACTAGAAACATACTTCTTTTACAATAAGAAAATGGGACGATTTTCCATCATGCCTTCTTTGTTAGGATTTTCAGATGGAATTCCATGGATGGTTCCATGTAACACTTTATGACTATTTTTATAATTATAACAGACACATGTAATTATTGTAAAAAAAAAGCAAAGGAAATCACTTAGATGAAAAATAAATAATACAGCCACATGGAGAGCATGTGTTTTTTATATATTGTGGAATAATGTCCAACCAGATGGATTAATTTGCTAGGGCTGCCATAACAGAGTACCACGGACCACGTGGTTTAAACAATAAAAATTAATTTTCTCACAGTTCTAGAGACTAGTAGTCTAAGATCAAGGTGTTGGCAGGGTAGACTATTTCTTTTGAGACCTCTTCTCGTGAGCTTGTGGTTGGCTATCTTTTCCCTGTGTTTTCACATGGTCTTCCCTTCTTATAACTATGTCCTAATCCCCTCCTCTTATAGAAATACCAGTCATATTAGATTAGGCCCCACCCTAATGACCTCAATTTAATTATTTCTTTTAAGACGCTATGAGGTCCTGGGGGTTAGGACTTCAACATATGAATTTGGGGAGGATACAATTCAGCCCATAACATCAGGCTTTAAAAAAATGTGTGGTGTGTATGTATGAAATGGTTTGTTGAGGTGTTACTGAAATACAGTAGACTGTGAATAGTATGTATAATGGTATAAGCTTTGACATTTAATGTAGGCCTGTGAAACTTCCCACAATAATCAAGATAAGAAATTTATCAGCCTCAGAGCAAGTAATACCAGCCACTGGGTTAAGGTTGCCAGACTGTAGGGAAGGAAAAATTTTCACTTCTTCCCTTCTGGGTACTGTGGCTGGTCTAATAATTAAATTGACATAAGACAGATGAACGGGAGAAAAATAAATTAAATTTCATACATACGAGAGCCTCACAAAGAAGGCAGCCAAGCAATTGAGGTTTATATACCATCCTGAGCTAAGGAAATTTGCAAGGGTCTGGGGCTTCAAAGGGGAGGGAGGCACTTCACAGAAAGATGAGAAGAGGAAATGCTTGGTAAACAAATTTTGCAGAGCCATGAAGGTAAGTCTCTCAGAGGAAAAGTTAACTCTGGGAATGGCTCTCTTCCTGATGTAGGCCTCCTTTCTAAATTCTTTTAGGCAGTTAAGAGGGGAGGTAAAAAGCTTTTCTTGAGTCTGTTCTGTCTTAATTGGCTTCAGCTCCACATGACAAGGTGGCATATTTTGGGGTAGCACTTTCTGCCACCTTTCACCCTGAAGACTTTAAGCAAGTAACAAAATGCCTTTGTGTCTCATTCTTCATGTTTTTAGGATTTCTTATTGCCTGTGTTTTCAGATCTTGCAACGATGGACCTAGACGTGGATCTTTATTTCCTGTGCTGGTGCTTTCATTTCATCTTGAAGACATAGGAATTCAGTGTTGAGAAATTATGATCGATTATTTATTTAGTAATTTGTTTTTTTTCTCTAGGTTCTCTGTAATCTGTTTTTGAAAATCCTATTACTTGGGCACAGATACTGATGTTTGTGCTTTGGTATGCCTTTATATTTGCTCTTATATTTTTCATTTCTTTCCATTCTTGGTGGGGTTTTCCTAATCTTATTTCCCAACTTGACTATTGAAATTTTTATTTTGTTAATATTATTTTGTAATTTCCCAAGAGCTCTTTCTGGCTTCTTTTATTGTTATTTTTTTCACAGTAGCCTGTTCATGATTTATGGATATCATATTGTCTGGGCTATTCCTTAGAATACTAATTATAACATTTTAAATTGTTTTTTTCTTCCTTGATTTATCTGGGGTCATCTCCTCCTCTTTTGTTTGTTTTGGTCCTTCTTTTTTATGCCGTATGTTTTTTTCCTTCAAAAGTCTGTTGATTCTCAGCCATTTAATTTTAATAATGTAGTTCTCCCTAAACACTTCATTAATTGCTTAATTAAAGTTCTTTCTTTCAAAAGAACTCTGCTTCCATCCCTTTTTCTTGACAGGGGGTAAATGCCTTCCTATAGACCAATACCCCTGATTATCTATTATCTATTATATCCTGGTGAGCAGAGATTAAAAATTGTGGAAAGAAAATTTTCTACATGTTACATGGAGTATAAGTTAATCTTCTTAGTCCCACTTTTCACTTCTGCTCTATACTGTATTAAGAAAATCAAGATAATCTTTCTAGGGATTTGTTGGTTGAATAGATACCTTCTTTGCTACATTCTCTTCACATCTTTTTGATGTTACAGCATTCTTCTATCTGCTTCATTAGTTAACGTTCCAACATCTACCTTCCAGAAAGTTGTTCAAATCCATCTTCAGCTAATGCTCCCTTTCTTGTTTTCTTTTTGTGTTGTTGTGGTGGGTTTATACATTTAAAAATTCCTGTTTTTCTCTTCTAATCTTTTATGGTCTTGGCTTGATCTCAGTTTACCATCTTGAAGTTTGTAGAGAGGAGCAATACTGCCCAATTTAAAAATATTCTGGATTCAATGATATAACAAACACCAAGTTTCTTATTCACATATTAAATAGTAGTTCCACTTCCATCACATAAGAATGTCTTCTTACAGACGCTCTGCAAGATAACTCCCCAGCAGAGGTACCCAAACCTAACATTTAATTTTGAACTTTTTTGTCACAGGGAGCAGACATAATTTGCAACCATTCAGAAGAGGATTCTACAGGTTATGGATGTTTCAGAAAACTGATCCTCGCTCTACTTTTCTTCCTGATACTGCTGGTCCTCTCGTCAATATTCTTCTTTCTTGCATTTCCCCCCAAAGAACATATTTGCAAAGGAGATTTCCATTGTGTCTCTTGGGGAAAATATATTTCAATCTTTGACCAAACTCAAGTATAGGAATTGATCATTCAACAAGTAAATACTCAATCCTCAATGCAGAATGCTAGGAGTTATGGATATTATACTATACATATCCAGCAGGAGGTCAGGATCTCATTGGGTGGACAGGGTAGAGGCATGGAAATATGGATATGATATAATACATGGTATGAAATGCATAAGGTAAGTGCCACAGTTAATAAACACTTCAATCCGACAGGGAAAGATTTGCCACGGTTTTGTGATTAGAGAAGGCTTTAGTCTCTCCTTAGAATATAAGCTTCACAAGGGCAAGGGCCTTATCTCCATTGGTTACTAGGTACTCTTTAAGCCTGGAACAGTTCCTGACATTTACTATGTACTATATATAATAAATGTATGTTGAATTAATGAGTAATATAAAATTTATGTTTCAATTTAAAGGAATCAGACAACTTGAACAGGTAGAGAGGAGGTGGGAAAATATCACACGTACAAAATAACACCTTAACAAAATAATAAAGGTAGAAATAACCAATGTGAATCTGCAAGAGAATAGATCTCTCTGAATGAAGAGTTCATTTTGGAAGTTAGTGAGAAGTTGTGTGGTAGGTGCCAAGTAGTATGTGAAGGCCTTTCTAAAACAAGGAAAATAATCGGATTTTCTCGTACTAGCTTTAGTGAGACATAAAAGATCATTGATTCGATATAAGCAATCATTTTGCATGTTTTAAGTCTGTGAAAGGATGCTGTGGTAGGTAAATTTTCTAAAATGGCCTTCAAAGATTCCTTCCTTAATCCCTGAAACCTGTGAATATAATGAGATATCATCCTTATTATTACATTATGTTATATGGCACAATTACCTTAAGATAGGGCTACCACCCAGGTGGGCCTGATCTAATTACATAGGTCTTTAAAAGCACAGTTTCCTCTGGCTGGCATCCAAAGAGGAAGTCAGAAAGATTTGAAGTCTGTGTAGGACTTACTGCACTGTTGCTTGTGTTGAAGCGGGAGGGGGTGAAGTGAGAAAGTGTGGGTAGCCCCAGAGAGCTGAAGGAGAATTTCTGACTGACAGGTAGCAAGGAAATGCTGACCTCAGTCCTTTAACTGCAAAAAACTGGATTGTGCTAACAACTTGAATAAGCTTAGAAACGATTACTTCCAGAGTCTCCTGGTAAAAGCTCAGCTGGCCAACATCTTGATTTTTTAAAAAAATATTTTATTTATTTATTTGACAGAGAAAGAGCACAAGCAGGGGGAGCAGTAGAAGGAGAGGGAGAAGCAGGCTCCCCGCCAAGCAGGGAGCCTGATGTGGGGCTTGATCCCAGGAGCCTGAGATCATGACCTGAGCTGAAAGCAGACGCTTAACCAACTGAGCCACCCAGGCATCCTAACATCTTGATTTTGACCTGTGAAATGCTAAGCACAGGACCCAGTTGGGCCCACCCAGACTTCTAGAGATAATGAATGAGATAATAAATGGGTATTATTTTGAGTTGCTTAAGTTTGTGGTGATCTGTTATGCAATAACAAAAAATGCTTATAGCAAGACTGGAGGAGGATGAGGCTGAAGTCAGATAGACCAAGTTATCTGTATATGTCCTCTATACTTGTTTACCTACTAGCAAGGGTGATGTGACTTGAAGGTCCTTGGTAATTAAAAAGGGATAGTTGCATAGTTTATTATATTCTTTAACACCTCTCATACGTCACTGTCATAGTCAATGATTAAATAAAAATGCATTACCTATGAATAATGGTATGTCAGATTTACTTTTGTTCAAAGTATTTACTGTTTCTCCCTATAGGAAGGTTATCTTTCTTTGATATAAGAGTAGGTCTTGTTACTGTTTGGACAATGAAATATGAACAGAAGTGGCACATACCTCTTTCCATCAGAAGCTTAGGAGCCTTTGCATGGTTCTGCCAGCCTTTCTCTTCCTTTTGCCATGAGGCCTGGCTGTGTGGGTTTCCCTTCAGCCTGGATCCTGGAGTGAAGGTGTTGTGAATCAGAACTGAAGCTAACCTATGATAGACATGAAAGATGAACAAGAAATCCATGTCTGTTATTGTAAGCCAATGGTAATTTGGGATCACTTTTTACCACAGTATGACTTGCCTAAACTGACTGGGTCAATTCTTGGTATACCAAGCGGAGACCTGCTATAACAAATACTGAAGCTATATATTGGCCTTGGCTTTCAGGCGAGCAGTGGATCATGAAGAACTTGTTATTGAAGCTCGAAAGATGGAAGCCTAGTTCTGCAATGGTGAGATATTTGATAGAAGGTTTGCTATGATAACTTGGAAGGCAGATAGAATACCAAGTGGTCTCAAGGCTTTAGGCAGAGATGTGGGAAACAGTGTCAGTGGTGCTTCCTGGTTACTATGGCTGAATTTAACAGACCATTAATGATGGTTTTCCACCTGGGCTATAAAACAGAATCAACTATGAATAAAAAAGACTGATAGGCTGATTAAAATTCAGCCTTTTGATAAAGACCTAAACATGGATATGGCTTTCTGACCCTTTGTTTTATTACATATTTATTATATATATTTTATACACACACACATATGCATGACGTGCTCTCAGAAAATTAAGACCTACTCTCAGAAAATTTCAAGTATACAATACATTATTTAATTACAGTCACCATGCTGTACTAAAATTTACACATCCTGAATATCTGATATTTTGTACCCATTGATTAACATCTCCCTGTTTCCCCCACTCCTCAGCCTCTGGTAACCACTATTGTACTCTCTGTTTTTCAGAGTTCAATTTTTTTTAGATTCTAACACAAAAGTCAGATCATGTGGTACTTGTCTTTCTGTGTCTGGCTTATTTCACTTAGCATAATGTCCTCCAGGTTCCTCCATGTTGTTGCAAATGACAAATTCCTTTCTTTTTTATTATTCTACATATAAACCACATTTTTTTCTCTATCATATTTGTACATCTGTCAATGAACATTGGAACAGTTGATATTTTGGTTATCGTGAATAATGCTGCAATGAACATGGGGGTACAGATATCTCTCTGAGAGGGTGATTTCATTCCCTTTGGATACATACCTCACAGTAAGATTGTTGGATCATATGGTAGTTATATTTTTAATTTTTTTTAGGAAGCTCCATATTGGTCAAGAAGGCCAATGGACTCCAGGCTACAACAGGAAGCTTCTAATCAAAAAGCATTCCCCAGCCCAGGTAGGGGGCTCTCTGACATCTGTCCAGCAGGGTTTCAAAATGCTATGAACAATGACTACAGTGAGTCTTCTTGTTTCTGGTAGGAAGTGTTTACTGTGCATTTTTGGACTTCTTACCATCATTTTATATTGTGTAGGATACAAATACGTTGTTTTTTCCAGGTCACGGGTCTCTGGATCAAGAGAAGAAACAACTAGTTCTAATGAAAAGATTATCACGAAATCTTGAACTTTTAGTATGAGGCTATGATTGAATGGGACTTTGGGGTTTGATCCCGTGAATAGGCTTAGCCTGGTGACTAGGTATGGCCCACTGAATGTGAATGGAAGTGATTTAGCAATATCAAAGCAGACGCTTTGCAAGTCATTGCATGGTCCCACTATCTTTTTTATTTATCATGAAACTGGTAGTCCCAAACTGGGCAGGGGTGTGCTCTTTTAATCTGTGTCCAAAGAAGATATAAAGCAGAGCTAAAGCCATCCCACAGTGGACATGTAAAAAGAGCTAGAAAGAAACATAACTCTCTGAGGGTTTAGATGATTCTTTCCCCTCCCTCTTCTTCTTCTTCTTAGCATTAGTAGTACTGCAGCTGAAGCTGACTGATATGAATGGCGATCGTTTTACATAAATAAAAATAATTAAATACAACCACACACATAAACTAAACATATAAAAATTCTGCTGAGCAATAGGAGGCCTTTTCATTTAAAAAGGCCTATTTTCCATTTTTGAAATAAGAGCTGATGAAATTGACCTCAGGCATATCTTCTAGCAAAGAATATTTAATAGATGACACAATCTCTGGGGTACCTAGAACATAGGTTGGAAGAGATAAAATACTATTTCAGTAGGTCAGGAAGATGAGAAAATTGAGAGAAGGAAGCAGCAGCTAGGAAGCGGAGTGCCTGGGTTTTATTACTGTAGAGTACTTTTCATAGATTTCTGTGTGAGTGTGATTACTGACCAACTGCAATTAGCACCTATGATGGGACTTACCTGAAATTACAGTTCTGTTCCTAATGATTAAACAGAATAATCTCAAAAATCTGAGAGAACTTTATAAAACACAAAGAACTTTCATCTTTTCAAAAGAGAAAAAACAACAACAAAAAACTTTAGTTTTCCCTTATGTAAGAAGATTGTCCTCATATCAGTGCAGTGAACTTAGATTTTGCATAAAAATAGGGTAAGTTGACCCCCATGTATAAAGTAACACTTTGGAAAGGCACACGGTTGATGGGTTGAAGGCCATACTTCATAGCAGACATGTATATGTTACTACCTAGAGTTAGCCAAACTGTGAGGTTTAAAGACGCAGTCCACAAGATTGCCCTCACTTCTGATGCCAACTGCAAATCTGGAAGGTTCCCCAAACTACTCTTAGGTTAGATAACTTTCTAGAAGTTCTCACAGAACTTACGGAAGTCTATTATACTCATGGTTAAGGTTTATTACAGGGAAAGGGTGCAGATAAAATGAAGACTAATGAAAATAAGGTGATGGGGTTGTGTTAATTAACCTTATTGTGGTGATCATTTTGTAATATATATCAAATCATCATGTAGTACCCCTTAAGTTTATACAATGTCATATATCAATTATATCTCCCTAAGGCTGGGGGGAAATTTAGGTAAAGGAAGAGACACAGGATAGAGTTTGGGAGGGTTACAAAGAAGCTTCCATTGTCCTCTCCCATGGAGTTAGGAAGTATTACCTTCTTAGCCTCAATATGTGACACACTCATGAAGTTTTGCCAATCAGGAGCGCTCACTTGAGCTTTAGTCCATAGTTTTTATTTGGGCATCATTATATAGGCACGATTGATTGATTGCTCACATGACTGAGCTCAGTCTTCAGGTTGACTGGTATGGAATGATCCAAAGCCCTTATCTTATAGCCAGCCCCCATTTTAAAACTATTAGAGTGGCTGGCCACACCCGAAAATCCAGGGTGGCCACCCTCACCTAAACAAAGACATTCCTATCAAGTATGACATAAATTACCTTCCAGAAGTCAAGGGAAAAAGCCATTATCTCCCTTTGGGCAAAGCCAACTTTACTACATACTTGCCTATAAGAAAAGATTATGTTATACTTCAGGGAGACGGAAAGTAACTTGTGGTACTTCTAACAGTGCCTGAGAGAAGGTAAGGTGAAAGGAGTGTGAAGGATGAGCTTGCTTTCAGTAAGGATGACTTGAAATCAGTAAATAGGAGACTGTGCCCTACGGCTGGCATGCAACAGGAAGGTATCTTGGGATTCTTTGCCTCACAGTGTTCATTGCATATACCCCTTCCCAAACCCCCCCTCCCAAACTAGATGCCTGACCTCTGGCATCATTTTCCCTATTTATGGTCCAAATGGGAACTTTTGGGATCTGGAATCTGTCGTTCAATATATCTGGTATCTTTTCAAGTTCTTTATCCCATTCATATTTATGAGTGTGCTTTCTTGTTTGTTTATAGATAAAACTTTGGAGAGAATGAAGCAAGGATGTATTTGTGGTATTGCATTGAAATTTATTTATATGCAAACTTTGGGGATATTTGTTTAATGGATATTTCTTATTCCATCTTCTTTGTAATAATAACAGGAGAGAGAATAGAAAAAGTGTTTATATTCCTAGGGACAGTTTTAGGCCTGCCCCAGCCCATTACCAAAGATTCACAACCATGGGTATATGACCCCGAAATTTTTCATAATTTTGTTCTTTATGAAAAGACCCTGGGACTACACTCTTGTGTTCCCTTCAGATTTTAGTGGCAGCCAAAGGCATAAACAAGATTCCTGCATGTTATAACTCTATCCTGGTCTCATTTATTGTTTACACTAGTGGAATCATAAAAATAGCTTTAAATAGATTTATTAAACCCACTCAGCTCTCTAAAAATTGCCTTAATTTGCACTTTAAAAAAACCTTCTAGCTATTCATCAGAGATCACAAAAGTTGAAAGATAACCAATGTGTTTGATTTTGCCTAATTTGCTATCATAGTAACAAAGAATGTTGACATAAGGAAATTCCCGATATACCCGAAACAAATCCCTTTAGAATTTTTAAATTCGTTGCATATTCATTGAATACTTTTGTCCTAGAAAAGAATAACCTCTATTATCACAAGACTACATAAATACATCTACTAGGTGAGGTAATATTTAGCTTGAAGTATCTTGCTTAGATGTGGGTATCTGAGGCTATTTAAAGGCTTCGATCATGTAGAAGCTTGCAGGCTATCATAGCAGTGTGAACTAGAGCAGTTTGACTGTCTTTTACATAACCATTACTCTCACAAAGTTTAATGATCATGATAAAATCCAATGGTGATAGGAGGTTAGGGAGTACATTCACTGCTGGTGGCACTGTTAGAGGATTTAGTCTTTCCACAAAACAATTAAGTATTGTCTAAAAAGGGTTAAAATTGCCCATGTCCTTTGACCAAGAATTTACCCAAAAGAAAAAAGAAACTCAATTCTAAGTCATTCCCTGAATTGTAGGGGCTTTTTATATTGAAAAATTGGAAATAACACAAATTTCAAATTTCACCTACAGAGAATAGTTAAACTATAACACATAAACATCGTGGGATTCCAAACAGTGAGAAGGTATTTGAGGGTAGCTTGCATTGCTTCCCAAATCTGACTATGTATCATAATCACCAAGGGAGCTTTTTACTTCCTTGTCTGATTCTTCTTCTCCATAGATGGTATATTTATCTGGACTCATGGCATAGAGGTGACAAATAGGATGGGGAACAAAATGGGGCCATTGGCAATATTTGCCCTTATGGGTTTTGTGAGAAACTGCACATAAGTGATAATTGTTTAGTCTATAAAGCTGTTCACCACACTTGAGTACATAATTATTTTCACACGAATGCATGTCCCTGCCATCCGTTCATTAAGCTACATGACATGGTGATGAGAGAGCAGAGGGTTCCTCTGTAGAGCTAGAGCTGGACATCCTGGCTGACTACTCTATATAGCCTCTTTCCTCCACCCCGAACTACTTAATAGAACTTAGCCTAGAAAGTGTGAACCCAGTGTCTTTTCGTTTTTATCTTCAAAAGGGTTAAATAACAGAGGAAGAGTTATTAAAGAGCTCATATCTAAGTGCATTCCAGAACTGAGACCATAGACCTAGACCATTTTCTTTTAGATTCTCTATGAGAAGCCATACCTGTAGGACAGGTGGAGCTATAGGCCTTCCACTTTTCCCCTTATCAATGTCTGTGACTAATGGTAGTGGCACTATTGATGATATGGCTTACTCAGTACTATCTGACAGGCAGACTGGTCTTTGATCAGTGGAATTCCCAGCTGGAAAAAGCTTGATTAGTTCTTTGCTGCCTGACTCTTATTTCATGTATTCATATATCTGTGCAAGACAGAGAACAAGAAAGTATCCAGGTCAAAGGTGAATATCTCAGGGAGAGTCCCTAGGCACTCGGTAGATACTGAATTAGCGGACCACTTATGGTATGATTCTTTAATTGCATTTGAATCATCTGCCACTGGAGGGCACTATTAGAATAGCTGTGGAAAGGGTGGCTCTGGAATGAAACCCTAGCCATCAGTGGCCACTGGGAAAAGATTAGAGTAGGTGAGGAGGCAAAGGTTAGAGTAAGTAAGGCTAGGGAACTTGGCATTAAAAGTTTCAAACACATTCTTTATTCATGCTTAATAAAATGTGCAGGTCCTCTACAATGCACTGAACCAGAGTGGAAGTAAGTTGAGCTATGTTGGCTTCAGACATGCTGTTGTGTGTGCCACACAGTTCACAGGAGAGTTCTTGAAACCGCAACTTCTTGAGAATAGCAGCTCCAGTCTATTTCTCAGGTGATACTGGAGGCTGGGGTGGTGAGTGAACAGAATTCTAAACTAGGCTAGGGTCTCAGGAGCTGGATCCCATCATGGGAGCCTCAGACTGAGAGATCCATGACAAGGGAAACTGCTCTGACAGGTAGAGCAGCCTTCCTTAAGATGCAAACATAGTTCCCATGGGTGGGTGAAGACTGAGAACTTGAATCAAAGTGAAGGTCTGCAACAGTGGGCAGGCCAAAGGGAGTGGTAGGAGACTGAAGAGAACCCTTGAAGCTGGAGTTTGAAGACAGCTGTTTTACTACAGTGACTTCTAAATAAAACAAGCTTACGTTATTGGTGAGAAGAAGTCAAATGCAACGGTTGTTCCTCCACCCCCCACCAAGCTAGAAAGGAAGAAAACTATTTGCATATTTTCCAAGCTTTCAGCATTTTGTGTTGCTCAGGGTGGAGATTTGGATTTACTTTTGTTGCAAATTATGCCTTTGTTTTGGAGGAACCAAAGAAATATTTTTGGTATGCAAAAGTAAAATGGAGACATAACCCAGACGTGAAGATTTTGTGATGTGAAGGAAGCAAACTACTTTGTGGCAACACTAAAGATGGTCCACATGATGGATGGGGTTACATAGCTGTGGCTGTATTCTTGAGAGAATTATGTCTACTTTAAATATGGATCTAGAATGAACTATGCCTGAAACCTACTGCTTCATCTTATGAACAGAGATCCTGCACAAAGGATGTGTAGCAAGCCTAATCTTTATCTTGAATTATAGAAAAGAATGAGACTTAGTTTGGATAAGCTCAAACTAGACTGACATGTTAATATCCCAAACACTATATGTGCTCAGCTTTTCTTGATGTTGGATTATTGGGTTCTAGTGTAGCTCATGCGGGTGAGAAGTCCTTGGGGGTTAACTTTTCCTTTGAAGGTAATTCATTGTGTTATCAAACATCCTTGAGAAAGACTGGTCCTGGGATAGAAAACAAGAACTGGGGGTAAGGGTGGGATAGAAGGAAGGTAATCTGGCCTCTCTTCGTCATGGAGACTGTCTGGGATGGTCTGGGTTCCTGTGATACTGTCCAAACACAAGGATAGATCTGGTCCTATTAGCCCTAAGAGGACATTTATCTAGTAGTGGTTATAAGCTACTCTCTGAGTTCTACTTCTCGTTCATGCCTCTCAACTTTCGGTAAAGACCATTAAGATTTCAGCCTGTCTTAGCAATGCTATTCATGCTTGCGGCAAAACAGTTTCAGGGAGAAAACGAGACAGTGAAGGGAGCGGGTAATCCCAGCACTCAGGTCAGTGATCTGCAGCAGGACAGGGGTCAAGGCAGCAAGTGACAACAGGACATATCTGTGCAACATTTAATTGCACTCCAGGGATTCTTGGTCATATTTGGGCAACCTGTTAGGGGGATTCTAGCAGGTAAGCAGGATGAGGGCTTTAAGTCATTACAACTGAAATAGTTAAACCTAACAACGGCCTCACACTGGAGTAAAAATAAAATTCAAATCTTAATCAAAGCTTCGAAGGCCCTCCACATCTTCATCGCAGGTTTCAGCCATCCTGGCTTCTGTCTGGTGTTTAATCAAGCCGCTCTCTCTCCCTCTAGCTCTGGGGGCCGGGCCATGCTGTCCTCTCTGTACAGGAGACTCTTTCACCAGCTCTGTCTTCTGTTGCTTGCACTTCAGATCTCGGCTTAATTGGCAGCGTCTAAGGTGGTCTTCCCTGACAATGGTTTTTAAGTGTACTCGCTTCTCTCCTTCCCTGTTTTTCTCTCTCACAGCATCTTGTTCACTTACTTCACGGTACTTCACAATGATAAATACATATTTGTTTATTAATTATCTATATTCCCTACCAGGCTACAAAATCCATGAAGGCAGGGGCTATGACTAAATGAGCACCACATGATGCAGTCCTAACTGTAGTTCTTTGATCATTATGGGCTCTTGATACAAAATTCTGATTAAATGAATAGTATGCTTACTAATGACAATGTGACTTCGTTTTAGTTGTCAGACTGGTGTGGCCAAGGGATACTTAGGTTACATAAAGTTTCTTTTCAGAAGCTCTTAGAAGTCTTACATTCGCATGCATTTCCTTGGTTTGCATGTTGCCACATTTTTAAGAGAGACCTGCCTACTCATTTGCCACATGCCTAATGGCATATCAAGGTAAGTCCCATCTTTTCAGCACTTTGAAAGCAAGCTACATGGGATTCTGCTTACTTTCCTTCTGTTCTGCTATGGCTGCACTTTTGTTTCTTGCTTTTAGTCTTGGGCTTCATCAACAAACTTTGAATCCACTTATGACCCCAGCTTTGGTGTTTGCTTCTGGTTTTCTCAACTTCAACTTTTAGTACTTTCTAAAAACTTTGGTTTGTACTCAGCCTCTGTTTCTATTTCTGGCTCTCTTAGATTTATTACCCTGGCTTAATTATGGGTCAGGATCTGAACTCCAGTCCTGCAGCTCTGTTGTCTGATCCTTTTTTGATCCCTAAACATATTGATTGCCCAGCCGAGAAAGGCCAGAAATATTCTATCTATCAAGAGTTGTAGTGTTTTCAGCAAGTAGGTATATATCATAATTATGTTCTAGGTATCAGTGTTAGGATAGTAACTCTGTATTCCTCCTCACACGGTCTCTTTCTTTCTCTCTTGATCATCACTCCACAGACACGAGATAGCCCCTGCATTTCTGAACGTGGATAAATCCCCACACAATGGGGCAGGAGTTCTGGCTTCTTGAGATGTCTCAGGGACTGGATAATCAAACCTACTAGTGCAGGGAAGTTAGTTCTCCATGGTAAGATCAATGTGAAGTATGAGACAGGAAGGGGCTAAGCAAAATTCTCCTCCTTCCTTCCTCCTGTAGGCTACTTAAGGTGAACCTTAAGGTTCACTTCCTCTTTGAAACCCTTCTGAAGGATTCTTGGATGTTGAGTGGACACGCCTGTTGAATGATCAGCTATGTCTTTTTGTAGCATATTCTGAAGGGAAAGAGGTATGATAAACACATTGCAAAACACGTAGCATCGTATCATACCTTCCTTTCCTTGCTTCACTTCCTCTTTTCTCTTACTCATGCATCCTGTACTTCCACCTTCCAGGTAAAGTATTAGCATCTTTTTGCTTTCTACATTCAAGTTTAAACTGGGTAGTATATCCAGAATGGGTTAGTAGGGCAGAAATTCTTGTGGAAAGTACCTAGGATGAATATATGAAGTTAAACGGAATAGTAGATTCTGAAGTATGACCCAGGGGAAATGGTCCAGATGAATTTTAAGTAAAGGATTTTATACACTTCCAGAATGTATTCCAGTGGGAATTGTAATAAGAACATGTGATTCAGATATCAACTTTTTAAATAAAATGGAATATATAAAATAATATATGTAACTAACATTTTAAGTGATAGAATTTTCCACTAATTTCAATTAATCAACAACTTGAGGAGGCTTTTTTTTTAGTGAAAATAAGCCTCTCTCTTTTTTTTATTATACAGTATTTCTTTTAAATGAAGCTGCCATACAAATGTTGGCCATCATCTGTTTATGCTCAGAGACAGCACTTTTTTTTTGTGGTGGAGGGGCAGGGAAATCTCTCATTCTTAGGATGTATGACTTAAACAGTGCAGCTACTCCAACTTACTAATGAAAACATCTAAGTCTGGGTTTTTCAGTACTAGGCAAGAGAAGGATAATAAAAGATCCTTTTGTGAAGGCCAAGTTGTATCATCCAAATAGGTCTCCCCTGAATATTAGTAGATAAAAGTCTATTTTTGGTGCAAGCAGTGACTGACCTCTATTATTCCACTCACTGTGCCTAAAACACCTTATCTGTAAAAGCATAATCAAAATAATTGCCTATGTCTCTAGAGTTCTTTGAAAATTAGATAATGTCAGCAAAAGTGCTTTTAGCTGCTACAGTGGTATTATGACCTTTATTCTCCACTTAGAATTAGTCTTAAAATAGTTCCATGATAACCTCTCATTAAAGTTTTTGAGTCTGTTTCAAGCCAATGATATGGAAGGACAGTAGTTACAGACCATATTAAATAACTAGCAGTTAGTGTTTGGGGATAGGAAAAGGAAAAGAAAAAGGGAACCGCAGAAGAAAGTTGTCAAACTTTTGACATAAAAGTTGGCTAGGGTGACTTCCTCCCAACCTCCTTCTCTCCCTCTCTCCTTCCTGGTCCTCTCTCCCTCCTTTCCACCCTCCCTTCCACTTAACAGATATTTATCACAGGACCAAATTACTTATATTTGCTGGTAAAAAAGCAGATTCTGGGAAGCTCTGAGAAGCTTCCTTCTCTGCCAGCTCAGTTCTTTGGTTTAATATAGAATGGAAGGAAGAAGGGAAAGGAGAGAACTAGAGGTGCTCTGGGGAAGGGGCTGAGGGATGGCTTATTTTTCCAGGGTAGTTGGGGGTCTGAGAAATAAGAAAGTAGACAAGATGAGTGAAGAACATGCTAAAAAGGGGAAACTATTTTTTAAAAAAAGATTTTTATTTATTTATTTGAGAGAGAGAGAGAGAGAGATAGCACAAGCAGGGGGGAGGGGTAGAGAGAGAGGGAGAAGTAGACTCCCTGCTTCTCACTGAGCAGGGAGCCCAGTGCGGGACTCAATCCCGGGACCCTGGGATCATGACCTGAGCAGAAGACAGACACTTAACCGACTGAGCCACCCAGGTGCCTGAAAAAGGGGAAACTTTTTTAAAAAAAGAAATTATTCACATATGTCTATTTTAATGGGTAAAAAAATCAAGTAAAGAGTTTGAGCTATTATAAAATTACTTTTTGGTAATTTTTTTAAGAACCTAATGTTCCTAAAATGAGTTAGAGGCCAGGGAAACAAAGTAAAAGTAGGAATAGCACAGAGGAGCAGGCATGTAAATAATGAGGAGCATAAATTGTTAAAGTTGTAGCAGAAATACATACGGGGTACTTCGGGGGTAGTGGGGAAGGAGTCACTATTTCTATAGGGAAAGAGACAATTAAGGGGCCATAAAAAGACCAGTTTTAAAAAGAAAAACACATAAAAACCTTTTCTTCAGAAAAGTTTGTCAGAAAAAAAAATCATATAGATTTCAGTGATCTTAATTGCTGTGATTAAAATATTATATTCCACCTGCTTCTTTAGGTGGTCTGAAAGCAGTCCTTATAAAAGGCTGAAATGTTATTTCAAAAAACAGTTTTCTTTGAGGGACCCCTGGGTGGCTCAGTCAGTTAAGTGTCTGACTCTTGATCTCCGCTCAGGTCTTGAGCTCAGGTCTTGATCTCAGGGTCATGAGTTCAAGCCCCGCATTGGGCTCCATGCTGGGTGAGGAGCCTACTTAAAAAAAGAATAGTTTTCTTTGAGAAAGCCCAGTTTTCCCAGTACCTCACAGCCTCTGCATAGTGTAAAATTATTTTAAAACTGAGTCACTTGATTTTGGTTGCGGTCATCTCCTGTTGGAATGCAGGGGCGATGCTAGCCCTGTGTTCATGGGTAGACTTTCCACAGTTTCTTGAGGTGCATGTTAATTATCAGCCAACACTTGAGGCTGATCTAGAAGAGGCTGGAAATCCACTTGTCAGGGTATTGTGGAGGATACACAAACATCAGAGAGCAAGTTGGAGAAGCACTCAGGTAAATATCCAAGTCATAGGTTTATGATTTTATGAATATTTTTATTCCTGCAGCTATTTATTTTAAAATATATCTTTTTAAAAGCATTTTTTTCTCATTAGAAAAATGCATTTGTCACATAATTTGTGGGCAATAAAGGAAAAAGAAAGAAATTGTCCATAATCCCTATACCAAAAGAGAGTTCCCCTCCTCCTTTCCTTTCTCTGCTTCCATTTAAAAGGAGCATGGAGTAGTATGTCAGGATTCAGATTCTCATTCTGCCACTTATTAATCACGTTACCAGCGCAAATTGCTTTCCCTTCTCTGTGCTCAGTTTTCTCAACTATGAAATACAGACAGTAATAGTACCTACTTCCTGGGTTTGTTATGAGCTTAAATTAGTCAGTAAATGTAAAGGATTTAGAAGAATATCTGGCTCACTGTATATGTTATGTAAATATGGGCTATTATTATTAGTGATTAAGAACATAGACTCTTGTGCCAAACTGGGTTTTTCCTATCAACATTTCTTAGTAAATTTAAATGGAGGGCTGAGAGATAATGCTGGTCCACATAATACATCTTTCCTCAAGCCCCCCACCAAAATATTTACTTGTTGCTTTTAAGTGGCATTAATTAAAAAATAACATCCTTAGTTTTGACCTGAAGTCCCTCCTTATTATGTGACTATTAGGCTCATTGTTAAATGCAAAAGTGCTGTGTGACCTTGGGCAAACTACCTAATTTTCTTTACTCAAATTTCTTACTCCTCAGTTCAAACTTTAAAAAAAATTTTTTTAAAGATTTTATTTATTTATTTGAGAGAGAGAATGAGATAGAGCATGAGAGGAGGGAGGGTCAGAGGGAGAAGCAGACTCCCTGCTGAGCAGGGAGCCCGATGTGGGACTCGATCCCGGGACTCCAGGATCATGACCTGAGCCGAAGGCAGTCGCCTAACCAACTGAGCCACCCAGACGCCCTAAAAAAATTTTTTTTAAGTAGGCTCCACACTGGGCCTACTTAAGGAAAAAAAAAAAAAACAAACCCTCACAACCCTGAGATCAAGACCTGAGCTGAGATCAAGAGTCAGATGTTCAACCAAATGAGCCACGCAGGCACCCCCTCAGTTAAAACTTTTGATAACAAGTTCACTAAAGTTGTGAAATAATCTAGATGTCTGTATGTCACTGAATACATATTGTATTGTAGAAAAACCACCATCTCTTCCAGAATTCTTCCTGTTAGAAAGAGCCTGATTTTTTTCTTTTACTTTGAAAAGTTAATAGGACCTTGATCCTCAACCCATTCATTTCGTTCATGCCATTGAACATGGGGGAAGCTCTTTGGTACACAGAATAATTCATTGCCCTTGAGGAGCTGAGAATGAGGGAGGAAGCATCCAGGTAGCAAGATGCCATTATAATTCAGCATGGAAAATGCCATAGCAGATGAATAAATCGTTAAGGGAGATTGTGTTTTCTTGTCACACAAACATGTACAATACAGATGAGGTAATTGTACCTTGAGATTCTCAGCTAAAAGGCTATATTTAAACATAGACCTAAGAGGCAGACAGAAAGGTATTTGAATCACTGTCCCATCTTAACTGGTACTGGTAAAGCCAATTACGAGCTCTTCTAAGCCTCAGTTTCCTTTTTTTTTTCTTTTTAAATCCAGGTAGTTAACACCTACTTAGTGAGATCTTGTAAAGATGACATATAGATGAAAAGTATCTAGCAGAATAGCAGTAAATCTCCAAATAGAGCTTTTGGTTCTTGTTTATGTATTTATTCAATAAATATTTATTGAGTGCCCACTAGCAGTTGGAAATAAATAGGGGAATAAGTTATACAACATCCTCCTCACAGAACTTACATTACATAGTGGGAGAATCAGATAACATACACACAAGCAAATAAATAATCCAAATAATTGCAGGCTGTGATAAGAGCCATAAAGTTAATAAAGAATGTATATGAGAGAAAGTAAAGAGCTGGGCGGAGTGGGGCAGGTAACTTTAGATAGGTTGGCTAGGGAAGGTCTCTCAGAGGATAGGAATTTAAGCAAATACCTGAAAAATGAGAAGAAGCAATCCATAGTTGGAAAAAGGAAGCTCATTCCAGGCAGAGAACAGAAAGTTCCTTTTCTTCCTTCTCTGCCTCCTCTCCTTTCTCTTGTTCTTCCCCCCCATTTTCTTTATGGGAGAGGGGGTCACCATTAATATTTGGAGGCTTCTCATTCCTGGGCTATTTTGTTATGTATAATAGACTCAAAGATTGGTTTTCAGTGGTTAAAAGTAAAATTAACCATACACAGGGTGTGTTTTAGAAGTCTACCACTGAGATAAATTTAGAAAAATAGTTTTGTAGATTGATTTTGTGATTCTGAGTAAAGATACATTTAGTCTACTGTAGTGTTTCTCAGGCTTCTAAAAAATTATTTATTCTTTAAACTTCATGTTTTATAAGGCATTATCTACCCCCAAATTGTATTTATTAAGTGCTAATAAGCTTATCTTTGTATCTATAGTTCATAAAAACCATCAATACCAATCAGTTTTTGGTTGAATCAGATCCCTAATAAAGGAAAGTCTGATTGAAGGCAGAATTTTAATTGTTCTTTGTATTACTGAGAGTAAGCACAACCTACTACCTAGGGCTTCTATCAGTGCATGTTACAGATAGAATGGACAGTCTGGGTTAATCTAGCAATTCAATTAAGTGGAAGTCAATAAGAAATCTAAAAGCAGGAATATTTGTCTCCCTTCCCCACAATGCAGTGTATTTGACCAGTGGGTCCCTTAGACTTGAGAGGGACATCTACATTAAGAAGTTAAGAGGATTTTGTTTTATAAAAAACAGTTTGGGGCACGTGGGTGGGCTCAGTCGGTTAAATGTCTGCCTTTGGCTCAGGTCATGATCTCAGGGTCTTGGGATCAAGCCCCATGTGGGGCTCCCTGCTGAGCAGGGAGTCTGCTTCTCCCCTCTCCCTCTGCAGCTCCCCCTGCTTGTGCTCTCTCTCTCACTCACTCTCTCTCTCAAATAAATATATAAAATCTTTAAAACAAAACAAAACAAAACTAAACAAAAAAACCAGCTAAAGGACATTTTTTTTACTACATGTGAAGACTTAGAGGTCTGGAGTCCCTGACAGAAGACCCACTAATTCTAGAGAATTGGAGTTCTAGATTTAGGCATCTAGAATCAAAATACTCTTAATTTTGGCTTTTAATCTTTCCTCAAAGTGATCTATGTATATAATTTGGATAATTCTTTTAAAATACTTTGCATATCAATTATCCATACTAAACATTCAAGTTTGAATATCAGGGGGCCAATTTGGCATTTGCTCTAAGGCAGGTCCTGTACTACTCCTTTTTACATACTGATTAAATTTGTCTTCTCTGTCTACTAGGTTGTAAACCCTTGAAGGCACAGATCAGGTCTATTTTTATTATTACTATGTCCCAAGCACACATAATGGAGGTTCAAAATTTTTATGATTCAAAAAACTATGTTATTTATCAGCATCTGGCCTGGGTCTTTTGTGATAAGCCTGAGTCTCCACCTGAGGTCTTCTGCCTGGAATGCATCCTTTCTTAATTTTATTTTCTGAAGAATCCTTTCAAGCACCCTAATGCAAAGTAGGTCAAGTTGCATGCACTCTCTGATTCCATTTATCTTGAAGTTTTTCATTGCTTTCAGTTTAGAAGTCTAGCTTTATTTGACCTTCAATGAAACATTTATTATGTGAGCATTTTAATATTTAATATTTTATCTCTTAGGGATTTTTTCCATTTGCTTTACATTTTATTGGAGGTTTATGGGGAAAATGAAAAGGTCAAAATAAAGGAATGGCCTGGTTGATAGCAGGTGCCCTAAATAAGAGTCTTCTTTCTCCATATCAGCTCCTTAGAAAATCCTCTTAACTTCTTAATGTAGATGCCCCTCTCAAGTCTAAGGGACCCACTGGTCAAATACACTGCATTGTGGGGAAGGGAGACAAATATTCCTGCTTTTAGATTTCTTATTGACTTCCACTTAATTGAATTGCTAGATTAACCCAGACTGTCCATTCTATCTGTAACATGCACTGATAGAAGCCCTAGGTAGTAGCTTGTATGCTCACTACTATCACTCCCACCATTTAGGCTGTTTGCTGATCATGATAAAATTGTGTTTGTTGGGACGCCTAGGTGGCTTAGTCAGTTAAGAATCTGCCTTCAGCTCAGGTCATGATCCCAGGGTCCTGGGATGGAGTCCCACATCGGGCTCCCTGCTCAGTAGGGAGTCTCTTTTTCTCTCTCTGTCTGCCGCTCCCACTGCTTGTGCTCTCTCTCTTTCTGACAAATAAACAAATAAAATCTTTAAAAATATTGTGTTTGTTCATAAACCTATTTACTCCAGTTGTTTTGTTATTGTAATTCCATAATATAATTAACTGACAATATATGATTGATAAGGAAAATTATAGATTTTATTAAAATCGAATTATTGTGATAATGGTATCATGGATATATGCATATGCATGCCCAAACTCATCAAAATGTATACATAAATATGTGCAATTTTTTGTATGTTAAGTATACCTCAGGGGGAGACGAACCATGAGAGACTATGGACTCTGAGAAACAAACTGAGTGTTCTAGAGGGGAGGGGGGTGGGGGGATGGGTTAGCCTGGTGATGGGTATTAAAGAGGGCACGTACTGAATGGAGCACTGGGTGTTATACACAAACAATGAATCATGGAACACTACATCAAAATCTAACGATGTAATGTATGGTGACTAACATAACATAATAAAAAAAATTAGCATAGAATATTGCTGTTGAGGGAAGTTTCATTCAGATCAAGTATATCTTTGATATTTGTAATTTAAGTCTTTCAATTTATGAGCATTTAGATTAATGAAACTGGAAAAGCTTATGCTCTACATTTTGCTTAGTCTTAATTGTTTACTTGTAAGTTCAGTAAGGGAAAAAAAGATCTCTATGATTTACCTAACAACAGAAACACAATTATTTTTAAGACAAGTTTATTATGAATATTCTTAAATATTATTTATAAGAACAAGAATTTCTAATGGAAAAAAGAACTTGGGTAGTTATTTTATAATGTTTCAGGTTTGTTAAATCTACTTGAATCCCTTTACAAATTAGAATGAGATATAATAACCTATCACTTGAAATTTCATGTAAGTGTCCTGAGGGAATGATGATCCTAGTTCTCACTCTTTAGAGTAGAACAACCTTAACTTTTCCCTATAACAATTACATTTCTCATAAATTCAATGAAAGTATTTCCACAAGGATTTGTAACTCTGCAGATTCCCAATAAAAGAGATATATACAAAAAAAAAAAAAGTATACCTCAATAAAGCTTAAAAATCCTTAAAATATTTAAAAAATCAACTTAAAGTTTGGAAAGATTCAATAAAGTCAGCTCCCTAAAAAATTAGGTGTGAACAACACAGCTGAAAAATGGAAAAAAATCATAGAACATTTTTCCTTAGTTTGTTTCAAAACTATCATTAAATACTTTAAATAATGTAGAAATTGTAAATGATGCATTATTGGTGCAATTTAGTAAAAAATGGCATTGGACCAGACTATAAAACAAAACTTTGGTCCTGAAACTGTAAAATATAGGAAAAAGGCTCTTTGACATTGGTCTTGGCAATGATATTTTGGATATGATACCAAAAGCACAAGCAACAAAAGTAAAATTAATAAGTGGGATTACATCAAGCTAAAAAGCGTCTGCACGTCAAAAGACACAATCAACAAAATGAAAAGGTAACCTACAGAATAGAAGAAAATACTTGCAAATCATACGTCTGATAAAGGGTTAAAATCCAAAATATATAAAGAACTCACACAACTCAATAGCAAAAAAAGGAATCTTATTAAAAAATGGACAGAGGAACTAAATAGATATTTTTCCAAAGAAGACATGCAAATGACCAACAGGTACATGAAAAGGAGCTCAACATCACTAATCATCAGGGAAATGCAAATCAAAACCACAATTATCACCTTGCACCTGTCAGAATGACTATCATCAAAAAGATAAGTGATCACAAGTATTTGGTAGGGGAAGTGGAGAAAAGAGAACACCTGTGCACTGTGGTGGGAATATAAATTGGTACAGCCACTACAGAAAACAGTATGGTGGTTCCTCAAACAATTAAAAATAGAACTTCAAGCAACCCCAGTTCTGGGTATATATCCAAGGAAATTAAATTATTATCTTGAAGAGATATCTGACCTCCCATGTTCTTTGCAACATTATTCATATAGCCAAGACATGGAAACAACCTAAGTGTCAGTCAATAGATGAATGAATATAGAAGATGTGGTATATACATACAATGGAATATTATTCAGCCACAAAAAGGAAGGAAATCCTCTTATTGGCAACAATAGGAATGGGCCTTGAGGACATTATGCTAAATGAAATAAGTCAGATAGAGAAAGACAAATACTGTATAATCTCTTACTTAAAGGTATAATCTAAAAATGCTGAACTCATACAGACAGAGAGTAGAGTGGTAGTTATCAGAGGCTAGGGGTTCAGGGAAATGGGGAGAGGTTGATCAAAGGATATAAACTTCCAGTTATAAAACAAATAAGTTCTGGGGAATCTAATGTACAGTATGATGATTATAGCTAATAATACCGTATCATATACTTGAAAGTTGCTAAGACAGTAGATCTTAAATGTTCTCACCAGAAAAAAGAAAAGGTAATTATGTGACATGATAGAAGAGGGTATCATTTTGCAACATATAATTGTATCAAATAAACATTTCACACCTTCAATTATATCTCAGTAAAGCTGGAAAAATATCAAGGGGAATAAATGAATATTTATGTAGTTTGTTTTAAGCTAAAATATGAGTATAGCATTTTAAAATGATTTTAAATGATTTTTCAACTAACTAAATCTGGGTAGTATAAAAGGATTCTACTTTATTAGTGTCTGGAAATTCAGAGTCATGGATTAAAAAAAGAATAATAACATTTACCTGGAGTTGGAGCTACCAGAACAGTGCTATTTTCTCACTTAGATCTGGATAATCATTTATTTATTTATTTAATCTGAGAAGAATTTATTAAAGGCAAAAATTAGAAAAAAATTAAAAATAAAAAAAACACAGGATAAAATAACACCTGTAAATTAAACAAAAACACTCCTAACTAATTCCATGTTAAAAAGGAAGGTTAAAAACTTACAAACTACTTAGAAATAAGAAAAATAAAAGCTCAATGTACAAATGGGATACACTAGCCCCAAAATATTCAGAATGAAATTTATGGCCTTAAATACATGTATTAGAAAAAAAAAGAACTTAATTAAATAACATCTAACTAGAGCAAAAAGGGAAAAGCAGCTAAAGCAATTAGGAAGAAATCATAAAGACATAAACAGCAGCACATATATGGATAATTATTAAAAACAACAAATTATATCATGCAACAACCATAAACTCTCTTTGAGAATTTCAACACATTGCATGAGGATTGTTTGTACTTCCTACAATAATGCTGCAGTATTGATAATCTCACATCCTCAGTGAAATATACAAGCAGTTCTTTCTCCTCCTGAGTTCACAGGTCGGCTGGTATGACCTGTTTCACAGTGGAGTTAGCTTGGGATGGTTCTGCTCCACATGTCTTTTTCACTCCTCCCGAGCCCCACAGGTTAGCTAGGCCAGGGCAAGAGGGCAATGGCAGAGTGTAAGAACAAACAAAAAAGTAAGTGTTAGAGCATATTTTAAACTCTTGCTTGTGGCCCATGAACTTATATCCTCATTGGTCAAAGTAAGTCAAAGAGTTAAAGCTAACATCAAGGTAAAGAGATATGTATCCTGTACCTATAGCAGGATGGACTGCAAAGTTATCTGCTGAAGATATGAATAATGGAGGGATGAAGAACTGGGGCCAGAAATTTAATTTACAGCATCACGTATAAGTTCAAGCACAAGTATTTCCATGTGTAAGTCTGATGTAGTTGGGGACAGAGGAATACAAATATATACATATTTTTTAATAAAGTTATAATAACATAAAAATATATATTGACTATGTAACTCTGCCATAATTACCTCAATTCATATTCTGTTGTTCTCAATATATTGCTTTCAGATTGTTAAAAATTAAGATTTAGAAGAAAAAAAATGGGAGAATATGTTAACAATCCTCAATTGATGAAGTATTTCTTTATCTGGGTACTGCTAACACACTTTGTAAATCTATACATAAAGCTATACATTCTGTGCATTTTTGCTCTCTGGATACTGTAATTTTTTTTATATAGCTGGGATTCTGGAAAGATGGCAATGACAACGATACTATGTTCTTTCCATCTCTCCAGTAAAACTGACAGGCAAATAGATAGCAAAACAAAGTATCTACAGATGACAACCAAACTAGGTGAAAAGGCATCCCTACCAATCCCCAAATTCAAGCAGTTGGTTACAGTCCTGTGTGTGGGGAAGAAAAGGGAGCCATGAGAATAATGTCTGACAAAAGATCAGCAGACCTCCAAAGAGCCAGTATGGACTCAGTGAAAACCACAGATGGCTGATTGCAGAAGAACAGCTAAAACTGGAGGTTTGCCCTCTCCAGCATGGGTCAGAGGTGGTACTGGCAGTAAGAAGGCCTGAAGGACATGGAATATACGAATGCTGGTCACTCTCAAAACTGACTTGTGAAGGCTTCCTTGTTGGACAAGGCCCCACTCTGAGGAGTAATGATGCCAGTGAAATCGAAATTGAACATGACAGAGATGAACAAAAGAGAAGGTCCAGATCAAAGTTAGAGAGGGAAAGAGAACCAGGATTTCACAGAAAAGCAAGCCATTGTATTGCTGAACATCGTACAAAAACATTAGAAGCAGAACCTCTGAGAAGACAGAAAAGCTTTCCTGAACTTGGCTTAATTATATAGTTCAGGAAGACTAATTTTACCAAAAAATGAAAAAAGGAAAGGCATAGATATCAAATCCCATGCAAACTTATTATAAGAATAAAGAGAATAAAGTACAGAATAATATCTCTACGGACAAGGAAAGCATGTCAGAAAGACATGCTCACAAAAGAGAGCAAAGCTGTATTTGTATTTAACATCTACTATGTTAAAACGAGCTAAAAGACATGAATAAAGTAATATGAACATGGAAGAGCAACATAAATTAGAACTATTAGATCAAAGAACTCAAGAAAGAATTAGAAACTATAGAAAAATATTTCAGAAAAGAATACTGAAGTTGAAAGAACACAAAAACAACAGCAACAACAAATTAATGCCTTTAGACAAAGTGAAAAATAGGAAAATTTAAAATACCCATAAAAATTGAAGGAAGAGGTAAAAAGAGTTAAGAGGAAAATAAGCAAGATATTGAAAATAGACACAAGAAATTAAAAATACAGATAAGAAAAATCACAGAAGTAGAAAACCAAAGTAAGAAAATAGAATACATACTGAAAGCAATCACATAAAAAAAAAGATGAACCATGAAAGACTGTGGACTCTGAGAAACAAACTGAGGGTTTTAGAGGGGAGAGGGGTGGGGGGATGGGTTAGCCTGGTGATGGGTATTAAAGAGGGCATGTATTGAATGGAGCACTGGGTGTTATACGCAAACAATGAATCATGGAACACTGTATCAAAAACTAATGATGTAATGTATGATGACTAACATAACATAATAAAATAAAATTTAAAAAAATAACATAAAAAAGTCCTGAAGATAAAACAATAAAAAAATTCTAAACTACATATTGAGAAAAATATGTGTGTGCGCCTGGGAATATTGACACTGAGTGATCAGCACCACCGCATATTCTAATAAAATTGCTGAACCTTAAAAAAATAGTAAAAGAAGAGAGAATATGTTTTGGGAACACCTAGAAAAAAAGAGCATGTGACTTATAAGGGAAAAGATATAGATAATCTTTTTTAAAATGACTTTTTTAGTTTGTATTGTAGTAAAAATACGAAAAAAATTGTGATTAGAACATTTGAATTGAAATCACAGTTTCTGACATGTATAAATGATACAGTCTTTGTCAAGTTTCTGAACTGGATGAAAAACTCAGTTTTTTCAGCTACAAAATGCAAGTAGTGATCATACACATCTTACAGAATTATTGAGAGAATTAAATGAGATGAGATATATTTATATATATATACCAGATGCTTCTAAAAGTGTGGTCTGTCATAAAAATTTATTAAAAATATATTTTGAAATAATGTTGTTTAATGCATACTTCTTAAAATCACTCAGATCTAATTTGTCCACTGTCAGGTGTAAGAAAGAAATGAGAAATGAGCTCAAGTAGAGAGGATCACACAGTGCAATCTTATAAATTTAACTAACAGATGGCATAACAAAGGCCAGTGTGATGATCCTGAATACCTCTTGGTAAGTTGCCAGAGTCCAGTCCCATTTGTACCTGACTCCCTCTAGATGATGCCTGAATTCCCATCTGGCATGGGCATTTAAAGGGATCTCTTTCTCTTGAGCAATCCATAGCTCTCTTTTATCCTGGAAGCAAAATAGAGCTGATCTTTCCAGGACATTTCTGAATAGCATATGCTTCATGAGTGAAATCATACCCTTGCTGGGTAATTAATTAATCTCATTAGTCAACCAGATGAACCCAAACCTTTACAAGCAACCCCTGAGTAGGATCCCAGATCATCACAAAGTCAGGGCATCAGTACGACACTCTGACAAGGCCAATAGCTACTCTGCTATTAAGCACTTTTTAACTACCAAGAAGCAATTGAAGAGAATCTTCTGAGTCCTTTTTATTTTATCTCCAAAAACAAACTGAAGGCTATTTAAAATTTGAAGACACTATTTCTAAGAGGCTATTTGTTATAGTCAAGTGATTTATATAGATTCAATCTTAGAATGACATATTTTAAAGGAGAAAATGTGAAGTGATTTTAGGTATATGAGTTGTAGTACAAATAGCATGCTGTTTTGGTGCTATGTTAATAAAACAAGTGCATATGTAGGATGCTCTTTAAATGGGCACCTTTTTTTTTTTTTTAATGTGATAGTAGTTTTTATTCACCAGGCATTTGTGTCAAGTACAAAAGCCTTTGGTCCTAGATAATAAAAGGACAATATTTTTGTAATCAAGTCGGTAATCCTTTCAAGATGAAAGTAGGCCTTCTTTCTGGACAAATATGAAAGATAAACATCCTTGACCATTAATTGGATTTTTGAAATCAATGCCAAGGAAATGTAATTGTCACTACAAGGTTGCCTGTTTCACAAAGTTCTATCACTTTTCATTATATTAGAAATCTATTCATATTCTGGACTTGCCACACTGCACAGTGTATAAAATTATGTTATTTCACCTTGTTTTATATCTGGAGTCAGGATATGGATCTATGTGAACTGGTTCTAGCCCTAGCCATGGGATATCACCACAGTTCTAATCAGGGAGTAAGATGTGCTGTAGCTTTTCAGCCTTAAATCCATCTGGGGGTAGCATATAGTTCAATCAACAAGTCCTCTTGAAATTCGGTGTCAAGATAAGAAGTTCACTCTCTAAACCACCATAGAGAGGATGAATTTATGGGTATAGAGACATGGCCCATTCTAACAATGGCATTCTAACTTTTTTTTGGAAGTGTGGACCACCACAGCTCTGTTAAAGCACACAATCCATCGTTGCCTAATTCCTAACCTGCCTATGAGTGGTAGAAGCTGGCTTTCTTTTCTCCTTAAATCCAGGTGGCTCCTTGTGGGTGGGGGGTTTGCTACTCCTTCTAGTCTAGATTCTATCAACCCCAAGACCTAGAATGAGGAGTTCCCGTCTTACTACCTGCCTAAGTCCTTATCTTCTGATCTTGGATCTTTTTCCTGGGATGATACTTGGAATATTCACCACATTTGGAAAAATAATCTTTCTGCTGATGGGGATTGCTCATGATTTGTGGCCTCTCATCAGAATTGTTCCAGTGCAAAACAATAACTTTGGAAACATTACTCAAATTTTGAGTTATTAGACTAAAACAGATCACACCGTTTTTATGGTTCTTTCTGAGGGACAGGTAAAGGCAAGACCTGACAGCTTTTCCTGGCATATTCCAGGTCTGTATTCTACATATCTATGGGAAATTCACATTTTCACAAGAAAATCCAACTGCCTGTAGACACAGCATAAAGTTAAGACACAACTATTTCTCCAAAGATAGGTCAATACACACGAGCCCTGTTGCTGAAGTGCCAGGCTGGCTGCAAAAAAGCCCAGAAAAGCTTATTAAAACAAATGTCTGGGTCTCATAGACAGAGAATCTGGTTTGGTGGGTTTTCTTTGAAGCTCAAGAATATGCATATTTTCAAAAAGTGCCACAGGTGGTTCTAAAGCAAGACAAGTTTGGGAAACTTGATGGCCTTTTACATTGTCATACAGAACCAGTTTCACAAATTACACCATTTCAGATGACACTTCTTGGGAATTTTCTCACTACAAATGATTGGGTGGCAAAAAAACTGAATTCAAAGCTGCTTCTTCTACAAAGTAGAGAATGTCTTAGTTTGAACTTTGAATTGATTGTAGCAATGAGTGCTTTTATGCTCCTTATCAAATTAAAACTTTTTTTCCCAAGATACTGGCTCTAAAGTCATTCTATTTCTTTTCTACCCACTTATTTCCAATTCTCTCAAGGAAAACATTTCACAATTACATGGACTAAGATAGCTCAGTTCTGAGATGAAAGGAGTTCCTTCCACTCCTTGAATCACATGCTATTAGACATATGCTATTATTGATACTACCTGATTTAAACATCAGTGTGATGTGCATTTTAATTATTTTTCCTATTGTGGCTTTTAAAAATATCTGTCAAACTTGAAGATTTTGTCCTGGTTTTAGCCAATTAAAATTAATTAAATTTGAAATTAGGAAATGTGCATTTAACAATAAGTAAGTGGGGAAAAGAGTTTGTCAAAATTGACTTAGGAAAATGGACAAAAGACTTGAATAGACCTTTCTCAAAAGGAGACATACAAATGGCCAATGGGTATATGAAAAGATGCTCGACATCACTAGTCATTAGGGAAATGCAAATCAAAACCACAATGAGTTATCAACTCATATCTGTTAGGATGGTATTACCAAAAAAAAAAAAAAAAAAAAGGTAAGTGTTAGCAAGGATGTGAAGCAAAGCGAACCTTTGTATACTGTTGGTGGGAATGTAAAATGGTGTAGCTATTATGGAAAACAGTATGGAGGTTCCTCAAAGAATTGAAAATATATCCCAAAGAATTGAAATCAGGATTGAGAGGAAAGAGCTGCTCTTCTGTGTTCACTGCAGCATTATTCACAATAGCCAAGGTATAGAAGCAGCCTGAATATCCATCAACAGATGAATGGAGAAAGATAATGTGGTATATACATACAATGAAATATCATTCAGCCTTAAAAATGAAGGAAATCCTGCCGTATAAAATAAGATGGACAAACCTAGAGGACATTATTCTAAGTGAAATGAATCAGACCCAGGACAAATACTACATGATACCACTTTTATGAGGAATCTAAAATAGTCAAACTCATAGAAACATAGAGTAAAATGGTGGTTGCCAGGAGCTGGGAGCGGGGGAAGTATTAATCAAATGGTACAAAGTTTTCAGTTATACAAGATGAATAAATCCTAAAGATCTAATGTATAGTATAATGCCTATAGTTAACACTGTATTGTATAGTTAAACATTTGCCAAGACAGTAGAGCTCATGTTGTGTTCTTAAAACAAACCAAGCAAACAAGCAAACAAAAAGACAACTCAGGAGCAGGAGGAAAATTTTGGAGGTGATGGACATGCTTATTACCTTGATTGTGGTGATGGTTTCACAGGCATATGCCTCTCTCCAAACTCATCAAATTGTATACATTAAATATGTTCAGTTTTTTTTTTTGGAATATCAATTATACCTTAATAAAGATGTTTAAAAAATTGAAATAGGTACATTGCATGTATTTATTTTTACTAGGCTGAGAAATAGACTGCTTTGTTTTTAAGGCTACTTTCAGCTAACAATGATGTTATTATAAGACTTATACCTTTATGGCAAATCTTTAAAATATAAAAGTATTTTCTTTAGATTATTTCAATAAATAAATATGATCAAATTATTTTTATAAATGGACTCAAGTTTGGAATGAGAAAATCTATATTCTAATATCTGTTCTGCCACAGACTTGTGTGATGTTGGAGAAGTCATGATTTCCCAAACTTCATCCATTCATTGAACAAGCTTTTGAATGATTGCCACACATGCCAGATCCTGTTCTAGGTAGATCAGACACTTTTATTTTCATGTATAAAATGTGAAGATATAATTAGATTGTATTCAAGGTCCCTCTCAGCTTTAAAATGATGAATCTAGGATAAAATTCACACTTTCTCTTCATAAAGATTAAAGAGGCAGCTTGGATTTTCTCTGGAGAGCTGAATTGCAATCAGATATTTGAGAAAAGGTGTGAAGGAAAGTGATAACTCCCTTAGTATTGCGAAAGGTCCTCTGATGATTGTAATGGAAAATGAGTCAAATGGTGTTTGGAGCTTGAGGGAGAGGTTTGGTGGGCAAGGTGTACCCCAGGGCTCACTCTCACATTGAACAACAAATTGCTATGCGTTGTCACAGCAACAAGGGCAGTGGCAGCTGCAGCTTTGGCACTGAATATATTCAATACACAGGACCTTCTGAGAAGGGGAGCTGGAATGAGTAAAGACACACACACACACACACACACACACACACACACACACACACACACAGAATTCAGTAGAATGGGCCAGCCAGGCCAGTGTGATCTTTCTCTTTGGATGATGCTCAAGGCCTCCAGAAGAGACCCCTCCAAGTGTAAGGGTCCATTTGTCAGCAGGATTCACTTCTCCAGGTCTGCTTTCCAGGACTTATGTAATTGTCCCTCTGGAATGGACTGATATTTAGAAATATGCCATGTGGTCCCAGAACCTTCTACTCCTCATCTGAGGGTGAAGCCAGAGCTATTCTCATATTGGAAATCTGTGACATTCTGGAAGGCACGGGGCACCACATTTTTATGAGCACCATACTGGATAATAATCAGTTTGATCAAGGCTAATCATTTGCTCTTCTTTGTCCCTTAGCAATAACCCTGGGCTGGCTTCTGGCTCAGACTACGAAGATGGGAAGACATCATTTAAGAAAGGAAAGATCTAGTGCCTGAGCTCAGTAGATGCTGCAGACGTGCCGCTTATTAAGAATGCAAATTCCTGGGTGAGAACCCACTTTAAACTCAAACTAGCAATAGGGGAATTATCCTCAGGGGGACTTACACATATAAGATATTTCAAAAGATCTGAGTTATCACTTAACCTGGGGCCTGAAAGATGCAAAAGATAGTTATGATGAAGGAAGATTACCCAAGGCAGGGGGAATGGCAAGGTCAAAGTCCCTGAGACAGATATAAACTTGGATGGTGAAAGAACAGAAAGCTGGCTGATGTGGACAGAGTTAGGGAGCAAGGAAAAGCCTGGTATGAGATAAGGGCATGGGGACTGGATGAGTCTGTTAGCAATGGAGATGGAGTAAAGTGGATACATTTATCACACAAAGGGCAAAGTGATGGATTGATTATAAGGGCGAGGAAAGGAGGGACATAAATGCTAATACCTATGTTATTGGCTTGACCCACTGGGGAGACGGTAGTACCACTTAATAAAATAAGGAAAAATGGAAAGAGAAAGAGGTTAAGGTGTTGAGAACCAAGAATTCTGTTTTGGACTTTTATCACAAAAATAAATCAGTGGAAGAGTATAAGGTCTCGAAAGCATCACAATTATGAATAGGAAATTAAAAAAAATCACAAATATTTCAATACTGTAAGTAGAGGATAACTTAGGGAATAGAAAATATGGATGTGATTGGCTACTCGTCAAGAAAAAATTAAGCTGGAGTATATCCTCATATACAAAAACATTAATGCTAGATGGATCAACAATTTAAAAAATAGTGCTGGAATAGCTAAATTTATCTGTATAAAAAAAACCCTCAACTCTTACCACATGCCATACACAGTAAGTAACTCAAAATGGAACAGAGGTCTAATCATAAGATCTTAAATTATTAGATAGTTAGAAGAAAACATAAAATCTTTGTGACACTGGGTTAGACCAAGATTTCTTAAACATGCCAGAAAAAGCAAAAATTAAAAAATTGATAAAATGTCTTTATCAAGATAAAAGCCTTTGTTTTGTGAAAGACACAGTTAAGAAAATGAAAAGACTAGCCATAGATTGCAAGAAGACATTTGCAAAACATATTTCTGACAGAGGACTTGCATCCAGAATATATTAGGAACAGGTACAACTTAAGAAGAAAACTACCCAATTTTTTTTAAAAAGAGGGAAAGACTTGGACACTTCACCTATAAATGGCAGATATAAGCACATAAACAAGATGCTCAGCATCACTAGTTATCATGTAAATTCAAATTAAAACTGCAATGAGAGATCACCGCACACCATTTGAATGGCTAAAATTAAAAAGCTCGACAATACCAAGTGCTGGGGTGAATGTGGAAAAACTGAACACTATACATTTCTGTTGTGAATGCAAAATGGCACAGCTATTCGGAAAGATAGTATGGCAGTACTTTCTAAAGTTAAACATACACTTACCATATAACCCAGCAAGCTCACATCTCGATATTTACTCAAAAGAAATGAAATAGGTATGTCTGTACAAAGTCTTTTACTCAAAGACTTTTGCATTTGAGTAAATAATAATATTGTAGTATATAATAATACTATAATAATGTAATAACAACATTATGTGTAATAACCAAAAACCAAAAGTAATTTCAAATATCCATTAACTGGTAGGTAATCAAGTTGTGCATTATCTACACTATGGAACATCATTCAGCAATAAAAATGAATTAAACATTAACATATGTGAAAATGTGGATACATCCCAAATATACAAATGAGAGAAGACAAACACGAAAGACACATACTTCATGAGTCGATTAATGCAAAATTCTAGAAAGGTAAAGCTATAGAAAGAGAAGGCAGACCAGTAGTTGCCTGTGGCCAGAAGTCAGGAGAGGGTACCAGCTGTGAAGTAGTATGAGAAAACATTTTAGGATGTTCAACAGCCTGATTTTGGTGGTTACGTGACTATATAGAATTACAAAAATTCATCAAGCTGTATGCTTAAAATGAGTGAATTTTGCTGTATGTAAATTACACCTCAATAAGACCAAAAAAGTAAATAAAAATAAAACACTAAAATCATTAGAAGAAAATTTAGGAGACTTTATAATCTCAGGGTAAGGGATAGCTTCCTAAACAAAAGAGTAAAAAACAGACATACTTGACTACATAAAAATTTAAGAATATATATTACAGTATGAGGCTAACCAGAAATGGTAAACCGTAAAAGAGTACTTGTCACATATATGCCTGACAAAGAGTATCTCTAATGAGTAATAAGATCTTACAAATTGTTTTATATGAAAAAGACAACACAGTAGAAAAATACCCAGAGTGTACAAAGGCTAGAGAGAGAGTACAATGCCCAAATGGACAAGAAATGTGTGAAGAGACACTTAACCTCACTAGTAGTGAGGATAATGAAAATTATAGGGTATGAGACCATTTTTATCCATTAGACAGGAAAAATTAAAAGAAGCAATGACTAGAGAGTGTAGGGAAGTGGGCCGCCTCACACATACTTTAATCCAGCAATCTCACTTTGGGGGCTCTAGCTTGTTGAAATAAATGCACTGATACATGAGGCTATCTGTACAACAGTATGTATTGAAAAATTGCTGGAAATTGAAATAAAGAAAAACTGGAAATTGTTTGAGTGGGGGAAATGGTTGAATAAATTCTGACCTGTCTATGCTACGGATTATCCTATGGACATTTAAAAATAAGTTAGAGATTTATTTATTAAACTGTAGGTGATATTCATGGTGTTTAAATTAGAAAACTGAGTGGAGTAATATGATTTTATTTTTGTAAAAATCACCACAACCAAAACCCTACACAGGTACACATACTACGTCTGAGCCCTCCACAAAAGGATATCAGCACATTGCCAATGTTGGTAAGCTCAGGAGAGGGAATGAGGTTAGGAAGAGATTATTAACTTCTTCATATACTTTTGTATGTCTTTATCCTTGCAGTTACATCATCAAATGCAGTAAGTTAGTATGACTTATGTAAAATCATAATTTAAAAAGTAATAAAGAAAATCTAAAAAATACATACCCTATTCTTCAATTTCAACATACTATGTATTGTGAGATGGCTACCAGTCTGGGTAAAAGTTTTGTAGAAAAATAGAATACTCTCGTAGTAAATATACATATCAGGTGTAGGGTGCATCCCAAATTCAGAAGCATCACAAAGGTGAAGAAAAAATTAAACTTAGCGGGACAGGAAAACATTTTTATTAGTTATGTTCCTTTTGTCCCATTTCTTTTCCCCTTTCTGAGGAGGGCATGTCTGTTAACTACCATTTACTTCCTAAGTGCTTGCACATGTGAGCACCCATGTGTGCGTGTGACACACACACACACACATCCCTAATCTTTATCCTTAGTTTACTGGCCTTTTGCATACTTGAAAACAACTGTAATGATGGGTATGGTGATGCAAATTTGGAGGATCAGACACAGATACTTTTCTCTGGTTAAGAAAGGGAAAGTAATGGAAGAGAGCAGCAATCACGGAGGTTGAAGGAGGCCTGGGGAGACGAGGTTTGAAGAGAGGAAAGGAGATTTAGAAGCCAGTGGGGAAGAAAACAGTCTTGGAAAGAGATGTTGAGTGAAGTTTCCTTATGTTGAAATAAAAATGCTGTATTTTGCCACATATACCTCCATGCCTATGGTCTCTGTGGAACCTTTAGTGGAGCCCAGTAGCTCACTAAAACCTTGGGAAGTGATTTGCATTTTAGAAATGAGAGTTGCTTCAAGACTGATACAGGCTGAATTTGGATACTGGCCATGGGAGGCCATACACACATGGATTATAAGAGAATTTAGGAGATACGATCTTAATGCTACTATATTAATTTTTCTTGTTTGGGAAATGAGGACTTTCAGAGAGATCATAGATCCTTAGTCTACAAAATTATGCAAATTTAATGCACAAGTAATTATCACGTGCAGAACTTAAATTGTGGATTAAGGCAGGATGTGGGAAGAAGGACTTACAAACATTTGAATACAGTAATCAATTTTAACTCCCAAATTGAACTGCAAAGGCTAAAATTGTAACTGAATAATTTAAGGAATATCTGTTTTCACTGATATCTCTCACTTTATGAGGCAACACCACGGTATCTGTGGCAACAAAACCAATCTAAACGAAGCCAATCTAAAATCAGTGAGGTCTAGGAGCCTCTGAGTGGCTCAGTCAGTTAAGCATCCACCTCTTGATCTCAGCTCAGTTCTTGATCTCAGGGTCTTGAGTTCAAGCCCTGCATTGGGCCCCACACTGGGTGTGGAGCCTACTTAAAGTAAATAAATAAATAAATAAATAAATAAATAAATAAGGTAGTGAGGTCACATTTCCTAAGACTCTGGTAATGGACAGTCAAAATGATGGTTAATTCCTGTTTATGTTTTCAGTGAATTAAATTGATCATTAAATTATGGCTTTCAGTTTTGTTTTTCAAATAGGTTTTTCCTATTGTTTATTCTTCTAATAATAAAAAGGAAATGCAGAAAATGAGAAAATGTAAAATATACCAGAATGCGAAAAAAGAAGAAAGCATTTTTGGTCTATTTTATTCTAGTCTTTTTTCTATGCATGTGAAAGCATAAAAATATAATTTGTTGCCATTTAAAGGCATAATGTAAAATATAAAATACAATTTTTTAAATTAAATAAAAACATACTTATTCTACAAAGATTTATGAAGTGCTTACTATGGTACCAGAAAAAAATTCAATATCAGAAATAAATGTTCTAGATGAGGAGAAACAAAGACCAAAGTTGTCAATGTAGATTGTCCCTACAAAAGGCTAAAATTATTTATGCCTATTCATTCTCCATACACCATTTAATAAGACTTCTTGTGTTTATGGATACCTAATTATTTCCCTTTGCATTTGATATTTTATTAGCATGTATGTGGGGGTGGAAAAGGAATGTATGATAAAATGTTTAATATTTAGAGATGCGGTAACTTTCATTTGACTTTATTTTGTGTATTTACTCATATTTATTTACTCATAGATTCATCCATGCTGATGCGTGTGGCTATACATCACATATATAAAATTCCATATATAGAGTTGCTACATAGAATTACATTGTATTGATATACTCCAATTTATTTAACCTTTCTATTGTAAATGGATTTACAGTTTTTGTCCAAAAAGAAAAAAAAACACCGTAAGTCACTGTGAGTATTCTTATGAGCATGTATGTTCGTACATACATAGCAAGCATCTCTCTAATGCCTAGGAGTGAAATTCCTGGGTGGAAAGGTAAGAACATTTCAATTTCATTGGAAAATGCTACTCTGTTTTTCAAGATTGTTATATTCATTTCTACTCCCACCAGCAGTGGATTAGATTTCTGATTGTTTCATTCTTACCAACATTTAATTTTATATGATGTTCTGATTTTTGGCCAATCTGTGCAGTTGTATCTAGTTGTGATTTTAGTTTTAACTTTCTTGGTTGCCAATGAGCTGAATAACTTTTCACGGATTTGTCATTTGAGTTTCCTTCTCACTTAGTGCCTGTTCAAATCTTCAACTCATATTTCTAACTCATTGTCTGCACTTTTCTTACTGATTTTTGTAATGAAATTAAAAAATTAAGATTATGTAGATTTACATGCAATGGTAACAAAATAATATAGAGAAATCCCACTAATCATAGCTTCTTCCAATGGTAACATGTTGCATGACTACTGAATAATATTACAATCAGTAAAGTGACATCAATAAAATCCACAGATATTATCCACATTTCTCATTTTATATGTACTGGTATTTGTGTGTGTGTGTTTGTACATGTATGCATATTTAGTTCTTTCCATTTCATCACATGTAAGCTTGTGTATCTATTGCCACAGTGAAGACATTGAACAGTTCCATCACTACAAGAATTCCTACTATCGCCCTTCTATAACCACATCCATCTTCCTAATCATCCTCTCCACACCTTCTCTGATAACCACTAGTTTCTTCTGTATCTCTACAATTTTGTCCTTTCAAGGATGTTGTATAAGTGGAATAATATAGCATGTAACCTCTCTATTTGCTCAGGCTAATTCCCTGGAGATTCATCCAAGTTGTTGCCCAGTCATTCTTTTAATGTAAATATACCCACATTTCCGTGGCATTCCTTTCTGATTTTTCTCCTTTGTGACCCACCATTATATTTTTTCCAATACCATCACTAGGAACTATTGTCAGTTTATTTATTTATTATTTTTTCTATTGTCAGTTTATATAAACTTCCCTCTTCACCCTTGTGGTACAGTGAGTACATTTTTACACTTTTGCTGAAGTCATGACCCTGAGATACTGCCACATGTAGTGTGCATTAATTTCTATTAGTGAGTGCTCTGAAAGACTGAGATTCTAACGTGGATTTAGTGTATGCTCTGTAAGGCAAAGTCGTTCAAGTATACTTTTGGGATAAAAATTTGAAAAAAGCACTTAAAAACCCCTCAAAATGGGATCAGGTTACCTGACTAAAATCATGGCTATTCTAAAGTATGTTTTAAAAAAATCTCTCCACTCACCCTTCAAAGATTTCAATCCATCAAACTATAGCTTTCAATTGATTGCCTTGTTCTGAACATAGATTCCGTGATTTTTACTTGCATTTGCTTCTTCAGTTGCTATTTTGTTTTTTTAGAATACCTACGAGGGAAGCAGTACTAAGGATAAACATTTATTTATTAAAATAAAAATTTTTAGGGCGCCTGGGTGGCTCAGTTGGTTAAGCGACTGCCTTCGGCTCAGGTCATGATCCTGGAGTCCCTGGATCGAGTCCCGCATCGGGCTCCCTGCTTGGCGGGGAGTCTGCTTCTCCCTCTGACCTTCCTCCCTCTCATGTGCTCTCTCTCTCTCACTCTCTCAAATAAATGAATAAATAAAATCTTTAAAAAAAAATTAAAATAAAAATTTTTAGTTCCCTAGGTCTTCATGAATGGCCTTAGCTTTATTTCTTAGCCCATTAATACAGCTCTAATTTGTTTCCCAGTTTCTAGAGTTAGTACAGTGCCTGACATTCCATTAAGGTGTGTTGAAAGAACGAATTAAATTTGATTTTTTGTTGTTTATTGCTTAGCCAGAAGTTGGAGTTGCAAAAAAGGTGTGCATTAACACAAATGCTGCTTCTTGCTATGGACAGGTTAATGAGCAAGCCTAGGGATCCCTAAAACCAAAGATTAGAAATTGAAATGGAAAATAAGGAAGATGACAGAAAATCCAAAGAAAACACTGGTACCAGCTTTTAAAACTTCAAGAGAACAAAGGTGCCAACCTCCTTATTAGTCTCCTGATTTAAAAGTCTAATTTCCCTTTTATCATATCTACACACTTACATATAAACATACCATTAGTCACAGGGTACTCGAAGGTGCTTTAGAAAGCTAGGTAGGGACTTGGGGACAGAATTCCTTCAGTGCGTTCTAATGAACTAACAGCTGTGACACATAGATCATCGATGGCAGGAGAATGAAGTTACCTTAGGGATCAACTTCTCAACCCCCTTAATTATAAGATAAAAAAAAAAAACAGAGATCGAAAGGAGGTTTTTGACTTATCCAAGGTTACCCACTTGATGGTAGCAGAACCAAGTTCAGATCTCAGATGGGTTAAGCCATGTCAGTATTCATCTATTTGACACAAATCAGAAAATGTTAACCTGGAAAATATTTTGCCTACTCAATCAGCAAATTTGTATTGGTCACCAACTCTGCATTGGGCAATGTGCTGGGAATTATGTGCACAGAGGTGGATAAAATAAGGTCTTGCTCACTGTGAAGCTTGCCGGTTTCTGGGGAGTTAAACACGTAACAAGATGCATTACTGTAGACTGTGTTAAGTGCTACAATGGGGACGTGGATAAAACGCTGAGAAATCACTGAGGAGGGACTCACCAAACAGTTTATTATGATGTTTTTGTCATGTCCTTCCAAGTCACTGAACATTCTTTCAAGGAAGCTGTGGTGAGAGGGGATATATCACATAACTTAACTCTGGACCCTGCAGAAATGACCTGATTGTCCAAGGGATTCCTAGTTCTACTATAGTGCAAAGACCTGCATGATTGTGGTTACTTTTGGTTTGAATATAAGAAGCATTGAAAGAATAATCCCTAAAAACAGACTCTGATACACATCCAGAAATGCAGAACTATTTGGATATTTGACAAAGGAAAAAGTTATAGGGAAAATATATTTTGCCTTCATAAAATGGCAAGTGAAGGATTCCCACATGCATCTGAGAGTACTTTTCCAATTTGCTTCCCCAAGATGCAATGTCCTGTATCTTTAATTTGCCCATTATATATAGAGAGAACATATGTGTGTGTGTATATATATATATATATATATAATTATTATTATTATTATTTTTTTTGCCAGAGCAGAACTCACATAAAAGGACTATGGCCCTGCTGCTCTACGAGTCTCCTTTCCCTAGTTTCCTCTTCCTCCTCACTAACAGATGCAGATGGATTGAGATCTACTTCTCTTCAGTTTTATCTGCCCCAGTATCACACTGCAAAACATTCGTTCTTGCACCTCTACTTTCTTTTTATTTTATTCTCCAATTGTGGACATTTTTTGAGCCCTGTGTCAGATTCCTTCAGCCCACCTCTAATTTCATTTGTGTTTGTGATGGAAAGTTCCAAGCACCTTGGCAGCATCCCATCTCAGTCATGTCTGGGCCTCTCCAAAGCCTTGGGAGCCTTGCTCAACTTGTATGTAGCTAGTCCAGAAGTACAGGGAGGTGAATGCCTCCAGGAAAACCCACAACCAGTGCAGAAGTTTAATACCTCAGCTTTTGTCTTTGGGTAGGAAAATTCCAAGAAGCATTGCATACAGCACCTGGGAGGGTCCCCAGAGCAACTGAGCCCCAGTTACCCATAGCTTATTGCTATGCAGTTCAGTAATGATCCTGTGACGGTTTATTGTCCCCCTTCCCTCACTTCTGATGCTTGCTCCCTTACTATGGGTGATCCCTATGATCACCTCCCAAATACACTACCTATACCCAAGTCTTTATCTCAGGCTTTGCTGTGGAGGACCTAAGCTAAGACACTTCAAAATTCTGAACTCTTTTTTCTAATCCTCTGTAGTCTTGGTCAACACGTGATCATTATTGCTTTGACAATAGGATAACCGTTGTTCTGGGTCTAAGTCATTGGCGTCTACTCTATAATAAACCATTTTCAATAGTATCATGTCCAAAATTTGCTAAACAGTTCAAGCACTAAGTCTGCTCAGGGATGGAGTAAATGGAAAAAGGTAGCAGGGCAAGTAGACCAGGAAAACTATGCAAACTCAACTGAACATTCCTTACTGCACTAAATTTTGTTTCTCCAGAGGACGCTATTGGAGAGAGGGAGAAAGTAAGACATGTTTGCAGTCGGGCCACTTGTAATAACTGCTCAAACAGTTTACTGTTCCCAGCTGTGGGCTTAGAAACTGTCCATTTTAGGTGAAAGGCTTACTTCATTGTTTTCTTCTTTTTCCCTCTAGCTATAAAAGTAATAAGTGTTCACTGCAGAAAATATAGGATACTCAGAAAACCATAAAGAAAATAAGAGTCACGTGTAATTCCATATCCCATAGTTAACCACTATTAATATTTACTAAATGCCACTTCGGTGTTGAGAATACGTATAGAAGAAAATAGTAGAGGTAGGGAACACGCTGTATTTCTAGGTTTGTGTCCTATTTTTCTCATTTAACAACATTTTATAATTTCACTAAGAAATCTTTTAACTAACATCTTTTTAAAAAGCCCACAAATCATTCTGCTATTAAATTTCCAATGTTCCATTATTACAGTAACGCTGGGACAAATGTATTTTGTATACAAATATACAAACGAATATTTCCCATATACAGAGCCCTGGAAATGGGATAAATGGGTGAAAGAGCATATGCAGCTACAGAGATCTGGATGCTTATCACCAAATTACTCTACATGTTTTACGATTTACACTTCCCTGCAGGGCTGACTTCATGAGTACATAACCTCTGCAGCTGTAGAGGGACCCATACTCGCAAGGACCCATGCTTGGTTTAATGCTCCTTGCTATTGCTATCTTGACATTCTTAATGATTTTTGAACAGAGGTCCCTCATTTTCATTTTGTACTGGACCCCCCCCCCCCCAGATTTTGTAGCTGGTCCTGCTTCCATGAGAAAACCCAGAGAAGAAAATAAACAACATGTTAAAAGTACTTTGTAATAGGAGATATGGAAAAATATGTGAGTGTAAAGACTCAAATGGAAATCTTTTTTCCCCCAATTTCTACTCCTTTATTCTCTTTTTCTCATTGGGTATTGTCTCTATAAATCCAGTCCATTTTGTTTGTTTTTGTCTCATATTCCATAGGGAAGATTAAATTGTTTTAGGTAGGCCTACTCAAGAACTGCGGGCAGTATCGGTCTGATTAATTAAGACACAGTCATTTCTTGCCTTGGCTGTTTCTGCACTTACATGACACTATGCCACTATTTCAAATGGTTGAGTAGGAAACTGCTCTAACAGTTAATTTTAGTTTTGTTAGATGGAAAATAATACCTGCATCCATATGTATAACTCTGTCTTGTTGAGGATGGCAATTTATAATGAAAAAAAAAGGGATAGAAAACAACAATATGGTCAAAAGAGCATACCAAAAGAACAAATTGAAAAATATCTTTTTTTCTTTTTTAAAAGAGTTTATTTATTTATTTAAGCTAGAGAGAGAGTGTGTGTGCACGAGCAGGGAGGAGGGGCAGAGGGACAAGGAGAAGCAGGCTCCCAGCTGAACAGGGAGCCCCATGTAGGGCTCGATCCCAGGACCCTGGGATCATGACCCGAGCCTAAGGCAGACGCTCAACCGACTGAGCCACCCAGGCTCCCCCAAATTGAGAAATATCTATATTTCTACATGTATTCATACCCATATCTATGTCTTTTTGTCATTACTATTTTTATCAAATTAATACTTTTAGAGTTTGGTGGGCTTTATTCATCTTTAAGCATATTTTTCTATTTATTAAAAACACTTGAATCTATTTTCCTAATTTTACTATAGGCAGTTATGTATGTCCTGATTATTTGCAATGTTTTGAATTCTAGTAATTTATATGAAGGTGCAAATGAATTGCATTTTTATCCACCAATTCAGTTTGACTGATTATCTTCAATGATTTTAGATTCTTTCATCATTTTATGACCTACATGATGCTGGCCATATGACAGCCCCATTTCTTGTTGACATTTTATAATTCATTTTCTTTCACAAATTTTTTTTTTTGTGAAAAAAAAAATTTTTTTTCTTCACAAATACTGAAGTATTTGTCAGGACTTTCAGTTGCAAGTTCCTGAACTTAAATTATAACCATAAGCTAAAAATAAGTAATACTATGGCTCATAGAAGGATTTATGCTTGGCCCTTGTGTGTTTATGCCATCTACTGTGAGAGTTGTGGTGTGCTCATGTATTGACAATCCTACCAAGGAAGGGATGCTGGCAGATAAAACAAAATCCCCACTTCTCTGTGTAATCCAGGCCCAGCATTATTTTCTTCCAGGAGCCTGTATTGAGATTACATATGTTGTGTACTGTGGATTCAAGTCTTACAGCACAAAAGTATCAAATAGTGATGATAACCACTTTTGAAGCTGCAACAATTGTTTCATATAAAACTGCTTAAATGTGAACACAAAATAATACAAAGAATACTTAAAAATACAGTCCAATATGGAAAATTGGCCTTGTTGCTTAAAAATTAATTTAAAAGTCATGAAAACAAAATAACTTAGAAGAAAGTCTACATTTACCAACTTGACAAAATCACATTAAAGCACATAAAGTTTAAAAATATGACTATTTACTGAAAAAAAAAAAAACCCCACCAAGTTATTTTAGGATAATTGACATACAACTGTAGGTAAATTGACTGATTCATTAGGAAACTGCTAATAAAATAAAGAACACTTAACTGGCTAAAATACATTTAAAATTATTTAGAAATTCAAAACAAGGAGAAACCTTCCAAAATTCTTAAGAATGAGAAAATGTTTAAATTATAGAAGTCATTTCATAACTGTCTCATGTTACTTTAACATTACAATTATATAAAAACCAGTGATGAGGAAAATTTATTTTTAACTGACTTAACATTTTGACCAATTTCATTTTAACCACTCCATTTGCAATCATTGAACAGAGGCACAAGGCTTAAAATTGGGGAATGGTAGTGATAATGTACATTAAAATTTTCTAGAGTATTAAAACTTAACATTTATCTGGTTTAGTTTTTCTCTATTACTGTTCAATGGGATGATGAAATTCTTTATTATAAATCTTTTCCATTACCGTGTGTGCAGATACTATAGTTGTGGTTGGCTTGTCTATCCCCTTTTTCTCTTTATTTTTGCAATTCTTCACAGAGAGTTTATGTGGTATATTATTTAGGCCATATTTTTGGAGTGATATCTATGGATTGTAATCCAAATACAGTCATTTCTTGGGTGGAAAAGTTGAGCCCAGTCCATACCATTTTTGTCTTGGCCAGGAATGTTTTTCATTATACCCAATAGCTTTGGTATACTCTTCAGAAAAATGTAAAAATACTACATCAAAATAAAGTTGTTTTCACTTATAATTTTGAGAAATCACATTTTGTTTCTTCAAATTTCTTAAGCTTTTGTTATTTCAACAATATTTTTATAATTCAGGCCTGTGCTTCTGGAAACATGGTAGAGTCATACTTTTCTCTTAAAAAATAAACAAACAAAAAAACAAAAAAATGGGCCCACCAACAGAAAACCAGGAAAGTGCTGGCCTAGAAAGAGAGAAAATATTTAGACCATAATCACAGTACTCTAACAAAAAAACAAAATAAAACTCCAAAATATAAAAAAATTGGGGCCTATCTCTAGTCATGACAACGAAGGCTGAGTGGGAGTTTAGACTTTCACCTTGTGAAGCTATAATAAGGCACCTCAACACCTCACCAGCAAAGAAATAGAAAGTCTCAGCAAAGAAATAAAAGATATAAAGAAGAACCAAGTGAAAAATTTAGAGTTGAAAATAGATTTGAAAAATTTAGAGTTAAATATACAGATCACTGAATGGACTCAACAGCAGCATAGAAGTGGCAGAGGAAAGAATCAGTGACCTGGAAGACAGAACAACAGAAATTATCCAATCTGAAAAATAGAACAGAGCCTCAGATATGTGAGACCATAACACTGGTATCATCAGAGTCCCTCAAGAAGAGGAGAAAGTGGGCAAGGCTACAAAGTACTTCAAGAAATAGTGGCTGAAAGCTTCTCAAATTTGGCAAGATACCTACACAAATGGGATAAATCTAAAGAAATCTTTTCCAAGACACGTAATAATTAAACTTCTGAAAACTAAAAACAAAGGGAAAATATTGGAAGCAATATTGAAAGAAAACAATACCTTATTTACAGAAAAACAATGAAAAAGAGAGGCAATTGTGATAATCCATACTCAAGATGCTGAAGGTCTGGTTTAAAGCCCACTTGGCCAGTGGTCTTATCTACAGATGTCCAGATATTTATAGCTCTATGAAGATTAAAAATCTTGGAGTTTGTTTACACTCCTAGAGAAAATATAAATGAAAAGAAATAGGATTCTAGAAGTCACAGTGAGAGGAGTTATTCAAGGGGGGGATCAAAATTTGGTTCTGACCTTTTTCTATGTTTTAGTCATTTGCATCCTTTACCTCAGAGAACTACCGGGAGCAAAGGGCAGAGCTAAAAGTAGTTAAACTTTTTGGATTAACAGGTTACTTTATCCTTTCTGATGTGGCTTTGTCTTTTACATATGTAGAATGAAATACTATTCTTAGAAATGTCCTTTGAGGGCGCCTGGGTGGCTCAGTTGGTTAAGCGACTGCCTTCAGCTCAGGTCATGATCCTGGAGTCCCTGGATCGAGTCCCGCATCGGGCTCCCTGCTCAGCAGTGAGTCTGCTTCTCCCTCTGACCCTCCCTCCTCTCCTGTGCTCTCTCTCTCTCATTCTCTCTCTCTCAAATAAATAAAATCTTAAAAAAAATGTCCTTTGAAGATGATAGACAATAATACGATATACTCACATGTCTTTTTCTCAGACTAGCATTGACATTTATGTTCTCATCTCTACTGATTCATTTAGCAGCAATAGTTTCACTGGATTGTGAGTGTCTCAAGGACAGTGACTTGACCTTGAATTCCTTAGTGTAGTAGATAATGTGTGGGACATAGCCAGTATTCAGTGTTTGCCCAAAGCATGTATGCATAAATAAATACTGGAAAAAATGAATGGGTTATTTGTGTAACTAGATACACATTTGTCCACAAAGCAAAACAAAGCTCTCATAAAATAAAGCCTTTTTTGTACTTTAAAAAAACTTCAGAAATAGTATGTATATTCTTATTGGTATGCTTTTCTAGATAATTGTACTTTTCTAGACAATTGCTGGCACTTTGTATAGCCAGTGATCACAAATGAATTTAAATGGTTTTGAGAAGCTTTTGAAGCAGGTAAAAGCAAAAGAGGCATTTTGTAATTTTTCAAGCAGTGAGGATTAGCATCTTAAGTTTTTAGATAAGAAAGACACATAATCATGTAATTACACACTAGCCTAATTATGATATCTAAAACATGTGACTAAACTTAATTAAAATATAAAATCTAAAATAAAACGTAACCAAAATATTTAACTTAACCAGGTAACTAGGAGTTGCCATACAGACAAGGAGGGAAGGACAGAAGATACGCCAGGAAGTGACCTTCCATGTGCAAAGGCAAGAAACCATGAAACGTTATGATATGTTCTGGGATAAAAGGAATTATTGGCATTATTGAATTATAGAATTTGTCAGTTTCTACCAGCTAACCACATAGATAAAATGATTTCATAATAGTTGTGAAATTCTTTAAAACTTTTAAAGTGTCAGAACATAGAATTAAAATATTTAAAAAATTCATTGGTATATGTTAATATGTATGTGTGTGCACGTTATACAGCTTATAAAGATCTAATTCACATACCATACAATTCATGCATTTAAAGTGTACAATTCAATAGTTTTTTAGTATGTTCACAGAGTTATCCAATCATCTCAACTATTTAGTCTTAGAATATTTTCATCACTCCCAAAAGAAACCCCCAGCCCATTAGTGGTTGCACCCATTCTTTTTCCCCAGCCCTGTCAAACACCTATCTACTACTATCCCTATTATAGATAATGGATTTGCCTATTCTGGGCATTTTGTTTAAACGAGATCATGTAATATGTGGTCATTTTTGACCAGCTTCTTTCATTTAGCATGATGTTTTCAAGATTCATCCATGTTGTAGCATGTGTCAGGATTTGATTTTGAACTTAAACTCTAAAGAACAATATATTTTAGTCAAGTTAAGTCAATTAAACAATGAAAATTTCAAAGAATCATCACTCTCACCTGGAATCACCATACTTTTGTTGTTGAGGATGAAAGTGGTATTTATCTCCAATTTCTAATGTGTACTTTGAAGATAATGTTGCCTTCTAAATGCTGAGTGAATGAGTGAATGAAATGGATGTGAAAATGGAGTCAACTCTAAAGTTGCCCAGTCTCAGCTGCCACTAGATTTCTTTTTTTTTTTTAATTTTTTTATTGTTATGTTAATCCCCATACATTAGCTACCACTAGATTTCTTAACATTAGACAGACACATGAGCCAAGGAGTTTCCTGAAATATGCCATCAATAGCAACTGTACTAATGAGTCAAAAACATAATCAGCAACATTAGGGAAGTGAAGTTACAACTAAATAGTTTATAGACCGGGGGTAGCTAAGAAATGACTCTTCCACTTCTAAAACCATGTGTACTCAATAAATAAACAGAACTTGCCAATCAAGGAAGAGTAAAAACAGAAGAGAATAAATGAAAAATTACCCAAACACACAAGCAACTGTACTAATGTCTACTTTCAAGAACAGCCTGCCAGAAAACCAATTTGTCTTGATGAATACTGTTGAGAACAACCAGACTTTTCACAGTGAGGCTCCTGTACCTGAACGGCCTTTATGTTTTTCCGTTTCCACACTCTAAGGGGACATAGAGGGCAGATCCGGCTGTGTGAAATAGTGGAACCACTGGGAGGTCAGTGAAATGCAATTCAGGTAAAGTGAAAAACCTTCCAAATAGTGCCAAGGATCTTTTTAAGCAGACGTCTGATATAACAATGCCTTGAGAGGAGAATAAAGGCGGAGGTATGTTTTTAAGGAATCAGAAGTCCCTATAAAATGAACGTCTTGAAAGAAAGTCCTGCTAGTTACAAATATTCTATAATTTTGCACAGATATATTTTTGGTTTTCTAAGCAGTGATTATACTGGAATGTCAGATGGGCTTGGGAGCACTTCATATTAGCTTTGTGGATGATTCTGCTGCCTTTTGTTATTTGCCTGGGGAGCACAAGCTGAGGGTTGCGGTTAAGTTTAAAGGCCACGGTAATTTCCATGTATAGTTGGTGATCTTTGTCAAAAGTGCTTTCCAATATAATTTATAAACCAAAAATACTAAGAAGGAGGGAAAGAGAATTACATTGCGTAACAATTCCTACCTTGGCAGAATGGTTATTAGTTGGAAACTATTTTTTTTTTTTTTTTTTGGAAACTATTTTTTAAAAGATTTTATTTATTTATTAGAGAGCAAGCGAGAGAGAAACAGCATGAGAGGGGAGAGGGTCAGAGAGAGAAGCAGGCTCCCGCTGAGCCAGGAGCCCGATGCAGGACTTGATCCCAGGACTCTGGGATCACGACCTGAGCCGAAGGCAGTCGCTTAACCAACTGAGCCACCCAGGCACCCCTAGTTGGAAACTATTAAATGTAATTCTTTAAAATAATCTGGATTTGGAAAACTCTACCTTTAGACTAGTCACTTTGGAATTACCTAAAGTTTAGAGAATGTGAACAGAGCCATAGGTTTAACATGATTTTTAAGTAGTAAATACAAATAGATTCAAAATATCCAAGTTTTTATTGTAGTACTTTTATTTATAAATGGCTACTTGTAGGCATAAAAATCCAATTATAAAGTGATAGTTATGCCTGGATAACCAGACGTATAAATCTTAAAACCTTAAGATATTATTTTTGCAATGATTGTGAAAGAGTAGAATGTATGTAGAAATTTATTTCTGGACTTCCTATAAAGGAATTAGGTCTTTAAATAATCCTAAACAGGATGCTTATTTTCTGGGTTTCTGTGTAAACTCAATTAAGTAAAATTATTGGTTGCTTGTAATGTTCTAGGTAGTGTGATAAATGTGATACATTCAAAGTGCCTGCAAACAAGACCAGATGGGGAATAAAATCAGGAGGGTACAGGTGAGCAAAGAAGCAAAGCGACTCCACTCCCAGCTCCTGTTATAGTTCCCGGGATGTAATGGGAGCCCAGTAAATAACTGATGAGTGACTGAAGGAATGAATGCAAAAGTGAATGAGCAGAAGTTCAACTGGCTGAGAGTGCGATGGTTCTTGCCAGCCATTACTTCATTCACCTGGTCATGCCTTATAAACACAAACCTGGAAAAAATAAATAAAAGCAACAACACAAAAAAAGTGACTAGGATACAGTACCTATATGCACAACAAGTTTCTAGTCTAGTAGGGAAGACAGAGATCTTAATAAATTATTCCACTGTATGATCACTGCAATGTAAATATACACAAGGAACAGGTATTTCCTAGAGAGTGGAACAATTTATAATTCAGGGCTGTTGGCTTGGGAAGTTTTACTGGAGGAAACTATATTTGAACTAAGGTTTAAAATGCTAACCAGGTAACTTGGAGTTGCCATACAGACAAGGAGGGAAGGACAGAAGATACGCCAGGAAGTGGCCTTCCATGTGCAAAAGCAAGAAACCATGAAACGTTATATGTTCTGGGATAAAAGGAATTATTGGCATTGCTATCTGAGATATATCTTTTTAAATAACAATAAGAAAAGCTTCATATAATACAATCACTAATTTGACACTGTTTAAGAAAACAGTATGGGCGGGGGGCACCTGGGTGGCTCAGATGGTTGGGTGTCTGTCTTCGGCTTGGGTCGTGATCCCAGGGTCCTGGGATTGAGCCCCACGTTGGGCTCCTGGCTCAGCAGGGGGAGGAGAAGCCTGCTTCTCCCTCTCCCTCTGCCGCTCCCCCTGCTCATGCTCTTTCTCTCTCTGTACCTGTGTGTCTCAAATGAATAATAATAAAAAAAAATCTTTAAAAAAGAAAACAGTATGGGTGAGAATAGCCTATTTTTAAAAACGTCACTAGGATTACGTCTTATGAAAACATAGATTTTCTGGAATGGATTTGTTTGGATTTTTTGACATATGAACAAATATATTTTTTACTGTGATTAAAAACAAGACTCGAAGAGTATAGTTTTTATTATTTTTAAACCTGTAGCTGAGAGTGCAAGATACATTATGCTTTTCAAATCCTAGTTTTATTCTGTAGCAGTTGTGTGGCCATGGGAAAGTCACTAACCTCTGGAAGCATCTGTGAACTAAATGTCAGTCACAGTTCCATCTTGCCCATGTCCCATCTGAAGAGACTACCCAGCTCACGGACTCTTTGTATTCTACTATGTGACATTTCAACTTCATTCATCTGCCTACTTACCCTTCTCTGTGGGAAACATTCCAATTATTCCTATGAGATATGGATGGGTAAGAGAGTGCATACCTGCATTATTCATCTCATACATAAACAAAAAGGGACACTGAAGGGGCAGGAAAGAGTCGCACAATATTTTCTCTCTTCCCAAATAGAATTAAAACATTTATATTAATCACCTCAGGCTGCCATCACAAAATACCATAGAATGGGTGGCTTAAACAACAGGAATTTATTTCCTCACAGTTCTGGAGGCTGGATGTCCGATATCAGGGTGCCAGGGAGCTCGCTTCCTGGCTTACAGATGGCTATCTCCTCGCTCTGTCCTTCCTCGTTTTATAAACCAGTTAATCCCATTGTGAGGTCCCCACCCTCATGACCTAATCTAACTGTAATTACCTCCGAAAGGCCCATCTCCAAACACCATCATGTGGGGAATTACAGCTTCAACATATGAATTTTAGGGGGACACAAACTTTCAAGTCCATATCAACATTTCTTTTGATTTTCATTGTGGAAGCTAATTCTTAGAGTAATCTTCTAACAGCACCACGTACTTTGGGACTTGAGAGATAAAAATTAAACTAGAGTCCCATTGATATCTACCTTTTTGGTGTGGACAAATTATTTCACTTCTGAGCTTCACTTTTAGAATTTGTTAAGTGAACCATAGTGCTGATCTTTTATTTTGCTTCCATATATTGAGTATTTGCTATGTGCATTGTCCTCTGCTAGGATTTTTATTTTCATTACCTACTTAAATGCTCAACATAACATCATGACACATTCCACTCTTATTTACAGAGGAAGACACTGAAACTTGGAAAGGTTAAGTAATTTGACTGTCATTTGGCTAGTAAATGGATATGAACCCAAACAAAGCTGATTCCAAAGCTTGTGTCTCTAACCACTGTACTTACGGCCACCACATTTTTAAAGACTGTGATGAAGACTAAAAGAGATAACGTACATACAGTGAATTATGATCTTCTTGACAAAGCATCAGTGCCTGACAAATGTCAGTTCCCTTTTCCCCTGCATTTTTTTCTGTTATTTAATTTAAGGGCCCTATAGAGTGGAAATGTGTTCATGACCAATGCGTTTTACTACCAAAAAAAAAAAAAAAAAATCATACAAAGCAAAAAGATTTTAATGGACCATGGAAGTCATTTATATGAGATTTTAAAAATATGATTTCCCTTTGGTATCCAAAAATGAGTTTAAATAAAATCTTTAAGGATCTCAGAAATTAATTTTCTTTATGCCAAAGTTTTGATGAGCTGCCGGAGTGATTTTCTAGAAAATATCAGTGACTTCTCTGTTATTCTCTCAGAGTGCTTGACTGTTACTCAGAGACAACCACAGACGCTGGTAAAGCTAAGTCTTGTGGCTGCCAGATTCTCTGGGGGAGAGAAAGAGCTTTGCTACGTGAGATGCATTTAATATAAAACAGCTATGAAAGAATAAGAAAAGAATGTGTTGCTTCACTGACAGTTTGACTTTTCAGATTTTAAGTTTCTGTAGTAACTAAAAAGGAATGAAATATTAAAAGCTCTGAAATCTTTGTGAGGCAGCCATCTTTATATTCCTTCTAAATTAAAATAGAGCTATGTCCGTGTAATAAAACATAGCTTAGCCCTTATTGCTGTGTGAGGGACTACTGTGTTTCTCATTTGACTCAAGATGTACAGTCACACATTAAGTAAAAGAACTGCGATTTTTTTTTTTTGGTTACTTGTAAGAACGCAGTGTTACATGAGTTATAAGAGAGAATGACTTCTTCTCTTTGTCCTACCAGGGTTCATCAACTCCATGGTTTAGCTGTGACCGAGATCAAGGTTTGGAATGAAAATATATTTAAATATGTTATCAAAGCAGTTTTATCTCAAATATCGGGTTAGAAATCTTAGGAGCCCAAGGAGAATAATAAGGTGACTTTGCATGTTGGTTTTATGTAGCTTTAATCATGCCTGGTAGCAAAATGTGGACAGGTAAGTTGATTAAGCCAGTTTTATACCCTTTATACGTTCTCTCTGTAAAGCCCTTAGCCAATAATAGCAGACTTCATAATGTGAGGCAGATTGAAGCTGTAGGGACTTACATTTTATCTCATGCAAATACACCTACAAGTTAAATTAAAAGTCATTATAATTTCAATATAGAAAGTAGAAGACAGGAAAAAAAACTCTTATGGAGCCCTTAGGATGTACAGTTGCAAATTATTTGAAAACTCTCTTGTCTAAAGAAAATTGTCAATCTAGTTTCCTCTAAGAAGACTCCGGCTTATTTCCAGCAGCCTACAGTGATATTTTAGCATCAGCTTTTGACTTTGGGTAGTTTGTAGCACTCCCAGGATGATTTGAGCATGAACGGTGGGACCGAAGAGGAGGTCTAATCTGTCCAACAGTCATTTCAATAGTTGTAAAAGTTTTCTAAGGATTTGGACCAAAGGCCAATGCACTAAATTCCAAAGAAAATGTTTCATTTCTTGGAAACAAGTCATTAAATCAAAAGTGACAAGCCACCAGGAAGTCAGAGACTTTTTTCAGAACATTTGCTGAATGATTTCACCTCTGGCAGTCACTTGTACAAGATTTGAACATAAAATTCATTGATGAAGTAAGAATGTACTGAGAATCCACCATATATTGAGTCAGGTTCTTTGTTAGCGTAAAAGCTGGACATGTTGGTTTGGCTATTGTTGTGGTAGTTAAAAGATACTCCTGAGAAATTTGATATTTTCTTAAGACTGGTAGAGGGCTAAAATATACAACAGTTACTTTTTTTTTTTTTTACCATGCGTTAGGCACAGGATTAACCCTACAATTTGGATTACTTCTCAGTGATAAATACCATAGTACAAGGTATCATAAATTAGAGTTTTCTGAGTTTATCTCACGTAATGCTTGCTACAGAACCAAAGAGGTAAGTATTATTTCAAATCAATAGGTAAAGGAACGAGCTGAAGAGCTCAAGATATGTACTCATGGTTACACAATTGATCATTCTGGAGACAGGTTTCTAATTCTAGGGCCATTTTCTTAATAACTCTCCTATGCTTTGTGATTAGGGGTAGTTTCAGAATTCAGTGAGAACAAAGGTGTTTATAATGTTCTCAGAATAAATTCTTGGGTTTCTGCTTAGTATTTTCTTTTTTTTTAAAGATTTTATTTATTTGAGAGAGAGAGAGCGCACCAGCAGGAGGAGTGGGAGAGGGAGAAGCAGGCTCCTGGCTGAGCAGGGAGCCCGATGCAGCGCTCGATCCCAGGACCCTGAGATCATGACCTGAGCCGAAGGCAGACGCTTAACCAACTGAGCCACCCAGGCGCCCCTCTGCTTAGTATTTTCTGACAGTACAAAGAATTTCCTTGTCTTTCACACACTAGTGTTTTCTTTTTTTGTCACTCACTTTTCTCCAAGGGAGAAATATATTGTTAATATATCCAAGCTTGTATCATTGGTTGGGTCACAATTAAAAATAGGTAAGATTACTGTAACTTTAAAATCATGGAGACCGGGCGCCTGGGTGGCTCAGTTGGTTAAGTGACTGCCTTCGGCTCAGGTCATGATCCTGGAGTCCCGGGATCGAGTCCCACATCGGGCTCCCTGCTCAGCGGGGGGTCTGCTTCTCCCTCTGACCCTCGTCCCTCTCGTGCTCTCTGTCTCTCATTCTCTCTCTCAAATAAATAAATAAAATCTTAAAAAAAAAAAATTAAAAAAAAAATAAATAAAATAAAATCATGGAGAGCTATATTCCCTTTCTCTTTAGGGCTTCCAGTTTCAGGCACCAAGGCCAAGATGGCTAATTGCTTGCCATTCCTACTTGGATTCCATATGGCAGAACTGACAAACCAAGTTAAGGACACTGTTAAGGCCTGGTCACCTTGCTTTCTCTATGTAGGCATTCCTGAAAATATTCTTCCTTATTTATATAGGAAGGGGGAGTGTTGAAAGGCGAGAATTAGAGACCAAGGCTTGTATTCTGAATCAACTTTTAATGCATTTGGAATATTAGTTGCTTGCACAGATGTTAGCTGTTATTAAATGGTAATTTGACTTAAGTTCTGTTTTGGTTCCTTATGTAAGGCTCCCTTGGAAACCTCTTGTGTGAAGATAGGAATGGCTTGGGTTGGCAATGGATTGGGATATCTCTTGGATTCAAGGTAGCAATGACTTCAAATGCTATCATAACTTCATCCAAAATGATATTGACCCTTTGTCTGGAATGCATTGAAAAGTATTTTCAAAATTTGTGGTTTGTCTTTTTAAACTTTCTTTAGAATATCTTTCACCATAAGGGGAATTTTCTTGCACTATTGGTGGGAACGCAAACTGGTACAGCCACTCTGGAAAACAGTTTGGAGGTTCCTCAAAAAGTTAAAAATAGAACTACCCTACAACCCAGCAATTGCACTACTAGGTATTTACCCAAAGGATACACAAATACAGATTTGAAGAGGTTCATGCACCCTGATGTTTACAGCAGCATTATCAACAATAGCCAAACTATGGAGAGAGCCCAAATGTTCATCAGCTGATGAATGGATAAAGAAGATGTGGTATATGTATATAATGGAATATTACTGAGCCATCAAAAAATGAAATCTTGCCATTTGCAATGACCTGGATGGAGTGAGAGTGTATTATGCTAAGCTAAATAAGTCAGTCAGAGAAAGATGAATACCGCATGATTTCACTCATGGGTGGAATTTAAGAAACAAAACAGATGAACATAGGGGAAAGAAAAAAAAAGAGAGAGAGACAGAGAGAGAGAGAGGGAAACAAACCATAAGAGACTGTTAATAATAGAGAACAAACTGAGGGTTGATGGAGGGAGGTGGGTGGGGGATGGGCTAGATGGGTGATGGGTATTAAAGAGGACACTTGTTGCGATGAGCACTAGGTATTGTATGTAAGTGATGAATCCCTGAATTCTACTCCTGAAGCCAATATTGCATTGTATGTTAACTAACTAGTTTTTAAATAAAAATAAAAAATAAAGATGAAATATCCACTTGAAAAAAAAGAATATTTGCCATAGAGAAACTTCATGTGGGATGGTAGTTAAATTTGTTAGTCTTTTCCTATATTTTTTCTGACTTTGGTAATATGTTAAGAAAGGCCTTTTCCACTATAAAACTTAAAAAATATATTCGATATTATTATTTTTAAAAGTTTCTAAAGAAAATTAACCATTGCTCTGTCTGGTATTTATTTTTGCATGGTATATGGTAGGGACCTAACTTAATTGTTATCTTCCCCTTCACCCAATATTTAGGCATTTGGTTCCAATGCATTGATTAATATTACTAATTTTGAAATTCCAACTATAATACATCCATTACTTGCCTTTTATTTATTTTTTTAAAAAATATTTTATTTATTTGACAGAGAGACACAGCGAGAGAGGGAACACAAGCAGGGGGAGTGGGAGAGGGAGAAGCAGGCCTCCTGCCGAGCAGGGAGCCCGATGTGGGGCTCGATCCCAGGACCCTGGGATCATGACCTGAGCCGAAGGCAGATGCTTAACGACTGAGCCACCCAGGCGCCCCGATTACTTGCCTTTTAAATTCTTATACACTCCAACATAATTTGTTTGCTTTAAGCAATCATATTTCTTTAAAAAATTTTGTGCAAAATGTGCATATGCTCCTTTTTAACCATCGTAAATAGTAATGTTTGATGTATAATTGAGCATATTTACCTCTTCCTTATTGATTCTCAAATGTGCATGTTTTCTACAGTCACACTGACCACACTAGCCTTTTGTATTGAGAGATATTCTAAGAGATGAATTAAAGGGAGCTTTCCTGTGAACCTGGGGAAGTGAGACCCCAGTGCTACCTTCATGTAGCACAGATAATGCCAAGTCAATGATCGTAGGTCTAAAGCAATTGAGCATTTGATAGATGAGCAAACAGAGGCCTAGTGAGAAAAACACAAAAAGCCATGCATAAAATTCAGATGAACCATATAATAAATATAATTATGGTATCCACAATGATTTAAATATGTCTGATGTTACAGGCCGTAGGTTAGGCATCATTTAAGTTCTTAAAATAAGCACAATACCATTTTCATTTTTTTATGAGAGAAAACTGAAGTTCAGAGAATTCAAATAACTTATTTCATACAATCATCCGTGGTGCAGCTGGGAGCTGGGATTTATACCTAGATTGGAGCAATCTAAAGTCTGGGCTAATTTTTCGGTTTGCTAACTCATCCCTTCTTTCCTTTTACATCTATGCCCAGTGACTAAGGATAGCAAGCTGAATACGGTAATCAAAGAAATGTCTTCCACTGAGAATATCTATGCTCAAAGACTGACAATCCTATCAATTAAGCTTTGTCTTTCTGCTACATTGCAGGAAAGTCACAGAGAAGAGAGATTTGCTGAGTGACTATTTCTGTTTAACAAAGATGGAGTTATAGATGAAAGATTTTTGCAACTATTTTAAAGACATTTTTATACAACTACATATACTTATCTATAATTATACCTATCCTAATGATTTTGCCATATATTTGCAGTTTATAAACTGTCACCTTCTGCAGGCGGACATCCTCCTTTAAAATTTAATAAAATAGAAATATTTTAGAGGAATATCTTCATTTAAAGGAACAGTCTGAAATGTGCTGGGTATGGCTCCTGGGCTCACTTAATTTATAGGCAGCCTGTTTCAATTTTCTCTAGCTTGCACCCTCATGGTTTAACTAAACTAAATAAGCTTTAAAAACTGAAAAGAGCGAGGGGGGCTATTTACTGGTAAGAATGGAAAAAAAGTAGAACTAGCCCCAATTGCCCTCATCCTAATTTCTTGCTTTAGGCCCCACAGGTAAAAGAGGTAGCTAGAGATGGAGGTGATGATTTGTCTCTCTTGGACCTATGCTGATTTTGGGTCCTTATCTTAGGTTGCTTGGTTTGATTTTATTATGGAAATTCAGAGGTGTGAGTTGGACCTTAAATAATCTAAACAAGAAAGCTATGCACTGTGACCACTTCTCTTTTCTTCGATTATGCTTCTTCTTCCTCAGATGGTATCCATCAAAATAGGGCTAGGTCTTAACTAGACTCTTTCCCGACGCTATCACATCAGAAATGGCAGGTGGGGTGGAGTGGCTTGATGTTTTGCCTTACCTGTGCATTTAATACTTGGCAATTTTATCTATCTATCATCTATCCATCTATCTATCTATCTATCTATCTATCTATCTATCTATCTATCTATCATCTATCTATTTTTTATCAGGGCTTGAACTCACAACCATGAGCTCAAGACCTGAGCTGAGATCAAGAGTCGGACTTAACTGACGGAGCAACCAGGCGCCCCAATTCTTGGCAATTTTAGAAATTAAGACATGCCTTTAGCTAGACTGCAATAACTAGTAAAAAATTATGTCCAATACATTAATCACATAAAATCTAAACATAATTACTGTTTTAAGCCCTAAATAAAACTGTAGTTTGTAATTTCTACTTTTTAAAGGAGAATAAATTATATTTGAATGTTATTAAAGTAACAATATATTGGAAAATGTCTAAAACTTTACTTTTTATCCCAATTTACATTAAACATTCACAATCAGAGCTTTAAGAAATAACCTCTGCAAAATGAAAGACATATCTATGCAGGAGGAATTAATGGCTTTTATTGGGAGGGGATGATCCTTTACAAAAATCAAGCAAATTCAATGGACTCCTCAGACACTGAATAAGGAGATGAAGTGATAGTACTATCCTATACTAGACAAAAAAATGAGATGAAAAATGTAAGTATCATTTGTTGCAAACTATTCTCAATATTTGGCTTTTCACAAAAAAGAAAAATGCAGCCCAGAGCCAACACATTTCATCATTTGAGTTTCATTATAAAAATGACAAAAACTTACTGGCTTGGAAATATTAAAGGCAACATGATGGGATGTAGGATCCTGTTAATAGCTGTCAAATCTAGAGAAATTTCAAGCAAGGGAAGAGGGGCGGTGCCAATGGAAAGTTTCTGAGGCTCTTAAAAAATAAAGTATTTACAAAATAGTTTCCCAGTGGTTTTCTCTGGGGCAAAACCTATTCACCCTTTGGAACATTTTCCACTCACCTTGTGAGGCCTGGAATTATTATACCTTAAAAAAGGCTTTGCTGCACTACCAATGGCAGTTAGGGAACGACTGCTAAAGAAGACGGGACCCAAAATGACAATGCTTATAAATCTATGCTTTGTTTCAATAAAAGCATACAATAGAGCAACATTATTAAAGGACGAATATACATACTTGTCAAAGGCTGTCTGGCAGCAAGGGGTCCAGAAAAACCAGATGTGACTTCTAATTGCCTTCCCTCTGTAAGGGCCATATTGGAAACACTTCCTCTCTTGGACCAGGAAGCACAGACGTGGGCACAGAATATCTTGGAACCAAGGAGCTCTAAATGGAGTCTTAGCCACGGTTTCTCATAGCCTGTTGGTCAGGTAGGCATATTCTTCTTCTATAACCAGCCCTAAAAACAAAGCATCCCACACCCACTGCTTGGCTGCAGGGGTCCTGCCAAGATGAGTTGTAAATCACCAATTTCACTTTTTTTTTTTTTTTTAAGATTTTATTTATTTATTTTGACAGAGAGAGACAGCGAGAGAGGGAACACAAGCAGGGGGGAATGGAAGAGGGTGAAGCAGGCTTCCCGCCGAGCAGAGAGCCCGATGTGGGGCTCGATCCCAGGACCCTGGGATCATGACCTGAGCCGAAGGCAGACGCTTAACGACTGAGCCACCCAGGCGCCCCAGCCAATTTCACTTTTATCAATAAACAAAGCTGACAAGATGGCATGAATGGCCCTGAAACTCCTCAGACTCGTGGTTACAAAGCAACACTATTAATCAACATCTTTCATGCCTCGGTCAGCGATTGTACCTTACAGGTATTTTAAGCAGAACAATTCAGGTCAATTCCAGCCTTGCTGGGGCTTGAACCCTTGCAAATAGCTATAGACTTACTTGCCCACAGGAACATTCAAGGAAATCACAGTAAAATGTTGATTTCTTGCTAGATAAATGGAATGTTATTATTTCACTAGATTTACCTTAGGATTTCCAATATCCTAATTGAATAAAACAACAACTGTTTTTAGAGTTGTGTTATGGAAGGGATATCATTTTTGTCTTTTAACATCAAAGGTAAGCTAAATCTTGAAGTTCTTTTAGAAAATAGCATGATTTTAATGCTGTGAAATGTATACATTGTTATTCTTTAGGAGGCTCATACTCTTTCAGACAGTACATAGCAGAATCTTAATAACTTAAGTGAAGGCGAATGTATTACTAGTTTGTTCATTTGGGTACTGTGCCCATTACAAATTTATTGCCTTTTAGCTCCATATCCACCCTTCATTGCCCTGTTTATGATACTGGAACATTTCTTTCTCACCAGCTGGCACAATGCTAATCTTTGTTACTAAAAGTCTCTGGAGGGACACTGAGGGGAAGGGGCTTCTCTCCCTGGGTCTGGTGTGCTTTGCTGGCATGCAAGGCATCCCGTGGAGATATCTGTATCTCCCTGATGAGTTCAGCAGGTAGTTTTGTGAGTTTCATGGACACTACAGCTGGCTTCCTGGAAGGAAGGTCGGAGGCACTCAGCTTTTGGGCAAGTTCTATGGCTACCATAGCTAGCTTCTACAGGGCAAGTTCCAAGGGCACTCCAGTTGGCTTCCTGGAGCCCTCCTAGTGATGGCCTTTTGGTGAGTTCTCTGTGGCGGCTTCCTAGTAGCTTCTGATAATGCCAACTGGTGTGCCAACTGGCTTCTCAGCAAGTTCAACAGCAATCCTAACATATAGCTCCCGGATAACTTTGTGGTTACTCTGGAAGATGGTTCTGTTTCTACCCCTGGCCTGCTGACTTTGAACAAGCTCTAGCCTAGGACATGCAGAACTATTCTCTGTTATCCAGTGGGCTGCAACCTTACCTTCTTCAATAGGGCTGAGTCCCACCCTAAGGAGGAACTTCACTCCTTTATTTCCAAGTTTATTCCTTTCTTGGGTATCTTCCCTCAGCCCTAGAGTTCCCTTTATTTGCTCTTAATTTCTTGTAAAAGGTTAATAATTCCTTATATTAAAACTTCCTTGTTCGAAAAATTACCATGTGGCTTCTGGCACATGTATGCACAACTGATACAGAAATAGAAAGACTGACATGACTGGTAGTAGCCTGGGACGTTTTATTGTTCTCATGAGGTCAAGGAGCCCCATTAAAAATGGCAATGAGCTACTTCAGCTGAACTTAACTCAAAGAACTACATCTTAGCCCCAAATCATATAATTAATAAGAAAAAAATCTCTTTAAAATGTTCCAAAGTCTTCCAATTTTACCCTCTCTTCACAATGTAAACTTTCATATAGATTGATATGAGGTGGAAGCAGAATGTTAACTAATGAGTTAAGAGGAGTCGTTCACTCTGTCTCTCTCTGTATATATGTTCTTGAATAGCCAAGGGTACATGTATATGTATATAAACTGGATCTTCTTTTGCTTCCAGCATCACTAGGTCAGGTGAGTACCAAAATTATGGAAATCTTTAATATCCTCTGGAGGAAAGGTGAAAGCTTTATAAGAGAATAAGAGAAACCAGATTATCATCAGGTAATCCAAACTGAAAAGAGAAGAGAGCTGGCTTTAACACTGCTTAGAATAAAACAGTGAAGATGGAAAGCTTTTTCCTGAATAGCAATAGGAGATAGAATTTTTGTCAGATCAGTCTGACAGTTTTGATCCAATTGATGAGTCTCCCTTCAAAGACTTTGTACCACAATGAAATGTAGTTATGAGGAAGGAAGAAATGGATACAAATACTTGATCAATGTCTCAGATAGCCAGGATTGAAACAACAGCCTCAAACCGTGAGCCTGGCGGATACCTAAACGGCTTCTCTGGTGAGGAGGGCCTATATGACACCTCCATCATAGTGACTCTGCCTCCTGCAGGTAAAACATACGTTCTTCACCCAGATTTTTTGTTGTCGTTGCCACTTACACTACCGAACAGGACTTCTCAGGCTGCTGCTTCTGACCATCAAAAAGGAAGAGTTCTCAGGCCAAAACTATGCAGAAATAATTACTCCTAATTACTGGAACATTAAAGTGCAGTTCTGATGCACCGTTAGGGTTTTCCCAAGAGCCTAATTTTACTCATTTTTTTCCCCCCTCTGGAGAGAGAGCAATCAGGGAGTCAGCCATCAGCAAACCATTAAGAACAGAGTCCCCAAAGAAACACTGGAAGCAGACTGGAGCAGAGAAAAATAATTCTTATCCTATACTCCTCACAAAATGAGGCATCTATTGTCAGGATATTTTGCCTAATTAGGAGAGTGAAACCATCCAAAATATAGTCTTCTGCCCCTACTCCCTTTGCCTTTTGTTTTTTTCTCCTTCTCAGGGATTGAGATGAAAGGCACTTTTCTTTTCTCCGAGGAACCCCCACAGGCCCGCATCTTGGATTTCACCGTTGCCCAGCTATCTGGCTATTGGTGGTCATGCTTATCTACACTGCCTTCATTATTTTCATGCCGTCTAGCTTTTTCATTTGTTTGCTTATTTTTACATGTGTCTACATCTCGAAGAAAACGGTTTATCTGATGCTGCAGTTTCCGCTCTTGTCTTCCATTAGCAGAGTTTCCCAATGACCATGCTGCTGGACCCTGCTGTCTGGCAGAAAAAATCTAATCACCACTTATTTTTGATGGATGGGGGAATAGAAAGTCAGTTCCATGCTCAGATCTCCAATATTTCTTCTGCTGAGGAGTCAGAGTTGCCTACATTCAGCAAGCAGGGATTAGGTAGGCTCTGTACTCAGTTCCATCTAAGTTTGTAGACACCACCCAGGAAGAGAATGGAAGAACCAGGCAGGAGACGGAAGATTAGCTCCCTGCTTAGATGCTGGGCTGGGGAATCGGGGCTGGAGGCTTTCTTCTGTGGGGCAGGAAGATGGAGTGAAAACCAAGTTCCCTAGTCACACCATCACCAACAGTGTGATTTTCCCACTGGGTTTGATTGGATTTGGGCAGGAATTTCCAAAAACAAAGGTTTTCTGCTATCAGGTAATCCTTTCCCAGGTCCTTGGGCTAGGGGAATAGTTTTTTCTTGTAGCCTTTTTTTGGGGGGCGGGGGTGTGTGTGTGTGTGCAGACGTTGTGCCTGTTGGTTGTTTTGGGTTGGAGGCTTCTAGAGTGCTCTGTTAGGGATGTATGGAGATAATAAGGAAGTTTAGAGGCTCATTTCCTCAAGTCCTGAGGTCCCTAAGCAGTTTGTCTTCTTTCCACCTTCAGAGTCTCCCTATGTTTGTTTGCTCTGTTGTATCTATGGGTTTTAGTTGTAAGAGAAAGACCCAGAAGGAATGGCACTACTCTGTCTTTGCTGGAAACAGAAGTCTTCATTCACTTTAATTCTACTGAAGTTGAGATCACTGTATATCCCAGTTTCCCAGGGACACTCTGATTTACTTTTATTTTCCTGGCACAGGTTGTGAGTGATTGCCTCTCCAGAGTATCCCATTTTGGAAACAAATTATACCATCACCCTAATATATTGCTCATCTCTTTCCTCATTTTCTCCAGGAAGTATAAACAGAATCTTTACTTCAAATATCACTTCAAATATATTCTTCATAAGTGACTTTTAACAAAGCTTCAGTGTTATACTTATATCTCCCATACAGATGTTTCCAACTAGACATTTCACTGTCCTATGGTACTTTATCTTTTCTTCAAATGTGTATTCCTTTTGGACTCCCTATTCTGTGAATGCTGTACTACTGTCTCAGTTATGGGAGTTTGGAATCATTTTTAACTCTTTCCTCACCTCCACCTCCAATTCCAATTAGCCTACAAGTACTATTGATTCATTTTTGGAAATAGCTTAAGCATCATTGTTCTGATTTCTTCTTCTTCTTCAATCATTTTTACACACTATTTTAGATTATGATATTAAAATGATCCTCTAATATTGTTAAATTTTCAGTGGGCCCAAACTCTTTAAGGATAATTTATTTATTTTTTATTTTTATTTTTTTGCCCAATGGGAAATCCAAAATTTACTGAAAGAATTTATACGATAAAAAGATGAAAAGGAGCAGGTTGCCTTTTATAACCCTGCAGCATCGGTTCTGAATTAACTCTAATATCTACTAAGACGCAGCAATTGGAGGACCTTCATGGCCTTAATCCTGAGACAAATAATAGTTATACTTGGTGATCCCACTCAAATTGTAGTTATACCTGGGAATCCCACTCAATTTTAACTTGGTACTCTCTACAATCTCAGGGGATCACCAAATATAAGAGCAAAAAGGTGTGCCTCTCCTTAGCTGTAAGGATATTTCTTAACCTCTGTTACCTGCCTTTCCAAGATTAATTCCTTCTGTTCTCTAATACGAACTTGTTCCAGCCAGACCCATTGCCTTCTTAGATTAACATAATAGTAAATTAATCAGAACATTTCAGTAGCAAAACCCAGAATTCCAATTTAAAATTTGCAGAGGGGAAAACAAGGAAATTTAATAGATCATATGATGAAAAAAATCAAGGGTAACTTTTCAGGCACAGGTGGATCCAGGTCTTCAAGTGATTAAAAAAATCTCTGTTTTGGCTCTGCTTTCTTCCTTGTGGGTTTTGTTTATACTCCCTCTTCAAGGAGAACACTGGTCACCAGGCATTTATATACTCCCAGCTTAGCAATTCCTACAGGAGAATTCCTTCTTTTCAATAGTTTTAGCAACAATCCCATGATTCCCATGTTATAGAATGAACTTGGTCATGGTTATTTCAAGAACTGGAGGTGAAGTGATCCCAAACCAGCCTGAATCATATGATCTGGAAGCAGCAGAGAATGGATCCCCCCCCAAAACGGAGGCTCTGTGATCAGATAAGGCAGAAAGTAAAACAACAGATTTTCACTACCAATAAAAGTTTGTAGGTTCCTATAGGCATGGACTTTGTCTTAAAGATTCTTCTTTTTCCAGCAGGTAAGTGTTACCTGTGCTTCCCTCTTAAACTGTGCTTCCCTCTTAAAATGCCTCTCTATTCTTTTATATTTCAAATCAGCACTTGAATCTTGCCTTCCTTACATTGCATTTTTTTTTTTTTTTAAGATTTTATTTATTTATTTGACAGAGAAAGACACAGCGAGAGAAGGAACACAAGCAGGGCGGGAGTGGGAGAGGGAGAAGCAGACCCCCCGCTGAGCAGGGAGCCCGATGCGGGGCTCGATCCCAGGACCCTGGGATCATGACCTGAGCCAAAGGCAGACGCTTAACGACTGAGCCACCCAGGTGCCCCTACATTGCATTTTCTAATCACCGCAGCTATTACCAAGCGCTTAAAACTTTTTTTCTGCTTTAACACTCTTGAAATTATATGCTGAATTTATTATTATTTATGTTTCACATATGTGTGTCATTTCTTAGCAATTACATTTAAAAAGAACTTAAAGGTAGAGAATGATCTTATTCTCAAATGATATTTTCCATGATATTTAGTGTTTTGTTTTTCAATTTGGATGCAATCAAACACATATGAAAGTGAAGCCATGATTACATGGAGTCAACACAATGAAGTTTATTTTATAGTGATTAAAGATAAAGAGTCATAGATACTAAATTATTATACAAATATTATAGTATCAAAACCATAAAGCAAAATCAATTTAAAATATAAGAAGTGGACAAATGCAAAATTGCTCCTGGAAGTTTTAACACTTCTGTTAAAGTTTCAAGTAAATTTGCACGTTACAATAAAATTGATTACTTGATAAATTCCTAATATTTGCTCGGCAGAGAATATGCTTTTTTTTCCATTGTCTGTATAATAGCTGTCATATTTTTGCCTCTGATGTATTTATCTAACATCTTTTTAAGGAACACTTATCTCTATTTGGATCACCATTCTCTAACTTCCATAATTGTTATCTTTCCTGTCATACGTTTTTTAAAATTTTTATTTATTTATTTTGTGAGAGAGAGAGAGAACACGCGCATGTACAGGGGAGCTGGGGGGAGGGGCAGAGGGAGAGAGAGAATCTCAGTCAGGTTCTACACCCAGCGTGGAGTGCAGGGCTCCATCTCACAGCCCTGAGATCATGACCTGAGCTGAAATCAAGGGTCTGACGCCTAACCTACTGAGCCACCCAGGCGCCCCTCCTGCCATACATTTTTTGAATTGTGTTCTGAACACAAAACAGATACTCTTTTTCTATACCCTGAGCCCTATGTCTTCTGTCATTTATGATGTAAGTCTTTTTTTCTTATTCATCTCTCCAATAATTAAGAATGTGGATATTTATGTAAACACATGAACTGTACAGACTCTGTCCCTTCCACTGAATAAAATAGGGATAAACCCACGATAAAGCAATGAGTACAATATGTTGGTATAATAGAAATTCATTTTTAAAGATTTATTTATTTTAGAGAGAGAGAGTGGTAGGGAGGAGCAGAGGGAGTAGGAGAGAGCGAATCCTCAAGCAGACTCCAGCTGAGTGCAGAGCCTGACTCGGGGCTTCATCTCACCACCCTGAGGCTAAGCCAAACTAAGAGTCAGATGCTTAACTGTGCCACCCAGGCGCCCCTAAAATGGAAATTCTTAAGCTATATAGCTTTGGACATAAACACAAGAGTAGCACAGTGCAAAACAAATTAAGATTATGTATTTCTTTTTCCCCCTAAATCTTTGAATTGCTGCCTCGGTATATGAATTTGTTATTACAAAAACTTATACTGTGTTTAAATACACTAAACGTTTAATTATTTGAAAGTTCACAATTACACACAGAGTGTTGCTATAGTCTTTACTACCATAGTGCTTCATGTTGGCCCATCATGAATTTTGGAGTTGGCTAACCTATTCAAACAAGTATTTTCTACTGGTAGTTGACGATGAGACAAGGGCACAGATAAAAGAAGCCATAAAAGGAGCCAAAAGGGTTCTCTAGGAGTCACTGTATTCCTCAAAGAGTGTGTGGTATGTTACACAGACCTCCTTGAATACTGGATATATGCTCTTTTTTTTTTTTTTAAGATTTTATTTATTTATTTGACAGAGAGAGACACAGCGAGAGAGGGAACACAAGCAGGGGGAGTGGGAGAGGGAGAAGCAGGCTTCCCGTGGAGCAGGGAGCCCGATGCGGGGCTTGATCCCAGGACCCTGGGATCATGACCTGAGCTGAAGGCAAATGCTTAACGACTAAGCCACCCAGGTGCCCCTGGATATATGCTCTTTAATGCAAATATTCAAGTTATTTTGTGAGAAATACAGTCATTTTAATGAGCAGAGTATTGAGATACACTTTCACAATCTCATTTGTCTTCAGAAACTTAAATCTTGATTCTATAAAAAAAGTGCTAAATTGGGCTTATTTTTTATGAATAAGCTTACTTACCTTTTAATTAGCTGTGTCTCAATCCATGACATGTTTTTACATCCATAGGGAATTAACAAAATCTAGAATAGTGTTTTATTCTTCTAGTTCTCCAGTTCTAATTAAAATGTCCTCATTCTTCAAGGAAAGTTTTTTCCTTCATTTTTTCTTAGGGAATGCAGCATATAAACTTGAAGCTACAGCCTATTAATAAATTATTGTTTAACTGTTATTCTCACACCCCATATGCATCAAATTGGGAGTAAATCAGAAACTTCGCTGAACTTGGATTTTTCTTTATTAGTTTTCTCTTCACTCTGTTGGTTTGTTTTAAAACTGCAGGTTGACTCGGGTCTTTATTCCATTGCTCAAAAGCTGCATTTTCGTTCTTTAAGCTTATGGAGCATCCTTGACCATGTAATTGTGAGCTGAGACAGCTCTATAGACTTTCTGTCTTGGTGCTGATGTGTTTTCCCCAGAGACCACTTCAAAAGTACTTTCTTAAGATCTCAAAGCCTCACCCAAAGCACCCCTGGGGCAACTTACTAAAATCAGCGTCTAGAGAATGGATAAGGAAAATACTCAAATTTTATCATTGTCATGGCTTAAACTGTTGCATTAGATATCCAGTTACTATAGTTTCACCAAAAAAGAAATCAGCCAAAGGCTCTATATTTAGGCTTTTAAGTCTTAATAGGAAAGTCAGAACAAGATAACAGTGTGCAGACCTGGAATCTTGTCAAGCTTATTCATAAGTTTTCTTAAATGGCAAACCAACAGATTTATTTGGGGATTTGTAATGACAAATTTTTCCCAGCATGTTTCTCATCCATTGGATTGTGCTTAAGTTTCAATTAGGAGAAGGCCATTTTTGAACTTTTTAATTGAAGCACACTAAACAATGCTAGAAAAAGTAAAACACAAATTGGAAATACATTACCAAGGGTGTATTATAATGAAAAATATTTTATTTCTTTAGAAGCATTTATATTGGTCTCTTTTGTGGGACAGTTTGTTTTTTACTGACAATATTGATTCAATGATTTATACGTGTTAAACATCTATTATAGCAAGAAACAATACTAATGCCATTATTAAGACTCTCAAAAAATAATAACCTTGAAATATCTATTTTCTAGCCTCCTCAAAATCTCCAGCTGCAATAAACGATGTTTAATAAAGGCAGGCTAATCTTACTAATTTTGAAGGTCAGCTATTTGCCAATGCCAGGGAAATTTAGTGAAATGCTTTTCATTAGTCCTTGAAAATTGAGAAAAATAAATACAACACATAGTAAGCTTAAACTATATATATTAATTTAATCAAAAGGACTTTCATTTATTACTATGAAATTATTTTTCTTTTTTCTTTTTGAAAAAATGTGAAATTATTTATGAAATAATAGTAATAGTATAATAATTCTTTTCTTAATTTGGCATAATAAAAAGTAGGTCATCTTATGTTATTTTTCTGAATTATTTTTAACAGCTTTATTGAGGTATAATTGACATACAATAAGAGCAGCAGTTTTTCATTCTGATGAGGTCATATTTATCTAATTTTTATTTTAAAAATTGTATTTTTGGTGTCATATCTATGAAATCTTTGTTGAACCCAAGCTCACGTAGATTTTCCTTGCATATTTTTCTAGAACTTTCATAGTTTTAGAAATTTTGTTTAGTTTTAGCTCTATTTTGAATTCATTTTGGGGTAAGGTGTGAGGTGTGGATCAAAGTTCATGTATTTGCACATGGATATCCAATTGTTCCAGCAACATCTGTTGAAAAAGATAATCTTTTCTCTGCTGAATTACCTGTGCACTCTTGTTGAAGACCAGTAGTCTATATGTGTGTGAGTGTATTTCTAGACCCTATATTCCCTTTCGTTGATCAATTCTTTTTCTGTTTTCACCCATACCACATTGTCTTGATTAGTATGGCTCTATAATATAACTTGAAGTCAAATAGTATTAGTTTTCCAACTTTGTTCTTTGCAAAGTTGTTTATACTACTCTTGTTCTTTGCATTTCTATTTGAGTTTTAGAATCAGCTAGTAATTTTTTTTAAAGCATTCTGAGATTTTGATTTGGAATTTGTTGATTCTTAACTTAATATGGGATAAACTGATATCTTGATAATTTTAAGTCTTCTGATTCATGATCCATGAACACAGTATATCTCTATTATTTTTAAGTCTTGCCTTTTTTCTCAACATTGTTTGATAGTCAGTATACAAAAATTTCACATATGTTGTCAGATTTATCCTTAAAATTTCATATGTTAGTGCTATTATAAGTGGTATTATATTGTTAATTATCATTTTCCAATTTCTATTATGTAGAAATACAGTTATTTTTGCTTATTGATCTTATATCCTACACTTCACTAAACTCTTTTTATTAGTGAAATAATTTATTAATAACTGTTATTGATAGCATAGAAACACAAAGATACAAAGGGGTTGTTTATATCTGTAAATGTTAATTTAAAAATAAAGGATTTAAAGCAAATACAATTACATATTAACATTTATTTAATATAAATGATGGTTAATGGGTTTTATTTTTTTTCAGTTTTTTAAATGTTTGACATGTTTTTATAAAAAGATTATGACATTAATTATAGGCTGTACTTTTCCTCAAAATTAGCAATCCCTTTATCCAATTAGGGTATTATGACTTAAATTACATTGTCTTTTGTACATAACTTTATTTTTAACTTTTCTGTTTTGTTATCTTTTAATTTATAAATAACATGGAGTTGTAAAATGATGACTTGAAAGTTTTCTTCCTTTTTTTTGTTTCAAGTTTTTATTTAAATTCTTATTTGTTCTGTTACTTTTTTGTAGATTCATCAGCTTTGTACATAGATGATCATGTTTTTAGTGATTAAAAACAGTTACAATCTACATGGCTTTTATTTCATTTTCTTACTGTATTGCACTGGTTAGAATTGCCAGTACAATGTTGAATAATGTCATTAGAACAAACATTCCAACTTCTTCTTAATCTTAAAGAGTCTGCAGTGGTTAAGTTTAAACCAAAGATTTTGTTCTGGGTTTCTGTCTTTCTCATCTCTTCTTTGTTTCTTTTTTCTTCTTTTTCTGCCTTTTTTTGTACTAAGTATTTTTTACAATTCCATTTTATCTCTATGTTTGGCTTTTTACTTATAATTCTGCTTTGTTATTTCAGTACTTGTTTTATGTTTATAGTACAATCTATCTCTAAGTGATATAATACAACTTCACAGATAATGTAAGAACCTTATGATAGTATACTTTTATTTCTCCTTTCCTGGAATTTACAACATTTTCATCATGCATTCACTTTTACCTACTTAATTGAATATCCATCTTTGTAGTTTCATCAAAGATCTTTCTTTTGTCTTTGGGGATATTAATATTCTGAGAGTTCTGGTAGGAAGAATGGGGCATAAAAATAAAAGGTTTTCTTTTCTTTATCATCTTATAATTCAAGCATAAATAGATATAATTCAAGGCATATTGCTATTAGGAGGTATTCACTAAAAAGTACTGCTAGAGTTCAGAGAGAGAGATCAGAAAAGTTTTCATAATCAAGATTGCATTTGCTGTGGGCCCAGGTGTGGATGGGACACCAATAAATGCTTTTAAAATAGAGAATTACATGAAGCATGGATGGAGTGAGCACAGGCCTTAGAATCAAGCATGTTTATAATCCTAGTTACAGTAATTAATAACTATGTGATATTGGCCAAGTTTCTTAACCTCTTTGAGCTCATTTTACATATTTTTTTTAAATTGGGAAAATAATACCCAGTTTTCAGAATTGCTGTGAAAAGTAATAATGATATATCCAAAGCATCTAGAACAGTATTGGTCACATCCGCACTCAGTAGAGATTAGTATTGTGTGCATGATGTCAGTTATGCTCCAGCAAGCTTAATCTTGATGCAACATATGGGATTATTTAGTGGTAGAACAGACCACAAAATGACACAAAAATGAATAATAAATAGAAAATGGGTGAAGAATTAGAACACTCAGAGGCAGTTTTAGTTTACTGTTGAGTTCTTGCTGAGTTCCAGGAACTATGCATGTAGCAGTCTGGGTCCCGTCAGGAGATTGAAAGCAGACAGTAGGATAAGCAGGAAAAACTTAATAAAAACAATGACTAAATATGAGAAAAGAGTAATTATGACATACGAGTAAACTCTATATGGTACACTGGAGCTGAAATAGAGTACTCAAGGAAGTACAGGTTTGGAAGGGGTTCAGACCTTGTTGGAGAAGGTGTGATTTAGTCCACCAATTCACAGAGAAGTTGGCTGGTTTGGCCAGGCTGGGGTTGCTAGGCAGGCAATAGGCAACACTACAGAATGCCGGTGGGGGAGCAGCTGGTCAGTGATTGGTGGCGTAAGTGTGCTAATGGGGGCAAAGTGGTCTTCAAAGCATATGGACCATGCGGGGGTGTCTGGTGCCAGTTGGCACAAGAGGCCCTGAGATTATGTCTGTTGCATGAGAGCTCTGCTTTCCGTGTGTTTTCTCAAGGCTGAGGCTATGAGGTCACAGAGGGGACTATGTTTTAATCTATGGTTGGGGGAGTTTTCCATCGGATATCCTCATATCCACAACATAGAACCTCAGCCCCTACTGAAAAAGGTAGGAGAGGCTCTTCCTCTTGCAATGTCCCTTAAGCACCTCTACATGAGCTTAACATCCTGTCCATTTAAACGAGAAATACTTAGAAGGGCTCCACTGCTTATCATAGAACATATATTGAAGAGTACATTCTGAGCAGAAAGGCAAAAAATGGATACTTGACACACCGCCGCATGGTGATTCAATGTTGAAGAAAACAGACTTTTTGGCTGAGGACAGTCCTGAGCAGATTTCGGGTAAACAGCTATCCATATGAGTTGCTACAGTTTTTACTACTATGATGAAAAGGCAAGCAAATGAAAATAATATCAATATAAATAAAAATTTCTTAGGGGGACATTTTTTTAATTCTAGAAAGTCATGATAATCTTTGAAGCTAAGATGTTTTTTTAAAAGATCGTTTTTTTTCTGTTTTAGATAACTTTCTAAATTATGGTAAAAAAAAAAAAAGACATTTCTTGCTCTGGGAGAAAAAAACTGGTTTTTCTTATACTAAATTTCCAACTTGCCTAAAGGGCATAATGCTGATTAGATTTTAACCAGGATACGCCTATTTTCTCCCTGGGTGAATCTTGTACTTCTCTGCATGCCCACATCATAAATCTAGGACTACTTTTTAATCTTTGGGTCATATCCTATTTTAAGATGTAAAACTCAGAATGGTACTTTAAAACTGTTCAGAGATTTGCTTGTTTAGATATATCTTTCGGGGGTATGAAAATTAGGCTTTAAAACATTTCTGAGAAAGTTGTTCCAGGCTTATTAAACAAGTCACTTAAAGACAGTCTGGTTTACAACCAGACTTCAAGTCTGAGCAAAGGCCTTCCCATTTTTAGGGTCCTTCACTCCGTTTCAGTGACAGGAATGGAAGGTGAGGGAGACCCCGTAAGAGAATCAGAAGCTTGCTCCATGCAGAGGTGAGTCCCAGAAGGCTGAACTGACTCGAGCAATTTTGTATAAATACAAGGACATGTCTGGGAGCCGGCTAGAGAGTTATTTATTTCCATTTCAGGAACAGATCTTATATCTTGAAGCATGAGTTCTTTTTTCTGGTATATGTTAGGAATGATTTACAAGTGTTAGGCATGATATAATGTTGCTAATAATGTTGAGCATCTTCTTAGGCTATGGTTCATATTTCTATGTTCTCTGAATATTGTTCCAATGAAGAGATGCAAGTAGTTTTTTTGTCTTGCCAAAAATATTGTGGCTTTTTAATAAAGCTGAAGGCTTATGCCCCTGCAAACTCCACAGCTCAAACTGGATTAAGTCTTGATGATGTCATATATTTGCAATTAAAAATAAATTGGAACCATGATATATGGAACAGAGAGATTCAGATCTTTCTAATTCAAGAAAAAGTCAACATGAACAGAAGGCTTTTTATGACTCATTTATGCTTGAATCCTAGTGCCATGAGAATCCAACAGTATAGGAATAGCACCCTGGTATATACTCAACTCACCTCATTCCTGATTTTGAAACTTGGCATTTTCATTCTTGAGCGCATGTTTGCAAATCCTCATTTTCTCATAAAGTTAAACTATGGCTTTGTGAGAAAAACTTCTCTTCCTAGATTCTTACTCAAATGTTGTTAGCCCTGATTCTACGCCTTTTGACCAACCGTTTTTCTGCCCATAGTCCACTTCATTTTAATGGTCAAACTGTAGTTGCCTGCTTTTCTCCTGGACAGCCACACCCCCAAGCGCCTCAGCAGATAGACCCATAGCCTTCATGCTCCCACACATCAGGGGCACCTCTATTTTGGTCCTAGGTTCAAGGGAATGAGTGGCAATAAATGGAATTTTTCTCACTGGTCCATTATCAAGGCATAAGCTGCCCTTTCCTATTATTTCAAACCTCAGGAGGAAAAAAAAAAACTTTCCTTTTCAAAAGAGAAAAGGAAGAGGTAGAGAATAGAAAGTGCAGATAAAAGAGAATTGCTAACCGCAGGCTTCTGAGATTTGACCTCCTCTTCAGCTGTTGCTTCAGTAGCTAGTTACATTGTTAGGGCCATCTCTCCTTGAAGATGAATCTGCTATTCAAGGCCGTGTTGCTTGGTATCTAGCAAAACACCAAGGACAGGACAGGCATTGAACGAATTCAGAAATACACTTGTGCTAGCGTTCATTAAAATATATATATTTGCTTCTAAAGTTTTGCTTTTGATTCCAGAGTAAAAAGAGTTGTCTAATATCTCCCCAAGATATATGATAGGGATGATGGCTCAGTCCCCAAGAACCAGGTGAATTATTTTTGGTTGATGCACTGCCATAAAGCTCGAGATAGATATCAGATACATCTTCACATCATATTTTTGGGGGAAAGCCTTGGTGTTTGCTAAAGAGCCTTCCTTGCAGTTTCTGGAGGCAAAAAACATTGGAGTCCTCTTAGAAGTTGAAGGGTATCCATGGAGATTGACAACTGTTAGTCTCCTTGGTACATATTTGAATGTAATTCTATATGGGAAACAATCCATTTTCTTTTCAACATACTCTTTTATTTGACTTATATTCAGAAAATTTCTGCCTGTCCATCAAAAGCTAAATACAGATTTGTAAATAGTGCATGCTTAGCATTTTCCTGTCAGATATAGCATAACAGCAAAATGTCTTTTCTTTTTAAAGACAATACACATTTATTAAACAAAAAAATTGATAGAGGGATATAGTAAAAAATAATAGCCAGACGATAGCCATTCACAATTAGCAACCTGAGTTTCAGTGGGATGTGACATGTCAGCAGAATCTCCAGAGGCCCCATCAGTCAGTGTTGACATGAAGTCAATGATTTTTTCCCCACACCCTTAAGTATAGTTAGTATCTCTCAAAAATGACTTTCCCTATATGTTTAGGAATATGCTTCTGTTTCTTCCCTCTTAAAATTGTATGTTAAGATTTTCTCTCCTCTAACACTGGTCTATCTCTAGCCTTCCTATTCTAGCAAAGCTTCCTAGAAAAGTAGACTCTGTGCTATCTTCATTTTATCCCTGTCATTTTATTTTTTAAAATTTCCTGTAAATATTGCAATGTTATATTTGATACGTATACAAGAACATATGAGCCTATATACAAGTTATAAACCCATCACCTATGCAAGAAGAAGAACGTTACCAATATCATTCCATTTACTAAAGTGTTTCTTCCCCCCCACCCCACATGCATACTTTGACTCTCATTGTAAGATGACCATTATTCTGAATTCTGTGTTTGACATTCTTTGGCTTTTTTATTATGTACATACATTCATACATATATATATTATATGCATACATAAATATGATGTGCTTAGTTTTCTTAGCTTTATAAAAAGATTCTACTCTGCACAATCTTCTGAGATGTGCTTCTGTGCCTGAGATTCATCCATCATGTTGCATATGGCCATATTTATTCCACTTTGCTGCTGAATGTAACATGTTTTTTATCTATTCTTCTGCCAATGGACATTTGAGTTGTTTCATTTTTTCCTCCAGGATTAACACCACTACTATACATTCTACGTATGGAAATTTTGTCTATGTATAAACCTAGGAATGAATTGCTGGGTTTTCATTCACTCATTAGCTTACTACCATTGCCCCCGCCCCCACCCAAAACTGTTCCCACTAAAGTTGCTAGTGAGTTTTTCTTTTTAATTTTTTTTTTTGAGATAGAGAGAGGCAGAGGGAGAGAGAGAGAATCCTTTTTGTTTTTAGAGGGGTGAGGAGCAGAGGGAGAGAGAGAGAGAATCTTAAGCAGTGTGGAGCTTGATGCGGGGCTCCATCTCATGACCCTGAGATCATGCCCTGAGCTGAAATCAAGAGTTGGATGCTCAACCGACTGAGCCACCCAGACACCCCACTGCTAGTGAGTTTCTAATTATAATATGTAATGAACATCTTTCTGCATTTCTTATTATCGATATTATTCACCCTCACTCTCCTTCTTGATATTCTCTCTCCTTTCTTGTCTTTGGTGCAATTTATTCTTGATTTTTCTCTGGCCTCTTGCCTGTTTTGTCTCAGATATCTTAAAAGACCTCTCCATTGAGAGGGCTGTTCTGCTGTTTACTGGTTGGCATCTATTCTGATTATTTATTGCTGTATAACAAACTACTTCAAAAATAGAATGGATATATATATATACATATGTACATATATATGTATATATATACACAAATATATTTAATATATTTTCATTATATAATATACACGTATGGTGTGTGTGTGTGTGTGTGTGTGTGTGTGTGTTGTCAGTCAAAAATTCAGGCAGTGTTTGGCTGGGCAATTTTTTTTGCAGCACACTGACTAGGGTCACTTGGTGGGTAGCTGGTTGGGTCTGGTAGGCCCCCAATTTTGTCACTCAAATATTTGACACCTTGGTGGGAATGGTGGAAGGCTGACTCAGCTGGGCCCTTCTCCTTCAGGGCCTCTTCATGTCATCCCTCCAGCAAAGGAATGGACTTCTTGAATGGCAGTCAGGGTGTAAAGAGACTAGGGTATAACCTGCCCATTGGTGATGGTTAATTTTATGTGACAACTTGACTAGGCTAAGGGATACTGACATATCTGGTAAAACATTATTTCTGGGCATTACCTGTGAGGGTGTTTCTGGAAGAGATGAGCATTTGAATCTGGAGACTGAGTGAGGAAGACTGCCCCTCACAATGCAGGTGAGCATCATCCAATCTGCTGAGGGCCTGGATAGAAAAAAAAGGTAGAAGAAGGGTAAATTTGCTCCCTGGGACATCCACCTTCTGTCCTCAGACACTGGTGCTCCCTGTTCTCAGGCCTTCATACTCAGACTGGGACTTAAACCAATTGGCTTGTCTGGTTCTCAGGCCTTTGGGTTTGGACTGGAGCTACACCACTGGGTTTCCTGGGTCTCATCTTGCAGATGGCAGATAGTGGGACTTCTCAGTCTCCATAATGGTGTAAGCTAATCCCTCATAATAAATCTCTTTAAATTTATATATCTTATTGGTTCTGTTTCTCTAATAAGCCATCTTCTTAAAGATAAGTACTCTATTTGTCAAAACTATCTAATGGGTAAAATATGTTTTCTCATTATTGTTTTAATTTGTATATTCTTGATTATTAATTGTGGGCTTCCTTTAATGTGCCTACTTACCATTTGCTTTTCTTTTTCAGAGATTTGGCAGTTTTAATCCTTTATTTTTTGATTCAGTATTTTTTAAAAAATAATTTTTCAGATATCTTTCTGTAATATGGACATTAATTCATTGCCTATTTTGTGTTTTACAAATATTTTTCTTCCTTCTCCCAATAACTTTCATTTGCTTTGTAGTATATTTTGGTATACAGAATATCAAAAAAATTAGTGTAATCAAATTTGTTCATTTTCCTCCTTTATAGCTTTTGAGTTTGCTGCCTTGCTTAGAAAGAATTATCTAAAGATTTGTGGCATTATAGTTTGCTAACAGCAGTACAAAATAAACACACCTTCCATAATGTTCTTTAAAGTAAATAAAATAATCATAAACATGTCACCATATTGAATTCAGTTTAGAATAGCTCTATTATAATGATATATGGGCATTAACTTGAAGGATTGATTAGCACAAGAAGCACAAGCCTTTATATGAACCGAGCTTTGAAAGAGAGGCTATTATCTCCTGGGACTTTATTTAAACCAGACTCCTGGCAGCCATGTGTCTTTTCCCTGTGTTTAGATGATGTGTCCCCAGGAGGAAAAGTCCTTACCCATCCTTCTCAGCTTATTTAATGTAGGCAGACACTCCAGCGCTGTGGGAGCAGTGATATATATGCAGAGAGGTCCATTCAAAGGTCTGGGTTCCCTTCCTCCTCTGTCCTGTGTGCTGGCTTCGGATATTCTCAATTTCACCTTTGGTGAAGTCTATCCCTTCCCCAACCTGCCTGTTTCAGGTCAGCAGCTGCAGCCTTCTATTTGTGCCACTGCTGCGCTTATACCTTGGGCCAGAATCCGTCTTCCTGTCTGTAGGCTGTAGCCCCCGTCAGCGGTGGTCACTGCCGGTAGCCCAAGGCTTTGGTTCCCTTCAAGTTCACTCTCATCTAAGCCCCTTATCTGAGGGAGCACAAAAAGTGAATGAGATCTCAGCTAGCTTAGGGTTCCTGACGAATGCAATCACCTACAGTTACCTCTCCTTCTGTTAAAAAACTAGACTAGTTCTCAGGAGTCTGAAATGGAGACTAATTAACTGGGAAGTGACGCTGAGGCGATTTTCTTTTCCAAAACTCTCTTTGTGGCCATGACTAAGTGAATGTATTCCCTGACCGTCCCTTGTCTGGGACACAAGGTGTTTTTGTTTTTGTTTTTTTTAAATTTCTCTTTTAAGGAGTCCCGGTATGGCCAGCTATAGAGAGTCCTCAAGGTATGATGGCTGGAGTCAAGTTAACCTGGGACCCAGTCTCAGCTCTGCCACTTATGAAGTCAGGTCATTTAGCCTTTTTTAATGCCTGCGAAATACTAACATAAATCTCATCTTACAGGACTGTCATGAGAATTACTGATAATATATGAAAATCATCCAGAACAGTACTTCACCCACTGTCAAGTGCTCAATCAAACGGCAAGTTTAATGTCCTGTATTTCTTATGAGTATCTTAATCCATGTAAAGGGACCTGGCTAGACTTTGTAGTAATTTTTCTCAAGGGCTCTCCCCAATAAAAAGAAACCTCCAATGTATATCAGCACCATCTCAGGACTCCCAGAGAGTAAATATGTAGAAAAAGTTTCAAAAAGTGTTTTAGGGCTACATTAATTTTCACATTCTGCATCCCATATTCTTCTCATTGGTCTGTGTCACTAAAAATATATATGCTTTAAATTAAAGAAGATAAATAAATGTTAACTTATTCCACTATAGAAATTGTACATTTGCCTGAACTATTTTCTGATACCAGAAAAATGAGTTTCCAGGATTTTTGTGGACTATCTTGTGATTTTAATTCTCTATTTATGGTTGAGATTTTAGGAGAGGAAGAAATAATCACTTGAAGTTTGTACGTCTAGGGCCCCCCCCCATCTTTTGGGCTTGAAATTCCCAATCAAACTTTAATACATAATCCTTTTCGCACACTAGTATTAGACCAAACGTGAAGAGGGAAAATTATAAATAGATAATTTATTAAAAATTATATAATATAGCTCATTTCTTTGTAAGATGCTTACATCCCTTTGTCCAAGATCAGTGTCCAAATGTCGCATCCCAAAAAGTTCAAAAAGTCAAATAAACCATATTCTTCCCATCACTTCTCTGAGCCTTCAATAGAAGCATGCTTAGACCCTATCTCTATTCTTCTGAGGAACACCTCTAGAATGTTACATCAAAGATACTCTGCTGTTTCCTGTTATCCTTAAACTTTGGCCTCTACAAGGCTGATCATTTTATTTTAATTGCTTGATCCTTAACTGTAATTAGTACTACCAGCTGTGTCCTCTCCCGGGCTTTCCTGACACAGTGAAGCCCATATGAACACTAATTAGAGATACTGGGATTGATCACATTATCTCTTCTACACAGTTTCTGCCATCGACATGATCAGTTGTTGCATATAAATGTCCCATTACACACGAGTAGAGAGAGAGGACTGATGAATATGTCTTGCTCTGCTCTCTGTTGTTACAGGATACAAATTCCTGGGTGGAATAATCTGACAAGTCAGAACATGCTCAGTGAAGAACATGATCTGGACTGATCCATCTCATTTTATATTTCCCAGCATTTATGTAGCATCAATGCCATTATCTCCCAATGTTACATGGATGTCTTATATCTTTACTAATTTTTAAATTGCTTAGGATCATACTACAATTTTTTTCTTTTGGGTTCCCAATCTCCAAGGTGACTTAATGTTTAAACTGGAAGGTTTTCAAATGTATCAATAAGGAAATTTATAAATTCTTTTTATAATTCTAAATTGTTTTTGATTATTGTTTTGCCATTCTCATTTCCAAGTTTATCTTTTATAATTCCTTACTTCTATTTCCAAAGGTGTATTTTGTTCTGATTTTAACTTTTAAGTTAGTAATTGTTGGAGGAGGTAATAGAGAGGATGTGACCACTGGCTGAACTGCGAGCTGGATGTGGGCAATCGGAGGCTCCTCACCGCCTTCCCTGCCCTTGGAATGTATGTTCTGCCTACTGTTCCCATAGTGGGAGTCATTTTCAGGGATGCAGCCTTGAGAGAGCAATGTGTTGTTGAGACCATCTGGACTAGATGTGACTGAAGCCCATTAAGCCCTCTATATAAACTTTTTTTTTTAAGACTTATTTTTTTATTTGAGAGCGAGAAAGATTGAGAGAGAGAGAGTGAGCTCGTGGTGGGGGGAGGGGCAGAGGGAGAGCATCTCAGGCAGACTCCTTGTTGAGCACAGGGCTGGATCCCAGAGATCATGACCAAGATCTGACGGAGCCACCCATGTGCCCCAAGGCCTCTATGTAAACTTTTAAGTTTCTGGTGGTGCAGAGACTTTTCCATCTTGTGGCTGCCTAAGACAAGCCTCATAAGAAGTTCCCTTGCTTTTTAAACCTGCTACCTGCCAATCTGGAGTGACCTGCCTCTTTCTTCTGTCTCTCCTTGCCCTCCATGTACAGGGGTCAACTGGCAAACCAACAGTGATTAACTGATCTATTTTTTCCTGTCTAGTGAGTAATATGTTTAAGGCAGGCTTCTCCTCTGAGTGCATATATTAATGGGTTTTCAGTTCTAGCCCTTTCTCATTGTTGTCAGAAGACACAGTCCTTATTTTTGTTCATTTGGAATTGCCCAGATTTTCCTTGTGGCTTAACATATCATAATTTTTATAAATGTCTCACGTGTAATTGATAAAAAGCATATTCTTTTCCTGCAGGTTGCATATGTAGATATTTTCTATTAGCTATATAAACCTTATTAATTATATTTCTCTATTTATCAAATGTTAACATTTCCACTATAGTTATGCCTCTCTTTTGTATAGCACATTTCACTTTATAACTTTAAAAAATGTTCTTTTTCTATATGTTTCAGCATGTACTTTATACGAATAAGAAATTTTCTCACATAATTGCAGTACAAGTACCAAAATCAAGAATTATAACAGTGACACAACACTATTATCTAATCTGAAGTTCATGTTCGAATTTCATCAATTGCCTCAGTAATGTCCTTTATAACCACCTTTGTCCTGGCTCAGTATGCTGTCCCGGTCATGTCGTGCATTTAGTTGTCATGTCTCATTAGTCTCCTTGGTCTGAAACAGTTTCTCAGCCTTTCTATGTTGTCCTCCACCTTAACATTTTTGAAGAAGACAGACCGTGTGTGTGTGTGTGTGTGTGTGTGTGTGTGTGTGTTTGCGTGTTTATGTTTCCTCATGATTAAATGCAGGCTATACATTTTCAGCATGGATATCAGAAATGATATTGCATCCTCAATGCATCATATTCAGAAGCCACATGATATTGTCCTAAGAATGGTGATGTCAGCTTTGTTTACTGGGGTAAGATGGTAATTGCCAGATTTCTCCATTGTAACTTGACTCTGTTTCCCTTTTAAGTTAATAAATAATTTGTGGAGAGAGTCTTTGAGACTATGCAAATACTCTGTTTCTCATCAAACTTTTTCTCACTAATTTTTCTAAACATTGATAATTTTTCCCCTCCAATATTTCTTCTATATTTATTACTTGGCTTGCTCAGTGCTTTGAATAAAATATATAGAAGGGATGTTAAAGAGGGTAGCATGGGGAAAAAAGACAGGACTGAATTCTTTTTGGTTTTAAAGGTTTCCTTGCTAATCACAACTAGGTAAAAAGATGTAAGTGTATGCAAACTTTTCAAAGTTTTGAGAGTTATCACACTGGGACTATAGTTTCTTAATCTTTACACTGGGACTATAGTTTCTTAATCTTTCCACTGTAGAAACTTGGCGCTGCCCCATTTGACTTTTAATCTCTCCATTTATTACCAAAAGTAAAGCTAAGTGCTGTGACAAATCACCCCCATATTTCAGTCATCTCAATTAGGTGGCTTTGTATTTCTAAGAACCTGCAACAGGGTGACATCCATATTACCAGGATTTACCCCACATGAGAATGGCACCAATTTTAATTTCTCATAACTGTTTCCAATGTTTCCAGGTCTTGCATGTAGACCCACTATTGGGAAATTTAGAAAATTCTTAATTTGAGATCTAAGCTTCCCGCCTGCAAAGGCTGTTTATTCTATTCACTGTGATGTGTCTTCTGTATCCTGAGTGACTTACTTCTGCACTAGGCCAGATATAATTGTGTAGCTCCTTCACATGTGTATTCACCAAGTTCTCATCACTTGGTGTACAGACGGTAAATTATAATAATAGAATCTACATCCTCTATTGGCTGGAAGGTCCCATTTCAAACTATAGCAATAGAGTGTTTTTTGTTTGTTTGTTTTTCAATAGAAGAACAGTATAAAGAAATTTAGGAAATAAAAGGTTAATCAAAAAGAACTGACAGTAAATTATTACAGAAATAACTATAGTGCCATCATATTCCTAAAGTGACCGTGAAAACGAAATACACATAAATGTCAAAATTGGGATTGATTTTACCATTATAATATAATTTATTTATCAGAGGCTGATCTTTATTATCCAGTAATATTCAAGATGTCCTTTACTCAGCAGGACACCCGCAGATCTGTCGTTTTGATTTAGAGCACTTACTTTACATGGAAGCAAAATGCTTGTGTGTGTGTGTGTGTGTGTGTGTGTGTGTGTGTGTGTAAGTGCTTGGGTGCAGCATGTGTAATAGTGGGTACATAGAGTGATATTGCATTTACAAGATTCTTTTAGATGTTGATTCAGGCAGTAAGAACAGATATAATCTTGAAAATGGCCTCTCTTACAATGGGTCTATAAACATAATTTAATTATGAATCTTAGAACTTACTCTGTTCCTGCGATCATAATTAGGGTTTGGCAATTGAAACAAGGGAAATGAATTTGTGGTACAAAAAGTGGCACAAAACAATATATTGGTTGTTATTATGTTTCATGAAATGGTAAAAGGGGGAAAATTTGTTTTTATAGTTAAACTTTATACCATAGCTGTGTAGTGCTAGGATTTAAAGGCTTCATGCCTGTAGTTTTCACTGGATACCAGTAGATGGCAGATTTATTTCCCTTATCATGAGGCCAGCCGTATCCTATTTCTCTTCTAGTGAAAAGGGAATAAAAGAAATCTTAGATTTATCATCTATTGAATGCTCTCTTGACAAATTATAGTCTTACTCACTTTATAAAATTTACTCACAATAGTTTTCACAAACAGATAGTTGGAATATGGTGAATGAGCTCTGCTTGGGAAATTGAAACAGATCATGTGTGTGCCTGTAAGATACCTCTTATAAGTATATCATTGTTAGGGGTGTTCTTGGGGGCTAGGTTCAGCTGAAAGGGTTTTTTTTTTAACTAAAGAGTAATTTATGTAAGTTTCCAGGCAGGGAAAAGAGATGGAATTTAAATCAATAGAACAGTTTAAGTCAAAGGCTAAGAAAAATTGGACCAAGTGTCCAAATGGAAGCTGAGTAACTAGGCTGTAAACAGTTATGCAGTTTGTCAGAAGTCAAGGACATTACAGACTGGAGCCTAAAAGAGGCCAAATCTGAGGTTAAGATAAGCTAGTATCTAAATCCACTAGTACTGTATTACTTTCCTAGTGTTGCTGTAACAAATTGCCATACATATGGTGTCTTAAAAGAACCCAAATTTATTATTGTACAGTTCTGGAGTTCAGAAGGTCAAGATGGACCTCACTGGGCTAAAATCAATGGTCACTGAGGTTGTGTTCCTTTTTGGAGGCTCTAGGTGAGAGTCCATTTTCTTTCCTTTACTAGTTTCTAGCTGCTGTAATTCCTTGGATCATGGCCCCCTTCCACCTTCAAAGCCAGTAATGGTCTGTTGAATCTTTCTCACAGTATATAACTCTGACTCTGACCCACTGCCTTCCTCTTCCACTTATAAGGATCCTTATGATAACATTCTACTCTGCTGGACAATCCAGGATAATCTCCTCATCTCATATCAGCTGATTAGCAACCTTAATTATTTTAATTCCATCTGAAACCTTACTTCCCCTTTGTTATGTAACAAAACATATCATCCAGAGGTTCTGAGAATTAGGGCATGGACATCTGTGGGGGACTGTTATTCTGCCTACCATAGACATTGATCATGTTTCTCACATAGCTGGCTGGAAAAGAGGATGTTTTCTTTTTTTTTTTCCATTTCTTTTTTTTTTAATTTAATTTTATTATGTTATGTTAATCACCATACAATGTTTTCTTAGAATAGTGTTATAAACTGAATGCTTGTATTCCTCCAAAATTCTTATGTTAAAATCTTAACCCCCAATGTGGTGGTATTAAAGGTGGGGCCTTTGGGAAGGATTTAGCTCATAAGGGTGGAGCGCTCCCAAATGGGATTAGTGCCCTAATGAAAGGGACTTCAGAGAGCTCTCTAGCTGAAGTCTGAAACCTGGAAGAGGACTCTCACCAGAACCTGACTGCTGACACCCTGATCTTGGACTTCCAGCCTTCACAACTGTGAGAAATAAGTTTCTATTGCTTATAACTACCCCGTCTACAGTACCTTGTTAAAGCAACCCAGAATGATTAAGACAAATAGTAAAAGTAAACCAGGCTGGACCAAATAAACATATAATTCTATGTTTACCTCTGGTTCATATAAATTGCAGGTTAATTCTCTGCACAGTGATAACAGCTAGAGGTGAGGAAGAACTATGTTGGGATCCAAATTGTTTAAATGGCAGGCATGAAATTTGTGTGTTTCTTTCATTCTTTTGAGTACAAAGCATCTTTTCAGCAGTTTCTATAATATTTCTCTATATCCTGGCCATATCTGTTCCCCCTGAAGCCAAACAGATTAAGAATCATAGCTTTGCTTATAATTTATTGAAATATTCAAATTAAGTGAGAGTCTGTGTCATTTTTGGTGTTGACATTTAGAGCCTCAACTCTGATTTTGCTAATATATTCATTCAGATTACTGTGGCATTCATAAAATCCTAAAAGCTAAGAAATCTTACCAAGTAATATTGTAAATTAATAGGTAATCAAGAATTATCTCATGGCTCATAGACATCCTCTATTTCAGTGGTTCTCAAACTCGCCTCCGCATTAGAATTATCTGGGGAGTTTTAAGAAATACTGTACATGGAGTCCACCATCCCAATTAAGTTAAAATCCCTGGGGATGGGGCCTGAACATTAGTATTATTTGAAAGCTCCCCAGGTATTTTGAATGTGCAGTCACAGTTAAGAATTACGCTGTCTGTTTTTTGCCCCTATTTTTCATTCTTCTCTTGTTTGCCTTTCTTTCTATTCTGGGCTTGGCTGAAAGATTACCTTTTCCATGTAATAGAGGGAGTTAATTGGAAGCCTCTGTTTTTATTGAAGCTGCCCGGCCATATTTCCTGTAGAAAAGCGAACTGGCTGGCTCCTGACAGCAACTACTTTACTTGTTTCTCTGAATCAACAGATAAATAAAGGTACAAACATATTCAAACAGATAACACTAGAGGTTTCTCTGCAGGCACAAAGTGGTTTTAAGTTACTCAAGTGTTTTATACTGTTAATGATAATGTTTTTAACAAAGAGATGCTGGGTTATGATTACCATAAACCATGGGCAAGTTTGCCATTTCAAGTTGGAAGTGTATGTGCGATGTGAGTCATTTGCATTTATCTCTTTATCACTTGAAACTGGCCAGACTTAAACAACTTAGAACTGACTTCATAACAGATTACCATTATGTAGAATGTTTGGACATGAATAATGTTAAAGACACCGTGAGGTGTCACAAAAATTAAGTGCCTCTTGTGTCATGGCATCCCTGAACGCTATTTTATTTGCAGAGCTTTGTATTCCACAAATATCTGGTAGATACTGTACAGGGATGATATAGTGTTTTATTCTGAATGAGTATAACATTGCATTACTGATTTGGAAGAAAAAGAAGTTAATTTATTTATCTCCCATGTGTCTGCAGCCAACAATGTAATTGTACTTTTCTATGCCAGAAGATTTTTGTCTGTCCTTCTTTGTGTGATAATAGATTTGGTCATTTAAAAAATATATATATTGTGAATATATTATTATGAAAGATTAAATATTATATACAAGTCTTCCTGGTTTAAGGCTTGTTGAATCGCCTGTTAATAAAGAGTTTCTTTTTACTACTCTAGCAGTGTCACCAGAATGAGAGCCTCAGCTGCATACAAATGATCAATTTGTGCATGTCTAGGCTTGTTCTGAGTGCTCACTGCATCAGCCAACTGAGAACTGATTTACATGCTGAACTACACAGTTTTACAGAAAGGACACCTGACTGGATTCTGACATGATGTAGACTTTCAGGACTAAGACATCAAAGCTACAGTGATAGAAGGGTCTCCCCTCATTGCAAGGTGCTCAAAGGGGAAGGGACTCATTTTGAGTAAAGGGAAGGTTGAGGTGCATAATAACAGATGGGGGCACCAATGTCCAATATATGCTGTTCTAAGACACCAAGACTATCTTCCAGCCTCTACACTGGTGTCAAAACAAAACTTGCACTGATAAATTTAAACAGACAAGGAAGACTTTATTTAAGACTATTGCAACAGGGAAGGAGACTGAACTCAACTACACTGAAACAAAACGTGGGAGGCTTTTAAGCACGGGGGTGAGCTAGTGGACAAATACTGGTGGACACTAGGGGATAGGTTGATCAATGAGATGTGTTGAGCACATTGAATTATTCCTGAGTTTGCAAATGTTTTTCTAGGCTATTAGACCATTTATGCTTGCTAACTGGCACCCACCCAAGTTAGGTTCCTATTCTCCCACAGAGACTGGGAAATTTGAAGCTATCTCCTTCAATGTTTAACATTTCAAAGAGATGGTTCCCTGGTCCTTGAGAAAGACATTTCTTGGGTTGTAAAACTGGCAAGAGGCTGGGAGATTTACATACATTTCAGAGTAGAAGAGAAATAATTTACAATTGCAAATTTTGTAAAGTAAATGTTCTAAGAAAAGGGAGGTCAGGGGCATATGATCAGGAAGAAAACTGTGTAAAGTTTAGTCAAGCTGAGGAGAGTGTTAGGCCGTCTTTGCCATTGGACTAGTGCTAAAGTCTCGAGGAGAAGTGACCTCAATAAAGCCTGATTCAAATAGAAAGTGATGACATGAAAGTTTGTAATAAAGACCCAGGGCCACGCTGAGAGAGGAAGGGCATTTCTCTATGTCATGTCCGCAGAGTAATCACTGAAGCAGAGAGGAGGAAAGTCTCCATCAGGGCCAGTGAAGAGCAAGGGTCCGTGAAAGATCAGTGGGGGGTAATGGAGAGCTGACAGCCAAGAAGGATTCCTGTAGTCGCACCTTTTTGGGAGTAGTTGGGAAGTCTGGTTCTCCATTTGGGTGTTACGACAACCGGGGTGCCAAGCACAGGAAAATCAGTGGAAGTGATGGAAGACGGCAACCACTTCTCATGGGCAAATGTGAGCATGCTGTGCACCACTCTGGGATCAAAGGGAATTATTTGGAAGTGGCTATTGTTTCAGTGACATTGTTGGGACAATTGATCCTAGAAATTTGCTGTATTTTTCTTCTTCTGATCCTGCAGTACCTTTCAGATTGGTGTAATTTTGGAAGCAGCATATTTTACTGAAAAATAATATACTTAGCCCTGTTTTTCAAATCAAAATTCCGATTTCCGTTTTGCCACTTATCTGTGTGATCTTGAGCAAGTGATTTAAATTCCTTGTGCTTGAATTATATTTTTTCTTCTGTGAAATAAAAACAAAAATACTTGCATGATTGGTATAATGGTGAAATGTATAAAAAGCATAAAGCCAGTGCCTGGTACATGACAAGTCCACCACAAATGTAAATACCCTTCCTTCATTACATTCCTTGTTTGTTTTTTAAAATATTTTATTTATTTATTTGACAGTGAGAGAGAGCAAGCACAAGCAGGGGAAGCGGGAGAGGGAGAAGCAGGCTCCTCACTGAGCAGGGAGCCCGATGTGGGGATCGATCCCAGGACCTTGGGATCATGACCTGAGCCAAAGGCAGACGCTTAACCAACTGAGCCACCCAGGTGCTCCTACATTCATCTTAATGTACAAAGATGATAAGTACCAAACATACCAAATTACAAATACATTTCAAGGCAGAAGATGAAGAATACTCAAGAATTTAACTGATACTGAAAACTTGACTAAATTATTAGCTTTCCCAAGATGGTCTCTAGGCACAGAAAGTTTAGAGACTTGGGAAAGTCTTCAAATGATGGATGCTTGAAACCTCTGGCCTCAATTATTTGGATAATTCAGATGAAAAAGATAAAGTATTTTCTTAGCATCACTATATCTCAATTCTTTGATCTATTTTGCATGTTTAGACATAGCAAGTCAGAAGTGGAACAAAATGATTACAATTTGCAACTAGAACGTAACTGAATTAGTTGTAGTAACAAATTCTGACAAGGGGAATTTTCATCATGCAACAAAGCACTAATATGTTTGCAAGAAATCTCTAACTTTTCCAATACTTTACTAAAGGGATAGATACTGTGTCTTCTTGAACACTTATTTTATCATATCTAGCATACAGAGCACATATGAAAATATGTAATCTAAATGCATGATTTACAAAGATTTTATGCCATTAAAAATAACATCAATAGCAAGTTATATGAAAAAGGAGGGATAATTTTTGTGCCTCTCTGTAGGTGTGTGTGTATATGTGGGGCTGTGAGATATGAATTGTATCAATTTTACTGAGTTTCAGTCTATGTAGTAGGTACTTGAATTTTTTTCCTGTCTCTGGCTTTGTGTAGCACCTGTTTCTGTGTTACTATTTTTGCGAACTTCTCCAGGTAATTGGTTTCATGTGATTATACCTTTTCCCAGCATTTCTAGAAACATCTTAAATATCAGTACCTAAAGGAGCAGGAGAAAGAACAGCAAATAAAGCCTAAACCCAGCAGGAGAAGAAAAATAGTAAAGATCAGAGCAGAAATCAATGAAATAGAAACCAAAAGAACAGTAGAACAGATCAACGAAACTAGGAGCTGGTTCTTTGAAAGAATTAACAAGATTGATAAACCCCTGGCCAGACTTATCAAAAGAAAAGAGAAATGACCCAAATCAACAAAATCATGAATGAAAGAGGAGAGATCACAACCAACACCAAAGAAATACAAACAATTAGAAGAACATATTATGAGCAACTCTATGCCAGCAAATTAGATAACCTGGAAGAAATGGATGCATTCCTAGAGATGTATCAACTACAAAAACTGAACCAGGAAGAAATAGAAAACCTCAACAGACCTATAACCACTAAGGAAATTGAAGGAGTCATCAAAAATCTCCCAACAAACAAGAGCCCAGGGCCAGATGGCTTCCCAGGGGAATTCTACCAAACATTTCAAGAAGAATTAATACCTATTCTTCTGAAACTGTTCCAAAAAATAGAAATGGAAGGAAAACTTCCAAACTCATTTTATGAGGCCACCATTACCTTGACCCCAAAATCAGACAAAGACCCCATCAGAAAGGAGAACTACAGAACAATATCCCTGATGAACATGGATGCAAAAATTCTCACCAAAATACTAGCCAATAGGATCCAACAGTACATTAAAAGGATTATTCACCACGACCAAGTGAGATTTATTCCTGGGCTGCAAGGTTGGTTCAACATCCACAAAGCAATCAATGTGATACAATACATTAATAAAAAAAAGAACAAGAACCATATGATCCTCTCAATAGATGCAGAAAAAGCATTTGACAAAGTACAGCATCCTTTCTTGATCAAAACTCTTCAGAGTATAGACATAGAGGGTACATACCTCAATATCATAAAAGCCATCTATGAAAAACCCACAGCAAATATCAATGGGGAAAAACTGAGAGCTTTCCCCTTAGGGGAACACAGCAGGGATGTCCACTCTCACCACTGCTATTCAACATAGTACTAGAAGTCCTAGCCACAGCAATCAGACAACAAAAAGAAATAAAGGCATCCGAATCGGCAAGAAGAAGTCAAACTCTCACTCTTTGCAGATGATATGATAGTTTATGTAGAAAACCCAAAAGACTCCACCCCAAAACTGCTAGAACTCATACAGGAATTCAGTAAAGTGGCAGGATATAAAATCAGTGCACAGAAATCAGTGGCATTCCTATACACCAACAACAAGACAGAAGAAAGAGAAATTAAGGAGTTGATCCCATTTACAATTGCACCCAAAACCATAAGATACCTAGGAATATATCTAACCAAAGAGGCAAAGAATCTGTACTCAGAAAACTATAAAATACTCATGAAAGAAATTGAGGAAGACACAAAGAAATGGAAAAACGTTCCATGCTCATGGATTGGAAGAACAAATATTGTGAAGATGTCAATGCTACCTAGAGCAATCTACACATTCAATGCAATCCCCATCAAAATACCATCCACTTTTCTCAAAGAAATGGAATAAATAATCCTAAAATTTGTATGGATCCAGAAAAGACCTCGAATAGCCAGAGGAATGTTGAAAAAGAAAAGCAAAGCTGGTGGCATCACAATTCCGGACTTCCAGCTCTATTACAAAGCTGTCATCATCAAGACAGTATGGTACTGACACAAAAACAGACACATAGATCAATGGAACAGAATAGAGAGCCCAGAAATAGACCCTCAACTCTATGGTCAAGTAATCTTCGACAAAGCAGGAAAGAATGTCCAATGGTAAAAAGACAGTCTCTTCAACAAATGGTGTTGGGAAAATTGGACAGCCACATGCAGAAGAATGAAACTGGACCATTTCCTTACAGCACACACAAAAGTAGACTCCAAATGGTTAAAAGACCTAAATGTGAGACAGGAGTCCATCAAAATCCTAGAGGAGAACACAGGCAGCAACCTCTTCGACCTCAGCCGCAGCAACTTCTTCCTAGAAACATCGCCAAAGGCAAGGGAAGCAAGGGCAAAAATGAACTATTGGGACTTCATCAAGATAAAAAGCTTTTGCACAGCAAAAGAAACAGTCAACAAAACCAAAAGACAACCGACAGAATGGGAGAAGATATTTGCAAATGACATATCAGATAAAGGGCTAGCATCCAAAATCTGTATTCTCAATATCAACACCCAAAGAACAAATAATCCAATCAAGAAATGGGCAGAAGACATGAACAGACATTTTTCCAAAGAAGACATCCAAATGGCCAACAGACACATGAAAAAGTGCTCAACATCACTCAGCATCAGGGAAATCCAAATCCAAATCTCAATGAGATACCACCTCACACCAGTCAGAATGGCTAAAATTAACAAGTCAGGAAACGACAGATGTTGGCGGGGATGCGGAGAAAGGGGAACCCTCCTACACTTTGGTGGGAATGCAAGCTGGTGCAGCCACTCTGGAAAACAGTATGGAGGTTCCTCAAAAAGTTGAAAATAGAGCTACCATATGATCCAGCAATTGCACTACTGGGTATTTACCCCAAAGATACAAATGTAGGGATCTGAATGGGTACGTGCACCCTGATGTTTATAGCACCAATGTCCACAATAGCCAAACTGTGGAAAGAGCCAAGATGTCCATCGACAGATGAATGGATAAAGAAGAAATGGTATATATATATACAATGGAATATTATACAGCCATCAAAAGGAATGAAATCTTGCCATTTGCAACGACGTGGATGGAACTGGAGGGTATTATGCTGAGCAAAATAAGTCAATCAGAGAAAGACATGTAACCTATGATCTCACTGATATGAGAAATTCTTAATCTCAGGAAACAAACCGAGGGTTTTTGGAGTGGTGGGGGGTGGGAAGGATGGGGTGGCTGGGTGATAGACATTTGGGAGGGTATGTGCTATGGTGAGCACTGTGAATTGTGTAAGACTGTTGAATCACAGATCTGTACCTCTGAAACAAATAATACATTATATGTTAAAAAAAAAAGAAGATAGTAGGAAGGGAAAAATGAAGGGGGGGAAATCGAAGGGGGAGATGAACCATGAGAGACTATGGACTCTGAGAAACAAGCAGGGTTCTAGAGGGGTGGGCGTGGGGGGATGGGTTCGCCTGGTGATGGGTATTAAAGAGGGCATGTACTGAATGGAGTACTGGGTGTTATATGCAAACAATGAATCATGGAACACTACATCAAAAACTAATGATGTAATGTATGGTGATTAACATAATAAAAAAATAAAAAAAATATAATAGGCTAACCTTCTACCATGTAATATTTACACTATTATAAGAAATTAAATTGCTTTCTTACTATCCTGGTTCATTCTGTTAACATTCTGTCCATAATAAAATCGTTGCTCTCAGAAAAAATCAATATATCATTTATCACAAAGTTATAGGAAAATGATTATCAAAAATGACTATGTTGGACCTTTTGTAGGCCTGCCCCTGTGCCTTGAGCATTTCTTCTTTCTAATGTCTATCTCTGAAAGCCCATTTGTCTCTGTTGTATCTATTGATATTCTATATCCTTGTTTTGTAGGCAGAATAATGACCTCCAGAGATCTCCACATTTTAATCCCTGGAAACTGTGATAATGTTACCTTCCATGGCAAAAGGGACTTGGAAGGTATAATTAAGGATAAAGACCTTGAGTTTGCGAGATTATCTTGGATTATCCAGATGGATCCAATCTAATCATACAAGTCCTTAACAGTGGAAAACCTTTCTGGGCTGGGGTTAGAGAGAGGTGACATCAGGAGGAAGGTCAGAGAGAAGCAACAGTTAGAGTTTTGAAGAGAGAGGAAAGGGCAATGGAAGATCAAACAGGAATGGAGACAGCCAGCCTCTAGAAGTTTAAAAAGGCAAGGGAAAAGATTTTTCCTAGAAAGGAATGCAGACCTTCTGAAATCTTGATTTTAGTCCAATGAGACCTGTTGCATTGTTTTAGGCCACTAAGTTGGGAGTAATTTGCCAGCATCAATAGAAAACTAGTACACCCTGGGTCCACATATACAACCTGGTGTAAGCTAGATGCTAGGAATGGCATGGGGAGGGGGTATTCGCTTTATAGTACAACTGTAAGGACTGCCACTTTCCTGGAATTCCACTGAAGACACTAACTTGAACAGCTTTCAAGACCCATTCTGGACACATCTTTGAACGGGTGTGTTGATCCCTTTTTTCTCAGAACCAGTCTTTGTGTACAACGTACCTTCCATTTTGGGGCTGTGTATAAAACCTTCCAAACTGAACCACTCCACCTGTACTGCCATCTTTACACATTCCTAAGAATCTACAAATCATGTGGTTATCACCAGCTACTTAACCTGCTCATTCAACCCATGCTTTCACATTGCTGAACTCTTCCTAATTTAGCTGGTGGAGAGAACCTAATTTGTACCTTCTCTCTCTATCCTTAAGGACTGTAGTATTTCTCTTCTTATTGCCTCTTGAGGGTATTTCCTCCTAACTCGTCCACAGAACCCTTCTATATACTAACACCTACAAGAATCGGGGTAGGGGTGGCGTCTTTCTTATAGTTGACTATAGAAGTGGAGGCTTCTCATCAGGGAAATACATATCAAAACCACAATGAGATACCACCTTATATCAATTAGAATGGCAAAAATTAACAAGACAGGAAACAACAAGTGTTGGAGAGGTTGTGGAGAAAGGGGAACCCTCTTACACTGTTGGTGGGAATGCAAGCTGGTGCAGCCACTCTGAAAAACAGTATGGAGGTTCCTCAAGATGTTAAAAATAGAGCTACCCTATGACACAGGAATTGCACTACTAGGTATTTACCCCAAAGATATAGACGTAGTGAAAAGAAGGGGCATGTGCACCCCAATGCTCAGAGCAGCAATGTCCACAATAGCCAAACTGTGGAAGAAGCCGAGATGCCCTTCAACAGATGAATGGATAAAGATGTGGTTCATATATACAATAGAATATTACTCAGCCATCAGAAAGGATGAATATCCACCATTTGCACTGACATGGACGGAACTGGAGGGTATTATGCTAAGTGAAATAAGTCAAGCAGAGAGAGACAATTATCATATGGTTTCACTCATTATGTGGAACATAAGGAGTAGTGTGGAAGACCACAAGGGAAGGGAGGGAAAACTGAATGGCAAGAAATTAAGAGGGAGACAAACCATGAGAGACTCTGGACTCTGGGAGCCAAACTGAGGGTTACAGAAGGGAGGATGGTGGGGGGATGGGGTAACTGGATGATGGGCATTAAGGAGGGCAGGTGTGGTGATGAGCACTGGGTGTTATATGCAACTAATGAGTTGTTGAACACTACATCAAAAACTAAAAAACTGAAAAAAAAAAAAGAAGTGGAGCCTTCTTATATTGTTTCAATCTACCTTTCTATTTGTGATGTGGATGTTTTTGTTTTTTTTTCCCTGTAGTTGACCTTCTCAGTTCCTATCATATCAACCTTTGCCTTTGTGTCTTTATAATATAGAACTAAAGAGTGAATTTATGTTCATGTATGTATGTGTGTCCATCCACATGTGTTTATTTAATAGCAATTTAGATAGAACTTGTTATTCATTTCTATATACATACACATATACACACATATGTTAGCCTGAAGCAAAACAAGTTAAAAATAAAATAATTAACATTCGGTAATTTTACTTTTGATTTTTCTCTGTAGGCCTATAGGTCTTGTGGTCTTGATGGGAATGAGTCTATAAGCTGCTAACATCCTGAAGGTCTTTTGTTAGTCAGGGTTTTAGCTGTCAGCCCTTATTGAAATGTTCTGATTGCCAGTGCTTGTGTTTGGTTCACATCAAAAGTCCTTTATTTGACTGATGCCTACTCCATCTCCTACCCATGAAATAATTCACTGAACAAATATGTATTTTTGATAATTATATGCCACACATCATTGAAAGAGAATGTGGACACACTTTTTTTTTTATCTTAATCGAAAGTATAGTAAAAATAGCATGGTTGAGTAAATATATGCTTCTAGCCAGTCTTTGATTTATCAAACCTTTTCACTATTTAAAATGTACCTAAGCTTCCCCAGTTTCTACTATCTCCCAGTCTTGTTCCCACCTCTCCATTATTCCTCCTCTACTGCCTTTCTTATACATATCCTAAAATAAATAAAATATTCATTTATAGATAAATCCAAACATTGTTTTAAACAAAAGCTAAGTATTCTGGTAGTGATAACACTGCACGTAACCCAGAATGAGTGCCTTTACACCACTTAGGGAGCTAGAAGATGACTTGCAGCAGGTGAGAGGCAGACACACTTATAGAAGTTATTTTGGGGACAAAACTTGTACTATAATAAGAAATTTGGAGCAAGTGAAAAGAAATTAGAAGGAGCTGCTGCAGAGAGCAGATGGTAGTCCAGGGGGTTTTGTGACTTTTAACATAAATAGTTCTATGAGGCAAGCATCCAAAGTAACCAAGCCCAATTTCTTCTGAATTGCACTTCAGAAACAGAAAAATACAGGAGTGATAACAGTCCAATGTTACTTAGAGACAATTCAGAAATAGCTATTCTTTTCTATTCTAAGTTGATTATGGTATGAACATAGAATAGGAAAGGGTAAAACATGACCATTAAAATCTCTTCTTGTGGTACTTATATTTTTTACATCATAATCCCATGGCACCAGCTGTATTAAGCTGTTTGCCATATATTCCTGTTAAATAAATTATGCTTTCTTGAGTGCTAACTGCTCATGGACATGTTCTGATAACTCTGGGGTGAATTTACCCACTTCAGTGAACACAGTAATAAGCCAGGCTCTCTATGCTATGTTCTAGTGGAATTAAGATACAAAGTGCATGGTATTCCAAATCTCTGGAAGGAGCAAATGCAGTCAACCAAATGCTCTTCTCTAACTGGAAGATAACCTAAAAAAGTGAGGATTTTTTTTGGATCATTTTATATATATGCATATAAAATCACCGTGTGTATATCTACATACACACACACACACACATATGGGTTTGTAATGACACAAGGCTTTATGGTTATACACTTTTTTTTTCAGCTTTACTAAGGATGACAAACAAGAAGAGAAGATAGACTTTAAAATTATTCCAGTGTTGGGGTTTTGTTAGGCTTATGCAATAATGCATTTAGGGTTTATGAAATATTTTTTCAGATGATCAAGCATCAAGTCTAGACCAACAATGGAAGATAACCCAAGACAGATGTGATATAATGGTAGAAAATGAGAAGAAAAATGGTTTTGAAATTTCAGTGAGGTTAAACTAAGTTTAGGAATGAAAGTAAGAGGGTAGACAAAGCACCCAAGAGTAAATAGTATTAGAATCATAATGGAAGTTCAATATTTCAAAGATGGGACCATTTTAGTTAATGACAAGAATGTATGACCAAACTGAAGAGGACTTGAAGATCATTAGAGTTGAGGTCAAAGAATGATCAGGTCTTGTATATTCATATGGTTTTGAAATCCCTCAGAATTATGAGAGAATTTAGATATATGGAATGAACTGTGGTGTATAAGTATTCAAAGAATGTGGAATGATGAGATTAGTAAATATCAGGGATGAGGAGAGACCAGTATGGCTCAATTAAATTCCAGGGAGCTAGGATTTAAATGAGGGTAGAATAGTAATTATAGCAAACAGGTTTGGAAAAAGGAATCCTATTTCATTTTCTGACTTGGAGGTCCAGGCAGAGTGCAAGAATGGTTAAGTCTGATCGGAGGTATCTTCTGGCAAATCTGGGTGTTTCAGGGAGAGCCTAGTCTGAGTTAAGGACAACAGATAAATAAATTAAATATGGACAAGGATTCCAGTGCGTGGAATCAAGGAGGGGTACCAATGAGCAGTGTGGGGATGAGAAGAGGGGAGAGGAAAAATGTAGAGAAAGGTTGGCAGTTAGGGAGATTATCATTGATAGCAATGTAAAAAAATGGTGTTATTAATCATCTTGCTGTTTTAAACATAACTCTGAAAACCAGTTTCAGTGTTGATGAAAACTGAGGCCCCAGTACCATCAGAAGCCTGGTGACTCACTGCTGGCGGCTGGGTCTGGACTGCAGGTGCGGTAGGACAGGGCTGTCACAGACCTTGGGTGGTTACAGCCCCTGCCTATAGGCACAGAAGCTGTTGTAGGAACAGATGTCGAGTAGCTGGAGAGACAGCAAGGAAATACAGTAACTCCTGGTGGTGAGAGACCTTCCACGTTTCACTACATGTACATACACTTCACAAAGAAGCACAAAAATGTATTTTTATTTATACATTAACTTTGAATTGCCTTATACCTCATTAAGTGTACACTTACACTATTCTAGTTGTCCAATTTTCACATTAGAAAGGTAGAAAATGTTCTAACATCTCAGAGGCTATGGACGGGGGTTAACAAAAATAAATATTGGAAAAGTGAAAATGTACACTGGTAGTTTAGTGCATATCACATTAAGTGCCTGATTTGCTTGAACATTTTTTCTGTTGAATGGAATATTCTGGTTTTTATTTTAGCTTTTGTATATAACCAACAAACTTCTAAAGACATTAATATTCACTGCACAAGGAATTTTACAGCCTCTTTCAGATGGGGAACTGACCTGCCCTGACTTTTTAATAGGGCAGCGTGATAATTGGTAGAGTGGTGTGGTGGCAGGTTTAGCCAGCTGGTCACCTGCACAGAGAACAGCTTTCCTATTAAAGTGAATCCATCCATGAAGGACATTTGAATGTGCTGCTTCTGCAGAGTGGGTGCTCTGCTGATGCATTCTGCTTAAACCCCAAATGAAGAAATGCTTGGGTTATTTTTGATTCAAAGCAAGCAAGAGGTGATAAGCAACTGTTTGTTCAATTGGAGCATATGCTCACTGAGTTCTAATTCTCTTTTTGCTTTGGGACCAGATGCTGTATCCTAGTAATTCCCAAACCTGGTTAATCTTCAGAATCATCCAGGGGGCTTTTAAAAATATCAGTATCAGAAATTTCAATTTATTATATCTTGGCTAGGGTATAGAAATTTGAAATAAGCTCCAGATAAATATTTCAGGTTTGCAGATCACTGCTCTATATCAGTGGTCCAAATCTTGGTATGGGATGGAGTGGGGAAGAAAACTCTGCCTGTTACTCAGTTACATCCCCCACTCCCAGGCTCTCTATTCCCAAATGAAAATCGTTGTTCTAGACTACTTATCAGACGTAGATATTTATCAACCTGATGGGCATGCTCTGGGATAGCACTGTTTACAAAAGTATAAAAGACTAAATGGTAAAATGCTTGACTCTTTGACAAGGTACATAACTGGGGTCACTGCCTCCCTTGCCACATATACCCTCCTTAGGATAAAGGCACTACATCCTTCCTGAGTTAACTTGTTCTCAGGTCACATGCACTGGCCTTAACGTTCAATTCTCATTAGGAAATAAATCTAAATACTTTAACCTAATCATACTCCAAAAGTAGAATAGTGTGTAAAAATCAGACTGGCTATTTACCAATAGAGCTGTCTGTAAGGGCAATATTCATGTATGAGAGGTCTGGGGCTACATTTAGAAGGTTCTTTAGTAAAGTCAAGAGTATGCTGGGCTAGGAGAAGAAACGTAAGTTAGAATATGGGGAGAAAGGTCTTGGAACAAAGATATGGAATGGAGTGGCTGGGCAATAATTGGTAATAGATGCACCAAGGGTGAGAATCAGTAATAGGATGACCAGAAGGAACGAGGATACCTCAGAGTGAGGACATTTCAAGAACTAATACTGTTTGCAAATACAGCAGAAATATTTTTATATACTGCTCCATGGATTTCTTGGACTAGATGGAGGACTCATGAATGACTGGATAGTGCATTACAGTTGGTGAAGAGTCCTGCCATGCACTCCAATCATGTATTTCACCACTCATTCCTTTCCCCATAAAATGATCACATGAAAATATTAGGTATCCTTTACAATGGATATCTGTTGTTTTTATTGGCTCAGCATTGATCACCCTCCATTTACTAATGGCATTCTGATCTCTGAGGAATTATCCCCTTCCTGGAGACATTTTACTCATGGTAACAGTGACGGGTATGTTACCAGTTAGACCTGATGAGACTCATTCCTGGGCCAGTTGTTGAAATATTTATGAGGGGCATGCATGCTTTCCACTGGAGCTTCTAGGAGGATTGAGTATAAGCCTAGAATGTCTGTCTGGCAGCCATCTTGCTAGGACACATGCCTACCAAAAAATGGAGCCACCCTAAGGAAAATAGGACCAGTAAGTTTAGGTCATGAATTCAGCCATTTCTCAAGATGATATTAACTGAAATTTCCTGGGATGTGAGGCAAAACCTCCTCTCTTTTAGTCAAGTCCATTTGAATCAGTCAGGTTTTCTAGTGCTTTCGAATCAAAAGTCATGATTAATATTTTCTGAAGGAGAAAGTTATTTACTTGTTGAAAGCTATGTTGCCTACATTTTAAAATTTCGTGGGTAAGAAATTAAGCCTTTAGAAAAAAATGCTGATAATAATCATTTGTTGAAAGAGTGGAACCAAGTAAAGCTATTTAAAATAGTTGTGAGAGGTAGTTCCAAAATATGCTTAAAATTTTCAAAGTAGCAAGGGAACAGAGGATAAGAGTGGGAAGAGGGAGAGAGGATGGAGAAAGAAAGAGTCTGACAGAAACTTGGAATTGACTGATAAGAAGAACCTACAACACATACAGAAATTTGAAAGCATGAGGCCTAAGGGATGACTTATTCTACAATTTAATGGCTATTTTTTCAGTTCCTCCCTCTCATACTTAGAGACAGAGAAAGAGTCAGGGACATATATATTACTCTTCAAGTAGTAACTGGCTATCAGCTAAAATAGACAAGTAGATGAGAAAAAGTGAAAACATTGTGGGAGTACTGGTAGGTAGCAGACTGTCATAGAAGCTTTTATTCTTCTTAGAATAGGAGCATAGACACTTTTATTTATTTTCTTATTAGTTTAATCTGGTAATAGTTGTTCTAATTCTTCTTCAGATCCTGGGTTAAGCTTCATGTGATCACTCAGTGAGAGAATTTCTGGGCGAGTCCAAACTTGGAGCATGTTTGCACAAGGCCGAGACAACACAGTGGGAAGGAAAGATTGACGGGTGCATGATAAGGTGTGTGGCTCAGTTAAATTCAGTTAATCTGTTCTTCATCCTACTTGAGCTATAGCTAAATTATTAACTTGTAAGAGTTATTATTTATGAGAGAATTCATCTTAAAGTAGGACTCAATGAGCTTGGTGGTCTGGGGGAAGAGAGATTTTGAGTCAGCACTGGTGAGGTCAGTAGGTCTACTCTTCACTCTCTGACCATGGCTGTGTATTAGAACATAGGAATGCATGTACAAGCTAGAAACTCTGTTACACAAAGGTATTAATAGGAACGTAAGCTGCAAGCAGCACAGCTTCAGTATCTTTGTCAAGAAGTGTAACAAAGAGGAGAGAGGCAATCACAGCCACTTGACCACAACCTCCAGAGCCCTGGGCAGTTGCGGGGGACTGCAGGAGCTGCAGAGCCCTGGGCAGTTGCGGGGGACTGCAGGAGCTGCAGAGCCCTGGGCAGTTGCGGGGGACTGCAGGAGCTGCAGAGCCCTGGGCAGTTGCGGGGGACTGCAGGAGCTCCAGAGCCCTGGGCAGTTGCGGGGGACTGCAGGAGCTCCAGAGCCCTGGGCAGTTGCGGGGGACTGCAGGAGCTGCAGAGCCCTGGGCAGTTGCGGGGGACTGCAGGAGCTGCAGAGCCCTGGGCAGTTGCGGGGGACTGCAGGAGCTCCAGAGCCCTGGGCAGTTGCGGGGGACTGCAGGAGCTGCAGAGCCCTGGGCAGTTGCGGGGGACTGCAGGAGCTCCAGAGCCCTGGGCAGTTGCGGGGGACTGCAGGAGCTCCAGAGCCCTGGGCAGTTGCGGGGGACTGCAGGAGCTCCAGAGCCCTGGGCAGTTGCGGGGGACTGCAGGAGCTCCAGAGCCCTGGGCAGTTGCAGGGGACTGCAGGAGTACAGGGTTTCTGCGGCAGCTTTGTGCCATATGTGTCGGGGACAACAATGGCATCAGGCAGAGACGTCCTGACATGGCACAGAGTATGGAACTTAGCAGTAGTAGTTGTGTTAGCAAAATTAGAGTAACCTGCTTGAAGAGATATCTTTGTCTAGAGTAGTGGTGGTGTCTAGTGGGCATGGCTAAACCTAGCAGGAGACAAAGCAGTGTCCTTCATAACACCCATGTTGGAGAGGAATGGCAGGACCTGGTGGGAGTGGAGTCCAGTGTATGGACTGGAACCCAACTGAAACAAGAGTGATGTTCACATCATCAGAGTGAGAAGGGAAGAGTGGAACCCAGTGATTTTGATACAGCCAGAAGAATCAGTGATGCCTAGGGAATGTCGCATGGTAGGTGATAGAACCATTTGTGACTCCCTGACTGGTCACTTGGTTTTCTCAGAGTGTTGGGATCCTGCATTACAATGTAGGAAACAGAAGGCAGTGAAACACGGCTCATGGCAGAAATAGAAATCATGCACACATATGCACAGACACACTAATATTTACAGGGTCAATTTCTATCTGTTTCTAACCTGCTGTCCCATCACAAAGTAAATTTTAGTTTCTATGAGTATTGAAAGGCAAAATACTTCCCCTCCATTAAAATTAAGAGCTGGTTTTAAAATCATTGAGACAACAGTTGTCAGCAATATAGACATCAGTTGTCAGCAACATAGGCTTTAGCAACAATGAAAAAAATCTGTTCCTTTCATTCCCTATTTTCCTAGAGCAATGAATCCACATAATGCCATTTTGACATTGTAGAGACAAGTCTATTAAAATATGAATTTATGGTTACTTTGTCTCTTATGTTGCTCCATTTAGCATAATAGTTGCAATTGACCTAAATAGCAGAAAGTACATTTTATTCTATGTGTTTGAAATTAAAATAGATTGAATGATTTTCTTGTATATATCATTGTTGAAGTTTTTGTTACACTCTAATTAATACAAATAGCAGTAATAACACAACTGGATGCACCTGGCATGTATTATTGGATTTATCCCAAGCCATTTTTTCATAATTGGGCATTTCTATCCATGTAACTGAAACTCAGTAATGTTTTTAATGTTTTAAAATTAGAATGCTTTAAAAATCAAACTTGCAGAAATATAATCAATAATGGAAGCAAGACAAGAGGTTGTGGCAGCCTGTAAAATAAGAATTTACCACCTTTTTCAAATGTGTTTTGGCAACGTATATTGAAAACCATAAAATGTGCATATCCTTTGATCCAACAATTCCCTTTCTAAGATTTATTCAAAAGATAAAATTAAAGATGTACATAAAGATTTAGCAAAATTCTGTTCATAACAACATTATATGCCTAGTAAAACAGTAGAAGTAACTTAAATACAATAGGGATTTGGAATTATAAAATACTGTATATCCAAACACTAAAAGATTAGGTACATTTGAAATTAACTTCTTATATATTTTTATTTTACAGTGAAATGCAAATATGGAAGACCGTGTGAAATATGTATAGCTTAATGAGTTATTTCGAGTTGACTGCCTCTGTAAACAGCCCCAGCAGGGATTCTCCATGTGTCCCATCTCAATCCCATCCCCTCCAATCTCCACAAATAACCACTATTCTGACTTTTAGAGCAATCACTTCCTTATTTCTTTATTGGTTTCATCACTTGAATATTCATTCTTGCCACTTAAAAAAAAAAAAAACAAAAATACAAAGGAATTTTGATATGCCTTGTCAGTCTCTCATTATCTGTAGGTTTTCTTCTGTGTCTTGTGTTTCTTTTCCTGGCAATGTATATATTGAAGACCCTGATAGTATTTTGACCTGTAGAGTTTTCTGGTCTGGATTTCATAAGTTGCATATGCTTGGTACACTTTAATTTGTTTTTCTGTCCTCTGTATTTCCTGCACACTGTCAGCTGGATCCAGAGGCTTTTTAAAATTAATATCTGATTCCTTTTTGCAAATCTGTCAGGAGTGGTGTACTCCTTCATTAATACATGCATAATGTCAGATCATTTCATATTTTATGATGCTTGTAGCTGCTGCTGATCACCTTTAGATCTACTAAGTATTCAGGGTTGTAAATTAGTCATATTCTATCAATTCTTTTAAAATTTGTTAAGTGGAAAAACCATTATAAAGACATGATTTACCATATCTACTATTTATTTTGTAACCAAGTGATACTATTTCTAGAATTCTAATCACAGGCGGGATTGTTTCCCTGTATTTGTCAGTTTTCAAGATTACTATATATTCTCCTCACACCTTTATTTAGTCCTAGTTCTAAAAGGAATTAGCAGTCCTTATGTCAAAGTCTCTCCAGTCATTTTGATTATTTGAAGCCCTTTCTCTAGCAGATTGCTCAGGAAGCTCTCATAAGAAAAAAAATCTACTAGTTCTTGTATGTTGATAACAGTTTGTACACTTTATAGAAAGTGAGTTTTGTTGGATAAAAATCCTTGGCTCATATTTTCTTTCCTTGGGTCTCTTAAATATGATTTTACATTTTTTTCTGACATAAAACATTGTGTTGAAAATAAAATAATTTAATTTTCTATCCCAGTATGTCAAGTACTGTTTTTTCCCTAGATGCCCAAGGAATTTTTTGTTTCTTTTTTTCCTAAGTCTAAGAATTTTGCTAGGTCTTGTGCATCATTCTGGACTGATATTCCAGAGCACATGGTATACTCCTCAAATCATCTTTTATTTTAGAAATTGTTCTGAAGTTATAGTTTTTAGTATTTGCTGTTTCTTTGCATGAAATTGATTTTTTTAAAATTGATTTTCTTATTCAAGGGTTCCTATCACTTTCTCTTAAACCATCCTATATCTTCCTTTTTGATTTAAAATAGTCTTCTTTTTTACTTTTTCTTGAATCAAAAGGGTATTTATTCAGTCCTGTGTTTCTTCTCGTATGAATTCATTTTCTGATCTTTTTCTTTTCTTTCTAATCTATCCTGAATTCTGAACATTTCTGAGATTTTCCAATTCTGATTTCTGTTATACTTGCATCTTTTGTATTATTTTCTTAATGCCATGAAAGAGAAGATTCAATTTTTTTTTTAAATTTTATTATGTTATGTTAGTCACCATACAATTTTAATTTATTTTGTAGTCATGTCTTTTTTGGTCTGTAGGGAATGTTATTCTGATCCTTATTTTCTTTTTTCTTTTTTTTTTTTTTTTTTTTTTTTTAAGGTTTTACTTATTTGCGAGAGAGAGAATGAGAGACAGAGAGCATGAGAGGGAGGAGGGTCAGAGGGAGAAGCAGACTCCCTGCCGAGCAGGGAGCCCGATGCGGGACTCGATCCCGGGACTTCAGGATCATGACCTGAGCTGAAGGCAGTCGCTTAACCAACTGAGCCACCCAGGCGCCCTATTTTCTTTTTTCTTACATTAACTTTGCATGGGGATTTGGCTTTGATACTTTTTCTCTTGTTAATTTTTATGTAAATTTAGTTTTCTAGAACTTAATCTTTATGCAAATTTAGTTCTCTTGAACATAATACTGAGGTTCAAGGTAATGTTTTTAACTTCACAGATCTTCCTTTTCTATTGCTTTTTTGTAGTGTTCCAAACTATGGAAATTTTGTTATTTTTCTGCTCAATTCTGATTCTACTCCCAGCACTCGCTCCTCGGTGTGAGCCTCTGCCATGGCAGGGAGGGAGGTTGCACTCAAAAGGAGTAAGGTGGTGTCTCTGGGCTGTGGGATTAATGTGCTTCCTGTTTCAGTCCCTCTCCCTCTCTCTTTCATTTTGCCTACAACATATTTTTACTGTGAGTAACAGAACTTTAATTTTAAATGCAAGTGTAGGGAGGGTAATTTTGAGAGAAATTTTAACTTCAGTAGATTCACTCCTTCATTCATAAAACAGATATTAACCAAACCTGTATGATATGCCGGTCACTTGGACTTTACCTGTAAGCCTTACCTGTAAGCTATGGCACTTAAGGCTCTGTCACAAACTGGTAAGAGCAAAGTTCTTCACAATCCTATCTATGAGGTCTACACAGCCAGGACGCACTCCAGCAGAATGTCGTCTGACTGGTAAGCTCGAGTTTTTTTTCACATATGAAGATCACTGTTGCTCTTATTTATCTATTTTTCTTAAAGTCCCTCCTGGCACATATTACTCAGTATCCTTTGATGATTTTTTCCTCACTTCAGACTCTTCTGAAATAGCCTCCCTCACTGTTATCTTCACTTTTCAGGTTCTGTTGATACTTCTTATTTGACTTTGGATTTAACTCCTTAAAGTTATTTGGGAAATAGTTTCCATAGAAGCAGATTACCTAAAGAAAGTTCTTTTGTTTTTCTACAAGAAAAGTTTATAATTTTTGCAGTGGTCTTAAACTCCAGTATTACACCTCATTTTTTAACTGTTCTTTTTAATAGCTCCCCGTACTATTTGTCTGGAATCCAGGAGATTAATTTTTGGTGGGTTGATTTATTCTGTAATAAACTGGAGAAATTCCTATGCTTTAATGTATATTCCCCGGAGATCTAATTTATTCTTCAAGATAAAACATAAAATAGTAGTTTCTGTTTAAAGAATCAGATGTAGAGTTTATCTGAGTAATTATAAAACAGTTCATGAAACAAAGATGATCTTATAAAACCAACATAAGGCCATAAATTTTCCTTCATGATGAAAGTTCTCTTTCACAGACGAAAAGAGACAGACTGACAACAATGATAAATCACTTTATCCACTTTACATATTGACTTTAAAACTGATGAAAGACAAAAACAAAGTTGTGTGTGGAAGATGCTCTGCTAGTTGATGCTTTAAGAAATGAGAGATGGTTTTATGAGCCAAATAATATTTAACCTGGGAAAATTCACAGTGTGCTAGAGTCCTTTACAAATGATTTGGAAGGAAATGATGAGACAGCTGTTAATAGCTAGGTATTATAGAACTAATGTTTAGTTATTCACAGTAATAATGGGATCACAGATTCTAAAACTTAAAACAATCAGTTACTAATTTTCTATGTAAAGGGTTAAAAGATCTTTTTGCAACTCTTATATATCCAAAAACTATTTCTTTTGTCACACCTACCTAACAAATGTAAGCTTCTGGCCTAAATCACCCATTTTTTTCTGACTAACCCTGAAGCCAAGGAACATATTCTACAACTTACTTAGAATGTTTCTTTCCCTGGTCAAACTTGAGCTCACAGGATGCATTTTTCTATATTTTCTTACAATAGGCCATCTACTTCTGAGAATAAACAGAGTATTTGCTTTGTATCTTGTCCTTAGGACCTGCCTAAGTACCTAACTTAAGTACCTCTAACATATGAACTCTATGTTAACTGCAGCAAGTGAAGTTTTCTCTTTCCTCGGTTGTTTTCTTGTGGTCTCACATTAGGGCCATCAATATCATGAACTTATTTACTACCAATCTCCATTATGCTAGGCATACATAGAAAATCTAAAATGAAAATCTAAATCTGAGATTAAACAAAATAATCTAAAGAAATTCAACAGAAAGAAAAAATATCATTGAATCTAAAAAAAAACAAAACAAAACTGGATAAAGACAGACACTTCACCAAAGGAGGCTATATGGATGGCAACTTAGTACATGAGAGATTTCACTATTATCAGCCTTTAAGGAAATGCAAATTAAAACCACGCCATGATGAGACACATCTGTTAAACTGGCTAAAATTTAAAGTACTGACAATGCCAAGTGCTAACAAGTTTGTAGAGCAAACGTAGGTCTCATGCATTGTTGGTGAATATGCAAAATGGTACAGCTACTCTAGAAAGCAATTTGGCATTTTTGTAAAATTAAACATATACTTAGCATATGTCTTAGAAACCTTACTCCTAAGTATTTACTTTAGAGAAATAAAAATGTATGTTCACACAAAAAATCCATACACAAATGTTTAAACAGCTCCAGTGATAATTTTCAAAACTGGAAACAATTCTAATGTGCGTCAATAGGTGGCGCACTGATAAGCTATGGCACACCTATATGATACTACCCAGCAACAAAAAGAAATGAAATATCAACACATAAAACAATTTGGGTGAATCTCAAACACATTAAGCTCTGTGAAAGAAACCAGTCTCGAAGAGGTACATGCTGTATGATTCCATTTATGTAACATTCTGGAAAAGACAAAATTATAATTACAGAGGACAGATTGGTGGTTGCCAGGGTTGGGAAGTTGCTGTGACTACAAAGGGATAGTATGAGAGCTTTTTGGCTTTTGGGATTGTTCTGTATCCTGACTGTAGTGGTAGTTACATGAATCTATGCATATATTAAAATTTATAAACTGTACATAAAAAGTAAATTTAATTATGTGATAATTTTATATATAAACAAAGAATAAAATATAAACCTTCATATCTTAGGATCTTTGGGTCAACTAAGTGTTTCCTTTGAATAAGTATGAACCTTCCTAATAGCGTTCTATAGCAATTTACAAGGGTGACTTTATACTGGGAAAAGGGAGACAACTAGACCTTCTAGAGATTATTGGATGTCAACTTATAATATACTCTTATTATTAGAGATCCAGAAGTCTTCCATGTTTCTTGAGTCATAGCAGGACTCCATGGAGGTCACAGGATCGACAGTTTGAGTTCCAGTTGTGTCTCCTGGGGTTGTGTGGTCCTTTGTCCCACTGTGGCTACCTCCCCATTCTTAAAATATATGATAGATAAATACATACATACATACACACTTAGTAACCACAGAATTCATACATTGATTCCTGACTGATAGAGCAAGGACTATTTACTCCACAAAGTTATTATCTTCATTGGTCATGACATATTAAGGGTCAACTTCCTTAGGGTGATTCAACTCCAATTTTCATTTCCCTGGCCACACAAGACAGCCACAATCTCCAGTGCTTTGCTTTCTCTTTGGTCTCCATGCCATTGTCTCTAGTTGGCATATGACCCAATGGAAAACTGATAGAGAAGGTCACCCTCACTACCTCAATATGTTTCCTCCCCCCCACCACCCCCAGATCTTGGATCATCAGGTCTTCAGATCATAGATGGTTGTTCTCCAATGCAATGCCTCCAAAGAGATGTTCTGTTGTTGGTAGTGGGCTATTTAATTTTAATTTAAAAAACCTAACTCTTGTACCTCTTCTTGAAAGGCTGGGTGAGAAATTTTTAATTGTAAGTTAACTTTAATTTAACTTACTTTTTGCTACAAAAGAAAGTAGTAGTGCATCTGTTCTCATCTGTTGATTAGCAGAAGTTGCTATATGAATATTACATGGATGCCCTAAATCCACTGAGCATTGGCTGGGTTGCTTCCCCACACTGTGACTGCCGTCTTACCAGCTCTGTAGGCTCTTCTGGCTCTTGCCAAAATGTGCCTGCAGGCTGCCAGTTTTGAGTGGGGCCAGAGCAAGAAAAATCTTGCAGCAGGTCCAGGCTGTGCTACAAGCCGCCCCGTCATTTGGGTCCTTATGACTCAGCACACCCAAATATATTGGCAAGGTCTGTGGCAAACAGAGATGCTGTATGGAGCCTCTGGCAATCACTAGTAAGCTCCCTAAGGTTTTGGAATAAGTCATGACATTTTCTGAGGACAACGTAGTCTCCATTTGAAAGAAGCTTCTGTGGATGGGACCGCTAAACCACTATGACTGAATTCATGATTGTTGGACACCAAATAACAATTTGAGTCGAACTAATTATCATGAAATATGTCTTACTAATTCATTGGACCATACAGTTTGCATGCACTGGAGTGTGTTTCTGCATTTCATTGTGAAATAGAAATACTTCCTAAGAGTCAGTGGCAAGCCCAGGAGGTTCCAGGAAATGGCACAAGCAGCTGCATCTGCTCCTATTGCCTTACTGCCTCTCCCTCAACCCACATTTCATGAGGAATTCATTATCAGATTTCAGTGGGTAGGAAAAAAAATGATGGATTTGTATGCCTTACAAACACCTGCTTGCAGAGGATGGTTGCTACTTTACATCCATGCTCAAGAATTGCTCCAAAAGAGTTGATACCTGGTGGCATATCTCTGGATGTTACATTTGGTTATGTCATGTGGAAAGTACTCCTGCCTGAGTTATGCATTACCCTGCTTCATGGGCGATTGCTAATGGTTTGGTTGACTAATGAGAAACTTATAAAGGTGTAAAGATAGAAAAACTGATGACAAAGAGGTTTCAAGAAGTATGTGAATGAACCTCCTGGATCAGGCATTTTTATGACCTACATAAATACCACCAGAGTGCATTTGTTATTAGGTGAAATTCTAAATAATATGATAGGTTGTTCTTGGATGTCAGCTTCCTCCCCCTCCTCAGCCTTCTGATGCTTGCTCAATGAATCTATATATGAAGTGGCCCTAGTCTCAGAGATCAAGGCTGTGGCGGTTGCTGCCAGTGCCCTGCCCATGTGTCCCGGACCGCACCTTTTCAAGGTGTTTAGATGCATTTACACTGCCAACATCTGTACTTGTGCTCAAACATTTTTTGTGGCCTTTCTTTTCATATATCAGATAGAAATTTCCTGGGAATTACTACCACTAGGAGTAGACTGCAATCAATGACTAATGGAATTGATGTATAAATACCTCAGTTCCCATATATTAAATTGATTGGTTTTGAGATACGTGTTTTACACTTCTTCTCAGTTTCCCCTTGAATTAAGTCTCATTTGCTCACTGTGGTAACTGGCTTAATAACTCAGCCCTTATTAGCTCTCTTTTTTCCCCCCAATCATTTCACTATTCCACTGCTTCTTTTTTCCTACATCTCCTAAGTAAACCACTGGCATTACAACCATTTTATCAGTATCTGTTTTGAGGGGAACTAAAGCAGTTTTGGCTGCTATTACTACTGAGTGCCCAAATTTCCATCAACAGAGGCTAAGGCTAAACCTACAACATGTCACCATTTCTGGTGGATGCCAGTGAGTTCCCCCATAAATATTAATTATATTAGACACAGTCCATCCACTGACCAAAGGATGGTGATGTTACATAGAATAGAAACATATTCCTAGTATATATTAGCTATCTAAACATAAAGCTCTTTGCTGGCACCATATTTAGGACTTTACAGAATGTGTTATCCATTGACATGGTATCTCATACAACAATGACTCTGACTAAGGGCATACTCTGGAATTATGAAAGTGGCTCACAACTGTAGAATTCATTAGTCTAACTCTGTGTTCCACTAATAAGAAGACATTAGATTGAGAGCAAGATGGCAGAGGAGTAGGAGACCTAAATTTCATCTGGTCCCAGGAATTCAGCTAGATAGGGATCAAACCATTCTGAACACCTATGAAAGCAACAGGAGATCGAAGAAAAGAATAGCAGCAACTCTCTGAACAGAAAAGCAACCACTTTCTGGAAGGTAGGATGTGCGAAGAAGTGAATCCCAAGTGATATATGGGAAGATAGACAGTGTGGGGAGGGACCCTCCATCAGCCGGCTACTGGCAAGTGACAGAGGAGCAGAGCAAAAAATCGGAACTTTTAGAAGTCTGCTCCACTGAGGGACGTCACTCCAGTGGCTAAGCAGGGGGTAGAACCCTTGCTGGGACAGTGTGGTCTCAGGACCCTCAGGGTCACAGAAAGACCAGGGGTGCCTGAGTGTGGCAGAGCTCCCAGGTATCAGAGCAGGGAAGCCGGCTCCAGAGACAGAGCTGAGGAGTGGGCTCTCTGCTCAGGGTTGCCATAAACCATGATCCACGGCACAGTCAGGCCACTGCTCTTCCAGCAGGGACCCAATAAGTGGCAGATCCGGGGAGACTCCCCTTCCTCCCCTGGGAGGAGCAGTGTGGGAGCCCACCACAGAAATCTGCTGGGTTTGGAGACTCCAAACGGGGTCCTGTGCCAGAGATAGAAACGCTCAGTCACAGGCTGGGTGAGCACGGAGTGCGGCCGGAGACTGGATAGATGGGAGTGATTGCTTTTCTCTGGGGGCTCACTGAGGAGTGGGCCCTGAGTTGTTGGCTCCTCCGGGCCGGAGATTGGGAGGCCGCCATTTTCACTCTCGTCCTCCAAAGCTGTACAGAAAGCTTGCAGGGAACAAAAGCTCCCAAGAGCAAACCTGAGCAGATTACTTAGCCTGGCCCCTGGCAAGTTTGGGGCAATTCTGCCTCCAGCAAAGACATTTGAGAACAACTGCAACAGGCCCCTCCCCCAGAAGATCAGCAAGAACAGCCAGCCAAGACCAAGTTTACCGATCAAGGAGAACGGCAGAATTCCAGCGCTAGGGGAATACTGCACATAGAATTCATGGCTATTTCCCCATGATTCTTTGGACTTTCAAAGTTAATTTTTTTTTAACTTTTTCTTTTTTTTTTGAATTTTTCTTTTTCCCTTTTTCAACCAACATCTTATCAATCCCTTTTTTAAAAATCTTTTTTTATTTTTCATTTTTAGAGTCATATTCTATCCCTTCATTGTAGTTAACCTTATTTTTGGTATATATATAAGTTGTTCTCTCTTTAAAATTTTGGGATACAGTTTCTTCTAACAGACCAAATATATCCTAAATCTCTAGTGTATGGCTTTGTTCTAGTCTCCTGCCTGATCACATTCTCTCCCTTTTTAAAAAAATTTCTTTTCTTTCTGTTTTCAAACAACTTCTTATCTTATCAATTCCTTTTATAAAATCTTTTATAATTTTCATCTCTACAGTCATAGTCCATCCCTTCATTGTATTTACCCTTATTTTTGTACATATATAAGTTTTTCTTTCTTTAAAATTTTGGGAGGCAGTTTCTTCTAACAGACCAAAGCTAGTGTGTGGTACTGAACTTTCAACAGCCTGATCATATTTGATCACATTCTTTTTTTTTTAATCTTTCTTTCCCTTCCTTTTCCCCCAGTTTCAGGTCTCTTCTGATTTGTTTAGTGTATATTTTTCTGGGGTCGTTGTTACCCTGTTAGCATTTTGTTCTCTCATTCATCTATTCTCCTCTGGACAAAATGACAAGATGGAAAAACTCACCTCAAAAAAAAGAACAAGAGGCAGTATCAACTGCCACATTAGTAAGATGTCGGAACTAGAGTTCAGAGTGACTATTATAAAGATACTAGCTGGGCTTGAAAAAAGCATGGAAGATACTAGAGAAACCCTTTCTGGAGAAATAAAAGAGCTAAAATCTAACCAAGTCGAAATCAAAAAGGCTATTAATGAGGTGTAATCAAAACTGGAGGCTCTAAGTGCTAGGATAAATGAGGTAGAAGACAGAATTAGTGATATAGAAGACCAAATGATGGACAATAAAGAAGCTGAGAAAAAGAGAGATAAACAACTACTAGATCACGAGGGCAGAATTCGAGAGATAAGTGATACCATAAGATGAAACAATATTAGAATAATTGGGATCCCAGAAGAAGAAGAAAGAGAGAGAGGGGCAGAAGGTATACTGGAGCAAATTATAGCAGAGAACTTCCCTAATTTGGGGAAGAAAACAGGCATCAAAATACAGGAGGCACAGAGAACCCCCCTCAAAATCAATAAAAATAGGTCAACACCCTGACATCTAATAGTAAAACTTACAAGTCTCAGAGACAAAGACAAAATCCTGAAAGCAGCTCGCGACAAGAGGTCTGTAACCTACAATGGTAGAAACATTAGATTGGCAACAGACCTATCCACAGAAACCTGGAAGGCCAGAAAAGACTGGCATGATATATTCAGAGCACTAAACAAGAAAAATATGCAGCCAAGAATACTATCTCCAGCGAGGCTGTCACTGAAAATAGAAGGAGAGATAAAAAGCTTCCAGGACAAACAAAACGTAAAAAGAATTTGCAAACATGAAACCAGTCCTACAAGAAATATTGAAAGGGGTCCTCTAAGCAAGGAGAGAGCCTAAAAGCAACATAGACCAGAAAGGAACACAGACAATATACAATAACAGTCACCTTACAGGCAATACAATGGCACTAAATTCATCTTTCAATAGTTACCCTGAATGTAAATGGGTTAAATGCTTCAATCAAAAGACACAGGGTATCAGATTGGATAAAAAAACAAGATCCATCGATATGCTGTCTGCAAGAGACTCATTTTAGACCCAAAGACACCTCCAGATTGAAAGTGAGGGGGTGGAAAACCATTTACCATACTAATGGACACCAAAAGAAAGCTGGGGTGGCAATCTTTATATCAGACAAATTAGATTTTAAACCAAAGACTATAATAAGAGATGAGGAAGGACGCTATATCCTACTTAAAGGGTCTATCCAACAAGAAGATCTAACAATTGTAAATATCTATGCCCCTAACATGTAAGCAGCCAATTATATAAGGCAATTAATAACAAAATCAAAGAAACACATTGACAACAATACAATAATAGTGGGGGACTTTAACACCCCCCTCACTGAAATGGACAGATCATCTGAGCAAAAGATCAACAAGGAAATAAAGACTTTAAGTGACACACTGGACCAAATGGACTTCACAGACATATTCAGAACATTCCATCCCAAAGCAACAGAATACACATTCTTCTCTAGTGCCCATGGAACAGTCTCCAGAATAGATCACATCCTAGGTCACAAATCAGGTCTCAACCGGTACCAAAAGATTGGGATCATTCCCTGCCTATTTTCAGACCACAATGCTTTGAAACTAGAACTCAATCACAAGAGGAAAGTCGGAAAGAACTCAAATACATGGAGACTAAAGAGCAACCTACTAAAGAATGAATGGGTCAACCAGGAAATTAAAGAAGAATTAAAAAAATCATGGAAACCAATGAAAATGAAAACACAACTGTTCAAAATCTTTAGGATACAGCAAAGGCGGTCCTAAGAGGAAAGTATATAGCAATACAAGCCTTTCTCAACAAACAAGAAAGGTCTCAAATACACAACCTAACCCTACACCTAAAGGAGCTGGAGAAAGAACAGCAAATAAAGCCTAAACCCAGCAGGAGAAGAGAAATAATAAAGATCAGAGCAGAAATCAATGAAATAGAAACTAAAAGAACAGTAGAACAGATCAACGAAAGTAGGAGCTGGTTCTTTGAAAGAATTAACAAGATTGATAAACCTCTGGCCAGACTTATCAAAAAGAAAAGAGAAATGACCCAAATCAACAAAATCATGAATGAAAGAGGAGAGATCACAACCAACACCAAAGAAATACAAACAATTATAAGAACATGTTATGAGCAACTCTCTGCCAGCAAATTAGATAATCTGGAAGAAATGGATGCATTCCTAGAGATGTATAATTACCAAAACTGAACCAGGAAGAAAGAGAAAACCTGAACAGACCCATAACCACTAAGGAAATTGAAGCAGTCATCAAAAATCTCCCAACAAACAAGAGCCCAGGGCCAGATGGCTTCCCAGGGGAATTCTACCAAACATTTCAAGAAGAATTAATACCTATTCTTCTGAAACTGTTCCAAAAAATAGAAATGGAAGGACAACTTCCAAACTTGTTTTATGAGGCCACCATTACCTTGATCCCAAAATCAGACAATGACCCCATCAGAAAGGAGAATTACAGACCAATATCCTTGATGAACATGGATGCAAAAATTCTCACCAAAATACTAGCCAATGGGATCCAACAGTACATTAAAAGGATTATTCACCATGACCAAGTGGGATTTATTCCTGGGCTGCAAGGTTGGTTCAACATCCACAAATCAATCAATGTGATACATTAATAAAAGAAAGAACAAGAACCATATGATCCTCTCAATAGATGCAGAAAAAGCATTTGACAAAGTACAGCATCCTTTCTTGATCAAAACTCTTCAGAGTGTAGGGATAGAGGGTACATACCTCAATATCATAAAAGCCATCTATGAAAAACCCACAGCAAATATCATTCTCAATGGGGAAAAACTGAGAGCTTTCCCCCTAAGGTCAGGAACATGGCAGGGATGTCCACTATCACCACTGCTATTCAACATAGTATTAGAAGTCCTAGCCACAGCAATCAGACAACAAAAAGAAATAAAAGGCATCCGAATCAGCAAAGAAGAAGTCAAACTCTCACTCTTTGCAGATGATATGATACTTTTTGTGGAAAACCCAAAAGACTCCACCCCAAAACTGCTACAACTCCTACAGGAATTCAGTAAAGTGGCAGGATATAAAATCAATGCACAGAAGTCAGTGGCATTCCTATACACCAACAACAAGACAGAAGAAAGAGAAATTAAGGAGTCGATTCCATTTACAATTGCACCCAAAACCATAAGATACCTAGGGATAAATCTAACCAAAGAGGCAAAGAATCTGTACTCAGAAAAGTATTAAAGAGGGCACCTACTGAATGGAGCACTGGGTGTTATACACAAACAATGAATCATGGAACATTACATCAAAAAATAATGATGTAATGTATGGTGATTAACATAACAAAATAAAATTAAAAAAAGAAGTCATTAGATTGATATTAGAGTGGAATGGGTTGTTTAAGGTTTAGTTATGGCATCAGCTGGGAGATAATACCATGAGAGTTATGGATGCTATCTTAAAAGGCTCAGTAATGTCTTAGAAACAATGATGAATTACCTTATAGTTAGAACACACAAATTGGAAATCAGGTGGTGAAAATATGTGTGACCACTCTAAACAAAGTACTTAATAACCCACTTCAAAGTTTTTGCTATCTGCCCCAACCCCTTTTGATATTGGTCAGTATAATGGTCCTTATGTCCAAAGGAGGAACCGGTGGACAGTCATGGGTCTACTTAACTAGAAGCTGAGAATACCACCTGGCATTTTGGGCTCCTCATTCTTTGGAACCAATGGTAAAAGGAGTCAGTGTGATTGATTCCAATTCCAATTACCACATTAGAAATGTGGTTTCTAATATACAATGGGGGCAAGGAAGACGATTTCTAACATACAGAGGATTCACTGAGACACCTTTTAGTATTCTCTTGCTGAGTTGCTCTGATAAGTGGAAAACCAGAGTGGGGTCCTGGGAGAGATGAACAATTATATGGAATGGAGAGTAGAAGTATGTAGTTGTGATTAACTTCACCTTCACCATCAGCTATAGAAGCAGTGGTTAAAAAACATTTGTTTTATGCTAATTAGGTTTCTTTCCTCTACATACTTTTCCTGCATTACCTTATATGAAGAGCATTGCTGGCAGCTAATATTTTTGATTTCAGATGGGAATCTGGCCAAATTGAAATGATCTCACAATAATAGAGTAGCTGATGGGAATTTTTGTGCCTTTTTATTTTGAGAACACAAAATTCTGTTTGAAAAAAAGACAATAAATTAATCTTAGGGGCAAATATAGTAATGATACACTGAGCATTGTCTGCTGTTTTCCTTAAATTACCCACACATGTATCGATTTTTAAAAACTTTTCTCATATACCCAGTTTGAGTGTGCATCTATTTCCTGCTTCAACTGTATTAGATACACTGTTTGAGATCATACTTTCAGAGGAAGAATATGTGTATACTGTACAAAATATTAAACCCGCATTGAGATAAAATATCATTTATTGTACTAGTTCAATATTTTTCAAAATTTTATTTTATAAGTTATCATCACAGTTTTTTTATCGAGTTCTATCAAAATTGAGATTTTTTTTTTTTTTTTTTTGTATAGGTTCCTTCAGTGTCTTTTATCTTCTGCTAGATTGCAGACAAATTAAGGGCAGATTTTATATGTCATCTGGATGTTCATAATGCATATAATCCAGTATTATATACCTGGTAAACACTAAATAAACATTTATGGCATGAATTGCATTATCCTCAAAATATGGTAAGTAAAATGAAGCATATCAGGAGGAATAAACCTTTGAATAATGAGCTTGATAGTCCCGCCCTTCCATGTAGAATGCTTTGGTTTTGAATAATAGAACCATCTTAGGGAACATCTCCATTGTTCAGAACACTGACACACTGACAGAGAGTATCTTCGTCAAGTGAGGTGAACATTTACAGCCTCTAGTAGTCAGGAAGAAGTCTGAAAAATGATGACTATATTTTACTCATAAAATTCATTTAGATTTCAAAAAAAAAAAAAAAATTCATTTAGATTTCAGAGAAAGAATGAAGAATAGGGGGAATTTGCATGGTTTGATGAGTTTCTTTATTTAGTCATATCTTTTTCTTTCAGGCCCCAGAGTAAGATAAATACACCCAAGTAGAATAAACTGTCATAAGCCCCTTCAAGCTTGGTTCTGTTTCATTTTGACATAGTCCCAACGAGGCTTTAGACTCTTCCTTGTTTTCTGCAGGCACCTGGGTGGCTCAGTCGTTAAGCGTCTGCCTTCAGCTCAGGTCATGATCCCAGGGTCCTGGGATCGAGTGCCACATTGGGCTCCCTGCTTGGAAGGAAGCCTGCTTCTCCCTCTCCCGCTCCCCCTGCTTGTGTTCCTGCTCTCGCTGTGTCTCTCTCTGTCAAATAAATAAATAAAATCTTTAGACTCTTCCTTGTTTTCTGGAACTATATACTAAATTGGTATTATACTTTTTCTGGCCTAGAGCTAGAATCAACTATGCTCCAAGGAATTCTTTAGTAGGAAATAGTGCTACTTGGATATCTACATTTCGAGACCTCCTTTCAGTGGAAAAAAAGATGTATATAGAAATACAAATATATTCATGAATTTACAATACCTTGAATTCAATTCATAGATTTCTCCTCATCTTACATTTCTTACTGATAACTCAATCTCCCTCAGTGAAAATCCAGGCTCCCGACTTTATCAATACATTTACTCATTTGCTCAATACTATGATACTGATAAAACAGCTACAAAATTACTATACCAATGCCACTACCCACAACAAGCTATTAATTAAAGTCTAAGAACTCTTTGAGTTATTTCTATCCTTAGAATATATTACAATTAGGGTCTATAGTCAGAGTAAATATGTGTATGTTACTATGTTGTGTTAGTCCGCTTAATTTACTACATTGTGTTGTTATCAATTTGACAACAAACAAACTTATTTATTTGTATTTGTATTCTAAAATATTTTGGATTTGTTCTTTTAATTATTTTGACTTAGTTTTTAGAATTTGTGAAATATTAACATGTTTTCAAAAGTCAAAACTATATAAAAGATAAGTATATAAGATAAAGGTGAGATCATTTTCACCCTTATTCCTTATTCTCTACCCTTTCCTCACTCATCCCTTGCAGGTGACCATTTCCGTAAGTTTTTAATCCTTTATATGTTTCTTTTAGTTAAAAGAAATAAACGTAGAGGCATATATATATATATCTTTCCCCTTTTCAAAAAATTGAGATATAATTGACATTTAACATTATATTAGTTTCAGGTGTACAACATAATAATCTGATTTTGTATAAAAGTTAGCATATTACTTATTGCTTTTAGAATCTAGGCTGCATTAGTATTTATGAGCTCTTTTTATTTTTAATACTCTTCAAATGGGATTCTTCCTTCTCTAGAAATTACCTTATGCCTTTGTTGATCCTATTTATACTTGTTATTTTTTTGTTCACTTCTATTCTTCACCAGGAGATGTTGTGCTTGGATTTCCTGCATCTATTGGGGTAAAAATTATAGTTTTTTCCTCACTCTTTCAGTTCATTGAAAACATTAATGCAGGTTATAATGTCAAAATTTTCCTTGATTCTTGAGAAAACCCATGTTTGGTCATAATAATTAAAAAATGTTTCTGAGCTGTTAGTATTGTAAACATTCAGAAATGAGATTTATCTATATTTGTTTTGTATTGTCTCATTTGGTTATGAAATCAAGGCAACATTACCCTCATAAAATCAGTTTGGGCACATTCTTCTTTATATTTTCTGGAATATTTAGAATAACCAATAGTTATCTGTCACTTGGAGATTTGGGAAGATTTATGTGTAAGATTGTGGGATAGGTGCTTTTAATGTGAGAAGATTTTGACTTCTCTTTAAAACACTTTAATCATTACAGGTTAATTCATATTTCTTATTTCTTTTAGGCACTTAAAATTTTATATGAAATTATCTATTTTATCTGACTTCAAACTTACTAGATTACAGTTTAAATACTATTGTCATACAAAAAATTGCCTACTATTTTTATAGTTAGGCTTTCTCTCTAATTGTGGCATCCCTATTTCTGCTTAATCTAATGTTTGTCTATTTCATTTGATATTTTAAGACAATTTCCTATTTTCCCTTTGTCCACTATATTTATTATTGGTGTAATGATAGTGGGCTTTAGGTGAAAATGATAAATTGGGATTTTATTATATATAATAATAACAGTCTTTTACTTCCTAATCTTCGTCTCTCTCAGACACTGAAACTACTTTATTAACAAAAAACAAATTTAAACTCCTAATCTACCTACCTCCTAAAATATTTAAACTAAAATACCCAAGGAATGTACAGAAAGAAGGACTGATATGAAGAGTACATGTCTAACACCTCTCCATTTTCTCTATTTAAAGCTAATTACATGTTATATACAATGAAAGGCATTCTTTTTTTTTTTTTTTAAGATTTTATTTATTTATTTATTTGACAGAGAGAGAGAGAAACAGCATGAGAGGGGAGAGGGTCAGAGGGAGAAGCAGGCTCCCCGCCGAGCAGGGAGCCCGATGCGGGACTCGATCCCAGGACTCCGGGATCATGACCTGAGCCGAAGGCAGTCGCTTAACCAACTGAGCCACCCAGGCGCCCCTACAATGAAAGGCATTCTGCATGCATTATCTTATTTGATCCCATGGAAACTTGTGGGGTGAGGCATAAACCCCATTTTTAAAGGTGAAGTAAATTATGGCTCCAAAGGTTTAAAAATTGACCAAGATCACTCAACTCATAAGTGGCAGAGCTAGTTATTGGCCCAATATTGTCTGACTTTAAAACCCATGTGTGTCAGATGATAGTTTCCTCTGGATACCCATTTTCCCCTTTTTTCTTAGTAATGTAACCTCGGGCTTTAGTTCCGCACATGGCTGCCCAATGTAAAGAGGACATTTTCCAGCCGGTCGGTTACTAAGATCTGGTGTGTGGGATGTCAACAAGTGTCAATGTGCAACTACACTGTAGCCAACTTTACAAACGGTATCTCCTACGTCTGCCTTTCTTTATTCCTACTCGCTAAAATATGGGTATTATGGCACAGTTTAAATAGTGATCACATTCATGATGTAAACATCATACTGAATATGGTGGGGCACCCATGGTGGTCATGGCAATGACAGGGAACCACTCTATCATTCTTGGAGTACTTGCAGGTCTTTGTATGAAGAAAAATAAGCCTCTACCTTACTTAGACTCTTCCTATTTGGGATTTTCAATCACTTACATTTAAACTAATCCAAACTGATAGGCCAGACTCATTCTATTGCATCAAACCACTGATTTAAAGCATTGAATCCACCTGTAAATTCTTATTGCATTAATGAAGATGGAGACCATGGCTGTTGACATACAACATGCTAAGATTTTATGTCTTAATCTATTTCAGAATGCTTAACTGATTCAAATTCTGCCACACTAGGATGTGAAGAGCAGAACAATAGGTGTTTTAAGTCAGTTTTAAGGGAAATTATATAGGGTACTGAAGTTTTGTTAGTTGGAATTAAGCCAGAGAACAAGCAATAACAGCTGGGCAAAAGCCCAAAGCACTAGGAGAGCTCCCTCAAAGGGGAAGTTCTTCCTTTGAAATGTAACCTGAGAGGTGCTGTCAGACACGGACAATCCTTGATGATTATTATAGACAAACTTTATTTATCCATCTTCTTAGAATTTATTAAAATTTCTTGGGGAGGAGAAACATACATTACTGAAAATATAATTTAAGACTCAATATGGTAGAAAGAACATCTGTTTGGAACCACATAGATCTCGGTTTAAAAGTCAGCTTTCCTAATTAACACTGAAGCACTAGATATTTCCCTTAATCTAACTGCAAAAGAAAAAAAAATCTCTCAGATTTGCTATGTGAGTTAAGTGATATAAAATATTTATAAGTATCCAACATACGATTTGTATTAAAAATATTAGTGATCTAAATCTATGTTCCCTTATCGAATTCCCTAAATCCTTAGAAGATACAAAGGTAGCTATCATGATTTGGGTTGCCTTAAAATCAGGGCTTGAAATGAGTTGGGTGCAATTTATTTGAGAGGTGATTCCCAGAAGTGAAACTGAGGGTAGGAAAAGTAAGTCAAGAAATGGAAAAAAGCCAAATAAATGGGATACTGCGCTGACTATCCCTAGAATCAACACTGGGATTCAGCCCTTCTGGGGATCCACTGAGAAATCATATAGAATTTGCCTCTAAATGATCCCAGAAAAAATAGGGAGTCTGAGTAAGTATCCACTCAGTTTGATCCCTTGCTGGTTGTTTCTTGCCCTTGGAGGAAATAAATGCTCACCCTCCGGGCCATGACTACAGAAAAATTAAGTGGCTTTGATGACTCTGGAGAAAGTCCAAGGCAGATAAGCAGAGGGACACTGTGAGGTGCTCATGAAGTGGAATGCTGGTGATGTGCGTGGACTTTTTGCCTCATCTGCACTGAAGTCTGATGAGTCAAGAAGATTTGGCCAGGGTACCTCAAGAGTCTGCAGAGCAGTCAATGTGTGTGTGTGTGTGTGTGTGCGCGCGCCCAGTGGAAGTGTCCGTGCTGCTATCAACAACTGCAAAACCTAAATGTGACACTGCACAGAATAAAAAGGCAGGCTGACAAAAATGCCAGATTTTTCTGAGTTTCACTGCGCTTATACCATCTCAGTGTATCAACAGTGGGTTTTTTCATGTTGATTAGAAAACAGTTCTGTTGACTGGCAATCTTAAATGTCTAGCCTATGAGAAAGGAAGTAATGAAGGATTCCTAGCTACGGCAGCTTTTGAAATCATTGCTTTAGTGTTAACTATGTGCTAATAATTATTTTTAGAAAAACTGGGTGATCTCCTTGATCTTTTTGTGAAATAAGACTTTTCCAAAAATAAATGTCACTGTGAAACTGCTCTCTATATATTTAATAATGGAACAGAAATGAAAGCCAGTAGTTTTATTCTGCCAAAAAGTAGTAACAAATAACAGAAGACTTCAGTTCATATATCTTTAAAAATACTGTTTACTCAGGCAGAACATTCTATGAGCTATTTTGGTCACCTTTAGTAAATAACATGGTTTTAAGTATCTTTGACAATTCACTGGCACTAATAAAAGCATATCGTAACAGTGTTTAATCTCTTCTATGTATCTGCAGTTTTAGTAAATATTTTTGTTTTTTTGTGTCTTTTTTTAGTTGTTGTTTGAAGAGTTGTGATTATTTAATTCCACCTGCTTTAGAAAGGAATTAAAAAGAGAGAGAGAGAGAGAGAGAGGCATACCTAAAAGAAAACAATAAGTAAAACTACCTCCCCAAAGGACATCAATTAAAAGGAAGTGATGAAAGAATAAACATACTAGGGCCCCTAAGTTAAAGGAAAATCATCAATGCTTCCTCATAATTAAGACAATAAAGAAAACATTGAGTTATAGACCACTTAATAATTATATCTCCTTTTTCTACACATATTTTCTTGCCCAATTTATATTTAAATTGAATTACCATAAAGCTAGGTTTCTTAACAAACTGGAATGCATTTTTTAAATGGGAAAAGATCCTAAAAGAATTGCTGATTTACAATATTTATGGAAGCTATAAAACACGTGTAGTTTTGATGATTTAAATACATGTTTTAAGATACATCAAATAAACGGAATCCATTCAAAAGGTGACTGTAGGGGCGCCTGGGTGGCTCAGTCGGTTAAGTGACTGTTGATTTCTGCTCAGGTCTGCAATTTCATTTTAAGTCAACCAAGTGAAGATATAACACTAAACAAATTAGCCTGAATCCACAGAGAATGAACAATAGAAGAGGGTTCCTCTTCACTGAACTGATTAGTCTTTCTTTGGATCATGATATTACACTGAAAGGAATATGAACAAAATTAAAAGCTTCCAGAAATGAGTGACCAGAAGAGAACAGGACTAAAAGCTGACTCAAAAAAACCTCTTCTTTTTGTCTCATATTCCACTTCCAAACTACCAGGAAAAACAGTTGGCTCTATGTTTAAAACATCCAGAATCTGACCAGTTCTTACCTCCTCCAATATTACCATTCTGTTTCAAGCTACCGCCACCTTTCGCCTGAATTATTGTAAAAGTCTAAGAGGTCTCTTCTTTCACTTCTGTCCCCCTAAGTATTATCCTTCACTCAGAGAAATCCCTTTAAAACTTAAATATATCATGTTACTCTTCTGCATAAAAACCTCTAATAGTTACCCATTTTACTTCTAGTAAAAGCTATAATCTTTAAAATGCCCTGCAAGACTCCACATGATTTGGTACCTCTCTAATTTAATCTACTACAGTAGTCCCCCTTTACTAGGCTCCAGGAACACCCTCGCCCCAGGGCTTTTGCCTGGCTGTGTCCCTAGAGTGTAGCTAACTTTCTGTCCCCTTTAAAGCCTTTGCAAATCTCACTTTCTTAATGGGGCTGTTCTGAACAAGCTATTTAAAATTGCAGCCTTCCTCCCTTCTGTAACTCTTGATCCCCTATCCTCATTGTTTTTTAAACAGCTATACTTAAGTATACCTGACAAAGTCATCACAAGTATTTAAAATGTGAAGTTTGATAAACTTGACAAATTCACACACCTATGAAACTATTTTCACCATCAAGAAAATGAAGGTATCATCAAGAACAAAGTTTCCGGGGCGCTCGGGTGGCTCAGTCTTTTAAGTGTCTGCCTTCGGCTCAGGTCGTGATCCCAGGGTCCTGGGATCGAGCCCCGCATCGGGCTCCCTGCTCCGCGGGAAGCCTGCTTCTCCCTCTCCCACTCCCCCTGCTTGTGTTCCCTCTCTCGCTGTGTCTCTCTCTGTCAAATAAATAAATAAGATCTTAAACAAAACAAAACAAAACAAAGTTTCCCTGTGCCCCCTTATAATCTTCACTCCTGCCCCACCCCACCCTCCAAACCCATCCACAGGCAACCACTGATTGTTTTCTACCCCTATAGATTAGTTTGCATTTCCTAGAATTTTACATAAACAGTATCATATGGTATGCATACTTTTTGTTTGGCTTCTTTAGCCATATTTGTGTACATCAGTAGTTCATTCTTTTTTATTGATAAATAGTAGTCCATTGAATACTGTCACTATTGTAAATTTACTTATATTTTGACAAAAATTTATTGTCTCCAGTTTTGGGCTATTCCAAATAGAGCTACTTTGAACTTTTGTATAGAAGACTTTTTTTAATGAACATATGCTTTCATTTCCCTTGGGAAAATACCTAGAAGTGGGATGGTTGGATCATATGGTTGATCTATGTTTAACTGCTGAACAGTTTTTCCAAAACACTTGTATCATTTTGCATTCCCACCAGCAGTATACGGCAGTTCTAGTTTCTCTATATCCTTAAAAACACTTGGCATGACAAATCACTTTAATTTTAGCATCTTTTCATGTGCTTATTTGCCATCTGTGTATTTTCCTTGATGGCGTCTGTTGAAATCTTTGGCCAATATTTTTATTAGGGGGTTTGTTTCTCATTATTGAGTTTTAGGATCCATTATCTGTTTTATATTACTATTACTTCATCAGATAGGTGATTTCCAAATATATTCTCCTGGTCTTGGATTGTCTTTTAATTCTTTTATCTGTGTCTTTCAAACAGAAGTTTTAATTTTGATGAAGTCCAATTCTCATTTTCTTTGACTGGATTGGGCTTTGTTTGTCAGATCTAAGAAATCTTCACCTAACCCAAGTCACAAAGATTTTCCCATTTGTTTTCTTCTAGAAGTTTTATAAGCCTTACACTTAGATCCATGATCCATTTTGAGTTAATTTTTGTATATGGTGTGAGGTATGGATGAAAGTGTTTTTTTTTTTTTTTTTTGGATAGGAACATGCAATTGTTTCAACATAGTTTATTGAAAAAAGGGCTATATTTTCTCTTCTCACTTGCCTTTGCATCTCTGTTGAAAAACAATTGTCTATGTGTGAGTGTATTTCTAGACTCTATTTTGTATGATTGATCTATTCTTCTATCTTGATGACAACAGCACATTTTCTTGATTACTGCAGCTTTATAATAAGCCCTGAAATCAGGCAGTGTTATTAGACTATAACTTTTCCCCCTATTCTTTCTATTAGTTTTGGCTATTTTAGGTCCTTTGCTTTTCTATATGAATTTTTAAGTCAGCTTTTAAATTTCTCAAAAAAAGCCTGCTGGGATTTTGTTTAGGACTGTATTAACTTTATAGATCAATTCAGAAGAATTGACATCTTAACAATCTATTTTTTAGGCCTCTTTTCATTTCTCTCAAAAATGTTTTGTAATTTTTCAATGTACAGTTCTTTCAGATTGTTATATTTATCCCTAAGGCTTTTAGAATTTTTGACACTATTTTGAATATTATGTTTTATAAATTTGAATTTCTGATTGTTCTATCATCTATCTATCTATCTATCTATCTATCTATCTATCTATCATCTATCTATCTTCACAACTGTGCTAAACTCATTGGCTTTGTTCCATCAGATTTTCTACAAGAATTATCATATTGTCTGTCAATGAAGTCAATTTTACCTCTTCCTTTCTGATATGGCTGCTTTTTATTTCACTCCCTTGCATGACTGTACTAGCTAGAACCTCCAGTGAAATGTAGAAAAGAAGTAGTGGGTGTAGACATCCATGTCTTATTCCTTTTTTTTATATCATAATTTTTATTTTATTTTATTTTATTATGTTATGTTAATCACCATACATTACATCATTAGTTTTTGATGTAGTGTTCCATGATTCATTGTTTGCGTATAACACCCAGTGCTCCATGCAGTATGTGCCCTCCTTAATACCCATCATCGGGCTAACCCACCCTCCCACCCCCCTCTCCTCTAGAACCCTCAGTTTGTTTCTCAGAGTCCATAGTCTCTCATGGTTCGTCTCCCCCTCCGATTTCCCCCCTTCACTTTTCCCTTCCTGCTATCTTCTTCTTCTTCTTTTTTTTAACATATAATGTATTATTTGTTTCAGAGGTACAGGTCTGTGATTCAACAGTCTTACACAATTCACAACGCTCACCATAGCACCATGTCTTATTCCTGATTTTAGAGGCAAACAATCAGTCTTTCATATTTAGTATGATGTTAGCTGTAGGTTTTTCCTAAAATGTGTGGGTCCTATACTTTAACTTAAAAATTCTGTCTACCTTATTCCTCACTGTCTCTTTGCAGTTACTGGCTCATTACTATACTTGTTCTCAATTCCAATAGTCCTTTTACTTTAGCCTTCCAATTTCCTGTTTCTAATACACAAGGAGTCAAGAACTAACATCTATAAGATAAGTGCCATGTGACAAGTGTTGTGCTGGGTGCTCTTAAATCTCATTTGGTGGACATGACAACTTTGCCAAGTTATATTTTCATCATTTTATATGCCAGGAAGGCTCACAGAGGTGACATGACAAATGAAAAGTTACATTGTTGTACAAACAGGGTTCAGTCTATACTAGTAACATCAAGGACATAGAGATGATATATAGTGCAGAATATACAGCATATACTAGTTCCCCTTCTTGAGACATTCATGAGCTAAGAAATGAATCTGAAGCCTTTGCACTTTCCACTGTGCTTCACTGCCTTCAAAGTTTGCTTGGGAAACTAGAACACCACACTTTTTAGAATAACATAGAATAATATGAACAAAGAGGTGCTGAGTGAGGGCTTGAGTTTTGCTCCACTGAGGGAAATATATAAATTTCAGTATTTGGGTTTTTTAACCAGCTCCATTGCTTTGTGGTCCCTTTACTTTTATCCTAGTTCTCATTTGCGTTTCAAATTGGAAAGTCTATCTGATCACAATCTTGGAATAAATAGGTTGTGCTATGCTTGCTTTCTCACTCTGTTTCCAAAAGAATTATTTATGGAATTATAGAACAAGAAAAATAGATTCTTGGGATAAATATCAAAAGTAGAACAAGAAAAATACATTCTTGGGGTAAATATCAAAAGTGTAGAGATACTCAGTTTTGACATAGCTATTCTCCATGCTTACCTCTCATTTTGCATTGTTGTTTTTGCAATTTTAGAGAACAGACTAAAACTTGCTGCTTTCTAGCAATTTCCATCAAACACATCCAGAAACTGGACTCCTTTATCTCTCCTCTCTAGAAATTCTTTGCATTTGAGTAGTTGGCTGATGCAATGAGTTTTCTGTCTAAATGAAATTATAAAGCCTCAGAGGAAGTGGTTGTGCTTTTCAAGTAGGGATTAATACAAGATCATGCAGCTGCTACTCAGCAAGCAAGAGATGTGTGTGTTCTAATAACCAACCAGTATAATGCTCTGATGGGGTAATGCTGTTGGGCTGATGCCAAGTTGATTATGGATATTTGCATAGCAAATTCCAACCAACATTTAACTTATGCTTCATCTGCAGAAGCTACCACAAAGGCTTGATGGCCTGCAAATTTTCCATTATTCTTTCTATCTAATGCTGCTCCTTCTCTTGGTTCTTCCATCTTGGCAATGGAACATTTAGTATTTCCAATTTTTTGAATCTTTATTTTCAGGGCATCTCTACTTCTATTATAACAGAATAATGAAATTATTTTTAAGACCTCCAGTGACTAATACCCATCACATCCCAAATCATCCAGATTGAGGTTCCCAGAGAAACAAACTCACTCGTTTATTAAAAAATATTCTATGGCTTTCAATTACCTATTTCAATTAAAAACTTACATTGCTTAGTGTTCTTAAATATCCCTCCCAATTTTATGATCAAGCTTTCTATCTTAATTTCTGACTACCCACTTCTACTCTTCAGGTACTACTACTGCCACATCAGACTATAAAATAGCCACTGTTATTTTTTATATGCAGCCTAGAAAACTCTATACCCTCCTTTGCCACCTGGGTATTTCCACCATCCTTCAAGAATCAATTAGGATGTTATATCATTTGTGGAGCTCTTATTACTTAACTCCCTCCTCCGAACAACTACTCAAGATTGTTTACTTGGAAGAGCGAATAAAACTATGTTTTAGAACATGAAAAATTCAACTCAGTCCAAGTTTAGTTTACATAGTTTTTGGCAAATTATCTATCTCTCTGAGTCTTGCTCAGAGACTCACTCTGCCTTACTGTACAGAAGTAGAGTATGGTTGTAAGATGAAGATCCTTGTTACTCAAGGTGTCATCCGAGGAGCGGCAACATTGGCATCACCTGGAACCTTGTTAGAAATGCTGCATCTCTCCAACAAGAAGATCTAACAATTGTAAATATCTATGCCCCTAACATGGGAGTAGTCAATTATATAAGGCAGTTAATAACAAAAGCAAAGAAACACATCAACAACAATACAATACACTGAAATGGACAGATCATCTAAGCAAAAGATCAACAAGGAAATAAAGACTTTAAATGACACACTGGAACAAATGGACTTCACAGACATATTCAGAACATTCCATCCCAAAGCAACAGAATACACATTCTTCTCTAGTGCCCATGGAACAGTCTCCAGAATAGATCACCTCCTAGGTTACAAATCAGGTCTCAACCAGTACCAAAAGATTGGGATCATTCCCTGCCTATTTTCAGACCACAATGCTTTGAAACTAGAACTCAATCACAAGAGGAAAGTCGGAAAGAACTCAAATACGTGGAGGCTGAAGAGCAACCTACTAAAGAATGAATAGGTCAACCAGGAAATTAAAGAAGAATTAAAAAAATTCATGGAAACCAATGAAAATGAAAACACAACTGTTCAAAATCTTTAGGATACAGCAAAGGCAGTCCTAAGAGGAAAGTATATAGCAATACAAGCCTTTCTCAACAAACAAGAAAGGTCTCAAATACACAACTTAACCCTACACCTAAAGGAGCTGGAGAAAGAACAGCAAATAAAGCCTAAACCCAGCAGGAGAAGAGAAATAATAAAGATCAGAACAGAAATCAATGAAATAGAAACCAAAAGAACAGTAGCACAGATCAACATAACAAGGAGCTGGTTCTTTGAAAGAATTAACAAGATTGATAAACCTCTGGCCAGACTTATCAAAAAGAAAAGAGAAATGACCCAAATAAATAAAACCATGAATGAAAGAGGAGAGATCACAACCAACACCAAAGAAATACAAACAATTATAGAACATATTATGAGCAACTCTATGCCAGCAAATTAGATAACCTGGAAGAAATGGATGCATTCCTAGACATGTATCAACTACCAAAACTGAACCAGGAAGAAATAGAAAACCTGAACAGACCTATAACCATTAAGGAAATTGAAGCAGTCATCAAATATCTCGCAACAAACAAAAGCCCAGGGCCAGATGGCTTCCCAGGGGAATTCTACCAAACATTTCAAGAAGAATTAATACCTATTCTTCTGAAACTGTTCCAAAAAATAGAAATGGAAGGACAACTTCCAAACTCATTTTAGGAGGCCACCATTACCTTGATCCCAAAACCAGACAAAGACCCCATCAAAAAGGAGAATTACAGACCAATATCCCTGATGAACATGGATGCAAAAATTCTCACCAAAATACTAGCCAATGGGATCCAACAGTACATTAAAAGGATTATTCACCATGACCAAGTGGGATTTATCCCTGGGCTGCAAGGTTGGTTCAACATCCACAAAGCAATCAACGTGATACAATACATTAACAAAAGAAAGAACAAGAACCATATGATCCTCTCAATAGATGCAGAAAAAGCATTTGACAAAGTACAGCATCGTTTCTTGATCAAAACTCTTCAGAGTATAGGCATAGAGGGTACATACCTCAATATCATAAAAGCCATCTATGAAAAACCTACAGCGAATATCATTCTCAATGGGGAAAAACTGAGAGCTTTCCCCCTAAGGTCAGGAACACGGCATGGATGTCCACTATCACCACTGCTATTCAACATAGTATTAGAAGTCCTAGCCACAGCAATCAGACAACAAAAAGAAATCAAAGGCATCCAAATCGGCAAAGAAGAAGTCAAACTCTCACTCTTTGCAGATGATATGATACTTTATGTGTTAAACACAAAAGACTCCACCCCAAAACTGCTAGAACTCCTACAGGAATTCAGTAAAGTGGCAGGATATAAAATCAATGCACAGAAGTCAGTGGCATTCCTATACACCAACAACAAGACAGAAGAAAGAGAAATTAAGGAGTCAATCTCATTTACAATTGCACCCAAAACCGTAAGATACCTAGGCATAAATCTAACCAAAGAGGCAAAGGATCTGTACTCAGAAAACTATAAAATACTCATGAAAGAAATTGAGGAAGACACAAAGAAATGGAAAAACGTTCCATGCTCATGGATTGGAAGAACAAATATTGTGAAGATGTCAATGCTACCTAGAGCAATTTACACACTCAATGCAATCCCCATCAAAATACCATCAACTTTTTCAAAGAAATGGAATAAATAATCCTAAAATTTGTATGGAACCAGAAAAGACCTCGAATAGCCAGAGGAATGTTGAAAAAGAAAAGCAAAGCTGGCGGCATCACAATTCCGGACTTCCAGCTCTACTACAAAGCTGTCATCATCAAGACAGTATGGTACTGGCACAAAAACAGACACATAGATCAATGGAACAGAATAGAGAGCCCAGAAATGGACCCTCAACTCTATGGTCAACTAATCTTCGACAAAGCAGGAAAGAATGTCCAATGGAAAAAAGACAGTCTCTTCAACAAATGGTGCTGGGAAAATTGGACAGCCACATGCAGAAGAATGAAACTGGACCATTTCCTTACACCACACACAAAAATAGACTCCAAATGGCTGAAAGACCTAAATGTGAGACAGGAGTCCATCAAAATCCTAGAGGAGAACACAGGCAGCAACCTCTTCGACCTCAGCCGCAGCAACTTCTTCCTAGAAACATCGCCAAAGGCAAGGGAAGCAAGGGCAAAAATGAACTATTGGGACTTCATCAAGATTAAAAGCTTTTGTATAGCAAAAGAAACAGTCAACAAAACCAAAAGACAACCGACAGAATGGGAGAAGATATTTGCAAATGACATATCAGATAAAGGGCTAGTAATCAAAATCTATAAAGAACTTCTTAAACTCAACACCCAAAGAACACATGATCCAATCCAGAAATGGGCAGAAGACATGAACAGACATTTTTCCAAAGAAGACATATATATATATATATATATATATATATATATATATATATATATGATGGAATATTATGCAGCCATCAAAAGGAATGAAATCTTGCCATTTGCAATGACGTGGATAGAACTGGAGAGTGTTATGCTGAGCGAAATAAGTCAATCAGAGAAAGACATGTGTCATATGACCTCACTGATATGAGGAATTCTTAATCTCAGGAAACAAACTGAGGGTTGCTGGAGTGGTGGGGGGTGGGAGGGACGGGGTGGCTGGGTGATAGATATTGGGGAGGGTATGTGCTATGGTGAGCACTGTGAATTGTGCAAGACTGTTGAATCACAGATCTGTACCTCTGAAACAAATAATACATTATATGTTGAAAAAAAAAAAGAAGATAGCAGGAGGGGAAGAATGAAGGAGGGGAAATTGGAGGGGGAGATGAACCATGAGAGACGATGGACTCTGAAAAACAAACTGAGGGTTCTAGAGGAGAAGGGGGTGGGAGGATGGGTTAGCCTGGTGATGGGTATTAAAGAGGGCTCGTTCTGCATGGAGCCCTGGGTGTTATACGCAAACAATGAATCATGGAACACTGCATCAAAATTAATGATGTAATGTATGGAGATTAACACAACATAATTTAAAAAAAAAAGAAATGCTGCATCTCAGGCTCCACCTGAAATCTACTGAGTCAGAGTGTGCATTTTAATGAAATCTCCAGGGGATTTGTAGGCACATTTATTAGTTTCAGAGAAATACTGACATAACTGCATCTAGCATTGTCCTCTTCAACCAGAATATCCTTTCACTAAATACTAGTTTGTCCTCCCATTAAGCTGTTCATCTATAATACTCTGAATATGATAATCATTTATAACAATCATTTGTTTAATTGTGTTTCTCATCTATTAGATTGTCAGCTTCGTAGTGGTAGGGATCTTTGTATTCCAAAGACTTGGCTTTATGTTGATACATAGTAAATGCTTAATAAATATTTATTGACAAGGTAATTAACAAATGTGCAACATTTAGATATGTATAATGAAGGTAAAAATGGTGTCTAGACACTGAAATTCTAAATACCACACTAAAAATTCTAGTTGATTAAGGTAATGGTATCATACAATCTTTGGATAGTATACATGAGTTCACTTGTTGATCGTAACTTTAGAATTCACTCATCTATGAAGATGAATTAAATTTAATTCATTGGTGTGCTTATGAGTCTCATAATCTAATACACTGTTTTTGTAATTTCACTTTTAGAATTATATTGCCCTATATTGAACAAAAATAAGAGCTGGAAAGGATTACAGAGAGAAACAAAAAACAAGGGGCAAAACTCTTGTCATATATATTAGAAAGTTGCCATAACTTTGGAAGGTTTAAATGTAGATCAGCTAGGAACCCAGCCACTCAGACTAGCCTGATAGGGGCTGGAGCATATTCTCCTTGAAGGACAATGATATAGCATAATATGAGGTACCCAAAAGACACAGTGACCTCAAGATAATAATGCTAGAATAATTTCAGATAGACATCAGTACCAAAGACAATGCCTGGCATACTAAATTGAAGCTGCTGAACAAATATTTATTAAATGAATTAATATCATGGATTCATAAAAAATAGAGCAGAATTGTAGATATTCTAACAATGAGTAGAGCATTTTGGGAAATGGAAAATTGCATAGAAAATTATTTCAAATATGCTTTGGGATTATCTCAGATATGCTCACAGACAATTCTGTCAGTATCACATAATAGTCCATCTCTGCTACCATTTTGCTAGTTCTGTTGCCTATGTAGGGACACTGACCCTTTCAAGAGTGCAACTATTTTTTTCTCCTGTGCAATGCCACCCCATCACACACTGGAGTTATTTGGACTGGACCACATTACTTCCAACACTCTTTTGGCTGGAACTCACTTGCCTTTAGATCCCTGAACCTACTGGGTCACTGGGTACAACTGTGATTATCATGTATTCTGATTCAAAGGACATTGCCAGTGGCTCATTTGGAGTATCATCTTTTTTTCCCCTAGTCGTTATCACCGCCCTCATTACACACTACTCATAACTTTCCCTAAGCACCAAAGCCTTTTCTATAAGATTCAAGAAGGTCTATATCAATTAGGGTCCTGGCAGAAAAGAAATTACATATGTAATTTTCACAATTTGAAGAGAGTTAAATAAAGGGATGATTTACAAAGGTGGGGACAGGGACAAAGTCAAGAGGGTAAAGATGGGTATGGGGAGCAAATACATGATATTTAGCACAATGTCAAACTAGGGGAGACCGTTTATGATGAGGGGGATTTCTTCCCCATATTATAGCATTTTTTTTATCATAGTTTCTCAACCATGACAGAACCAAGATCTTCAAACATGCCAAATGTGCCCAGAAAGGCTAAGTCACAGTTGGTTCAGAACCATTTTCAGATGAAAGACCTGCAAAGTTGAATATATTCAGGTTTAATTTGTTAAAATTAACTACTGGTGATCCTATTTATTATTTCACCCAGTGAGTTTATGCACTGAAGGGAGCATGAGTAAGAGATATTTATATAATACATCTTTATTTGGTATATTTTCTCATGACTTTCATTGTTTGGTCTCTTTCCTGTGATACTAATGCTTAAAAAATCTATTTGATTTCATGCAGAATAGGCTTTAAGCCTAAACTAACTAATTCATCTGGTGATCAACCAAAACAGCAATCTGCTCCAATCCTGAAAGAAAAACTGGGTTTGTTGATCTTATTGAGTGATGATGTCTTCTGAAGATATTCGCAAAAGTAATTCTAGCTCCATTAAACTTTTACCTTACCCACGTGGCCTCTATGTAAGACTTCACTCCACTCTGGTGATATTGATGCCCTGGTGCTCCATGGAATGTTCAATGTAATGGCCACCTTCTCAATTTCAATCTATTGTCTTCTCTCATTAAAAAAAAAAATAATGAATGGCTTTTCCCCTCCAACAACCAAGGAACTCATATTGGGTCAATGGGTATAAGGTTTGGATTTTCACTGAGGCATATTTTCAGAAAATTTTTTAGTTCCCCATAGAAATGAATTTGTAGTTCTTTGAACTAGTACATATATATGGTTAAGCTATAGCAATGGATATAATCCAGGCTCACATTATATTTTCTAGCTATATAGCTATTTTGTGTCTTTAGGTATATTTATGGTATATACAATTATAGATTATTTGAACAGAAAAATAAATTGTTCTTCCGTTGACAGTCCCAAAAAAGAAATCAATCCCAACAGTGACTGACTTTTATAATAATGCAGAAGGGGAGAAACTTGCCCAAAGTCATACTCTAGTGCAGCATCCTAAAAAGCTACAAGTAGTAAAAATCAAATAAAATAACTTATGCAGAATTTTTGGATAAATTGTAAAGTTTTATGCAACTCTAAGTGTTCTTGTAACATTCAGTTTGTAAAAGAAGTGGAATGAACAGCTCCTGTCATGATTTAAAAAGTTGCCCCCCGTGCTTACATTCTGAAAGTCCTTATGATATTTCAACAATCACTGGGAAATAGCTATGGAAGTGTTATTGATGATACTTTCAGGGGTTACTTGATAGGCTCAGGAATGTGTTCCAGTGTAGGTAGCTATTGGAAAAGAAAGTATGTTAGATAGGACAAAAGAAGGGACAAGAGAGCCAGAGTGGAAAAGGGGCAAGAGGTAAATGTGCTAAACTTCGCTTGATCCACAATAAACCAATATTGCCTAGAGTTTGTCCCTAAGTAAAACTGTTTCTAAGAGAAAAATATATATATAGATGTGAACAATCCGCAAAATATCCTATTTGCCTTGATAAAAGGACTAGAAAGCAGAGATATATGAAATAAGATCAGTTCATCAGGACATAAAGATAAGCTTTTGTATTTATCTTCCAAGCAATGTGTGGATTATATTTTTCTGTGTGTGCCGAATCATATTTTTTTTCCAGCTTATCTCCCTGGTCTACAAATGGCTATCTTTTCCTCTTTACTAGGAATAATCTCTACTGGAAGTTTTCATTCTGAGGAGGGCACCATTTATTTGCTAAAATAAATAAAATGATTAAAAATTAATGATATTCTAAAAGATTTACTTCCTCTGTGTGGAGAGTTATTCTTCATTCAAAATATATTGATTGGTAAACCACTGTGTGAAAACTGTACCAGAATCTGGGATTTAAAAATCAACGATACTGCCGTGAGTGTCAATAATCTACCTGAAATGCTCTTTCCCCAGGTGTCTCCATGGCTCTTCACTCTCATCATGTCCTTAGGTAGTTACTCAAAGACAAATTTCTCAGTAAGGGCTCTCCTTGTTCCCTCATCTAAAATTTCAGCCATCCTCCTACACACCGAACCCCCTTTTTTGCTTTTATCTTCCCTCCCCAATTATTACCATCTACCCTACTTTACTTACTGGTCTTATTTATTATCTCTCACACTAGAATATAAGATCCATACAAGACATATTTGTCTTTTTCTTTTTTTAATTCTGTAGTCCAGGCACTAAGAATAATACCTAACACATAATTGTGTGGAATAAATAGTGCTAAACCATGGAAAAATGGTAGAACTACCATTACAGCCCTTATCCGGAACACCCTTTTTTTCCTGGCTATGAAAATGTGATTCACTCTTCAAGCAATCATCTAGGCAGTGTTTTTTTGTTTTGTTTGTTTTTGTTTTTTTCACAGTATCAATGTTTATTTGCAATCTCAGGGAAGGGATTCTGCATTTTAATCCTAGAGTTTAACTCAGCAACCAGAATAATGAAAAAAAGTGACAAATGTATGTGTGGAGAATAAATGAAATCCTTTTTTTTTTTTTTTTTGCTGAAAGACAGTGGGGAGCAAAGCAGATCTCACTAATATTTCCTATGGATTAAGCAGTATTCGCCTCTAATACTATTAGACAGGTTGGTACAGGGAACTGGCTTTGGAAAACTGAGCAAATGAAGTGTTACAATGTGAAAATTAGATAAAATATGACCTGCTTGGCTCCCTGTCATTGAATTTGTGTAGTCTCCACAGCTGTTACTACATCGTTCTACCTGCAATGTCAACTTTTCACTGGACTTGGGAAATAATCTTCAGGGGGAGCCAGAGAATGTCTAGAATGATGCTGGACCCTCTCAGCACTGAGTCCTTTTGTTCCTTAATCTCAGTGGTGTCTACAACCTTGTCAAGTATCCTGGATCATTTTTTATTCCTTTGGACTCATAAACACTCCTATCCCCACTTCTTAGTGCCAATCACCCCCTTTAAAAATTTTTTCAATTTAAATTCAATTTAGGTAACATATACTGTATTATTAGTTTATTATTAGAGGGCTTCTGTGGATCCAACGTGCAACGACTATTCCCATCTTCCATTGCCCCAGTCATTTTCTGCAATTACACTATTGGCAGCTCTATGTTTGGAAGTGAGTAAAAGGAAAGAGGAAGGGGAGGAAAGTTCGGCTTATTCACTGTCATTCACCACTCTGTGGTTTCTCATCACCATGCCCAGTTATCCTAGATACTGAACTAGTTGCATAGAGCTTAGAGTCATCTGCAAACATCTAGAGACTCAGACAACTATCATTATGAATCATGCCATGCTGAGAAACTAGGGAAAAGCATTCCTACACTTATTCGAATATGTTTAGAGGAATATCTAAGTTTCCTCCAACATTCGCAGCCTTGTGAACAGAGACCTACAGAATCTATTCACAACTTGGCCAGTGTCACAATGAATATAATGTAACACCAAAGGAACAAATCTATGAACCTAAACTGAGGTAACAGAAGAAAGAAAATTTCACAAAAATGAAGACCAAAACCAGTGAATTTTTACTGTTTTCTAGATAAGGAGGTATTTGTTATTATAATTAAAATATATTTATAATTTAGATGTGTAGGGTAACTGAACTGTTTATTATCTATAGTTTTATTTATATTGATATGTTAATAAATTACTCTCAAATAATTACTTCTTTGAAATCAATATTTATATTATCAAGAATTTAATCCATTTCATTTTGCTTCTACAAACTCATAAAGCTACTCTAACTTATGATAAAAATGATGGATAAGAGCCTTGTTAGGTATTACTGAAAAATCATCAAACACTCAGAAGACATATTTCTTCATTATATTATAATGGAAAAAACTGAATATTGCTTTTGTTTCTTTTTTTAATTTAAAAAATATTTTCTTCTATAGAAGGGTTATAATCTTATTTTTTGGGCAATACTCATTCTTAAAACTTGTAAATTTGGAGTCTAACTTATTCCTTAGTGGACTGACTTATCAGCAAGTATTCTAGGCCAGCAATATATAAGTATATATAATAAATATAATATATAAACCAATACATAAGCCATATTTATATATGAATTTATATGTGTGCAAATATATAAATAAAAGCCCACAAACAGCAGTTACGTATTTGTGGGCTTATATTTCAAACTATCAATCCATAGAGAAATAATAATAATAAAAATCATTATGATTCAAGGGAGCTAGATGTAAAATGAGAACACAGGGATGGTCTTGGAGGAGTTTTTGTCACTGTTTGCACTTTCCTTTTAATCCTAGAGGGGCTCCAGTTTACTTTTCTCCAGGGACTACCTCAGCAACTCCCAGCAACTCCTCTTCATAGTGTAAAGGGTTAAGAACTTTCTACAACCATTATAGGACAAAGAATTGATAAACCAGAGACTAAGTACGTTTTTTCCTGAACTTGCTAAAATTGCTTGTTTAGTTTTTGAAAAACCTGAATTTGCAGAATGTACTTGGCCTGGACTAAACTTGCTTGCCCTTAAGCCTTGTTTCTAGAAATCCAGAGTTACTAACTCGTCTCTCTGCCTAACCTACCCTGCCCATGTTCTTTTCCTGTTTCTCTTTTCTCCTGACCTCCTAACGTGCCTGTAACATTGAATAACTACCACAACAACAAAACCTCCACTAACTGACAGAAAGCATTCTTACTTTTGGACTGACCCTCCTTCGGCAAGCAAATAAAGCTTTCTCTTTCTCATCTGTTGTTATCTGAGAGTTTAATCTAGGGCGCATGAAAATAGCTCCTTTGCCAAAGTGAAGTTCTGTTCTGTGACGACTTCCTTTGCACATTTCACATTCTCCTGTCAGGTTTGGTTGTTTTTCTTTTACTTCACTGTCCTCTGTTTTTGTATGGCTTTATGGCATTGGCTGTTTCATTGTCATGGATCACTTTTGTAACCACATCAATAGCATGGGAGTCTTCACCAGGATATAATTTACAAAGCTACTATTCTGGTCTTTGGGGAAACTGGTATCTTTTAGTTCAGGCTTCACTTTCTTTCTCTACAGGTACCATTTCAGTGTTGCAATATTTGGTAGGGCAAATTATATCTGTTTTTTTTTTTTTAAAACAAATTCAGAGATTTGTGAAATAAATCCCTTCCTTCTCCTCTCCCCTTTTTCATGAACATCTCATGGGAATATTATTCCTATCTTTCTTCTTGAAACGATGACTATAGAAAATATTACTGACATCTATTAAAGGCCAAGCCCTCTATTTATGCTCCAGACCGAAACCCTTTTGACTTCTCAAGACCTTTACTCCTGAAACGATCCCCTCTATTTTCTGTCAACAATTTTTCCCTTTTTATAGGACCTCTCCTGTCTGCAGCTAAACAAGCTTTAACAATGTCTGTCTTAAATAACAATAAATGACAAAACTCATAAAAACGGCAATCTAACAAAATATCATCTAACCTTGGCCCTAATTCCCTTCCACTTACTATCACGTTTCTCTGCTGCCCTTCCTAAAAGAAACAGCTTGAAGGAATTATCTCTAGTCATTACCTCTATTTCTTCAATTCTTTCTTCAACCTGTTCCAATAAAGATTTGACCATGACCACTCCCCTGACACTGCTGTTGTCAAGGTCATCCATGACCTCCACAGCACCAAATCTAATGTTCATTTCCCTTTCATATCCTAAGTTCCAGCCATAGTAGACAAATGGCCATTCTTCCTTTTTGAATCAACTTTTCTCTGGACTTCCATTATATCTCCCTCCTCTAGCTTTCCTCTCACCTCAATGGCCATTCCCTATTACGATTTTTTGGCTTCCTTTTCTCTGCTATCCACATAAATGTAAGAATAGTACAAGGCTTTGTCCAAGTCCTTCTTCACTATTTCTCTTTTTTATCCATGCAATCTCCTCAGGAGATTTCATCCAGTCCCATGGATTTAAAGACTACCTATATTCCAATGATTTTCAATGTATATCCAATCTATTCCTTGCAACTCCAGACTCCTATATTCATCTTCCTGCTTGATCTTTCTTTTTGAGATGATAAGCATCTCACAGTTAACATGGTCATAATACAATTCTTGTTACAGTCCCACTCCAACCTGTTTTATCCCCTATTCTTTCTTGCTGCTGAGAACTCTACAAGCATATACTCACTTACTTCAGAAGAAAAAAAATCTTTGTCTCCTCCTTTCTTTCTCTAAACTTGATATCCAGTTCAGCAGTAGGTCTTGCTGACTCTATTTCCAAATAATACTCAATCTCATCCACTTCTGTCCAACTCCACTCTTATGCTCTGGACCTGGTCTATGCTTGCACCAAAGACTATCATAGACTTCTAACTGGTATCTTCATTTTCAATTTTCAAACTGGCTTTCACACAGCAACCAGATGGTACTTTGAAGAAGTAAATCCGTTAATTCCTAATTCCTTTCAAATGCAATTCAAATTCCTTATCTTGGTTTATAAAGCCTTTGCCTTTTCTTGTAATCAAATTTCATACCATTAGGCCCCTCACTCAATATACTTCAACAACACTGGTCTTCTTTGTATATCTGATCTTGTTTCTAGTACAATGCTTTTGTATTAGGTAGTCCCTCTGCCTGAAATACTCTTCTCCATTGTCCTTTGAATGGCTAAGTCCTTGCTATGATTTAAATATCAAGTCCTTAGAGGAAACAACTCAATCACAATTACATGACTGAATTTTCAGTATCTTTCAGTATAGCGCTTATGATCATATATTTTCTTATTATTTATTGCACAGATAGCCAATATTTCCATGACAAGCCTGACAACCTTGTATCTCCCATTGACTGTGGTATACCTACTGCCTAGAACAGTGTCTAACATATAGTAGGTAATTAATAAGTGTTTGTTGAATAAGTGATTGTACTGTGAATCTGGGCTTCTTTGTAATTCAGCTGAACAACATAAGCTAGATAAATAGACTGCTTGCAGCCACTATGTATCAAAACTACAGGATTGTTTTGTTTTAATAAGCTTGAAGTTCCTGGAAAAGAAAAATATCTGAATTTGGTTCTGAAGAATGACTAAGGTTCATTATGCAGTGTTCTAAATTAATCTTTTTTTCCACTAAAATATGCTGGTATTTGAAAGCATTGGAAAGAATTGGAAAAGTTACAATTAGTTAAAAAAAATTACTGTACTTCAAAATACCTGCTCTGCTGGTTAAAATCATTTAACTTTCACTTTTTAAATAAAGAATTACATCTTTAATAATAAAATCAAAACAGCAAAATGTATGACAATTTCTCAACTAATGTAAAACCTATCAATTTTTTTATTAGACTGATTAGCTGGTGATGGCATAATTTTCAGGTTCTTTCTTTGTCTCTTTCTTGAAAGGTTAATAAAAACAACGCATATGAGATACAAATCTAAAAAATAAAATCAAAGTACATGAAATTAAAACAAATGGCATCCATTTACAACTACTTTATTAGAATGTACATTGGAAGGTGTACGTTGTAGTGTTTGGAATATTAAATTTTACTGGTTTCTATGCTCTGGGGAACCAGAGCTTTAGCACAGCCTTAAAGTGCAAAAGCATTTAAACAAAACATAATGCCCAGAAGGGAATGGCAGTGCATTAGTCAGTTTAAAGAAACAAAAAAATATTTTCATTTAACATATTTTAATGTGTACTTTAGAAACTGTATGCATCTTTTTCTAAAGAAACACTAGTTTTATTAGAGTGAAATCAAATTGAATGTAATTCAATACACTAGTGTTAATTATTCACTTACTATGTACCAAGTATGTGCTTTTTTCAGTCAGATATATTATACATTAAAAGTATAACAATGAATGAAATCCAGTAATAGGCCCAGGAACAAAAGAACAGAATAAATTCCAAAATTTTCTATTTCTATGTAACATATTGTAAAGTTTTTCACAGGTGTCATGATTATGAACCTCATAATCATATTCTTCCTCATATAAACACTTTATAGCAAAACTACAATTGAAAGCTGTAAAAACTAGACGAATCTTTGAAAAATTTGAAAAACTCAAATTAGAGTGGAAACAACCCTTTCGGTCGGTTAACAAAATATGGTGAATCAGAAGAAGCAATACACATTAGACTGGACAATTTACTGCTTCAAACTCATCTTCCTTTGGCATTTTGAAAATGATTATGTATTCTGGCCTATTCAGTACTGTATTATGCAGAAAAGCAATGTTATTTTTGACAATGTTCTATCAAGTCAAGAGTTTCAGAGTGCACTAAAACATAAGAATATAGTTCCTTTGCAAATCCAGAAAGGAATACACATAGATTTTTGTATCTGGAGGATGAAACTCAGAGTAAATGAGTAAGAAATGAGTAAGAAATATCTTTATCCCTTTATCAAAACAGTTCTGAGCCATTTGATGAAGAGATTAAAAAATTTGAAGAAAGCAACACACATATGTAGAACTTTTGAATCTAGATACCTCATGATGGGAGAACCTACAGTAAGATGTGAACGTTAATATTCATAGTAAAAAAAATAGAGATATTAATGAGGTAATTAGCACTTTTCTTATAAATATTTAAAATGCATAACTAAGATAAAGAATGACCAGAAGTGATGACAAGCATAGAAGACAGTCAGAAAATAAAATGCTAAACAAGAAATATTTGGAAAATAAAACCTTATCCCAGTTAAATCAGTGACCAGGCACTTAACTGGTATTATGCTTAGAATTTTTTTAAACAAATAACTGTCTATTTATGAAAGTAATACTTCAATGTAGAGAATTTTGAAAATCTAAAAGCATAAATAAAATAAATATCACCCATATTCCTTCCACTTAAAAGACAACCATTTAGCAAATTTATTTTCTTCTAATCCTTTTTCAATGGACACACACAGCATTTAGGTTGGGGACAGGGGAAATTTTGGGTACTTTATATACTGTATTTAAATTATTTTTATTATTACATAGGTAATATTTTTACTGTATGAAATTTTAAAACTATAAATTGGCATATAGGGGAAATTAAGAGCAAACCATAAACCCACCATGAAGTGAAACCATTGGTGTTGTTAACAAGTTGGTTTATAGTCTTATATTCTTTTCCTGGTTACTTTCTAGCCTTATCTACACCCTCTCCCTACACTTAATTTTAATTCTCTGTACATGTATCTCACCATTGTTCCTGGCTCATTGTTCCTGGCTCTTGGCTCAGCAGGGTGCCTCTGAAATTTTATAATACAGCCTCCTCTCCCCACTCTCCATGTACACCACTTTCCTGGCTAATTTATTTATAATTTGGCTCCGAAATTACTCTCTCTGTGTCCCTGTCACCAACAATTCTTGATTTCATCTGCTCTCATTTCAAATAAGTGATTGGTGCTGGTGTTCCCATAAGATTCAGTATAAACCTCCATCAGTTCATTTATAAGAAATGGTACTTAAAAAAAAAAAGAAATGGTACTTATTCTACTTACGTATCTTTGTCTACCTCTAGACCATGGCTTTTTATACCTAGTACCTGTCACAATATGTGGCCTATATTAGATGCTCCAATACTGTTAGTTAAAATAATAGTAGTTATTATATAAAAAAGTTTTACCTCTCTCCAACTTTTTTTGATGTTTTAGAACTTCCATTTAATTTTTATCTGTGTATACCTGTTTTTATAAAAATATTCAGTTCCTTCCATTTGAGGATATGTGTGTGTGTATATACAATACATGTACATTTAGTATGTATATTAGTATGATTGGTATACATAGTAGTTTCCTAGGGCTGCTATAAAAATTACCACAAACTGGTAGCTAAAAACAACGGAATTCTCTCACAATTCTAGAGATTAGAAATCCAAAATCAAAGTGTTGGCAAAGCCATACTCCCACCAAAGGCTCAAGGGAAAAATCCTTGTCTCTTCCTAGCTTCTGATGGTTGCCAGTCATCTTTCACATTTCTTGGCTTAGAGCTACATCACTACTGTTTCCATCACCACACAGCCTTCTTTGCTCTGCGTCTCTGTGTCCAAATCTCCCTTTCCTTTCTCTTACTATAATACCCATCATCGGCTTTAGGATCTATCCTAATCTTGCATGGCATCATCTTAACCTAATTACGTCTGCAAAGATTGTATTTTCAAATAAGGTCACACTCACATATACCAGGGATTAGGACTTGAACTATCTTGGGGAGGGGGGAGACACCATTTAACTCACTACAGTACATGATATCACAAATGCTCTATACATTTATACTGGCATATTGTCACCTTGTAAATTTCAAGAAAATCAGCATCAGAGTCATTTAAAGTTAATAAAAGGAAAAACAGCATCTGCTAAAATGAGTTTGAGACTCATTCATCTGTATTCCTTTTTATTGGTTTGTAATTTTAACAAATGTTTCCATTACTAAAGTCCCTGGGCACGTCCTTGTAAACTAAATATCATAATACAAAAATTTAAGAAGCTAGTAATTTTCTTACAGATGACCGGAAGATGAACCTTATGCTTAGCAGAGTAACACTGGATATAATGAGGTTTTACTAGCTATCCCATTAATTGAACATACTTCCTAAACTTAATTCTTTGACCTGTTCTACAATATTATTGTTTCAGATATTATCACTATGGATTTAGTTGATTTCTTGTCCCAAGAGTTTAGAGTGCTTACACATGGTAAAGTAAGTGAAATGCATTTTTGGAAAGTAGTATGTGAATGGATAATTTACATCATTTAAAAGATATGTAAACTGAGACTTGACACTTGAGTGATTTTACAAATATGAGGCTGTCACAGTTACAGATTTTACAATTTAGAACCATGTGGAGAGGTGCAGGTAACATAATGAGTGAATGGTGTGAATAAAACAGAGTAAGTGCAATAACATTAAATTAGATATCAGAATAATAGAATCAAATATAAACAAGTGCTATGGGAACACAAAAAAGAAGTGGATCTTCTGAACAATATATTATCACTTGGGCTGAAGGCTTATATGGATTCATGGACAAATTGCTGCTCAGGAAAAAAATCATTCATTCAACATACATTCCTTGAGTACTATGTAGCAGGCTCTGTAATAGCTGCACCTATTTTCTATGATGAATTTTGTAACTCTAGGGCAGTGACTGTGCTTATTTTTCTTTCAGCATACCCATGGCAAGCACAGTAGTGGTGGAGAGAGAACTGGGTCTGTATTAGAGAGCCTGGACTCATGGATCATGACTAATGATCATAAATCCCCCCATTCATTGAGTGCTTTGTAGTCCACATTTAAACTGTTAGTGCAAACATTCAGACTGCCTATGAAAAATGGTCAGAGGACACATACCATTTAAAGAGAGGAAAGAATGATGTGGAAAAATGTTAATCTTCAAGTGAATAAATTCACAAAAATTTAAATAAACATTGAAAAAACCTTTTTTCTTTTAATATAAACCCCAACTAGTGATTAATGGTGACAGTTCAACAAGCACTCTAAAAAAATATTTTTATGGTTATCAATTTGAAAGTGACTTGGAAATATGTATCAATAATGTTTTCAATGATTTTTTAAAAAAGATTTATTGATTTACTTTTTAGAGAGAGAGCACATGGGGGGGGCTTGGGACAGAGGGAGAGGAAGAGAGAATCTTAAGCAGACTCCATGCTGAGCTCAGAGCCCAAAATGGGGCTTGATCTCAGGACTCTGAGATCATGACCTGAGCCAAAATCAAGAGTCGGACACTTAACTGACTGAACCATCCAGGCTCCCCTTTCAATACTTTCTTAACCAATTTATTTTATAAAATTGTCACAAAACCTGATTTATATAGCACAAAGGACAAAAATTATGGACTATAGATTCTTAACTATCTTTTGATTCACACATTTTCTTGAGAACCTTATGAAAAAGAGATATTGTCACCAGAAAAATGCACAATCACACTAAATTTTGCAGTAAATTTCAAGTATCAATTGTTCCCCTGAAGCACAAATCTGGATCAATTTTAATTCTCTCTCTTTTCTTTTTATCTATTTCTCTCTGTCTTTCAGTGAGGTAGATTGGGGGCAATGCAAAATTAAAAAATAAAATTCTGAGAAATCAAGTAAACAGTTTATTAAAAATTGCCTATAATGATCAAGAATGTTTATCCCAGGAGGTTGAAAGTTAGATTTGTTAATAAAACTCACCACATCAAAAGGACCAAGAACATAAATAAACAAAGCTCAAACCAATAAAATACCAGTGATAACTCCTAGAATTTTAGAGGGAAAAGAGACATTTTGAGGCAACTGATTCAAAGTAACACATAATTTGATATCAATGATTCAGGTAGGGGTGGTGAGAAAAATTTGTATATATACTGACAAAAGTATACAGATGGGCATATTCAGGTAACATGGATTTGAACTCATGATCCTGAGATCAACACCTAAGCTGAGATCGAGAGTCAGATGCTTAACTGACTCAGCCACCCAGGTGCCCCCAGGTATCTGAATTTAAATGAGCAAATTCAGATAATATATGGGGTAAGTACATGGCAGGCAGATAATTAATACACACTGATCTGATTTTTAAAAACCACCTACCTAAGAAACTAACGAATATAGACTAAGAACTTCTGACATTTAAATCAGAAATTTTTTTCCTTGAATGATATTGCTAAAATTAGTAACTTGATACAATGAAACAAAAAATAGAAATCTGTGAATGTTCACTGAACTTTTAATGATAGTTTAAATGCTGTGTAGTCAAAACTATGTTTTCTCTGTGTCTTATTTTACAGCCATCGTGTATTCAGAGTCATTTCCCATTTATATATCATGATTATTGATTCATTTTTCATTGGGTTTGTATGTTTTTCATATTTTTAATGTATTAATCTTGCCATATACTTTTGATTTTCAAAGTTCTTATTCTGATAATAAACTGGTATGTTTCACAGTCTGAATTTGGTGGGGTACAGACATGATAGTTTCATTATTTTCTCGTTTACTGCCTTCAAACATGCTCTCTTGGACCTCTCTTCTTTCCAGTCATTTTTAGGTATTAAAAAGAATATTTTCCTCTAAGCGAATTTAAAATTTCATTCTTGTACCAAAATCTGATTTTCTCCTGTACTATTCTTTCTCATTCTAGCTCAGATCTAACCTATGACTCAAGAGACCTACATTGAAGGAAGATAATTTGTTCTGTTCTTTCCCCCCTCTTTCTTCCACACACTGTTATTTTTATTTTTGGCTTTTACAGGCTCAAGTAAAGGGGATGGAGAACTGTATGAAAGAGACCAAAGGCATATTACCAGGTTGCACTTTGAAGTCTGTGTATTCTTTCATGAATTATCCTTAGTCATTTTGATGTAGCCTGAAGTTTCTTCCTTTATGGGGGCAGACCACTGACAAATGATCATGTTCCATTGTTGTTACATGTTCAGTTGGCTCATGGGAAATCCATAAAAATGTTCTTTCCATGTCAAACAGTGAAAGTTCAGGTTCTGTCTTTCTAACCTGATGTCTCTCTGATTGTGTCCCCTATCCCTCAATGCAAATAAAAACCCGGTGTAGATCCAAACTGTTCTGAATAAGCAGTTTTCCATTCAAGGCTGTTCATCCCTTCTCCCAGGGAAACTTATTTTGTACTCTAGTTGTTCTCTTGGCTTTCCTATCTCTTGGCCTAAGAGGACAGTAACAGTTTTCCTTAGGATGACGGTACATGACTCCCATAGGTTATCTATTTCAAAACACCTTCTTTAAATAGTTCTCTCTTTTCTTCATAAAACGATGATGGGTGATGGAGTCATGGTTTAAAGCCAATTGGACCATTTCTTAGTAAATCCTACAAAACACACCATTAACTTCTTGGTACCTGTCTCTAGAATACGGGAGAAATTAGAGTTTGTTAATCTCAGTTTTGGATCTCTACCTACAATTCTGAGACAATACAAAATGTTCCCTTTATACTATTTTTGCAGAAAATCATACTTTTTGTCATGTTAAATTACTCAAAACAACTTTTTAGAAACTCTCAATCTTTCTATACAATAAGATGGCCACCATTTTTGTCTGCAATCTAAACCACCTCTTGGACTACTGATACCTTATGTTACGAAAGGGAGAGTCTCAGGCCACGTGACACTATTCACCTCAAGGTCACACCTGATTGAATCAGAATGAATCAATCCATGATTTGGGCTGAGAAAATAGATTCTTTTTCTTAATACTTTAAATGAAGAGATAAGGGAAACTAAGTCAGTCTGATGTATGATGTATTGAGCACATAAATACAAAGGAAATATCCAATCAAAACACATGAAGGCTATAGAGCTTTAGTGTTTCTATAGACAAAAGTAGAAAGATTTCTTCACTGAGATGAATGCAAAAATAGGTTGTCAGGATAGGTGGAATTTTAAAAATGCAGAATGTGAAAAATGCATTCAGGCAGTGTTACTAAAATACTTCCTGGAGAAAAGAATAGTTATGCTAATTAGGAAAACTGGACATGTACAGATGTGAAGTTTGGACAGTTTTAATTTAGAACATTCTTTAAAATAAAGGTGGCTACTCCCTCTTTGATCTTTGTGTGATGAAGCACAATTCTGGAGTGCTCTTAAGATAGCCCTAGTTAATGAGGTTCACCGTTTATTAAGATTCTTTAATGCCAGTGAAAATATGGGAAACAATAACCCAAAACCCGATTTTTCAAAATTACTGCCCCTAATTATTTCTAATTCTATACTAATTTCTAATTCTAAGTGTTAGGCTGTTTATCTAATACTTTCCCTTTGGTTAAATAACCAGCCATTTGGAAAGAGAGTATTAGCATTAAGTTTATTGAAAAAAAACTGGCACAAGAGCCTTTGAAGAATCATATAATGGAAGACTATTATCTCTTCCTTTGGTGCTGAATAATGCAGAAATAGTACAAGTAAAACAATGAGCAAAAATTTCGTCTTGGTTTAATTCACTATAATTCAATCAACTTTAAATTAAATAACAAAGTTATCCAATCTTGTATAATGATATAAAATCTATACAAAAATGAAGTTGGGGATTGAAATAAATGAGTCATTATTGCCTTCTAAGATAGTCTGTTTTATTAGAAGTCAAACCTCAGAATTCATTTCAGCATACCTTTATAAGACTGTTTCATTAAATAAAGTATATTTTAAGTTGCTTTTTAAAAACATTATTAGGTCAGCTCTGATATTTAGAAATTGGTAGTCATTGGGACATCCTTACAAGAAAATTAATGGCTTTCCTCGGACTTATAAAGAAATTGAGTTTACAAGGAGAACTACCACCCTAAAATATGGAGATATAGGTAAATACAGAGAATCACTACTGAGATCTGCTTATCTGGAGCAGAAGCCACTGAGCCACAAACAGATAGGAACATATATTTAGTAATTTTGATGAACTGCTAGAGACCAAGAGTGGATAAGCTTAAGTGTGAGAAAGTCTGAAGGCTGCAGTCTTCTTCTTAGGGGATACCACACCCATGGTTCCACCCATCCCAGTGCAGGCCCCCTGCAAGTTCCAGATTCTCACAGTGAAGATCTCAGAAAGATCCCTCCATCTGGATCATCAGAATCAGACTCAATATAACAGAGATGTTGGACTTATCAGACATGGGATTTTAAAGAAAACTGGGATTAATACGTTAAGGGCTCTACTGAAAAAAATGCATAAAAAGATAGGCAGTATATACAGTAAATCTCTAAAAAGAAATGAAAAGAAATGCTAGAAGTAAAAGAAACATTGTAACGGAAATAAGAAAGAATCTGTGTGTTTAAAGATAGGACAATAGAGAATTCCAAAGGACAAAAAAGAAGAATGAAAAAAACAGAACTAATACCTAAGAACTGTGGGATAACATCAGAAAGGTTGAACAAGCATACAGTCGTTATACACAAATGATAAGAAAAAGAAAGCAGTGCAGAAGAAATATTAAAATGATAATTGCTGGGTGTCTGGGTGGCTCAGTTGGTTAAGTGACTGCCTTTGGCTCAGGTCATGATCCCAGGGTCCTGGGATCAAGTTCCACATCGGGCTCCCCCTGCTCAGTGGGGAGCCTGCTTCTCCCTCTGCCTGCTACTCTCCCTGCTTGTGCTCTCTCTCTGTCAAATAAATAAATAAAAAAGCTCTAAAAAAAATGATAACTGATTAATGGCCAACACTGAACTTTCCAAAATTATTAATGGCCAACACTGAACACTGAGTAATGTATACAATTTTTGAATCACTGTATTGTACACCTGAGACTAATATAACACTGTATGTTAACTATACTGGAAAAAAATAATGACCAACAAACCACAGATCCAGGATGCTTGGAGAACACCAAACAACAGCAATAACAAACAAAAACCCACATCTAGGCATATCATATTTGAACTATAGAAAACTAAAAACAAAGAAAAAATATTCAAAAACTTAAAAAGAAAAAAAAAACCTCATTGATTGGGAGAAAAAAGGTAAGAATTATAGTACCTTCTCAGAATCCATGCAGGCAAAAAGAGAATGAAGTAAAATATTTAAAGTGTTGAAAGAAGAAAAATACCTACCAACATAGAATTTTCTGTCTAGTGAAATTATCTTTCAAGAGTAGGGGAGAAATAAAGACTTTCTCAGAATAACAAAAAGTCAGGGGATTCAACACCAGCAGACTTGCCTTAAAAAATGTTAAAAGAAGTTCTTCAGGCAGAAGGAAAATGATATAGATCAGAAAATTGAATCTACATAAAGAAATTAAGAGACTAGAGAAGAAATAAATGAATGTAAAGTGAAATCTGTTATTTTTCTTATTCCTAGTTTATCCAAATATAACTCTTTGAATAAACAATAGTAGAAATGTATTGGGTGACTACAGCATTTAGATAAGTGAAATGAGTGACAGCGATATCACAAGGGATGGGAGGCAGGAAATGGAAATACTCTGTTATAAGGTGCCTGCACTACACATGGAGGGGTATAGTGTTATTTGGTGGTGGGCATAGAGTCATCCAAAAATGTTTATTATAAACTCTTGTCAGCATAGAACAACAATAACAAAATAACAAAAACAAGATCTAACTATATACTGTCTTTAAACCAACTTTAAATACAAAGACTCACATGGTTAAAAGTACAGAGACAAAGACATATCATGCCAACACTAATCAATAGAAAGCTGAAGTATCTAATTTCAGACAAAGCAGTCTTCAGAATAAGCAGAATTATCGGGGATGGATTAAAAAGCGCAATGCATAGGAGTAAAGGGTTCCTTTCTCCCAGAAGGCATAATGAATGATTCTAAACATGTATGCATCTAACATCAGTGTGTCAAAAGACATGAGGCAAAACTAATAAAACTGAAAGGAGGAAGAGACTGATTTTCTATTATATTTGAAGAATTCAGCACTCCTTTGTCAGTAATTGATACATCAAACGGGCAAAAATCAATGAGGATATTGACAACATGAGCAGCACAATCAATCAACTTTATCTAATTGACATTTATAAAATACTCTATTTAGAAACAGCAGAATACACATTTTTCTCAAGCTCCTGTAGAAAATTCCCCAGGGATAGAGTACATTTTTTGCTATTAAACATTCTTTAACACATAAAGTTACACACACACACACACACACACACACACACACAGTATATATAATACATTTATATATGTATATAGTATCTTCTCAGAGTGCGATGCACTCCATCTAAAAATAATAACAGAAAGATAGCTGGAAAATATCCAAACATCTTGGCATTATACATCACATTTCTAAATAATTCAAGGGTCAAAGAAAAAGTTTCAAGAGAAATTTAAAAATATTAAAAGAAAATAAAAATACAACTTATCAAAATTTGTGGGATGCAGCTAAAGTAGTGCTTAGAGGAAAATTTATAGCATAAATTAGAAAAGAAGAAAGATCTAATACCCATAACCTAAGCTTTGACATTATGAAATTTAAAAAAGAAGAGAAAATTAAACTAAGGTAGGCAGAAGAAATAACTAATAAAAATTAGGGCAAAAAAGAAGGCATCAGGTACAGATTTTTTTTCTGATAAATCATTTAAGGAAGAAATTATAATTAATTCTTCATAATCTTTTACAGAAAATAGAAACAGAAAGTTTAATTTAATTTAGTTAAGCCAGCAGTGTCCTAATATCAAGTCCAGATAAAAACATTAGAAAATTATGTACCAATATCTCTCATGAAAATAGAAGCAAAATATTAACAAAATGAATTCAGCAATATGTAGAAAGAATAATACATCATGATTAAGTGGGATTCCTTATAGAACTAGAAGGCTTTTTGAATAATCAAATCAATTAATATAATTCATCATAATAACAGACTGAAGAAGAAAAACAATATAATCATATCAATAGATTCAGGAAAAGGGATCAATAGATTCAGGGAAATTTCAATACCATCCATGATAATATAATAAAAAAAACAAATATAAGAGAACTTCCTTAATGTAATAAAAGAAATGTCAATATCTATAGCTAACATTTAACTTAATGATGACATGATGACCACTTACCCTCTCTGTGAGCGAGGTGAGGCTATCCTCCTTCACCACTTCTAAACAACCTCATGCCAGAAGAACTACCTAATTACAATAAGAAAAAGCAATAATTATACAAATTAGAAGGGAAGAAAAAAAAGTGTCTTTATTTGCAGATCATATGATTATCTATATAGAAAATCCTAAAAACTACAAAAAAAAAATAACCTTCTGAAACTAATAAACAAGTATAGCAAGACTGGGGGATACAATGTTAATATACAAGGATCAATTGCTTACCTACAAGCCAGAAATGAACATTTGGAAATTGAAATAAAAAATGTTTATAAAAGTACCAAAAAATAAAGTACTTTTATACAAATCCAAGTAAATATGTGTATGATCTATATGCTGAAAACACAAAACAAAAGGATAAGAAAAAATAAAAGAAGAACTAAATAAATGGAGAGCTAATCCATGTTCAGGGACTGGAAGATTCAATATTGTTCATATAATAATTCTACGCAATTTGATCTGTAGACTCAGCACAATCTCAACCAAAACTCCAGAAAACTATGTTGTAGAAACAGAGACTGATTCTAAAATCTATATGGAAATACAAAGGTGCTAGAATAGCAACACGGTATGGAAGAAGACCAAAGTTGGAGTACTCATAATAACTAATTTTAAGGCTTCCTACAGTAACTACAACATTGTGGTATCAGTAAAATAACAGGAACACAGATCAATGGAAGAGAATAGATAGAAACCAAATCACACAAAATAATGAACTGTTGACAAATGCACAAAGGCAATTCAATGGAGAAATGACAATCTTTAAACAATTAATGCTGAAACAATGTAGGTCTAAATGTATAGAAAAGGGACCTAGACACAGGCCCTACACCTTACACAAAAATTAGCTCAAAATGGACCATAGACTTAAATGTAAAATGCAAATGTATATAACTTCAAAAAAAAAAGTAGGAGGAACTCTAGGTAATTGGGTTTCGTGATGAGTTTTTAGTTATAAAACCAAAAACATGCTCCATGAAAGGAAAAAATTGACAAATTGGATGTTATTAAATTTGAAAACTTCTACTCTGCAAAAGTCACTGCTAAAAGAATAAAAAGACAAGCTATAGACTTTTGTCTTTTGCCATTTGTCATTAGGAAAATGAAAATTAAGAGATAATATACATCTATTAGAATGGTTAAAATCCAAAAACAAAACAAACAAATGAACAAACAAACTCCTGATGATATCAATTACTCTTAAGTATGCAGGGCAACAGGCACTCTTATTCATGCTGGTGGAATACAAAAGGGTACAGCTGTTTTTTTTTTTTTTTTTTTTAAGATTTATTTATTTGATAGAGAGAGAGAGAGGGAGAGAATCCTCAAGCAGACTCCCAGTTGAGCGGAGCTTGATCCCAGGACCGTGAGATCATGACCTGAGCTGAAATCAAGAGTTAGCCGCTTAACCCCCTGAGCCACCCAGGTGCCCTGGTACAGCTACTTTGGATGACAGTTTGACATCTCTTAAAAATCTAAGCATAATCTTACTATATAGCCCTGTTATAGTACTCCTAGGTATTTCCCCACTTGATATGAAAACCTGCATGCAAAAATTTACAACTTTATTCATAAGCAGTAAAAACTGGAAGCAACCAAGGTGCCATTTAATAAGTAAATGGATAAACAAGCTGTGTACATTCATACAATGGAATTCTATTAAGCTATAAAAAAGAATGAGTGGGGCGCCTGGGTGGCTCAGTTGGTTAAGTGTCTGACTCTTGGTTTCAGGTCAGGTCATGATCTCAGGGTCATGTTATCAAGCCCCCAGTCAGGCTCCACACTCAGCACAGAGTCTGCTTGAGATCTTCTCCCTCTGCCCCTCCCCTTGCTTGCGCTCTCTTAAAAAAAATATATATATATATATGAATGAGCTATTAAGCCACACAAAAACACTGCTAAATCTTAAATGCATATTGTTAAGTGAATGAAGTCAGTCTGAAAACGCTACACCTTGTATGATCCCATTAATAAAACATTCTGAAAAAGCAAAACTATAGAGATGGTAATTAAATCAGTGATTGCCAGGCATTTGGGAAGGAAGAAAGGTTGAATCATGAAGTACAGAGGATTTTTTTAGGGTGATAAAACTATTCTGTAAGATACACTAATGGTGGATACACGACACTATGCAGGTGTCAAAATCCATGGAACTTTAGAGTACAAAAGGCTAAACCTAATATCTACAAATTTAAAACATTTACAAGTTTAGGTTATCCCAAGAAGAAATGTGAACTGTGACAAAATGATCCAACTGTATTATAAATTTGTGAAATAATCTCACTGAAGGGGGTGGGAAAAATGTGCTCATCAAAGTAATTTTGGAAATGAATATAGACTAAGACTAAATGCAAAAGAAATTACACAGGAGACTTATAGTCTACTTGTTAAAATTATTTTCCATGGGTTAACAATTTTGTTTTTTTTTAAAACTATGGAATGCTTCACGAATTTGCATGTCATCCTTGCACAGGGGCCATGCTAATCTTCTCTGTATCATTCCAATTTTAGTATATGTGCTGCCAAAGCGAGCACTGGGTTAACAATTTTGAAACCTCTTTATGGGTATGTTGGAATTGACCAAATGAATAAATGGATAGCGGAGTGTGGAAGCCAGGTTTCTCACTGTTGGACTATGTGGTTACAAACGAGCAAGGGAAGAAGCTAGAATGATCTATGTGGTAATGGGTTAGAATTGAAGACATCACTATGAACTCATATTTAGCTTAATATAGATACACATGAATACATACAGAAATATTTATAGATGTGTGTAGACAGAGAATGTAGTGGAAGTTAAAATCAGAACTATACCACAAATAATTTGTTCCTATTGAATGGTGACAATGCCTAAGATTAGACTTCAGTAAACAAAGTCATGTATTATTTAGAAAACTGAAGATGAAAAATCTTTGACCATTTGAACAGATGGCTATCTGATAGATGTTGATGTCTGATAATTATAGTCGAGATTTTTATAGTCAGAGCGAGCATATGAGTTAAATAAGCTCCCTTGCAGAATGAAGTTTGAACAAGGTATATTCTAATTTGGGCATGGTTTATATTACATGAGCAGTAGTATAATAATTAATCAGTAGTAGCAAATTAATAAAAATAGTGAGATAATAGGATATTAAGCAATTATTTGAGAACTTATTTAATATCTGCATACTATTAGATTATGAGCTCCATATTAACCACCACATCTTTAGAACCTACCATATGGCCTAATAAATAGAAGGCACTCAATAATATTTATCAGATAACTGAATGAACATTATAGGTATTTGTCAGGAAAAACTGGACTGGTCTATGGTAACAAACAGGCCCCATATCTCACTGGCTAAAACAAAACCTTCACTTAATACTCATGATGAGTTCACTGCTGATTTGGCAACTCTCAAGGCCAGTTGTCATCCATGTAATATTTCAGCAATTGAGGTTGTTTAAGTATTGTAGATCCATCACCTCAAAAATGAGAACTTCTCCCTGATTAACACAGTGGGAGAAAGGAGAAGCTGAGAATTACCCAGTGGCTTTTCATTGCCTTAGCCTAGAGGGAACACAGGTTCTTTCGGGTCATGTTTAATTGGTCAGAACTAGTCACATGGTTCCCCTTGACTGCAAGGGGGACTGGAAAATATAGGAAAGGAAATCAAATGGTTGATTAGCATCACTGTCTCTTTCTCCATAATTATTCAAATGAAAGTTAGTTGAAAGAGGGGCACCTGGTTCGCTCAGTAGTTGAGCGTCTGCCTTTGGCTCAGGTCATGATCCCAGGGTCCTGGGATCAAGCTCCGCACCAGGCTCCCTGCTTGGTGGGAGGCCTGCTTCTCCCTCTCCCACTCCCCCTGCTTGTATTCCCTCTTTTGCTGTCTCTCTCTCTGTCAAATAAATAAATAAAATCTAAAAAAAAGTTAGTTGAATGAACAAATGAATGAATGAAGATAATGAAGCTAGAATAATTGAAGCATAAGTCTATCATTTATCATTTTACATTACCACAGAAATGCCTACTACCTTTTCCTCTTTTATTTAATTATTGTAGGTAATTGGTTGTTTCCTTTTAAGGTTGGTTTCTAGGTTATGCAATCTTACATTTTTCTAGGTTCTAAATTTCTCATTTCTTTTTACTTTACAAGTACGAGACATCTTTCAATAGATAACTGTCATTAAAGACCCAGTCTGCATGAATCATCCACTTTAATGATGTTCACTTTTATCCTTCCTCATTCAAAATCCACTATGAAATGTAATAACAAAAGAACCAAACAGCATATGGGTTTGTTTGATGATTACATTTATAAGAGAAATTCTAGTCTAAACTTCGTTCTTCAGGTTTCAGATCAGTTTAAAAGGAGCCTTTGAAACTTGGCTTCTTAAAGTCTTTGACTATAAAACAATTTGCATCTCTAGATAGAAAGTACCTGAAACATTTATTCCTTTAATAATTAAATTTTTGTAATGAAATCAAGCATGTTTCCTAAGGAGAAGTAAAAGAAGTATTAGAGAGAAGGGCAGAGAGAGCAGGTAAGATTTGTACATGTTGCAAAATGAAAGAAATGCTAATTGGGCTGCTCGAACCAAAGTGAAGTCAGACCCTTAGTTAAACTTCCTTTTTTGATATTATACCCAGCGTATCAGGAAAGGTAAATTCAATATTTACTTCCAAGTCTGGGGTCCCTGTGTCTTTGCAATTCTCTACGGATAGTAATGTTTATTTTCAATACTTCAAAAAATCTGATGGATATTACCACTTTCCCCTAAAATTATACAAGCTAACTGAATGAAATAGCTTGCTTTTGAATGTAATTAGTCAAGTGTAGTGATATGGTTGTCTTATGACGATACAACAAAGTGGTATGTTAAACCACTGACTGAATTCCAAATCCTAGTTCAATTACTTATAAGCTGGGTTATGTTGGGCTAATTAATTTTCCTGATCTTTATTCCTCATCTATAAAATCAGGATCCTAACAATCACACATCACAGTTTTGGGGATTAATGACATAACATATCAAATGTCCAACATATCTCTCTTTGTCAGCTTAGGCTGCTATAACAAAATACCATACACTAGGTGGCTTAAACAACAGACATTTGCTTCTCATAGTCAAGACCTTATCTAAATCCAATTACCTCTCAAGACCCTACTCCAAATGCCACTACATTGTGGGGTTAAGGACTTCAATATGTGACTCTAGTGGGGGACACAAACATTCAGTCCATAACAATAACCTAAGTGCTGATCTCTACACAAATTTTTAGTCGGAAAAATTAAAATTGTAGCTAATCACTATAAACTATAATATTAAAGAGTTCAAAAGTTTGTAAGTCCAACTACGATAGGACCCAGTAGTTATGAAAAGTGGTTTTCTAGTGCCATAGGAAGAGTAATAATTCAGTTGGACAGACCAAAAAAGTAATTTATGACTTTCTCCAAACTAACATTGTGGAACTGGAAAATTCAAAAAGGCAGGACATAAAATATTGTATAACCCTATGGTCTTCTAGAAAGAAAAGAAAAAAATAAGTGTGAAATTAGAGAAACTGGCATGAAGGCCAATGTCTTCTAGATTTTCCCTATATCTGCATGTAGTAAGCATACTTAATGTTTGTCATATTTGTTATATGATATTATTAAAATATATTTAATTTTCTAATAAAACATTTTGACTTGTTTGTTGAGCTTTTCAGATACACTTAGGCATATTGCGTGCAGGTATATGTTATGTTAATGCCCTTGAAACGAATTACCTATAGGGATCGTCTGGCACATAGTAGGTGCTGAATAGGCATTTGTTTCTCAAGGATTTCTTAATGATTTAATAATTTATGGTACAGGTGTTAATAAATATATTATATTTAATTAGATACCAAAAGTGATATGTGACATAATCCAGTTCATATTCACAGAAATTGACCCTAGAACCTCTTGTTTTAGTCTTCCCTTTCCTGGGCCCTGGTGAGGGTGTGGGATGTAGCACAGTGCTGGTGGAGGCAAGGGTTTTCCACTGCTTGGATCTATGAAAAAAGTCAGGGAAAGGAACCTTAGAGGTAGGTATATTAGATTCCTGGAGCTGCCATAACAAAATACCTCAAACTGGGTAGCTTAGAAAAAGGGGAATTCATTGTTTCACAGTTCTGGGGACCAGAAGTCCAAAATCAAGTTGTTTGCAGGACCACACTCTGAAAGGCACTAGGAAAGGATCTATTCCAAGGCTCACTTATAGCTTCTGGTAGTGACAGGAGTTCCTTAGTGTGTAGACTCTCTTCTCCCTATGTCTCTTCACATCATCTCTTTGTGTGTGTCTTTTACATGACTTTAAAAAACATAAGGATACAAGTCATATTAGTTTAGGGGTCCACGTTACCCCAGTATGACGTCTTCTTAACTTTAATTACATTGGTAATGACCCAATTTCCAAATAAAATCACATTCTGAGGTACTGGGGGTTAGGATTTCAACATATGAATTTTTTTCAATTGTTAAAAAATGTATACATATATATATTATTCAAATATAATTAACATCCAGTGTTATATTAGTTTGAGGTATAAATATAATGATTCAACATATAAATTTTTAAGGGACATAATTCAACCCATAACAGTGTTATAGTAAGTGGGTTAAAAATTACAGTCAACAATTTATAGCTGGAAGCATCTTTATCAAACATAGAACACAGTTCTCTTATTTTTCCTATAAGAAAACAATGGCAATGTGATGAAGAAACTTGCCTGAAGTCGTTTTGTTTATCTCAGAATTAGGCCAAAATTAAGATATCCCTAATATATGGTCTTTCCCATTACAGCACACTAGGATTGTTGGTGTGCATGTGTAAGTCCTATATAGATCTCATTAGGGAATCCTAAAAGGGTTATTGTTTGGCTGAAAGTAAGAAACTCAATACTACCAACCATGACAGGGCATGAAACAGAAGGAGCTGAAAGAAATAAAACTCATAAATTTCTTCCTGTACTATATCTCACATCCCTCATAATGTGGAGCATGATCAGGAAGAAACATTAATAATGGACAGAAGAATAATGCATGTGGTTAGATAGCCAAAGAAATTGTCCTTCACACTGTACCAACGTATAGTCTCACTTCTGTCTTCTACTCAGAGGCCAGGACCCTCAGGACTTAGCCTCTAACAGTAACCGAAACCTAGCTTTTGGATCCATTTATGCCCTTCAAGAACATCTGCTATGAATGCATAATACTTATTTTTCTACTTATCCCTAAGCTGCTTTATTTTTCTAATGAAAAGACCAAACTTTCCTTAATGTTAATATGACCATTACCATTGTATTTGTTAAGTTATAAAGAAATACCTTAAACCTCATTTTTTTTTTTTTGTTTAAGGCAGATGGCAGTGAAAAAGGATGCAACCTTTTAAAGAAGGTTTTTAGATAAGTAAATTGTCCGTTTGACATAGAAAACACCTTTTTCTTTATCCTCTTATTATTATTATTATCTTATTATTACTATTATTATTATATCTATCAGGATAGCCTTAGATAATCCAGCTTTCAGGCCAGGTATGACGCCTGATTAATAGAGACATGGAAATACTTCACTTGTGAAATGGACACATGTATCAGATTTATTCACATTTATCCTTTCTCACTTGTTCAATGTGTGTTATATTTCTACCTTTTTTTTAATGAACAGTACTGTAATGAACATTCTGTACATGCTACTTTTTGAACATTTGCCAAAATATATGTATGAGTGGAGGTTTTGGTCACAGGGTATTGAAATGCTCAGCTTTGCAAGAAAAAGCCAAATTATTTTCCAAAGACTGAATCAATTTATATTGTTACCAGTAACTCCACATGTTTTCTGACTCTTGATATGTTCAGATTTCCTAATTTCTGCCTATCAAAACTGGTATAAATGATGTCTCCCTGCTGTCTGGATTTGCATTTCTTTATTTACTAGTGAAATTGAACATCTCCTTATGTATTTGTTAACCTTTTGTGTGTCCTCTTAGGATACATGCCTTCTCCTGTCTTTTTTATAATTGTTTTTATAAAATTCAAAAATAGATAAAACTAAATTCACATTGGATATAAATAAATAATCAAGTTATGTAAGTAAATAATATATACACACTTCAGGATGTTGATTACCTCTGGGGAAATTTCATGGGGAAGACAGAGGAATTGAACACTGGAGGGGTACATTTGTAGATACACTTTAGAATTAGTTACTAGTCTAGTAATTGTGTTGGATTGTGGGTTCATGAGTGTTCACTATATTATTATACATATATAATAATATATATATAAAATTTATATTTTATATATATTTATTTATATATATTTATATATACATTTATATATATAAATGAATAATTTAAATAAATGAGTGCAATAAATAAAAAGGGTCATGAAAAACCAAAGATAATAATATGTCATGAAACAGGACTGTGATTAATCCAATTCTATATACCTAGGTTCAATGGGGAAAATTATTTAGCTACTAAGATGTGTATAACACTTATCTAAAACATGGGTTGAGGGAAATAATTTAAATGTGCAACAACAGAAAATTATTTAAATAAATGTTATGTATCAGTTAGATCCCAGAAGGAAACAGATGACTCTCAAATGGGTTATTTGAGGAGATTTTAATAAACCATTTAAAGAGATGTGGGTATGGGTAAAAGAAAATAACAAGAATAGTAAAGCCCCTTGTGATTAGCAATAGTGAGGAGGTTGGAATCTTATATTATTTAACATGAAAATCATAGCTTCTTTATTCCCTGGTTTCCAAAATCATTTCTGCAGGATTTGATGAGTCTATGGAGGCCCTGTCTATAAAGGTTCTTTGCAGTTTTTCATTGACCATTATTACTGAACATGGAGTAAGAAGAGATACTTTACAGAATTTCCTGGTTCCAGATATAGATCTCTCTTCCCCCACTGTGTGGCAGAAGCCCCATTTCCCCTTGGTTATCTCCTTCTCTGCTCATGGTCAGCAGCCTGAGGACTCTAGCAGGGCCGGGAAGCAGTGTCGATTTCCAATTTGTCGAAACAATGACTGTGTTCCCTGGTAAGTGTGTTTCACTGAGACCAAAGTCACATGGAGAGAAAATAAAATTTCCTTCAGTGAATTATATGGTAGATAATGAGAGCAATCATTCTTTTCACATTGTTCTTACTTAAGCATTAGAGACTGGCCAGGGTTGAGCATTAAGCTAGGCCTCCAGTTCTGTTTTGGTCCCAGGCTAGATCCTCAGTTATATCATCTCTGACACTATAGGAGATGAGTGAATTTTTTAAAGCTTCCATAGATGATTTCTGCTTTTCCACCTTGTTTTCAGTTGGGCATTGAAGGATTTCAGTTCCTTCCTTCCTTCCTCCCTCCCTCCCTCCCTCCCTCCCTTCCTTCCCCCATCCCTTTCTTTCTTTTCTCTCTTTAATTTATATAATATCTAGGCTACCAGACAACTCTACAAAGTTTATAATTCTATTATTACCATAGCAACTAAGTGCCACAGCCACTTGATCTCCCAATATCTTGCTTTGCACCTGCAATTTATCCTATGTTGCTAGCAGTTATGGCTGGTAATTACGATGCCATTTAATGCCAGAGATTACTAATATTCCTACCCTCCCACCCTGGCCCCGGATCTGAAGGTAGGTATTTTCAGAGGTTTGCCTTCTGTTTTCTGGGGTGACTCCTGGTACCACTTATTATATCAGTCAGGATACCAGTAAGAAACAAATAGCACAAACAGGATTTTTAGAGCAGATATTAATAAAGGAACAATTTAACTGGTGTAGGCAGGTTAAGGTAAATAAAAAAGGAATGAAAAACCACCCTCAGGTTAGCAAAAAAGTGGAGAAACCATTATCACTTCCAGGTTGAATGGATAAAGTGAGGAAGCAGTTACTTGAACCCAGAGAGAGTGACTGTAGCACAGGGAGAAGACAAAGTAACAGGATATCTGGCTTTTGGTTAAGGGCTCGGTCAGCACTGAGACCTGGTAGAGACGGAGCCAAGGATTGGATCTTACTCTTCCTCTGCCCTCGGATCTCCTGCTGCAGTCTCCCTTTGGCTGAACTCAACTGGAAGCCAAAGGCAAGAGCTCAACTGATACAGCCCATATGGGTCATAATTCCAGGGAACACAGAAGGATAGAGAATGAGTAAATATCCCTTGAAGGGGCAACTGAAAAATATCCATCACACAACTGAAAGAAGCAATAGTATTCAAGCACTAGGAATGATGCTGGATGAGAGAAATATATTCTTAGATATGGAACAATATATATGTCATATTCATAAGTTATAAAACATGCAACAAAATAGCATTTTATAATTAAAGTGAACATAGATGAATAGGTTAGAGACAAACTAGAGAACAAACAGTAATATTAGAAAGGAAGGAGCTGGAGAAAATATCTCCAAATGAGAAAAAAAGAGAAAGCAAAACTGTAAGACTATGTCTATATCGGATGCATTGAGTAGTGATTTTCACTCTGTTGAAATGAATTAGAGAAAAGTGCCTTAAAAAAATATGAACAGGAAAACAAATATCTTTCTAGCTGTCAAGTCCATCTCTTGAGATCCTACATTGTTCACTCACAGCATTACAGAGAGCGAGAGAGAGAGAGAGAAAGAGAGAGAGAGAAGACAAATACCATTACTTTCAGGAAAGGGAAAGAGGATTGTCAAGAATTCTAAAAAAAGCTGATTCACTCTTCAGAATAGAGATGGGGCATGTGGAGAAGGAACTCCACCATGGATTAACAATAGAGGTTCCCAAAGAATTGGGGAGAATTTGGGAAGTCTTCAAATTTTGTATGTCATCTTAACAGGCCTCTTGAACTACACGACCTGCTGAGGATTACGTGCTATATCCAGGTAACCAGGTTTGTAGTTTGTGTTAGTGTCTGTCTTTTCATAAAAATGTAAAGAAAAACTAAACTCCATGTAAGGAAAGAAAGCGTAAACAAAAGGCTTAGTGTTTATCTTTGAGAGCAGGATAAAAAGGCATACTTGAAGACTACATTTCACTACACATGCTGACTTAGAGATTTCAGAACAATAAAGGATCAAGAGGGTGGTGGCAGCTCCAGGAAGAAAGGCAAAGAGAGGGAGACAGAGACTGTGGTCTATGACAATGGTGCAAGGGGAGAATAATGGAAGATTCAGCACAAACATCTTTTTTTGTTCACCTTTCCTCTAACACATTTTTTCTTTTCAATGTTTTCTGGAGGTCACTTAAATCTTTCTCCAGGATCTGTTTTATTCCTTGAAGCCCTTTAGCGAAAATTTTTTTCTTTTCTGTTTTGAAGCTTGATAATTCTTAGATTAAGAAGCTGCTTTCATTCCACAATATGAATTTCATATTTTTAAACTAAGTTTGTAAAGTACATGCTCTTATTTATTTTCCTAGCACTGTTTTCATCTCCATTCTTTCACTGATTTTCAGAAGACAGAGTCATTTCATTATTTTTCTTCCTTTTGGCATTAAGCCTTAAGAACTGTTTTTGCATTAATCTAAAAGGGAAGCGTCACACTTCATTTACTAACTACACATTAAAAAGAGGTTTTCATTTTCTACTGCTGAATACAGACCAACACAAATCCTCCATTAGGAGTGAGAATCTTTTCCTTAATACCCAGGAACATCCATAAAGCTTCCTATAAATGTTCTAATATTAAAAACAGAGGAATTTCATTTTGAAAGTAAAAAAATTTTTTTCTTTCTTCCTGTTTATTTTCAAAATCAGGCAGATTTATCTCCTTGTTTATTATAATCACTATGCTCATCGAGTTTCAAACATAAGTGCCAAAAAAAATGTTTCTGTGTTTCATTTTCTTTCTCTCTCTCTCTTCTGCCTCTCTCTCTACACACACACACACACACACACACACACACACACACACACGCCTCATGGCTAAATGAGCACAGTGCAGAGACAAACTAAAAGGTAATATCTTTACAGGATATTAAGCAGGAAAGAAGGGCAAGACTCCCTTGTGCTCTCAGTAATACCCTATTTATAGTCTTTTTTCTTGGCTAAAAAGAAAAGTCAGACACACAGCATGAAGATTTCACTTTCTGATCTCTTGCCAATTTTTCCTTCCCACAATTCCTCTGGCAGTAAGAATAAGGACAATGTCCCCTCTTAGTCAAAAGTATTTGGTTCTTGTTTATGAAAAATTTGAGTCTTGCTCTTGTCATGTGTATTAGTGATCCATTGCTACATAATACTACTATCACCATAAACTCAGCAGCTTGAAACAACACATATTTATTACCTCACAATTTCTGTGGGTCGGGAGTTCAGGCACAGATTATTTGGGTCCTCTGAAAGGCTGCAGTCAAGATGTCAACTGAGGCTTTGGTCTCATCCGAGGGTTGACTGGCTCACTCAGGTTACTGGCATAATTCAACTCATTATAGTTGTAAAACTGAGTGCTTTCGTTTCTTGCTGGCTGTTGGATAAAGGCTGCCTTCAGCTCCTGGAGACGACCCACAGTTTCCTTCCATGTGGAGTTTACCAACATTGCCACTTGCTTCCTCAGAGCCAGTAAAGGAGAGAGAGAATCCAGCAAGTTGGAAGCTACAATCCTATGTAATGTAATTACATATTCACTTATACATAATCGCATACATCCCATCGCTTTCACATAATCTGTTTTCTGGAAGCAAGTCGCAGATCATGCTGACACTCAAGGAGAGGGGATCACACAAGGGCAGAGCAGCAGAAGGTGGGGATCATACATGCACATTTAGTAAAATACTAGAATATTTTAAGGAAGGCAGAATTACTGTATTTTGTGATTTTAAGTTAAAATAATATTGCTAGAAGTCCAAGTACTTATTTACTATGTACATGTTACCAAAATTAGCCCATTCTTTCTTGACTAAACTAGAGAACAGGGCTCCAGATTTGAAAATTAAAGATTTCTATTTTATAAACAAAATGCTTTTTTCCTTGCCCTTAGCATAATTTCTTGTCAGAGAATTTATTCTTCCAGATTTTTTTTTTCACAATTTCACGAAAAATTTTTGGTACTACAAATCTCAGTTCAATTGCATCTAATTAAGGCTGTGTGAATAGTTCAAGTCAATGGAATGTTGACAGAAGCAATATGTGCCACTTACAGGCCTTGGGGAAAAAAAATAATTTTCTACATATTCAATCTGCTTTCTTTTCTTTCCTTTTTTTTTTTTTTTAAGATTTTATTTATTTATTTGACAGAGAGAGAGTGAGAGAGCATAAGCAGGGGGAACAGCAGAGGGAGAGAGAGAAGCAGGCTCCCCACTGAGCAGGGATTTGAGATCATGACCTGAGCCGAAGGCAGACGCTTAGGGACTGAGCCACCCAGGTGCCCCTGCTTTCTTTTCTTCTATAAATGATAACATCAAAAGATTAACAGAATGTGGCTCCTGAATAACTGCATTGAGTAAAACACTCTTATCCACCCATGCCAAATATACATCATACTGCACTGTGGAATCAATAGACCTTCACCGTGTAGAGGTCACTAAGATTTGGGTATTGTTTTTTAAAATAGCTAGCCTACCCTCACTGACACATAAGTAAAAAATATTATTCTTAAAGATGTGAGGAAAAGAGAATCTAACAGTATTTCAAATGATAAGGAGTTTTAATTAATGTCATGGATAAATTATTTTGTTTTCTAGGTTGGGGAATTATTACAGACACTGCAATATTTTAAAATATTGATTCATCTATGTTTCTCCACCCACACACCCCCATTTGGCTAAAGACAACACAGAAAAAAACAAAAACTTTTTAAAAATGGTGAAGAAGAAAAATATTTTCACCACCTTCTAGGTTTCAGAAATAAGATGCAGAAATATTTTTTCATGTTTACAAAGGGTGACCAGAGATGAATAAATATACTCAGTCAAATGCACTATGTTGCTCAGACAAATGTTTCGAGGCCTTTTTCTATGGGGGTCCTAAATAGATAATAAAATTGAAAGTAGAATTTTTTTCTGTGTTTCTCATTTATATGCCCTATCAATGAGATCAGACTACCATTAATTATCTAGAAGATACTGTTCCCATTATGTCCACAGGAACTTACTCAAAAACATGACGGATTTCACTGTCAGTTCATTATTTTTCTGTGATAGACTACATTTCCTCTTAATTTTATCATTTTAGTTCTGGCTCTTTCACCTCCCCAAGCTTCTTTTCCCCTTTGAACAGAAAGAAGATTTAGAAGAAATCTTCCTTTTTTTAAAGGAACTAGCAAAGCTTACCTAGGATATACCCTCAGATATTCCTCATCCTAAGTAAATATAATATAGTGTAGACATGACTTCCATGAATTATATAAAGTATGAATTCATTATTTATTACTTAACTTTATTTTTTGCTATGGAATTTTCATCCCATAAAGTTTAAATCTGGGGCTAAAAAGACAACACTTCAAAACTATTTGAAGTGATGCCAACTTTCTTCTTCTTTTTTTTTTTTTTTAACTATCTACTTTGTTTATTTAAATCATTGGAGGCATGAGTATTCCAAATCCATTGGGCATTTTTGTTTTCTAATTAAAGTATAGTTGACATGTGATGGTAACTTTCTTAGAAAATAATGTATACTTGAGAACTGTTATCTTTCTTGTCCTTTCTACTGATGATGTAAAGGGCATTGTTACTCTCATCCTTATGCGGAAAGTGGAGGGCAAGTCCCCAGAGAATTAAGAGATCCCTTAACGGGACCACTTATTTCAAGGGTAACTGGCCTATCACTCACTTTAACCTCAGCATGATGGCCTCAATGTTATATGGAACCAGAGTGAAGTAGAATGGGAAATAGCCAGAAAAATTAAACACTTGATGTGTCCTGTGGAATTTTTCACCCATATGGACTTGCTTCCCACCTGGATAATTCTGAAAGCAGAAGCCTTGATAAAGCATCCTGCAATGGCACAGCAGTGGAAAGGGAATAGGATAACTTTGGTATAGCAAATATACATAAGTTTTACTTCTATAAAATAAATTAAAATGAAATAATAATAAATTTTATTATGTTATTATTATAATTATCAGCTAAGTTATAAGAACTGGGTGGAGAATGGAAGAACATGGATAATTTTTAGTGAGAACTTGGAGTTTATTATAGTAATTTGCATACTTTGTATACATTTGAACTTTCCAAAATAAAAACAGTTTTTAGAGAAGAGTCACTCATCAGCTGTATGAAAAACTGAGTTTAAGGAGTTAAGCACAGCTATAGGAACTCTGACTGGTGATAGAAGTTAGATACTAGATGATAGTGAGTTGACTTGTGGGAATAATGGTAGACGTAGTGAGAAATGAATGGATTTGTGGTGTATTTAGAAATTAGAGCCAACAGTGTTTGATGAAGTCTACGGAATGTGACAAAGAGAGCAGTTATAGCTCTACATCTAAATTTTCTCTCAATTTCTGCTACTTAAAACTGAACTGATTAGTCTAGCAATATTTTCTCTTGGACTGTGGTATTTCCCAAGGCTCATTGTTTGAGGAATTAGAATTTAAAAATAGACATGTAAGCCTAGTTTAACAACTGAAAATGTTTCATAAAATTGAAATTGCCCAATTTAAAAGTTCAGATGTGATCTTTCTAAATACAAACTGACTCTACTGTTCTTAGCATTATCACTATGACTCTCAAATCATTGCCAATCATCATCATTAAATATTACATACCAATTTGCTAACTGTTTATAATCATTCATAAACATTTCAGAGACTAATACATAGTTTTTATTTGGGTATTTCAGGATAATAGAACTTCAGTTTAGATAATTCTTATCAGCTCATTGAGAGAAGTCACATTGTGACCTTAACAACATTGAGCAGTTGAGTAAAGATGAGTGAGAAATCTGAGAATCTGCTGTGGGTATTGTTCCTGGGATGAGGAAGCATAAATTTAAAGTATGATCTCTAAAGGGGTGTATGAACTCCAGTTCCATCTCGAGAGCTTCAAGCCTACTGGTAGGGGTTCAGCAGAAGTAGAGATGTTAAGAAATTCTTGGATTAAATTAGAGTAGCAGCATAATGACTTTTTGCAATCAGAATACTGGAAATAAGATCACAATCAGAAACTGGGATTATTGTATATTGTATCAGGCTTTCTTTGGGGGAAAAAAAACCCTGGGCTATATCAACTTTATTTATTTATTTATTATTTATTTTTAGTTTCAGGAGTAGAATTTAGTGATTCATCACTTACATATAACATTACATAAACTTTAAAAGTAGGGCTCCAATTTACATCTTAGGTTCTTGATTTAATAGTGAGCAAACAAAGTTTGAGTACAAAGACAACTCTTCAATGAGGCTTTCATTGATTTCACAATCAAAATTAGCCCCATACCGCACTGTTTCTCTAATATCACTGTTATTTCATTTTATTCATAGTTTGTATTACAATTCACAATGATCTCATCTATTTTACTTCCTTATTACCTGTCTCTTTCCCTTAGAATATAAGCCTCACAAATGGAAAGACCTTGCCCACCTTGTTTATCCTTATATCACAATCACCTAGAATTAGTTCTGGTGCAACACAGGTAACCTATAAATAATTACTGAAGTAGTATTAATTCAAAGCTGAGTCTTAGTGGGCAGGAAATGGTTAGCAGTGAACTGTAATCATTCTCTCCCTTTACAAAGGTATAAATGGAAAACCAACCAAAATAAACAAACTAGGTGGCCAAATCTCCTTGAAAATATGCTATTGAAAGACCTATTGACAAACACACTAATGTTATTTGCTAGTGGGAGAGTGCATCTAAAAATGCTTCTAGCAAGATGTACTTGGTCTATCTAGGTTTGCCTATGCTATACAACCCTGGAATCTGGATTTATGGGACACAGCTTCCTAGAATATGTCACATACTTCTCCAACTATTACAGAATAAAAGGGAGATGTTTCAAGACCAAAATAGACTTCCTTCTATGTAAGTGACATGGCTGCATTACATTGCTTAGAAAACTAATATGTTACATCTGAGTCAGAGAACATCTTAATGGGGCAAGAAAGGACCAGGATTGCAGCAGCCCTGGCAATCCTGTATCCCTCTCTGCTTTGCCCATGCCTTGTGATTATTCTTGAAATAATTAGTAAAGCTTAGTAAAGGATAATATCACTGATTCTTATGAGTCTAATCTAAAAGTCAACCATTTGTCCTAACTCACCTAGAGAGTTGGTCAATACAGTAGAAATAAGGGGAAAGTTGATCTGGGGCTACTTATATATTTAGTACACACAAAGATTAGGGGATAGGTGGGACTCAGTTAACCTGCTGATAAAAGAGCCTTTATCTGAGAGAGTCTGAGGACTCTTCTAATGTCACTTAAAATTATTGCTGATATCCTCTTTTGTACAGTTTAATTTCAAAATATTAAATAAATTAGCTTCATAATTATATTATAAATTGGATATTGCTTAATTAGAGTTTATATTATCATTTGACAAGCAGAAAGCAAAGAGAGTGGATAATAAACTCATGAGTAAGTCTCTGAGGATCAATATCTTATATAGGCATAAATTTCATCTTTTTTAGGAACACAATTTATACTATTTGTGGCAAGAAACTTCACACATGAAGCACAAACCTATATACTCTCATAGCATAGATTTGTCTTCAAATAATTTTTCCTCAACCTTCATTGGTTATTAAACTGATATCACCTTTTATATTGTTGCAAATAATGATTAGGACTGTTATGTATACTTATATTTTACAATCTACTTTTATAAATATTACCTCACTGATTATTACTACAATTCTCTTAAGAGTAATATTGTCCCGATTTTATTGATTAAAACACTGAATTTGTGAGTCCAGATATCTTGATTCCAAATGCAAGACTATTCCTAGTTTATCAGTATTCCAGGTCAACCCTTCTTAACTTTGAGAGGAGTGCACCTGAATACCTTTGAAATCTGCATACTCTGGTTCAGAAATAATTCTAAATACATAAAATGTGTTATGCAATAATTTGTTCATATGTGTCCTATTTATAATAATAAAAAATGGAAGTAACCTAAATGCAGAAATGACATAGATATATGATATATTGCACTCATTAAAATGATGTCTACAAGAGTTGTAAAGCATAGGATAAATTGTACTCATGTAATGAAAGAACTAAGTAGAAAGCATATTTGTGGGTGTGTGTGTGCATAATTAAGTTAAAATAGGTGTAGAAAAAAGTATGGCAGAAAGTAGAATTAAACAGACTTGTCTCTTAGTTGTAATCTAAATTTTTATGCTCATACTTCCTGAATTTTCAAATTTTCTAAGTATAATTTCATAATTAGAAAAATATAGTTTATGAAAATCCATAGGAATTTTACATTGCATGCACACTATGAATTGTGGAAACTTCTACCTTTTCATCTTAATCAAGTAATGGGTTATCAACTAAATGAAGTACAGAGAAATGCAGACTCGTATCAATCCAATGATAACATCAGAGATGTTTTTGTCTAGTTCACCAGGACATATACTTGTATCATAATACTTAACTGTAAAAATAAGCTATTGAGTGGTGTTCCAAATAATGAGTAGAAATGTTATAAAGTGAATAAAAGTATGTTGCGTCTGGAATTTTAAAAATGTGGCTTATTAGCAATAAAACAACAGATCGATGAAGGATACAAGCATATGCCTGTAGGCAGCAAAGTTAAGCCAAATACATAAATCCTTATGAAGACTTAATAGAGAATAATAGAAAAGGACTGAGGGAAGAGAAACATAGAAGATGAGACTATCATGATATGTTTGAAATCAGTCTATTAAAATATAGCACATGGAAAATGGAAAAAGAAAGTCAAGTAAACAAAAAAAAAGACGGTTAAGGAGAGCAAGATGGCAGAGGAGTAGGAGACCTAAATTTTGTCTGGTCCCAGGAATTCAGCTACATAGGTATCAAACCATTCTGAACACCTACAAACTCAACAGGAGATCAAAGAAAAGAATAGCAACAACTCTGAACAGAAAAGTAACCACTTACTGGAAGGTAGGACGTGCGGAGTAGTGAATCTGAGGCGATATCTGGGAGGACAGATGGTGGGGGAGGGGGCCTCCGTCAGCCACTTACAAGTGGTAGAGCCCCGGAGAACAAAATCGGAACTTTTAGAAGTCGGCTCCGCTGAGGGATGTCGCTCCAGTGGCTAAGCAGGGGGTGGAACCCTCGTGGGACAGTGTGGTCTCAGGACCCTCGGGGTCACACAAAGACTGGGGGTGCCCGAGTGCAGCAGAGCTCCCAGGTATCGGAGCGTGGAAGCTGGTGCAGAGACGGAGCCGAGGCATGGGCTCTCAGCTCGGGGTTGCCATAAACCGTGATCCGCGGCACAGTCAGGCCACTGCTCCTCCAGCAGGGACCGAACAAGTGGCAGATCCAGGGAGACTCACCTTCTTCCCCCAGGAGGAGCGGCGCAGGAGTGCACCGCAGGGATCTGCTGGGTTTGGAGACTCCACACAGGGTCGGGTGCCAGAGATAGAAACGCTCGGTCACAGGCCGGGTGAGCACGGAGTGAGGCCGGGGACCGGGGAGACGGGAGTGACTGACGGCTTTTCTCTGGGGGCGCACTGAGGAGTGGAGCCCCGAGTTCTCGGCTCCTCCGAGGCAGAGATTGGGAGGCCGCCATTTTCACTCTCGTCCTCCAAAGCTGTACGGAAAGCTTGCAGGGAACAAAAGCTCCCGAGAGCAAACCCGAGCAGATTACTTAGCCTGGCCCCGGCAAGGGCGGGGCAATTCCGCCTCCGGCAAAGACATTTGGGAACCACGGCAACAGGCCCCTCCCCCAGAAGATCAGCGAGAACAGCCAGCCAAGACCAAGTTTACCGATCAGTGAGAACAGCAGAACTCCAGCGCTAGGGGAATACTGCACATAGAATTCATGGCTTTTTTCCCCTGCTTCTTTAGTCTTTCAAAGTTAATTTTTTAAATTTTCTTTTTCTATTATTTTTGAATTTTTCTTTTTCCCTTTTTCAGCCAACATCTTATCAATCCCTTCTTTAAAAATCTTTTTTATTTTTCAATTTTAGAGTCCTATTCTATCCCTTCATAGTAGTTAACCTTATTTTTGGAATATATATAAGTTGTTCTCTCTTTAGAATTTTGGGATACAGTTGTTTCAAAGAGACCAAAATATACGCTAAATCTCTAGTGTATGGCTTTGTTCTATCTAGTCTCCTGCCTGATCACATTCTCTCCCTTTTTTTTTAAATTTCTCTTCTTTCTTTTTTCAACCAACTTCTTATCGTATCAATTCCTTTTATAAAATCTTTTATAATTTTCATCTTTATAGTCATATTCCATCCCTTCATCATACTTACCCTTATTTTTGTACATATATGTTTTTCTTTCTTTAAAATTTTGAGAGGCAGTTTCTTCTAACAGACCAAAATATGCCCAAAATCTAGTGTGTGGCTCTGATTAATTCACCAGTCTGATCATATTTGATCATATTCTTTTTTTTTATCTTTTTCCTTTCTTTCCCTTTCTTTTCCCCTGGTTTCAGGTCTCTTCTGATTTGTTTAGTGTATATTTTTCTGGGGTCATTGTTACCCTGTTAGCATTTTGCTCTCTCATTCATCTTTCTCCTCTGGACAAAATGACAAGATGGAAAAAATCACCTCAAAAGAAAGAACAAGAGGCAGTACCAACTGCCAGGGACCTAATCAATATGGACATTAGTAAGATGTCAGAACTAGAGTTCAGAATGACGATTATAAAGATACTAGCTGGGCTTGAAAAAGCATGTAAGATACTAGAGAAACCCTTTCTGGAGAAATAAAAGAACTAAAATCTAACCAAGTTGAAATCAAAAAGGCTATTAATGAGGTGCAATCAAACATGGAGGCTCTAACTGCTAGGATAAATGAGGCAGAAGATAGAATCAGTGATAGAGAAGACCAAATGATGGAAAATAAAGAAGCTGAGAAAAAGAGAGATAAACAACTACTGGACCACGAGGGCAGAATTCGAGAGATGAACGATACCATAAGACGAAACAACATTAGAATAATTGGGATCCCAGAAGAAGAAGAAAGAGAGAGAGGGGCAGAAGGTATATTGGAGCAAATCAGAGCAGAGAACTTCCCTAATTTGGGGAAGGAAACAGGCATCAAAATACAGGAGGCACAGAGAACCCCTCTCAAAAATCAATAAAAATAGGTCAACACCCCGACATCTCATAGTAAAACTTACGAGTCTCAGAGACAAAGAGAAAATCCTGAAAGCAGCTCGGGAGAAGAGGTACATAACCTACAATGGTGGAAACATTAGATTGGCAACAGACCTATCCACAAAGACCTGGCAGGCCAGAAAGGACTGGCAGGATATATTCAGAGCACTAAATGAGAAAAATATGCAGCCAAGAATACTATATCCAGCTAGGCTGTCATTGAAAATAGAAGGAGAGATAAAAAGCTTCCAGGACAAACAAAAACTAAAGGAATTTGCAAACACGAAACCAGCCCTACAAGAAATATTGAAAGGGGTCCTCTAAGCAAAGAGAGAGCCTAAAAGCAACATAGACCAGAAAGGAACACAGACAATATACAGTAACAGTCACCTTACAGGCAATACAATGGCACTAAATTCATATCTTCCAATAGTTACCCTGAATGTAAATGGGCTAAATGACCCAATCAAAAGACACAGGCTATCAGATTGGATTAAAAAACAAGACCCATCGATATGCTGTCTGCAAGAGACTCGTTTTAGACCCAAAGACACCCACAGACTGAAAGTGAGGGGGTGGAAAACCATTTACCATGCTAATGGACACCAAAAGAAAGCTGGGGTGGCAATCCTTATATCAGACCAATTAGACTTTAAACCAAAGACTATAATAAGAGATGAGGAAGGACACTATATCCTACTTAAAGGGTCTATCCAACAAGAAGATCTAACAATTGTAAATATCTATGCCCCTAACATGGGAGCAGCCAATTATATAAGGCAATTAATAACAAAAGCAAAGAAACACATCGACAACAATACAATAATAGTGGGGGACTTTAACACCCCCCTCACTGAAATGGACAGATCATCTAAGCAAAAGATCAACAAGGAAATAAAGACTTTAAGTGACACACTGGACCAAATGGACTTCACAGATATATTCAGAACATTCCATCCCAAAGCAACGGAATACACATTCTTCTCTAGTGCCCATGGAACATTCTCCAGAATAGATCACATCCAGGTCATAAATCAGGTCTCAACCGGTACCAAAAGATTGGGATCATTCCCTGCCTATTTTCAGACCACAATGCTTTGAAACTAGAACTCAATCACAAGAGGAAAGTCAGAAAGAACTCAAATACATGGAGGTTAAAGAACATCCTACTAAAGAATGAATGGGTCAACCAGGAAATTAAAGAAGAATTAAAAAAATTCATGGAAACAAATGAAAAGGAAAACACAACTGTTCAAAATCTGGGATGCAGCAAAGGCAGTCCTAAGAGGAAAGTATATAGCAATACAAGCCTTTCTCAACAAACAAGAAAGGTCTCAAATACACAACCTAACGCTACACCTAAAGGAGCTGGAGAAAGAACAGCAAATAAAGCCTAAACCCAGCAGAAGAAGAGAAATAGTAAAGATCAGAGCAGAAATCAATGAAATAGAAACCAAAAGAACAGTAGAACAGATCAACGAAACTAGGAGCTGGTTCTTTGAAAGAATTAACAAGATTGATAAACCCCTGGCCAGACTTATCAAAAAGAAAAATGACCCAGATAAATAAAATCATGAATGAAAGAGGAGAGATCACAACCAACACCAAAGAAATACAAACAATTATAAGAACATATTATGAGTAACTCTATGTCAGCAAATTAGATAATCTGGAAGCAATGGATGCATTCCTAGAGATGTATCAACTACCAAAACTGAACCAGGAAGAAATAGAAAACCTGAACAGAACGATAACCACTAAGGAAATTGAAGCAGTCATCAAAAATCTCCCAACAAATAAGAGCCCAGGGCCAGATGGCTTCCCAGGGGAATTCTACCAAACATTTCAAGAAGAATTAATACCTATTCTTCTGAAACTGTTCCAAAAAATAGAAATGGAAGGAAAACTTCCAAACTCATTTTATGAGGCCAGCATTACCTTGATCCCCAAACCAGACAAATACTCCATCAAAAAGGAGAATTACAGACCAATAGCCCTGATGAACATGGATGCAAAAATTCTCACCAATATATTAGCTAATAGGATCCAACAGTACATTAAAAGGATTATTCACCACGACCAAGTGGGATTTATTCCTGGGCTGCAAGGTTGGTTCAACATCCACAAAGCAATCAACGTGATACAATACATTAATAAAAGAAAGAACAAGAATCATATGATCCTCTCAATAGATGCAGAAAAAGCATTTGACAAAGTACAGCATCCTTTCTTGATCAAAACTCTTCAGAGTATAGGCATAGAGGGTACATACCTCAATATCATAAAAGCCATCTATGGAAAACCCACAGCAAATATCATTCTCAATGGGGAAAAACTGAGAGCTTTTCCCCTAAGGTCAGGAACATGGCAGGGATGTCCACTATCACCACTGCTATTCAACATAGTACTAGAAGTCCTAGCCTCAGCAATCAGACAACAAAAAGAAGTAAAAAGCATCTGAGTTGGCAAAGAAGTCAAACTCTCACTCTTCGCATATGATATGATACTTTATGTGGAAAACCCCAAAGACTCCACCCCAAAACTGCTAGAACTCCTACAGGAATTCAGTCAAGTGGCAGGATATAAAATCAATGCACAGAAGTCAGTGGCATTCCTATACACTAACAACAAGACAGAAGAAAGAGAAATTAAGGAGTCGATCCCATTTACAATTGCACCCAAAACCATAAGATACCTAGGAATAAATCTAACCAAAGAGGCAAAGGATCTGTACTCAGAAAACTATAAAATACTCATGAAAGAAATTGAGGAAGACACAGAGAAATGGAAAAACATTCCATGCTCATGGATTGGAAGAACAAATATTGTGAAGATGTCAATGCTACCTAGAGCAATCTACACATTCAATGCAATCCCCATCAAAATACCATCCACTTTTTTCAAAGAAATGGAACAAATCATCCTAAAATTTGTATGGAACCAGAAAAGACCCTGAAGAGCCAGAGGAATGTTGAAAAAGAAAAGCAAAGCTGGTGGCATCACAATTCCGGACTTCCAGCTCTATTACAAAGCTGTCATCATCAAGACAGTATGGTACTGGCACAAAAACAGGCACACAGATCAATGGAACAGAATAGAGAGCCCAGAAATAGACCCTCAACTCTATGGTCAAGTAATCTTCGACAAAGCAGGAAAGAATGTCCGATGGAGAAAAGACAGTCTCTTCAACAAATGGTGTTGGGAAAATTGGACAGCCACATGCAGAAGAATGAAACTGGACCATTTCCTTACACCACACACAAAAATAGACTCCAAATGGTTAAAAGACCTAAATGTGAGACAGGAGTCCATCAAAATCCTAGAGGAGAACACAGGCAGCAACCTCTTCGACCTCAGCCACAGCAACTTCTTCCTAGAAACATCACCAAAGGCAAGGGAAGCAAGGGCAAAAATGAACTATTGGGACTTCATCAAGATTAAAAGCTTTTGCACAGCAAAGGAAACAGTCAACGAAACCAAAAGACAACCGACAGAATGGGAGAAGATATTTGCAAGTGACATCAGATAAGGGCTAGTATCCAAAATCTCTAAAGAACTTCTCAAACTCAACACCCAAAGAACAAAGAATCCAATCAAGAAATGGGCAGAAGACATGAACAGACATTTTTCCAAAGAAGACATCCAAATGGCCAACAGACACATGAAAAAGTGCTCAACATCGCTCGGCATCAGGGAATCCAAATCAAAACCTCAATGAGATACCACCTCACACCAGTCAGAATGGCTAAAATTAACAAGTCAGGAAACGACAGATGTTGGCGGGGATGCGGAGAAAGGGGAACCTTCCTACACTGTTGGTGGGAACGCAAGCTGGTGCAGCCACTCTGGAAAACAGGATGGAGGTTCCTCAAAAAGTTGAAAATAGAGCTACCATACGACCCAGCAATTGCACTACTGGGTATTTACCCCAAAGATACAAATGTAGGGATCCGAAGGGGTACGTGCACCCTGATGTTTATAGCAGCAATGTTCACAATAGCCAAACTGTGGAAAGAGCCAAGATGTCCATCGACAGATGAATGGATAAAGAAGAAGTGGTATATATATATACAATGGAATATTATGCAGCCATCAAAAGGAATGAAATCTTGCCATTTGCAATGATGTGGATGCAACTGGAGGGCATTATGTTGAGTGAAATAAGTCAATCAGGGAAAGACATGTATCATATGATCTCACTGATATGAGGAACTCTTAATCTCAGGAAACAAACTGAGGACTGCTGGAGTGGTGAGGGGTGGGAGGGATGGGGTGACTGGGTGATAGACATTGGGGAGGGCATGTGCTATGGTGAGTGCTGTGAATTGTGTAAGACTGTTGAATCACAGACCTGTACCTCTGAAACAAATAATACATTATATGTTAAAAAGAAGAAGAAGAAGAAGAAGATAGCAGGAAGAGAAAAATGAAGGGGGGAATTGGAGAGGGAGACGAACCATGAGAGACTATGGACTCTAAGAAACAAACTGAGGGTTCTAGAGGGGAGGGGGGTGGGGGGATAGGTTAGCCTGGTGATGGGTATTAAAGAGGGCATGAATTGAATGGATCAATGGGTGTTATATGCAAAGAATGAAACATGGAACACTACATCAAAAACTAATGATGTAATGTATGGTAATTAACATAACATAATAAAATTAAAGAAAATTAAAAATGGAATACTTGCAATTGTTCAAAAAATAAAAAAAGACAGTTAAAAACTAGACAAAGAAAAAAGAAAGTAGTTGATAGACAATTACACGATCTTAAAAATAAGAGGGTTCAAATCCTTACGGAAGTTACTTCTCTAAGTGACTGCCCCATTTTCTTCATGAACAACTCCAGTGCAAGAATATCTCATCACTCAGTTATGAAATGATCCTAGCTATTGCAAGAATTTTTCATTTTAGTTTTGATGATGTCAAACACCTTGTAAACTTCACACGTAAGTTCTTGACTCCCACTGTAATAACACATAGGATATGTCTAACCCTGTAGTTCTCTTGATATTTAAGGAAAGCCAAAGTCTCTCTCTCTTAGTTCTTTGTCTTAAAAATTTCCAGTTCATTTACGTAGATCTCATCCATGCTTTTAAAGTTCCCACTACTCTGTCCTTTTCCATCTGAATGTTCTCAGGGTTATCAAACATATCAAAGTCTTTCTGAAAATGCGATGGTCTCTTGCTTGGGCAAAACGTCTCACATGAATTTAGCAACTTGAGATTGAAAGGGACTATAACTTCCTTCAATCTTGACACTATATTTTTCTTACAGTGTAGTCTCAGAATCTGTTAGCATTTTGGAAAATCATACAACATGGCTTACTTGTAATATACTCCACTGCCCTGTAGAATCTCTGGCTTTTGCGATCTTGATGCAGCTAATTTGTATCTTTCCATATTTTATTTTTGTAGTAATTATAAACCTCTTCTTTATTAATTTCATCTTCTGTGTCATTGCATGACACATTTTATGCTCTGCATGTGAGAATCCCCGTGGCTCCTCATTCTATTTCTCAATGAAATTGTCTCCTGTACATTTCAGCTCTCATATCAGCTCCTCATTTGGTAGGTAATTGTTCTCTATTTTCAAAGAAGTGACAGATACAACTTTTGGTAGAAAGGAATAAACATAGTAGTCTATAAAAGTCACTAACTTTAACTTGCTCCACTGATTATCAAGTGGCTTTTGATTTGTGTGTATGATTCTGGTCACACTTGAGTAACTAGTTAAGTTTTTCATCTTGTCTATAAGAATATTCTGAGAGATTTTTTCAAATGACTTCCTAGATTTCAGATATTCTCCACCCACCATATTTCCTGGTGTACTATTCTAGTATTTCTCTCAAAAAAGGAAATGAGACTAGTCTATTATGTCTTGTGTAGGTGAATTTATGACAATTTGTCTTTCTAAAGCCTTCATTACATTTGGAGATATTTTTTATACATATATGAGACTCAAACATTAACCTCACTTCCCTCTGCTTTTTTAAAAAATCACGAGTACTTTTGACAGCCAATATTTTGGCATTTCTCATAGTCTTCAAAAGTATTATTAGCAATAACAACTATTATTTGTAAAATTTATAGTGTTTACCCCCTTATCCATGGGGCATACATTCCAAGACCCCCACTGGATGCCTGAAACTGTGAACTGAGCCGGATCCCATGAATACTGTTTTTCCTTATCTATACATACCTATGATAAAGTTTAATTTATAAATTAGGCATGGTAAGAGATTAACAACAATAAGTAATAATAGAACATTCATAAGAGCATACTGTAATAAAAGTTAGGTAAATGTGGTCTCTCTCTCAAAATATCTTATTGTACTGCACTCATCCTTGGGTTGATGTGAGATGATAAAATGCCTATGTGATGAGACCAAGTGAGGTGAGTGATGTAGGCAATGTGACACAACATGACGCTAGTCAGAAGGAGGAGCATCTGCATTTACACCTGGGTTCACTCCAGGAGGGCAAAACCACAGATAAGGGCGAACTACAATACTTATTTAATTCTCAAAATCATCCTTTGCAATAAATATTGTTTTTCTTCTCCTCCATATTTTATTTTACAATTGAGGAAGATAAATTCAGAAAGTGAGCTTGGTAAAAGACACCCACCAGGTCATTAGGAGAAATAAAAACTTTCACCCGGTCCTCCAATCTCAGATCCTGGGCATTTTTCACCTCAAGATAGCTGACTCTCAATGGTCATTGAATAACCTTATCCACAAGTTTCTAAAGCATCTATAAAGGTACACGTTGTCTTTCTGCACATATTGGATTTTAGGTTTTCAGGTTTTTCATCTGGAGAGCATATCTCTGAAAAAGAAGAGAGGGGAAAAATATGGATATTAGGTGTTCTATTCTTATTAATTTTTCTTCTTGTCATCACTAACCAACCAGAAGCCTATGCCTTTGTGGTCTGTGCTCCAAACATAATTGTAAAAAAAAAATTGTTACTTACAGTACTTTCTACAATCCTTTCCCCAGTGCATCTTAAACTATTTAGTATATTTTGTAAAGATTTTTGTCACTATCTGCGTGGGTCATTATTTATGTATATGGTATATGTTACATTCTTTGAACCAGTAATTCTTCTTTTAAGACTATATCTTAAGTATATTTTTTCACATTCATGTAAAATAAACATATTATGATGATACTGTTTTACTGATCATCACAATGTCCACCAATGTTCACCAAGTGGAAAAATACCATGTAACCTTTAAAAAGAATAAGATTGATCTGTACGTGCAAATAGGAGAAAATCTCTAAGATACATTAAAAAACGAGAAAAGTAGGATAATACTATAATGGTAGCTAATCTTTATTGAATTTTTTTTTATTATGTCACACTGTTCTAAGTGTTTCATATGATTTTTTACATTTTTATCTTAACAGCCCTATGCAGTAAATACTATTTTATCATCCACACTTTTATAAATATGGAAAATAAAGCAGAGAGAAATTACATAACTTTCCTATGGTAACATAGCTGGCAAATGGCTGAGTTTGGATTTCTATTCAAATCAGTTGTGTTGTCCTGAGTCAGTACTTATAATCATACATAACATTGCCTCCTAATAGCTACTGAATGGTGCATTTAGTGAGCTTTTATCTGTGGCAACATAAAGTAACAAATATTATTTGCATATATATATCTACACACACATATATATCTAGAGATATATATACCTATATACATCTATCTAGGTGTATATATCTAGATAAATGGATAGATATCCCTGCACATCTTCCATAAGAAAGCACAAGAAACTCTTGTTAATGGTTATCTCTAGAGGTGAGTCTGGCAGTCTAGAAATGCACAAAGATTTTTTTTTCTTGTTTGAAAAAAAGTGAGAGATTAGTTTTTGAGCTATTTGAATGTTTTACTATGTTCATTTAAGTCATATTGATAATGACAACAAAAGAGGATTTGTTTGTGAAACATTGCTTTAAAAATTTTCAGGGGCGCCTGGGTGTCTCAGTCATTAAGTGTCTGCCTTCGGCTCAGGTCATGATCTCAGGGTCCCGGGATCAAGCCCCGCATTGGGCTCCCTGCTCTGCGGGAAGCCTGCTTCTCCCTCTCCCACTCCCCCTGCTTGTGTTCCTCTCTTGCTGTGTCTCTCTCCCTGTCAAATAAATAAATAAAATCTTAAAAAAAATTTTTTTTCAACATATTTTATCTAGTAATTACCTAAAAATTCAGAGTAATTTCTGGTGGAACAGTAAGATATATGTAGCTTTCTTATGAAATCTTTATGTTTGTTTAGAATATTTAGTATTTTCTTCCAATCTCAGATACATGTATATCTCTAGCTTTTCTTACTGGTTTAACCTAAAGCATAAAATATTCATTTTCTCCAAAGGCGTCATTTACTTACATTTTATAATAATTTTTTTTGCTCAAAATTGAATCCTAAGTAGAATTTTTCTTATTTATTTAGCTACTTTTTTTCAGAAGATTAAACTGTAAGCAGGGTAAGTAATTATAAAATAGTTTTCTTAAGCAGAATAAAATATCCACATATTTGGAATTTTCATAAAATTCTCACACTATTATCAGCTTTATAACTGATATTAAAAATACATTTTTCCATTTTGCCAGATCTCAAGAACAATTTTTCAGTGATACTACTTTTGCTGCAGTTTTACCTTAATCACATCCTCTTGTGGTCCTCATCATGATCTAGGGTCCTGACTTCCACACAAGTTTACCTTCTTGATATTCAGTGGCACTTTGCCTCATGCCTAAGTACTCCCTTCTCTTTGAATAAGGCATTACCTTTCTCTTCTGCTTTCCAACCATATGTCTCATTTCACCAAGTCATAGTGATACTCAAATTCATAAGATATATGTATATATACACATATATATGGGTATACATATGTGTGTGTATATATATACACAAATTAAAAATATGGATATAATTTCTATTGTTTGCAAAGATTCAGTGAAATAGGTATGCTTATACACTGTTAATTGTAAGTTGGTGAAAAATTGGTAGTTATTTTTGTGAGGTAACCTGTCCCTTACTAGTGAATTAATCATATCATTCCTATGTTGCTTGAGAAAAATCCTGCTCCCAGGTTTAAGCCCATCATTCTGATTCCTTAAGGAATGGTCCATAAATCTGAATCATGTTTTCCACACAAACCAATTTATATTTTTCCTTTTCCAAGTTTGTTGAATTGTAAGAAATATTTTTTTAAAATTTTTTGTTGTTATGTTAATCACCATACATTACATCATTAATTTTTGATGTAGTGTTCCATGATTCATTGTTTGTGCATAACACCTAGTGCTCCATGCAGAACGTGCCCTCTTTAATACCCATCACCAGACTAACCAATCCTCCCACCCCCCTCCCCTCTAGAACCCTCAGTTTGTTTTTCAGAGTCCATCGTCTCTCATGGTTCATCTCCCCCTCCGATTCCCCCCTTTTATTCTTCCCCTCCTGCTATCTTCTTCTTCTTTTTTTTTCTTAACATATATTGCATTATTTGTTTCAGAGGTACAGATCTGTGATTCAACACTCTTGCACAATTCACAGTGCTCACCATACCACATGCCCTCCCCAATGTCTATCACCCAGCCACCCCATCCCTCCCACCCCTGACCACTCCAGCAGTCCTCAGTTTGTTTCCTGAGATTAAGAGTTCCTCATATCAGTGAGGTCATATGATACATGTCTTTCTCTGATTGACTTATCTCACTCAGCATAACACCCTCCAGTTCCATCCACGTCGTTGCAAATGGCAAGATCTCATTCCTTTTGATGGCTGCATAATATTCCATTGTATATATATATACCACTTCTTCTTTATCCATTCATCTGTCGATGGACATCTTGGCTCTTTCCACAGTTTGGCTATTGTGAACATTGCTGCTATAAACATCGGGGTGCACGTACCCCTTCGGATCCCTACATTTGTATCTTTGGGGTAAATACCCAGTAGTGCAATTGCTGGGTCGTATGGTAGCTCTATTTTCAACTTTTTGAGGAACCTCCATCCTGTTTTCCAGAGTGGCTGCACCAGCTTGCATTCCCACCAACAGTGTAGGAGGGTTCCCCTTTCTCCGCATCCCCGCCAACATCTGTCATTTCCTGACTTGTTAATTTTAGCCATTCTGACTGGTGTGAGGTGGTATCTCATTGAGGTTTTGATTTGGATTTCCCTGATGCCGAGCGATGTTGAGCACTTTTTCATGTGTCTGTTGGCCATTTGGATGTCTTCTTTGGAAAAATGTCTGTTCATGTCTTCTGCCCATTTCTTGATTGGATTCTTTGTTCTTTGGGTGTTGAGTTTGAGAAGTTCTTTAGAGATTTTGGATACTAGCCCTTTATCTGATATGTCATTTGCAAATATCTTCTCCCATTCTGTCGGTTGTCTTTTGGTTTCGTTGACTGTTTCCTTTGCTGTGCAAAAGCTTTTAATCTTGATGAAGTCCCAATAGTTCATTTTTGCCCTTGCTTCCCTTGCCTTTGGCCATGTTTCTAGGAAGAAGTTGCTGAGGCTGAGGTCAGAGAGGTCGCTGCCTGTGTTCTCCTCTAGGATTTTGATGGACTCCTGTCTCACATTTAGGTCTTTTAACCATTTGGCGTCTATTTTTGTGTGTGGTGTAAGGAAATGGTCCAGTTTCATTCTTCTGCATGTGGCTGTCCAATTTTCCCAACACCATTTGTTGAAGAGACTGTCTTTTCTCCATCGGACATTCTTTCCTGCTTTGTCGAAGATTACTTGACCATAGAGTTGAGGGTCCATTTCTGGGCTCCCTATTCTGTTCCATTGATGTATGTGTCTGTTTTTGTGCCAGTACCATACTGTCTTGATGATGACAGCTTTGTAATAGAGCTTGAAGTCCGGAATTGTGATGCCACCAGCTTTGCTTTTCTTTTTCAACATTCCTCTGGCTATTCGGGGTCTTTTCTGGCTCCATACAAATTTTAGGATGATTTGTTCCATTTCTTTGAAAAAAGTGGATGGTATTTTGATGGGGATTGCATTGAATGTGTAGATTGCTCCAGGTAGCATTAATCTCTTCACAATATTTGTTCTTCCAATCCATGAGCATGGAACGTTTTTCCATTTCTTTGTGTCTTCCTCAATTTCTTTCATGAGTATTTTATAGTTTTCTGAGTACAGATCCTTTGCCTCTTTGGTTAGATTTATTCCTAGGTATCTTAAGGTTTTGGGTGCAATTGTAAATGGGATCGACTCCTTAATTTCTCTTTCTTCTGTCTTGTTGTTGGTGTATAGGAATGCCACTGACTTCTGTGCATTGATTTTATATCCTGCCACTTGACTGAATTCCTGTAGGAGTTCTAGCAGTTTTGGGGTGGAGTCTTTTGGGTTTTCCACATAAAGTATCATATCATCTGCAAAGAGTGAGAGTTTGACTTCTTTGCCAACTCAGATGCTTTTTACTTCTTTTTGTTGTCTGATTGCTGAGGCTAGGACTTCTAGTACTATGTTGAATAGCAGTGGTGATAGTGGACATCCCTGCCATGTTCCTGACCTTAGGGGAAAAGCTCTCAGTTTTTCCCCATTGAGAATGATATTTGCTGTGGGTTTTCCATAGATGGCTTTTATGATATTGAGGTATGTACCCTCTATGCCTATACTCTGAAGAGTTTTGATCAAGAAAGGATGCTGTACTTTGTCAAATGCTTTTTCTGCATCTATTGAGAGGATCATTTGATTCTTGTTCTTTCTTTTGTTATTGTATCGTATCACGTTGATTGCTTTGTGGATGTTGAACTAACCTTGCAGCCCAGGGATAAATCCCACTTGGTTGTGGTGAATAATCCTTTGAATGTACTGTTGGATTCTATTGGCTAGTATTTTGGTGAGAATTTTTGCATCCATGTTCATCAAGGATATTGGTCTGCAATTCTCCTTTTTGATGGGGTCTTTGTCTGCTTTGGGGATCAAGGTAATGGTGGCCTCATAAAACGAGTTTGGAAGTTTTCCTTCCATTTCTATTTTTTAGAACAGTTTCAGAAGAATAGGTATTAATTCTGCTTTAAATGTTTGGTAGAATTCCCCTGGGAAGCCATCTGGCCCAGGGCTTTTGTTTGTTGGGAGATTTTCATGACTGCTTCAATTTCCTTAGTGGTTATCGTTCTGTTCAGGTTTTCTATTTCTTCCTGGTTCAGTTTTGGTAGTTGATACATCTCTAGGAATGCATCCATTGCTTCCAGGTTATCTAATTTGCTGGCATAGAGTTACTCATAATATGTTCTTATAATTGTTTGTATTTCTTTGGTGTTGGTTGTGATCTCTCCTCTTTCATTCATGATTTTGTTGATTTGGGTCATTTCTCTTTTCTTTTTGATAAGTCTGGCCAGGGGTTTATCAATCTTGTTAATTCTTTCAAAGAACCAGCTCCTAGTTTCGTTGATCTGTTCTACTGTTCTTTTGGAGTCTATTTCATTGATTTCTGCTCTGATCTTTATTATTTCTCTTCTTCTGCTGGGTTTAGGCTTTATTTGCTGTTCTTTCTCCAGCTCCTTTAGGTGTAGGGTTAGGTTGTGTATTTGAGACCTTTCTTGTTTGTTGAGAAAGGCTTGTATTGCTATATACTTTCCTCTTAGGACTGCCTTTGCTGCATCCCAAAGATTTTGAATAGCTGTGTTTTCATTTTCATTTGTTTCCATGAATTTTTTTAATTCTTCTTTAATCTCCTGGTTGACCCATTCATTCTTTAGTAGGATGCTCTTTAGCCTCCATGTATTTGAGTTCTTTCTGACTTTCCTCTTGTGATTGAGTTCTAGTTTCAAAGCATTGTGGTCTGAAAATAGGCAGGGAATGATCCCAATCTCTTGGTACCGGTTGAGACCTGATTTGTGATCTGGATGTGATCTATTCTGGAGAATGTTCTATGGGCACTAGAGAAGAATGTGTATTCTTTTGCTTTGGGATGGAATGTTCTGAATATGTCTGTGAAGTCCATTTGGTCCAGTGTGTCACTTAAAGTCTTTATTTCCTTGTTGACCTTTTGCTTAGATGATCTGTCCATTTCAGTGAGGGGGGTGTTAAAGTCCCCCACTATTATTGTATTGTTGTCGATGTGTTTCTTTGCTTTTGTTATTAATTGCCTTATATAATTGGCTGCTCCCATGTTAGGGGCATAGATATTTACAATTGTTAGATCTTCTTGTTGGATAGACCCTTTAAGTAGGATATAGTGTCCTTCCTCATCTCTTATTACAGTCTTTGGTTTAAAATCTAATTTGTGTGATATAAGGATTGCCACTCCAGCTTTCTTTTGGTGTCCATTAGCATGGTAAATGGTTTTCCACCCCCTCACTTTCAGTCTGTGGGTGTCTTTGGGTCTAAAACGAGTCTCTTGCAGACAGCATATCGATGGGTCTTGTTTTTTAATCCAGTCTGATAGCCTGTGTCTTTTGATTGGGTCATTTAGCCCATTTACATTCAGGGTAACTATTGGAAGATATGAATTTAGTGCCATTGTATTGCCTGTAAGGTGACTGTTACTGTATATTGTCTGTGTTCCTTTCTGGTCTATGTTGCTTTTAGGCTCTCTCTTTGCTTAGAGGACCCCTTTCAATATTTGTTGTAGGGCTGGTTTCGTGTTTGCAAATTCCTTTAGTTTTTGTTTGTCCTGGAAGCTTTTTATCTCTGCTTCTATTTTCAGTGACAGCCTAGCTGGATATAGTATTCTTGGCTGCATATTTTTCTCGTTTAGTGCTCTGAATATATCCTGCCAGTCCTTTCTGGCCTGCCAGGTCTCTGTGGATAGGTCTGTTGCCAATCTAATGTTTCTATGATTGTAGGTTACAGATCTCTTCTCCCGAGCTGCTTTCAGGATTTTCTCTTTGTCTCTGAGACTCGTAAGTTTTACTATTAGATGTCGGGGTGTTGACCTATTTTTATTGATTTTGAGAGGTGTTCTCTGTGCCTCCTGTATTTTGATGCCTGTTTCCTTCCCCAAATTAGGGAAGTTCTCTGCTCTGATTTGCTCCAATATACCTTCTGCCCCTCTCTCTCTTTCTTCTTCTTCTGGGATCCCAATTATTCTAATGTTGTTTCGTCTTATGGTATCGTTCATCTCTCGAATTCTGCCCTCGTGGTCCAGTAGTTGTTTATCCTCTTTTTCTCAGCTTCTTTATTTTCCATCATTTGGTCTTCTCTATCACTGATTCTATCTTCTGCCTCATTTATCCTAGCAGTTAGCGCCCCCATTTTTGATTGCACCTCATTAATAGCCTTTTTGATTTCAACTTGGTTAGATTTTAGCTCTTTTATTTCTCCAGAAAGGGTTTCTCTAATAACTTCCATGCTTTTTTCAAGCCAAGCTAGTATTTTTAAAGTCATGTTTCTGAACTCTAGATCCGACATCATACTAATGTCCATATTGAGTAAGTCCCTGGCAGTCAGTACTACCTCTTGTTCTTTTTGTTGAGGTGATTTTTTCCGTCTTGTCATTTTGTCCAGAGGAGGATAGATGAATGAGAGAACAAAATGCTAACAGGGTAACAATGTCCCCAGAAAATATACTCTAAACAAATCAGAAAAGACCTGAAGCCAGGGGAAAAGAAAGGGAAAGAAAGAAAAAAGAAAAAGAAAAAAAAAAGAAAAAGAAAAAGATAGAAACAAACAAAAACATAACAAAACAAAAAACCCAGAATATGATCAAATATGATCAGGCTGGTGCATAGATCAGTGTCACACACTAGATTTTGGGTGTATTTTGGTCTGTTAGAAGAAAGTGCCTCCCAAAATTTTAAAGAAGGAAAAACTTATATATGTACAAAAATAAGGGTTGATATGATGAAGGGATGGAATATGACTGTAAAGATGAAAATCATAAAAACTTTTGTAAAAGGAATTGATAACAAGTTGTTTGAAAAAAGAAAGAAGAGGATTTAAAAAAAAAAAGAAAAAAAAGGGAAAGAATGTGATCAGGCAGGAGACTAGAACAAAGCCATACACTAGAGATTTAGGGTATATTTTGATCTGTTAGAAGAAACTGTATCTCAAAATTTTAAAGAGAGAATAACTTATATATATATGCCAAAAATAAGGGTAACTACTATGAAGGGATAGAATATGACTCTAAAAATGAAAAATAAAAATGTTTTTTAAAAAAGGGATTGATAAGATGTTGGTTGAAAAAGGGAAAAAGAAAAATTCAAAAAAAAAAGACAGTTAAAAAAAATTAACTTTGAAAGACTAAAGAATCATGGTAAAAAAGCCATGGATTCTCTATGCATTATTCCCCTAGCGCTGGAGTTCTGCCGTTGTCATTGATCGGTAAACTTGGTCTTGGCTGGCTGTTCTTGCTGATCTTCTGGGGGAGGGGCCTGTTGCCGTGGTTCCCAAACGTCTTTGCCAGAGGCCAAATTGCCTCACCCTTGCCTGTCTGGGCTAAGTAATCTGCTCGGGTTTGCTCTCCGGAGCTTTTGTTCCCTGCAAGCTTTTCGTACAGCTTTGGAGGACGAGAGTGAAAATGGCGGCCTCCCAATCTCCACCCCGGAGGAGCCGAGAACTTGGGGCCCACCCCTCAGTGCGGCCCCAGAGAAAAGCAGTCAGTCACTCCCGTCTCCCCGGTCTCCGGCCGCACTCCGTGCTCACCCGGCCTCTGACCAAGCGTTTCTATCTCTGGCACCCAACTCGGTGAGGAATCTCCAAACCTAGCAGATCCCTGTGGTGCACTCCTGCACCGCGCCTCCCGGGGGGAGGAAGGGGAGTCTCCCCGGATCTGCTGCTTGTTGGGTCCCTGCTGGAGGAGCAGGGGCCCGACTGTGCCGCGGATCACGGTTTATGGCAACCCCGAGCTGAGGGCCCACTCCTCGGCTCCATCTCTGCAGCTGGCTTCCCTGCTCTGATCCCTGGGAGCTCTGCTGCACTCAGGCACCCCCCGGTCTTTGTGTGACCCCGAGGGTCCTGAGACCACACTGTCCCAGCGAGGGTTCCACCCCCCGCTTAGCCACTGGAGTGACGTCCCTTAGCGGAGCCGACTTCTTAAAAGTTCCGATTTTGTGCTCTGTGGCTCTATCACTTGCCAGAAGCGGCCGAGGGAGGCCTCCTCCCCCGCCGTCTATCCTCCCGAATATCCCCTCAGATTCACTTCTCCGCACGTCCTACCTTCCAGAAAGTGGTCGCTTTTCTGTTCAGAGAGTTGTTGCTATTCTTTTCTTCGATCTCCTGTTGAGTTTGTAGGTGTTCAGAATGGTTTGATCCCTATCCAGCTGAATTCCTGAGAGCAGTCAAAATCCAGGTCTCCTACTCCTCCGCCATCTTGCTCCGCCCCGAATTGTAAGAAATTTTAAAACAGTCATTCATCATTCAGTTCTTCCAGTTTTCTGAAAAATTCTTCTATAACCTGCCCTCCACAGGCAGAGTAGAGCCTGAAAACCAAGAAACTTACTAAGTTTGATGAGACCTAAGCTTTGTGTGTGTGTGCGTGTGTGTGTGTGTGTGTGTGTGGGGGGGCTCATTGGTTGATTTTATAGTGCATAGAGATAGCAGCTATTATCAAAATTAGCATAGACAACATTTGAATTCCAACTATTGAGCAATTTCAGAGAAATTAAAAATCCACTGAATTGCTAAATTATCCTTGACACGTGAAAGTCATCATGTTGAAACAGACTAAGCAGGGAAAGAGACAATTAACTGGCAAACGAGGAGGGAAAATAAAGTCTTCCTAGGATCAAGTCAATACAAGCCTATTGGCTATAGCTCTTTTAGAGCATCTCTACTAATTTCAGAAAGGAAGAGTCAGAAGTTAACTAAATGTATCTATATTGAAATGTTAATTAGACATGTTCATATCTACAATTTTGCCAATACATATCACTACTGCTCTATGTCTGTGTCCTAACCACTTAGCAAACCATATCTAGTTTATTCCTAATATGGTGTCAGTGAGTCTTAGCTACTTCTCTCTTTTTTTTTTCAAATTTTCAAATTCCAGAATACTGATTTATGAATGCTATCAAGATTCTTTAATCTAGTATGGACAGAGCAGGACCAGTGCTTCTCAGGATAAAAATCCCTATTCTCCAAAAGGAAAGAATTCCTTGGGCATAGTTGCAGGCCATGAATGCACAACCACAAGAAATAGTTTTGAATTTTAAAACTCACCTCAATCAATCAGAGACAGATCCCATGATTTTGGAAGTCCATCAACAACAAGCTCACACCAATAACAAGGTTTGCACAGCTGAAAGTCATATAGGCTTAGGACAATTTTTCTTCTCAAAGGCCACTAATCCCTGGAGGTTGCTACTTACAACCCCATTAAAAAAAAAATCAGTACTTGCATTGTTTGGAGAGACTTGCTTTGAAAATGCAACATTCTCTGGTTTAGCAAGCAATACTCAGCTTTTCTTTGTTTCAGATTTTGAAAGACAGTCTCTTTGTTTGACAATGCCATTACAAAATAAGGTCTAAGAAAGGCTAGTTCAAAGCAAGCTAAAACACACATTTATCTTAAAGAGAAAATATAAAAATAAATATTTTAACTAATGCATGTTTGTAGGGCAAAATATAGAAATTAGAAAAAAATACAACTGAATGGCAATAGCAATATTACTAAAGATATGTGATATACCAGAAGGAGATGGATAACCCTGGAAAAATATATTAGCAAGAAGAAAATGAAAAGAAAATGGGCTAAGCATCCAGTTCGAGAAAGTAAAAAGTAAATAATAAAATAAAAACACAGAAATAAGAAATAGAAAAATATATTAAAAAGGAAAGCTAAGAAATAATATTCAGTATAGTAAAGACTAAGAACATAGATAAACTTCTAGAAATACTGAATAGGAAAAAGGGAAATAAAAACAAGGAATATTAATAATGAAAAGGGAGTCCTTAACAATATATAGAAATCATAAAGGGATGCTTTATGATTATTATGCCAGTGGATTTAAAATGCAGATGAAATGGTAAATTTTATCAAATTGATTTAAAAAAATGGAAAATCTTGGGTACCTGGGTGGCTCAGTCGTTAAGCGTCTGCCTTCAGCTCAGGTCATGATCCCAGGGTCCTGGGATCGAGTCCCACATCGGGCTCCCTGCTCGGCAAGAAGCCTGCTTCTCCCTCTCCCTCTCCCCCTGCTTGTGTTCCTGCTCTTGCTATCTCTCTCTCTGTCAAATAAATAAATAAAATCTTTAAAAAAAAAAAAAAGTCTTAAAAAAAATGGAAAATCTTTAAAAAATCTATTATAATCCAATAAATTGCATGTTTAATTTTTTTATCAATCCCTCCAAATAATATAGTAAAAAACACCTCACTGGCATTGTTTTGTAGGCAATACTTTATTTTTTTAAGTCCAATATAAAATTGTAACAAATTAGACAGGAACAGCATAAGAAATTAAGTTTATAGGTAATTAAAAGTTAATGCACATAATCTATAAATGTGTACAAAGAATACATCATGACCTATTAGAGTTCATTCCAGAAATGCAAAGATGGTTTAATATTAACTATTAATGTAACTGACCGCATTAACAGATTAAAGGTGAACAGCCATATATCAGAAAAAAGCCTGGGTGCCTCAGTCATTTAAGCATCTGACTCTTGATCTCAGGGTCGTGACATCAAGCCCCATGACAGGCTCTGCACTCAGTGGAAAGTCTGCTTGAGATTCTCTCTCCTTTTCCCTCTGCCCCTCCCGCTACTCACCTGTGCACTTTCTAAATAAATAAATACATAGATAGATAGATAGATAGATAGATAGATAGATAAGATAGATAAGATCTTTAAGAAAAATGCAAAAAACTGTTGTTATAATATAGTACTGATTTTTCTTCATCATCATGTTTTTGGAAACTTAGAAACAATGGACCTTTCTTTCTTTAAAATTTATATTCAATTTAGTTAACATATAGTGTATTATTAGTTTCAGGGGTAAAATTTAGCAATGCATCAGCTGCATATAACAACCACTGCTCATTATATCAAGTGCCCTCCTTAATGCCCATCACCAAATTACCCCATCCCCCGCAACCCTCAGTTTGTTTCCTACACTTAAGAGTCTCTTATGGTTTGCCTCCCCCTCTGTTTTTATCTTATTTTCTTTTTTCTTTCCTTCCCCATGTTCATCTGTTTTGTTTCTTAAATTCCACATAGTAGTGAAATCATATGGTATTTGTCTTTTACTGACTGACTTATTTCGTTTAGCATCCATGTCATTGCAAATGGCAAGATTTCATTCTTTTTGATGGTTGAATATATATATTCCATTGTGTGTGTATGTGTGTGTGTGTATATATATATACACACACATATATTCCATTGTGTATATAAATATTACATTGTCTATATATATTTATTCCATTCCATATATATATTTATTCCATATATATATATATATTCCATTGTGTGTATCTATATATACATATACATACACTACATCTTTTTTTCCTCTTTATCCATTCATATGTCAATGGACATCTGGGCTCTTTCCATATTTTGGCTATTGTGGATATTGCTGCTATAACCACTGGGTGCATGTACCCCTTTGAACCACTATTTATATTTTATACTTTGGATAAATACCTCACAGTGCAATTGCTGGGTCATAGGGTAGTTCTATTTTTAACTTTTTGAGGAACCTCCATACTGTTTTCCAGAGTGGCTCTACCAGCTTGCATTCCCACCAACAGTGTAAGAGAGTTCCTCTTTCTTTGCATCCTCACCAACATCTGTTGTTTCCTGAGTTCTTCATTTTAGCCATTCTGACTGGTGTGAGGTGGTATGTCATTGTGGTTTTGATTTGTATTTCCCTAATGCCAAGTGATGTGGAGAATTTTTTCATGTGTCTCTATGGCCATTTGTATGTCTTCTTTGCAGAAATGTCTGTTCATGTCTTCTGCCCATTTCTTGGCTGGATTTTTTGTTTTTGGGGGTGTTGAATTTGGTAAATTCTTTATAGACTTCAGATACCAGCCCTTTATCTAATATATCATTTGCAAATATCTTCTCCCATTCCATAGGCTGCGTTTTTCCATTGGATATTCTTTCCTGTTTTGTCGAAGATTAGTTGACCATAGAGTTGAGGGTCCATTTCTGGGTTGTCTATTCTGTTCCATTGATCTATGTGTCTTTGTGCCAGTACCAGACTGTCTTGATGATTACAGCTTTGTAATATAGCTTGAAGTCTGGAATTGTGATGCCTCCAGCTTTGCTTTTCCTTTCAACCTTACTTTGGCTATTCAGGGTCTTTTCTGGTTCCATACAAATTTTAGGATTATTTGTTCTAGCTCTGAAAAATGCTGATGGTATTTTGATAGGAATTGCATTGAATATGTATGTTGCTTTGGGTAGCATAGACATCTTAACAATATTCTTCCAATCCATGAGCATGGAATATTTTTCCATTTCTTTGTGTCTCCCTCAGTTTCTTTCGTAAGTGTTCTGTAGTTTTTAGAGTACAGATCCTTTACCTCTTTGGTCAGGTTTATTCCTAGGTATCTTATGGTTTTTGGTGCAGTTGTAAATGGGATCAATTCCCTGATTTGTCTTTCTGCTGCTTCATTGTTAGTATATAGAAATGCAACTGACTTCTGTGCATTGATTTTATATCCTGCCACATTGCTGAATTCCTGTATGAGTTCTAGCAATTTTTTGGCAGAGTCTTTTGGGTTTTCTACATAGAGTATCCTGTTGACTGTGAAGAGTGAAAGTTTGACTCTCTGTCAATTTGGATGCGTTTTATTTCTTTTTGTCGTCTGACTGCTGAGGCTAGGACTTCCAGTACTATGTTGAACAACAGTGATGAGTGTCAACATCCCCGTCATGTTCCTGACCTTAGGGGAAAAGCTCTCAGTCTTTCCCCATTGAGGATGATATTTGTTGTAGGTCTTTTGTATATGGCTTTCAAGATGTTGAGGTATGTTCCCTCTATCCCTACATGATGAAGGGTTTTTATCAAGAAAAGATGCTATATTTGGTCAAATGCTTTTTCTGCATCTATGGAGAGGATCATATGGTTTTTATCCTTTCTTTTATTAATGTGATGTATCACATTGATTGATTTGCAGATGTTGAACCACCCCTGCAGCCCAGGAATGAATCCCACTTGGTCATGGTGAATAATCCTCTTAATGTACTGTTGGATTCTATTGGCTAGTATCTTGGTGAGAATTTTTGCATCCGTGTTCTTCAGGGATATTGGTCTGTAATTTTCCTTTTTGGTGGGGTCTCATGGTTTTGGGACAAAGGCAATGCTGGCCTCATAGAACGAATTTGGAAGTTTTCCCTCCATTTCTATTTTTTGGAACAGTTTCAGGAGAGTAGGTATTAGTTCTTTTTTAAATGTTTGGTAGAATTCCCCTGGGAAGCCATCTGGCCCTGGAATCTTGTTTTTTGGGAGATTTTTGATTAATGATTCAATTTCTTTGCTGGTGATGGGCCCGTTCAGGTTTTCTACTTATTCCTGTTTCAGTTTTGGCAGTTTATAGGTTTGTAGGAATTTATCCATTTCTTCTAGATTGCCCAATTTGTTGGCATATGATTTTTCATAATATTCTCTTATAATTGTTTGTATTTCTTCGGTGTTGGTTGTGATCTCTCTTCTTCCATTTGTGATTTTATTAATTTGGGTCCTTTCTCTTTTCTTTTTGATAATACTGGCTAGGGGTTTATCGTTCTTATTAATTCTTTCAAAGAACCAGCTTCTAGTTTCGTTGATCTGTTCTGTTTTTTTGTTTTTTATTTCTATTTCATCGATTTCTGTTCTAATCTTTATTATTTCTCTTCTCCTGCTGGATTTAGGCTTCACTTGCTGTTCTTTCTCCCGTTTCTTTAGGTGTAAGGTTAGCTTGTGTATTGACGACCCAAGCAAAATACATACTAGACAAATTCGAAGAGGTCAGAAACCAAAAAGAAAAGGAAGGGGGGAAAAAAGGGAAAAAAGAGAATATAATCTCCCAGGTGAACAAAACAGGTATATATACAAAAATAAAATTGAATACAGAGAAAGGAAGCAAAAAATGAAAAATATATCTATAAAATGGAAGTGTAAAAATGAAAGTTAAAAGAAGACTTAAAAACAAAGAGTTGATGGGGAAATCGGAGGGGGGAGATGAACCATGAGAGACTACAGACTCTAAGAAATAAACTGAGGTTTCTAGAGGGGAGGGGGTGGGGGGATGGATTAGCCTGGTGATGGGTATTAAAGAGGGCACGTACTGAATGGAGCACTGGGTGTTATACGAAAACCATGAATCATGGAACACTACATCAAAAACTAATGATGTAATGTATGGTGATTAACATAACATAATAAAAAAAAACAAAAACAAACAAAATAAATAAAATAAAATATACACTTGACCAGCAAAACACACACACACACACACACACACACACACACAAAGAGTTGATAAAATGAGAAACTAGTTGAAAAGGAAAAAAGAAAAGGAAAATTTTAAACTAAAAGATAAAAGAATGATGAGAAAAAACCTCGAATTCTATATACTATTTTCCCCTAGCGCTGGAGTTTTACAGTTCTGTGTGCTCTGTAAACTTGGTATTCACCTGCTGTTCCAGCTGGTCCTCTGGGGGAGGGGCCTGCTGCACTGACTCTCAGGTGTCTGCCTGGGTGGAGTTGCACCGCCCCTTGCCAGGGGCTGGGCTGAATATAAGCTGCTTGCGGTTGTTCTATGTGGCTTTTGTTCCCTGAAGGCTTTCCTTGCCGCTTTAGAGGATGAAAATTAAAATGGTGGTGCCCTGATCTCCAGCCCCGGCACTGAACAGTCCCAGCCCCCTGTCTTCAATAAACCCTCAGGGAAAAGCAGTCTTCACTTTTGTGTGCGCCAAACTGTGCAGACTCCTGCAGTGGGCACCTGCGCCCATCCTCCTCCCAGGGGAGGGAGGAGGGCTGCCTCCGGCCTGCCACTTGCACGGCCCCCATACGGGGAGTGGTCGCTGGACTGTGTGCACCCATGCCACCCCTCCCAGGGGAAGGAGGAGGGTCACCCTGTTTCTGCCTTTCACAGGGCCCCGGCATGGAGAGCAGTTGCTGGATGCTGCCATGGTTCACAGTGTATGGCAAACCAAGCTAAGAGCCCACTCCCTGGCTTGCTGACTGTAGCCAGAGTTCCCTGCTCCAGTGTTTGGGAACTCTGCCGGCTTAGGCACCCTCGTTCTTTCTGTGACCCCAGGGGTCCTAAGACCACATTGTCGCACCTAGGATTCTGCCCTGCTTTGCCACCTGAGCACCTTTCGGGTCGGGATATCCCTCACCAGAGCAGACTTCTAAAAGTTCCGATTTCGAGCTCCACTGCCATATCGCTTTCCTATAGCTGGCTTACTGAGGCTCCCTCCCCTGCTGTTTATCTTCTGATATATGTCTCCTCAGATTCATATCTCCACACCTCCCACCTTGCAAAAAGTGGTTGCTGTTCTATTTGTAGAATTCCCGCAATTCTTTTCTTACATCTCAGGTTGAATTCATGGGTGTTCAGAATGACCTGATAGATACCTAGCTAAATTCAAGGGACCAGATGAAATGAGGTCCCCTATTCTTCCACCATCTTGCCTCCCTCCCTAAACTTATTCTTATATAAAATGGGAAGAATACTAGCATCTCCCTCATAGGTTTGTTGTGAAAATTAAGTAAAAATCTCTACAAAATTTTGAGATATTCAGGTTGCTTGCCAAGCTCTTTATCAAAATAAATAACACTGGCAAGATACATTTCATGGGGCAGTAAAAGTAGTACTTGGGGATCAAATGTCCTGTTTCAAAAAATGAATATTTAATATGTGTCTTGGATGTCCAAGTGATAATATGGAGTAAGGAATTTGATATACAAATCTAGAGTTCATACAACATGTAAACTGAAAGATGAAAAGTGTTTGACATCATCAGCATATAGATGCTATTATAAAGCATGAGACTAAATGAGATTATCTGGGAAGAGTGTTTAGAAAGAAGAGAAGTGATCTCAGGATAGTTGGTTAGGGTACTTTAGTGTTTAAGGTTGAATAGGGAAAAAGCAGCCATTTGAAAAGACTACAAAGTAGCAACAGGAGAAATAAAAGGAACAATGGAAGAATGTTAAAGACCGCTTCAATCAGAATTCACTTGCAGATAAGAGAAACCAATCTATCAGTTTTAAGCAGATTGGAATTAAATATAGGAAATTAGATGCTTACAATCTTGATGGTTGGGCTGGTTCCACAAAAATTACTCCCAGACCAAGGTGATTAAGGTTTCCTATCAAGGGAAGAGTTTCAAAGGTCATAAGCAGAAATAAACACATAGGCATTGTCTCAACTTCTGCCCCCAGGATCATGCTACCTTAGCCACAGTCTGGAGATTAAAAAAAAAAAAAACCAGATCAATTGGTTTGCAGTCGGGTGCACAAGGAAAAGAGTGCTTCATGCGTTATGCTTTGCTCCCTTCATCAGTTTCAAATTTTAGACTCACTAGTGCATTTCACTGGCATTACTTAAATCTCTATGTCTATAAATGTATATATACGGAAGTCTGGAAAATATGTTTTTAGCTTTCTAGGTACTATAGTACAGGGAGATAAAATAGAATAATGTTGGAAAAGATATTAAAAAGTCAATTTACTCTTTACTATATAGGTATCAAAAGAGATGCAAGAGGAGAGAGTTATTTCAAGAAGACATGAGTCGCCAGTTGTGTGCAATGCTAGTAAAAAGGCAAATAAGACAAAAACAGAAATAGTAATTGGATTTGGCATCATGGGAGGTTCTTGATGATCTCAACAATAGCAGAGGAGGGTGAAAACTTTAGGGAGATGGAGTAGGTTAAAGAGTGAATAGAAACTGAGGAAATTGAGGGGCGACTGGGTGGCTCAGTCGGTTAAGCGGCTGCCTTCAGCTCAGGTCATGATCCCAGGGTCCTGGGATCGAGCCCCACGTCGGGCTCCCTGCTCAGTGGAGAGCCTGCTTCTCCCTCTCCCTCTGCCTGCCTCTCTGCCTACTTGTGCTCTCTCTCTCTCTCTCCCTGTCAAATAAATAAATAAAATCTTTAAAAAAAAAAAAAGAAACTGAGGAAATTGAGATAAGAATAGAAACAACTCATTCTCAGTGTGTTTTCTGAAAAGAAGCAGAGCTATAGAACAATAGTGGGAGATAGATGCAGGGGTTGATGAAAAAGTTTTGTATTTTGTTGGTTTTAAATAGAATATCTTGGTGAACTGATGGGAATAATTCAGTAGGGAAGGGAAAATGATGTTTTAATAGAAGGAATAACTACAAGATAAAATCTTTAATAAGATAACCCAAATCAGGGCTTTTCTGAATAGGGAAAATGAAGGGAGCATGGAAAAAGGAAATCTAGGAAGCTTGTAAGGAATGGAATATCAGATTGTGACCTGATTAGATAAAAAGAGAAATGAAGATAGAACATGAGGGATGAATAGTAGAAGATTAGTGGAACAACAAGTTGGAGGTCTAAATCAGGGCAAAATATTTTGGAGTGGACCAACTCACTCTGAGGGTAAACGGAAGTGGTCCAAGTAATATGTTTATGGCTAATGGTTATGAGTAGGTCTAGGGTGTGATCATAGGAATATGGGGCTGAGGTGAGTTTAAGGAAAAGTTTTTTGGAAGAGAGGGAGTCACAAAACAGAGAACCAGGGGTAAAGGATGTGTTATGTTGACTTAATCACTGACAGTAACAGTAGCACAAATGGAGAATAAAATGCTAAACCAAGGGGGGTGCCTGGGTGGCTCAGATGGTTAAGCGTCTGCCTTCGGCTCAGGTCATGATCCCAGGGTCCTGGGATCAAGTCCCGCATCGGGCTCTCTGCTCCTTGGGAGCCTGCTTCTCCCTCTGCCTCTCTCTTTCTCTCTCTCTGTCTCTCATGAATAAATAAATAAAATCTTTTAAAAAAAATGCTAAACCAAGGGAAAAAATACAAAAACCAAAAACATCTTTAGTGAATGAGGCAAGGTGGATTAGAGTTCTAGATATCCAGTGAGAGTAGGTACAGTGAGAATAGAGCAAAATGGTAGGGGCATCAAAGAAGCTGTGATTTCGAGCAAGGAAAAAAAAAATATATGCTGAATATAGATTTTTTGTGAGGACTACAAATGATATCTATGTTTGTGAACACAGACACACACACACAGACACACCCCATGGAAATACTGCATTGCTAACTAGGAAATCTCATTTCATGGAATAAATATAGGATGTTTTTAGAGCAAGTAAAATTTGAGCTATTATGTGTTACTTTGTAGCAATAATTTTAGTAAAGACAAGATAATCAAATAATTTTTTCATACTTCGTATTAGTTGGCCTGCTGTCTCTCCTACAAGGAATTCCTTGATGATATTGACTATTTCACTGATCTCTATGTTCCCAGCAACTGGCACAAGTTCAGGCACACTGAACCAATATTTGTTGAATTCAAAGCTCATAGAGCATCATTTATGTGAAGAGATTCTTCTCAAATTAATGATGAATGGGGAACTTGAGACAGTCTAAATTAGCTATTGCACAACAAGTGGAAAATGTACCATACTACAGCAAATCACAAGAAACTTGAATAACATTTTCACTTATGAAGCCTTGTACTCTTTGTATTTCAATGTCTAGCATATTTCCAATTTATTAAAATAAATGTGGACTGAAAATGTGATGTATTATTTCTGTGCATGTAATGGCAAATAATTATTATGCATATTTTCAAGAAAATAAAAAGATAGGACCCCACCTGACCCTGAAAATTTGTTCAAACAATCTGTGTTCGTGGTTCATTAGTGATATGCTCTACCAAGCTGGTGAATAAATAATCATTTTCATTCCCTTTCATTGCTTCTCCTGCTTATGGAGGCCATTAGCAGATAAGAATGACATTAATGCACATTTTGTATAATAAAAATTCCATGAACCTAAGAATCTTATTTTCGCTGTCAAGGGCCCATAACTACAGAAGGGGGATGATGAATAAGAGATAAAAAGCCAGAAATAGCAAAATTCAATACAATTTTTAAGTGAAGTGCAACCAGAAATGTGGGTGAAGAAATGCAATTATATGCTAGCAGAAGGAGACTGCTGATAATTAAATATAAATGTATAATATACATACACATATAACATATATAATACAGATGAATTCTGTGGACACAATAGGTATGCATTGTTATGTGTGTGTATTTATATATATAACATAAATAATATTAAATTATATTTTAGTGTGATTACATGAAGAACAAAATAACTTACTTAAACCTTTGCCTGACAGCTTTTATGGATTTTTTTTACCTTTAGATATAACTAAAGTTAGTTGGCACAGAGAAATAAATGTAAAGCAGACCATTTCAAACCCTTACACAAATATGCACATACAATTCAATAATGGCACAGATAACACTGTGCTAATGAAAATTACCTCCCTGATTATTGTCTTATTGTCTCTATTTCCTTCTTATATTGGTAGAAATAATTTGTGAAGGCATCGACTTATTAAAAAATAAATTATCATGCCGGTTGTTGATGGCTTGCCTTAGTAAATACAATTAGGGATATCTACTGCTCCTTGAATACTGTAAGAATAAGAAACAGATTTCAATTAAAATGGTCATGCCGCAGAGGAAAATCCTATTGGCCTGATGAGCAATATATTTTTAAATAAAGTACAGGAAAAATGTCTTTGAAAAATATATTACTTCATATAGTATTCAGTCACCTTTGTGATTATTTAGGTAAGATTAATAAACAAATAGACTGTGGGTTCCATGTTTACTAATGAGAAGTATGCTCAGAGCTTTATTAGGAAAGGATTCGAAAGAATGGCTTAGAGTTTAATAATGTGCGTTGACTTTCACAAGGAAACATATTCTTAACACCACAGTGCCTTTAAAAGGTAGGAATAAGCACCTGTTCTAAACAGAGTCAAAACTAGCAAGATTAGTTAAGTATACAGGAGGGGACCCAGTTGTTCAATTTTATTTTAGGTTGGGGTAAAAAAAATGAATAAGAAATTGTGATTCCTCTGTGTTAGATCTTGTTTTAATGAAGAGCTTTCCAGAGGAAGTAAAATGACACTTAGCCTTCTCCAAAGAAATACAAAGAGACAACTGATTTTTTTTAATGACTCATAAAGATGCAAATGACAACAAGAAGAAATACTTGAAGTAACTTCAAAGTGATTCTTTCTCTGTCAAGGGAAATAAAGAACTAAAGCAATATTAACACAATCCACATCACAATGCCAACTACATTTTATAGAAATGTCAAAATATTTATACTTATTTTCATTTTAAATTTTAAAATCTTTTAATTACAGGGAAAATAATATAATAGTACTACCATAGTCACTATCTAAAAAAAAAATTAAGGTAATAGAAATTTTCCTTCAGTTTCTTTGAAAGAATACATTTTCTTGCTTCTTTTTTCTTTCTTTTTCTGTTGATCTGTAGAGATTCTTTATATATTCTAATTATTAACATTTTCTTTCTCTTATATGTGTTGCAAATATCTAATAGTATTATATAAATATATTTTATTTCACATAATTTCTAAATTTTATGTAAGCAAATATTATTTTCTTTCTAGCTTGTATGATTTTTCCTTTGTTACTTGAAGTCACCACTTTTTAAAATGAATTTGGTATATTTCTCCATTTATCTAGATCTTTTAAATACCCTTCAGTAAATGTTATTGCTTCCTCTATAATACCTCTGCATATCTTTGGTAAACTTATTCCTGGGTATATTATAGTTTTTTGCTTTCATGGATGGTATATTTTAATTTCATTGTCTAATTTATATTTGGAATATAAGAATGTTATTGATAGGAACAGTAACCTTCCATCAAGCACCTTGCTAACTCTAATTCATCCTAATAATCTATAAAATCTCTTGGAATTTAGGAATAGAATATCATTCAACTGCAGATAATTACAGCTGATCCTTGATTTTCAGCCCTAGTGACTTTCCTATCTTTTTTATTACTGGGACATAATAACTTTATAGTAGTTAATTCATTAAATCATCATATTTTTATGTCATTATAATAGTAGAGTTTACTGTTATAAAGTTTGATAACTTGGAGTGGTAATGGCCGTCATCTTGCTACTTTAAAAGCAAAAGGGACTCTATCATTTCACAAGTAAATGTCATGTTTTCTCTAGGCATTTGGAAGATTCCTTTCATTAGATTAGAAAGGTCCATTATGATTGGTCAACCAGGAAATTAAGAAGAATGTAAAAAATTCATAGAAGCAAATGAAAATGAAAACAACTGTTCAAAACCTTTGGGAAGCAGCATACGCAGTCCTAAGAGGGAAGTATATAGCAATACAGGCCTTCCTCAAGAAGCAGGAAAAGTCTAACCTTACACCTAAAGGAGCTGGAAAAAGAAGAGCAAATGGGGGGTGCCTGGGTGGCTCAGTTGGTTAAGTGGCTGCGTTTGTCTCAGGTCACGATCCCAGGTTCCCTGCTCAGTGGGGAGTCTGCTTCTCCCTTTCCCTCTGCCCCTGCCCCCCGCTTCTGCTCTCTCACTCTCTCTCTCAAATAAATAAATGAAATCTTAAAAAAAAAAAAAAAAACACAGCAAGTGAAGCCTAAATCCAGCAGGAGAAGAGAAATAATAAAGATTAAAGCAGAAATCGATGAAATACAAATAAAAAACAAAAAAACAGAACAGATCAACGAAACTAGAAGCTGGTTCTTTGAAAGAATTAATAAGATCGATAAACCCCTAGCCAGTATTATCAAAAAGAAAAGAGAAAGGACCCAAATTAATAAAATCACGAATGGAAGAGGAGAGATCACAACCAACACCAAAGAAATACAATTATAAGAGAATATTATGAAAAATCATATGCCAACAAATTGGGCAATCTAGAAGAAATGGATAAATTCCTACAAACCTATAAACTGCCAAAACTGAAACAGGAATAAGTAGAAAACCTGAACGGGCCCATCACCAGCAAAGAAATTGAATCATTAATCAAAAATCTCCCAAAAAACAAGATTCCAGGGCCAGATGGCTTCCCAGGGGAATTCTACCAAACATTTAAAGAAGAACTAATACCTACTCTCCTGAAACTGTTCCAAAAAATAGAAATGGAGGGAAAACTTCCAAATTCGTTCTATGAGGCCAGCATTGCCTTTGTCCCAAAACCATGAGACTCCACCAAAAAGGAAAATTACAGACCAATATCCCTGAAGAACACGGATGCAAAAATTCTCACCAAGATACTAGCCAATAGAATCCAACAGTACATTAAGAGGATTATTCACCATGACCAAGTGGGATTCATTCCTGGGCTGCAGGGGTGGTTCAACATCTGCAAATCAATCAATGTGATACATCACATTAATAAAAGAAAGGATAAAAACCATATGATCCTCTCCATAGATGCAGAAAAAGCATTTGACCAAATATAGCATCTTTTCTTGATAAAAACCCTTCATCATGTAGGGATAGAGGGAACATACCTCAACATCTTGAAAGCCATATACAAAAGACCTACAACAAATATCATCCTCAATGGGGAAAGACTGAGAGCTTTTCCCCTAAGGTCAGGAACATGACGGGGATGTTGACACTCATCACTGTTGTTCAACATAGTACTGGAAGTCCTAGCCTCAGCAGTCAGACGACAAAAAGAAATAAAACGCATCCAAATTGACAGAGAGTCAAACTTTCACTCTTCACAGTCAACAGGATACTCTATGTAGAAAACCCAAAAGACTCTGCCAAAAAATTGCTAGAACTCATACAGGAATTCAGCAATGTGGCAGGATATAAAATCAATGCACAGAAGTCAGTTGCATTTCTATATACTAACAATGAAGCAGCAGAAAGACAAATCAGGGAATTGATCCCATTTACAACTGCACCAAAAACCATAAGATACCTAGGAATAAACCTGACCAAAGAGGTAAAGGATCTGTACTCTAAAAACTACAGAACACTTACGAAAGAAACTGAGGGAGACACAAAGAAATGGAAAAATATTCCATGCTCATGGATTGGAAGAATATTGTTAAGATGTCTATGCTACCCAAAGCAACATACATATTCAATGCAATTCCTATCAAAATACCATCAGCATTTTTCAGAGCTAGAACAAATAATCCTAAAATTTGTATGGAACCAGAAAAGACCCTGAATAGCCAAAGTAAGGTTGAAAGGAAAAGCAAAGCTGGAGGCATCACAATTCCAGACTTCAAGCTATATTACAAAGCTGTAATCATCAAGACAGTCTGGTACTGGCACAAAGACACATAGATCAATGGAACAGAATAGACAACCCAGAAATGGACCCTCAACTCTATGGTCAACTAATCTTCGACAAAACAGGAAAGAATATCCAATGGAAAAACGCAGCCTATGGAATGGGAGAAGATATTTGCAAATGATATATTAGATAAAGGGCTGGTATCTGAAGTCTATAAAGAATTTACCAAATTCAACACCCCCAAAAACAAAAAATCCAGCCAAGAAATGGGCAGAAGACATGAACAGACATTTCTGCAAAGAAGACATACAAATGGCCATAGAGACACATGAAAAAATTCTCCACATCACTTGGCATTAGGGAAATACAAATCAAAACCACAATGACATACCACCTCACACCAGTCAGAATGGCTAAAATGAAGAACTCAGGAAACAACAGATGTTGGTGAGGATGCAAAGAAAGAGGAACTCTCTTACACTGTTGGTGGGAATGCAAAGGTATTTACTAGGTATTTACCCCAAAGATACAATGTGATCTGAAGGGGCACCTGCACCCCAAAGTTCATAGCTGCAATGTCCACAATAACCAAACTGTGGAAAGTGCCGAGATGTCCATCAACAGATGAATGGATAAAGAAGATATTGTATATATATACAGTAGAATATTACTCAGCCATCAGAAAGGATGACTACTTACCATTTACACTGACATGGATGGAACTGGAAGGTATTATGCTGAGTGAAGTAAGTCAATCCAAGAAAGACAATTATCATATGGTTTTACTCATATGTGGAATATAAGAAACAGTGCAGAGGATAATATGGTAAGGGACGGAAAACTGAATGGGAAGTCATCAGAGAGGGAGAAAAACTATGAGAGATTCTTAACTATACGAAACAAACTGAGGGTTGCTAGAGGGGAAGTGGAGGGGGGAATGGGGTAACTGGGTGATGGGCATTAAGGAGGGCACATGATGTAATAAGCCCTGGGTAGTGTATGTAACTGGTAAATTATTGAGCACTACATCTGAAACTAATGATGTACTATATGTTGGCTAACTGAATTTATATAAAAAAAGAAAAAAAGAGTAAGTTTAGTGATGTTATGCAAGTTGTAGTGTGTCACATAGTGAATAAAATGTAGAATCAAGATTCAAAATGGAACCCGTCTTTTCATATAGAGCTCCACTTTTTTTTCTTTACTTATTTTAGAGAGAGAGTGCCTGCATGGGGAGTGGCAGGAGGGCAGGGATCAGGCAGAGTGGGAGAAAGAGAATCTCAAGCAGACTCCGTGCTGAGCTTGGAGCCCTAGTCAGGGCTTGATCTCATGACTGTGAGATCATGACTTGGCCAAAATAAAGAGTTAGGCACTTAACTGACTGAGCCACCCAGGTGCCCCCAGAGCTCCACTTTTAATGACCATACTGTAGAGTTTCCTAATGAAACTGAGAGACATTTGTCAAAGGTTCTGTGTTGGGTCCTGGGGCTATATTAGAATCCTCATGGAATTCTCTCACTAACCTTTTATAATAAGCGTGTTTACTGCTCATTTAAAAATGATAAACTCAAGACTCAAAGAAGACCACAAGCTTATTAAAGAAGCTTTCACTAAGGAAGAACGAAGACTCTCATGGCAGACAAGATATGTGCATCATGTTGTTAACAGGCTGAGGTTTCCAGGAAAAGTAAGCAGGATTCAGATTGAGTGTCTGGAACTCAGTGAGAGGGAACAGGATTGGCAGAAGTATGGGCAGAAAGGGTCATATAGCAGGTATTTAGTTTCCTTAACAACGGTTCCCAGTAACTGCAGGTCAGTTACTCTGCATGAACACAACAGACCAGAAGGATCCAAAGCTATGATCTAATCCAAAGAACTGCAGTGAGTGTACTCAGACTCTAATTTAGGGAAAATCTAAGGGGAGAAATGAGTTTCTTTCATGATCTATTCCCCTTCCCCTCCCTCTCCTTTGGTGACTTAAAACAGAAATGTATGTATGTATTTATTTAGTTCCTTCCTTCCTTCCTTCCTACCTTCCTTCCTTCCTTCCTTTCTTCCTTCCTTCCTTCCCTTTGTGGTAAGAACACTTAATGTGAAATCTGCCCTCTTAATGAATTTTGAAGTGCACATAATACTGTGTTGTTGACTATCAGCACTATGTTGTACAGCAGAACTTTAGAGAGAGAACCCAAATATAAAGTAATCCCCCATTTTTTAAAATGAGAAATTCTTAAAAAATATATTTTTGGAAAGATTTACTACAAATACATTTATAGGTGAATATGTCAAATTCTTATAGTATTTAATTTCTTAATTTAATTGCATATTTAAAATCATTTATGTAATCTATAAATACAGATTTACTGTCTTCACTCTCAAATTTTATTCAAACTCTACTTGCATCCTCTACGACATTGGGTTTGTCACCATTAGAACCACTTTTCAAATCATCTAGCATAGGTTTTCAGAGCTGTCATCCTCAATTCCTCCTAAATTACTTGGAAAGCAGTACTTTTTAAATTCATATATAATCTTGTCACTGGAAAAGTCAGTCCAAGTTCCAAGTACCGTTTGTATAAAATAAATATTATAACCCTTTAAACATTTTATTAATTCCAAAGAAATATTTTCTTCATAAAAATATTTTTTCCATTGCCTTAAAAATGAGTTTCAAAGACATAAAGATATCTAACACATCTTGTGATGTCATATCAGCAATAGTCACTAACTTTTTCTTATATTTCTTTGCCTCTTGTTTTTACTCATATCACCAGACTTCCTTAAGCATCTTGGACAACAGAGGACATACTGTATTTTCCTCAAAATATTTTACCTTATTCAAAACAAGCTAAAAAAGAAAATGGCCTACAATAAGGGAGAATTTTAGGACTTACATATAAGAAGACTCACTTATGAATAAAAATAGTAAACATATCTGGGCATATATAGTATATGAGAGAGAAAGGGTAAGGAAGAAGAGGGAGTTATAATTAAGCTAAATTCTTATTTATCCCAGTAGGAAACCGATAAGTAATTTATAAAATCAATGACTCCATAAAGAGCTGTATACACATATATGATTTAGAGAGATCAGAATAACCACTGGTACAGGAAAACATAAACTATTAAATGTAGGTTTTTCCATTTAAGAAGAGTGATCTGAGATGACTAGGATGGAAAAGACTGTCTTTTAATGAAAAGATCTCTATTATTTTATTTTTTAATTATGTGCATTGTTACTTTTGATAATTACAATGCAGTTAAAAAGCAGCTGAGAATTATTTAACCCATTAAGTCAAAATTGTGGACCTCATAAACTGTAACACCAAAAACAATTCTCTATGAGCATATGATAAAACCTTAGGTCGCTTGTTCCTAAGGACACTTTATGGATTACTGCATTTCTTTTTTTTTTTTTTTTTTAAGATTTTATTTATTTATTTGACAGAGAGAGACACAGCAAGAGAGGGAACACAAGCAGGGGGAGTAGAAGAGGGAGAAGCAGGCTTCCCGCAGAGCAGGGAGCCCAATGTGGGGCTTGATCCCAGGACCCTGGGATCATGACCTGAGCCGAAGGCAGATGCTTAATGACTGAGCCACCCAGGCACCCCAGGATTACTGCATTTCGATTAGAAAATATACCACTAAAACATATGTCATCACTATAGAGCTCCTCTGCATGAATTAATGAAGAATACTGCTTTATGCTTCACTTGTCCCTTTTGGCTGCAATTTCTGGAAATGGTTGGCTGTAGTACTGTTTAGAGATGGTTGTGGATGGTGGCTAAAATTTGTTATGCATCATGTCCTATGGATCCCCTTGGATACAAATGTTTTAATTAGTCCAGTGGAATGAAGTGAAAAGCCTCACTATATTGATTTGTCAGGAATAAGACATTCCTTGCTCTGCTAATTCTTGGCTCTGGCTGTTAAAGAGCCATTGCTTCTTGGTTTGCAGCCTGGAATAATAAGTTACATAAATAACTTCCTTGTGGCTGGTCCTCCTCCAAACTTGATATGGTGCCACCATTCATTAATATCATGTCAGTGAGCAGACCTGCTTGGAATATGCAACGGTTTCCTTCATCTAGAAATTGCAGGAACAGTGACAGGGTTAAACAACTGAATACAGGTAAAATACCATTGCAGATCATGCCATCACTCAGAATCTGTTTGCACTAAAAAAACTATTTTCATCTGGTGGACAACATATGTCTACACTGCTCTTTTCGGCCCTACTCATAAAGTTAAAAAACTTAAAACCCTTTCAAAACGAATCATTTTCTGTTCCTTATTTATACAATAATCATTATCTATAATATAAAGGATTTAATTATAGCCTAATGTTAGATTAGTGCACACACATTTGCTTTATACATCAAAGTGAAATCATATTTCGTTACCTCATCACTTCTTACCATAGACATGCCATGAAAACTCAAAGAACCTGCAACTCTATGTTCCTTTTTGGGAAGTTTCAGTATCTTTACTTAGGGTGGGAAGGAAGCCGCACTTGTTTCCGGGCTTCAAATCACTAGACGCATGATCAGTGTGTGAGGTGAAGGTTACCACGTAGAAAGAGATTAGCTATGGAAGAGGATGACCAAGCACCTCTGAGATGCCTTCACGAACAACCCTGCCCAGTAGAATTCCATATTAAACATAAGCCAACTGTGCTAATGGGAATCGTTTATGGGCAAATGCTAGGAAAATACAGAAAAGCAGACAAACTGCTCTCAGTTTCTAAAGAACTGTTTGAGTTCTCAGGACCAATGTTTAGCTTAGACTTAAAAGCATATAGTGATTCTATGGTTAAAAAAAATGAAGTTCTTTGCTGCCCTGTGCTTGTACATTCACAAGTATGTAATGAACTGTTTAAGGACAGACTTTCATCTTTTCCCTATGATATGTGTAGGAGGGGATATCTGCACTGTTAAATCATCTGCCAGAAGAAAGCAGCAGTTATGAAGATACAAGGCCGCAGATGAGAAAAAGGATAACACACTTTCTCTTTACCTTTACCCTCTAGTAGATTTAAAATACTCCCTTACTGATTGGAAATCACAGATTAAGATTTCTAGAAATGTTATAAAATTTTGTTACTCTAGAATATTTTGGAAGCCCCATAAAGCTATAAGACTGCTATTAATATGCTTTGGTTTTCAAAATTTTGTACAAGTAGATCCTTTCTTTATGGAAACTAATTCATTTGAATAATAGTGGGAAAATGTTATTCCAAAGACTTCAACAGTTCCAAATATAGGAGAAAAAATTATTTATTCAATGTCTTGATGCAAATATACAATTGTAGAACAATATTTTGTCATATATAGGTGTTACAGAGGAATAATAGAGGAGGCATTCCTTTCTTTGGAAAGCAAAACTTCAATTTTATGATTAGTATTATTTTAGGTTTAATATATTTTAAAAATTTATTTCCATAAGTACATTATGCAAAATAAAAGTGTAAACCTCAGGTAAATGTCCAAGTCAGAAAAAATAAAAGTATTTTAACAATTCTCAGACTACAGAGTTTTGGGAAAGTGAAAAGTAACAATCTCATCTTTAAAAATTCAATTTCTGTGTAGATTCCAGAAATAACACAAGACATATCAGCTTGACCCAAGCCTCTTTATTTTTTTATGGGCTCAGTTTCTTCATAAACCAATAGAAAAGGGGATATAGGATTAAACAACATGGTAACATATATATCCATATATGAACAGAGAATTTCCATATATCCCACACACAATTTCACTTGTTATTAAAACCTTACATTGGTATATTTATCACAATAAAGGAAACAATATTGATTCATTATTATTAACTAAAGTCCATACTATATTCAGATTTCCTTAGTTTTTAATTTTTAACTATGTCTGTTTTCTGTTCCAGGAGGATATTCATGATAACACACATTCAGTAGTCATGTCTCCTTAGGCTCCTGCGGACTATGATAGTTTCACAGATTTTCCGTTTTTTTTTTTTTTTAAAGATTTTATTTATTTGACAGAGAGAAAGACAGCCAGAGACGGAACACAAGCAGGGGAGAGGGAGAGGGAGAAGCAGGCTTCCCGCCGAGCAGGGAGCCCGATGCGGGGCTCGATCCCAGGACCCTGGGATCACGACCTGAGCCGAAGGCAGACGCTTAACGACTGAGCCACCCAGGCGCCCCAGATTTTCCGTTTTTGATGACCTTGACATGTTAGGATGGAGGAGTGAGTACTGGTCAGATAGTTTGTAGACTGTCCCTCAACTGGGATTTATCTGATATTTTCTCCATGATTAGACTAGATTTATTGCTTTTTGTGAGGAAGACCACAGAGGTAAAATGTCATTCTCAGTACATCATATCTATGGTATATACTGTCAACATGAATTATCACTGTTGATGTTAACCTTGATCAGCAGGCTGTGACAGTGTTGGCTATATTTTTCCACTGTAAAGTAAGTCCTCCCCATTTTCCCTACTCTGTGGGAAGATTTTACTAAGTGCAGCCCACATTTAAGAATTGGAGATTTAGGCTCAACGTCCTTATGGGCAAAACATCTAAATAAATCATTTGGCATTCTTCTGCATGGGAGTTTTGTCTATTCCCTACTCCAAGTATTTATTGATTCAATATTTATATATTTATATTGGTATGGACTCATGAATATTTATTTTATACTTTGGATTATAATGTTATACTCTATTTTTTTGCTCAAATTGTTCCAGATTTGACCACTCAGGGCTCAGTTGATTCCTATGTCTTAGTTATATACTCCAAACCAATGTTTTTTATTTTGTTATGTTTTAGAGTACTTCCTTAATATCTGGTGCTCCTGGACCATGACTATTTCTTGCCTGAGTCATAGAACCAGCCATGTCTCCAAGGACCCTATTTCTTTCATTGGGGAATGGTATTACAAAATAGGATCTGAGTTCTAGATGCACTCTTTACTGCTGGAGTGTCACTGCTTATAGGCCTTCTCATATTTTAAAGATATTATGGGTTTGGTGTCAGACAACTGCAATAAAGTGAATATTGCAGAAAAGCTAGTCAAATAATTTTTTTTTGTTTCCTAGTACATATAAAAGTTATGTTTACACTATACTGTAGTCTACTAAGTGTATAATAACACTTTTTAAAAAAAATAATGTCAATGTATATACCTTAATTAAAAAGTACTTTATTGCTAAAAAGTGCTAATCATCGTCTGAACTTTTAGAAGTCATAATCTTTTTACTGGTGGAGAATCTTGCCTCAATATTGATGGCTGCTGACTGATCAGGGTGGTGGTTGCTGAAGGCTGGGGTGGCTGTGGCAATTTCTTAAAATAAGACAATAAAGGTTGTTACATTGATGTACTCTTCCTTCCTTTCATTAATCATTTCTCTGTAGCATGCAATGCTGTTTGATAGCATTTTACCCACAGTAGAACTTCTTTAAAAACTGGAGTCATTCATTTCAAACCCTGCTACTGCTTTATCAATTATGTAATATTCTAAATCCTTTGTTGTCATCTTAGTAATCTTCATGGCATCTTCATCAGGAGCAGGTTCCATCTCAAGAAACCACTTCCTTTGTGCAACTATAGGAAGCAACTCCTTATAAGTTTTAACATGAAATTGCAGCAATTCAGTCCCAACTTCAGGCTTCACTTTCTAATTCTAATTCTCTTGTTATTTCCATCACAACTGCTGTTATTTCCTCCACTGAACTCTTGAACCCCTCAAAGTCATCCATGATTGGAATAAACTTCTTCCAACTCCTGTTAATGTTGATATTTTGACCTTTTCCCCATGAACAATAGATGTTCTCAAAGGCATTTAGAGCAGTGAATCCTTTCCAGAAGGATCTATGGGTTTTGATAAATGCACAGTGTCATGTAGCTAACATTAGAGTATCAAACTACCCCCAAATTCACCTTTGATTCATCTAGTCAAACCCCTCATTGCCCTTGGATATCTCTGGTAATCACTGATGTCTATATTATCTCTATAACTTTGCCTTTATAGAATTTCATATAAATGGAATGATACCATAATGTAGCATTTTTAGTTTGGCTTCTTTCACTTAACAAAATATATTTAAGATTCATCAATGGCATTGTTTGGCTTGATACTTCATTCCTTTTTAAATTACTGAATAGTATTCCATTTTATGGATGTTCTTCAGTTTGCATTTCCTGACAAGTTGATTTCTTCTAATTTTTAGTGATTATGAATAGAACTGCTATAAACATTTGCATGCATGTGTTAGTGTGTACATAGTTCTTAATCAGTTGGAAATAGCTAGGAGGATTACTCCTAGATCAATATTCCTGGTAAGGCTATGTTTAGCCTTGTAGGAAGCTGCCAAACTGTATTTCAAAATGACTATACTCCCACCAGCAATGAATGTGAGTTCCTCTTGCTGTGTATTTCACCAGAAATGTGTATTGTCAATTTTTAGATTTTTAGGCATTATTATGACTTATTATAACATGCAGTCATATTTCATTTTTAAAAATTTGTATTTTCCTAATAGCAAATGGTGTGGAGTGCATTTTCATATGTTTATTGTCCATTTGTATATTTTCTTGGTCATATGTCTTCAAATATTTAGCCCATTTTTTTAGTTGGGTTGTTTGTTTTCTTGTGTTTTACACATTTTCTGTATCTGTTAGATACATTTCCTTTATCAGATATGTATTTTAAAGTGTTTAATGTTAATAAAGTCCAACTTAATTGATTTTTCATTCATGAATCATGGTATCAATATTGTATCTAAGTATTTACCACTAACTCCAAGGTCACAATAGATGTTCTCCTATATTTTGTTTTTGAAATTTTATCTTTTTGCATGTTTTGTTTTGGAAGTTTTATCCTTTTGCATGTTACAAAGATGCATTTTGAGTATATTTTTTTGTGATATGTGAAGTCTATGTCTAGATTCTTTTTTTTGTGTGTGCATATGGATGTCCAATTGTTCTAACACTAATGATTGAAAAGACCAAAGATTGAAAACACCAATGATTTTAAAACTTATAAGGAGTTGCTTCATATGGATGCACAAAGGAAGTGGTTCCTTGAGATGGAAAACACCAATGATTGAAATTTCTCCATTGAATTGCCTTTATGCCTCTGCTAAAAAACAATTGACTATATCTGTGTGGGCCCAATTCTGGGATCTTTATTCTGTCCCATTATTTTATATGTCTATTATTTCACCATGCTTAATTTGCTGTAGCTTTATTCTTTTTTTTTTTTAAAGATTTTATTTATTTATTTGAGAAAGAGAGAATGAGAGACAGAGAGCACGAGAGGGAAGAGGGTCAGAGGGAGAAGCAGACTCCCGGCTGAGCAGGGAGCCTGATGCGGGACTCTGTCCTGGGACTCCAGGATCATGACCTGAGCTGAAGGCCGTCGCTCAACCAACTGAGCCACCCAGGCGCCCTGCTGTAGCTTTATTCTGTCTTCAGATCACATAGTGTTCTTTAGTTTGTGTTGACTATTCTACGTCTTTTATCTTTCCAGAGAAATTTTTGAATCAGTTTGTCACTATCTACACAATGGCTTGCTGAGGTTTTGATTGGCTTCCACACTGAATCTATAAATCAACTTGGGAAAAATTGAGATCTTAACAACATTTAGCGTTCCAATTCAGAAACATGGAACATATATCCATTTATTTAGATACTCTTTGATTTCTTTCATTATTTTATGGTTTTCCACATATAGATCTTGTTCATACTTTGTTAGATTTATACCTAAATATTTCCAATTACTTCCATTTCTTCCTTATATTTGTCAATCATTTCAGTGTCCATATGCTGTAATCACCTAATATATTCTTGTTATTAATTTTATGAAACACTTCACTTTTAGATTAAGAATACCATCATTTAGTCCTTCTCTGATACTTTTCCTTTCTTTATATAGATCAAAGTTCTCATGTACCTTATTTCAGGGTTTTCTTTTTTTTTTTTAAAAGATTTTATTTATTTATTTGAGAGAGAGAGAATGAGAGAGAGCACATGAGAGGGGGGAGGGTCAGAGGGAGAAGCAGACTCCCTGCCGAGCAGGGAGCCCGATGCGGGACTCGATCCTGGGACTCCAGGATCATGACCTGAGCCGAAGGCAGTCGCTTAATCAACTGAGCCACCCAGGCGCCCAGGGTTTTCTTTTTGTCTTTGATTTTCTGCAGTTTGAATATGATATTCTAAGTGTAGTTTATTTGCTATGTATTCTACTTGGTGTTCTCTGAGCTTCCTGAATCTGTTGCTTGGTAGTCATCATTAATTTTGGAAAGTTCTTTGCCATTATTACTTCAAATATTTCTTCTGTTCTAGTATTTCTTCTCATTCTGGTATTCCACTTACACATATGTTACATTTTTTTTTTTTTATTGTCCCACCATTCTTGGAAGACAGTTCTTGGGCTTTTCATTATTTTTTCTCTTTGCATTTCCGTCAGGGATTTCTATTGCCCTATATTCAAGACCACTGATTTTTTTCCTCAGCCTTTTTGAATCTTTCGATTAAATTATAGGAAGCATTTTTGTTAGTGTTTTTTTAAAATTTCAAGCATTTATTTTTATTATTTTTGGAGACATTTTGCATACATTAGTCATCTGTTCTTCCATGTTGTATACTTTTTCCATTAGAAGCCTTAACATGTTAATCATTTATATTCCCTATCTGGTCAATATAACACCTGTGTCATTCCAAGTCTGGTTCTGATGATTGCTGTCTCAAGACTGTGTTTTATCTTGCCTTTGGCATGCTTTATAATTTTTTGTTGAAAGCTAGGTATGTTGTATTGGGTAAGGTAATATGAACTGAAGAAAACGGGCATTTAATGTGAGGATTTATGTTATTCTGGCTAGGAATTGGGCCATTTAAAATTTTTACTATAAGTAGAGGCTCCAGAGACTTTAAAATCATCTTGTGTGCTTGTTGTTATCTCCTTAGGACTTTGGGCTTCCATAAGTACTCCTCAGAGAAGTCTGTGTCTTTCAGCTGCAATTTGCAGTTATTATACTGAATCCCTTTTACTATCGTGGTTAGGTGAGGTGGAGAGGGAGGATTCTGCAATCTTTGATTAAATCTCAGTCTTTTAGTGAGCCTGTGTCTCTGGGCTATGACCTTCACATGTGGTGTAACTCACTCCCACTTCATTTCCCTAACTGCTGTGTTCCCAATCTATTTTTGGAGCCCCTCACCCCTGTTAACTATTTTTTTTCCACTTAAGTGATACAGGAAGCCTAGAGGTGGCTGGAGTGGGAGGAATTTCCTTTCCCCAACTGGCAAAAGGCTCTGGTAAAGTCTTTTCCCCTGGAGTGCAGGCTTTTGCTATAGGAAAGTCACTGAGTGTATTTCATAATGGCTATTCCTCCCCCCCGCCAGCCAGTCCACACTCAACCTCCAGCAATTCTTTAAAACTACCATTTAAGTGTTCCTACCAGTTTAAATTTTCAGGAGTTTCTGCTCCAGGTAAGCAGATCTCCCCACTGTTGCTCTGGATGTGTTTGTCTCTCCTGTTTTCAGGGTGGTAGTTTGTCTTGTAACCTCAGTTCTCTGATGGGTCCAAGAAAAGTCACTGATTTTCATTTGTCCAGATTTTTCTTGTTTTAAGTACAGGACTGGCAACTTCCAAACTCTTTACATGTTGAAGCTGAAACTTGAAGTCAGTATCTCTTTAGTGAAGAGAATTTACATTATTTGTGTCTATTGCAAGAGAATAAGATGAGTATAGATTTTTTTGTCACAATGGATAATATTTCAAATATTTGTTTTAAAATCAGATTCAAAATTAGAATATATTTTTATGGTCCTGACATAAATGACATCATACTAGGATGTGAACAAAGGTAACTTTTTTTTAAAAGATTTTATTTATTTATGTGTCAGAGAGACAGAGCAAGCGGGAGAGAGCACAAGCAGAGGGAGTCACAGGCAGAGGGAGAAGTAGGCTTCCTGCTGAGCAAGGAGCCCGATGTGGGACTCGATATCATATTTTTATGGTTCTGACATAAATGACATCATACTAGGATGTGAACAAAGGTAACTTTTTTTTAAAAGATTTTATTTATTTATGTGTCAGAGAGACAGAGCAAGCGGGAGAGAGCACAAGCAGAGGGAGTCGCAGGCAGAGGGAGAAGTAGGCTTCCTGCTGAGCAAGGAGCCCGATGTGGGACTCGATATCAGGACTCCAGGATCATGACCTGAGCCAAAGTCAGGTGCTTAACCGATGGAGCCACCCAGACATCCCTAAGGGTAACTTTTTTCTGTTTTTCCATCAAGAAAGAACTCTCCTCCTGGACAAACTTTAGAGTTACATTTGATATCATGTACCCTGGTCCAAATGACTTTTCCGATTTTATCTGATTTACTAGTGCTCAAATGATACTAAGCACATTGGCAAAAAACAGTACTTTAACAATTCCTTTTGTCGTGTCAATGATTTAGTTTTTTAAGTTAGTAGAAAACTAGAGATGGCTTCAAATATATGACCAGAAGGATGTCTTGCTGTTAAAAGATTTCATCATAGGTCCTCTGGGTAAAATGCCTCCTTCCCCTTTAGGCCTGTCTGATGTAATTACACATTCAGAGTTAATGAGCCATGGAAAGCCCATTTGGGGAAAAAAGGCAAGGCTGCAGGGGAGTTAGAAAATAGGATTCTTATTAAACATTAAAGAATCAAAAATTATAAATCTGGATTCTTAATCTCCATGAAATCTTAGACAATCTTTGAAAGTACACAGATATAAATGTTAATAGACATTAATGCAAATAGCATATTTATCAAATTCAAGCTGGAAAACATGTACATTCAATTATTTGGTCTGAAAATTGGCAGAATTTTCCTTATTTCCAAGTTCTTCTTATCTCATATAAAACTGTGACCTGAGTCATCATATGATTCCAGGAAACATTTAAAATCTAAAAAGGGTTCTCATTATAAATAATTAAATAGATACAGTAACTGCTTATGTATAACTCACAAATACACATATGCCCCACCCCCCAACACATAATGTTTAAAACTGTGTTAAGTTACAAAAACCCAGGCTAATAGTAAACACAAGAAATATTTAATAGCATGTTGCAGTAAGTCATGGGAGATAATTTATTTCTGGGTAATGGAGCAAGATATTTTTAAACATACTTCTCAAAATCTGATAGCACCCCAGCGAGGAAGCCCATAAACCATGTCCCCTCTACAGTCTTCTCACTTAGGTGAGAGGCAAATCTTTTTCCAAATAGGTGCAACAAGAATATTGCAAAACAGACATGTTTAAATGACCTAGACTGCCTGAAATCTAATATTTGCTCAGATATGTGACCATAAAATCTTAGTAAGCAAAAGACAAGAAGCAAATAAATGTTGGTGAAATTTTATGTGAACTGTAAGCAAATTGCATAGAAAACCAATCTAACCTAAAAATCGTCTTTTTGAATGGAAATATTAATTCTACTTATGAGTACTGACATACAATACAGACCAGAGTGGGTTACAGAAATAGATCAGAGAACATGGAAACAGCATGATGCTGGAAAGGAAAACGGGAAAAGTTATTTTTCTTCACAATATTATGGGAAAATTAGGAGTTAACATTAGTCTTTAAACTAAAAGATATATATATGAATTTGAGTTTTACATGTGTGACCCATGAAGGAAGATTAGTGTGGACAAATTGCTCACATTTGATTCTTGGTCCTACTACTTAATAGCGGTATAATCTTGGGGAATGACTCAGTTTCCTAATCCTGAGATCATGAATATAATAGTGCCTTATAATCACAGAGCCATTATGAGGATTAGATGATAAAGTAAATGTAATGTGCTTAGAAGAGTGCCCTGCACTTAATATAATGCTCAATAAATGTTAGTTTCTATCATTACATGTTATACAAATAATATACAAAATGCTGATATGGGAAGTACATATGTGTATTACAAATCATGTATGTAATAGAGCTTAGTAAAGTTATGTACACTATATATATGAAATACATTAAGCATATATATATAAAGTAAGTTTTGTATATTTTTTATTCAACATTTGTATACAAATACTTAGATTACTGGTCTAGTGAATTTTATAAAGTTGATTCTGTACAGTGTATGAAGTCATTTTCAATTTATATGTTTATCATTCTATTTATAAAATCATACATCGAAAGGAAAAAATATTACATTAAGTCACCTGATGTTGGAGTACCAAAATTTAGAGAATAAACATTATTATTTCCTGAATAAGCAATATTCAGTAGGCCTAATCTAACAGATTGCTGTACACACTTGATCGGCATATGAATATTAATTTACCTTTTGTGGAAAAGTTTTCTAGAATTCCATTAAGGGCATATTTTATAGACAGTTGACTAAGTTTTTGTTATAATTATTCAAGTTGATTATACTTGCAAGCCAGATTCAGCACACAATTATCTACTTTCTATTTCAGGTTTTATTAAATAGATTTCTTGAAAATGAGGAATAGAACATGAAATCTATAAAAGAATTGCTACATTATGGTCATTTTTCATCCCTTACTGTAATTTAGCGAACCACACACTCACAGACACACATGCCTATATGTGGGCGTGCGCACACACACATCTATATACTATTTTGAATTTTGAAGGAGAACAGGTTGATTCTAGCAATATGGAGTATTATTACAATCAGCATGTATTTATTACTAAACTGGAACACTCTGAAAGTGAAAGGTGACTCTGTTTATAATTACCCAGGGAAGACAGGTGTAAAGTGACCTGCCCTATGCAAACCAGAATAGAGGGTCACACTAACTGGACTATGGGAATGACCATCCAGTGCTTCTCAGCTTGCACTAGAGTATACACATTTGATATAATTTGAAACCAGCTGCTAATCCTTTGCAGCTGGGTGAATAAACTTATACTTCCCTTAATCATGAGTTTTCTCATTTTCTCATCAAAGGGGCTAATATTACTTTTCCTAGAATTGTCGTGAGATTCTGACGTGAAGCTGCATATAATGTCTCTGTCACATAATAAGCACTTAATATAAGTTAACCGCTATGTTACTACCAATAGGTTTAATGCTTGATTTGTTTTCTAATGATGAACAACATGCATTAGCACATATCTTCCATTGATAAATATGGTGAATTAAAAATAATAATTATGTTTTAGCACATGCTTTGAAACGAAATGTTAGATCATGTATATTTATGTCCCTTCTTCTTTTGTGCTTACATATATTCATCTCTGTCTCTATTTTGTCCTTAGTTTGTACTTTTCCTGAAGATAGGGCCAATGTCAGTATAAATTCTTATTGACCATTGTATTGTGAACATAAAAAGCATTCATGATGTGGTACAGTATGAAAAAATCTCTGTGAAAAGCAGGGTACATCACAACATACTGGGCTACATTCTCATACCTGAGATGGCCAGAGTGAAGCATGGTTTGTGAACCTATAATTAATACTACACTTTCCTTTTTTCAGGGCTGCTCAGATAAAAATGCCTGACTGTACTCACTCCCTCTTCCCCATTTACTGACTCCCTTCATTCTTTCCTTCTTCCTTCCTCCTTCCCTCATTCCCCCACCCCATCTCTTTCTTCCTCTCCCTCTCTTTCTCTTTTACCTCAAGATCCTGGTCTACCCAATGTTATTAAGACCCTTAGTCTGTAGGTTCCAGCTATGTCCTACTGCACTCCGTGCTTTGGAGTGACAATATAAAGTTGACCTGTATTTTAATATGCTTCTGCTAACATATTTTCTCTATAGTCATTAGTGTTCATTAACATCTTGAATGGGTTTATCATTTTAGAAAATAGATATATTTTTAAATCTTAAGAGATTCTCTAGATATTTATCGTATCTTGGAGTGAAGTTTTAACCACTCATGAGCTCCTTTACTGTAATAAATTAGGTAACTCTTAAAGCTGTTTTAAAACTTTGACATGTAGCATTTTCATGTGTGTTCTAATATAAAATACATTCCATACATATAAAGAAAAGTGTGGGTTCTTATTACACATTGCATATAACTTTGGATCTGTTCTGGATCTATTAATAATGAAATATATAAAGCTTGTTTCAAAATATGGGCAAATGTTTTATATGCAGAACAGAGAAATATTATTTCATAACTTGATTAATATAACTGCAAGATGAGACATCTTCATTAAAGATACATTTATTTTACATCCCAGTTATAAAACAAATAAGACCTGGGGATGAAAAACACTGCATGGGGAATATAGTCAATAATATTGGAATAACTTTGGGGGCACCTGGGTGGCTCAGTTGGTTGAGCGTCTGACTCTTGATTTTAGTTCAGGTCATGATCTTGGGGTGGTGAGATCGAGCCCTGCCATGGACTCCACACTCAGTGGGGAGTCTGCTGGAGATTCTCTTCTCTCTGCTCCTCTGCCTGCTGTCTCTCTCACTCTCTCTAAAATAAATAAATAAATCTTTAAAGAAATATTGTAATAACTTTGTATAGTGACAGGTGGTAACTACATTTACTGTGATGAGCATTTCATAATGTACAAAACTGTTGAATCACTCACCATGTTATATACCTGAAACTAATAGAATATTGTATGTCAACTATACTTCAATAAAAAATGAAGTATCAGCTAACTTCTACACTTTGATTAATTAGCATCATTTGTAAAAATATGACAGTTTTATTAAACATGATATTCAGAACCTTCGACAATGCTGAAGAAACAAATTATTAGTTTATTAAATGGAATGCAAGGGGGTCTAAGAGTAAACTTAAGTATACTTGTCTGTGCACACAGAAGTTGTACGCAGTGAGCCTCACCTATAATAATCTGCCACAAAATCCTAGCGTTAGAGTGGAACTCCCTACAATTAATCCTTTCTCCACCACAAATCCTTTTTTTTTTTTTAATTTTTTTATTGTTATGTTAATCCCCATACATTACATCATTAGTTTTAGATACAGTGTTCCATGATTCATTGTTTGTGCATAACACCCAGTGCTCCATGCAGAACGTGCCCTCCTCAATACCCATCACCAGGCTAACCCATCCTCCCAACCCCCTCCCCTCTAGAACCCTCAGTTTGTTTTTCAGAGTCCATCGTCCCTCATGGTTCGTCTCCCCCTCCGATTTCCCCCCCTTCATTCTTCCCATCCTGCTACATTCTTCTTCTTCTTTTTTTCTTTCTTAACATATATTGCATTATTTGTTTCAGAGGTACAGATCTGAGATTCAACAGTCCTGCACAATTCACAGCGCTTACCAGAACACATACCCTCCTTTTAATGAGAGCAGTGCAGCAAAAAGTCAATCCCCCTGTTCATTTTGTCACAAAGAGTTGACTTCCTCACAAGAAATCTCATTCTATTGTTAAACAACAATGTCTAAGAAAATTCAATTTGTATCAACTATAACTTGTAACTTCTACTTAGTTCTACTTCTAGATTTTGTGCTCAAATAAGTCTTACCTCTTCTTTATTTGATGGTCCTTCAAATACCTGGAGAGATACTAAATCCCCCAAGATTTTTTTTTTTTTTTCAGAAGAAAGGAAATGATCTCAGCTCTTTTAATTATTCTGGTAATCCTTCCAAAAATTGACTCACAGAAGCGATCACAGTAGATGTCTAATTGGAGCAAATTACAGTGAATTTGTTATACCATTTCTTCTATGTATTATAGAATACATTAATTAATGTATTAATTACGCAATGAATCCACGCTAAAGCTAATGTTATTTTGTATTTATTTAGCTTTAGACCATGGATGCATGTATTTTAACATGTGTGTATGTGTATCTGATGTGTGTATATGTTGGGTATGCATTTTCAGAGCCTGCATAATTATTTACCAAAATTACACTGCTTATTTTTGGAAAGCAAGTGGTTTATTCATTACTCTGTCAGTCTGCCCCAGCCTCAGACATTCTGCCACTTGTGATATTACATTACAGCTAAATTATCATGCAGACCTCTCAAAAAGTCCTTCAAAAAATGCAGCTCAGAGATAAAGCTGACACAGTAATCAGGTCATATATCATAAAACCATAAGAGGATCTTTTGCGACATAAAGGATTTGTGAATAACAAAAACACTCATACTATATTACTCTATGTCTCTGTTTGGCTCCATTTATAATTCCCCTCAATAAATTAGTCTAAACTAAACTACTAAATAAATTAGTATTTCTTTCCTTAAATCCCACAACTACCACATATTTTTTTTTTAAATTTACCTTCCTACTTCACAGGAAAAGAAGTCTATTAGGTATGAATTTCCTTTACTTTCTGTCTTCCCATCCCCACATTATACTTACCTATATATCTTTATATGCTTTTCTATATCCTTCCAGTCTCAATGGGAAAGGAAAAGAGGTTTAAAAAAAATAAATACGGTTTAAGGCTACTTAAAAAAATCTAGATCCTGGTCCCTCAATGGGTAAATTCTCTGTCTTTCTGTCTCTCTCTCTTTCTGTCTCTCCCCCTTTGTCTCTTTGTCTCTCTAGTGTGTGTGTGTGCTTACACATGGTACAGTAAAAGAGTCTGAGGCCTGAAGGCATTTCTTAAAAGAATATATGTAAAATCAATTAGCTGGGAAGAAAAACCCGAATATTTGATCTTGCAAAGCCAACTGCTTTGAGATACTTCAAGGGGATCATGGAAAGAAGAAAGTTTGCCTTAATTCTCAGAACCTCTTATCAAATTGTCAAGGTCAGTGGACCCTTCCCAGGTTTTATCTTCCTTAACCCCTCTGAAAGTGTTTCTTCTTTGAAACAAGTGTTTGTTTGACTCTGGGATGAGTCTTGTATTCTCTGTTACCTGGGAGAATGTTCTTCTTCAATATAATTTTTCTTTGCTTGCTCCCTGTATGTCTTTTTTAAAGTGATCTTGAATATCTGTGATGTAGTCCATTATCAAGGCTTATAACGACCCAGGGGAAAATTTATTTTTCTTAATTTGATTTCTTTGAGGACTTTCCATAGTCCAAATGCATGCAATTCTCTTCTACACACTTTCTTAGTTCCCATATTGCCCTCCTATGAATTATGAATGTCTTTGGTATTTATCCTTATTTCACCTGGATAAAAATGTTTCCCTGGTGAGGTGAGAAATGTTACAAAATGTGATTTATTTGGCTCCATGTTCTCCAGGGGATTGTTCTACTACTGTGTTTTGGATTATTTTGGAGTCTACTGTGACTTATAATAACAATTTATCTGTGAAATAAGCCATCTTGTACCATAAAAGATTGACAGAATTGAGAAATATTTGCCTTTGAAATAAAAAAAAAAAAAAAACCATACAGAAGCACTGCAAAATCCATGAGGAATTCCTACTGACTTACTTAGAAATTCCAGTTACCTTAGGGATAGATAACTCAAAAAAAATTTTTTTAAAAAGTAAACCTTTCCCCAAGTGAATTCATTTGGAACACCATTTCAGAGATTTATAAATTCATATGTATCCTCCTGGGAAACCCCCAACCCTTAAAATAGTTTTAAGCATTTCTGTACACTGTTAATGCTGAGAACTTTGTACTTTTAATGAGTAATATAGTGCCACAAAATCTGGAAGGAGAAAAGAAAAATAATTGAAATCATCCAATAGGTAGCTAAAAGGGTAGAACAAGTCCATTAAAAGGTAGAGCTGATGAATTGTGGATAAAATCCCTCAGGGAGGGAAGGTGCTGGAAACATTCTGAGAGCTACATGATTAAAATCAGGACATCTGGCTTCAGGATAAAGGTGTTCCTGGTTTGACTAGCTCTCCTCCCTCTGCACTCTTTATAAATAGTGGTTATTTTATTTTATTTATTTTAAAGATTTTATTTATTTATTTAACAGAGAGAGAGAGCGAGCACAAGCAGTTGGAGTGGCGGGCAGAGGGAGAGGGAGAAGCAGACTCCTCACTGAGCAGAGAGCCTGACGTGGGGCTCGATCCCAGGGCCCTGGAATCATGACCTGAGCCGAAGGCAGATGCTTAACTGACTGAACCACCCAGGCGCCCCTAAATAGTGGTCATTTTAATAGAAGACCACTGAAGAGAAAACAAAAGCGATAAAAAAAAAACCTAAATAAAAAGCATAACAAATATTGAAAAGAAAGAGCTCCAGCTGGAGAAAGGAGTAGGTCTGTGAGTCAACTCTTACCCTCTGGCTTGGCTTAAGGGCCCCACGGAGTCTTCGGATTTCTTTTTTATGCCCCGTTTGGGAGTATCTTCTAAGTTCTCTGTCTGTGGGCAGAGGTTAGAACACTATCTGAGAGACTGAGGTAGCCACAGGCTGGTCAGAAGTTTCACTGAGTTCTCTTTCCTTTAAGCCCTGAATTGTGCCCTCTTAGTGGAGATCTACTTCCTTCTTATATCTCTCAGTCCTAATCATTTCCAATGGATGGGGCAATAGTGAAGGAAGGAGAAGAGAGCTGGGACAATAGCAATGAGTCCTCCTCCTCCTTGTGCTTTCTCAACTAGATAAGATACCTGGAATACTTGATTTTGATTATACTATTTTTACTATCCTCATAGCAACTCTGCTTCTAGAACTATCTCTACCACCATTCCTCCCTCTCCCCAAACAAGGTGTGTTTTTGACCACGGGATTCCTGGTTTGGACTGGCCATGCATTTTTTTTTTTTGAAACATTCTAGACATTTCCTTCTCCTGTAGGAGGGAGAAAGAGAGAGACTTGTGTGGACCTGTTCCTACTTTCACCCTGAAACCTTCCTCTTAGGCTTGATTTCTCCCTTCTGCTGCAAACTTTATGACTGGCAAGATATTTGCATAACCAACTCTATTCAGTAGGAAATTAAGCAGCAATATTCTCAAAAAGTGGGTTGTTAACCTTCACTTTTTTTGACCTCTGTTTTAAAACCTGTCCCAGACAAAAAGAGCCCAGAACCATATGGACATAATTTGAATAAAGAAGATTCACCTATGAATTTGAGAGCGATAACATCAGAGAACATAAAAACAATGGAGAGTCCAAATGAGCTTTGAATGTGACTGTGAGCTCTTATGTTTTAACTGAGTTTTTTCCCTAAGATTTTATTTATTTATTTATTTATTTCAAAGATTTTATTTATTTATTTTATTTATTTGAGAGAGAGAGAGCACTAGAGTGGAGAGGGTCAGAAGGAGAAGCAGACTCCCTGCTGAGTAGGGAGCTGGATGTGGGCCTCGATCCCGGGACTCTGGGATCATGATCTGAGCCGAAGGCAGATGCCCAACTGACTGAGCCACCCAGGCACCCATCTTTTTATCTGAGTTTTACTCAGCTCCTTCTCTTTATCTTCTCAAAAAATGATTTTCATTTGCTCACAGAGAAGTCACAGAACTTAAGACATAATTCCCTATGCCTGGAATTTCTTGGGCACCTCCACTGTCAGGGATTTTTCTTATGACACCAATAATTTCCAGGGATATTGTATCATCATCCACCAAAAGTTGCCTGCTCCTTTACCCACTTTCTCTTCAAGGGCCTAAAGAGAAAACTGAGCAGTACTTGTCCATCTCTCCTTTCACCATCCTGACCTCAAACCTCTACCACATCAATAGAATCCATCTACCTACTTAGATAATCCAAAAAGTTGAACACTTCCAGAGGGCATGAGAGGGTATAAAGAATAAAGGCTTGCATATTGGCTAATGTATACATTTCCCTTATTCCTTAAAGACAAGAAATGGAGAAAGCTCTGATAGGAGAACTACATATAATAGTCGGAATGGGTGTTTCTGTTAAGAAATCCTGGCATACTGTTACTGGAGAAGTGGAGTTAGAGACCGGGAAGACAAATAAAATCTCCAGGGAAAGTACTTCCGGACTTAGCCCTAACAGAAGAGATCATTTATGGAATAGTTCTGCTCCTGGTCTGGGTTTCTCCCCTCAGGTGCCCTTTCCTTTTCTACTATAACCCCCCACTCAGGTGGCAACCCAATTCCTTCTCTCAGGAAAAACTACCCCTTCTATAGGAATAAGTTTTAGTTTTGGATTTCTTCCTATTTTCTAGAAAAGAAAGTTGTTTTTGGATTTCATCTGGATGAGCATTGACCTTTCCCTTTTCCCCAGTTCACAGGTTCCTAAAACAGAGGGCTCTAATCCATCTGGGTCTTGCAGTTCTAGATCAGTAAACCTACTATTTAGAGTTACAGATATGCTTGTTTCCCTATGCTTCACCTCGTAGTAAGCTTATCACATGAACACTAGTGCTAATTATTACTGGAGATGATATAGTCTAATTCTACATATGGAGAAGATTATTTCTTCTACTGGCCCTCACTCCCCACCTCTAAATTATTGTGATTAGGAGCATATGGATATTTCCTATCTCACTTAAGACCTCAGGGAATCACTAAAACCATTACTGGATTGCTCCTCAACGTGGATCAAATTCTTTTCACCCTGGTTATACTGTTACAGAAAGGGTTAGCTAATCCATCCACTCAACTTTCTCTCTTCCCTGATTGTGACCTTAATCAAGTCAGGGATCATGCCTCTTTTCTTTATATATGTAACCTGGCACATACACAAAGTGACTAGAAAAACATAGACACTTCATATATATTTGTTGAATTAATAAATAAATATAAGTGTTAGGCCAGCAAGACAAAAGCTACGTCACAGCTCAGGTAGTCCAACCCAGCTTATCATGGCTTGAGAATATACACAAAGAATGGTGGCCAATACCTGTAGTAATAAACTGTGTGGATTTGAGGGGAACACACCCTTGGCTGATTGATGAGTCCTGTGGTATCAGTAAGAAGGTAAAGATGGCCATCTCTTAACCTCACCTTAATATCAGAAAGGCTATTAACATAATTAAAAGCCTGACACATCTGAACCATTTTCAAAAATGTAAAACATAAAAGGAAGTTGAGTTGGTCACTTTCATATAGGTCAACAGTCTCTCTTCCTGCAAGTGTGAAGTCAGAGACCCCCAGAAAAATCACCTGTGCTTGTGAGCCAGCACCATGAGGAGTCTCACCAGGCCCCTTCTATTCCCTTAATTCCAACACTAAATTTAACATTGGTTTCATGTATGTGGTTTGCTTTTTATTTCTTCATTTCCAGTTTCCGCCTCACTGCCCAGAACTTTTAGATTCTTCAGTAGCAATTTATTTTCTTTAATCCTAGTTTTTCCACTTGGTGATAGTGGCTCGATGCTTTATTGCCCATGGACCAATCTCATTCCTCTCCCACATATCAGGCCCCTATTTGCCCTGGAGTGCTCAGAATTTATTACCGTTGTTCAGAATCCATTGCCTGGATTCATGGTTTTTAGGGGTACTCACTTGTCCCTGTTGTTAAGGCCATGGGTCGAACTGAAATTCAAATGTGGACAGAAAAACAAAAAACAAAATACAGCTGACTCTTGGGTCTGCTTATCTGCATTTTCCCCCCCATAAATGAAGTACCATACTGTAAAAGTATTTTCTCTTCCTTATGATTTTCTTAATAAGACCTTCTTATCTCCAAGCTTTGCTTATTGTAAGAATACAGTATATAATACATATTATCTACAAAACATGTGTTAACCTACTGTTTATGTTATCGGTGAGGCTTCTGGTCAAGAGTAGGCTATTAATAGTTAAGTTTCTGGGGAGTCAAAAGTTACACTCAGTTTGGGGACTGCAGGCGGGTCAGTGCCTCTAACCCCTGAGTTGCTCAAGGGTCAACTGTACTTTAGATCTGAGCCTGTCTGCCTCGTGTGCTCCTCCTGCTGCTGGAGTCACTGTTTCGGCCACCACTGCAGTTCCGGGATAAACACTGCAAACGTGACACCCATTTTCGGGAGATGCTATGATATTTGGGGGGGCAGTTGTAGGTAGGGAAAGGGTAGTAAGGATTCTTGACACTCTGTTTTTTTTTTTTTCTTCTTATTGCTTTTGTTTTGTGTTGTGTTGGTGGCCAGAATGAGAGGTCATTTCTCACCTCTCACAGGGTTGCTTTCTGTCCAAGCCCAGGGATGCTATTCACAGGCCTTGGCAGAAGTGATGCAATGAGGGGAAATATGTAAATATGTGATTATGCAAATAGGTTTGTTGGCAGAGAATAGGACATCATATGCACTCAAATGCTAAATTAGATGGCAGGGTATCCTGAGCATGTCAGGAATTGGGAGAAGTAGGTTGAAGAAAGCATTGGAAATTTGAAGATACCACAGATGAAAATTATTAGAGTCACACAAGAAAGGATTCTCAGGAAGTATCGTGGACTTTAGCTAAACTGTAATGCCCTGAATTTAAAGAGATACATACTCAAACAATTATGAATATCTAGAGCAGTGATAAGAATTTAAAATAAAGTAGGATAGTGGCTGGAATGTTCATTTATGCAGAGGGTATGTGGCAAGAGAGTTGAGGGTACTTGCAGGATTACAGTTGAGTGCTGTAACGTGGTGGAGGAAGGAGATGTATCGAGAGGAAAGGAAAACCACAACTGGTAGGTTATGATCCTTTCCATGCCTGGCTCTGAACTTTTATTCCCAACCTTAATGTTTATTCCTTTGGTTTAGATTCCTGATCTTTTTCTGAAATCTGTTGTTTCCGTAATAATGTATGTGTGTGTGTGTGTGTGTCCAATAACACATATGTAGTGAGCATTAAAAGCATTTGCCCAGTGTATACAACTTTTTAATTTTTATTAATGTTGCAAGTATATTGTAAAATATATTGTACATTTGGAGTCTTTGTACACAGTAAGCAAAGCATAAGAATATAATGGCATTGTGATGACCTTTCAAAAAGACCACTGATAGCAGAAAATTTCACTTTTAAAAAATTCTAACTTCTTTTGTAGTAGAGAAATAGTTGATAGTTCTTCTACATGATTTCTTAGAAGGAAATGTTTTCATTAGTCTACATGGCAAGAAAATACAGCTTGTCTTCTGTAACACAATGTCAGTAGGGATGATTTAACAGCTTTTCTCTCCCTCTACATATATAGCATCTTCATATTCTCAGGGCTATTGTGTTTTTTTTTTTTAAACCTCAAATGTTTTTGCTGTGAGAGGTACTGAATCTGTGTCTAGAAAAAGTAAGCTATGTTAAGGAAGCAACTTTCTTATGTTCAATAATAGGAAAGCCCTACTTTGCTTCTAAAAACAAGTCACAATAGGAAATTAATTCATTTTTCCATTAAACAACATCTCTAACTGGTGATAAAAACTGCTTTGAACCTAAACAATGTTTATGGAATGTAAACTTTACATAAATAATTTGCCACAAATACTTCCATCATGCTAATGTAATGTGACCAGAGCTATATTGTTCTAGGGGGTAAAGTAGACTTAAGAATTTCTTCTTTCTCTTTTGCTGGAATTAGCAGTCAACCGAGAACAATGAATGAGAATACTAATGTATGCAACATAAAAATCAGTCTTAGGAAATTTGTTCATGCCAGGTTATCAAGTCAAATGCTGTGTCCTGATAATTTTACGACTGTTAGTAACAGCCCATAGTTAGGCATACCATGATAAACCTCATTAATTGTCATGCTTCAGAGTAAAAATTGATAAGGGGGAAGAAGAAATTATTTCCCATTAACAGACTTCAGTATTAGTTTTTTTATTTTTTCCTGATTTAGCAGATTACTATATTTTATAAAAGATGAAATGGGTTAGTATAGATAAAGGAAAAGTGAGCTTATCCCAAGTCTTTTCCTTGGCCTCAGAAAGCAGAAAGTCATGGCTTTGAATCAGAGCTTTAACAATTACTGGTTAAAATACTTTGGGTAATTTATTTAGACTAAGTCTCAGATTTTTTCCCCTTTAAAATGCAGTTATTAATGGTACCTATCTTATATGATTATTATGAGAATTAGATGAGATAAGTAGTTGAAAGTACTTAGTGCTGGGCCTGGCACACAGGAATCATTCAGTAAAAGTTAGTAATAATTAGCAATATTTTTATAATTATTATCGAAAAATGTCATACATATTGTTCTTATCATTAGGGAGTAACTACAAATCTGAAGATAATCAGCACCATTAAACAATATATTTAAATCTAACTTGCTGCAGAGTTTTTGATTTGGCTGAAGGAAATTCAATTGGTCTTATTAGCATTTTCCCACACGTACAATTACTATTTTATACATCTGGAATGGTTTGATAATATATCTTGCAACCCCCAATATTTTATAATGTTACCATTATTTTAATTAATAAATTCAAGACTTTGGACTCCATAACATAGACAAATTTAAAAGATAGATATTAGATTAAATTACAGAGACATTTTAGAATTTGTCTATTTTGAGTGTAATTAAACTGAAATTATCCCAATTATTTCATTTAGTGATGATACATGGAAGCTATCCCTGTCATAAATTGTGATTTTATTTGAATATAACTTTAAAGGAGTGTACTGGTAAACAATCAATAAAACCTAAAATATTTCATGTTAATGACATACAAGGTCCTTCATGACCCACCTCCTTGCCTACTTTTCCAGGCTTGCAGCTTGTCACTCTGTAGATGAAGCTTATGCCACAGTGCTCTCAGCTACATCCTGGTCCCAACCTTCAGCTTTCAAATGCTGATCCTGCATGAGAAGTCCACCACCTTCTTCTTTTCCTCTATCCATCTCTGATTCTTCTTATGCTATCCTTCAGGATTCAATTAATCTATCATTTGCATAGTGAAAACTCCCACCGATAGCATTTTTTCCTCTCCAAGCAAACCAGAGATACTACTGCATGTTAAAAATATGTGAGGCAAATATCTACTGGAGTTTTTTGTTTGTTTCTTTTTGTTAAGTCTGCCTCTCGCAGTATTCTGAGATCTTGAGGAGAGGAAATAGGTTTTACTGGATCCAACTGCCATCTTAGTGCTTGGCACAAAGTAAAAACATAATGAATAACTATTTCATGAACAACTCATGAAAAAGGAGAAAAGTTAACGATAGGATTTTTTAAAAGATTTTATTTATTGATTTGAGATAGAGAGAGAGCACAAGCAGGAGGAGGGGTAGATGGAGAGGGAGAGAGAGAAACAGACTCCTCATTGAGCATAGCCCCATGCGAGGCTCGATCCCAGGATCCTGAGATCATGATTTGAGCTGAAGTCAGATGCTTAACCAACTGAGCCACCCAGGCACCCCATGAATGATAGGATTTTTGATTCTTTAATTACCTCAAGTTGCATTTGGTAGGTCTCTAGAGTAATATTAGATCCTTCAAATAAAGTAGATAAATTATTGTTTTCAAAAAAGAAGTCTCATAAACATAAAACAGGTTGTGGAATGGTAGAGCTGACTCCAATTATGTCAATAAAATGAGTTAAATGTTAAATGGATTGGGGGTGCCTGGGTGGCTCAGTCAGTTGAACGAATGACTCTTGGTTTCAGCTCAGGTTATGATCTCAGGGTCATGAGATCAAGCCCTGCTTCGGGCTCTGTGCTCAGCATGGAGTTTGCTTGGGGTTCTCTCCCTCTCCCTATACCTCTCCTTCTCCCCCCTCTTAATAAAATAAAATAAAATAAAATAAAATAAAAAAGTAATAAAATCTTTTAAAAGTCTTAAATGGATTGAAGAAGAATAGTGGATCTCCACTAAGCTAGGGTAGGACCGTGCCCAAGATAAACTACAGAGCGAAGTTAACCATTTTGTTGTTTTGTTTTGTGGGTAACATCCTTGGCTGAAGAGCACAGGCTGTGGATAATTTTCTCCTCAGGACTTTCAAGAATCATTTCAAACTGGGCAAGATCTGTAGTTCGGTCCTAGGCATGTTGTGCAGACACCCTAGGTGTGTACCTTCTCTGCATTAGCAGCAGAGACAGGGCTTCTTCTCGGAGGCAACTCTTCTCTCAGCTATTTTCATAAGTGAGGTCTCTAGCTTATTTGCATGGTTGCTTGTTCGGGCAGAGGAGAAGACAATGGGAAAGCAAAGAGGACAGCAAAGGGTATTCACTCAGTGGCATTCTTAGAGCTATCAGGGTAACTGTTTGCTCATATAGATGTGGGCTCTGTACTGAGCTACCTGCTACTATTTATTGGTGAGGAGATGTGCAAGGGAACAGAATACTCCAGTGATAGTACTATGTTACATAAGTTCTGGTTAGGGAGTTATTAGTATATTAGAATATAAATGCCCTATGAGCTTTCAACTGTATGATATGACTCATGACTGTGATAATATAACCATAGTATTTAGTTAAAAGTTTAATTTTTATAAATTTACATCATATTTGGGAAGACTTGGGTAGAAATAATCCATTTTTTTTTTCTCTTTCCCTCCTCTGCCTTAGGGGAGGTAATTTGTAGTGACTATATCAACTTTTGCTCTAGTGTCTAATTAGGTTTGACTAATGAGGACCCTGTGAAGTTTGATGGGGAAAAAAAGAAAGTGAAGTCTGGGTATTTTTTCTTCTGATATCCTCCCTGTTGTGTTTTCTTAGGTTGGCTGCCTCCCTCTTGCAGTCCTGTCTTCAAGACTATTCGAAATGCCCTCTCTCCATAGTTCTTGGGTCTAAGGGTGGGTAACAACCACACTGTCCCTAGCCCCAGGAGAGGCTACAGTATTTCTTGTGTTTTCCCTATATTCTCCTTATATCTTTACAATTAGTCCCTTTATTAAACCCTCCATGTATTACCATAATTTACGTTTGAGCCATCCATTTTTCAACGGAACCACAATCGATACAAAGACAAATTAAGCAAGTTCTCTGTTCTCTATTCTTAGTACAATATATCCACATTGTGCTTATGTGGTCCACATAGAAGATATCAGCCAAACAAACACTTGGCTATGTTATACATCCCATTTTCTATTGATCTATTGATCTATGATCAAAAATATCTTGAGATTTTTATATTCAGCTAATCTGAGCCTTATTATTTTTCTTTTTTAAAAATACATCTTTCCTATGTTCAGATGTATAGACTTTTAAAATAAGATTTTTCACTCCCAGAAAAAAATTTCACTTGCAGAACCTATCATAGTTTTTGGAACATGTTAGGAACAATGTAAGTATTCACTGAGTGTGTGAATATTAAATATGAATGAATGAAAACATAAATAACATCAATTAGCTATACATAGTTGTTTGTTGCCTTCAGCGTTTACAATATATATTTATCTCCAGTTTTCTCATTCACTATCAATAGTGAAAAAAGAAGCAAGAAATGTTAAATGAAACAACCCAGAAACACTTATTGCCTTGTCGTGGAAGTACTCTAAGGTAATTAATCCTGCATGGAGAAGCTTGGGGCCCATTAAACTGAGAGTCAATTAGACTGGAGATCACTGAGACATAAATTACTCACTAGAGACTTGGACTGGGAAAAACTGAGTGGAAGGTAGTTGAATTTTGTTGTTCTATCTGCCTTTTTAGGCAAATATTCTGGGAAGAAATTCTAAGAACAAAGGCTTTGGTAAACCTCACAGGACAAAAAGGGGTAGAAGGTGATTTATACTCTCTTTTGGCCTATTTATGTGATAATCATATTAGAGATTTCCTAAGTTTTGAATCACACCTGCATTCTTCGAATACATACTATTTAGTCATTGTACATTATTATTTTAAGGTTCTTTGGATTCTAATTTGCTAGTATGAATTCAGATTATTCAAATAAATCTACCTTAAATTTATAGCGAGTCTATCTATGTTTTCCCCATTTTTAATGCATTCTTCCTTATGTTTTGTTATCAGCATTACAATAACTTTGTAAAATATTCATATTTCTTGGCCCTGCATCACTTTATACAGCACAGGTGTTATATATTTTTTAATGCTTTGGAAAACATATCATGTAGACACATCTTCTCCTGGCACTATTTTTGTGGTAGTTGTGAAAAACATTTCATTCTCTTGCATAGTGAACCATCTTTCTAGAGTATGTTTTTCTGAGTTAATGCTGATAACAGGAGACAAACCATGAGAGACTCTGGACTCCAGGAAACAAACTGAGGGGTGCAGAGGGGAGGGGGTTAGGGGGTAGGGTAGCCAGGTGATGGGTATTAAGGAGGGCATGTGTTGTGATGAGCACTGGGTGTTATACATAACTAATGAATCATTGAACACTACATCAAAAACTAATGATGTACTATATGTTGACTAACTGAACATAATAAAAAAGAAAAAAAGAAAAAAAATTTAAGAGTCATCTTTGAATTACCCTTTTCCTTGATCCACATCTAAACCATTATCAAGTCATGTTGATGCTGCCATGTGTTAAATTCTCTCTACCTCCAGCTGCTGTGTATAAGCCACGATCATATTTTTCATGGACTTCTAATATATCTAGGTTTGCTGTTCCATTCTTGTCTTCCTATAATCCATTCCCTAATATAAATAAGATGTCCTTATCCTGTTTAAAATACCATACCATTGTTCTCAATATTTGCTGTCCCTTCCTGGTGCACTTACACATCATGCAACTAATTAAGGCAGGTGTGTAACTTGCCTTGGCCAATAAAACGTGGGCTAATAAAATGTAAGTGGAAGGAATATGTGCACTCCTGTGCAAAAGCTTAATGAACCCGCTCATGGTATACCTCTAAAGTTTCCCTTATCCTTGCAAGATCTCACAGATAATCATTTGTTTGATTGAAGCTAGGCCACCTACAGAACATAAGCTGTAAGTGTTTATAGAAAATGTAAGAAGATATGTAGCACTAATTTAAGTTAATGGTCACTAGTGTGAGCTGGACCTTTCAGGCATAATTTGTTAGTGATAGTAATTCATTGCTTCAGCATCATATTCTTTAAATGCTATTGTAGAACACACTGTGATCTATATAATCTTAATGACATTATAGAAAAATAAGATATGTAGAGTTTTCAATTTCAAATTTGGGGGAAAACTTAATTAAGGACTTTCAAAAAAATAGCAGCATAGTAACTTCTTGTCACAGATTCCAAGTGGTTTAAATATTGAAATACTAAAACAAGCATACAAACGAATTTACAATAATTCTTCCTAATGGGGAAGGGGATCATTTATACTTCAGCAATAGCAATAGAAACTGAATGGATGCAATTATACAACGAAATCTCTTAAGAATTTCTATTACTGGGGAATAAGCAGAGAAAAATTAAAATTGCACACAAAGGAGGAACCTGGATCACACTGAGAAGATAGCACTGGAATCTTCTTACCACTTTGAATATATAACATTTAAAAACATGAACAATAATACCAAAAACCAACCAACCAACCAACCAACAAACAAAAAAACACTTGGAAAAACCCAAGTATCCAACAGCTAGTGAGTGTAGTACATACATATGAAAAATATTACCACTACCCAGCAATAAAAAGGAACACACTACTGATACATGCAACAACATAAATAATTCTTTTTTTTTTTTTTTTTAGATTTTTTATTTATTTGTTTGACAGAGAGAGACACAGCGAGAGAGGGAACACCAGCAGGGGGAGTGGGAGAGGGAGAAGCAGGCCCCCTGCGGAGCAGGGAGCCCGATGCGGGACTCGATCCCAGGACTCTGGGATCATGACCTGAGCCGAAGGCAGACGCTTAATGACTGAGCCACCCAGGCGCCCAACATAAATAATTCTTAAAAATATTTTGTTAAGTGAAACAATTGAGACACAAAATTATATACTGTATGATTTTATCTAAATGAAATCCTTAAAAAAACTTAAAACTATAGAGACATGTATGTGTTTTCTTTTTTTTTTGTAGTTTTTAATTTTATTATGTTATGTTAGTCACCATACAATACATCATTAGTTTTTGATGTAGTGATCCACGATCCATTGTTTTTGTATAACACCCAGTGCTCCATGCAGTACGTGCCCTCCTTAATACCCATCACCAGGCTAACCAATCCCCCCTACCCCCTCCCCTCTAAAACCCTGTTTGTTTCTCAGGTCCATAGTCTCTCATGGTTCATCTCTCCCTCTAATTCCCCCCGCCCATTTTTCCCTTCCTTCTCTTAATGTCCTCCATGTTATTCCTTATGTTCCACAAATAAGTGAAACCATATGATAATTGACTTTCTCTGCTTGACTTATTTCACTTCGCATAATCTCCTCCAGTCCCATCCATGTTGATGTAAAAGTTGGGTATTCATCTTTTCTGATGGCTGAGTAATATTCCATTGTATATATGGACCACATCTCCTTTAACCATTCATCTGTTGAAGGGCATCTCGGCTCTTTCCACAGTTTGGCTCTTGCGGACATTGCTGCTATGAACATTGGGGTGCATATGGCCCTTCTTTTCACTACATCTGTGTCTTTAGGGTAAATACCCAGTAGTGCGATTGCTGGGTCATAGGGTAGCTCTATTTTTAAATTTTTGAGGAACCTCCACACTGTTTTCCAAAGTGGCTGTACCAACTTGCATTCCCACCAACAGTGTAAGAGGGTTCCCCTTTCTCCACAACCTCTCCAACATTTGTTGTTTCTTTCCCTGTCCATTTTGGCCATTCTAACTGGTGTAAGGTGGTATCTCAGTGTGGTTTTGATTTGGATTTCCCTGATGGCTAATGATGATGAACATTTTTTCATGTGTCTGTTAGCCATTTGTATGTCTTCTTCAGAGAAGTGTCTGTTCATGTCTTCTGCCCACTTTTTGACTTGATTATTTGTTTTTTGGGTGTTGAGTTTGAGAAGTTCTTTATAGATCTTGGATACCAGCCCTTTATCTGTAGTGTCATTTGCAAATATCTTCTCCCATTCTGTGAGTTGCCTCTTTGTTTTGTTGACTGTTTCCTTTGCTGTGCAGAAGCTTTTTATCTTGATGAAGTCCCAAAAGTTCATTTTTGCTTTTGTTTCACTAGCTTTTGGAGATGTATCTTGAAAGAAGTTGCTGTGGCCGATGTCAAAGAGGTTACTGCCTATGTTCTCCTCTAGGATTTTGATGGATTCCTGTCTCACATTGAGGTCTTTCATCCACTTTGAGTTTATCTTTGTGAATGGTGTTAGAGAATGGTTGAGTTTCATTCTTCTGCATGTGGCTGTCCAATTTTCCCAGCACCATTTATTGAAGAGACTGTCTTTTTTCCATTGCATTACTCAGCGCGAGGCTGTCACTCACCAGCGGTGTAGGATCCCCACGTCCAGGCACCCTCCCGCCGCCATTTATCCTCCGATATCTGCCCGCAGGATCACGGCTCTCCATTTCGTACCTCAAAACCAACTGCCTGCGATATTCTGTTTGTAGAGATCCAGATCTTCTTACATCTCAGGCTGGTTTCGTGGGTGCTCAGTGTGGTCTGGTAGTTATCAGCTCAATTCTGGGGACCAGTTGAAATAGGGTCCCCTACTCCTCCGCCATCTTTCCCCCCTCCATGTATGTGTTTTCTTGAACTGAGTGTAGGAGTGAGGATTGACTATTATGCTGACACAAGGAGACCTTTTGGGGTGATGGAAATGTTCTAAAATGATCATGGAAATAGTTGCACTGCTATCTAAATTTACTAAAACTTACTGAATTGCACATTTAAAATGGGTAATTTTATAGTGTACAAAATAATTAAAACTCTTACCTAAATGTGAGTTGTCAGGGATTATGCTGTAACAAATCCAAACACAAGTCAACAGGGAAGGGATAGTTTATTCCTGACATAATGCATGCCAGCTTCAGGAAGAAAGCCAGGGTTACTACAGTGTGTTGCCTTATTGTAGATTAATCTATTCAGAATGCTGAATACAGAAACCTAAGCATGGGTAAAATTTTACACACACACATACACATGGGCACAAATGCAAAGTTCACTGCTCAGGTTACTCATAACTCTGGTTCTCTCATAGCTACCATAAAGAAGCTAGATAACTAAATTGGTAATTATATTTGCATCATATACTTATTAATGTGAAGGACTCTGAGCAAAAGATGCTAACAGCAACTGGGAAGGCATTGGCAAAAAACAAAAAACAAGACTAGATAAATATTAACTGATTATATAACAAACAGATTCATCATTAATAAATTCACATTATTCAAGATTCAATCAAATGAAAAATATACAATTTATAAAAAGAGTTTCTAGAGTAATGACTTGTTAGTCATTGCTAGTTAGAACCAACATTCTCACAGGGGAAATAAAGTAATATTGTAAAAGCAAACCTATTTGAATTTGAAAGCACTAGCAAACAGCAGAATGCAGGCAGAAACTGGAGGGGTATGTACCATTCAAAGATGAAAAATGCTGCAGGTGAGTGTTGTGTTTGTAACTTTTTGGCAGAAAGTGCTTCCAATCAAATGCAGTTCTGAAGGCAGAAACCCTATGCTTACTGGTTTGAGGGCAGAGTACAGAATTAGGGACTAAAAGAGAAGGCAGAAGAAATAGAATAAAATTCACTGTAGGAACATAACGGAATATAGACTCTTCACAAATATCACTCACAATGCTCACTACCCAATCAGAAATCACTAGACATGCAAAACAAACAAACAAACAAACAAAAAATCCATAAAAAAATGTGATCTATATCCTAGAAAAAAAGGCAGTCAATACGAACCATGAGAGACGATGGACTCTGAAAAACAAACTGAGGGTTCTAGAGGGGAGGGGTGGGGGAGGATGAGTTAGCCTGGTGATGGGTATTAAAGAGGGCACATTCTGCATGGAGCACTGGGTGTTATGCACGAACAATGAATCATGGAACACTACAACAAAAACTAATGATGTAATGTATGGTGATTAACATAACAATAAAAAATTTTAAAAAAAAGGCAGTCAATAGAAATCAAACCAGATGGTAACCAGATATTACCATTAAGAGACAAGAATATTAAAGCAATTATTGTAAATATATTCAAGAAATTAAAAATTATATACATAACTCATAATTAGATGGAATTCTCAGCAGAAAAATAGAATAAAAAGCCAAAGTCACAATTCTAGCAATGAAATTCTAATAAGTGAAATAAAAAAATTGACTGGATGGGTTTAATAGCAACACATTACACATACAGGGGGACAATACAGATGATGCTGACTTTGCACCAGAAACAATGGAGGCAGGGAGAAAAGAGAATATTGGATCATTATCATTAAAGTCCTGAAAAACTTTTAAATAAAGACATCTTCAGTGAAACAAAAAGAACCCTCTTGCACTGTTGGTAGGAGTGCAAACTGGTGTAGCCACTCTGGAAAACAGTATGGAGTCCTCAAAAAGTTAAAAATAGAACCACTCTATGATCCAGCAATTACACTACTGGGTATTTACCCAAAGGATACAAAAACACTGATGTGAAGGGACACAAGCACCCCAATGTTTATGGTAGCACCATCAACAATAGCCAAATTATTGAAAGAGCCCAAATGTCCATCAACTGATGAATGGATAAAGAAGATGTGGTATAGATATAATGGAATATTACTCAGCCATGGAAAGCAATGAAACCTTGCCATTTGTAATGTTGTGGATAGAACTAGAGGGTATTATACTGATAAAGACAAATACCATGTGATTTCACTCATGTAGAATTTAAGAAACAAAACAAATGAGCAAAGGGAAAAAAAGAGAGAGAGAGGGAGGCAAACCAAGAAACTACAGAGAACAAACTGATGGTCACCAGAGGTGCGGAGGGTGGGGGGATGGGTGATACAGGTGATGGGGATTAAGGAGGGCACTTGTGATGAGCACTGGATGTTGTATGGAAGTGCTGAATCACTACAGTGCATACCTGAAACTAATATTACCTTGTATGTTAACTAAGTGGAATTTAAATAAATAAAATTTAAATTTTAAAAAATGAACAGAAGCAATGGGAAAAAATAAAAATAAATAAAAATGAGAAACTACTAAATAAAAAACCTGAAATTCTTTGACAGCTATCTTACACTACATGGGGTGCCAAAGAAAATTATTTGGGCTAAAGGGAAATACATCAGATATACAGGAAAGGATTGAAGTTATCAAAACTAGTATTTTGATAAATATAATGTTTAAAGAAAGAAATATTAACACAACATTGCATAGTGTATTGTATAACATATGTAGATGAACAGATATGACAATAATAGCATAAAAGTCAGTCTTGCAATGTTCTTATATTTTATGTGATGCAGGAAAGTATTAGCTCTAAGCAGATTGTGATAGGTTAAAGACACATATTGTGTTCCCTAGAGCAATCTTTGAGAATAACAGAGAGATATATGTTTATGGAGTGAGAGAAGAGAGGGAGATTGAATTTTGAGCACTTTGGAGCCAAGAAGCCACTTTCTGGGTTTCACCTTTAAAGTAAAATTTAGTTTGAAATCAGGCAACTGGATGTCCCTAGCTTTGTTTTTCTTTTTCAACATTTCCTTGGCAATTTGGGGTCTTTTCTGATTCCCTACAAATTTTAGAATTGTTTGTTCCAGCTCTTTGAAAAATGCCATTGGTATTTTAATTGGGATGGCGTTGAAAGTGTAGATTGCTCTGGGCAGCACAGACATTTTAACAATGTTTATTCTTCCAATCCATGAGCATGGAATGTTTTTCCATCTTTTCGTGTTTTCTTCAATTTCTTTCGTAAGTGTTCTGTAGTTTCTAGAGTATAGATCCTTTACCTCTTTGGTTAGGTTTATTCCAAGGTATCTTATGGTTTTTGGTGTTATCATAAATGGAATCAATTCCCTAATTTCTTTTTCTACAGTTACATTGTTAGTGTACAGAAAAGCAACTAATTTCTGTGCATTGATTTTGTATCCTGCCACATTACTGAATTGCTGTATGAGTTCTAGTAATTTGGAGGTAGAGTCTTTTGGGTTCTCCATATAAAGTATCATGTCATCTGCAAAGAGAGAGTTTGACTTCTTCTTTGCCAATTTGAATGCCTTTTATTTCTTTCTGTTGTCTGATTGCTGATGCTAGGACTTCTAGTACTATGTTGAACAATAGTGGCAAGAGTGGGCATCCTTGTCGTATTCCCGATCTTAAGGAAAAAGCTCTCAGCTTTTCCCCACTGAGAATGATATTTGCTGTGGGCTTTCCATAGACGGTTTTTATGAATTTGAGGAATGTTCCCTCTATCCCTACCCTCTGAAGAGTTTTAATCAGGAAAGGATGTTGTATTTTGTCAAATGCTTTTTCTGCATCAATTGAGAGGATCATATGGTTCTTGTCTCTTCTTTTATTAATATGTTCCCTCACATTGATTGATTTGTGAATGTTGAACCACCCTTGCATCCCAGAAATAAATCCCAGCTGGTCTTGCCTGATTTCAAGCTATGTTACAAAGTTGTGATCATCAAGAGCATGGTACTGGCACAAAAACAGACACATAGATCAATGGAACAGAGTAGAGAGCCCAGATATGGACCCTCAACTCTATGGTCAACTAATCTTCGACAAAGCAGGAAAAAATATCCAATGGAAAAAAGACAGTCTCTTCAATAGATGGTGCTGGGAAAACTGGACAGCTATATACAGAAGGATGAAACTCGACCATTCTCTAACACCATACACAAAGATAAACTCAAAATGGATGAAAGAACTCAATGTGAGACAGGAATCCATCAAAATCCTAGAGGAGAACATAGGCAGTAACCTCTTCGACATCAGCCACAGTAACTTCTTTCAAGACATGTCTCCAAAGGCTAGTGAAACAAAAGCAAAAATGAACTTTTGGGACTTCATCAAGATAAAAAGCTTCTGCACAGCAAAGGAAACAGTCAACAAAACAAAGAGGCAACCCACAGAATGGGAGAAGATATTTGCAAATGACACTATAGACAAAAGGCTGGTATCCAAGATCTATAAAGAGCTTCTCAAACTCAACACCTAAAAAAACAAATAATCAAGTCAAAGAATGGGCAGAAGACATGAACAGACACTTCTCCAAAGAAGACATATGAATGGCCAACAGACATATGAAACAATGGTCAACATCATTAGCCATCAGGGAAATTCAAATCAAAACCACTTTATACCAGTTAGGATGACAAAAATTTACAAGACAGGAAAAAACAAATGTTGGAGAGGATGTGGAGAAAGGGGAACCCTCTTACACTGTTGGTGGGAATGCAAGTTGGTACAGCCACTTTGGAAAACAGTATGGAGGTTCCTCAAAAAGTTAAAAATAGAGCTACCCTATGACCCAGCAATTGCACTACTAGGTATTTACCCCACAGATACAGATGTAGTGAAAAGAATGGGCATATGCACCCCAATGTTCATAGTAGCAATGTCCACAATAGCCAAACTGTGGAAAGAGCCGAGATGCCCTTCAACAGATGAATGGTTAAAGGAGATGTGGTCCATATATACAATGGAATATTACTCAGCCATCAGAAAGGATGAATACCCACCATTTACATTGACATGGATGGAACTGGAGGAGATTATGCTAAGTGAAATAAGTCAAACAGAGAAAGACAATTATCATATGGTTTCACTTATATGGGGAACATAAGGAATAGCATGGAGGACATTAGGAAAAGGAAGAGAAAAATGAAGGGGGGGGAAATCAGAGGGGGAGATGAACCATGAGAGACTATGGACTCTGGGAAAAAAACTGAAGGTTTCAGAGGGGAGGGGGGTGGAGAGGATGGGTTAGCCCAGTGACGGGTATTAAGGTGGGCACATATTGCAATGAGCCCTGGGTGTTATATGCCCAACAATGAATCATGGATCACTACATCAAAAACTAATGAAGTACTGTATGGTGACTAACATAACATAATAAAAAAAAAGAAAAAAATAAAGTAAAAGTTAGATAATTAATACAGCAGCAAGTTTAAGTAAAAATATCTCTTTTTTGATGCTATGAAAAGACTTATTCTGTGTATCTTTGATAGTATAAAATAAATGTAAAAGTTGTTTTACTATAAAGTTTTTTTCTATAAAGTTTGGTAGAGATGCTTGCATACAAACATATATAAGGATGTTTTTATACCTGAAAGTGTGCAAAAGAGCAAAAAATACAATACATTATTATTTCAGACAGTGATGCTGAGATAATAGTGGTATGTCATTAAATTGTCCTTGGATAATCTAATTCCTGAAATTTTACTCCTTATATTAGGTCCTTGCTTATTTTTAATAAGATTTCCTAATATAAAATCTATCAAGTGCTTTAATTTAATTTTAATCTGTTACTTGTTTTAGTTCAGGCTGCTCTAACAAGGTACCATAAATTGGGTGGCTTGTAAACAACAGATTTATCTCTCACAATTGTTGAGGTTAGAATTCTAAAGTCAGAGTGCCAGCATGGTGGAGTTATGGTGAGGCCTCTCTTCAAGGTTGCAGACAGCTGTCTTCTCCCTGCACTCTCACATGGCAGAAAGGGGAGACAGCTCTCTGGGGTGTCCTTTAGAAGGGCACTAATCCCATTCAGAAGAACTGGACCCTCATGACCCAATTAGTTCCCAAAGGTCCCACCTCCAAATACCATCACATTGGGGATTAAGATTTTAACATAATAATTTTTTTTTTGGAAACAAACATTCAGTCCATTACGCTCATTTTTCAGGATTTGGCTCAGATAGTCTGGGTCAAGGGCAAGTATTATGTGATCCAATATTGTCCTGTGCATACCACCATTGCTGCATTTACTATATTCTAATTTAAGCATTGCTTATTCAACTGTAATACTTGTATGTTTTAATTATCTACCTTTTCCTCCAGTATGTCTCTACATTTTTCTTTATAAATCTTTCTTTGTGATCCCAGCACCTAGAACAGTACTCAGAATAGAAGGTACGCAAAATGTTCCAAGTAGTAGATGAATGATGTGCTCAACATTGTTAGTCATTATGAAATCAAAACCACAATGAGATATCACCTCACGCCAGTTGGAATGGCAATTATAAAAAATACAAGAAATAACATGTGCTGGTAAGGATATGAAGAAAGGGAACCCTTTTGCACTGTTTGTGGGAATGTAAATTGGTGCAGCCATTATGGAAAACAGTATGAAGGTTCTTCAAAAAATTAAAAATAGAACTACCATATGATCCAGCCATTCCACTTCTAGGTATTTAACCAAAGGATACAAAAACACTAACTCAAAAAGATATCTGCACCCCCATGTTCGCTGTAGCATTATTTACAATAGCCAAGTCATGGAAGCAACCTAAGATCCATCAATGGATGACCAGATAAAGAAAATGTGGAACACACACACACACAAACACACACAGAAATATTATTCAGACATAAAAAAGAAGGAAATCTTGCCATATGCAGCAACATGGATAGACCTTGAAGACATTACATTAAGTAGAATAAGTTAGACTGAGAAAGACAAATACTGTACTATCTCACTTATATGTGGAATCTTAAAAAACAAAAACAAAATAAAAAAAATGAGCTCATAGATACACAGAACATACAGGTGGTTGTCAGAGGTGAGGGGTGGGGGATGGGCAAAATGGGTGAAAGTGGTCAGAAGGTACAAACTTCCAGTTATAAAATAAATAAGTTCTGGGGAATGCAATGTACAGCATGGTGGACTATCGTTAACATTACCATATAGTATGTTTGAGAGTGGCTAAGAGAGTAGATTCTAAAAGTTCTCATCACAAGAAAATAATTTTAACTATGCGTCACGATGATGTTAACTAGACTTATTGTGGTGATCATTTCACAATACATACAAATATTGAATCATTATCTTGCACACCTGAAACTAGTATAATGTTATATATCAATTATATCTCCATAAAAATAAATGAATGAATGAATGATTATATATAAATTGGCCTTATCTAGAAAATAAATGTATATATTCCAGGGTTCTATTTCCACCGGATGGAAAATATGAGAATTCTAGGAATGAAAACAAAGGGGAAAATAACCTTCTCCTACTTAGCAAACCCAAGTATCTTATAATACCATGGGGAAGGTTGGGAGGTTCTTGCGTTCTTATATGACTATCATTCTTATCTATTACTTTTCATAGTAATATAAGTACCTATGAAATATGAGGGCAATTCCTGGACTTTGCTACTTTGTATCTTCTTGGGGAGCTTATTATGAAGAAGAATCCAATGTTAGCACAAAATTTCCCACACAACGGCAGGCTGAGAATCATGGGCTTTATTTTTCAGTGGCCCCATATGGGCAATTCCTCTGTGCTGGGGGAGTCCTTCTAGACATACACACTGAAAACTCTAAGAGAACAGCTGAGGATATGACTGAATATTTCACAATTTTTCTTTCCAAAGTAAAACTAAGGGAATTCTATAGAATCTAAAGGGTTTATTAGAGATAAAAATGGCTTTGTGTGTGTGAGAGTCAGAAAAGTCACAAAAACAGCTGACAAGCAAATGTGGCAGTCGAAGACTGCACCTAAAGGATATGTGATAACACCACGAATTTTTCTCAACGTAAAAATCTCTGTGCACTACAATGTAAGACAATTACATTTGAAAGTGAAAACAAAATACAAAAAACACAAGGGATTGACCAGACCAATGTTATAAAATGGATAACGAAAATACATAATAATAGGGGTGCCTCGGTGGCTCAGTTGGTTAAGCATGGGACTCTTGGTTTCCATTGGGGTCAGGATCTCAGGGTGGTGAGATTGAGCCCCGGGAGCCCTGCGTTTGTCTTGGTGCTCAGTGTGGAGTCTGCTTGGATTCTCTCTCTCTCTCCCTCTGCTCCTCCCCTTGCTCATGCACACTCTTTCTCTCTAAATAAATAAAATCTTAAAAAAATACATAATAATAAAAATTTGCACCCTAGTGTTCACTCAACTCTAGTGTAAGGTTCGAAGTTCTGAACTGGCTGCCTCAGAAAGTTGATATGGGGATCAAATAAAATGGCAAATGTCCCAACATATTTTAAAATGCAAACAACTGTACAAATACAAATTACAAATGGTGAAACTAATTAGACACAATGGTGGCCCCTCCTTCTGATCCTCTCTGAGGAAGGTAGGGGAGTTAGGGAGGTAACTAAGGAGGAAAGAAGAGGAAAGAAGAAAACTGGGTGTTCTGAGGAAACTGCTGGAACCAGTGTGAGCCCTCTATACCTCTTCCAGTGATGCTCTCTCCTCTGTTTACTATTTTTCAAATGCACTGGATATCAATAGGTCATCAAACATGCCCAAGACTTTCCCCCACCTGTAACTTGGGCTTTTCCCTCTGCTTGTATCACTGTTCACTCCATTCTTCACATTACTCACTTGTTCTTGGCCTCACATTAAAACACACCTTGTTGCAAAGGGCTTCTCTGACCAGACTATACAAAGAGGGTCTTCAATGCCAATTGTTCCTAATTTCCTAAACCAGTATCCACTAACCTTTTCCTCCCTCCCACTTAATTGTATTGATTACGAATGCAGACATTTTAAGTGGATTTTAGCTAGTTTGTCTCCTTGCCCAGCATCAGCCTAGCCATTGAGAAACTGCCACAACTCAGCCAATGAGAAACCATCACCATTGGGATCTATCATTTTCCTCCAATAGGATTTAGTTCAAAATAACCCCGCCCACTTCCTCCTTTTTCTTTATAAAGTAGAGGTCCTCTCCTTTGTTCTCCCGATTTACCTGTGGTTTCATGTGTCTTGCATGTCCTGAATTGTAAGTCCTCTGTAGTTCCTCTGATAAATTCATTTTGCTGGTAAAGTAACTGGCTATTTTATTTTTAAGGTTAACAAGAAAAATATACTTATACTTACAAAGTACATATTCTGAAGGTATTCTATAAACTTGAAATGGTGCTATAAAATTCCAATAAATACATAACATTAAAATAGCTAGTGATACACTAGAGAAAAATATGTGTCAATAAAAATCACATTGTAGAGCACACAAGTTAATACTACAAAAGATTATTTTAAAAGAATAACAATTGTTTCAAGATGTTTTATTTCCTTATTCTGCTTTGTTCTCTTCTATTGGTTGGTTTGCCAATTTGAACCAAGGAAACACATTTAATGGGCTGATATGAAATGAATTTTATTAGTTCAGCCTTCTGTAAGCATTCTCATGCATCATTAACGTTATACATTGCAAAGAACTGCTTTCCTTAAATTGTAGCTATTTGGCTATAAATTCAAGACTGCAGTAAATAACTGTCTGACTGTTGAATGAACACTGGTAACATGTGCACTGATGAGTTAGGTGAAGTGTATAATTAGGGTATGCATTTTAGTAGGGCTTATTAAATCACAAAACACAAAAGAGCCATTGGAGTTTGAATGATTGTAAGGAGTGATGACTTGATAGGGATTACAATGATAGATAACATATTTATTTTTCAAGGTTGGTGAAGTTACACCTACATTAATAATTCTGAATGTCCTAGGTACATTAGGAAATATCCAAAATAAGACAAATATAATGGAGTTTAATTAACAAATTCTCAACTATTGTGATACCTTTCAGAATAGCAAAGTATGTAATTGACCAAGTTGAATGAACGTCTCTTTTTTGTATTTATATATAGTGCAAAAGATACAAAGAAAATAATATACATGTCCTGCTTTTATATTCGTAAGTCTTAGATTTCTATAAATAATCCTTCATGATTGTCCATTGCACCCATGCTTAAGACAGGCCACAAGCCACTGCATAATCTGACTCCTGCCCACCCTCTGTGTCTCATTTCATGGAATTCATGTCATCACTCCGCCCCAGCCAAATTGGTTCTTTCAGTTTCTTGATGTACTCTTTTCTACCTCAGAACAGATTATTTCTCTCCTGCTCTAGATCCTACTTTTCTAAATCTTATGCCTGACAGGCCAGGGAGGTCTCACCATCCCTTTTATCATCAATGAGTCTTGCTTTTGCTCTCTACGTTTTTAAAGCTTCCTTTCTTCCTGGTGCCTAAACCAGGTTCCATGGAGAGAAAGAGAAAAGTACCTGTTCAGCAGCTCTGTCACACTTTGAATCCCGAGCACCATTGTAGGTATATTTGTGCCTCAGATCTCAAAGGCAGAACTTTTAGTAGTTCTAATAACTTTTGACCCTTAACCAAGAGGGCTCAAAACCAGTCCCTATGACAGAAATGTAAATCAATGCATATGGTTGGTAGATCACTTCCTATATCATCCTCTTTTTATTTTCCGCAGATGAATTTTCCCACTGAAAGCACCTCCTGAATTTGCGTATGAAACAAAAGCCTCTATGCATATGAATGAAGTTCTATATTTTCTGGGGACTAAATATGGATTTTCTGTAGTCTTACGAACACTAATATTTTATCATTCCAGATTTTTCCTGAATCTGATCATTTAAGCAATATTCACACTCCTTTAAGAAGTCAACATGGACAAAACATTGGAATTGATCTCTCTGAGTTTTGGATTGTTCTTCCTTTCTTACTATCTCATATTTACAGTTACTCCAATAGGATAGGGATACAGGCATATAATATATGTAGATTATCTGCTTGTTAAAATCTGTGTTCAGAGGATGGTTTATTTATGTATGGCAGAATTGTTTAAAGAAGGGATTTTGGGTCTTCTGAAAAGGCTTATAAAATAATGCCATTTGAACATTCTTTTTCTAGACTAGGTACATTTACCTAGAACCAGTCCATTTATTCTTTTTTTATTTTCACCAGTTTTTGAGCTTGAAATTGTCTATGTTTCTACTTCTCCTTGATAGGAGTTGAAGTCTCCCAATGTCTCACCACAGACCTCATTTCTGCCTCATTTGCTAGATCTTAACACTGTCAGTCCTCCACGGAAGCAGTTCAACTGTCTCATTTCAGTGCTGACACCTCATATAGACACACTGATAGGTGATTATGAGGGATACCTGCAATGCACCAAAAGTTTAATATTCGATTTTACTTAACTTTGAATAATAAAATATTCAGATTATTTCTTGTAATGCAGCCCTATTATTAGCTGCTGAGAACTCCCTGTGACTAGAGATCAATAAATTATTTCTGTTCTCTGCTTGAAATTTCAAATTAGAAACACATCTGAGTGATGAAGCTAGAACTATTTTAAAAGACTGACTGCTATTATTGGATTAATAAGTTTTAGGATGTGAATATTTGTGAGAAGCTCACCCAACAGACTTCATTTGGTTTAAGGCAAAAAATTGATGTAAAATAAAAAAAGGGGTACGAGTAGCAGTACTTCATATTGTAAATAATCTGCTATAATGCATATAATTCTATGTTTCAAAATAGTTTCCTAGATTTTTTATTAAATTTTTGCATAAAATAATTTATTAGCTATAGGATGATTGAAATATTAGATTATGCACTCATAAACTCTATGAACTGTCAAAAATTTTGTGATTTCTAAGCCTGAGCTCTCTGTTTTCATTTTGCATTACAGTATCAAGATTAGTTAATATACCTAAATTCTATTACAAATGAGACAAATCCTGTGAAGACCACTTTTAGGTATATTTTGGAAAAGCGCCTTTAGCAGGGATTAGTTAATGTAAATTTGCAGAACAACTTGGAAATAAAAAGGTTTCTTTCATATGAGAAGTCATTCTTGTTTAAAGTGGAACAAAATATTTTATTTTGACATGAGTGCTATTGGTTATGCACACTGCAATTAGGAAAAAAACATGGTATATGTTTTCATTTATCCAATCATCTTTTATATTTCAATGAATGTTTGGTATATTTCTTCAAAGAGATTCTATATTTACTCATCTATAACTGATTGTTAAAATTTAGATTTTTTTGCTTATTATAATTTATGTCCTACAGAGCCCAACATTATGGTTGGCATATAAGAAAGTTTTAAATTTTTAAGCCAACTTTATTGAGTTATAATTTACTTTCAGTAAAATGCACCATTGTGAAGAAATGTCAAATGAGCATATCAGCAAAGAAATTAACTTGCAGATTTCTGAAGTTCTTCTCTGAAGTTTTCCTCTCTCTACATCCTCAGCAATTCTGCCCAAATTCTACTGTCTGTCTCTTCACCAAGTCTGTTTGTCCTCATTATACTGGTACCTGGAAAGTGCCTGCAGGTACAAAGCCTGAAGGATCATAGGTGCATTTAGTTTGTTCTCTTTTTTTTTTCAGAGATCACAGTCCTGCTTGTTATCCAATGTCTTAAAACAAATTTTTATATATTTTATCCAATATTCTAATTGCTTATGGTGGGAGGGCTAGTCTCGTACCAGTTACTCTCATCAGCAAGATACAAAAAACCATAGTTATTAATTTTTATAAATGCAATTTGTATAAAACTGTATTATTAAACTTCCTTATTACTCCTAAAGAAACTAAGTGATTTTTTAAATTAGATTAACTTGCTTTTCAAAGTAAATAATTAAGTCATCCTAAAAATAATGTTACATATTCTTTTTTCCTTAAGAGTGCAAAATATAAACATTAAAAATATCGTAGTGCCAATCAATTATGTGATCATGTGAATGAATAACTGGCACTTTTATCTTGTTCTGGAATTTATTTTTTTAATTTTTATTTTATAATTAATTTATTTGACAGAGAGAAAGAGAGCAAGAGCAGGAACACAAGCAGGGGGAGTGGAAGAGGGAGAAGCAGGCTTCCCGCGAAGCAGGGACCTGGGATCATGACCTGAGCCGAAGGCAGATGCTTAATGACTGAGCCACCCAGGAGCCCCTGGAATTTATTTCTGGCTTTAGATGTTTGTTGGATTATTAGTTTGAGATTGGAATTTGCCGTTCTTAACACAATATTCTAAGAATATCATGAGATATTTAATTTTCTAATGTCTTCTCATCTTCTATCAGCATAAGCAATTTACTTTTTTCTCTATGAATCTATTGCTTTACTGAGTCATTCTGATAGCCTTGAAATAAATTCTATTTGGTGAAATGCATTTCTTATTCTTTAACAAATGATTAAATGCTAGTATTGTATTTTGGATAGTTTGCCTCTATTCATATATAATTTTCAAATGAGTAGTGGAATTGTCCATTTGTTCATCCTTTAAGAAAGTTTATATGAAAATGGAATTATTTATTCCTTGGAAAGTTCAAAAAATGATTTTTTCCATTGTAATGAGGTATAATTAATCTACAATAAACTCTCTCTCTCCATATACACACATATATATAGTGCACAATTTAAGAATTTTGACATATGTATACACCTGTGAAATCATTACCACAATTAAGATGATAATCATATACCTTCCCTAAAAGTTTCATTTTGCTCATGTGTAATCATTCATTTCCTCCCCTTTCCCTCCTCTCCAGGGAACCATTGATCTGTTTTCTGTTACTATAGATTTGTTTGTATTTTCTAGAGTTTGTATAAATGGAATCATGCATTATTTATCATTTTTTCTGTCTAGCTTCTTTAACACAGCATAGTTATTTTGAGATTCATTCATATTGTTCATCCTTCATTGCTTTCTATCACTGAATAATAGTATTCCATTATATGGATAACTACAATTTGTTTTTACTACTGAAGGAATTTTGGCTTGTCGACTGTTTTTGGCTATTAGAAACAAAGATGTCATGAATATTCTTGTGTCAGTCTTTGTGTGGCATATGCTTTCATTTCTCCCAGATGAATACTTAAGAGCAGAATGCTGGGTCATAGTGTAGGTGTATGTCTAACTTGTAAATAAACTGCCAAATTGTTTTCCACAGTGTTTTGGAGAACTGTTTTAGAGTCCCAGCAGCAGGACATAAGAGTTCCAGTTGCTCCAGGTCCTTGCTGATACTTGCAAGGTTTGTGTAGTGTGTGCATAATTGCATCTCCCTGTGGTTTTAATTTGTATTTCCCTAATACCAATGAAGTTGAGCTTTTTTTTTTTTTTCATAGACTTATTATCCACTCCTAACCCTTTTTTGGTAAAATATTTGTTCCATTTTTTAAAAATAATTGAGTTGAAGGATTCTTTATATATTTCAAATACAAGTCCTTTGTTGGATATATGCTTAACAAGTAGTTTTTCACAGTCTGTGGTTTGCCTTATCATTTTCTAACAGTATCTTTTGAAGAGCAGAAACAATTTTTTAAAAATTTTGATGAAGTCCAATTTATTTAAATTTCTCTTTTATTGCTTGTGTTTTTGTGTCATGAATCCTCTTCCAAAACTGTGGTAAGATTTCCTCCTGTTTCTTCTAGGTATTTTATCATTTTGGCTTTTATATTAAATCTGCAATCCATTTTGAGTATATTTTGTATATGATTATGGTACGGATTGAGGAGTGTCCCTTTTCCCCCACATATGGCTATGTAGTTGTTTCGATCACATTTGTTGTAATGATTTTCCCTACCCACTTAACTGGCCTTTCCATTGTTTATTCCCTCTTGGGTTTTGGTAATTTTCCTCACTGTGATGCATTTATCAGTACTCAGCTGAAAACTCTTGGGAAACTCTCCTGAGCTTGTTCTCTCTCTGTTCAGCCCTCTTCTCTTCAAGTAGCTCTGTCCTTTCTGATACTCTGCCCAGCAAACCAAGACCATGTTGGCCACCCCAACATTTTGACACTTTTTTTCCAACTCAAGGAGACTGCTGGGCTTTATTTAAGTTCCCTTTGCTTGCACTGCAGCCCAGAAATTCCAAAACTGAGATGGAAAAAGTCACATTTTAACATTCTATTATATTACTATTACAGATACCTAAATTAAAAAGATGACCATGTTTAGAGTTACTACAAAACTATGTTTAATTCACAGATGCACAAGAATTGACCACTACATTATGACTTATTACTCTGCCCAGTAGCTACAACTTTTATTTATTTTTATTTTTTAAAAGATTTTATTTATTCATTTGAGAGAGAGACAGACAGACAGAGAGAGAGTATGAGCAGGGGAGAGAGGCAGAGGGAGAAGCAGACTCCCCGCTGAGCTGGGAGCCTGATGCGGGACTCGATCCCAGGACCTTGGGATTACGACCTGAGCTGAAGGCAGACGCTTAACTAACTGAGCCACCCAGGTGCCCTAGCTACAATTTTTAAAAAGTGATTACAAAACACAATTTCAGAAAATTTGAAATGTGAAAATTTATAGACTTAAGGTTTGAGAAAATATGGCCATTTCAATTTTTATTATACTGTACTTAGATAATGCAGCCTGAACAATTACTCACTTGGAATTTACTGAGGTTTTCTACGTGTTATTTCCCAATAATTTTCACATTGTGGCATAGATAGTAAATTTCAATGAGTATATGCCACATCGAGATTAACAGAGATGATGCTGTTCACCAACCTGTCCAGAGAGCTAAGAGTATCGATACTTGAATACATCTGTAACCCATCTGAAAGATTATCAAACTGTTTTAATTTGTGATCAACTTTCAGAATACACTGTATTGGAAATGTTTACACTTTAATAAATGTCTTATATGTTCTAATTATGTCATCCCATAATTTAATACATGTCTTAATACATGTAACATATATATATATATATAAAATATAATTTATGTCACCTAGATTTCTGCCTGTTTTTATCCTTTAAAGATTCTCATAGCTATTATCAGCGAGTTTATTGTTCACGCTAAAGGTATTTTGCTTTGTGTATCTTAAAGCAATGTTGTTTGTTAATATAGATTCATGATTATTAGACTTTCTCTGTGAATCTTACCACTTAGCTATAGGTTATGGACTCTAAGTGGGTAGCACTTGAGATTGGTTAGAGAAATATATATTAACTAGAGTTCTTGAACTTGGAACTGGTACGATAAATGGATGATATTTGAGTTGTTTACTTTGAAGAGGGCAGAGTATGTTTGGGGCTGTATTTAGGATAGTAGCATTAAGTTATTTAGGGAAATTTTGTTATTTCTGTGTATAGGTGTATTAGTTTGCTAGGGCTGCCATAGCAAAATACCAGAGACTGGGTGGCTTAAACAACAGGAATTTATTTTCTTACAGTACTTGAGACTAGATTTCCAAGATCCAGGTGTCAGCAGGTTTGGATTCTCCTGAGGCCTTTCGCTTTGTTTTGCAAATGACTTTCTTTTCACACTGTTCTCACAGGAGCTTCTCTTCTTCTGATGAGCGCATTCCTGTTGTCTTTTCCCATAATTAATTTGCTGCTATTGCCTATCCAACATCAGAATGCCTCCTTCTAATAACAAGACTTGTTTCTCCGGGGAGGAACCCATTTCAGGCTTTATTATGTGATTATCGCCACCTCCACAAGAATAAGTGCATATCTAATATCTGACCCATCAGAGTACCAATTGTCACTGGCTACAATGATTTGCTCCAGAGGGACACATTATTCAAGCTAAAATAGTATGTGTTTTCATTGTGATTTATTAGCTAGAACCATTAGGAAAGACTTTCTTAATTTAGAGAGGTTAGGTTAGATTAGACTATAGTGGCAATCAACAACCACAAACATCATAGGTATAATACAACAAAAATTTACATCTTATTCAGGCTAAATGTTAGAAAATAAAAAGTGAGAAACTCTCTTAGGGCAAGTTTTCCATGTTATTACTCGGCACTCCAGATTGTTTCCTTCATCAACAAGAGGATTCCGTGGTTCCCACAACAGGGGAAATGAAAGCTAAAGGGTTGTTCACTGGTTTTTACATGCTTTAAAGTGGGGTCATCACTTCTCCTTATATGCCTTGGCCAGAACTAATCATATGACACTGCCGAACTACAGGAGGCTTGAAGATTTGGGGGAACACATGACTTATTGATAAGAAGTAAAGTTTCTTCCACAAAGTTTTCATGGTTATATGAAGGAAGTCATTTTCATTTGGACATTCTTCTAGCATAATGTTCTCCAGGTTCATCCATGTTGTTGCAAATGGCAGGATTTCCTTTTTATTTTATTTTTTTTAAGATTTTATTTATTTATTAGAGAGATAGTGAGCATGAGTGTTGGGGAGGGACAGAGGGAGAGGGAGAAGCAGACTCCCTTCTGAGCGTGGAGCCTGACGCAGGGCTTGATCCCAGAATCCTGAGATCATAACCTGAGCCAAAGTGAGCTGCATTGACAATTGTGAGTAATGCTGCAATGAACATGAAAGTGAAGATCTATCTTTCAGATACCAATTTTGTTTTCTTTGGATATATACTTAGAAGTGGATTGCTGGATCATATGGTTGTTCTATTTTTAATTTTTTGAGGAACTGCCATACTGTTTTCCATAGTGGCTCTACCAATTCACGCTATAATTGCATGTTTTATATTTTTCTGTTAAGCCTTATTTCTTAATTTTTGACATTTGCCTTCAACTTATATCACATTGTTTTCAAATTAATTTAATATTTGTTTCAATGCTTATCTCCCATTTTTAGGACATTTTTTATTTGTTATATAATGTTTTTGGCTTAACAAAACTTTCCTTATCGTCCATTCTGTGCTTCTGTTTTGGATGGTATACATTCATTGTTTTTTTGCAGTGGGCACTATAAAGTCTTTTAAAAAATTTAATAGCTTTACAAAAAGAAAGTCAATCTCTCTATTCTTATTTCTGAAAGTGATATGACTCTAGAGCATTTCAAATAACTTTCCAGCTTCTGTATTATTTTTATTTAATATTTTACTTATAAATTTTTTCACTATTTTAATTTAGTTTACACCTGTTGTTTATTCATAATTACTATAATGCTTGCAAATAATTCTACCCAGTTTTTTTTACATCCCACTTGTTTTCTTGATTGATGTTCCTGAAGTATAATCTGTAGTGTTACTATTTTAATCTGAGAAAAATCCTTATTTCACCCATACTAAATGCAAAAAATTTAGCTGAGCATGAATTTTAGCTTGATGGGTATTTTCACATCATGACTTTTGCAGATATTTATAGTTTTCTGCTTTTTTAAAACCTTTATGAAGCACTAGTTGGGAGATGGTTGTGTACTACACATCTAGTGGGAGTAGTAGATCTAGTGTAAGAAGCCACGGTGCCTACCCAATATCACAATACCATACTGAACTTTTTAACACATAGGAGACACCCAAAGAATCCTATGAATACTTGGCCAAAGAGATCTAAAAAGAAATCGAGGTCTGTGCAGAAAAGAGTTAGCAGTATGCCTGAGACTGCCCTTCTTAGGAAAGCCCGCTTACAAGGTTAACCCTTGTGAGCAACTGGGAATTTGGCTGATAGTTGAACACACTGATATAAAACTTTTTCTAATTGATAAGGGTGGTTTACTTTGCCTAAACTATTTGTACACACAAGGTGGTGTATGCGAAAAACCCAGTGCCCTCTGGAACTTTAGTGCATGCTAGGCAGAGTACCTACAGGAGCAGTCCCCAATATAAACTTGGGCACTGAGTCTCTCATGGGCTTCCCTGGGCAGAATATCACACACATGCTGCTGCATTTTTGTTGCTCATTTATGAGTGTAGTGTCTGCAGTTGCTCATGACGGGGAGAAAGCATAGGAAGGCTGCAGATGGATTATTCGTTTGATCTTGCTAAGTATCCTTACTACATTGTTATAATAAATCATAGTTATGAGTATGACTATATGTTGAGTCCTGTAAATCCTTCAGTATAATCATGATAATGATAACTTCATATATTGGTATGGTACTATACAAGTGAATACACACTTTCTAATTTTGAATGAGGGTAACACTTTTATCTGATAAGTTTATTGTGATGTGTTATAACATATGAACATTTTCTGTCATTTAATTTTCAGTGAATTTTCTCTTCCGTTTATTTATTTCTCAAATCCTCACTGTAATTTTGTGAGATAAAATCAATGAAGAGTAAATGAAATGAATTGTAAGGAAAAGTTCACCTGGAATTTCAATGAAGTGTTATAAGCTGGAAAGTGAGCTTGATGTAAAAGAATAAAAAGTATGTTATCTGTTGGCTATTTAAAATTCCATTTAAATAAAATATTCTCAAAATATAAGGATTATACTGATATAATTGAAATGGAAACAGGAGAACATATTTATTGAAATTAAGGATACAAAGGATAGAAATATGATAAAATGATGCTTGTCCTAATCCCAGATGGTCTGTTTCTACAGGGGAAAGGAAAAAAAAATCAAGGAAACAAACCAAAACAGCTCCCTACTGAGCAGGGAGTCCGACACAGGGCTGGATCCCAGGACCCAGAGATCATGACCTGAGCCAAAGGCAGACGCTTAACCATCTGAGCCACCCAGGCACCACACATATGCCGTTTAATGTAGAAATCCTACTTACAGAATGTATCTTAAGAAAATAAGAAATGTGCACGAAGACAATGTGCAAAGATCCACTCTGCCCAAATATTTATAGTGTAAGATTAAAAGCAATCCTGGTGCCTACAGCAAAGGCATTGCTATTGGACCCTATTCAGACATTAACAACCAGGCTATAGAAGAAGAGAGAAAGAGAATGCATGAGCCCCAAGGGGGGGTGGGGAGGGACAGAGGGAGAGAGAGAATCTTAAGCAGACTCCACACCCAGTGCAGGGCCTGACAGGGGGCTCAATCTCATACCCTGAGATCATGACCTGAGCTGAAATAGAGTCAGACACTTAACTGACTGGGCCATCCAGGCACCCCTCCAAGGCACATTCTATTACATTTCCAATCTCCCTATCATATCACTTACTTGTTGATACAGTAGGTATGTGAATTGTAGCTTTAATACCTCTATTTACCCTTTTGTCCTTGAAGACTGTGACCACATTTATTCTTCGTGGAAACCTCAGAAACCATCATAGGACCTGACCCATAACAACTTTTCAAAATGGTGAGCAAGAAGATTAGTGAATTAATGAATTATTTATTTAGTAATAAATTCTCATTTATAATTGAAAGGTTATATGCAATATCACACACACACTGACTTAAGAGAAATAACTTTCTCTCTATGAATCTGTGAAAGATGATGGAGTAAATGGTATCTAAGTGTCCTTTTAGTTATAATATCCTATAAGAAGAGCACCAATAAAAATCCAATCAAATAACATATATAAGCAGGCAATTGGCAAGAAGAGAAATAGTTGCATGACAATATATAAGTTGTTCAATATTACCTATTATTACATAAATATGAAATTAGATATGTATTTAATTGATGATGAATTAAGATATTGTCATTTACATGAGAATATTTAATTTAAAAACATGGTAATGAGCAGTTTCATGAATTCCAGAAGCTGAAAAGCTAATAAAGTATTTCCATGACTATATAACTTGTAGTTGTTTATTTGAAACATGCCTCGTTGATACATAGCCCTTTAATATATTTTTTTAAGATTTTATTTATTCATTTGAGAGAGAGAGCATGAGTGGAGGGGGGGAGAGACAGAGACAGAGGGAGAGGGAGAAGCAGACTCCCTACTGAGCAGGGAGTCCAACACGGGGCTGGATCCCAGGACCCAGAGATCATGACCTGAGCCAAAGGCAGACGCTTAACCATCTGAGCCACCCAGGCACCACACATATGCCGTTTAATGTAGAAATCCTACTTACAGAATGTATCTTAAGAAAATAAGAAATGTGCACGAAGACAATGTGCAAAGATCCACTCTGCCCAAATATTTATAGTATAAGATTAAAAGGAATCCTGGTGCCTACAGCAAAGGCATTGCTATTGGACCCTATTCAGACGTTAACAACCAGGCTATAGAAGAATATTTACTGATATTTAAACTAATATGTAAAAAAGCCAGTTACTATACTATCTGAAATTTTTAGATAAAATTATATGTATGTATATACATATATATATATATATATATATATATATAGACTTTCCTTTGGGTAGTAAGAAGTAACATTTTTTTTTCTGTTTTTGTTTTTTTTTAAGATTTTATTTATTTATTTGAGAGAGAGAGAGAGTAGAGCTAGAGAGAGAGAGAGAGAGCATGAGCTGGGGGAAGGAGCCAAGGGAGAGGGAGAAGCAGACTCCCTGCTGAGCAGGGAGCCCGATGCGGGGTCTCAATCCCAGGACCCTGAGATCATGACCTGAGCCGAAGGCAGATGCTTAACCGACTGAGCCACCCAGATGCCCCTGTTTTCTGTTGTTTTGAAGATTTATTTTTATTTTGCCCTTACTCTTTTCACATTTTTTATATTTACTTTAGAGAATAAATATCACTTCCTTTAAGTAGAAAATAATAATTAATGGGATCGATACAGGAATTATTAAAGAAAAGAAATAATGAAAATTTAAAACATGGCCATCTGGACTTTAATAAAATATGTCTTAAGTAACAAACAGCAGAAATAATGTTAACTGAAAATAGCCAGTTATGGAATGAGTAAGTCTTGGGAATAAAGAACACAGCATAAGAAATATGATATTGTAGTAGGCTTGTATGGTGACAGACGGCAGCCGCTACACTTGCGGTGAGCAGAGCATAACATACAAACTTGTTGAATCACTATGTTCTCCATCTCAAACAAATTAACATTGTGTGTCAACTATACTCAAATAAAACATTTTTTTTTTTCAAAAAGGAAAAAGAAAATAGCCTTTAAGTTCTTTTAAGGTCTTAGTTTTTTTGGAAGTGTAATATTTCAATAAAATACTATATTATAATATTACTATACTATAAAATATTATTAGAACTACATAAAATGCAGACTATTTTCCTTCTCCTGATTATTGAGCTCTTTATAAGGTCCAGGAAATAGAAACTGTTATTATTAGAACATTTACTCTATTTACTATTTACTCTATTTTGCCTTGTGTTTTAGAAAATAGAAAATTAGGTAGGAAAGATCAAGAGTGGCCAGCTAATCTTCTTTTCCATTCCTTCTCACCTTCTCACTTATGCTTGTAATGAATACTTTTTCTCACACATTTTTTTTTAAATTGGGAACTAAAAATCACCTTCTTGAATTGTACAATTCAGATTTTTGTTTTAAAATATTTACATGTTGTTAAACTAGCACCCCTGTCTAATTTCAAGACATTTTCATGACTCCAAAAAGAAATTTTGTATTTTTTAGCAATGACTCTCCATCTTCCCATCACCCCAGACCTGGGTAGCCACTAATCTACTTTCTGTATCTATGGATTTGCATGTTCTGGGCATTTATTTAAAATAATACATTATGTGCGGCGCCTGGATGACTCAGTTGGTTGGGTGTTAGACTTTTGATTTCGGCTCAGATCATGATCTCAGGGTCCTGAGTTTGGGCCCCATGTGGGGCTCTGCGCAGAACCTGCTTAGGATTCTTTCTCTCTCTCTCTACTCCCCACCCCACCCCCAAATTGAAATAAAATAAAAAGGTAAAATAAAACACTATGTGATTTTTTGTGGCTGGCTTCTTTCACTCAGCATAATGTGTTCAAGGTTCATCCATGTGTGGCATGTATCACTACTTCATTCCATGTGATTGCTGAATAATATGCCATCATAAAGATATACCATACTTTGTTTATCCACTTATTAACTGAGTAACAATTAACTGTTTCAACCTTAGTTGTTTTTGACTACTTTGAATAGTGTTGCTGTGAGTGCACACATACAACCTGGTGGAAATTTGGTTGAAATTACATTGAATTTACAAAAGTATTTGCCAACATCTTTACAATATTGAGTGTTCCTTAATTTTTCCTATTTTTCCCCCACAGCTATTCTATTTCTGGATTGTCTGACATGGTGAAACAGTTCTTTAGCTAAATTTCATATTCTAGTATTTTTTTAAGATGAGAACATAGCATAGAAGTTATAGTTCTTAGTTATTTTATCTTAATGCTTCTAAATGTTCGCTCATTATCTACACCCTAGAATAACAACTTGATTGAGAATGATATTATTAAGATACACTTATCTGAGGAATTTTAAAAACTGGCTCTCTTGACTTTTTTTGATATTTAGTATTTTTATTTTTATTTATTTTTTCTTCTTTTTCCTTTTTTTTTAATTTAAATTCAATTAACCAACATATAGTACATCATTAGTTTCAGATGTAGTGTTCAATAATTCATCAGTTGCATATAACATCCAGTCCTTTTTCTTTTTTTTTAATATATTATTTTTTAAACCTTTTCTGGTTGTCTATTTTTCTCATATCCTTCCATATTTTATCTGAACATATTCCCTTACAAAATTGATTGGATAAACTATTTTATGTCTTTTTTCTCCCAAAAGATCCACCCATATTACCCTTTATAGCATGAAGGGCATATAGGTAGATCTTTTTTTTTAATGTTCCAAGTTTTTATTTGAATTCTATTTTGCTGACATATAGTTTAATATTAATTTCAGGGGTAGAATTTAGTGATTCATCACTTACATATAACAACCAGTGCTCATCACAAGTGTCCTCCTTAATACCTGTCACCATTTAGCTCATCCCTCCACCCACTTTCCCTCCAGCAATCCTGTTTGTTCTCTGTAATTAAAAGTCTGTTTTATGGATTGCTTCCCCCCCCTCTTTTTTTTTTCCTTTCCCCTATGTTCATCTGTTTTGTTTCTTAAATTCCACATATGAGTGAAATCATATGGTATTTGTCTTTTTCTGACTGGCTTATTTCGCTTAGCATAATACTCTCTAGTTCTATACACATCATTGCAAATGAATTCATTCTTTTTAATGGTTAATATTCCATTGTGTGTGTGTGTGTGTGTGTGTGTGTGTGTATATATATACCACATCTTCTTTATCCATTCATCAGTCGATGGACACTTGGGCTGTTTCCATAATTTGGCTATTGTTGATAATGCTGCTATAAACATCGGGGTGCCAACATCTTCAAATCAGTATTTTTATATCCTTTGGGTAAATACCTAGTAGTGCAATTGCTGGATGGTAGGGTAATTCTATTTTGAACTTTTTGAGGACCCTCCATACTGTTTTCCAGAGTGGCTACACCAGTTTGCATTCCCACCAAGAGTGTAAGAGGGTTCCTCTTTCTCCACATCCTCGCCAACATCTGTTGTTTCCTATGTTGTTAATTTTAACCATTCTAACTGGTGTGAGGTGATATCTCCCTGTAGTTTTGATTTTATTTCCCTGATGATGAGTGATGCTGAGCATCTTTTCATGCGTTTGTTTGCTCTATTGACTTTGGGAATGAAGTGCTGGTGGTTGATTTCTGATGTTCCCCTAATAAGTGAGTTACTCTTTTTTGCCTGGTTGCTTGGAAATTTTTTTCTTAACTGATCAAGTTTAGTAATGAAGTCACTTCTCACTAAATGGTAATCATTCCTTGATCATTTTCCTTATGTACATACACTGCACCATTTTTTTATGTTTGTCTTTTGTTTCCATTCAAAAAAATTCCCTCAATTATCCCTTTTTAACATCTCATTTATTTGATCATTCTATTTTCAACTTAGATAAAATCCATTATCCTCGTGTTGAATAAGTTCTATCTATCTCTAGTAATACTATTTATCTTTACTTAATTTTATAACTTTCCCCTGCCTTTCATTGTGATTAGATCAGCTTCCTATCACCTTAAGCAGTTGCTTTGCTTCCAGTAAATACCTATTTACTTCCTTGTGGTTTTTTGTTCTGAGGTCTATCAAAGGCTCAGTGGCTTCCCTCTGCTTCTTCTTGTACAGGAATGGATAGCATGCACAGTTCATGGCTCTTAGTATTTTGCCCTATTGTAGTGGGGAATTCACCATAATGCTGCATCACCTATTTTGGTGGGAAATGCAGTCATGCAATTTTGATTTTTTTAATCTAATTTACCTCTATTTTATGTGGGGATTCTTAAACTATGCCACCATTTCTGTCATTTTTCCAGAGTTTATCCTTCATTCTTGATAGTTTTTTTTTTAATTTTTTTTTCATTCTTGATAGTTTTGACTGTTAAATGATTTTAAGTGAAAATCACTTTTTAGTTTTGTTTTTTTTTTTGAAGAGATGATACAACAGTGTCCTTGGTTTTCATTGTTGTGGATGGTTTGCAATCTTTTCCTTTGCTTTCCTTTGTTTTGATTCCATTGTAATGGGATTAATAATGGATTTTTAAAAATTCATTGTGTTTCTTTTTTTTTTTTTAAGATTTTATTTATTTTACAGAGAGAGCAAGAGAGCACAAGCAGGGGAAACAGTAGAGGGAGAGGGAGAAGGAGGCTCCCTGCCAAGCAGTGAGCCCGATGCAGGGCTCGATCCCAGGACCCTGGGATCATGACCTGAGTCGAAGGCAGACGCTTAACCATCTGAGCCACCCAGGCGCTCCCAAAAAATCATTGTTTTTTAAAACTGAAGATGATTTTAAAAGTCAGTTCTGGAAATTTCTTAGTGTATAAATAGTTCTTCCCCCTTCCTTCTATCTACTCTCTATATATCCGATTAAATTGTATGAGTGCTTATTATATTATTATAAAACATCTGGACAGCAATGAGGCAGAGACCCCTAGATCAAGCCTACAAAAGAAATTCACTTTTTTTTTTTTTTTTTTCTGTTCTACTTCCTAATTTTCTGGTCTATGTTGGCCCAGAGAGATACCTTTTATCTGAACTATTGGGAAAGAAAAGACTGTAATCTATGGGAACAGGTTGGGCAAAGCAGATATCTGAATGACATTTAAATCTCACAGATCATCCATGTAGGTGTGGCAAAGGGCTCCAGAATAAAATCTTGAATGCAGTGATTTACTGGCTATATATTATATTTAGGAAATTCAGGGTACCCATGGGAGAAGAGAGTTTGTTAACACGTATTCACTGGCCCTTTTCTCATATCAGGAGGCTCTGGGTCAACTCTTTTCTTTCAGTTAGGGCTGATCTGCAAAGCAATAGTGAACCCTCCTGGCTGGCCTCTTCTCTGGCAACTATCTCAGACAGAGCACTCAGCTTGTCCATTTCAGCCTCATCAAAGAAGGGGGTAATCTATAAGCACAATTCATACATTAGGAAGGAGTTAGTGGGGATGGTTTTAGGTGTTCCCACTATGGTCAAAGCATTCTGGGAAAAAGTTTAGGGCAAACACCCCAGATTTCCTTACCAATAATCAGAAGACTTGGTGACCTGGGAATAATAGTAAGGTAGATGGGCATCTGTATGGTCCAGGGTCTTTAACAAGGAATACTACACACCACTAAGCATGCAGATCACCCAAGACCCAGGACAACCATGCTTTAAAAAGCAGCTTCCTGATGACATAAATCTGCGTTTGGACATAGAGTTCAGCCCAGCTCTAGCCTCAGGCTTGTCCACTGCATTGCCACTAGCTTCCAAATGCTTGGATTCTTGGCTCTCTAAGTCTCATCCCCAGAGTGGACCCACTGGGGACCCAGCAGCTTCTTAGGTGTTGGTTACTAACAGAGAAGTCAGAAGAAGCAGCCTATGCCTGCTGGGGCACCCTAAGCTTCAGGCTACAAGGAAAAATCAGAAGAAGAATGTAGTTTCAATGGCTGAGAAAGAGGAACACTCCACCAGTCTTGTCAGAGAACACACAGATTTCTTCCAAAAGGAAAATGGGGACAAAGATAAGCTGTTTTCAGTGGCTTTGTCCCCAGAAAAAAGGCAAGAAGCAGGAAGGCTCCCTGGAAATAGACAAATCAGTATCAGCTCTGTGCTGAGCCCAGACCCAGACGAAACCAGGTCTCATATTACGGTCTTTGATAATCCCGAAGCTCAGGGCCACATGCAGGTTTGGGGCCTGATCATAGAAGAGTAATATGGACTGAGGGGGAGAAATCCCAGCATACCTGAAAAGATACAAGGAGAAACTCCAGGCGCCGACAGCTTTTAGGTGGGAATTCCTGGGTCAACAGGGCTTCCTCTTATCCAGACAAAAGGAAGGGAAAAGTGCATCATCACATAACTGTCAACAATCACAACACAGTTTCTGAGTGTCAGAGGAGACCCAGCAGGGACAAGGGTTTCAGAAACCATGAGATATGTCCCTGGAAAACTGTCAGATTCAATTATCAGTCATCTGTCAGATTTATTCCTGTCCCTCAAACTCTCTGATTCACTTCTGCCAGGATCCAAGGTCCTCAAGCTTGGACCAATGAAGCTAGATTCTTCAGGCCACCTTTTCCGCTGGGTCAGGCTTTGTGGGGGATATTCTGGAAGTCGGAAATTCATCCTCCATACCTTTCAAGGAGAAAACCTCTAGCATCAAGGTTTGCTTCCACAGAATATAGCAATGTCTCTGAAACCTAATAGTGGGTGAATAATAATTTTTTTTTGTTTTAAGCCATTGAGATCTATGCTAATTTGTTATGCAGCAAATAACTAATACACCAACCACCAAATAATTGAAAAACAATAGAGCAATAACCCATTCTTCTCCATCCCACAACTCCCCTACATACATTTGTATTAATACAATCACAGACCTTTATTCAGTTTATAGTTATTAAATGTTACTTTTTGAGTGGTTAATGAGTCCATCTTCAGTCATTCCTTTACATCCTGTCTAATGTGGACCATATTTAGCAGCGATTCCTCAAAGTATTGACAGGTTACTAATACTTTCATATAGTAACTATGAAGTCCTTTGCTTTTCTTTTTGTTCAAACTTCTTCAGATAGATTTTTGCAGTTTTTTGTTTTTGCTTTGTTTTGTTTTAAATGAGAGGGAAGTTAGGCCAATGTGCTGAACAGTATTTGTTTCTGAATAGATAAGAGAGAGTCATTCTTTTTTAAATTTTTTATTGTTACGTTAATCACCATACATTACATCATTAGTTTTTGATGTAGTGTTCCATGATTCATTGTTTGTGCATAACACCCAGTGCTCCATGCAGAACGTGCCCTCTTTAATACCCATCACCAGGCTAACCCATTCTCCCACCCCCCTCCCCTCTAGAACCCTCAGTTTGTTTTTCAGAGTCCATCATCTCTCATGGTTCGTCTCCCCCTCCGATTTCCCCCCCTTCATTCTTCCCCTCCTGCTAACTTCTTCTCCTTTTTTTTTTTCTTAACATATAATGTATTATTTGTTTCAGAGGTACAGATCTGTGATTCAACAGTCTTGCACAATTCACAGTGCTCACCATAGCACATACCCTCCCCAGTGTCTATCACCCAGCCATACCATCCCTCCCACTCCAACCCCCACTCCAGCAACCCTCAGCCAAGATGTCCATTGACAGATGAATGGATAAAGAAGATGTGGTATATATATACAATGGAATATTATGCAGCCATCAAAAGGAATGAGATCTTGCCATTTGCAGCGACGTGGATGGAACTGGAGGGTGTTATGCTGAGCGAAGTAAGTCAATCAGAGAAAGACATGTATCATATGACCTCACTGATATGAGGAATTCTTAATCTCAGAGAGAATCATTCTTAAAGATCTTCAGTTAATGCTGACAGCCCTTAAAGTTACTTGTAGTTTATATAATGACATTATATTAAGTACCAGCAAATACACCACCATATAAGCAATAGAAAAACTCATCAAAATTCAAAATAAATCAGAAGCAAATATTCTTGATTCTTTGCTAAGCACTGTAGTCACTTTTTGGAGGGGGGGAAATATGGCATTATCCTTTATCCTCCTGGATCTCTCTCTTTCCTTAGTAAATGTCTATACATTTACATACAAAGTAATCTTCATTTTCTTGTTATTTGTCACTGGGGATAATTCTTTTCCCTCAATACAAAGCTTTTATTAGGTGAGTGTTTTATAATATGGATATAACTTAGTAATTTTGAACTCACTAATAAAGCGAATAAAGTGTACAAATGAATGAGTCCAGGATCATTCATGTATTTAAGGAAGTCATATTCATTGAAGTTCTTTGCACATATTAGCATTCATCATTGTATTTACTGTTATCTAATTAACTAAGGTTTTATGGTTACAACATGGTGTATGAATTGGTTTTCACTGGATAATACCATAATGTATACTCTATTAATATGGTTAATGGATGAATATGTATAGAAATTTTGCTGAAAAAAGATGAAAAGATTTCTTGCCATAATCCTCAGGACTGAGAATATTATGATATCATACTCATACTTATGCTAAAGTACATGGAAAAAAGGATTGCAAATGCAATTTAGATTACTAATCAATTGACATTGTGATAGTGAGAAGGGAAATGATCTGGGTGGACTCAATCTAACCACAAGAGCCATTTAAAACTAGAGAATTTGCTTCAGCTGGTAGCAGAACAGGAAATCAGAGAGACTGGAATTGTGAAAAGGACTCAAAATGCCATCACTGCTTTAAAGATGACAGATGACAGCCAGCAAGGAAATGGGGACTGCCACCTAAGTGAGCTTGGAAGTGGATTACAGATCTGGAAAATCTCTAGAAAATCTGTATACACTTAGATTTATCTAATAATCCGGATGCTAGTTGTACTCTGAAGATGGTCTCTTTTATCATGATCGTGGGTTTTTATCGTTCCCTAATGTACTTATTTTTTTGAATGGCCATATGCTGTCTTTTGTCTGTGCATTATTTGGAGGTATATGTCCAGAGTATCCCATAACTTTGGGGTTAGAGAATGGGAGGGGACATTTTTCTCTCTTTTAACTTCTCAGTGGTGACAAGGGGTAAGGGAAGGAGGGAGACAGTGGCATTGCATGCCTACTCATTTCTAGATTTCTTCATTGAACCTTCTTAGTGGTCCAATTGCTCACATGTTCCTTTTATAGTGTATATTTATTTAAATAAAAATATAACAAAAGTACTTTAAACTATTCAGATGGTTTTCCCAGTGAGAAAGGACATGGCTAAATCAGACTTTCCCCAGCTCCCTCACCACATGTATAGGTACAGGAAGGAGAGGAGATACTGGGTTCTCCCACTCCGCTTCAGAATGGTTAAAGAGGCAAGGAACTTCATATTTCACAAGATTTGAAAGTGGAATTTTGGAGTGGCTGGCCTCTGCATTCATAATAGGGGAGAAACATAATCCATTTGTGAGGAATAACTGCCAGTGACCCCCAAACGCACTTTCTTTCCCATCCTGTTGGAGGCTATGGAGACCTACACTGTTTCCCTCCTGTTGGTGTAGCCTTAAAGGAGTTCTGTAGAGGTCCAGTGGATTCCCCTTTCTCTACCCTCCTATACTCTGGAACAGCTGAAACACAATACATCCAGCTCCATGGGGTGTGGGCACAGAGCAGGCGAAGAGACTAATGTGGCTCTTTATTCAACTGACTCAACAGAAGAGTGTCTCCTGATCAAACACCTGTTAAAGGTTTACAAACTTCCTTTCTTCTCCCAACCCCAGAGAGGGCGCAGACAGCTCGGTGTGAACGTACAGTTGTGTGGCTATATGCGGAGTAGCCTTGGTTCGTTGGCTTTTGGACTCCGCAGACCTAGCATGGGGCTGGGAGGTTACTCTCCCTCACAAACAGAGGCCAAAGAAAAGGGGGGATGGGAAAAGCTCTTTTTAAAAAAAAAACTAAGAAGGGAAGGAGTACATGCTCTTTATATCTCTGAACAATGAATCTCAATATAATGACAAGAAACACTCAGCCGCTGCAATGGAACTTAATTTAAAGCAAGATGTAAAGTATTAGGCCACTGATGGGCCATATCTCCTCCGCTAATCTCCACCTCAGAATGGGGGACAGTTCCAAGGACAAGTTTCCAGTGTGGTATGAACACAGAGAGGGCTGGGTATTGGCTGGGGGTGCGTTTGGGGTGTTCGCTGTGGTGGTCCGTGCTGATCCAGTCTGAGCCTGGAAACAGGAGAGGTGCTGCATAAATAGCCATCATGTCTCCTGTTCATTTCAAACTTGGCAATGATTTGTCCTCACTGAATGGATATCTCAGGGAAGAGTCTCCAGTAACACCTTTTATCTGATATTAGTACAGCACCTCCCAGCTCCCTCTTATTTACGGTTTGCAGGGTTCATTTTTTCTGATCCTTTTACTTTCAAACTTTTTGTCATTGAATTTAACGTGTATTTCTTGTAGTATAGAGCATATTGGTATTAATTTTTAAAAAATTTCATTTTGCAATCTGCCTTTTGATTGAATTTTTGAATGCTTACTCATTTCCATAGAATGTAATTACTGATAAGGTAGGATTCATTGCTATTTTGCCATTTTTTCCATAAATTTTATATATTTTTTTTGTTTCTCTATTCTCAATTCTGTCTCTTGGTTAAAAACATACTTTTTGTGCACCATTTTAATTCCCTTTTTTTCCTTTTACCTATTTTTGAGTTAGTTTTAGAGCAGTCGCCCTGGGGACTGCAATTAACATTTCAACTTTAAACAATCGAGTTCAGATTAATATCACCTTATTTTCAGTACAAAAACTTTGCTCCGACATAGTTTCATTCTCTGTCATAAGATGTTCATAAAAATTGTCATAAAAATTACATCTTTATATCTTCTAAACCCGTGAGCACAGTTTTATGATCATTTGTTCATGCAGTTTTCTTTTAAATCCGATCGGAGTAAAAAGATATACAAATAAATACATTCATAATATTTTAATATGTATCCACGTAGTTGTTGCCTTTATTGGTGCTCTTTATTTCTTCCTGTCGATTTGAATTACTGTCTAGTGTTCTTGTACTTCAGCCTGAAGGACTCTACTAAAATAACTTAAAAATATTTTTGAGATATAAAAACTATGTTGTGATGAAAAACACTTAACTATACAAGACATCATTCATACAAATGTCACAGCTGTAAATATCAACCTTTTCATCTCTAGTGGGGGTGGTCAAGAATAACAAAGTAAGAGGGATTAGGGAAAAAATGGAAAACTTTCTTCTCAGTGCTTTTTATTCCTATTTTTTTCTGTGGGTTACAGATTTCTACTCTCATGTATTCTAAAGATTATAAAGTGCTAACATTTCCATTAGGGAAGCTGAATTGAAAGATCAAACAGCAAAACTCTTCCTCTCAGGGTCTTTGCATATACCCTTATAGACACACTTAGGAACTGAGTAAACTTTGATAAAAATTAGCTGGATTTGATCTATAACATAAATTCTTCCAAAGTTTATTTAAGTAATCCATGTATTACCTATTTCAGTTATTCCAATTCATTCAGTTTTAGGAAATTCTATTTTAATGGGGAGGGTGGCCAAGCATCTGGCTTTTGATGCAACTGCTTATACCTCTCCAGAGGGGACATGGAGCCATAATATTTTAGGTAAGGCACAGCATACAACCCTGAAATATCACAGCCTCTGCAATAGGCCATGGGATGGAGCAGTTGTCAGTCAACTTTTGACAAAACTGAGACACACATAACTCCATCTACTTGGTTTCCAAGACTGGTCCCTGTTTGCTTTGAACATGACAACTGAGTAGGCTCCTGCTATCTGCTCTTTACTATTCAAGCCCCATGGTCTGTAAATCTGTCTTTATTTTTCCATTACTGTTTTACATCCCATGCCCACAGATTTCTATTTTAAGATATTTGGAAATCCTTTCTAAATTCCCTTCTTGTGTACAAAGCTCTTTTACATGCAGTATCTCATTGATTTTACTTCCCAAAGATCTGCTATTTGGGAGCTTTATTATGCTTATCTTACTGATCGTCATGCCTCAGCTTAGAAATATACAGTGTCATGTCTGAGGATACAAAACGGGTTATTTACAGTTGGAAGACAAATCTTCTGACTCAAATTTAACGTGTGTGTGTGTGTGTGTGTGTGTGTGTTTGTTGTGTATTCCTGTTGAGGCAGGAATTCTTGATCCTTTTGTGTTGGCAGCACTCTTTGGACACTGGAACATTAGCCCCTAAACTTGAAAGAATTAAAAAAAGACTCAAAGCCACACTAAACAAGTCAGCATAATTGCCAGGCAATAACCACCACAGTAAAACGGTGTTTCACATTGTCTTTAAAAGCATCTGCATTTACTTACTACTGCTCTGTGGCCTTTTAGCACTATACTGCATTTGAGTGGAGCTATTAACTGCCCTTATGTATTCACAAGACAGTGTTCTTCCCTGTTCTAAAAAACCATGTTTTTTTGCAACAGGCTGACTGTTTCGGCACACCAACACCTCTTACTAGTAGCAGATTATATGCTGTTCTGCTCAGGACCTGATATTTCTAATACCCACCCACGGATACCCAAACACACCCCCACACACAAGTTCTATATAATCTGTTATCCTCTTATTCTGTCCAATATTTTTCACACTGATACAAATTTGGTGGTTTACTTTTTAATTTTTTTTATTTAAATTCAATTTAATTAACATATACTGTATCATTAGTTTCAAAGGTAGACTTCAGAGATTCATCAGTTGCATATAATACCCAGTGCTCATTCCATCAAGTGTCCTCCTTAATGCTCATCACTCAGTTACCCCATCCCCCCACCCACTTCCAGCAACCCGCAGTTTGTTCCCTAGAGTTACAAGTCTCTTTTTTTTTTTTTTTTTAAGATTTTATTTATTTATTTGACAGAGAGAGACACAGTGAGAGAGGGAACACAAGCAGGGGAAGTGGGAGAGGGAGAAGCAGGCTTCCCGCGGAGCAGGGAACCCGATGCGGGGCTCGATCCCAGGACCCTGGGATCCTGACCTGAGCCGAAGGCAGACGCTTAACGACTGAGCCACCCAGGCGCCCTAGAGTTACAAGTCTCTTATGGTTTGTCTCACTCTCCGTTTTCCTCTTATTTTATTTTAATTTTGAGAGGACTACGGTACAATAGGGAATCAGGAGTACCTGTTAAAAATTTTCAGTTAAATGTCCTGCCAAAAAGCAATATGAAAATTAAGATGGATGATGTCTCTCCTTAAGTGCATAAAATCCAATAGTGGGTTTAATGTGATATCTATACAGTTAGGATATTCTGGGAGTAAGAAATTAGTGATTTATCTAGTTAGTTCTTCCTTAGCAGTACAAGAAGGTCCATGGCTAGTTTTTCAAAAGTGAATCACAGTGTTTACTTGGATGATGGCCTACCTAACTCAGTTTGTAGTAGGAGGCTGATCCTGACCGGCACATATGGAAATGATTGATCTACTGCCTATTTTAAAGTCAAAGAGGTCCTACATGATGCCAAATGTGTACTAATATAAATCTACCATTTATTTTGGGAAGTACTGGGTTTTATGCTTTTTACTGACATGTATCAGAGCTTGATTAGCTACCTTAGATGAGCTTTTACAGTAAAGTTTTAGTTCTGTAATTAAATAGTGAATAGCTTTCACACACATGCCAAGATAACCAAGGCTTATGTGAGCTGCTGAATCTCAGCCAGCAGTGTGGGAGGTAACACTAGCTGTAATCTTAATGGCTGTTAAAAGTTCATGTTTAGGGCGCCTGGGTGGCTCAGTTGGTTGAGCGACTGCCTTCGGCTCAGGTCATGATCCTGGAGTCCCGGGATCGAGTCCCGCATCGGGCTCCCTGCTCGGCAGGGAGTCTGCTTCTCCCTCTCCTGCTCCGCCCTCTTGTGCTCTCTCTCTCTCTCTCAAATAAATAAATAAAATCTTTAAAAAAAAAAAAAAAAAAAAAAGTTCATGTTTAATAGCTTTGAAAATAGAAATCCAACTTGAAAAGTCTATGCAGATACCTGGAAGATGTGGATGGATTTCTCAGACATGAGGTGAAGGACAATATTGACAACAATTCAGTGGATTTACAATGGTAGAAAGGCAAAATCATTCCCTGGAGCCAAGCATCTTCTCTGAGGTATGAGTGATCATGAGAAGCTGCCTATATTGATCAAATAAAGCAAAATATTTCAGTAGCCTGCATATCATTGTGAATTCTGTTGACAGGGTTATAATTCCTTTAACTTCAAATAATCCTTAGTTCAGTGGACCACAAAGGCCCTCTTTAATATGGTTATAATTTATGACCTGGATCTATACTTCAAAGCAGTTCTTACTTTTATTAGTAGGAAGAGAACTAAATTACATTTAGGAAATATTTAATTTATGTGATGATTGTAATTTCTCCTTTGGGACCCCTCCTTCTATAGCCTATAATGTGCTGCTTTTAAAATGTCACATTATCCTCATGAAAAGTAGTGGCTGCTTTCTCCCAGAAGCCATTTTTTATAGTTATCTCTCTCAGCTCTTCTACAGGGTTTCCCCTCAAGTGCCAAAAGAAATGAGAACACATTTTTATTTTAGGTTCCTTATTAAAAGCTTCATTTTCTTGGACAAATAGGTTGTGTTTAAGTCCTTGGGTCAGTAGAAATGGTTTCTATAGATCTAGAATACTTAACCCAAGAGACTGGCTAACACGAGCTCATACACCGAGTTAGAACAGTTCTCTTAAAAATTGTTACAGGTCTGAGCAGACATTCTTTTCTTTGAAAAGCCTAGTATTTCTAAAATTATTCATAAAACAATTTATCAAATGTATATCTAGAGCTATGTTTAAATGAGAAAAAGATTTGGCCCTAAATTCCTTATGCTACCAAACAGATTAGACTGGTATGTTAAGTATCATGTCACTTGGATTCTAAAAGAGTATTTTAAATTACACTAAAGGGAAAAAAATGAATCTAGGGGCATAAAAACGTTTATTGCAAGATTGCCATTTTTCATTATAATAAATACTAAGAAGGTATAATTAAGTATAATAAGGAAATACTTAAAGTGGAATGTTTTACAGCTAATGAAAGGTACACACAGTCAGGTGATACTGCTACAAAGAATATATGTAAAAAAAGAATATTACATTAAAATTATATTTACATTAAACTTATAACTAAAACTTACATGTTCATTTGGACAATAAGAGAACATGGCCAGAGAAAAACAATTTGAATGGCAGGTAAGTTGCTCCCTTTCCTTAGTGAGAGTTCATTAGTGGTATTGTAATTTTTATTATGTCTCATGATATTAAGATGAGGTATACAAATAATGGGAATCTTTAAATAGTTCTGTCTCCTACTTGTTATTAGTTGCCTAAAAGGTATGTTTCTGGAATGATTACATGGATATAAAGCAATATTGTGTTGAAATGATTAACTTGCAAACAAATGTACAGATAAATATCTACCTAGAGCTAAATAATAAGTAGATAGATAGATAGACGGACAGACAGATAAGAGCTGGGAAGAAGTACAAACCAAATATCCCTTAACTGTCTGAATTATGTAATTTCCTTTTCCACTGACTTTAGAGAAAACAATCTTTAATCCCAACTTTTTTATGTTATGTTTCATAAGTCATCCTTCATTAACCTTAGAAATTTGGAGACAGTATGTTTTATCTCCTCTAGCTGTAAAGTCTCGTGAATTATTTGGTGAAGAACTGATGATTTAAACAGTGGCTGAACAAGGAAATTATCAAGTTTAGAAAAAGTCAGAAATATTCTCTAAGTGCCCACCCAAGAATAATTCTGCAATGTACATTTATGGGAGAGTCTTTAAAACTTTTCTAGTGAAGACACAATGGCATGGCTTTGATTTAAAGCTCTCAGCTCTGGCAAAAATTAAATTTAAGTTCATTAAACTAAGCACAGTGTGTTAAATACAGATCAACTCATTACGGAGCACCAACTCAATCACTGATGAGAGCTCTTTGAAAGGCCTATCATTATAACATTAAATGTCATTTTATTACCAGACAGTAACTGCCTGATTAAAATCTTAAATGAATGGGGATCATTGAGAAGCCATATTGAAGCATCTTCTAGCTGATTATTAAAGTAAAGTCTGCAGTAAAGGGAAATATTAATGAAAATGACTAATTCCTTTGCCTCAATGTCTTTCATTTGTGTCCTCTTCTTTCCATTTCTACAGATCCCTAATTCAAGACCGAATCTTCTCTCTTTTATTATTGTAATAGCTTTTTATAAATCTAGTCTTCTGCTGTCATACCCCAACTTCCTTCAAGTAAATTAAAGATAAAACAGCTACAGAAAACTTCCCAAAGTCCATCTTTAAAAATGTCCATTCCTTGCTCAAAACTTTTTGATAGATTTACAGTAAGAAAGTAATAGTCACCTTATTCTAACATTCAAAGCCCTTCTTCATCTGGATACTATTTATTTTCTTATTTTTAATTCTATATCTTTTTCCACAGGGGAAAAAAAAGATAACTATGGTGAATTACTTACTTTTCATGTTACTGCCCCTTTACACATTGTATACACACTTTTTGCTGCTTAAAATATTCTTCCCATTTCCATACACTGAGACCTTAGCCATCTTTTGGGCATCTGTTTGACTATTTGAAAGTATCCCCTCTTCCTCTCTAGAATCAATCACTTCCTCTGTTTTTCCCAGATCATCTAGTTTTCACCTCTAATATCACAATTATTAAATTATAATTTTCTAAGAGTTTAGGAATCGGCCTACATATTATAATATGTACAACTTTGTGGACTCATTTCATTTATTATACTTTAACTGCTAAAGTACAGAGTTCCTGGCTGTCCATTTTGTATCCTCCCCATACCCTCTGAAGCTTGCCTAGTAGTCGTAAGTCTTTGTATCAGTTTATTGAGTAAGTTAGAGAATTATTATTTTACTTAGGGATATCTTAGTGTTATAATGACTTTTTGTCAATTAACTACCATTGTGTAGTTCAAAGTCATGGGCACAGTAATTACCATGTCTGAATTCAAATTTCAGTTCTCTTTCTTTTTGTTTTTCTTACTGTCTACAAGATTTGAAGTAAATTATTAACCTCTAAGTATCAATTTCTTAGATTTAAACTGGAATAAGACTATTATAGTTGTGAGGATCCAACAAGATGATATATGTAAAGTATTTACAACATTGAAGCCAATTAAAAGCTGGTTATTTTCTCTTTCCTTCCTCCTTTCATTTTTACACAAAGAAGGGTCAAATTTCATGCTAAATATAAAGTTGCTAAAATTCTTTTTGGATGGTGAAGTGTTGGGGTTAATGCAGAGCATGAAATCAGCCATAATACCTGGCTTGCTAAAATGTACCAGGGAGGCCGCTGAGGGCAGGGAAGGTTTTGGAGAAGGGCGTGGGCCTTTGGAATGCCGAGGCCTGCGTGACCACTCTGCTGCTGGAATGCTGCGGGGAGTTACCTTCCCCGAAGCTCTCTCAGCCCAAACAGCCGCCCTGTGATCTAAGAGATGTATGCATTGTCCCTTAGGCTATGTTTTGTAGAACACACAGATTAGCATATCTCATCTTTCCCGTAAATCCTCTCAGTTTCAGTAAGACCCTTGTCACACATCACGTGCTTGAGAAACAGTGATAAGAATATCCTGAAGGACCAATAAAAGCGGAAGCAAAGAAGAGCAAAGGGTCTTTGTCTCTGAGTGTTGACCCCCCTGCCTTCTCTCTTTCATGGCAAAGTTTGGAGTAATCTTTCATCCATTGGTACAGGGATTGCTGGCCATTCCCGGCAGTGAAGTTTGTTATTTTGTAGTTCATTGATATCACTGTGAGTGACAGTATATTAACATCTTCTTGACAGAACCAGCAATGTGTCTCATGAAACAAATACAATGTTCCATTATTTCACAGTGAATGTTTTTCTGAGTTTACTCAAGACCCGGCCATGTCACTGTTGATAGCAATCATGGAATTGTCTTATGCACTTCCCAGATGAAACTCTTTTTTTCTATCTCTCTAGCTTGACCATGTGATTAGAGAGAAACAAAATAATAACAAAAATCAGGAAATAGCTAAAACAAGAATTAAATTCTTGATTACAAATTGAAGATCTTGAGAAATTATTTAGTGATTTCCTCTTCCCTCCAGAAACTTATCTCTAAAGGATGAAAGCACCTTTCTGTTCAGGGCTATTTTTCCTTACATCCTTCTCTGCACCTTACCATGACCAAGGAGCTGTCAAAGTTTCATATTTCTAAGAGTGAACCATTGTCCCCAGAATTATTAAAGATAGTTCTTAGCAGAAAGCAAATAGATAAAACCCAGAATTTTTCTAAACAACCTTAAATAGCATTAAAAAAATCCTTTTTTTTTTTGAGGGATTTAAGTATAGACTGTTGCTTAATGTGGAAGGGAGCTGATATTGAAGATAAAGAAAAAAGGGACTCAATCATGGGGATGCAAGGGATGCAAAACTTTATCTCTACTCTCTTGGGGTCTCCTGTTCAGCTGAGAATTAAACTAGCATGACGTATTAGCAGGAGAAAAGCATATGCATTCATTTAACATTGGTTTTATGAGACACAGGAGCCCTCATAAGGAAATGAAGACTGAAAGAAGTGGAAAACCTAAATATTTTTATACTAGGTTGAAGAAAGAGAGGCAATTGTGGAAAACTAAATATATGCAGAGGATAAAGGTCTATTTGTATGGAATTGCCTCAGCTTCACTCCCATTCTAAGACAATAAAAATGTGTCTTTTCTTCTGTTATAAAGAGGACATCTTTTATTTATTTATTTTTTTATTTTTTATTTTTTTAAAGATTTTATTTTATTTATTTGAGAGAGAGAGAGTGAGAGAGAGAGCGCAAGAGGGGGTAGGGTTAGAGGGAGAAGCAGACTCCCCGCCGAGCAGGGAGCCCGATGTGGGACTCGATCCCGGGACTCCGGGATCATGACCTGAGCCGAAGGCAGTCGCTTAACCAACTGAGCCACCCAGGCGCCCCAAGAGGACATCTTTTATATGGGAGTTTAATTTCCTGCTTTCAGGAAGAAAAGGAAAGCTTTAGAGTGTCCTTCTCGTACCTGCTGTTTTTCAAGGACCTATAGCTCAAAATGATCCTATGCCAAAATGACATATTTTAGGGTGAATTACATATTCTGCCACCCTTCAGGGAAAGTGGAATTGTCAAGACCAGGAGGGAAGGATGCCTGATTCAGTTTGTGAAGGACATATGGAAACTCCTTCTATTCACAGTCTCTGATGATTGAGGGTTATGTGAAGGAAAAATTCTTCAGAGATTTGGGGACTAATTCTCTGCCTTTGGAAAATTAAGCAAATATCCTTCCCTAACCACCCCCTTAGTCTCCTGTCTTAGAACTAAACCCTCCCTGGAAGCTCATCTGTAATGGCAAGGCTCAGTCACTTAGTCTTTTATTACTGAGACTGCCAAAACAGAAATAATATAAGCGATCATATTGATTTAATTAAAAAACAGCAAAATGATAGATATACAGTAAAAGAGAGAGAGAATGGGAAATAGGAGCCCATTTTGGAAGACTATTAAAAAATTTAAGGTGAAATATGGTGAGGATCTGAGTTAGAACAGTGGAAATGTAAATAAGAGAAGGAATTAAGAATGATTCCATCTCAAAAAAAAAAAAGAATAATTTCATCTCTGAAAGAATATTTGGTGTGGGATTTTACGTAAAGAATAAGGAAATTCTTTGGATAGGGGAGAACTAGGAATAATGTGATGGCTATTCACTATTAACAGGAACAAAAAGTAAAGTCCAGGCTTACAGAAGAATATATAGAATTCTGTTTTGCAAATTTTGAGTTTGAAGAACCTACATTTAGATGTCAAAAAGAGAGCTGAAAATCTGCCTAGAGTGAAAGGAGAGTGGTTTAAGATAGAGACTTTAGGGCGCCTGGGTGGCTCAGTTGGTTAAGCGACTGCCTTCGGCTCAGGTCATGATCCTGGAGTCCCGGGATCGAGTCCCGCATCGGGCTCCCTGCTCGGCAGGGAGTCTGCTTCTCCCTCTCCCACTCCCCTCTCTTGTGCTCTCTCTCTCACTCTCTCTCTCAAATAAAAAAAAAAAAAAATCTTAAAAAAAAAAAAAAGAGACTTTAGAGCAGATCATTTATTAAGAATCATGACTACATATACTCATCTATCATCTATCTATCTATCTATCTATCATCTATCATCTATCTATCTATCTATCTATCTATCTATCTATCTAGAATATATGTATCTATATATCTATATAGAGATAATGGAATATCGCTCAGCTATAAAGAATGCGATCCTGCCATTTGTGACTACATGGATGGACCTAGAGTGTATTAACTAAGTGAAATAAGTCAAATAGAGAAAAACGAATAGCATAAGATTTCACTTACATGTGAATATAAAAAACAAAACAAATGAATGCACAAACAAAAACAAAACAGAATCATAAATACAGAGAACAAAGCGGGGGAGGGGAGGGAAGGGGGTTGGGTGAATGGATGAAAGAGATAAAGGGGATTAAGAGGCATAAACTTCCAGTTATAAAATAAATAAGTCATGGGGATGAAAAGTACAGTATAAGGAAATATAATAAATAATATTGTAATAACAATATTTGTATGATGAAAAATGGTAACTGCACTTATCATGGTGAGCACAGCATAATATAAGATAGAATTGTCACATCACTATGTTGTATACCTGAAACTAATATAACATCGTATGTGAATTATATTTCAATAAAAAAAGAATTTAACCCCCCCAAACCAAATAAATATTTCAAGAATCCATATCCTGCACTTAGAAATTTTACATTTCTCAAATATAATTTAATGTAAATAAAGTTCTTTCTAAATTTAGTGTTGTCTCACAATTATATGCTGCACCAGAAATACTGTTTACATTCTAAAGTATTAGAATGGCCATCTACTGCAGTTTTGAGGAAATGGGAAAGATGTGTAAACTAGAAAATATCCAAACTCCTAAATTTATGTAGAATGCATGTAGAAGTAAAACATATTTTAAGAGGTAATACCTTGGTTTCTCTTTGATGATTTTGCCATTAGCTGAGCAATCCACTCCAAGGGGAGTTTGCAGAGCTCCTCTGGACACACAGTGTTAATTGGTGGAGGTAAATCAGTTTCTAGGGCAATTTCTGGAGGAAATTGGAGGAGTGGGGATTATGGAGGAGTGGGGATCATGGTACTGGATGAAAATTATTAGAGAGGGCGCCTGGGTGGCTCAGTTGTTAAGCGTCTGCCTTCGGCTCAGGTCATGATCCCAGTGTCCTGGGATTGAGCCCCGCATCGGGCTCCCTGCTCAAGCGGGAAGCCTGCTTCTCCCTCTCCCACTCCCCCTGCTTGTGTTCCTGCTCTCGCTATCTCTCTCTCTGTCAAATAAATAAATAAATAAAATCTTTAAAAAAAAGAAAATTATTAGAGAGGGTGAGTTCTAAGCTTTAGTCAATTATCTTTACTTTTAACTCTTTTTCCTGCTGCCAAAATTTTTGATATTTTTGAAGTGTGTCCTAGGCATAAATGGTTGAAAAACACGGATTTGAATAGATCCTATGAGTTCACATCACAAGGAGAATTTTTTTCCTCTTTTCTTTTTTTAAAAATTGTATCTGTGTGAGAACATGGATGTTAGTTGAACCTACTGTAGTAATCATTTCACAATATATGTCTATCAAACATCATGCTGTATACCTTAAACTTATACAGTAATATATGTCAATTATTCTCAATAAAACTGAGGAAAAAGATGACAATTTATCAAGTTACTTTTCACAAAAATAAAAATAATAATAAAATGTGATGTTAGCATATTCATTATAACACATTTCATTATGTACAAAACAATAGCACCACAAGCAGATGGGAAAGAGGGGAGGAAATAACTTTAAAGAGAGTCTCTTTTGGATTGGGAATTCTATCTATATTATCTTATTGGTTTTTGAAAGCAATCTGTAGTGTCTATTTTACGGAAGAAGGGAAATCATACAAGTAAATGGCGGTAATGGAATTGGATTGCAGGTTCTATCTCCTCCAAAATTTATGCACATGCTCCTATGCTGCTCATAAGCACTTGTATAATGGTGACGTAGATGGATAACTTGAGAATGTGTGAATCTTTAAGTATGCATATCTGTATCTTAGAATGGTGATTTATAAGATCAAGTTGATTATGATTATAATTACTTTGGTTATATTTTTAGAATAAAACCTTTAAGTTATCTCAAGCTATTGTATAAGCACATTTGCGATTCAAATTCACTTAATGGGTTTTACCCTAAATTCATGTGTTACATGCTATAAATTCAGAAAAAAAACGCTTTTTAAATGGGGACTGGAATTAGAAATAGAATAGTCAGTTGTACATCTAGTTTGAAGATCTAGAAATAATGTTTCAATTATATAGTTGTCAGTTAATCTCCTTTATCAGTTATCTCCTGTGTCAGTTGTATCATTTATCCATCAAGTATTAAGTCATTTAAGCATAGTATAGCGATTTCTAGAACAAATTATCTTCTGCATCTTCCATTAATGAATAATTGGTCTAAAAGTACTGTCAGTTGGGTCTCTTAGTTTAGGCAAGTCATTCCTTTTGCAACTAATAAACAGAGGTCAACTAGAATATGTTTGACTATGATATGACCTCCATTGTCAATAGTCCCTAGGAAACACTAGAAATAATATTTCCGCCCAAATAAGTGCAAATAATAATCAGATAGTAGATATATTTAATATTTATGAGACCCAGGAGAAATTCTTCCTATTTGAGGGGCTATAAAATCTGATAAACCATATGATCATATAAAAGACTACAAATGTAACATCCTCAGAATGTTTGTCTTTTTACTCCAGTATTTCCTATCCTATAAGTGGCTGGATCATTGATTCCTCTGAGAGTAATCAAAGCTGCAGATCAACTCCCCAGACAAACTGAGCTAAAAATATTTTCAAATAGTTTGAGGGGATTATCAGAACACACTGAAGCATTGAATTCCAGATCAATTAATACTTTCTTATCTTATTAAAAATGTTTTTCTTTAATCCATTCATTTAGAAAGTATTTATTAAATCCTCATCTTACGTGTTGTAAGGCAAATTGCATGCCTTGAAAAACTCATATTCTGGTAAGAGACCAACATGGAAATAATTGCTACACAATGTGAAGAATGCTGTAAAAGAGGAAAAATATTCTTCGGGGGCCCAGAGAAACAAGATACTGATTCCTGAGGAAGATCAAAGGGGAAGTGGTACTGACCTAAATTCTGAAGAATTTCTTCAACTATGGAAGTGGGATAGATTGCTAAAAGTAACAGCATAAGCAAAGCCATGGATCTGTGAAAGGAGAAATTATGTTCAGGGCATGAGTTCTTTGATAATAATTTTTTATACAAAATAGAAAAATGATATATAATTGCAAAGTAAAAGCTTAATTGGATATATTAAATGAATACAGAGACACACAAACATAGACACACACACACATATGGAATTATTCTTTCATTGGGGTGTGACAGACCATGTGAAGACTACATGCTCTGACCATATTTCATTGACTTTTTTTATAATTTCCTTTGGTAATCTGTACTGCAATATCATTTACTGGGGTTTAATTTGAGGTTGCTTTAAAAATGAAGAGATAAAGAGTGTTACTACATTTGCTGTAGAAATATTATATGGATATTGTTCATTGTATCATTCCAACTATGAAACTTCACACGTGAACTTTCATCTATAGTTTTATTCTATGAACGGTTTTTTTTGGTTTTGTTTTATCTTAGAGATATTTGTTCTCTCCTCTGTTAAAATATGTATCTACTGGTCATGTTTTCATTTTCATTGGCTGTTTAGAAGCCTAAAGAAAACTTTGAGCTTGCACATGTTTCTGTCTTATTTATATTTTAACTGCTGTGAATTCCCTATTTGTGCTGGTGTTTTACCATCATTTTGTTGTGTGTATTCTTTCTGTAAGCCGTCATGATCCTTTGAGGCCAGAGACAGAGTACAGCAGGGCTACACTGCAGTATACTATAGTATAATAAGTAAAGCAATATTAGTGAAACATTGTATAGTCCATGAGCTTCTTGAGTTCAAATTTTTCTCCATTTCTTGCCTTATAAATCCTTTTAAATTTTTATCATATGTCTATATAATTTAGAGATAACATACATGTATCTAATATAAATGTTATCTTTTTTAAAATTTTATTTTAAATTCCAGTGTAGTTAACATACAGTGTTATACTAGTTTCAGGCGTACCACATAGTGATTCAACAGTTCCATACATCACCCAGTGCTCATCACGACAAGTGCACTCCTTAATAATGTTACCTTTTAAAAAAGAGTGTTTGTGATATCTCTCCCTAGAGGTGCTATAGAAAAATGAGATTAATTTTAATGTAGATATTTAAGTGGCTTATGATATATTTCTATTCAACATCTCATCTTCATGTCTCATTTTATATGCTGTAAGTTAAATGCACACTTCTCAATTATTTCTGAAGCATGTATTGCTATGCATACAGGCACTCAATAAAAATGCTCCCTGGTTTGGTCTACCACGTCACTTTGCAAATAAGCTATTGTCTACTCATGGGAAAAAAACACATTCTTCTGTCTCTTCCAGTCAGAATAATAATGGAAGAAGAATCACTTTGAAGGTCTGAATTATTCAGAACGAAAAAAGAGGTGCTCAAAGTCTGCTTGGTTGATTAACAGAACTAAATGTACACCATGGTATGTATTGTGTAACCCAGATTAGAGGAATAGAAAGGAATTAAATGAAATTAAATTAGAATAGAAAAGAAATGATGAGCTATCTCTCTTCTGCGTATTGTGTCAGTCAAGGTAAGAACACTGAAGAGAGGTGCTTAACTGTTAAAAAGAAAGATATTTTTTCTTCTCTTTTTCACTTAGCTTCTGGAATGTTCACCTGTTATTGTTTTGGGTAACCTGCTCATCCCACTATACTCATATCTCTTGGCATAGCTTTTTTTCAGGGAGACTGCTTATAGTTTAATGCCTGTAATAAAGAGACGTCTTTCACAATGTCACTGTGGGAAAATTGAGATTTTTATTCTGAAAAAGTTTTCTGTAAATCGATTCAGTTAAATCTGTGGGGATTTTAAAAAAATCTTTGATTTCTCCTGAAATTAGATATCCCCACTGAGCAGAAAAATAATTCACAAAATTCATGACTTGCTGTGATGATGACTGATGCCACCGTGGATAACAACCAGATAGATGCTTGCTAAAACTAAAAAGATCAAATATTACCTTTATTTGTAACTTAATTTCTGTCCTTTGGGAAACCATTGCCTGCTTTGGAAAAAGAATGGGCAGCTCCAGGGACCATCTGTTCATTTTCCAATTTTACTATGTTAATTTGCTGACATGTAAAGACTCTGGGGGGACAACTCACAATTTTGGATCTATTCACCAGAAAATAAAAGACTGTTTCTTTGTTCCTTTTCATGGGTTGTATTTATCTTTTCAGCAACATTGTATTCTTCTACCTTTCAGCCACCTCCTGACACTGTGTCCTTGGTATCATTTTAATCATTCTCTTGCCATTATACTAAAATGACTTCTCCTATTGTTCTTAGTCCTACTTGGTGAAACCCAAACCCTGGGCCAATTCAACTACCTATCTTTATCACTACATGATGGAAATTGAGCCACACTAATGAAAACTCACATCACCACAAAACTGATATAATTATAAATTCTCTGACCTTACCATGCCCCTATGACTGTTCTGCATTTCTTTTGTTCAGTCAACATCTTTCTAGTTATTCACAACAAAAGCTTCATATTTTATCAATATCCTCATATGTCAGTCCTCAGAAACTCATTCTCTTCCTCAGGATCATCAGAAGATCATATCTGTTCCAATTCCATTCAGAATACAGAAGCATGAGAAGGACACTTTACTTTCTTCCATAAAAATAAATCCAACATCCTTTCTTTCTTCCCTCAAATGATAATGGATGAGACATCCATCTTTTTATAAAGATAGTCTTTCTAGATGTGGTTATGATCCCATACCTTTCTACTCTCTTAAGATAAATTACTCTTTTTAAAAAATTCCCTTAGTGTCTGTATTTTTATTTCTACCTGACCAACAGTTCCTTTGTATTTTTAAAAATATTTTATTCATTCATTCATTCATTCATTCATTCATTCATTTAAGAGAGAGAGACAGAGAGAGCAAGTGAGGAGGACGAGGAAGAGCAGAGGGAGCAGAGCCCAATATGGGGCTCGATCTCATGACCCTGAGATCATGACCTGAGCAAAAATCAAGAGTTGGACATTTAATCCACTGAGCCACCCAGGCACTCTCGTAGTTCTTTCCTCTTAATCTTTGAATATGTTTAACTCTCATCTTAATTTAAAAACAAATTCACTTTCCTTGACTCCAGATCTCTTTCCAAATGCCTTCTTAACACTATTCTCACCCCTAGAGCACGAAGTGAGGCAGCACTTGCTGTATTCACTTCACATCCCACTCACCCCTAAACTGACTCTGGTTTCTAATTATTCTGCTGACAATGTTGTTACAGGAACTCCAACAACATGCATCCACATTGCTAGATTTGATGGACACTTCTCAGATCTTATGATGACTGTGTTCGTTAATTTTATGTGTTAACTACAATTTCATATGATGGTCTGAACCCAGATAATTTGTAATTCCTGTGATAGCATAGATTCTGGCTTTTTATCTATTGTACCCACAGTTATATTACACAGCGCTGAGAAGTATTTATTAATGAACAAATAAATTATACAGGGTAAATATAGCTTCAGGGTAAATATTATGCAGGGTAAATATTACAATATTATAAATTACATTATTCAGTTCTAAAAATATTTACTAATGAACAAATAAATTATTCAGGATAAATATAGCTTCAGACTAATATATTGCAATGTTAAATTCTTTTTTTGCACAGAATTTATATTTGCTGCTGGCTCTAAATATACAATGTATTTAAACAAAAACACAAAGTAAGCCCAGAAATAAACTCACAATTAAATGGTCAATTAACCTTTGACAAAGGAGGAAAGGATATGCAATGGATAAAGAGTCTGTTCAACCAGTGGCGTTGGGAAAACTGGACAGCCACATGCAAAAGAATGAAACTGGACCGCCTTCCTTATGCCATACACAAAAATAAACTCAAAATGGATTAGGACCTAAATGTGAGAGCTAAAACCATAAAACCCCCAAAAGAGAGCACAGGCAGTAATTTCTCTGACATCAGCCATAGAAACATTTTTTTCTACATAGGTCTCCTGAGGCAAGGGAAACAAAAGCAAAAACAAGCCATTGGGACTACATCAAAACAAAAAGCTTCTGCACAATGAAGGAAACCATCAATAAAACTAAAAGACAACCTTCTGAATGGGAGAAGATATTTGCAAATGACATACCTGATAAAGGGTTAGTATCCAAAATATAAAAAGAACTTGTACAGCTCAATACACAAAAACCCAAATAATCCAATTAAAAATGGGCAGAAAACATGAATAGACATTTGTCCAAAGAAGACATCCAGATGGCCAACAGACAAGGAAAGGTGCTCAGCATCACTCATCATCAGGGAAATACAAATAAAAACCACAATGATACACCATACCAGTCAGAATGGCTAAAATCAAAACCAGAAGAAACAATAAATGTTGGCAAGGATGTGGAGAAAAAGGAACCCTCATGCCTTGTGGGTGGGATAAAACTGGTGCAGCACTGAGGAAGACAGTATGGAGGTTCCTCAAAAAATAAAAAAATAGAATTCCCCTATAATCCAGTAATCACACTACTGGGTATTTATTTATTTTATTTATTTATTTAATATGAGAACTTTTCTTTTTATTTCATTTTTATTGTTATGTTAATCACCATACATTACATCATTAGTTTTTGATGTAGTGTTCCATGATTCATTGTTTGCATATAACACCCAGTGCTCATTCAGTACGTGCCCTCTTTAATACCCATCATCAGGCTAACCCATCCCTCCACCTTCCCCTCTAGAACCCTCAGTTTATTTCTCAGAGTCCATAGTCTCTCATGGTTCGTCTCCCCCACCGATTCCCCCCCTTCATTTCTCCCTTCCTACTATCTTCTTTTTTTTTTTTTTAACATATAATGTATTATTTGTTTCAGAGGTACAGGTCTGTGATTCATCAGTCTTACACAATTCACAGCACTCACCATAGCACATGCTGCTGTTATTTTAACCAACCCAGGTCTTTGTTTGCTAGAAATTTCTCTGGAAATAAACCTTTAAACTTGGGTATGGAACAACTTGAATTTTCTTGACTCTAAGATCTAGTAAATAAACCTGAAGATATAGTTTAGTTATAGTCTTTATTCTAGACCCTGCCTTAGGCTGTCTACTTTAGCAGTACTTCTGAAAGTTTTGTTTATCCATCTGCCCCCAGTTAAACCACTTCCATTTGGCATTTACCTTAGAAATGATAGACCCCCCTTATCTGATTATAATCCCATACTGCATTCCAAGGATATAAATATTACTGTTTATAATACATGAAGAAAAGCATTTAGACATAGCCTAGGGCATTTGGTTTTACTCTCTTCTCTGGCTTTAGTGAGGTCCTAATATTTTTTTCCCATCATTGTCTGCAATTTCCTATCCTTCCATGTGCTAATGTTAATTTGAAGACAGATAATTTGGAGACTTTTCTAACTGCACAAAGTACATAATTATGTGACTCTCAACCATTTGGATTGCAGACTCTAAGCAGACAGTACTTATCAACAAAGCTGTATTTTTCTTCTTTTACATGAGTAGCTTGAATAAAAGCTTAGCTTTTTCTAGTAGGATATTATTAAAGAAGGCAAGAAGGCAATAAGCAACAAATATACCAATATCCTGACATTTTTTTTTACCAAGTCCCCTAAAGCTCCCATGTCAGTAAAGAAATGGGTAGTGGCTAAAGATACAACAGACAACAATTTGTCTGGGAGCTCTGCTATTGAAAACTTAACGTCTTCAAACTTGAAGTTGGAGAAATCCTCACTGTTTGGTATTCTTTATTATTTTTTGACAATTTAAGGTCTGTTAAATGCACAGAGTTCTTTTTTTTCCCCCGGGCTTTTTTTCTATTGTAATGGCAGAAAGCAAATTCAAAATAGTTTAGGCAAAAAGGTACATTTATTGGCTTGTTTGGCTATTATTTGGGAGTATAATACTTTTATATTGTATTTAAAAGGGTAATAGGGGCACCGGGGTGGCTCCATTGGTTAAGCATCCATCTCTTGATTTTGGCTCAGGTTATGATCTCAGGGTCATGAGATCGAGCCCCACCTCGGGCTCTGCACTGAGTATGGAGCCTGCTTAGGCTTCTCTCTCCCCCTCTCCCCCTTACTTTCCCCCTGCCCTGCTCCAGCACAGCTCTCTCTCTCAAAAATAAATAAATAAACGAAAAGATACATACATAAATAAATAATAAATAAAAGGGTAAAAGACTATCCCATAAAAAACAAACATAAATGAGTCAAAGAGATGAAAGAATAGAGAGCACTTATCACAGTTAGACAGGGATTAAAATACAATAGAATAATGATCAATAATCTAAAGCATTTACTCCTACCCAGACACTTTTTGTACAGGAAGATATCCTTATTGGACTACATTTACCTAGATAGAAGTGAAAGGGAAAGTTTTAAGGAAATAGAGCAAACACTTTGATGAGAGAGGGCAGTTATGTATGTATTTGGGGAGAACGTGGGTTGTGGATGGAAGGCAGATTGTTGGGTAATACTGTTGGGGAAAAAAGAATCTGTTGTCATGTTGAATGCCAAATACCAGAAATCACCATGGACATGAAAAATTTATGAGTAAATCTACTCATGGGATTGACTATGAGTCCTCCTACATACTCTGTGTAACATACTAGTATCAGGCCAATCTCAACATAAACCCCAGAGTTATCACTTTTTACACAATATAAAAGATTCCATTTAGCTCAGTGCTTCAATTTACTGATTAGATAAACTAAAAGAAATAACTCCATAAGGTCTTGAAAAAAAATGATGGTAATCTCTTTTGTTAGATTAAGAACAAAAATTAAACAAACAAACAAAACAGACTTGTGTTACGGGCCAAGGTAAGGAGAAGTAGTTCTGCACAGTCATGACTATAAAAAGTACTCACAGGTCTTTGCAAGTCTAATATTATCTGTATTTTCATGTTCTGAGTCACCTTGGGAAAAAAGGAAGTATATTTCCATTCCTAGGAAAGTATAATTTTATCTTAAAAGCAGTGTCATTTAAGAAAAGAAAACCAGCAATAAACCTGATTTCTAACTAAAGATTTGATAACTATTATAAAAAAAGTAATCTGGTGAACAGGAGTTTAAGTGTTAGGTTAATCTAACAAAACTGAGATGTACACTGATAGGGAATCAGTGATTACAATTACAGTGGATTGCATTTAAATGTATTTATTGCCCATGAAATCTACAATATGCAAATCTGAAAATCATACAGAATCAACGAAAATTTTAATCACACATTTTCAGAGTTCTGTGGTAAAGTAATAAAGTCAGAGTGTAAAGAAATGACTTCACAGCATTTATGAGAAATAAGGAATCTACTGGTATTAAGAACTACAGAGAAAGATTACTTTAAAGCTTTAACTTTAGCTGAAAAATGGTTTCATATAAAAATTCATGACCTTGACTTTGATTAATTCAATATGTTTTATTGCCTTATACTTGGTTTAATTTAAATTAAATTATCTGGTATATATAAAAAACGTTTTACCCTCAGAGTATCTTCCTTATCATTTAGAAGTCAATTTAGCATCAATAAAGTCTCTGTATCTACAGTTTCTCCTATTTAATCTTCGTTGTTAAAACTGCAATATTTGGGTAACAAATGTGGTTACCATTCACATTTCCAGTATTTGGTGCTTATGTCATAATAAATAAAAATAACAATTTATAGTAATTATCAATAGTAGTGAAAATTTTCATTATCTTCAAGTCAATAATCTTTGTATTGGTTAGTCTTCCTAGCAAACCACAATTTTATCGAGTCAGCTCCAGGAGTTAGATTCAGACGTCATTAAAATAAAAATTTTAAAATACTAACTCTTGCTAAAAGAATAGTATGTGAAGGGACCCAACACTTGTTGAATATATGTGTTATACTGGAAATGATTTGCATTAACTCAAAGCTTAATGTCCCACAATATCATATGACATAATTATCATTTGAGTAAAATTTTGGTAGAAAGTAGTTGTTAAAAGTGGGTGCTCTGGGGTCAAACAGTTCAAATTCTGTCTGATTTTTATTAAGTCTGTGACCTCAAGTAAGTTACTTCACCTCCCCAAGTCCTCAGAATTTTCGTCTGTAAATGGGGATAGTGGAACCTACTAAATTAGATAAGGCATTTAGTAGAGTGCACCTCATGCATTCTTAGTATGTGTTTGATGTTCTCAGAAGGAAAAACCATTCTACTGCAATAGAGAAATGTATTAATATAGTAAATTTTAAAATACTTTAACATTCTGTAAAGGTATAATAATATATATATGTTTGGGAAGATTATGTGGGTTTTTTTTTGTCATAAAATAGAATCTACTAAATTAATAAGAACACAAATCTTGTTCATTAAGACATCTGAAGATAACTCCAATATAATAACATGAAGCCTCTAAAGATCCTATAATTTTGAGATAAAGAAACTGAATAGGCAAGGATGTTGCTGAAATCTGACCTAGTGTAGTGTGCTGGCCTAACAGCTCCTGCCCCATCTCTCATGACTTCCCATTATGGGGATCTCTTCCCCATGTAGTGTCATTTTCATGTGAAGCAATTGCAAATAAAAGTCACAGATTTCGTAGGAATCTGGAAAAACCAGATTCAATGCAATGTTTCACTTATTATTGAAATGTTTTCTTGAATCATCTCCTTTCACCTCTTTCAAACCCTTCCTAAATTGCTTTCATTAAACACCTTCCTATATAGATCTCCCAAGACTTCACATTTCTCCAACATGATATGGAAGATATGCTATTTTTTTTTAAGATTTTATTTATTTATTTGAGAGAGAGAATGAGAGAGAGAGAGAGAGCACATGAGAGGGGGGAGGGTCAGAGGGAGAAGCAGACTCCCTGCTGAGCAGGGAGCCCGATGTGGGACTCGATCCCGGGACTCCAGGATCATGACCTGAGCTGAAGGCAGTCGCTCAACCAACTGAGCCACCCAGGCGCCCGGAAGATATGCTATTAATCACAAAGAAAATAACCATAAAGTGGGACAGCAAGATACATTGAATTTAATGTGTGTTCATTTTCCCTATTTTTTCCCTCCCCTCGTTTTAAGTAGACAACCATACTATGCATGGACTTCCTTTTTCAAGGGAGTTTTACAGCCGTGTTTAAAAAGCATAATAGATGCTAGTCTTGAGAGCTAATTTATTTTGTGTCTGGTTCTCTGGTATTCTCAAGTGAAGCAAAATTACCAGCATTCAATGCTGTGACTGTTATTTTGTTCTGGTATTCTAATGAATGGCCCTTTATAGGAAGTCAAACTCCTCTGAAAATTCACTGCACCACAACAGTTTTAGCCCCTCTCCCACTTCCTCCTCAGCTGTTCTCTGAGATTTAATGGGTTTGGATTCATAAAAACTTAGGGATCAGATTTAAATATGCTGCTTACTATTGGGTTGAATCATAGAAAGTCGATATTTTTTGTAGGTGAAAAGTGGTGGTAATTGGTAATTTCATACAGTTCAACATAAATAGATTTAAGTGTTTTAGGACTCTTTCCTCAACTGTAAATAAAGAGTAAATAGATTTGTAGCAAGAATTAAATGGAATAAAGTATTTGAAGCACTTAGCATCTCACTTATCATAAAAATAGTCCATTTATGTTAGCTTTTGATTATTATTCTGTTGCGTTTTGTGCTTATATGAAGTAACATTTGGATAGAGAGGATAATGTTAGAGGGAACTGTAATCTACTCTTTTTACACATAAGTCTTTTAAGATAGAGATGGATGTTTGACTGGTAAATGTTCTGTGTCTCCCAATCATGGGCTAGATTATGGCTTAAAGACCAGGAAGCTTACATTTTGAGGGCATTCTTATTTATGGAATAAATTCTGGGTGTACCACGAATTGAAACTTGATTATCTTTCTTTTAATCTTGCTCTAGCTGTATTCTGACATTAGATCGTCTTTCCCTCTTAGTTTTATTACTTGTGAGTTTCCATATTTTTATTTGATTCATGGATATTTTAATTTAAAAATGGGAAAGATTGCACCGGGCACTGCTGGTTGTGCACTATATGAAACCCAAAATGCTACAGTAATATCTTCAAAATAAATTTAAGAACACTTTGAAATGCTGTTCTTTATGACTGTGAACAGGTAAGTCAATTCAATGCAATTCAATCCATTTACTCTATAATCTTGCAAATACAAATATACAAGCAAACATCTCTTTTATTAATGGTTTTCCTGAGCCTTCACTTGCTATTGTCACTTCACTTGCATAGTTGCTATCAAATTACGTGTTCCTAGGAGTTTTTGTATCATAGGCTCAATTTTTATCACAGAACTCCAGGTTAATGTTTAATCTCTTCATCTATTATGTCTTCTTGTGAAATGTCCCCTTTTACAAAATGTTTTTATTTGAGTTTAGTTGACACAGAATGTTAATTACTTTCAGGTGTACAACATAGTGATTCAACATCTCTATAGGTTCTGCTATGCTTGCAAGTATAGATACCATCTATCATACAAAACTATTATAATATCATTGACTCTATTCCTTATGCTGTCCCTTTTATTGCCATGACTTATTCAGTCTATAGCTGGAAGCCTGTGCCTCCCACACCCCTTTGCCCATTTTGCCCATCCCCCCACCCTCTGGCAATCATCAGTTTGTTCTTTGTATTTATAGATCTGAGTCTGCGTTTTGTTCGTTTTTTAGATTCCACATATGAGTGAAATCATATGGTATTTGTCTTTTTCAGTCTGACTTATTTCACTTAGCATTATACCCTCTAGGTCCATCCATTTTGTCACAAATGGCACACTTCAGCCTTTTTTATGGCTGCATAATATTGCATGAAATGTCCCTTGTTAACAACTATTTTTATTACCTATTTTACCTATTTTCAATTACAAAACAGAGCTACATTTCACAAATGAAAGTAGTAAAAGATTTACTTTGTTTTATGACTTTCCAACAAGATGTGTATCATAACGGTGTACAAGAAATACGGAGCATTCACTACAGTGCCATTGCTTAATATTTATGCACAGTATTGAGATGTATTTGTGAAGGAGATTCAATAGCTAAAATAAATGTAAGAATATCTACAAACACGATATGAACAAGAATATATCCACTTAATTTTAGCTACTTTCTTATGATGCATTTTATTCATTCACTGCTCAAAATTTTCAGATTCCACTGAGATAAAAACAAAATTGGTACAGGAATGTGCCAACCTTTAAACTGCATGTTCATTATAGGGAAAAGGGAAATAATATTTATTGGCAGCTTATATGCTTTATACTAGGAACTTTTAAATATATTTCATGGCTTTCTTACCTCTCAGGTAAATGTAAATAACTAATTTACAATTAAGGACACTTAGCCTTAAAAATGTTACATGATGGACGAAATATCCATGGCTTTAAATTTAGCACTGTTAAGGGTGCCTGGGTGACTCAGTCAGTTAAGCCTCTGATTATTTATTTCAGCTCAGGTCATGATCTCAGGGTCCTGATGTCAAGACCTGTATTAAGCCCAAGTCAGGCTCTGCACCAGGCATGGAGCCTGCTTAAAAGTTTCTCTCCCTCCCCCACCTCCTGCTCACATGCATGCACGCTCTCTCTCTCGAAAAAAAAAAAACTCCACAGTTGTTACCAGTTTTGTTTCTTTCATGATCAGTTAGAGCTCTATATCGTTAATAAACATGTGGATTCCTACACATGAAAGAAGAGTTAATAACCTACATTGAAATTGAGCTGATAATTATTTGTCAATTATCTCAATTATGCAGAACTTTTGTTCTTGTAAGGGCAATGTCTCCCTCAATCTGGACCTATGGTCTATGTGACCTTTAGAATTCCAATGACTGGTTAAATTAAGTATGAGCTTGCCTAAAAGGGTTGCCCCATTAATAGTACCCAGAGTTATAAGGTATTACTTAGCTAATATTGAGCTACAATCCACCCCAAAACTTAGTAGCTTAAAACAATAATATTTATTAGCTTTTAATTTGGTGTATGCAATTGATACTGTGCTCAGCTAGGTGCTTCTTCTTCTGGTCTCTGCTAGCATCCCTTTGACTCATAGTAAGTTGTGGTTTAGGTAAGGTCTGGTTTTGCTCCAGGGCATGTCAGCTGACATCACTGAATGAATGCAGTTCATGAGGTTCATGGTTCACGAGGCCTCTCATCCTCCAGGAGGTTAGCTTTGGCATATTTACATAGTCCTTGCCAAAGAGTAAAAAGGAGTATGCAACAGTTCTTGAGGTCTAGGCTTTGAACTGGCATACCACCAGTTCTGCTTCATTCATTCAGTCAAAGCAAACCACACAGACATCTCAGATTTAAGAGACAGAAAAACAGATTCTACCTTTTGATTTCAGGAGCTATAGGAAGTCTCATTGCAAAAAGTATGGATAAAGAAAAGTGTAAAAAAGAGGTTCCATATTTTGTAATCAAGAAGTAGGTAATTAAGAACCACTTCCTTATAAAGAAAGATAACAATAGCCTACTCCTAAAACTGTCCATTGGTGATTTCAGTAACATAGTAGTTAGTGTCATTTGGGCCCACATATAGTGCAAATGGTAGCAGCAGCCATGACCAGAGAAAATTAGGGTAATGCGAAGTTCAAAATTATCTGTTCCACTTTTAAAAGAGAGGGGATAAGCTCCTTGATGTCAGTGTTAGCAATGATTTTTTTGGATTTCACACCAAAACCAAAGACAACAAAAGCAAAAATTAAACAAGCAGGACTAAATCACACTAAAGACTTCTGCACAGAAAAGAAAAGCATCAACAAAATGAAAAGGCAACCTGGTATTCCTACAGAATATAGAATGGGAGAAAATATTTGCAAATCATATGTTTGATTGGGGTTGATACTCGAAATATATAAAGAACTCACACAATTCAATAGCAGAAAGACAATCTGATTTAAAAAAAAAGGGGGGGAAAGAGTTGAATGACATTTTTCCAAAGGAGACATAAAAATGGTCAAGAGGTACATGAAAATTCACAACATCACTAATCATCAGAGAAATGTAAATCAAAACTACAATGAACTATCTCCTTGCACCTGGTAGAATGGCTATCCTCAAAAAGAGGAGATAAGTGTTGGTGAGAATGTAGAGAAAAGGAAACCCTTGTCCATTGTTGGTGTGAATGTAAATTGGTGTGGCTACTATGGAAAACAGTATGTTTTCCTGAAACATTAAATTCCTGAAAAAATTAAAAATAGGACAGTATGATCCATCAATCCCACTTCTGGGTATATATCCAAAGGAAATAAAAACAGGATGTTGAAGAGATACCTGCACCCCCATGTTCACTGCAACATTCTTCACAACAGCCAAGAAATGGAAACAACCTAAGCATCCATCGATGGATGAATGGGAAAAGAAGATGTGATATATATATATAAATGAATATTACTCAGAGAAGAGAAAGAAGGCAATCATGCCATCTGTGACAACATGAATAGACCCTGAGAGCATTATGCTAAGTAAAATAAGCCAGACAGATAAAGACAAATACTGCCTGGCATCACTTATATGTGGAATCCAAAAAAAGTCAAGGGGCACCTGGATGGCACAATCAGTTAAGTGACTGACTCTTGGTTTCAGCTCAGGTAGTGATCTCAGGGTTGTGAGATTGAGCCCTGTGTTGGCTCCGTGCTCAGTGTGGACTGCTTAAGACTCTCTGCCCCTCCCCCCTGTGTGCGCGCACCCTCTTTCTCTCTAAAATAAATAAATCTTTAAAAAAAGGAAAAGAAAAGAAAGTCAAAACAAACAGAGAGTAGAAAGTGGTTGTGGGAGGCTGGGAGGTGAGGGAATGAGGAAGAGATTGGTAAAAATGTACAAACTTTCACTATAAGATGAATAAGGTCTGAGGATCTATTGTATGATGACTACAGCTGATAACACTTTATAATTGAATTTTGCTAAGAGTTGAATTTATATGTTCTCACACAAGATAAATACGTGAGGTGATGGATGTTTTAATTAACTAGATGAGAAGAATCCTCTTATAATGTTTATGTATATATAATAATCACACTGTATGCACTAAATATTTTACAATTTAATATGTTAATTATACTTCCATAAGTTGAAAAATAATCTCCAAATTATGTGTTGCAAATAATGTGTTAAAACATGAAATTGAAATAATCTGAACAATTTCTATTCTATTGGCTTGTAAGCATATTGATCTCCTTAGCACATATCACCATATACAACATTTTTGCAGACATATTATTTGTCTTGAGCTTAATATATACTAAGCAAATCCTGAAATACCATGTCTAATACATTTTAATTGGTGTGACTGATGCAAATTAAAAAATACAAATGACATTTTCCTCTTAATTTGAAATCAGAGAGGTGTTAAAAATACACCAGTGATCCCAAATTTATGTTCAGGAAATTAAAACACAACATATTCAAACAGTCAACAGCAACATGCAGCTACCTTGTATTTTTGAGAAATGAGAAGCATCCTAGCTATTTGATTCATCCTTTGTGCAACTTACAAAGGTGGTAAGAGACTGGGAAGCACTTCTTTCAGGAAATACACATAGAATTCTAACTATATTAGAAAAATTCTGGGCAACATTTGGGTTATCACAGTGAAGTATGAAGTGAAGTTATTTTAGATGAAAACAACCAGATTTGATGAGAAGTTTGGGCAATAGCCCCTTTGACATAAAGCAAATGAAACTGTGCTCCTTTGACCTACAGGAAGAAAGGATGATTTTGGATTTACTAAGAGACTGGAGTATATGAAATGGCCCTGCACAATAGATGAGGAGCAGGTCTTCTTTTTCTGGACACAAGAGTAAAAGGGCTCTAATTAGATTATAAATCAGAGAGACAGTCTATCCTATAATAGTTACAAGATCCTGAAAAGAATTATTTTAAGGGTAAGAGTAGAATCTGCTTCTCTGAATGAGAAGAGTCTATTTTAATGGTACTTTGAATAGCTCAGGCTGAGGGATAACTTAGCTGACCTCTCCATGAACACTTTAGCCCTGTGATTTGGTACACAAGGCTCAGTGCCATATTTCAAAGGCAAATTTAAAATGGATCTCTATACTCCTGAATGGAAATGGAATCTGTACAGCTAATTTCAAACCAGTCTCTTCTAATTAATAACTAAATTGCTTTTAAAATAATGGAAAAAATGAACAAAAAAAAAAAGGGAAAAAATCCTACATTGTCTGCCAAATAACTAAAAGATCAAATGCTAACATTTTACAATTATTTGAACATTAACATCTTGCAATAACTCTAAGAACCAAAGGGCACAAAGGAGCATGGACTGTCAGCAGTTTTGTGTGTTTTACAAGGTATAATCTGAACAACAATTTAAAATATGCAGGGATAAAAATACACCAAGGAATCTGCTAAGAATTCAAATAGGAATAATAGGTTTTAAAGTACGCTGTTCAGAACAGACAAGAAATGGAGAAGGAGAATGAACAATCACAATCCAGAGGTATCTTTGAAACTGGTGATGGGACAACTCAAACATGGGCCTCCACCGATCCTATATCTGTCTATCTTATAAGAGGATTGTATAATTGTTCGGATAAAAGAGAGCAGATCCTCAGAGAACACAGACACTTTATAACAGAGAGCAACTTCATACTGACTTTGCTCCAATTAGGGATATATAAAACAACACAACAGGGGACACATGTGAAACATGGAACCGATGGAAAAATCGAAGAAAAATGTATTTCTAGATGAGATACATCCACAGAAAGATAAATTGTTTGGAATTTTCATTACGCTGAGAAAGCATTATGTTTTTAGGCAGAAGGATCAGAAGATACAGGAAATTAAAATACAAGAGGATGTTTAATCAAAAGAGAAAATCAATGAGTTGAAGTATAAGAAAGAAAAGTAAAATAACATAATTAAAATCCACATTATAAACAATCAAGTGCAATATGCAAATGTGTTAAAGCTATTTAGAACAAAATTGGTGAAAAACAAGCACTCCCAGAATGCAGAAAAAAAGATAAAACAAAGTTATTAGTTTAAGAACAGAATCATAGAGAACAGAAATTCAATACATGGTCTGATATGCACTATCAGGAAAGAAATATAGCGGAAATTAAAATATAAATTTAAATAGAAGGACAATTATCTGTGCTACGGAAAAGAAAAAGAGATTAAAATGGGTCACATCCTTCAGAAAATCAAAATAAAGAGGTCCATGACTAAATACACTATGGATTTGTTTTTCCTATTTCAAAAACAGAAAAAATTTTCCCCAAATTTCAAGCAGAAAAACAAACTTAAGAAAACAGTCTTCTGACCAAAGAACAAAAATTTTGCTAATTTCAGATTTTCTCTGCAATAACAAACACAAGAAGACCATGAAGAATTTGTTGGTGGCATTTTTAGGAAAAATTGTATATACATCACACATTTTACACCCAACATAAATGTCTATGATATATGACAATGAACAAAAATGCATTCTCATAATGCAAGGATTCTTTTTTTTTTTTTCATAATGCAAGGATTCTGAAAATATCTTATGTGCCAGGATAAAATAAAAATATTTAAAGATACATATTAACCTAACATAAGAAACAGAAAAATGAAAAACACAGAATAGATAATTCATATTGTATATTATTTGGGACTAAAGCAGAAAAAAACCCATGATATATTTAAATAATTGTTATAAATGTGCTTATAAAAATAGAAACATATTAAAAAACTAATGTAAATATAGAGTGAAAATATGCATACTGAATATGTGTGTGCATATAAAAATTGACCATAGTCTTCTAAACCTAAAATCTCACATTAAATTAATATGTGTATGAATAAGGGAGAAAATATGCTAGTTACTTCAAATTTAATGGGATATGGTTACTAAAAGTTACTCTCTAGAAAGAGAATCTCAGAAATACTTCATTGTTCTAACAATCAGAAAAATTTAAGTTAAGGATGTTTTGAAAACATAAAGAAAAGATTTCAAATCAATAAAAAAAGAAAAAATCCAATAAGCATGTATAAATAAATTTATGTGTGGAAGGAAATAAAAATGGATTACCTGTGTCTCTTAGAAAGTTACAAGTTTAGGGCATGTATGCTGCAGACTTTGGTCAAAATATTCCAAGGAAACACATTTTTTTTGATCACCCATTTTGAATATATATGGTAGTTTTCCATTAATGGTCTTCCTGTAATTTAATAGGCGATTGTTCCATTTCTTTCAGACCCATAAAATCATAATGAAATATGTGTATGTGTGTGTATATGGGGGTTGGGAGAGGAATGGAGGAGGTAGGTGTTCCTGGATTATTGAGTAGGGGAAAAAAGACAACCTCATGCTGTTATTCCAGAAGGAGAGTAACTACTAACAAAAAATATGATTATAAATATAATATATAATTTCCAAAATTCTTGCAGAGCTAGAATAGATTACTATATTAATAAAACAGAAAACAGTAAGCATTATAGAAATAAGTAGACATATATATGAATAAATTCAGTTGGGTTAAATTCACTTGTTAAAAGATACAGGTTATATGAATGGGAAGAAATCAGGGAGGGAGACAAACCATGAGAGACTCTGGACTCCGGGAAACAAACTGAGGGTTACAGAAGGGAGGAGGGTGGAGGGACGGGGTAACCGGGTGATGGGTATTAAGGAGGGCATGTGTGGTGAGGAGCACTGGGTGTTATATGCAACCAATGAATCATTGAATACTACATCAAAAACTAGTGATGCACTATATGTTGGCTAATTGAACATAATAATAAAAAATTAATTAAAAAATAAAGAGAAATATTCATAAAATGAGTAAGGGAGATTCACACACACAAAAAAGATACAGGTTATAAAATTAGATTTAAACACAAAATCCAAATAGATGACATCACTAAGTGTTTCCTCCATAAAAACAAAAATACATCAGAAAAATGCAAATGTAGCAGACATAGATTTTATAAAAATAGTATGCAGGTAAAATTCTTAGCAGAAAGCTAAGAATTTTAATAATTCTTAATTTACTAATTTAATTTAATGATTTAATTTAATAATTAAATCATTAAATTATTAAATTATAAAAACTATCACTAACTTTAGATAATTCAAATTAAAATTTAGAGTAGAATAATCACAAATCCATATACTTGAAAATATTGAATCAAAATGTATAGAAAAAGATTCATCAATAAAATAAGAATTGAAAAGCACAGTAGTAAGTGGTAATGGAATACCTATCTCAGTTTTAAACAAATGCACTTAGAAAAAAATGTGTATGGAACTGAATCAATCATTATACCTTTTATGTTATTTAATCATGTTTTTAAAATATCTATATATCAGCATTGTATCTCTACTACAAATAGCCATTCTCTCCCAATGGACTCCTAAAGATCAGATTGGTTATTTGTAATTTCGAAGTATTGGAAACAATTCAAATGCCCACACCTAGGAAATTGGCTGAATAAATTCTAGTACATCCACAAAGCAAATATTATGCAAATGTAAAAATGTAAGAGCTAAGTCTCTATGAACTGATAATATATTGTTAAATGAGAGGGAAAAAGAAGTGCAAGATAAGCATATGCATCATGTCAACTCTTGTGAAAAAAAGATAATGATATATTCATATTAATTTTTATAAAAATACACATAGGAAGAAAACCAGAAACTAAAAGAATTGATGGGTGAGGATTGGGCATAAGGGATAGGGAAAGGGGAAGGAAATTTTTGAATCTGTCTTCTTAAGCAGCTTTTAATTTTGAACCATGTGAATCTACTTCAACACAATTAGCCATATCATAAGGTAAAAAATGTAAAGTGGTCTTGAGACTTAGAAGGTGTTTTGTTAACAGTGGTATTGGTGTAGCAGTTCTAAATTTTTTTGGGAGGGTATTTTAGTATTAAGCAAATGAGTGAATATACTGATGTTAGAAACAAAGTTTCTTATTGTGGGAGAAAGGCCAATAAACTGTAAATATAGAAATGAAAAGAACTGTGGTATCAGATTGAAATGAGAAGAATCAGTATGAACTCACTACAATTTCTGTCTACTGACATGGTCTAGAAGGGATGCACTCAAGTAACACGCAGCACACCTAACACCAGATCTTGGTTTCTAAATAACACTACCCATTCCAAGGAAGCAGGGCTCTTTGAGGAAATGAGAAATGACTGATTCAGGGAAAGTTAGTGTTGCCTGGAATATATGTGCCCGAAATAAAGGAAGCTGCTGTTTCCAACAGCAAAATAATCAACCAAATGACAACAACAAAAACTGATGGAAACATGTCAAAAGGACACAAGAGCAGCTTGAGGAGCTCCCTCTGCCAAATTTGGGAAAATCTGAACATAAAATGAGGAATGTCAGGATTGGATTATAATACATTGACTAAATGAACAAAGAACCATTATATGGGAAGGGGCAAAGTTTCTTTACACGGAAATGACAACTAAACCATGAAGGAGACATGATAATTTTAAAAAAAATCAACATTGTAAAATGATCCTAATAATACTTGATTCAGACAAGAATCATCAGTGGATGACAAAATCATCGTGAGAAAGATAGTTAAATAATAGGATATTCAATCTCATAGAATCCTCCCAAAGAATGGTTGTTAATCGCAAAGAGGAAAGGTTCTTTACCATGGAGAAATCTGGTGGACACCACCTTGACACCTAATCAAACTTCTCACTAATGAAAGGGAGTTTGACCTATCAGTTTGACTTTCTGTATTCTCTGTTATGTTGCATAGAAAACAGAAAGACATCACTATTGTGTATCCTGAAAGAAAAAAAAAGAAAGTTGAGTCAATCTAATCACAAGGAAACATTCACACAAACCAAAGTTGATAGAAATTCTGCATGACAACTGGCCTGTATGCATAAAATATCTCAGTAGGACAAAATATAAAGAGGATTGAGGAACTTTTTTTCTTTCTTTTAATTTATTAAAGAAGACTGAAGAGCCATGACAACTAAATGCAATGCATAATCCTTAACTGGATCCTGGATCAAGACAAATAAATGAAAAGCAATAAAGGATATTTTTGGAACAAGCAGAAGAATTTTAATATGAACTGTAATTGAGCTATTAATATTATATTGATGTTAAATTATTTCTGTGTGTGTGTGTTTATGTAAGAGAATGTTCTTCTGAAGAATTTAGAGGTGAGGTATCACATTGTCTGCAAGTTAACACACATATAAATGTACATGTATGTATGTGCATGTGTGCGTATGGAAAGACAGAGAGAGAGAGAGAGATGAGAGATCAAGCAGATATGGCAAAATAACAATTGTTAACATATGAGTATATATGGGTATTCCATGTGTTGTTCCTAGAATTTTTCTGTAGATTCGAAATTCTTTTAAAAAATAGTTTGGGGATCGCTTCTCGGCCTTTTGGCTAAGATCAAGTGTAGTATCTGTTCTTATCAGTTTAAAAAATAGTTTGGGGAGAATTCCTCTAGTCTCAAATATTAAAAAGAATTAGAGTATATATTAAAGTCACAAAAATACTTTTAAGTATTTCCAGAAACAGAAATTTAAAATCTTGAAAAATTATAGACTGATTAAATACTGTATGATAAAATAATAATGAGGTAGAAGACTGTCCTTATCAAAGCAGTGCATATGATGTAATCCTAATATATACTCATATATCTATCCATGTGTATGTGTGTGTATAACCAAGTTGGAGCATATATATCACAACACTAGTGGTAATTATACCTGGGTATTGAAAGATTAGTATTTTTAAATTTTGTTTTTGATGACTTTTAAATATTTTCTAAACATTCTATTTTGGACAAATTCACCATTCTGATAATGAAGCCAGAACAGAAATACAGTTTTAAAATAGACAACTTAAAAGTGCACATGTAACCTGAGTTATTTTCTCCAAGAGTTAGTCAAGAATTTTTTCCCATTTACAGTATTAAAATACTCTACTAAGTAATTCATTTATCATGTTACTTGCCATTGCAAAGATTTATTTATAGCTTTCTAGTTTCTCCCTTAATGGCAGATGGGTGTTAAGTGTAGTCTTCATTTCTCTTAATGACTACTTTTTTGTCTGCCTTCAACATTTACACTGCTCATCTTGGAATGCCTTCTGATGTGTTTGTACACTTCTGGTAAACATTTCCATGGAAGAGAACAGAAAATGCTGCTTGACAGAATACATACACTTAGAAATATTGGAGATTATGGGGACTGCGGTGTTAATGAGGACTGTCTTTGGGATCAGACAAGCTTGTTTGAATTCCATGCCAATCAATTAGTAACTTTTGTATCTTTCTGGTTACTTAGCTTTTCAGATACTTTGTCCTGTTATCAATTTTATGGTTCACTAAAAGAATTCAATGAGAAATTTTATAAAGTAAAGGGCATAGCATGTGTACTTAATAACTGTCAACTTTTTTTCCCTTTCTGAAACATACTCATTATTAATATAGGAGAGCTGATGATCCTTCCAGTTTTAAAACCCTCAGGGTTATTAGAAAAAGGACAAGATTCATAAACCTTTTCCCAAGGATTTTAAAGTGTCATATGAGCAAGATAGCCAATAATTGGCTTAGTTATTTAAGTATTCACCTTTGAAAATTTGGTGAAAAGAGAAAATCACTAGAGAGAAAGAACCATGTTCATTAAAATGAAGTCCTTCATTTAGGGGGAATTGTGTCATGCGAACCTTAATTTAGGGGAACCTCTTTCCTCTTCAATAGTTTAAATTTAGAAAACATTTATATAATTTGGGAAAATTCAAGAAAATATCTGTTCAGGACTGAAAAATAAGACAATTTATTCAGTGAATTTTCTTAGAAAATTTATGTTTTACCTCTAAAACCATTTGAGAGTGGTATCTTTATCTAGTTGTTTTCAATAATGTTTTTTTCCTCTCACTTCTGGTGTATAATTTTGGAAGATTATCTTTTCCTCTAAATTTTCTTTTGAGAGTTCTGAAACATTAATCCAGAAGAGAACTGAATATAATATTCTCCTATAATAATATTGATATACTGCCTGTTTATATTCTTTCCCTCATTTTTCTCTGTTCAAATTTAAATTTGATTCTGTTTTGTGACTATGTTTTGTAGAAGCAGAATGGATACAAAAGGAGAGACATTAATAGAGGAAAGGACATGCAAAATAGCCTTTTGCCACATCAGAAATTATCTGGAAATTTGAGAAGTACTCCTCCACTTTTTGGTTTGTTCAGAGTACAGAGCTGAGGTCACAATTGCTCTTTATCTTGTGACAAAATTCATGCCACTTCTTACCTCCTAATATATTTCTGACTTAAAATTTTACATGTAGAAGATTTTTGTCTAAAATTCCAATAATAGTTTGGGGTTAGTCTCAAGCTCTTAGTATTGTTACAAAATTTGGATTCTGAGTTTTCATAGAAACAGTGGGAAGTGAAAACTATCATTTTTAAAATAAACTTTTCATTTTAGAATAGTTTAAAATGTACAGAGAAGTTGCAGAGATGTACAGAGAGTTACTGTATGCCCTTTACCCAGTTCCCCTAACGTTAATACCTCTCATGACCATCACATATTTGTTGCAACAAAGAAACCAGCATTCCTACATTCCTATTCACTAAACTCCAGACTCTATTCAGATTTCACAAGTTTTACCACTATGTGAAGAAAAAATTTTTTTTCTTATCATCCTGATTCTGTAAAGGTCAAGGTAAGATCTGTTAAATCTAAAATCTACTTTCTATAAGCTAACATGAAATGTTTGGAAGTTTCATCCCTGCACTTTGACTCTGAGCCTGCGGCTTTTCTTTGGCACATCCTAGACTCCACATATACCATTTCTTCTCTATGTATGTGTTATAACAAAGCTCTGAGCAAAAGTTCTAAAGCACGTATTATTCTTTTCTCTTAATTCCCTTAACTGGGATACCCTTGCGTCCATTACCCTCTGATTGACAGCTGCCAAGAGATGAGTAAAATTGTCAGTGTCCTTATCTCTGGGCAAGTGTAAATGACACGAAAGTTTCTCTCTGGCTCTGAATCAGTGAGTGGGTCTTCTCTTGAAAGGAGAACTTACTTCGTATGTAACGGGAAGGTACCATAGATAATGCCTAACTCCTACCAGTGATTCAGAATGGGTGCTTGTATCAAAGCTTGCACAGTGAAACTAGCAAGCTGGCACAGATGGAGAAGTCCAGGAAGTACGTACTCATATACACAATGTTAGGGCTTCTCACAACGACACCCATAGGTATTGTTATTGTTATTATCATTATTACAGAAAAGGCTCAGAGAAATTAAGTAACTTGTCTAAGATCTTATAGTTGAAATTTGACACCAGATCTCTTCTGCCTCCAAAGGCCATGTACTTCCTATTATACTCTGCCGCCTGTCTGACTAAGAGAATGCATAACTCCTGCCTTGATCTCTCATTCCCTTTTCGGGAGAAAAATTATCATTTCAGTTTTATAATGCTTCCTCCTGACTGGGGTCTCCTCTAGATGTCAGCGTTTAGGTGCTTCAAGCTTTCATGAAAGGGGTCACAGAGTGTCTCTACAGTGGGCTATTACAAAATTAACTAACCCAAAGCAGATTCTTTTCCCTTATGCCCTTCTATCTATGAATTTGTGTACATCAGGATTCACCCATTAGATCCCACCTTGACTCTTTTCACGAGGTCCTTTCTCCAAGGCCCCCAGCCCCCAGTCCCTAGTCAGGTGCACATTCACTGTTGAGACCTGTTAGGAGGTTGAGTTAGCCCGTGCCTGGGCCCACACTCAGCAGCAGCTCTCTCTGGTTCCTGGCTCCTAGCAGTGAAGCGAAGCCTTCCTTCTCATAGCACCCCCTGCCCTCATTCCCCAGCATCACATCATATGCCAGCTATCAGGGACAACTGCTGTTTTTGTTATTTTTCCAAATATACTTCCCCCTTGTCCATCTGATAGACTCCTCTTTATTTGTGTCTTTCCTGACTATTCCATCCCTTTGGCTCAGGATCTCGGCTCCCCACATCCCCACACAATTCTTAAGGTTCCCTTCTTGGATAAACTTTTTTTGCGTGTTACTATCCAGCTTTCACAACTGACACTATTTCTTCTCACGGACACGATCTGCTATCTGTGCCGGCGGCCCCGGTTTTCTCCCTCAGTCCTGCTAGACCAGCACAGGCAGGGTCATCTCAATCTAACTCTGCTGCAGGGGGTATATTAAGCATCTCCTTCCATAAGTCCATATTTAGATGTTTTCAGCAGTGTTACCTACTAAATACATTTTTATTAAAGATAAATATAATCAAACATCCCATAAAACTTGTTATTTTCAATCCAAGAGTATGGACATTTTAGGGCCCTTGCTACATATTGTTTTCCAGAAGGTATTAGCAATTTTCACTGCTTCCAGTAGTATAAAAGCGAACTCATTTTACTGCACGCAGACAGGCCATGTAAATTAATTTTTAAACATTTCCTTATGTCAACTGTGTTTCCCTCACGACTTGAAAACAGTTATGTGTTGAATTATCACATACGGCTGCTCTACATCAGATCTCCCTCTTCTGTGGGATGACTCCAGTCTCCTCTAGTATCTTGTCATTAGAACCTGCCTTTCTGCCAACACTTTCTGATTTACTTTCTGCCAACACTGTCTGTCTGGTTTCGTATTTTGGACTTTGCTATATACTTTTAGATAACTCTCAATTCCTCATGCTACTCTCTGCAAAACTATCCTGATGAATTCCTATACTGATCATGTTGGATTACAGTCTGGGCCTGGTAGGCTAGACTCAGGCTTCTCTTTTGAAATGAGATCGATTACTTTTTACCTTCTCCACATTTTCTCACTCTGCTCTGTGCCAAGGGAAGCTAATACCTTTGCACTGATTTAACTGGTTCCCTTGTCTTGTAGCTTTCTGTTGGATGCAGTCAAGAGGAAACCCTAACAGAACAATGAAGGAAGAGAGGCAAGTAAGAATTAAGTGTTCACCCTCCCGGCTCCCTCACTGTCCCTCACTGCTGGCTCGGTGTAGCTTGGCGGCACCTCTCTACCGAAGTCCGCAGTTCTTATGATGCCCTCTCCACACAGCTGTTTCTGAGTTCCAGGAATTACTCTCCCCCTTGAACTTCAGGCCTCGGGGTGGTAATCATTCCTCACTGGCACTAGTCTCAAAGTACAACACTATCTTTACCTCAATCCCGTTTGCATCTTGTAATTCATCTATATATTAATATCCTCTCAAATAATCTTAGAGTGTGCTATCTTTTTCTGCCAGGATTATGACTTATACAGAGGGAATTTAAATAATGACAGGAGGAAATCATTTCATGGGCATACCAAGTACTAAGAGAACATTTCTCTGGATTTTCATAATATGGTGCTTGAGTTCAATTGGTCTTATTCCTCATAATTGGCCTTCATTCATTAGTATATTTGACTAGACCATGACTACTAACTCAATCTAATATTTGTTTATTTCCATGTTTCCTATGCCATGGAGACATTCTACTTGAGGCTGTTAGTAGGAAGGGATTTTTGAGCTTATGTCCTTCTAGGTAAGTCTTAGGTACAGTTTAACTCAAACCCAACGCAAGAGATCCACTGGAAAATTCCAGTTCTATTCAGAATTCAGTTCTATTCAGTTCTATTTGTATAGAATCTCAATTTTCCTACCATGTTGAGGTTTGGGGTAAACTAGCTAAAGGAAGTTTAGATTACTCTTTTTCTTGAGATGTTCTATGCTAAGGACCAGTGTGCTAGACCTATGTCTTGAACATAATTTTCTAAGATCTGGCTCTAAAGGAAATGTGATAATTTCAGACTTTTAATCCTATCAATTCCCTTGGCCTGTTATTTGTTAAAAACTGCTAGAAAATCTGTCACAGACAAGGCCTCAAGAGGTATTGAATGAAATTATTTTATTTCCTTTTGTTAAAAATGTTGTGTTCAAGCTATAGCCTCTGGAGTCTGACTTTGAATTTATCTACTGTTCTCTGCTTCTGAGACTCTATGCTGATACCTAGTGAAGATGCAAGAGCTTTACTTTCTGAGCTAACTGTAGCAAGTACTGGGTCCACTCACACTTGCCCTAGATTATACCAGGGACTAAAAAGCCAAGCCACTGTATTTTACATACCTCAGCTATCTCTGTGGATAAATTCTACTTGGAATCTTCAAAACTGACCAAGAAGTAGGATTCCTAAAGTTGAAACTAAGAGAGGTACCCTGGGATGTTTGCCATCTTTAGTAGGTTACCACAGGAAGGTATCTTATCTCTGGTGTTTCACTGAATACAGTGTTTTGGATTTCAGGCTAAGATTAGAGTATAAATTTTCTAAGACTCCAGCTGGGTAAAGGTTCTTAGGGCATTTTTGGCCTTTAGTAGACTAGTCTTAATTACCTGAGGCTAGCTAGCACCATAAAGTACAGAGGACTTAGGTTTTGCTGAGTAGTTTCAGACCTTTCAACTGTTTCTTTTTTTTTTATACTCTCATTCAAGTTTTTTTTTTTTTATGGTAATTCTGTGTTTTTTTTCTTCTTTTTTTATTATGTTATGTTGATCACCATACATTACATCATTAGTTTTTGATGTAGTGTTCCATGATTCATTGTTTGCATATAACACCCAGTGCTCCATGCAGAACGTGCCCTCTTTAATACCCATCACCAGGCTAACCCATCCCCCCACGCCCCTCCTCTCTAGAACCCTCAGTTTGTTTCTCAGAGTCCATAGTCTCTCATGGTTCGTCTCCCCCTCCGATTTCCCCCCCTTCATTCTTCCCCTCCTGCTTTCAACTGTTTCTAATCTCTGTCTCTGTTACTCTCTCTCTCTTTCCCTCCTTACACACACACACACACACACACACATACACACACAAAATTCATTTTATTCATAAGACAAATACAGAAGAGTAAAATGGGTATATGCAATGTATGACAGAAGCAGGAAATACAGAAAGAAAAATAATTGTCAAGAATTAAAACTAACTATTCAACATACCAATCAAGGTAATAAAAATAAAATCAGAGCTATAGAATTTTTCACTTAGTAAACTGATACAGATAAAAGTACAACATAACATCCCATTTCTGCCAAGAAAACAGGTTTTTTCAAGATCCATTAATAGAGTAGAAAGATTAGATAAACATTGTAGAAGCACTTCAACAATATATTTATTAAAATTATGAAAACTGTATTCTTTTTGACACAATCATTTCACCTCTAGGAATTTGTCCTAGGGAAATTATCATGGATGTGCACAAAGATTTATGGCAGAGCTCTGAATAAGAACAGCACACATCTGAAAATAAACTAAATATCCGTTAATAAGAATGTAGGATGCATACTATAATACAACTGTATCATATACCATTAAAGTTATGTTTTAAAAATTATATTAAAAGTTTTAAATCTAAGTTAAGCTTCATTGATACTGAAAACTGATGCTCTGCAAAACACAGCCCAAGAGAATCTGAAAGCAAGCCAAAGAGTGGAAGAAAATGTTTGCAAAACACATGTCTGAAGGGGCACCTGGGTGGCACAGTTGGTTAAGCAGCCGACTCTTGGTCAGCTCAGGTCCTATCTCAGGGTCGTGGGATTGAGCCTCACGGTTGGGTTCCATGCTCAGCGCCGAGTCTGCTTGGGTTTCTCTCTCCCTCTGCCCCTCCCACTGCCCCTTGCCTGCTCTCTCTCTCTTTCTCAAATAAAATAACATAAATCTTTTAAAAAAAAACCCACATGTCTATCAAGGACTTGTATCCAAAATATTAAAAGAAATGTTAAAATTCAACAAAAAGGCCCAGAATCCTATTTGTAAATGTGTAAAAGATCTAAATCGATCCATAACTAAAGAAGATATATAGTTGGAAAATAACCAAATCAAAGTAATTATTATCTTTCCTTAAGAAATTGCAAGTTAAAATAGAAATGAGAATACTACTCCATACCTATAAGAAGGCTAGAATCCAAAAAAAAAAAAAAAAAATGACATACAAATTGCTGGTAAGAATACAGAGCAACAGGAACTCTCATGCATTGCTGGTAGTAACTCGCTTTAGAAGACATTTCAGTGGTTTTTTACAAAGCTAAACATAGTCTTACCAGATGATGTAGCAGTCACATTCCTAGATATTAACCAAATTTATTTGAAAATTTATATCCATGAAAAAACCTACAAGCAGATTTTTATTGTGGTTTTATTCATTCCAGTTATATGGATTCTGGAAAAGACAAAACTATAGCAACAATAAAATATTAGTGGTCAGGGGTTCACTGAGAATTAGGAAGGATTAAATAGGGTAAGCACTGGAGAATTTTTGGAGTGGTGAAATTATTATGTTTATTGATTTAATTGTGGATATATGACACTATCCATTTGTCAAAACCCATAGAACCCTACATCATAAAGAGGAAATCTTAATGTATTCAAATTTAAACATATATATATATATTTAGGGGGTTGAGGGATCCCAGGATGCAATACAAAATGTAATATAATAGTCTAGTTGTGTTACAAATGTATGAAACAATCTCACAAATGGGATGGAGAAAAAGGAATTTAAATAAAAACATGAAAAAGAAAAAAAAAAAGAAACTTTGGAAATGGAGTGCGTAAGACCAAAGGTAAAAAGAACTGCACGAAAGCTTTGTCCTGTAGTTGCCAAAATTGTTTCCCACAGAGGTGAGAGTTAATCATTCTAATATTGCTATATATGTATACGGAAACTGAACTATGAAGTAAATAGATGGTGGATGTTGAGAGTCAGGTTTCTCACTGTTGGAATGAGAGTTTGCAGATTAGCAAGGGGAGAAGGCTAGAATGATCCATGTGGTAGTGGATTAGATTTGGAGTCATTGATAAGAGCTCATGTTTAGCTTAATATAGATACTAATGTTTACCTATAGAATTATTTATGGATATGTGTATATATAGTATGCACAGATATATCTCCTTGCTCTATCAGTTGAGAGGGCCCAGCAGCAATGTCTTCTCAGTAGCAGTGAGCACACCTAATACTCAAATCTTGGTTTGCAATTCCATTCTCCAGGGAAAGGAACCAGGGCTCCTAGGAGAAATGACCAGTATATAAAATACACAAAATGAGTCTGGAAAATGGAGCATCTTGTAGTGCCAGGAAGTAAGGAGACATTTTAAAACAACAGCAACAACAACAACAACAACAAGAAAACCCCCTCACAATGATACAATGATGGGAGTGTGTCACAGAGACACAGGAGTCAACTAAAAGAGTTTCTAATGGCCAGAGACACAACAATTTAAGCAACAAAATAAAGTAGTATTGCACAATAACCCAAAATATAAAATAAAAATTTGTGAATCTATACTGATACAAATATAAAATTAAATAAATTAACAAATTGGAGAGAAGAGCCAATCTCCTTTGCAGAAGAATATCATATAATTTATGTATACTCTCTCTTAAGGAGGTGAGGCACTTTCATAGTGACCTTCTTCCAAACAGTACAGTGTAGGATTTGGGGTGGGGGAGGGGAGAAAGATAGAGCAACCCTATAGGGAAGAAACCTGAAAAATACTATCTCAGCCAAGATCTGTATCAATAATGCTGAGTCACGTCGATAGTGTGTACTTTTAATTTCACATGAAAAAACGTCATTTTACCTCTGGATTTCCTCTCCAAAACCCATAACATCAACTAATCATGAAGAAACATTAGGCAAATCCCAACTAAGGGACATTCTACAAAATATCTGCTCGAAAAGACACAAAACCAACAAAAATCTGAAAAACTGTCCCATCCAAGAACAGCCTAAGGAGACATGATGACATGGTGTCTTGAGTGGGATGCTTGAACAGAAACAGGAAGTTAATATAGACTTTGGTTAATAATATTAACAATACTGGTTCATCAATTAAAATAAATGTACCATAATGAAAGATGTTAATAATAAGAAGAAACAGTAATGAATTTATGGGACCTCTCTTTACTAATTTTGCAATTTTTCTGTAAATTGAAAACTGTTCCACATTAAAGTTCTTTAAATATTACCTTAAAGTAATTTTACTTACATTCAGAAATAATATTTCACATTTAGAAGAGAATTGCTAAGTATAATAATATGGCACCTCTATACATTTGGTATATACCTCTTTTCATTGGTAAAGGAGCCATTACTATTACCTTTTAAATTCTATTTTTTTAATTTAAATTCAACTATCCAACATATTGTATATCATTAGTTTCAGATGTAGTGTTCAATGATTCCAATTGGAAATATATATGAAACTAGAAGACAGACACTAAATGATCAACAATGATTATCTCTGGGTGGCTGAATTTTGAAAAAAATGGTACATCCAAAAAATATTTCTGTTGTCATAAAATGAGCATGTTATCTGCAAAACCAGTAAGCAACACAAAAAGCTGTTACAAGGAAGAGTAAAAATAATAAAGTTATCAAAATCAGCCTTCTCTTCAGAATTATTTTGTTCTAGTAATAACACAGTAGTTGTTTAGATTAACCTTGCTTCCCTCCCACTTTCAATGGATCCAGCTCTCTTGCTACATTATAATATCTCTAGGGTCAACCTTCCATTTTTACAGAAACTTCAATTACATACTACCCTTGATAATTTCTCTCAAGATATATTTTCCCTGGAAGCTGTATACAGAGTTTTCTAACATTCTCTCTAGGGATTCTGAGGTACATAAGGGACATTGATCTCCCTATTTTTCTCCTAGACCAAACAACCATACAACTGTACACACACACACACACACACATATGTTTTTTTCAGGGGGGTCTGCTTTTCAAATAGTGCCAGGAAAATCAGAATGGTCTTTTTTAATGATGGTGATATAACTCAGCAAGAGAATATCCAGGTTAGGAGACCATAAGACATTCATCCTATTCAACAACTGAATGGCTAGCAGCAACCATGTAGGAGGCTGAAAATCTCCTAAAAATTGCAAGTCAAGGCCTGACACTACCAAGTATAATAACTGCCAGGAGCAACTCATCTTTGGAAAAATATTTTACTGGTAATAAACTTAATTCTCAGTTACTGGGTAAGTCAGTTTTGCAGACTCATCTATTTCTCTATTTTCTTGATAGATACTATATTTCATTGTTTTTCTGTGTTATTTGACAAAATCTTACTTCTAAATCATACTTTTAGAAGTTATGGCTGCTCTGTTCCAAGTAAATAAATCTTTAATAATCATATTTTGAACTCACATTTCATATTCTGAAACTTTGAAAATCTGATCAATTCCTGAAGGCATATTCATTAAATGTCAATTCATCTAATTAAAATTTTTCAATGGATAAAAAATATTAACTTTATAAAAAATCAATACTATTGATTCAATACTGAATATTCAATACTTATTAATAGTTATCCATAAGAATCTATAAGAATGTTATCCATAAAAGTCAGACTAAAATGGAGGAGGACCGTGAAGATTCACTGAATAATTATCTTTTTCTTTTAGTTATCATGTATTGAGTGCTTACTATATACCGAGCACTGTGCTAAGTGCTTTTTATGAATCGTCTCATTTTACAAACGCCCTATAAAGCATTAATTCCAAGTTACAAATGAGGAAACTGTGGATATAGAGGTTATATAAGTTGACTCAAGTTGTACATAGAGCAAATGGACAAGCCAGAGTTTGGACCTAGGCACTTTTATTTCAGAAATCAAACTCCTAACCATAATTTGAAGACTACAATATTGGTAATATCAAATAGAAATATAAAATTTTGAATTCAAGACTGATTTATTGAGAGGTAGTTCTTTGAATATTCAAAAGCATTATTCAAAAGTTGCTTGGGATAAAGATCAAAAATAGTTATCCAACACTTTCATTGAGTTTATGATAAATGTTCTACATCATGATAATAATATAAACACTAAGCACTTTCATAGTTTTATTTCATAGCTTTTTCACAATGACCATGTGAGGAAGTTATATTTCTTATATACACTTTAAGCAGAAACCAAAGGTTAAAAGAGTCATGTAGTTTCCCAAAGTTACACAGCTAGTAAGTGCCACAGACAGGAATTAAACTCTAGACAGAAATGGGAGCTTGCACCTTAATAACTGTATTACACTGCAATCTCTCCAAGTTTAGTGCTACTGAAGGGATACAGGCTATTTATTGTATTCGTACAATGACCTGATAAAATTCTACATTTAGTGAAAAGCCACAGAATTCTCTTATAGAGAAACTTACAAATTAGTACTTCCAGAACACTATTTTTTTTTTCAATTGGTAACGACACTTTCCTCTTACCTTTCAAAGACATGCTTGGAAATTTTATTATAAATACAAAAGTTTGGGACTGATATATCTTCACTACTTATTATATGAGGAAAATGGATTAGTGAATCCTTCTACTTACATTTCAGAGTCTATGGAAGAGCAGATAAGATGACCATTTTCTCTTCATCATTCTTCTAATAAGAAAAAAAAAGTTGTCAGATAAAATAAATACACAAATCTACGCCTATATGGCAGCTTTTCTGTAGCAAGAGAAGTTATTGTCATATCAAGTTCTCTCTGAACAGAAATCCACAAGCTAAGCTAATTGCAATATCAAGAATTTTCAAATTTTCCAAAATTGTGTTGCTCACTGCTTAAAAAACAAAAACAAAAACAAAAAACCCTGCCAGCTGAGAAGCCCAATTTAACTGCCTATATTCATTAAAAAATAGTTGTGGGGATGTCTTTTCAGTTCCTTACCTCAAGCCTAATTTTAATGCTATTGTTTCAGTAATTAATTCATTTATTCATTTACTCAACAATTGGTTTTAAACTCTTAATAAATGTGAAGTACAGTGCTATCAGACATAAATGCGTTCAATGAGTTTATAAAGTAGTGATATTCTTTGTCTAATAGAAATCGGGAAATAAAATTACATGTGTTGAGAAGACTGAGAAATCTTCAGGTTAATTAAAGTTGAATGTTTAAGGAATAAATAGATTCTAAATAATTTAACAATGTTATAACTGAAATAAAATACCATTTTGATTGTTTCTTTGTTATTAATGTTTGTACTTTTAACAAAAATATCAGCCTCTTAAATAAAGGCAGTTGTAAACTTTGATAGAATAAGGTAGTTTTACTCTGGCAAATACTGTGGTGAAATGGAGATCTGGAGTCAAAAATATTAGTTGTCTTTGGTAGAAACTTTCATTATATTTGAGAGATATGTCATTTTTTTGTGGAAATTCCAATAACAGAGAAAAAGCCCATTTAAAACTATTTCAATTGCCAGCTAGTTACACATTTAGAGTTTCTTATCAACATATGTAATGGTATTTCCAAATTTAGCATAAATCTTTGGTTTACATAAAACAAATTATACACCACTAGCACAGTTTATAATACTCTCAACCATACAGGAAGGCCATTTACCAAAAAGTAAAGCTAAGATTACTGGCTAGATTGCATTCTTTTGCTTTGATGGGACATCTTGCTATGACCTATCTGATGGTAAAGGATTCAAAAACATCTTGTAGGTACTGCAAATAGGAAAATATGTTAAATTAAAAGTAAAACCAAAAAAATATTATTTATAATTAAAATTTGTCTACTAATACCCTGGTCACTATGTCAAAATCAATGAAACACCTATATCTAATCCCTCATCCTGCTCTGTATAAATATTTCATTACCTCTTTTCCTACTGGAGTTAACTTTTTAAAAAATATTTATTTTAAAGAGAGAGAGAGAGACAGAGAAAGTGCTGGGGGGCGGGGAAGGGAGAGAGGGACAGGGTAAGGGAAAGAATCTCAAATAGACTCCTCACTGAACATGGAGCCTGATATAGGGCTCGATCTCACAATGCTGAGATCATGACCTGAGCCAAAATCAAGAGTTGGACACTCAAATGACTGAGCCACCCAGGTTCCCCAACTGGAGTTAATTTCATGTGTAAACTGATATCACAGAACATTAGAGGAGGAAAAAAATAAATGGACCAAACTGAAGTTTGCTGAAGGGATAGTTCTATGTTCATTCTCCAGGGAGGCTATAGCTCAAGCACAATATTTTTTTTCCCCTACACCAATTATAAAAAGTAACTTTGGATATATGAATGACTCCTTACTGTTTTTTCTTACAGCAACATATCAAACCAGGGTCTAGGAATCATGAGGTCAAGACATAGAAGGTAGGCTGTAATAAGTAGTCATGCTAACCCAAAAAGAATATTTATAGGATATTATCAAAGTGTTCCATTCATTTAAAGATTTTTACTTATTTATTTGTCAGAGAGAGAAAGAGCACAAGCAGGGGGAGTGGCAGGCAGACAGAGAGGCAGGCTCCCCACTGAGCAAGGAGCCTGATGTGGGGCTTGATCTCAGGACCCTGAGATCAAGACCTGAGCTGAAGGCAGATGCTTAACCGACTGAGCCACCCAGCTGTCCCAAAGTATTCCATTTATTCAGAAAATTTTGAACAAGTACTCTGTGCTAGACACATTGCCATGCAATGGGAATACAATGATGGATACAATATAATCTCTACATCCAGGGCTTGCCAGGGTAATGAAAGAAATGAAGGAAAATTATTTCACTTGCTATATCTTCAGTACTTGAACAACAATCAGGGTAAGAGGTTATGCAACACTTCTTGGAGAAACTGCTCATATATGTTACCTAAAATGATGAGTAGAAATCGATCAGTTCCACTTAAACTCCCTCTCTACTCACTTAAAATTTTAGTTCAGTTGATGCACTGGAGGAATATTTGCAACTCCTCAATAGTTTCTTAGCTTATTAAAAGGTGAATTAGTTGCAGAACTTTTTCTTGTTTAGCTATAAATATTGGGCCCAATATCTCTTTATTTGTAGATAACCAAGAGTAGAGAGTTCTATAGAACATTTGCTCAGAACATTTTTTATCTATGTTGTGGAAACCAGCATTTATATTTATTTCACAGATTATTAAAGAAAGAGTGATCAACAGGGTCATATTGTAATGTGGGATATCAGGAACTCATTCACACTAAAAATATGAGTGAACCTTCCATCCTGCCTAGCTTTCTTCAGAAAAACACATATAGGGCTTTAGGCGATTGCCGATAATAAAAACTAATTTTCCCTCTCTCCGTAACTTCCAAGTTTTAGTTCAACTACTAACAATTCAATTTGAGATACTGAAAGGATAAGGAAAGGGAGATACACATCTTGATTTATCCACATCATAAATGGACCTCATATATTTTCCTTAATTGAAATATTTTTAAAGTATATTAAAGAAGAAAGAAATTCTGACATGGGTGACCTTGAGGACATTATGTTAAGTGATAAAAGCCAGTCACCAAAGGACAAATATTATATGACCCTACTTATATGAGGTACCTCATAGTGCAGTTTTTGGAGACAGAAAGTAGAAGGGTAGTTGCCAGGGGCTGGGAGGAGAGAGGAATGGGGAGTAAGTATTTAATGGGTGGAGAATTTCAGTTTGGGGAGATGAAAAAGTTCTGGAGATGGATGGTGCTGATAGTTATAGAACAATATAAATGTACTTAATGCCACAGAACTGTACACTTAAAAAGGACTAAAGACAAGAAAACATACAAAAGAATAAACCTCACTGGAAAGGTAAATATATAGTAAAGGTAGTGGATTGATCACTTATAAAACTAGTGTGAAGGTTAAAAGGCAAAAGTAATTAAAAATAACCATGATTAAAGTAATTAATTAAGGGATACATAAGACAAAAAAGATGTAAAATGTGATATCAAAAACAATATGGAGAGGGGTGGAGTAAAAATGGTGAGCTTTAGAATGTGATCAAACTTAAGTTGTTATCAAGTTAAAATAGACTGTTGCAGATATAAAATGTTATACATAAGCCTCATGGTAACCACAAAGTGAAAATCTACAGCAAATACACAAAAGTTAAAGACAAAGGAATATAAGCATTTCTTAAAGAAAGTCATCAACTCACAAAGAAGAGAACAAGAGAAGAGTGGAACAGAGAGGAACTACAAAAACAGCCAGAAAACAATGAACAAAGTGGCAATAAGTACATACCTATCAATGATTATTTTAAATGTAAATGGATGAAATTCTCTAATCCTGGGTGATTGACATTGGGGAGGGTGTGTGGTATAATGAGCACGGGGTATTACATAAGACTAATGAATCATAGACCTGTATCCCTGAAAAAAATAATACATTATATGTTAATTAAGTGAATTTAAATTTAAAAAATAATTTAAAAATTAAATTAAATTAAAAAAAGAAATTCTCTAATCAAAAGACAAAGAGTGGCCTTATAGATTTAAAAAAAACAAGATCCATCTATTTGTTGCCTGGAAGAGACTTGCTTCAGATATAAGGACATACAAAGATTGAAAGTGAAGGGATTTAAAAAGATGTTTCACGCAAATGGGAAACAAAAGAAAGCTGAGGTAGTTATATCAGAAAAAAAATGACTTTAAAACAAAGATTGTAATAAGAGACAAAAAAGGGAATTACATAATTATTAAGGGGTTGATCCATTATGAGGCTATAACATTTGTAAATATTTATGCACCCAACATAGGAGTACCTAAACATATAAAGTAAATATTAATAGATCTAAAGGAAGGCCACCAATACAATAATAGTGGGGATTTTAATACTTTATTTGCATAAATGGATAGATCATCCAAACAGAAAATCAGTAAGGAAACAATAGTCTTAAATGACATGTTAGACCACATAGACTTAACAGATATATATAGAACACTCCATCCAAAAGCAACAGAACACATTCTTCTCAAGTCCTAGCCAGAGTAATTAGGCAAGAAAAAGAAATAAAGGCATTCAGATTGGAAAGGAAAAAGTAAAACTGTAATTATATGCAGATGACAATATTATACATAGACAATCCTAAGAGTCCATCAGAAAACTGTTAGAACAAAAAAAAATTAAGTAAAGTTGCAGGATACAAAATCAATACACAAAAATCTGTTGTGTTTCTATACACTAATAATGAACTACCAGAAAGATAAATCAAGAAAATAATCCTCTTTAAAATTGCATGAAAATAATAAATACCTAGGAATAAACTTAATCAAGGAGGTAAAAGACCTGTATACAGAAAACTAGAAGATATTTAGGAAAGAAATTGAAGATATAAATAAAAGATATTCTGTGCTCATGGATTAGAAGAATTAATATCGTTAAAATATCCATACTGTCAAAAGCAATCTACAGATTGAATGCAACCCGCATCAAAATTCCAATGGCATTTTTCACACAAATAGTATTAACAATCCTAAAATTTGTATAGAACCACAAAAGACTTGGAATAACCAAAGCAATCTTGACAAAAAGAACAAAGCTAGAGACATCACACTGCCTGGTTTCAAATTAAACTAAAAGCTATGGTAATTAAAATAATATGGTATTGGCATAAAAGCAGATACATTGGTGAATGGAACAGAATACAGAGCCCAGAAATAAACCCATGCATATATGGTCAATTAATTTATGACAAAAGAGTCAAAAATATATGTTGGGGAAAGGAGAGCCTCTTCAATAAATGGTGTTGGAAAAACTGGGCAGCTAAATGCAAAAGAATAAAACTGGACCACTATCCTGGACCATACACAAAAATTAACTCAAAATGGATTACAGACTTGAATGTAAGACCTTAAACCATAAAATCTTTAGCAGAAAACATAGGTATAAGCAACTTGATATGAGTCTTGGTGATGAATTTTTTGAATCTGACATTAAAATTAAAAGCAACAAAAGCAAAAATAAACAAATGGGACTACAAAACACTAAAGAGCTTTTGCACAACAAAGAAACTATCAACAAAGAAAAAGGCCATCTATTAAATCAAAGAAAATATTTGCAAATCATATATCTGATAAGGGCTTAATATCCAAGATATTTAAAGAACTCATATGACTCAACAACAAAAATATCCCCAAATAATCCAATCGAGAATGGCAGAAGATCCAAATAAACATTTTTTCAAAGAAGACATACACATGGCCAATAGGTATGTGAAAAGATGCTCAATGTAATTAATTGTCAGGGAACTGCAAATCAAAACCACAATGACATATCACCTCACACCTGTTAGAAAGACTATTAGCAAACAGACAAGACGTAACAAGTGCTGACAAGGATGTAGAGAGAAGGGACCGGTCCCACTGTGAACTGATGGTGGAAATGTAAATTGGTGCAAAGCCACTATGGAAAATAGTATGGAGGTTTCTCAAAAAATTAGAAGTAGAACTACCGTATGATCCAACAATTCCACTTCTGGGTATTTATTTGAAGAAAACAAAATACTAACTATAAAAGATATATGCATCCCCATACTCACAGCAACACTATTTACAATAGCCAAGATACAGAAACAACCTAAGTGTCCATCGATGGATGAATGAATAAAAAAACTGTGGTATATTTACAGTGAAATATTAGTCATCCATAAAAGAAGAAATATTGCCATTTGTGACAACATGGATGGACCTCAAGAACATTATGCTAGATGAATTAAGTCACACAACGACAAATACCTTATGATCTCTCCCATATGTTCAATCCAAAACAAACAAAAACAAAACAAATCAAAACAACATAAAACACCACTAAGCTCACAGATACAGAAAATAGGTTGCTGGTTGCCAGAGGCAGGTGGTAGGTGGTGGGAGAAATGAGTGCAAGGGATACAAAGATTTTTTAAAAAATTAAAAATAGTTATGCAGAGGAAGAGAGAAACCAGGAAACTTCTTGATGGGAACCAATTCTGTTCAAAAAGGAGAAAATCACTGGCGTCTTCTTCCTGCCTTGTCTTCGGCATTTTTGTTCTCAGAGCTGCCGATAGCAAGATGTCTTTAGGAAATGCCAAAATTGGGCATCCTGCCTCCAACTTCAAAGCCACGGCTGTTAGGCCAGATGGCCAGTTCAAAGACAGCCTATCTGACTACAAAGGAAAATACATTGTGTTCTTCTTTCACCCTCTTGACTTCACCTTTGTGTGCCCCACGGAGATCATTGCTTTCAGTGACAGGGCAGAAGAATTTAAGAAACTCAATTGTCAAGTGATTGGTGCTACTGTGGATTCTCATTTCTGTCACCTGGCATGGATCAACACACCCAAAAAACAAGGAGGACTGGGACCCATGAACATTCCCTTGGTATCAGACCCCAAGCATACCATTGCTCAGGACTATGGAGTCTTAAAGGCTGATGAAGGCATCTCGTTCAGGGGCCTCTTTATCGTTGATGATAAAGGTATCCTTAGGCAGATCACGGTAAATGACCTTCCTGTCGGCCGCTCTGTGGATGAGACTCTGCGACTGGTTCAGGCCTTCCAGTTTACTGACAAGCCTGGGGAAGTGTGCCCAGCTGGCTGGAAGCCTGGCAGTGATACCATCAAGCCTGATGTCCAGAAGAGCAAAGAATATTTCTCTAAGCAGAAGTGGGCGCTGGATCATTTTAGGGCTGGGCTGCAGTAGGTGGCCATGAAAACAAAATCTCTTTTGTACTATTGTCATGCTTAGAACATAAGACTTTAGACTCTGTGCAGATGTGCTATAGGGACAGGACAGGCCTTTCCTGCAGGGGTTGGGGAGGCCAGCCTTTCTTCCTCTGGAGAGAAGGGCCTGAGCTGTTATGGGGCAGGCCAACTGTTATGTACAGTAGTAGGGCATCACTTTTTGTCTTTTGTTGTTTCTATTAAACTTGAACTGAGAAAAAAAAGGAGGAAATCACTGATGGAATGTAATTCACTAGGTGCTTACATCCTGGAACTTACCATATTTGTTTTTATATCTGTGTCTATGCTTATCTATTTTCCCCCTGACATTAATCTTCCAGTTATTCCCACCTTACTTCATCAAATGGTTTCTCTGAGTCTCACACTCAGCTCTCCAACTGCCTACTTGATGTCTTAAAGTTTCTTATCTTAGTAAAATTTATCCACTCTGTTGGATACTACATATTATTTAAGTCCCTAAATCATGTCAAGAAGTACAACTATATGGAGTGCAATATATAGCTAAAATATTTCACTTGTTCTCAAGTAATTCACAGTCAAGAGGAAAGTATCATTATTTCATTTATTTACCCAACAAACATTTGTTGAGCATCTGCTTTGTCCAAGGCACTATCCTAAAATCTGGGATGACAAAGTTCCTGATTTTATGAAACTTACAAAGTAGGAGGGGTGGGTAGGAAAGTAGATAAAATAGATTGAGAAGTAGCTCTATAAAATGTTGATAAATTCTACAAAGAAAAATAAATCAGGATAATATATAAAGAATAACAGGTTGAAGTGATGGAAAGAAATTGACAAAAGTGATAAATTTTCTGTTTTCTAATTCAATTTCTATGTACTGAAATCTAACAAATGAGGATCTGCTAACTTTGCTTTATAAGTTCAATATTTTTTTCACAAATTACTTCCTTAATTGGACATTTTGGAGAAAACATCTTTACAAAATATCTTTATAGTTTTCTGAAATTACACATGCTTTCATATGTATATCAAATTTAAAGTAAGTTAATTTACCAATTTACATTAATCTGATCTATTTTCATAAGAAACAGGCAGTAAAAGGACCAGTTGGATGTGCATAAATTTGTTTAATCAAGTCTTAAGACTCTTGTGTAACCCTTCATTCCTTAGGTCACACTGGTCTGGAGGTAAAAGTAGGATTATTATAACAATAATAATTAGAGCAACAATAAATACCCAGACTTATGTATGCATTTATATTGAGAATGGAAACCATTTACAACCACATAGCTTACTCTCCATAGTTATAGGGCTCTACTATACCAGGGAACTTTTCTCCAGGAAGATAAAAGGTATAAAGAATTTTATTTTTCCTTCCAAGACCTTCCCCCAAAATTCTATTTAGATATATATCAAACCATTAGACTTTTCAATAAATGGTATCAAACAACTGTTTACTCTCTAACACTCTTCAAAATCCTCACTCTTGAATAAGTGTAGAAATTGATTTGGTGAAACACTCAGATTAGCACTTCCAGAGAGTAAAAATGGTAAGTGCAAATACAAAGGCAGAAATAAACACACACACACACACACACACACACACACACACACACACACACACACACAGACTTCCTGATGTGGAGTGCAGAGTAATTAGTAAATAATGACAGAAATATGGGCCAAGTTCATGAAGTCATTGTCTTATAAATAAGGATTTATTTTATCATAGGTGGAAAAAATCAAATAATGCATTAAAGCCATGATTTTACTATAAGGTACATAAAAATTGGCTTGTGGGTTGGTCTGAAGAGAAAAGGAGACTGGAAGAAAAGATAATAGTTAAGAAAATAAAGATTCTGCTGGAATCCATGACAAAAAGGATAAAATATATACTTAGATATTAAAAAATACAATAGATACATCTCAGCAATAATGAAGTGATTTTAGGTCAAGTTGGATGTATATTATGAGAAGGGAGATCCCTTTTAGTTTAAGTTTCTAATTCCACAATTTTGGGGACCGTAGTCTCAATAACCAAAATAGGAGATAAACTCATTTTTGACCTACTATGTTTCAATTGTCTGTGGAACATTTAGTCAGACATTCCAGGTAGCAGGTGTTTACTTTACGAGAGGAATTGCTATATATGTACAAGAGACAGTAATCTGTACATGTGGATAAAGACTCTCTTGACCAAACTCGCCACGCGCCTCTGAGCCCTCTTGAGTAGGCCTCAACTTTGGCCTATAGAGACTTGAATAAACACTAACACAGTTTCTAGTAGCCTCTCTGGGGTGCATCCCTAAATTCCCATAAAGTACTTGGCTGAGAAAAATCAAGGCTGCCAAAAGAATTTGCTGTTTGTTCCACACCTGAAGATAGAGCCCCTGTCTCCAGTGTCTGGGGGAGGATAGGAGCCCAACTTTGATGAGTGCCAGTAAGCAAACCCAGATGGGTTTCCCAAACAACCCCTTCTGACTCTGATCTTTCACTTCCTTGACTGTGCTCAAGCCCCTGCTATTTCCCCTCCAGACTCCCTCATTCTTCCTTTAAAACAACTGTCTGTCCACAAATCAGAACGGAGCTCAGTTCTTTCCCTTACTCTCAGTAGCTACTGAATAAAAGCCATTTTAACTGTTTTAACTAATGTCCAGCTGTATATATCTCTGACAATATTTAGTCATGGATTTGGACATACTTATGTAGGGAGCCTGTAAAGTGACAAGACAAGATTAGCTCATGAATCCTCACTATGATGAGCAGAAGAGGAGTTTGGGAAGGATCTTCTAGAGAAAGAGGAAACAACCAGAAAGCAGGAAAGATTCTAGTTTTAAAAAAACTCTAATGTCTTTAAAAAATTTTAAAAATAAAAAAAATTAAAACTAATATTTTGAATTGATAATATTCTGAGGGCTAGTAGCTAAAACATGCTAATATAGTGGGTTTTTTTTAAAGGTTTAATTTATTTATTCACGCGTGAGAGAGAGCGTGCGCATGAGAGTGAGAGAGAGAGCATGAGCAGTGGGGAGGGGTGGAGGGAGAAGCAGACTCCCCACTGAGCAGGGAGCCCAATGCTGGGATCACGACCTGAGCCAAAGGCAGATGCTCAACTGACTGAGCCACCCAGGTGCCCCGTTAATATAGTGTTTCGGAGAAGGCTGCAATATCATTTGATTATGTGCAGTCTCTTAAAGAAGGACACAAAGGCAATCTGAACCATAACTAATCTGTGCAGTCTCTTAAAGAAGGACACAAAGGCAATCTGAACCATAACTAATCTTGGATTTTTACATTTTTCTTGATCTTTCTTTTATTTTAGCCTTGTTCAGTCTCTAGTTTCTTGGCTTCTAGTTTGTTTCTCTAGCATCTAAAGCAAAGTTTTTGGTATCCCAGTCCAAAGCTTGCTTCTTCACTCTTGGATAAGACTCATGGCCTAAAGTTTAGGTTTCTTTGATGTCTCAGAAAACATGGTTTAGGAGCTGGATCCAGGGTCCACGACATGTAAGTGGTCTGGTGTGACCTGCAGGGGATGTTTTACCTTACTCAGAGGTAGCCAGATACCAGTGGTACCGGCTATTGACCAGCATACAAATATCGTAACTTTTTGTAATTTATATAAAAAACACCCGACAAATATTACAACTTTATATAGGACAGCATTAGTATAAATTGTGAGTGACAGTGTGTGTAAATATGTATATGTCTAAAATCTACTCTAGAATCAGATATATCCTGGATAAACAAGACCCAGGGTTTTATTTAGAGGAAGAATGAAGTAAATCTTGGGATGTAAAAACAAGGCAGAAGTCTGAACTGTAGCATAATAGATCCACAGACACAGTGAGTCATTTTAATCTTTGTGCACGGGCCTTATGGTATTATTCTCTTCCATTTATTGTTGCTGTGTTGTGTTTTGTCTTATGGTTTCTTTTCTAGTCTTATGAATTTTCACATTTATCCTCCATATTTCTAATTTTATTTTCTTCATGGTTATAGTATAACATATAGATTTGTGTTCAATACAAACTCATCTTCAAGTTTCCATGGAATTACTGCTTAGAATTCCCCTCGTAACTACTGGTAATGGCTTGTGTGTGTATGCGTGTGCACGTGCACGCGTGTGGTGGAGCCCTGAGTGTTATTCTTCCTCTTCCCAACTATCTTATTTCATTCTTTTTCTGAATATAGAAAGATTGTGTATAGTAAAGAAAAAAAAAGCAATAATCTGAAAACTCCAAGAAGAATCATTTTTTCAGTAAAGAGAGGGTTGTCCTATTTTCTATAGTTTTTGAAAAGGGAGATATAACAAAACTTGCCACTTCTTGTTAGAACAAGCTGTATGATAGGGAAAAAGCATAATATTCCAAGAAGCAAACCTTAGATCTGCTTTTCTAAACCTAACAGCATCAATTTTATAGGTACTGAAAATTTCAGATTTTCATAAATTGCTTTAAATCTTACTTTTTAATTTTGATATTATGTTTCCATTTTTATTGCAGTTCTGTTGGTATTTTATTGAAAGAGGCTACATTATATGATGCTAGTCAAATGCTTTTTTAAATCAGCAAATTATTTATTCTTTTAAAAAATAATATATAGGGGCGCCTGGTGGCTCAGTCGGTTAAGCATCTGCCTTCGGCTCAGGTCATGATCCCAGGGTCCTGGGATCGAGCCCCGCATCGGGCTCCCTGCTCAGCAGGGAGCCTGCTTCTCCCTCTCCCTCTGCCTGCCGCTCTCCTTACTTGTGCTCTCTATCTCTCTGTCAAATAAATAAATAAAATCTTTAAAAAAATAAAAAAGAATATATATATTTTAAATAATAAACAAGTTAGTAATATTCTATCTATTATGGCTAATAGAATTTCTAATGACCTTTTTTAAAATCTGTATTCTACACATTTAGAGATTGTATGGAAAGTCAACAGTGTATCAAAAGCACATTTGCAGGGACATGCATTTGTGCATATATGCATGTGTGTACGTGTGTGAGGGAATAAAATGTCATGTTTGTATGAATGAAAACAGTTGAAAAGTTGCCTCTATAGCAGTATTTTACCAATATTTTTATACTACAGAAACCAGTAACTGTTGATAGAGTAGAAGGGACCACAAACTCTATGAGCTTACATTTATGTTTTATTATAACACAAAGTCTAAAACATAAAAAGAACTCAATAAATACTTGTTAAATGACAAATTAGAGATTGGTATATTGTCCGAAAATGTCTCTCTCTAGTAGACTACATAGGAAGTTAAAAAAGGATAGTACTTGTAGAAAGAAAAAAGCTGAATTTTATTTATTTCACAGTTGGTTTCTCCAAGAACATCCCAACAAAGATTGCAATTAGCAGTCAAACTAGTGAAATGTTCATTGGTATGTTGCAAACATGTGTTCATTTAACAAAGAAAAGCAATACTGAGACCTTTGGAGGAATTTTCATGTACTTTTTTTTCCTGGATCTGTAGACAGAGGATAAACAAGGTAGCAAGTGAAGCTAGAAAAATTATTAGTAGAATAGCATTTAAAATAATAAGAATAAAAATAAAATCATATGCTGTGACCCAGAACAGTGTTGTAATTAAATTTACTGGGGCAGAAAATTTACTTTGTGAATTAATATCACCTTTTGGCAATTTAATGTCTTTCAGTGTAAGTACAAATCCATATTATCTTTCCATCTATTTTATATAACAATATTTACTCCAAGTGCCTTCTTAAAAATAGAAACCACTGCTTTTAAGCCTAAGGACGTGTCTAAAACCAATCCCTCACAATTATTTTAGCCTTATTTTCTTTCTAAAACTTTATCCAAAAAAGCCAAACTAAAATGTATTTAGTATAAGCATGGAAGGGATAAAACTTGATCAGTCACTAATAACTACCATTTGCTTCACATGGCAAACTACTGAGATACATGTTAAGGAAAACACTTTATTCTCCCTGAAGAGAATTTTATTTATTTATTTCCATGAAGGGGATTATAACTCACTTGACTTCTCTCTACACCCTCATTATTCCTACTAAAAGGAAGAGTAGTAAAATATCTAATGGGGATTTTGTGGTTTTGCCTTTCCTCTAACTCTGCTGCTGGGGTCTCTCTGCTCTGCTCTTGCCCTTGCTTCAAGTTCAATGAGTAAGGTCTGTTCCTGTGAGCCAGGTCTGCAGTCTTCTAGCATTACCAGTTATGGTAGGTCAGTCTAATTCTGGTTAGCAGTTTTGTTCCCCCATATCTATGTCCCCCTGGTATTATTAGGTTGTTGGTAATAGGACTGACTTTTTAAAAACTCAAGCATAGTTGACACACATTGTTACATTAATTTCAGGTGTACAACATAGTGATTCCACAAATCTATATGTTATACTATAGAGAGCTGACATTTTTGTCTCTACTTGTCCGACTTCTCTTTCTTAGCTGGTTCAGAAGTCAGTAGCAGAAATAGGGGTGCTGTTTATAGAGCTCCCTGGAACTCTAGCATCATGGAAAATGTATAAGACATTTATGTCAAGATACATATTGTTCAGACTAAAAAAAAAGTTGGGTGCCAAAATTATTTTAAGTCATTATTGGCTAAGAAATGTTAATCTTTTATCCTTATCAAATAAATGGGTATTCTAACTCTTTACCAGATGCATCCATTCCAGATATTATGGAACTAATGTTAAAATATGAAAACTTTCTCCCTGGAACAAATGCTTTAGCATGCACTGTCTCTGTTTCCATGGTGATACAATCATTTTATAATGTTGAATCAGCTCACTGACAGCCAGTATTTTCTTCATTGCAAAGAATCATATGCTGTAGATCTGTGTATGAACAACCGGTTTGTTGGTATAGATTATCTCACAGGAGAACAAAATTGTATAGTAGCAAAATGTAAGTCTTTCCTCATTTTAATGTCTTCACATGAGATAGTTTTACCACTAGTAACTATAATCACAAAACATTATCTTTTCTTCATACAGTCTTGAAAAGCAAAATAGTACATTATTTTGCTTAATTTTAGAATCTTGATTATATTTACTCTTTATGAAGTGCTTAATAGATTCTTACAGCACTATGGATTATTTTTGGTCTTATTTATTTATTCATTCAGAAATGTTGACTGGTACCTACTCTGTTTGAGGCAATGTATTTGGAAGGAAATGTACAATCATAAATAACACTCACAGTAGCTGGTCTCATGGAGCTCACTGTCTTTATTTTACAAAATTGGGATCATAATATACTATTTATAAAATTCTTTTTAACATGATAGAATGTTTTAGGTTATTTATATTATAAAGTATTACTTGAAAATATCATTGTAATGGGGTACCTTAGTGGCTCAGTTGGTAAAGCGTCTGCCTTCGGCTCAGGTCATGATCCCAGGGTCCTGGGATCAAGCACTGTGTCGGGCTCCCAGCTCAGAGGGGAGCCTGTTTCTCCTCTGCCACTCCTCCTTCTCATGTTCTCTCTCTTTCAAATAAAAAAATAAAATCTTTAAAAAATATAATTGTAAGATAGTTGTGTAATATTGCATTTATGGATAAATCACAATATACTAAATTAATTTATTTTTAGACAGTTTGGCTGTTTCCAATTTTTTAAAATTACAATAATGTTGCAATGACAAATTATATGCAGTCATTTTATTTTATTTTATTTTTTTTAAGATTTTATTTATTTATTAGAGAGAGAGAGAGAGAAAGCACAAGCAGCGGGAGTGGCAGGCAGAGGGAGAAGCAGACTCCTCGCTGAGCAAGGAGCCCGATGCGGGACTCGATCCCAGGACTCTGGGATCATGACCTGAGCAGAAGGCAGACGCTTAACCGACTGAGCCACCCAGGCATCACTATATGCAGTCATTTTAAAGTACATCTGGATTTTTGCGGTGGGATAAATTTTAGGTCCAAATTTTTAATCTTTCCAAAACCATTTTATAAATATTGTCAGTGTACTTGATTGTCTAACTCAACTATCTTCTACATTTCTTGTTGACTTAGTGCAATAAAAGCATTATACTGTTTATGTCATTTAAAATACGTGCAATTTTAATAAAATTGTATAGCACAATTAAATAAATCCTGTAACCTAATCATCTTAAACTGTTTCTAGATTTTCAAGACACTTTTCTTCAAGATATTCCCCCAACTGAAAAAGACATTTAGATAAGCCAACTTTAGGTGAACACTAATACATGTAATTTGTTTCAGTCTACCTCCACAATCCAGTAGTTCCTGAAGGCCTGAGGGTTATTAGAGCACAGTAATCAATGTTCATAACAATTAAATGGTGAAATTGCTTTCCATTTATTAGATGTTAAGTTATGGATTATTTCAAAGACAATTACTTATATTATCAGGCTATTAAGTATTAACAATTGCTTAGAAAGATTATTCTCATTCCAGTTAAGTTTTTTTTTAAAGATTTATTTATTTTTTAGAGGGAGTGGGAGAAGCAGGGGGAGAAGGAGAAAATCTCAAGCAGACTCCCTGCTGAGTGTGAAACCTGATGCAGGGATCGATCCCATGACCCTGAGATCATGACCCAAGCTGAAACCAAGAGCCGGAGGCTCAACCGACTGAGCCACCCAGGCACCCCCATCTCTATTATTGCTTTGAAGAGCATGTGAGTACACGCTCCTATATATGATTTTTCACACCTAGCTCATATGGGTCAGAGTCTTCAAAGTCTTTAATAAAACACAAAGGGTTAAGTAAAACAGTGGGAATGTAGCTCCAACCTCTGAAATATTATCTAAAGTTACTGAAAGATAATAATTTTCATCTTTTTACTCAAAGTAGAATAAAACAATATCATTTTCCCATCTGATTTACACTGCTAGCTCAGGTCAGATCAATGGCAAATTTAAATGGAACATTTTATAACTGTTTCTCTATTTGAATAGTTTCCAATAGTTCAGAACTCTGAATGTTAAACTATTCATAAATAATAAAAATGACAGAAAAAAGTCTTCGTTTTAAAGGTGACCCACATTCATTAAAAAATGTTCACTCTCTTTAGTAAATGAAAATTTGAAGTGTTCACTAATGGTTTCACTAGCAAGATAATTTTTTTAACCTGGTTAATCATGGATTTATAAATTTAGGTGATATAGCCAAAAATTAGCTGAGTTCTGTGAATGAATCCAATCTTTGCGTGTGTGCGTGTATAAAATTTTATCTGAAATATTAATTATACTCTTCAAATATATGAAATGTTTCTCATCAAATAATTATACTAATAAATTATTTAGCTTTTATTTATTGTTCTTGTAGATTAAACTCAGTCTTAATTAGATAGTAATTATCTCTATAGTTTTAATATTATTGGATACTTGCAAAATGTATTGGTCATTACACATTTCATCCTTTAAGGATAAGCTGCTATGTGGGTAATTAGATGGGTAATTGATTTAATGGATTTCTTAAACTAACAAAGTTAAAGAACTTTTTGTGCCCTTAATTTCTTCATTCTTTAAAAATCACACACACACATAACTAGAAGTAGTACCCAGGTATGAAGAATTCACAATTCTTAAATAGTAATGACAGCAAATCTTGAGTACTTATTATGTACCAGGCACTATTTTATTTACTGTGTAAGTATTGAACCATACATCTCCTTTGAGTAAGGTAAAAATGTGCTCTCCATGTTATGCACAAGGAAAGTGAACACTGGAAAATTACATAACTTGTCTAAGTTCTTGTATCTTGTAAGTGGCAAAGCCAAGATTCATATCCAAAGCAATTAGACTTATAAATCCACTCTATTAAATGTCATTTTATACTGTATATTGTTTTATAAGATATATATTACACCATAAGAAGGAGAAATAATGAAAGCTCAGAAGAAGAGATTATTTTGGGCTCAAATTAAAATTCTCCTGACAAAATAGGAGCTTTATCTACTAGGCACTCCATACCATCCTGGTGTAAGACAACTGTGAATTCATTATTTCACGTAGGCCTCATATAATCCTATAATAATTTTTTTCTTCAAAATTAATAAAATGAAGGGTGGGAAATCAGAGGAGGAGACGAACCATGAGAGACTATGGACTCTGAGAAACAAACTGAGGGTTCTAGAGGGGAGGGGGGTGGGGGGATGGGTTAGCCTGGTGATGGGTATTAAAGAGGGCACATACTGAATGGAGCACTGGGTGTTATACGCAAACAATGAATCATGGAACACTACATCAAAAACTAATGATGTAATGTATGGTGATTAACATAACATAAAAAAAGAAAAAAAACAAAATTAATAAAACTGATAACTAGAATTTGAACTCAGGCTCTCTTCAGAATAATAGATCATCTTTCTGCTACAATGTCTCTCCTTATTAAACACAGTAAAGAAAGTGCCAGAGACTGAATTTTTTCATGTCCTTCAAAAATATCCTCTAAATGATTACAAAATTAAAATAAAAAAGTATTATTAAGTATTGGATGAATTCTATGCTGTTTTGTGATATCAGCAAACTTTTTCAATTTACTATATGGTAGTGGCTATTCTCCAATTTTGTCATGAATGTTGGAATAGTATTCATAAGACAACTAACACTTCTCTAAATAAAGGTGATTTATAACTATTAACCAAAGCTTAACTGTTTCTTAACTAATTTATGAAAGTTAAGCTGGGGTTGTATACTCTGGTATTATTAGAGCACAGCAATGTGTCAAATGACTATAAAATGGGGGCAGAATAGCAGGAAGATAAATTTTATTATTGGGTATATGGCAGAATTCTGATTTAAAATAATTTCAGGCAATTAACAAGTAGTATTATCAGTAGTATGCTTTTAACAATTTTCACACGAGTTCCTTTATTTTTAATATGTAGTAATATTATTCATTCATCTAAAATAGTTTTTTAAAGATTTTATTTATTTATTTGAGAGAGATTTGAGAGAGAGAGAGCACGAGAGAGAGCATGAGTCAGGGAGAGGTGCAGAGGGAGAGGGAGAAGCAGACTCCATGCAGGGACCCTGGGATCATGACCTGAGCCAAAGGCAGACACTTAACTAACTGAGCCATCCGAGCACCCCTAAAATAAATTTTTGAAGTGAACATTGTGCATATCAATCTAATTTTAATGGCAAGAATTTAGTCAATTTACACCTATAATAATTAGGAAGTAACTGTAATACATTCTACCATTTTACATAATAGGACAAGTTGATCACCAGAAATGGCAAACTCGTAACTATTATCCAGCATTCTGCTAAAAAAAAGAAATTGGTGGGGCATTCTTATAGTATGCAAGGAATCCTATGAAAGTATTCATTTTATTTTTATTTTTTTTAAGATTTTATTTATTTATTTATTTGACAGAGAGAGAGACAGCCAGAGCAGGAACACAAGCAGGGGGAGTGGGAGAGGGAGAAGCAGGCTTCCTGCCGAGCAGGGAGCCCTATGTGGGACTCGATCCCAGGACCCTGGGATCATGACCTGAGCCGAAGGCAGACGCTTAACGACTGAGCCACCCAGGCGCCTCAAAGTATTCATTTTAATAAAGCAATTGCTACTGACAATGAAGAATAAAATAATTAAATAAATACAATCCAAAAAGATTCACCACTGCTTTTATGAACACATCATACAGGAAGTACAAAGCATTCTGAATGACTTCTCTGAAGTCTAGACTCAATTAAGAAAACAGTCTTTGAGGAGACAATTCATGTTCAATATCAAAAACAATAAATGGCAGATATAGGGATGAGACTCAGGCTAGATGAATCTAAATCCTATTCTCTTTCTGTAACTATCTGAATATAATGTCTTATTTGTATAGTCTCTCACCAAGATTTCAACAGAGATTTACCAGTTATTTTAAAATCCATCTTAAGCAACACTCTCTTAGAATCATAACATATGGATACTGAATTTGTTCTAAGCATCATGTGAAGTAGCCAGATTTGTTATCATTCTTTTATCAACATAAGATGACATTTCTTGCTTGTTAAATGCAGTGGAATTTGATGTGAATAGACATAGCCATGACCTGACTTTACTGTGATTTTTTTGGACATAGTGCAGATCACCCAATATACCATCAGTTCCTTTTATCTTCTTGTCTCAGAATTTCTTTGCTTTTATTACACACTTTTCCCATTTCTAGAACAACATGCCCCTATGAACTTCTAATGTCTCCCAGAGATTGAATCCTGAACTTCCAATATAATTTTATTTTTAAATCTGATTTAAGTTTTTCCATTATACAGTTCTATTTTTGCAAAATAGCCAACCAAATTTTAAATTAAAAATATTCACTACAGGTCAGTGTTCATAATGATTATGAACTGCTTAAATTTAATTATTTAGGTGCCCATATTTTCCCACACTTTTACTCCAATAATATGTATAATTAATACCAAGTATTTTTCTAACATTTATGATACCTAAAAATACAATGAAATTCCAGACTTGATATAATTATTATCTAAGGCCTGTGATATATTTTTCATTTTTTTCTTGAGGATTTGTGTAAGAAATATTCCCATTATTTAAAATCTGTTGCACTTTTATTTCCTGCCAGTAGGGGTCATAATTTTCCCCACTCTACAGACGAGGCCAAGGGTAGTGAAAAACTTACCGAAGGAAATGGGTGAGGTCAGATTCAAGCCAGGCCTTCATGACTTCTGAGCCAGAGCTCATCAGTGCCTCTATTACATGCAATAACTCAATAGATTCCATTACCAATTTTCAGCCTGAATTTTGGGCAGCAACTGTAAGTCTAAAAGATTTTATTTAGTTTCTAACTTTGCCCCTGGAAACTTTTTCTTCAAGCCAGAAAGATGTCATCTCCTCCTCCCTCTCTCTCTCTCTCTCATTTCTAGTAACTCATTTACAAAGAAGAAATGAAAGTTTTGCTGGTTTTATCATTTTACCACACTTACAATTAATATGATGGATATAGTTTAGAGGAAAAAAACCAAAATATTAAAGAAATGATCTGAGTCAGAGACATATAAAAAAACTAGTGTGAAATAATCTTTAAAGTACTCTAAGTATCTAGTTAAATTTCAACTCTGAAGTGTAAAGTTCCCTAGGTGCTATGCAACAGCCTTCATCACCAGTTACTACTGATGAATACTTCTTTAATTTTGAAGGGAGCAGTAAAATGACTTTTGAAAGGCAGATAACTGGGGAGAGGACAAAGAAGAGAATGCTGAGAAGATGAAAATAACAGAGCAAGTAATTGGGAGTTAATTTGAAAATTCTACTTTTGATGTTTGATATGATTATGTGCATTATATGGTGTGGATATTCTGTGTCAACCAGCCTACCATGGCCAGATAACTGAAGACATAGGAAAAATAAATTAGTTGAGAAAGTTATGTTATGTGTGTGTATGTGTGTGCGCACACGCGAGTGCTGTCCATATCTTTGGTACGTCAAATACTGAAGAATAGTTCAGTCATAAAATATGAAAGTGTAGCAGTTGTGATTTGAATGTAGCATATTATCACAGTATTAACAAGTGACACTTTAATACCTAATTGTCTAATCATCATATCTGCTGAGGGAAATGTTTGGTGGAAGTTGAACTTTCAAGGGCCATTTTAAAACTTGAGGTTCTGTGTGACCATTGCTAGATCGTATTTTGTTCTCTCAGAAAGGAATGGTTGGGCAGGTTAATAAAACTTTCAAAGTCATCAATTAGGTGAAGACAAAACCTAAAACATAATAATTTTCCAAGTAAAAAACAAGGACAACTTATTTTGCAATATATGCATGCTTTAGGTATGACAATAAAATAAATCATTATCAATGTACTACATATGAGTACCTAGTGAACGCATTTAGATTTAGGGTGATCATGATGTTCAACGCTGCACAGTGTAGATTCTGTAATAAGCAACTGAATCCAAAACAAATTATCTTCTGTGGAAACAAATAGGACAAGAAATGGAGATACACGACAGTACTTCAGAATTGTTACCATCTTAAAACTTTCTATATTTTCTTCCTTTCAAGTATCAGTATCTATTGGTCTGAAGTCTTACATAATTCTGGTTCATACATTTTTCAGTTTTTATAGTTGGTCTCCTTCCTCTTTTGTAAGCCAACAAACACCCTTGGAAGCAAAGCTGAGTCAAATATATACCACTATACTTCAGTACTTTTGTTTTTTGTGGGCTTTTGGGGTTGTCTTTTGTTTTGTTTCTGTTTTTTACTCAAAAACTTAGTGTTTTTTTTCTTTGAATTTTTTTATTTATCACAATACCTAGGTGTCTAGGGCTCATTTATTTGTATAAGTACAACATAAGAAATACAACTCAGATATAAGGACTTAGTTATTTTTATGTTCAATTCATTCTTACAAAAGGTTTTCCAGGACTCTATTTTTTTTGGCCTATATTTACCTTTAAAGCTTTTATGTCTTCATTTTTGCTTTGATATTTTGTTCAGAGATTATTTTGTGTATTATGCCAGTTAAACTACTTTTTCTTCCAAATGTTTGCCAGTTATCCCTTCATAATAGCCTGAATTAAACCTTATGTTTTCTTCTTCAGTGATTTAGTATTCCATTTCTTTCACGTACAAAATTATCTTCTGGGGGGCTTTTTTTAGCTTACCACACAATGTTAATTTATTCATAATTCTTAATTTTCAAATATATTTTTGTCTACTTTAATGTATTTCCTCTAGCAGATAAATTTGAGCATTTATATTTTCATTTCTAGTTCATTTTTTGGTTATCATTTGCACAGTAAATCTTGAGCCATTTTTATTTTTTCTCAGGTTGAGATTTATTATTCTTTTTATTTTTCCTATCCACAAAAAGAGAAATACATGTCTCTTTTTCAAAAATTGATATTCTGTTGTATCAATGAAAAAAATCCTTCAACTGGCAATTACTAAGATTTATTTCTATCATAGGCATTTAGGTAAATACATACGCACACATACAAACACATGTTTGCAAATAGCCATTAATGTTTTAAATTTATTTAATGTATATCTTTCATTCTAGAATAATATGGTTAAAAAAAGGCAAGATACAATATTATAATGCTAATGCAATAACACAAAAAATTCCTCTTGATTTCTTTTAAAAAGAAAGCAGATTGGGGCACCTGGGTGACTCAGTTGGTTAAGAGTCTGCCTTTGGCTCAGGTCATGATCCCAGGGTCCTGGGATTGAGTCCTGTATTGGGCTTCCTGCTCAGTGGGAAGCCTGCTTCTCCCTCTTCCTCTGTCTGCTATTCCCCTTCCTTATGCACACTCTCTTTCTCCCTCTCTGACAAATAAATAAATAAAATCTTAAGTGTATGAGTAACAGAGAATATATAAATGAAATTTATTGTTGCAATTAAATAAAATTTAAGAAAAAATTAATCTGAGACACATTAATGATATAGCTAATAGCATTGTACATATAATAATATCTTATAAGAGGAGAGTGAATCTCATAAAGATTGTAATTACTTTTCTTTTATGTGAAAAGTCAATTTTTTTTCTATGTGCATATGGGTTCCTAACTGTCTATAAATCAGTATGTATATTGGTAGGTTTCCCTGATTTTATATGCAATTAGCACCCCCTTCTCTCTGTCTCTCTCTGTCTCTCTTTCTCTCTTACACACACACAGAATTTTAAATAGCTCATGTGCAACAAAATTACAAAACAACTAATTTTGCCTCATCTATCCTAGATTTAGTGCTGGAGAACCCAAAAATCCAAAAACACCAAAAGGTACAAAAAAATCTCCAATAAAGGCATGTTTTGTTCAGCCAAAGGACCAGGAAAAAACAGTTTAGAAAGGCAGAAAACTTTTAGACAATAACTGGGTCTACTCCTGTTGAACACCACATAAAAACTGGCTCCACCCCTGCCTCTGCTAGCAAAGGCCAAGTGGGAACCAAGACTTCCTCCCTTGGACACCCATATTCTCCAGCAAAACAGAACAAAACACAACAAAAGACTGACTCCTTTATCGGGTTTGTAAGTAGGTGTCCCAACCACCTTGCCAGGTTAGTGTCAGAAAAAGCTCCTTCCGGGGTGTCTTAGAAAACACATCTCAGAACTATTTCTCTGGTAGACAAAAGATAAATATTTATCCCTTTAATTATGGTTCAATAGAGTCATGGGTAGCCCACTGGACATTGGTTGCTCTTACTTCTAGACTGCACGTGCATGAATTCCAGTAGGTTTGCAAAGTGAGGTACTTGAGATTGTGATGTGTTAAGGTATTTGTAGCCTGCATGAAACTGATTGACAATGTATGGACTCATGGAGTTAAGAGAATCTAAAATGCTATATACAGAAGAATGAAACTCAACCATTCTCTAACACCATACACAAAGATAAACTCAACATGGATGAAAGACCTCAATGTGAGACAGGAATCCATCAAAATCCTAGAGGAGAACATAGGCAGTTACCTCTTCGACATCAGCCACAGCAACTTCTTTCAAGATACATCTCCAAAGGCTAGTGAAACAAAAGCAAAAATGAACTTTTGGGACTTCATCAAGATAAAAAGCTTCTGCACAGCAAAGGAAACAGTCAACAAAACAAAGAGGCAACTCACAGAATGGGAGAAGATATTTGCAAATGACACTACAGACAAAGGGCTGATTTCCAAGATCTATAAAGAACTTCTCAAACTCAACACCCAAAAAACAAATAATCAAGTCAAAAAATTGACAGAAGACATGAACAGACACCTCTCCAAAGAAGACATACAAATGGCTAACAGACACATGAAAAAATGTTCATCATCATTAGCCATCAGGGAAATTCAAATCAAAACCACATTGAGATACCACCTTACCCCAGTTAGAGTGGCAAAAATTGACAAGGCAAGAAACAACAAATGTTGGAGAGGTTGTGGAGAAAGAGGAATCCTCTTACACTGTTGGTGGGAATGCAAGCTTGTACAGCCACTTTGGAAAACAGTGTGGAGGTTCCTCAAAAATTTAAAAATAGAGCTACCCTATGACCCAGCAATCGCACTCCTGGGTATTTACCCCAAAGACACAGATGTAGTGAAAGGAAGGGCCATATGCACCCCAATGTTCATAGCAGCAATGTCCGCAATAGCCAAACTGTGGAAAGAGCCGAGATGCCCTTCAACAGATGAATGGTTAAAGGGGATGTGATCCATATATACAATGGAATACTACTCAGCCATCAGAAAGGATGAATACCCAACTTTTACATCAACATGGATGGGACTGGAGGAGATTATGCTAAGTGAAATAAGTCAAGCAGAGAAAGTCAATTATCATACGGTTTCACTTATTTGTGGAACATAAGGAATAGCATGGAGGACATTAGGAGAAGAAAGGGAAAAATGAAGGGGGGCAGAAATTGGAGGGGGAGACAAACCATGAGAGACTATGGACTCTGAGAAACAAACTGAGGGTTTTAGAGGGGAGGGGGTGGGGGGATGGGTTAGCCTGGTGATGGGTATCAAGGAGGGCACGTACTGCATGGAGCACTGGGTGTTATACGAAAACAATGAATCATGGATCACTACATCAAAAACTAATAATGTATGGTGACTAACATAACATAATAAAATTAAATTAAATTAAAAAATAAAGTGCTATAAGAAAGATATCTAATACATTGTATTATACAACCAATTACACTTAAAAACATTAAGTGATGGTTTAAAATAAAGAGCATTCTTCGCACTGTCCTAATAATGCCAATTTCTCACGGTAACAGTGTGAGGTAGGTAGAAACAGAATGAGTTTTCAGTAAGACTTGATTCTTCCAGTTACTAGATAAGTTATGATGATTGAGTTACATGACCTGTCTTAACATCACCTCATTTCTAAAATAAAGATTAAGAGGAATTCATGAAATAATATAGGCTAACTGCTTAACACTGCATTATATAATCAGCAGATATTAATTCCTTTCACTCTACCTCTATTAATTTAGCAGCTAATAATAATCATATATTGTATTCCTACAGTGCTTTCTAGTTTACTAAAATTTAAACATATCATTCCATTTAATAACCATAATAATCTTGTGATGTTTCCAGAATAGACATCATGTTTTATAAATGAAGACACAATTTAGCTAATGAATGAATATTTGTAACTGAAACTCACATTTTTTCTCTTCAAATACAGTGCTCTTTCCACTATATCATGCTGCTTCCTAAGAATATATTTTAGTTAATTTCAAATTATGTTTATACTAAATTAAATATTATAAAGTCTCTTTGGGACTATAAGGGTACACATTGGTACAAGTCACTGATCTCATGCTGAGAGTTAAAGAGTTAGAAATGATACCAAGGACTATAATCTTTTTTTATTTTTTAATTTTCTTTTGTCTCCAGGAAGGATTGTGTTTAAGCCATGTGTAAATATAATAACCAACAGCCATAATGTTTATATTCTCCAAGGGAACAAATTGCCATACTCTTCAGAGTTCTAAAAGATCCACTAACTATATAATGTCCAGCTATTTATGAATGTCATAAATGCAGTTCTGTATAAGATCAATGATACAACCCAACTTATATTCTGTCTCAATATTTCATAAATATAATGCGATATTTCACAAAGATTTGGTAATTACTCTTCAAAACATCACATCACCTTCAAAGATGAGAGATGGAAAAAGATCACCCATTTACTCCATTTATAACATTGTATAAGGGTGGTTTTGCTTTCTTTGTTCCCTTTCCTTTTTGATCTGGGTAGAAATGGACTGCATTTTGAAACTTTCATCAAAAAAGATTCTCTTCAATCTCCTTCTCACCAGTTACAAAATTGCATTTACTTCCATCTTCATTAAAGAGTAATATTTTCGAATGTTGTTGCAAAAGCAGCCCAGATTCAGATATGGAAGGCCCCCCTCTCCTTCCCTGTGGAGATTTTGCTGTGAAATCATCTCCCCAGCTTTCTATTAATAGGTTCAGGAGATTTATACCTATGTAGTAACATGCTCATTTTGTCTACCCTAAAGAGTACATGAATATGAGAACATAGTTTTTATTTTTTATTTTGTTCCTTTTACTTCTTTAAAACTCATGGTACTATTGTTTTTATATTAGAATATAGTATTACCTGCATTTGAAATGCATGGATATTTCTTTAAAGAGCTTATATTCATGAAGCATCATTCAATTTTTAAAAAAGATTTTATTTATTTGAGAGAGAGAGCACAATTGGGGGGGAGGGGCAGAGGGAGAGGGAGAAGCAGATTCCCCACAGAGCAGGGAGCCTGACGCGGGGCTAGATCCCAGGACCCTGAGATCATGGTCTGAGCTGAAGACAGACACTTAAGCGACTGAGCCACCCAGGCGCCCCGGCATCAGTCAGTTTTTGAAGATGGCTTAAATGGTAGCATCTGGTACGTCAACAATTAAAAACTAGGGAAAGCAGGCATGTGTCCTCCTACACATGATTTGTTTAAAAACAGAGTGCAGCTAACCATACACAACTGTCACAATTATCTAAGAGCTGAGATATCTATATTTAAACTACTTATTCTCTTGGTTAATATCAAGAAACATCAAGGATGATGTTTATGGTGTTAAAAATAGTTTATTTACAAACATATAATAAACATTTCATCTAAAGCAGTGATTTGGAAAACTTATTCCAAGGTAATCCATATGATTCCTAAAAACAATTCTTACAATTTCTTAAACTAGATTTCCATGTGTCTTGAAATTATTGACTTATTTTGTAAAGTTGCTATAATTCCTGTTACATTCTATTGAACCTACTATTGTTGATGTGAAAAGCATGGTAGAAAGTGCAATGTTCTTTGTGTTTAGAAACAAAAGTGCCACCCCCCCCCCTGCCCTGCCCCACCTTCTTTCTGCTCCTTTCCTATTCCTACTTCTCTAGGTATTATTCTATGAGATAAAATCCTTCCCACTTAAATTTAGGTGAAAATCCTAAAGTGTTTACTGTGGGTTTCTATCTGGATCCTTTTCTTTTGTTATTATTTGTTTTATGGGTTTTTCATTTATCAGAATGGTTGGTGTCAGTCCATTTGGGCTGCTGTAACAGAATACCATAAACTGGGTTGCTTACCCACCACTGAAATTTATTTTTCACAGTTCTGGAGGTAGGGAAGTCCTAGGTCAAGGCATCAGCAGATTTGGTATCTGATTTAGGCCTGCTTCCTGGTCTATATATGACTATCTTATCCCTGTGTCCTCAGATGGTAGAATGGGTGAGAGGGCTCTCTGAGGTTTCTTTTCTTTTCTGAGGATACTCATCCCATTCACAGAAGCTCCACCCCCATAACCTAATCACCTCATAAAGTCCCCATCTCCTAATACAATCACATTGGAGGTTAGGATTTCAACACATAAATTGCGTGGCAGAGGGCCACCACAAACATTCAGTCTATAACAGTTGGAATGACCCAGGATTGGTGTATTGTGTTCTTAATGAAATAGAAAAACCATGGGCAGGATTCTTGAGGACAATGCTTCAATAGTAGTTTAAATGAGGGATTATGTGATCTTTAATACATGGATTAGGAATTAAAGACAAAAGGAGGCTAGAAGTTTGGAAGAAAATTTGAGGGGTAAAAGTTTGAAGGAAGATTTAATGAGGATAGTTACAGCTTTTGTTAGAATGAGGGAGAAAGGTGGAAAAATTGTTGGAGAAAGAGCATGAAATTGTTTTTAATTTTAAAATTAAAATTAAAATTAAAATTTAAAAATTTAAAAAATGGAGTGATTCTAGAGGATAACAGAGTCTAGGTTGATTGAGGGTGTTAGATAGAATAAGAGTGATCATTCTCTGGAAGCATATAAACCTTGAGTTTACTTGAGTGCTGGATAGGAAATGTACACAGTTATAGAAATCACAGATAAAGGGAAAAAGAAATAGAGAGGGAAATCAAAAGAAGGTGCAGTCATCAATAAATGGTTTGTAAAAGGGCCGGGAGAGTGGCCAGGAGTTCACTAGAGCAGAGATGAAACAGATGGATTGTTGTATAACATTATTTTTTTAGATTTTATGTATGTATGCATGTATGTATGTATGTATGTATGTATTATTTATTTATTTATTTATTTATTTATTTATTTATTTGAGAAGGGGGGAGAGAGAGAGAATGAACAAGCTAGAGTGCAAGAGCCAGGGGGAGGGAGAAGAAGACTGCCTGCTGAGCAAGGAACCTGATGTGGGGCTCGATCCCAGGACCCTGGGATCATGACCTGAGCTGAAGGCAGACGCTTAACCGACTGAACCACTTAGGTGCCCCGGAATGTTGTATAACTCAATGACATTGATGTAAAATAGTGAATTTTGGTTAAGATAACACTGGCTTGGAAGGAAATTGGAAAACTCTGAGAATCCTAAAGTCCTTTTCTATATCTGCAGGAGATCAGATGCTCTGTTACATTGGAAATGACCTACAGGGAAACAAGGTCTAAGCAGCAGGGGGAGCCAGGATTCAACTAGCTGACGATCAATAGTGTTCCGTGGAAATTCTGAAGATGTGGTAGTTCTAGAAGGGTCAATAAAAAGTTTGTAAAGAGATGGCAAATTTTTGTAAGAGAAAAATAAAGAGAATAGTAATAGGACGTAAAGAATAGGAGAGAAGAAGAAAGTCTATGTTTTTACAATTATAAAAGATGTCTAGGAAATCAGAGATTGTGGAATTACCTGATTTCAAGTATTATATATCTGAAGAGTAATGTTTTGAATGTGATTCTATTCTAATTGTTTAGGCCAGAGGATTTATTTCTGTAGCTTGCCTTTTCTTTTTTGGAAAATACAGCACCCATCCCACCTATGGGAGAATGCAATCCCTTTTGATGGAAGAGGCGCATTATAGGATAAAAGGCCTCAGAGCAAATTCTTTCAAAGGTATTATGAACAAAAAGAATGATAAAAACAGTAACAACAATTGTAGGTGCTAGTTACTGGATATCTATTATGTCCCAAGTAAAAGGCATTTAAAATATTATGTCATTTTTTGAGATAATATGTGCATGGTAGGAATATTATCTATAATTTGTAGTTGAGGAAACTGACACCAACAACTTTCCTGACATGCCAAAGGCCACACACCTAATAAACCCATTATTTTCACCAAATGTCCTCTTAACTCCCTTGAAATTGGGTCACAGCATGAGACACTTTTTTTTACAGACAACATTTTTGTGTCTGGATTTTAGTGGTTTATGTTTCAGGGCTTGTCTTAGTTTAGAATGCACCTCCCATTGTCTCCTGGATTGACAACTTAATGTATCTGACTTGAATCCTACAAGATAAGGAAGGCACCATTGGCAGCATAAGCATGGTGTATGGTTGGGTGGGCAAGTCACTTAGATGCTGTCCTCTGCAAAGCTGGCCTTATCATCATAATCTTAGTAGTGCTTATTATTCCAAATGTTTTCTCAATGATGGTAATGAATTGGAGCCAGTCGCACATATTGGTTTCATAACCCTTCTTGTGAAAATGAACACTTACAGGATTGTGAGAATATTGTGGGGTTAAAGAAATTAAGCAAAGCCAAAAAGGATGAACCAAGATTATTTTAGCGTAATGGATTGATTTACTTGAAAATTGTACCATCAAATTCTATTAAATACTATTTTATGAAAGTAAGTTTGTGAACCCAACTATGGATAGATGAGGAAATTCTTTTACAGTTGGTGTCTTATTGAAAGGTACAAACCTTCTTCGCTTTAGTTGTGCTAAGTCCAAGTGGGATTATTGTTTCTTTGCCTGTTCCAAAGGATAGATGGAGATTTTACCTCCTTACTTTCTTTTTTATTTTTTTTAAAGATTTATTTATATATTTCGTAGATAGAGAGAGCACAAGCAGGAGTGGCAGAGGGAGGGGGAGAGAGAATCTCAAGCAGACTCTGTGCTGAGTGCAGAGCCTGACCCAGGCTTGATCCCATGACCATGAGATCACAACCATGAGATCACGACCTGAGCCAAAACCAAGAGTCGGACGCTTAACTGACTGTGCCACCCAGGTGCCCCTCTTCTCCTTATTTTCTATGTGAAGATCATCTATACTTACAAGATTGGCAATGTTTCATAAATGGAAAAATGATGCATTTTTCTGATGTATTCACATCATACTGTGTGTATATTAGTGTTAAATTTCCCATCGCCTCAATCAATAGTTTTGTTTTTTGTTTTGGAAACACAAGTCATAAAAGCAAATGACCCACAAATCAGATTGTAAAGGAATGAAGAAGTGGAATTCTGATAAGTAAAATGGCATTGAAAATGGGGCATCCATATTCATTACTCCTAGGAGAAACTATTCTATAAGTGACAGAATGGTAAGTAAAAATTGGCTAGAACAAAATGTCATAAAAGAGCTGCTTGGTATTGTCAGAAACAGTTATTTTTATTGATGACCTGCCACCTGTCAGCAACATCAATATGTTTGATTAAATTTACATTGATATAATGAATTGCTGCCCTTAAACCTTGGCCTTTCTGTCATAAGTTACAAGGTGGGGATTAAGACATGGCAAAATGGAAGTAACATTTTAGCTACGTATATGATGATAGAATGAACAGACTGCCAGAAACATGTTAAGTTACCTTAAAGAATTCACATGAAGTGAAATCAGCAGCCTGACCTCACAATGGGACAATCTGAGGATAGGACTAGATTATTACACCATCAACTATATATGGTGAGGAGTATGTTCTCAAATGTCTGAAACTTCTTCACATTTTCTTTGTAAAAATGAAAGTTGGGGATACCAACTCAGGTGCAGTTTTACCAGAATTTTCACAGAGAATACTATACAATGAAATAGACTGCAGTCAAATTAACAAAAACAAATTGGCTAAAAACTCTCATAGATCAAAACCTAACACAAAGACCACAAATACACAATAGACGACCACTTAGCAAGTTAAGATTGACACATACTGGAAAATAATTAATTGTTCTTTTTTTTATGTAAAATGGAAAAAAAAAGTCACCAATTTAATTGTGATATATACTAACTGAATTTTATAAGAACTCAAGAGATAATTAATGAGAAAGATTTTTGTGATTTGTTAAGTGTTATAAAAGCGATTAAACATGTTAAAATGCAACTTTGCACAAGGTTGCAATCTTTCTTGAGGATCATGTCATTTTCCTCTCTCCCTAAAAATGTGATATTCGATTGCTAAACAATATGGTATTTCTATATATTTCCATTATTAATCATAGTGAAAAAATACTGGAAGTGAATTTTCTTCAAAAGATAAGTAGTATTTTTATTTATTTTTTAAAAGCTTTTTCTTTCTTTCGTAAAGTAAGCTCTGTGCCCTTTGTGGGGCTTGAACTCATGACCCTGAGATCAAGAGTTGCATGCTCTACCAACTGAGCCAGCCAGGTGCTCCAGATAGGCAGTATTTTAAAAAATTCTGTTGTGAAATATCTGAGACATCATATATAAGTGCTGTAAATTTTACAAGATTGATCTTTCTAAAGAACAGTTATTTCTTACAGATCTTAAAATTTTTTTCTTTATCATGCAATCATTAGTATGAGGTCATTAATAAATAACTCCAATTTGCTAGATTGCTCGAAGCTAGAATACAAAACTAAACCCAGAAACAAGCTGACCTGTTCACTTCCATGTTGGGACTGAGTTTGTCTTCAGTTTGACTGTAATTTTCAGAGAAAGAATATTAGCCAAAGTAGATTCAATTAGGTGAGAATTTAAATATTCATCAAAACAGTGATTTTCCTTAGATAAGCCACTTAACTTTCATCAGTGTGCTATGGAAATAGGTCAAAATACTAGTTATACAGAACAATTTCAGAAAGTTCTGAAGATGCAAGTATTCATCCCTCAGATATTCACATGGTTAATTCCCTCATTTTCTTTAGTTCTCTGCTCAAATGTAATCTTGTCTCTGAGGTTGTTTACCCTTAATATTGTTTTACTCATCATCATGTACTGGTTTGTTCTCTTTCTCTCTCCAAATAAGAAAGTATATTCCAGAAAGGCACAGACTTTGCCTATTGAGTTCACTGGTTTTCCCCATCACCTAGAATAGCACTAGGCAAATAGCAGTGCTCTACTAACATTTGTTCAATTAGAAGAAGGAATGAATAAATGAATTTTTAATAATACTTTCTGTTCTCAACTGTTATACCTCCTTTTTCTAGCCTTTCTTTTTTATTTCCCTGATATTTTTGCACAGAAAACATCCCATTTATTCATCAGTCAAATAGATGTCAAGATTTTCCCAAAGAACTATTATGTTCTATAGTAATATTTAACACAGATAAAAGCCAGACTGTGCGGAATGAGTCCTCAGATCCCTTAACTGTTCTACAGTAACTTCAACCTCAAAGACAACTGTGAATGAAGGAAGACCTTGAAAACAACAATCAGCAGGGATTAAAAGGGGTTCAATGTAATCTTCACTGTTTATTTTTACTTCACTAGTTATCTTCTTATAATGTGCAAAAATAATAAAAACACATTTTGAAACACTGTGATGATCATCTTATGGATGATCAGTATTACAGTATAGCATTATTTTTTTTTATTGTGGTAAGGACACTTAATGTGAGACCCACCCTTCTGAAAAATTTTCAGTGTACAATAAAATATTATTAACCAGAGACACAATGTTGTAGAGCAGTTCACTAGCAATTATTAATCCTGAACAACTGAAACTTTATACCCATTGAACAGCAACTCCCCATTTCCGCCCTCCTCTCAGCCCTGGAAATCACCATTCTACTTCTGTTTCTAAGATATAATGATTATTTTAGATACATCATATAATATATTTTGACACCTGCTATAGGTGTTGTTTATGTTTTTGGAGTGGAAGGTGCTGGGGCCACACTTTGCAGTTATTAGTCTTCCTGGTATGGTTAAGGGGACCAAATCATATCATAGTCAAATCATAGTCAAAATTGTCTGGTAGTTAAAAGCAGGCCCAGCAGTCAAATTAATGGGCTTGCAATCGTTTGGGAGAGCCACACTTGGGTGTTTTCATTCATGAGGAAGGCTCCAGAAGCTATTCTGAAGATAAAGATCATTAATGTTTTTTTTCCCCTTGTCTTCTAGAATCTGATGTGTTCTCTCCCCAAGTGACAGGGACGTTGCTCTCCCTCTGCCACCAAACTATGGGTATGTCTCATTCCATTAATTATTACTTTACCTTTTTTCCGATCATCCCTACTTGCACCCAATCCTTTTATTCAGAGGAGTCAAGTAGGAGTAGGACAAGGGTATTTTTATAAGATGCACAGAGACTCGTCAGATCCCCTCTTTGGCTCACATGAACTGCCATAGGGGGATTTAGCAAGCAGTGTACTCAACCAAGTGGTCATTATCTTTATGATCTAGGATCACATCAATCTAACAAGAGAATCCAGGTGGCAACACCAGGCTTGAGTTTGAATTCCTGAGCCCTACTTTAGCTATGCTGCCATCTGCAGACAGCTCTAATCAGACCAGCCCAGGATTGCTATTGCGGGGGCTGGGCGAGGGGGGGGCGGTGCGGGGGTGGGGGGTGGGTGGGGAGAAGCATCATGCCCAGGAATAGTCGGGGTGGAATTCTGTATTTGTAAAGTTGGTCCATATAAAACCTACCCTTTTTACATTGATCATCACCTAGGAAGTGGCCTAGAGGAGATGATGATCCTTTTTTGGGAGGAGTCACATTCAGTGGTCTAATTACCTTACTAATAGGAGTGAACCAGAAGGAAGTGAATGAGATAAAGTTGGAAATTTTCTGGAGAAAATGTTTGAGATAACTGTTCTGATGCTAAACAGTATCAGATGACTGTAGATGATAAGAAACTGGGAAGATCAGTTGAACAGCTTAACTATCAGTCCTTTGTTGAGTAGCTTTTTCTCACCACTGTCAGATAGAAAGGTTTGGCAAGCAAAACAAAAGGTATAGCTTGTTCCCCTGGTGTGCCTATGGTCAGTTGATCAAACTCGAGTATGCTACATCTTCATCTGAAAAAGTGTCAATAGTGCTACCAAAGCAAAAAAATTCAATGGACAGAGCTAAACAGGTAAGGAATACTTCATTCAAGATTATTTTAATAGCAGGGAGAGATCAGAACATAGTTTAAATTCAACTCTAGTAAAACAAAGGGCAGGAGAATTTTTGAGAAATAGGGTCAGGGTATCTTAGGCCATGTGTGTTAGCTAATTGGCCTTACCCAAACGAAAAGCAAATTTTCTTTTATCTTCATGACAGGATGTAATTTTACAATTTGGAGTTAGGTTTTCACGGAATTTAGGCTCCTACTTTTCCAAAGAGCCTTGGAGATAGGGAGCTATCTTCCTTGATGGTTACATTTAAAAAGGATGGCTCCCAAGTCCTTGAGAAAGACAGTCCTGGGTGGTAAAACTGATGAAGTGGTTTTTGTTTGTTTGTTTGTCCTAAAATGTCTTTATTTCACCCTCAGTCTTGATTGAAATCTGTGGAAGATATTTTGAGTGGCTCTCTTAAACCTCATCATAACCCTCCTTCCATTTGGTGGGGTTGGAAACCTAAAAACATTACAATTTCCTTACTGCCAGGGGATGTGTGGTGGTGAATATCTTCCAATTAGATGTATGTGCATGGGGTCTGGAAAGCAGAGGCAGGTGGTGATGGTTGCTGAGAAGCAAGTGTCTGCGGCGGCAGAGCTCTGCATTCTGCGTCTGGCCTCTGGTTTCTGGGCCTGAGGCTGCAGTGGCAGAGCCAACAATGGTAATAGCAGCAGCAGTAGCTCTCTGGTCTCCAGGTTGTAGGAAAATTCTGATTTCTTTTTTTTTAAATTCCATCTCAAAGAGGCAGAGAAAGAATTTATAATAATTTAGAATTTATAATTTGTTAGTTTTTTAAAGTAAATACTGTAAGCAATGGCAAGGAGGGACTTCTGTGATTAGGCCATCTGGATTCTGTAAGGGCCAGGGTAAGAAGGTCAGGAAAGGCAGGAAGAAACCTGTGTAGAGTTTAGTTAAGTCATCTTGGTCAGTGGTGAAGTACCATCAATAGCCCAAGAATGGGCCAGAGGTCTGTTGTTGTCAGTCTTACTAGAAGAGGCCGGGGGCAATGGCTTATGCAATGTCCCATCTCTCAAAGTGATACGGATCAAATTTGGGAAGTTGTGGAGCCACAACTCTGGCAATGCAATGCTATCTTCTGCAGCAGAAACATAGTTCTTATTTTGTGTCCAGTCTATTATGGTTGGATATATCTCCATGTCTGCTATGAGGATGGATCTTGGCAGAAATAGTGGAAATTTGAGTGGGGCGGGTTCAATCAGCAGCTTGATTTTAGTGCATCTCATCAGTAAATACAGTCTTACCATGGGTGTGTACATTAGTATTCCAGACATTTCAAACAACCATGATTTTTTTCAATCATTCATGGCCCCAGAAGGATTGCTTTATTCTGCCAGTCACTGGTATTCCAAGTAGTGGACCAAATAGCTAAGCCATTGTCAACAGTTCAAGAGTCAATAAAATATAAAAAATTTCACTGATGTGACTATTGGACTGTGCTTTGAGAAAACTCTTGAGTTATTCCCACTGAGCAAAACAAGCATGTCTGTTTTCAGTTCTGAATAGCTTGCATTAGCTTGCTGAACTGCAGCAGCCTTGTAGACACCATTGGGTTTCAGCTGAGCTGAAATATCAGTGAAACAATTTAGACATTTAGAGGAACCTTGGTGAATTGAAAGCCCCAATGAGACATTTAGAGGAACCTTGGTGAATTGAAAGCCCCAAGTGGATGGAATGGGGAATGAAGTTTGCTCCAGAGGTAAAGCTGTTCCTTTTTTTTTTCTTCCATTTGACAAATACTCAAATCATTTATTGCCATTAAGTTATAGCATTTCAATAAAAAATACAGATGCTTTTTCATCTTCACTGCATAAAATACTGATGCTTTTTCATCTTCATTTTAAATTGATAGGTATTGCCAAATAAATGTCCTAAGACTTTGCACCAATTTATAATCCTACTAACCACATATGTGTTAGTATGTTATTATTATTTTTTTTAATGCAAAGTTGAAGTACTGCTGGGTCAGGCTGGCTATATTCTCATTTACTATTTCCACTCGACGATTGAGTCTTATTAGTCATTTAGTCCATGTTGACACACTTCAAAATGGAATATCAGGCCAGGAGTCACAGGTTTCCATGGATCAGGTATATAGATTCAACTCAAAGCCAGTAGTAAACTAATAACTGCTTTTGAAAGGGGATTGAGTGGATAGCTGTGTCTTGGAGGCAAACAAATTAAAAATCTCAAGGGACACTTCTACGTGAAACTGCCTCCCTTTGCCAGAGGCTCTAATCAGATATATCATCAGTCTCAGAGGCTGGTGGTTCAAAGGGAGCATTAGGATAGTGGGGTCACAAAGGTAGAGATAATGCCATAGCTTACTGGACAGACTCTATTGCAGCCCATTCATTTGTGCTTCACTTAAAGGACGCTGCTTTGAATGTTAGCTGAAATAAAGAACCAGGTAGAATGCCCCAGTGAGGCATATGATGCCTCCAACACCAAGAGTACAATATGGTGTTGTATTTACTTTTAAGCGGTTGTGGCTTAATAGATAGCAGTGTTTCTTTGACCAGAGGAAGTACTGAATGTTGTGAATGTACCCATATGGCTCCAAGAAACTTTTTTTGGCTATTTGCCCCTGCTTTTTGTTGGAATTTATAGGCTATCCATTTTAGCAGATGTTTGGTAACATTGTTGTCACAGCTGTTGAGACTCGTGTTCCTGACTTGTCAGTCAACAGGATATCATCAATATAAGCTTTGGACTTTTAAGTGTAGAGGAACTTGCACAATTTTTTTTTTACCTATTCACTGGTGGCAAAGTCTGGGGAATTTGTTACAGTAACATTTCTTTACTTTTAGTTTTTTCTGATGGGGAGAATCCCTTTTGACATAAGCATAGAGCACAATTCCTTGGATACATTCAGGTGAGGAAGGATCAACCTAAAAGTCTCCACCTATGAGATTACTTTAACTTCCCTTTTCCATTGCAAACTTTGCTCAAAGCACATATTTGAAATTGGGCATTTCCTCCTGCTGCTGTTATTAGGATGGTCACCTGCTGCGTCTACCCAACAGATCCACATAAGTTTGAGTCCTTCCCCTCTCTGAAGTCACCCAGCATAGTTGAAAGAGTATATTTGGCCACTGGCCCCCCCTGGGGACAGGACATCCACTGTACCAACCCTAATTATCTTTTTTCCTTAGAGCATTTGAGGTCAGGGTAGAGCGTAAGGGAAACATGGTGGGAGATGGGAGTCATGGTATGAAAAGAGAGAGTGACTTTGCATATGCAATGCACATTTACTTTTAGTTCCAGAAATCACTCATCCAGAAATTAAATTTCTCAAGTTTTTAGTCTATACAAAGTTTGTATTGAATGATAAGGTCCTCATTGCTGGCTCCATTTATTTCAGATTAGAGGACTCTTTGGCCTTGCTGCCATAATTACACTGTCTTTGGCTCTAGCCATGATGCTCACAACCCCCTGTCCTCCTAACCCTCCTTCCTCTGCCTCCTCACAGAGGAGAGTGAGCAGCAATAAAGACACAATTTTGGCAGCTTGTTTCTGTCCTACCTTTCACTGCTCAGCCTCTAAAGTTTATGAACAGGTGTAAGAGTAAAAGATGTTTATTTCCAATCCCCCAACCCTTGCGCATCACTTGGTTGAGTATATACCAGAAGCCAGAAAATCTTCTCTTATCCCCTAACACAGTCATGGAACCCTTGTCTTCCCTCTTCCAGAAAGCCACATCTCTTCAATATTCTATCCTCACTGCTATAACTGTTAAGAACTGTGAAGCATCTGAGATTTTATCTTACTTTCAAGCCAACAAGCTCAACCTGCTCGTTTCACGGATTCTGAGAAAAGAAACAAGACTACCGAGTCAGAGATGAAGGATTCATGGAGGTGACGCAGATGAGCACAGATGGATGCCTGTACAAATAGTGCACTATATTACATAAGAGAAGCCCTGAACTTTGGGGACCTGAATCTATTATATTGAATAATAAACATGCCTGTCTTTACTCTGGAAGAACATTCTATTTATGTTTTTCAAGGCTGTTTACTGAACAAACATCCTAGGAAAGATAGTCTGGAACAAAGGGCAGTCAGTGCCTCTGCTTGCAAGATATGCAAAACTGTGGGAGGCCCATGGAGAATGGTTTCCTAACAATACTGTAATGATTATAACAAATATGAGATTTTGAAATGACCTTAAAGATGGAGAGCTGCAAATTTTAATAATCTGCTTCCTTTCAGTCCTAATTTCCAGATTATAAAATGTATGAAAACTTTTCCATCATAAATATATAATTCCCCTTTATTTGCTAATTATAGCCATTATTTTTATATTCATAGAAATCTTTTAAACAATGTCAAGATGTTTTATCATCTTTCATATTTAATTAAGTAGTGTTTTATTCATATTATACTGTCGACTATTAACATTTATCCTAAGTTACTGCAGTTATGTTTTCTTTTATAAACTGGACAATGCTGTATAACTCCCCACATGAGTTCCACAAATATTCATTCTTTTGTTAGCCTTGTTATTTTTTAATCTCCATTGAGGTGACTATTGTTCTTGTCTGAGTCTTTAACCAACTCTGATCTGATTTGTTTCCACCTGCATTAATTTACAGCTTAAGGTTAGTGCAATTGCAACGTGAAAGGGAATGGTTATCTGTATTTGTGGCTACTTTAGTATCAGGGTATTGTCTACACTGCCTATGATTACTTTACAAAAGCCTTAGGGATAGTAACAATATGTGATAATGTCAATTATGGTGGCCTCTCATTATTTTTCAAAGATGGTGATGTAAGTATTCCCTTAGGAAGACAGTCACTTTGATCATTTTTCCAGGCTTGGAGATAGATTCTTAGTGACATCTCAGTTTGGTACAATGCCATGCTGTGGTGTTCTGGATGGCTAGAGTGAGAGCTTCAATAGGTAATTATGAAATAGAACATAGAAAAGAACAAAGCCATCAGACCCTCATGGGGAGCAAACCAGAAAGCACTTCAGAATGGGAAAAAAGCTACTTCTGACCCTTGTCAATATTTTTCCAATGAGAAACTTATCATATTAAGTGTCTGGATCCTTGACCACCACAATATTCTACCACAAACACCACAAAACACCTTTGAAGTGCCCTTTTATAGAAGGCAGAAGGTCTTTTTTTCTCCCTCATTGACAAAGACTCTATATCCTTGTGTCAAATGTAACAGTAAAGGTAAGAAAATAAGCTCTCATTTTCCCACTGCTCTGCATTAAAATCTCTATATTTTGGTTCTTGGAAATTCTTTTTAGAATCACTTATATTATTTAACAATATTTCTGCTTTCTTAATGTTGATGTGTTGGCTATTTATTTATTTATTAACATTTCAGTGAGAAATTAGAGAAGCTAATCAGGGGTTGCTAATTTTCCAATACTAATTCTCAACCATAATCCGATATTTTTAGATAAATTAAAATGAATTTTGTTTTATAATTTTAAGAGTTTCTTAGTAGCCTTTGAGGATGCCTTTTCCTGATACAGCAAAAAGAGGGTTAGATATGACTGCACTGGGATATGATATCATAAACATCTGCCATCGGCAAGCACATCTAAGTTTCCAAATGAATGCAGGTTTCCATGGAAACAGCCTTAAAGTATATAGACTAGATATATTCAATGTAGGTCAAACCTAGCCCCTAATTTCAATGTTGATTTCTGTTGGGGCAGAGGCATACCGAGCATGGGGATTTGTTCAAGGTCACTCTTCCTTAGGAATGGGAAATGGGATTTTAAATTCTAGTCCCTTGTCCTCCAGCCTGCTGTTCTGCCTGCCAAGTCACATTGTTTTCCAGCTGTTCTTCTGTTAGATGTCCCTCAAGAGCAGTTAGTAGGTCCCCAAGGTTCTATGCTGTATATACAGAACAATTAAAGAAAAATCTCTCCATCTTTGGAAGAAAATGAACTCTGACTCCCTAGAGAAAACCATGTTGACGCCAGCTTCTCAGTCATACATTTACACAGAAGAATGCCTCAACCACAGACTGCACTGGTGGCATTTGCTACTAAATGGAATTTGTACACACTGTGTACCATTCATCGCCAGATTCAGACCACAAACCCTGGCTTGAATTACAATCCGCCCCTCAAATCTGTGTGCTTTTAAATAAATCTCTTTTTCCTGGAGACCCAGTTTCACTCTTCTGTAAAATGTAGTGAGAATAATCTGACATTATGCACATGTGTTATGAACGTACAGTAGACTCAAAAAATATTCTTTGACTCTCTGGGGCTTCTGTTCTGAAAAAGATGAGGTCATTGGTTATAGATTATTTTGTATGATTACTATTGCTTTTTTCCAGGAGGTATTCCTGATAGCTTTTGAAGCAATTAGTATGCTTTCAGTGACAAGGAATATAAAAAAAAAAAAAATTAAAAAAAACTACCTAATTCAAAGTGGCTTTAAAATTCATTAAATTTATGTCACAAAACAGGAGAACAGCCATAAAAAAGGTTAATTTCATACCTGAATGAAGTTGTCAAAATCCCAATTTCTTTATACTTTTGCCCTCTTCCATCCCTTTCCTATCTATAAACACAAGTTGGCTTCAGCAGTTCCAGTGTCACATCCACACCTGGAAATACCCTGTTTGTTTGGGGATTGAGAAAACCTTTCCCAAATGCCTCCCATTGATTTGCCCTTATGTCACATTTACTGGATTGAGTCACAAGCTTATGCCTAAAATAATAATTGACAAAGGAAAGAACTACAATACATTATGTGGTATGTATCTGGCACATATTTGCTGGCCTCATCTATACCTCCTCCTTCCCCCTCTGCTGGCATAAGACCAGCTGTTGGTGAAGCACATACATAAAGAAGAAGGTAAATATCTGAACAAATCAGAGTTCTATTAGGAAGAAGAATGGGGGAGTCAAATATTGGCATACAATCAAGAATGTCTGCTGTAGCTAAAAACAAGATAATCATTCTTCAGATGCAGTTGATTAAAATAGGAGGTAAGCTTGGAGGTGAGGTTTACATAAAGAAGCTTAGGATTTTTATCAATATAAAGTCACAGTTGATGAACTTTTCCCTATTCCTCCTGTTAAGTACAACAAAAACTCTGTGTATTATATACAAACTAACGTAAGAAGACTCTTAAAGCTGGAGAGAGAAAAATAGATGAGCTAGCAAACTTACTACTTGAGAAATGAGTTGGAGGTAAGTTGTGTTTGTGTGTGTGTGTATGTGTTTAATTTCATATTCCCCACACATAGAGCTGAAGAAGCCTGGGAACCCAGAAATGCCAATGGGTCAAACTGAGGAGGGTTGGGGGAAAGCCTGCTCTCTTTAGCCAGAGGACCAGAAAAGGAAGCAGGATAGCAGGACAGAACTGTGTTTAGATAATCACCACTTTATTTTAGCCAAATGCCACAAATAAAGCTGTGGTCTTGTCTCCACTCAGAGCAGTAATGGCTGACTGGGGAGACCAACATTCTACCCTTGCAAAACCTGTAATAAGGTGTCCCTATATCTCCTAGGGTGGTATCAGAAAGTACCAAGTTGGGAGCTGGGACTTTCATACCTGCTGGCTGGTAAGGAGACCATTCCCACCCTGGGTGTCAGTGGAGACCCAGGACTTCCACCCCACTGGACAGTATCAAGGTATCTCTCCCCTTTTCTACTGTGGTATTGTCTGGTGGAGACTCAGGAATTTTACCATTGCCAGGAAATAACAAAGCAAATCCACCATGACATCAATAGAGATCACACTGGGACCCTGAATTTCCATCCTCACCTAGCATAAATGAGGAGGACAAATGGGAAAGCTAGACTTTTACCTCCACTTGACAGTAATGAGGCAGAGTGGTATCAGTAAAAGCCAGACAAAGAGAAGTTTAAATAAGATCTATACAAAAAAAGTCAACCTAGAACTTGTATATCTTATACAAAAATTAACATAAAAAGAATCACAGACTTAAGTGTAAAACATAAAACTGTAATACTTTTAGAAAAACAAATTAAGAAAAAAAATCTTTTTGAATCTAGGACTAGGCAAAGTGCTCCTAGACTTGACATCAAAAGCATGATCTATAAAAAAGAAAAATTAATTAATAGAAGTCTATCAAATTAAAAACTTTTGCTTTATGAAAGACCCTGTTAAAAAGATGAAAAGTGATAAACTATTCTCAAGAATCACATATTTGACAATGGACTAGTATCTAGAATATATAAAAACTCTCAAAACTCAACAGTAAAAAAAAACAAACAATCCAAAACAATTCATTTAGAATATGGTCAAAAGACATGAAATATTTCACTAAGGAAGATATACAGGTGGAAAATAAGCACATAAAAATATATGCATCAGCATTAGTTACCAGGGAAATGCAAATTAAAACCATAATGAGATATCACTACATATCTATAAGAATGTTTAAAGTTAAAAAAAATAGTGACAACATTAAATGCTGGCTAAGATGTGGAGACAGTGGATCACTCATATATGCCACTACTGGAAGTGCCACAAATGTTGCAGCCACTTTGAAAAATTAAACATGCTTCTTTAAAAAAAATAAACATGTGATTGCCATATTTATGGCATTTCTCCTAGAGAAATGAAAACAATGTCCAGTCAAAATGGGTGCATAAATGTTTATAACAGCTTTTCTCCCTTCCTTCCTTCCTACTTCCTTCCTTCCTTCCTTCCTTCCTTCCTTCCTTCCTTCCTTCCTTCCTTCCTTCCTTCCTTCCATAATAGCCCCAAATTAAAAACAACACAGATGCTCTTCAACAGGTAAATGGTTAAACAAGCCATATATGGTACATCCATACCATGGACTACTACTCACCAGTAAAAAGGAATGGGCCATGGGTACATGTTACAACTTGGGTGAATCTCCAGATAACTATGCTGATTTTAAACCGCTAATCCAAAAAGATCACATAATGTAAGATTTTATTTATATAACACTTTTGAAATGACAAAATTATAGAACTGGAGTACAATTTAGTGGTTGTTAGGAGTGAAGGAGGGTGTAAGGCTGGAGGGAAGTGGATGTGACTACAAAAGAACAACATGAGGGGTACTTGCAGCATGCAAATGTTCTGTTCTTGATTGTATTAATGTCAGTTTCCTGGTTCTGATATTGTACTACAGTGTTACAAAATGTTACAATGGGGGGAAACCAGGTAAGCGGTACATGGGATCGCTCTGTATTATTTCTTACATTTCTATGTGAATCTATAGTAATCTCAAATTTAAAAAAAAGAATGAGATGTTTAGTTATATTTTAGCTCTCATTGAAAAATTAATTAGTGATATGGTAACAGAAATTTATTTGGAAGACTGATTTTTCTGGGAAGTTAGAGAATTAATAATGAAAGATATAAACACTGGATTCAAAAATTAGTACTTATAGAGTTATGGGAGACTAGATGATGTGATCAGAATGATGGATAAAGGAACTTATTTTAGGAGCATCTCAAACTAGTGAAGTGCATTAGAAGGTCTTGGTGAAGTAGCTAATAAAAGGAAAGATTAGAATTACAGTGCATTAGGGTCTAAAATTGGGATCAATAATCTGTGAGATTAAAAGAAGGCAAAATCTATTTAAGAAATATTAGAAAGCAAGATATTACATATTCAGCAATGGATTCTAGCTAAGAACATGATGCAATCACTTTCTAATTCTCTTTAGATTATGTGACATGAAAAACAGTGAAATCTTAACCAGAATAAATGTTAAGACTAATTACAAATGCATATTAATGGTATCTGGATGAAATCTCCTAACAATGAAGGGTAGCTTAAGTTGAATTTGGAAAACTTAATTAATGAACCACAAAACTACCACTCATTAAGAACTCAAACTCTGTAGGATTCAACTTACCAAATACAGCCTGATGAGAAAAAAAACCACAAAATTATCTATTAAGCCATTGATCTATTGATCTATAGACCTATTAATCTATTGTCTATCATCTATTTATTTATCTTTATATAATTAGGTATTCATGTCTAAGAGACTTAAAGTTTATCTCAATAAGATTCATCCATCTATATCCAACCTTCTATTTTCCACGTTTTCTGGGTATCTTCTTGGATAACATGCAGAAATCTTCACTAAAGGAGGCGTGTGTGTGTGTGTGTGTGTGTGTGTGTGTGCACTAAATGGGGAGAAGTTAGCAGTGGCACAACAAAAACAGAACACATATTGGGAGTAGACAAAAGAGGAGCCATGTTAACAACATGTCATTGGAATTATATAGTTTTTCTTGGATATAATTGGTGCTTCACTTAAGAATGAGTGAGAAACTTTTTACTTTTTTACATCAGAGCTGCACTAAATAAATGACTATAGAAACTAGATATGACTAAACACTTTTTGTTACCTTTGACTTGAAAATGAAGAGGGGTATCCATTATTATATCCAGTGAAAAGTGAATCGAACTGAGAGAAACCTATAAACCGCCATTGTCAAAGGTTGAGTCTGGTTAGAAATGCCCTCATTTCATACAGCAGAAAGCAAATTGAGTTAGAGTCTAAGTCAGGATGGTCAGGATAACTACGGAACAACAGGAAGGGACATCACATTGTAGACTCAGAATAAGAGAAAAAAATATCTCAAAACATAAGGTCCTACAAGATCTAGAATATTTCTAAAAAGGAGTTGGTGCTTTAAATAAATGAGGAAATCTGTGGGGCCTCTTTAGGATAAAGGCAGGGATTTACAAGAATGCAACAGACTAAACTGAACAGACAACAGAATATTGTGTAAAGTGAGATGAATACAATGAAAATGAAATAAAACTAAATTAGCAAAGTACAACCACAGAATTAAAATTCACATGGGATATAATAAACAGAATGAGCACTGCAGAACACTGAATCAGTAATGGAGATTACAAACTAGAAAAGTCCCCTTAGAGGAAAAGACAAAATGATACAAATTCTAAGGCGGAAGATAACATCTAGAAGAGAAATCTGAGACAGATATATGTAACTGATGTATGTGAAGAACTGTAAAAATAATTTTAATAGAAATAACAAACATAAAAGCTCTAGGATATTAAAAAAATTAGGAAATTTGTATCAAGTATATAAATTTAAATGGCTAATCAGATTCAAGAGCAATGAATGTGGGAAAAAATTTGTCAAATAACATATTTTAAAATGTGTTAAGTAAAAATATACAAATTAAATTTAAGCCAAGGACTAGGAAGGAGGATGGAAGGATGGATTGCTATGTAGCAATAATGGAGGTAAATTTAAAATAAATGAGAATTATAAAAGATAACTTTCAAAAAAATGAGCAGGACGTATGCTTCAGGAAAGAGTGGACATAGTTAAGGAAAACAGGGAAGGGAAATCACAAATGGCAGCTCTGAGGCAGGCCTAAAGAGTAATCAGTTTGGGTTGCAGCAAAGGATGCAAGGTTAGTCCAGAGGGGTCATTGAAAATGAACTGACTTCACACAAATTGCTGTGAAGGAGAGACAGGATTAATACATGAGCTATTACAAAAGCATCTAATTTTTTATTCAACTAGAGGAAAAGATAGAAAAGAAATTAGGAAACACAGAAGTATGTATAAAAAGTTATGGTACAAATTTAGGTAAACTAAATAATAGCATGGGTTTAAGCAATTAAGATCATAACTTTGATGTTAAAAGCCTACTGCTTCTAGAATATCCAGAGAGAAGAAAATATCCAAGCATAATGCTTGGCTGAACAGTATAGTTTTTATACCTATACATAAGCCACTGCTTATTGGTTTCATGGAAGATATTATTATGCTTGTAATATGGTATTATTAAGATTGTAAAATACAAGGTAAGAGAAAATATGTGTAGGTCAACATCCTTGGTACATCTGTAAAAATAAGATTGTAGCTGCAAGAAGGTAAGAGATAGGAAGAAAGTGAGAAATGGAAGAAAGCTTGGGATTGCTAATATTCTCGTATTAGCTGTTGCCCTGCTTGTGCTTTCTCTCTCTCTCCCTCTCTGCCTGAAGAGAATACTGAACATACTGAATAAAGTTGATGGAAAAATAAATAGAGGTAGAAAGCTTATTATTTATATGAACAAAGGTCACCAATCAATGGAGGAAGCAAAAATAGTGAAATAACTATCAATCTTTAAGATGAGAAAGGAGGAAAAAAGGGAAAATATAAATGACCTAAAATGTCACCCAGCACAGGGGGACAAGAGTAGTTATGAATAAACTTGATGAATAAAGACACAGAGAAATGATGAGTTTATGTAGAGTTAGAGTGCCAACAGTCAGAATCAAATCGCAAAAAAAGTTGACTGGTGATTCCCTGGGGCGAGCAGATTATGTAGAGAAATGGAGCAGTTTTAAGTCATTAGCTTTGTAGAATTACTTGATTTGTTATCACTTTTACGGATTACTTTAATAAAAGAATCATTTTAAAAGGTCTGAATCAAAATCTTCATAAATAGAAATAATGTGCAAGCAATAAATGGGAAAATAAGTCTTATTTTTTTTTAAAGATTTTATTTATTTATTTGACAGACAGAGAGCGCACAAACAGGCAGAGAAGCAGGCAGAGGGAGAGAGAGAAGCAGGCTCCCCACTGAGCAGGGAGCCTGATGTGGGGCTTGATCCCAGCAGCCTGAGATCATGACCTGAGCTGAAGGCAGACGCTTAACCAACTGAGCCACCCAGGCACCCCAGAAAATAAGTCTTAGTGAGAAGAGAAGTCTTATGGAAAAAAAAAGTCTTAATATTCTTTTTTTATTATTATTATGTTATGTTAATCCCCATACATTACATCATTAGTTTTAGATGTAGTGTTCCATGATTCATTGTTTGTGCATAACACCCAGTGCTCCATGCAGAATGTGCCCTCTTTAATACCCATCACCAGGCTAACCAACCCCCCCACCCCCCTCCCCTCTAGAACCCTCAGTTTGTTTCTCAGAGTCCATAGTCTCTAATGGTTCGTCTCCCCCTCCGATTTGCCCCCCTTCATTCTTCCCCTCCTGCTATCCTTAACATGTGAACACGAAATAGCTCAACCTGACAAATAATCAAACAGAAATTGTGATAAAATTTTTTATCCTAACATATTAACAAAGATGAAAATAAATAGTTAAAAACCAGTTTTTCAGATAGTGGGAAAGGAAAACCTTCATTCCAAATTGGGAATTTAAATTGGTAAAAACTAGAAGTCAATATAGAATACAAATTAAGGACTTTAAGTTGTGCACTCCCATGGAAATAGTATCGAACTTCTCTCAGTTAGTCCTTATGATATAATTATGCACATGAAAAGATGTGTTTTTTTATATACAAGATTGATTTTGGTCATATAGCTCTATAAATTTGGCAACTATATAAATATATTCTAATTTAGTAAATAAATTATAGTTCACCCATAAAATGTAAATTAGTCATTAAGAAGTACAGGGTTAGAAATATTTATGTATATAAAACATGTTCATAATTTTTTGTTAAGTGTAAAAGCAGGCCATAAAATGGTGTGCTCCTTATATTCCTTAAATTTATTTTTGTTTGTATTTTTTGGGGGGGGATAGAGATAGAATAAATTACAAAGTAAATACATCAAAATGGCTATAACTGGAAGTTGGAGATACGCTACTTTTTTCTTCCAAATTTTCTAAAGTGAACAAAAAACAAATACACACTAGCCAAACTGAGAAATATCAAATGAAATTTTCTGAAGAAATTCACTGAAGAATTTATTTTTATATTGAGAAGGGCAGAAACAACTTCGGATAAGAAAATCTTGGTGTTGCTGATAGTTTCCTTGGTAAAATGCAAACACATTTACCTTTCTCGGAGAGTAGAGAAATTAATATGTTCATACCTGGGGGGAATGTATATCAATCATGAACCATACTATGGTTTTCTCTGTCAATAAATTACTTGGGAAGATTTGAGACTTAATGACAAGTGCTCCCATTCTTTTTCTATAAAAAATATCATCACAGTTGTGCATTTGATTCAAATGTATAGAGATGGGTGCATATATGTTGTGGATCTTATTTCCATCCTCAGAAGGCCTGTATGATGCTCAGTAACTTTTTTCAATATCCATTTGTTACCCATAGATTAGAAATATCATTTCTCCCATCTGCAAAGACATTATTTACACTGAAATGGAAGCCAGAGTCACCTTCTGAGAAGTAAAAGGCATAGAAGCTTCTATTTTTTTCGTGCTTGACATAAAACTTTTCATTCTACTTTAAAAGGGTGAACAGACTATATATAAATTTGTGAGAAAAGAAACGTTACCAGGTACACAAGGAAAACTTGGTAATTCCTGGAGCAAGTTGTGTAAGACAGCAATGTATTATATTTAGTTGAGATAGCCTAGGTAAAATGCAACTGCAAATAATCCCCAAATCTCAGTGACTTAATTCAATACATTTGTTTTTTAATGCAGTCAACATGTCTGGGGATGAGGCTGAGGGTGGGTACAGTTGTCAGATAAAATTAAAAATGCATATATTCTATATATATATATAGAATATATATGCATATATATGTGTGTATGTATGTGTGTGTATATATGCATATTGTGGGTATATGTGTGTGTGTATCTATCTATCTATCTATATATCTATGTATTATATATAGAGAGAGATGTATTATGAGGAAGTGGAATTGGCTCACACAGTTATGGGGCCTGAGAAGTCCTAAGATCTGCTGGAGAGTTGATGGTATAGTCCAAGTCCATTTTCAAAGGCCTGAGAACTAACAGAGCCTATAGTGTAAGTTCTGGTCTGAGTCATCTGAAGATAGGAAAAGACTACTGTCTCAACTGCAAGTTGTAAAACTATCTCCTGTCATGAAGATAAGAGAAAGTTTACTTTCTCTTAGGGTAGAACCAGTAAACAGACACAGGATGGCCTAAGATCCCCCTACTCCAGATCTTAAAAATTCTCAGGTCCTTTGTTTCAGTAGAATTGAGTTTAGGCTGAGCTCTGATCCTTCTCCTCTCTTATAATAGTCTTTAATAAAGTCCTCCTGGCTTATTTAACTTGTCCAGTGCAATTTTTGTTTTGACAGAGTCCTTTAGATTAGTGGGGCCTTGTGACTTGCTTGGCCAAATCAATGTAAGCAGAATTGATACGTGTCTCTTCTGAGTGAAAATTTTAGATTTTTCCCTCTCTCCCTCTGGGACAAGGAGACTGTTCTAGTTGACGACTACTCCATCAGCCTGGGTCACAACAATGAGGATGATGCATGACAGAATTCAGAGGTGACCTCAAAAGGACATGTGATTTAAGTGAGACAAATTTTACATTAAGCCACTGAGATTTTGGAGTTAGGATAGCACACTATGTACCCTAGCATATCTGAGTTGGTACAGGTTTGGATAACCCTGAAATGGTGAATGTGACAATCCAAAGTTGAGCCATATGGATTCCATATGGATTACATCAGAGTAATTGACCAGTAACTGCTTTAAATGTGCCACACCTGATTTGTTTGAATTATCTATTCAAGGCTGAACAGTTGTTTTCATAAAAGAACCATCCCTTATGACATCCTTTTATAGGCAAATTTCCTTGAGGAGTTTGAGCAGAAAGCAAAAAAGAGAACCAAAGCCACTTAGGGACCCATATTGAAAGCTATTAACAACACCAAAGGAATCAGCAGTTTAATGGCGGTGGCCTTTAGTAAAGAGAAAATAACCTCAGTTCAGCAGTTTTAAGTCACTCTCTGGTGTAATGCTCTTCTACTTTCTCTGAGCTTTCAGTAAGTTCTTGTTAAATGTTTCAGTATATTCAGATCTGTGGAAGGAAACGGAGAGGAAATTCTGTGTTTGGGATAAGTGGTATCATAATGGCCACCATAAGGTGGAAGAATTTCTGGTAGTTTTAGGACTGTGGGGAAAACTGGGAGTGGTCTGGGCAGTGATCTGGGGACAAAGTGGGGGAGGGGGGCATGCTGAGTCAGGTGACACTGGGTTCTAAACCACTGTACAGATTCGCATGCCAACTTATGGGCAGCAGCAAACTCTTTCCCTTCTCTGACATTCCCTTGAAATACTAGATAGGGAGGGGGATTTCAAAATGAGAGCTAAATCCTGTTATCCTTCTGGAGAAATTATTAATACCAGAGACTTGGAAGTTTGAATAATAATGAGACTTCACTACCCAATAGCTGACACATTCTGCCTACATTTGTGTTAATGCATTACAGTTGTGATTTGAGTTATTAATACCAGTTGATATTGGAGCAACCATTCAATTGATTTCCTATAATCTTGGCGCTGGATTAAGAAGAACAGCTATTTCGACGAAAATTATCCAGATTAGCTTTTCCCATTGCCACAAATCTACAAGTTCTTTCTTTTTATGCCTATGTGGATGAGGCCTCACAATGTTTAATTTTATTCAAGTCCTATACTTCAGGAAAAGAGTGATGGTTAGGACATCTCTCCACCTTTTTGTGTTCTGGAAAAGGGCTAACTTCAAAAACCTCCAATATGATTTTGATAAGCTCCACTTCCATCCTTCCCCAATGACTTAGATAAGAAAACCTCCATTCTTCTTCAGATTCCTTTATATACCTATCTTTTTAAAAGCTCAGGCTCCTTCCTTTTCCTTGAGATGTTCCTCATCAATGAACAGTCTCTCTATTGGAATAGTATGAATAAAAACATCTCCTTAATTGTCAAGTGCATCTTGTCATTAATAGCCCTTTACTTGCAGAATTCATACAAAGAAATTCTTTAAAAAAACATTTGATTTCCCCAAAATGATATTCTCAACTGTATCTAATATTCATTCTGGTAGATAAGAAAACATGGGCACTTTATCACCGGGTGTCAGATTATCTACAGGAAATTTGTTTGAACTCCACATATTTTAAAATAATATTCAATCATATGGAAAAACATTAATGACATATTTATAAAGTTTAATGGCAGGTAACAGAACATGCTCTGTGTGATAAAAAATGTACATACATTTACATATACACATGCATGCATCTATTTATGTAATGTATATATATGTACACATATATAAATAAAATAAAACCCTAGATTGATGCATGCTTAATGTAATAGTACTGAGTTTTAAAGGTATATGGCTAATTTTTCTTACTTTATGCAAGTGAGAAAAAGAATAAATGATGTGGAAATAGATCTGAAGTTGAGTTATATATACTATTACCTCTACTATGGGTCAGTATGAATTATTTTATTTTCTTCTCTTTTACACACACATTACATATTATTTCTATGTCTAATTATTTAGTCATGAGTAGTACTTTTTTAAAAAGAGCAGATTGTAATGTAACATTTTGGACATTTAGTAGACTAGGAAACTACTTTTAATAGAATTGTGTAGTCAAAAGTTATGTTTAAGAAGCCAGGTAATTACAAAGATGTGGAGTAAAGCTACATTTTTAAATCACTGCTGAGTCTTAACACTGTGTCATCTTCTACATTATTATCTATTTAATATCCATCAGAATTCTAGTTTTAGGGGCGCCTGGGTGGCTCAGTCGTTAAGCGTCTGCCTTCGGCTCAGGTCATGATTCCAGGTCCTGGGATCGAGCCCCGCATCGGGCTCCCTGCTCAGCGGGAGGCCCGCTTCTCCCTCTCCCGCTCCCCCTGCCTGTGTTCCCTCTCTCGCTGTGTCTCTCTCTGTCAAATAAATAAATAAAATCTTTAAAAAAAAAAAAAGAATTCCAGTTTTATTTATGTCTTTACAAATAATGATACTGAGGTTTTGAGCACTAAAGCAAGTACTTATCAAAAAACTAATATTTGACTTTGGAATTCTAACTCAGAACTATTTGCTTCACGAGTCTGTGTTCTATTACATCATGCTGCTCACATTACATACTGTGGAGCTAAACAAAATCATGTTAATAAAAACAACCAAATTATCTATAGCTCTATATTTAAAATGGGTAAAAGATAAATTTTCATTTCTCCCTTTATTGCCTAATCCATGATTTACATTTGAATATTATAAAAATATTTCTGACTATATGAAGCATTGTATCCTAGATGTTTCTCCAAAAGTTCTGTTTTAATTGGTCTCAAATAGATTAAGTGGTTTAATAACATTGAGTTGGTCTGAGAAGATTTACTCTCAGCAATACGTAGTGCATAGATAATAAACGTTTTAACCAGGTGTCACGCTATTATACTGCAATTAGTGTAGAGTATATGTTGTAAAGCATTGATTTGATGTGAACTTTACATTAAAAAAAAACAACAGAAAAAAGTCAATTTCATTGTGTCGTCTACTCTATTTCATTTCTCTAGGGAAAAGAGTAGGTTTGGGCAAATATGAAGTCAATATCTGTTTTTAGTCATTAGTTTTCTTATTAAATTTAGAAAATGTATATATGAAATCTATATTCCATATATGTAAGATATTTTATATGTACAGAATATTTAGTAACAAGTCTGATTAAATCATTATCCATAAACATATTTTTTCCATTTTGGTAATTAATTTAATTGATTAGATTATTAATTAGTAATTAAATTAGAACTTGACTAAAATGAATTTTGAAAACCCAGTATGATAATCTTAAGGAATGCCTATAAAAATGAAAAATGTATCTAACATATCTATGGAAGGAAATGTGCTCTTTCAGGTTGGTTATGTTCAGGATCATCCTTTTAGATTTAATCAGTCAAGTATTAGTACCATGTATAATGTACAAATGGAATTAATGAGGTGTGGACTGGCAGAAGGCAGCCAAAGCAGTAATGTATGCACGAAGCAACATACATTAGGCTATCATTTCCTTTGACTAAATGTCTCTTCTTCAACTCCTAAAATGCAATCTAATAACCTCTCATATTTAAGAGAGAAGTGTCAGCACTTGAGAAGTGGGCAGAAGAAAATTCTGTTATTTGTCTGTGACTGGATGAATTAGCCTTCCTGGGAATCATTTCTGAGTGTTAACTAGTTTATGGCTCATCTTCATTTGTCATTCTCTGACTATGTTGTGACCTATTCAAAGACATCATGTAAACGTTATTTACTGCTTTGCTATAGATCACTCATGGGCTTAAAGGCTATATCAGAGGTTGTAAAACATGTCTGTGTCAGTGCCATCTGCTAATGGGCATCATTTAACCCAAGCTTAACATTTGCACACTCCATCAGTGGAGGGGAATGATTAAACAAATTCCTTTTGATACAAAGAGATTACAAGCTCCTGGGCCAAACATACCTCATTAATAAAAAACCTCATCACTCCCCGCAGATTATGTGGAGGAAATGTGAAGGCCAGGGACAGATGTCAAAATTGAAGGACATTTTTAAAGATCATATAACTGGGCCTATTATTTGTTTGAAGATCTATTAATACAGATCGGTATGGAAGGGCAAAAGTGAGGTGAGAGCCATGTACCAAGAAGCAAGGAAAGGTCCTCATGCTGCTGACTCTTAGCCAGGAACTATTAATTTTTTCTACTGTAGAAAAGGGTTTCTTTTTTTTTTTTTTAATTTTATTATGTTATGTTAGTCACCATACAATACATCATTAGTTTTTGATGTAGTGATCTACGATCCATTGTTTTCGTATAACACCCAGTGCTCCATGCAGTACGTGCCCTCCTTAATACCCATCACCAGGCTAACCAATCCCCCCTCCCCCCTCCCCTCTAAAACCCTGTTTGTTTCTCAGGTCCATAGTCTCTCATGGTTCATCTCTCCCTCCAATTCCCCCCGCCCATTTTTCCCTTCCTTCTCCTAATGTCCTCCATGCTATTCCTTATGTTCCACAAATAAGTGAAACCATATGATAATTGACTTTCTCTGCTTGACTTATTTCACTTAGCATAATCTCCTCCAGTCCCATCCATGTTGATGTAAAAGTTGGGTATTCATCTTTTCTGATGGCTGAGTAATATTCCATTGTATATATGGACCACATCTTCTTTATCCATTCATCTGTTGAAGGGCATCTCGGCTCTTTCCACAGTTTGGCTATTGCGGACATTGCTGCTATGAACATTGGGGTGCATATGGCCCTTCTTTTCACTACATCTGTGTCTTTGGGGTAAATACCCAGGAGTGCGATTGCTGGGTCATAGGGTAGCTCTATTTTTAAATTTTTGAGGAACCTCCACACTGTTTTCCAAAGTGGCTGTACCAACTTGCATTCCCACCAACAGTGTAAGAGGGTTCCCCTTTCTCCACAACCTCTCCAACATTTGTTGTTTCTTTCCCTGTCCATTTTGGCCATTCTAACTGGTGTAAGGTGGTATCTCAGTGTGGTTTTGATTTGGAATTCCCTGATGGCTAATGATGATGAACATTTTTTCATGTGTCTGTTAGCCATTTGTATGTCTTCTTCAGAGAAGTGTCTGTTCATCTCTTCTGCCCACTTTTTGCCTTGATTATTTGTTTTTTGGGTGTTGAGTTTGAGAAGTTCTTTATAGATTTTGGATACCAGCCCTTTATCTGTAGTGTCATTTGCAAATATCTTCTCCCATTCTGTGGGTTGCCTCTTTGTTTTGTTGACTGTTTCCTTTGCTGTGCAGAAGCTTTTTATCTTGATGAAGTCCCAAAAGTTCATTTTTGCTTTTCTTTCACTAGCTTTTGGAGATGTATCTTGAAAGAAGTTGCTGTGGCCGATGTCAAAGAGGTTACTGCCTATGTTCTCCTCTAGGATTTGGATGGATTCCTGTCTCACATTGAGGTCTTTCATCCACTTTGAGTTTATCTTTGTGAATGGTGTTAGAGAATGGTCGAGTTTCATTCTTCTGCATGTGGCTGTCCAATTTTCCCAGCACCATTTATTGAAGACACTGTCTTTTTTCCATTGCATGTTTTCTCCTGCTTTGTCAAAGATTAGTTGACCATAGAGTTGAGGGTCCATATCTGGGTTCTCTAGTCTGTTCCATTGGTCTGTATGTCTGTTTTTGTGCCAGTACCGTGCTGTCTTGGTGATCACAGCTTTGTAATATAGCTTGAAATCGGGCAACGTGATGCCCCCAGCTTTGTTTTTCTTTTTCAACATCTCCTTGGCGATTCGGGGTCTTTTCTGATTCCATACAAATTTTAGGATTGTTTGTTCCAGCACTTTGAAAAATGTCATTGGAATTTTGATCGGGATGGCATTGAAGGTATAGATTGCTCTGGGTAGCATAGACATTTTAACAATGTTTATTCTTCTGATCCATGAGCATGGAATATTTTTCCATCTTTTTGTGTCTTCTTCAATTTCTTTCATGAGTGTTTTGTAGTTCCTAGAGTATAAATCCTTTACCTCTTTGGTTAGGTTTATTCCGAGGTATCTTATGGTTTTTGGTGCTATTGTAAATGGAATCATTTCTTTAATTTCTCTTTCTACAGTTGCGTTGTTAGTGTATAAGAAAGCAACTGATTTCTGTGCATTGATTTTGTATCCTGCCACATTACTGAATTGCTGGATGAGTTCTAGTAATTTGGGGGTGGAGTCTTTTGGGTTTTCCACATAAAGTATCATGTCGTCTGCGAAAAGAGAGAGTTTGACTTCTTCTTTGCCAATTTGAATACCTTTTATTTCTTTTTGTTGTCTGATTGCTGTTGCTAGGACTTCTAGTACTATGTTGAACAACAGTGGTGAGAGTGGGCACCCTTGACGTGTTCCTGATCTTAAGGGACAGGCTCTCAGCTTTTCCCCATTGAGAATGATATTTGCTGTGGGTTTTTCATAGATGGATTTTATGAGCTTGAGGAATGTTCCCTCTATCCCTATACTCTGGAGAGTTTTAATCAGGAAAGGATGTTGTATTTTGTCAAATGCTTTTTCTGCATCAATTGAGAGGACCATATGGTTCTTCTCCCTCCTCTTATTAATGTGTTCTATCACATTGATTGATTTGCGAATGTTGAACCACCCTCGCATCCCGGGGATAAATCCCACTTGGTCGTGGTGGATGATCCTTTTAATGTATTGTTGGATCCTATCAGCTAGGATTTTGTTGAGGATTTTGGAATCCATATTCATCAGGGATATCGGTCTGAAATTCTCCTTTTTGATGGGGTCTTTGCCTGGTTTGGGGATTAAGGTAATGCTGGACTCATAGAATGAGTTTGGAAATTTTCCTTCTGTTTCTATTTTTTGAAACAGCTTCAGTAGAATAGGTATTATTTCTTCTTTGAATGTTTGGTAGAATTCCCCAGGGAATCCATCAGGCTCTGGACTTTTGTTTTTTGGGAGGTTTTTGATCACTGCTTCAATCTCATTACTGGTTATTGGCCTATTCAGGTTGTCCATTTCTTCCTGTTTCAGTCTTGGCAGCTTATAGGTTTCCAGGAAGGCCTCCATTTCATCCAGATTGCTCAGTTTATTGGCATATAGTTGTTGATAATAATTTCTAATAATGGTTTCTATTTCCTTGGTGTTAGTCGTGATCTCTCCCCTTTCATTCATAATTTTATTAATTTGGGTCCTTTCTCTTTTCTTTTGGATAAGTCTGGCCAGTGGTTTATCAATCTTATTAATTCTTTCAAAGAACCAACTTCTAGTTTCATTGATCTGATCTACTGTGTTTCTGGTTTGTAATTTATTGATTTCTGCTCTAATTTTAATTATTTCTCTTCTAATGCGTGGCTTAGGCATCATTTGTTGCTTTTTCTCTAGTTCTTTAAAGTGTAGAGTTAGTTGGTGAATTCGGGATTTTTCTATTTTTTTGAGTGAGGCTTGGATGGCTATGTATTTCCCCCCTTAGGACCGCCTTTGCAGTATCCCATAGGTTTTGGACCGATGTGTTTTCGTTCTCATTGATTTCCATGAATTGTTTAAGTTCTTTGATTTCTTGGTTGACCCAAACATTCTTGAGCAGAGTGGTCTTTAGCTTCCAAGTGTTTGAATTGCTGCCAAATTTTTTCTTGTGATTGAGTTCCAGTTTTAGAGCACTGTAGTCTGAGAATATGCAGGGAATAATCTCAATCTTTTGGTATCGGTTGAGACCTGATTTGTGACCCAGTATATGGTCTATTCTGGAGAAAGTTCCATGTGCGCTCGAGAAGAATGAGTATTCTGTTGTTTTAGGGTGGAATGTTCTGTAAATATCTATGAGGTCCATCTGGTCCAATGTATCATTCAAAGCTCTTGTTTCCTTGTTGATTTTCTGCTTAGATGATCTGTCCATTGCTGAGAGTGGAGTATTGAGGTCTCCTACAATTAACGTATTGTTATCAATATGACTCTTTATTTTGGTTAACAGTTGGCTTATGTAGATGGCTGCTCCCATGTTGGGGGCATAGATATTTACAATTGTTAGATCTTCTTGTTGGATAGACCCTTTAAGAATGATATAGTGTCCTTCTGTGTCTCTTATTACAGACTTTAGTTTAAAATCTAATTTGTCTGATATAAGAATTGCTACCCCAGCTTTCTTTTGAGGTCCGCTGGCATGGAAGATAGATCTCCATCCCTTCACTTTCAGTCTGGATATATCTTTAGGTTCAAAATGAGTCTCTTGTAGACAGCATATGGATGGGTCCTGTCTTGTTATCCAATCTGCAACCCTGTGCCATTTTATGGGAGCATTTAGGCCATTCACGTTGAGAGTGATTATTGAAAGATATGAATTAATTGTCATCATGTTGCCTGTGAAGACGTTGTTTTTCTAGATTGTCCCTGTAAATTTCTGTTGTAGATCACTCTTGGGGTCTTTCTCCTTTTATAGAACCCCCCTTAATATTTCTTGCAGGGCCGGCTTAGTGGTCACATATTCTTTTAACTTCTGCCGGTCGTGGAAGCTCTGCATCTCTCCATCCATTCTAAATGAAAGCCTTGCCGGATAAAGTATTCTTGGCTGCATGTTCTTCTCATTTAGTACCCTGAATATGTCTTGCCAGGCCTTTCTGGCTTGCCAGGTCTCTGTGGACAGGTCTGACATTATTCTGATGTTCCTCACTCTGTACGTAAGGAATCTCTTCCCCCTGACTGCCCTTAAGATGGTTTCCTTGGTTCTAAGATTTGCAAGTTTTACTATTACATGCCGGGGTATTGGCCTGTTTTCCTTGATCTTAGGAGGGGTCCTCTCTGCCTCTAGGACTCAAATGTTTGTTTCATTCCCCAGATTAGGGAAGTTCTCAGCTACGATTTGCTCAAATACATCTTCTAGCCCTCTCTCTCTCTCCACTCCCTCCGGGATTCCAATGATTCTGACATTGGAACGCCTCATGGTGTCACTTATTTCTCTGATTCTATTTTCATGGATTCTGAGTTGTTTTTCCCTGGCCTCCTCTTTTCCCTTTTTATCTATTATATTGTCTCCCAGGTCGCTTATTCGTTCTTCTGCCTCAGTTACCCTAGCTGTTAGATTATCTAGATTGGATTGGATCTCATTGATAGCATTTTTAAGTTCTGCCAATTCAGCTTTCATTTCTGCCCTTAGAGACTCTATGTTGCCATTAATTGATTTCTCCATTCTAGCCATTGTCTTCACAATTGCTAGCCTGAATTCCATCTCCGACATCTTGGTTTTATCTGCATCCATTTGTAAATCTGCAGCATAAGTCATAATCTCTGAGTCTTTTCTGTTTGGGGGGCTCCTCCTCCTAGTCATTCTGTTGATGGGTGTTTGAGGCCAGAACCCAAGTAAGATGCACTTGTTTTCTTGGGACCTTAGGGTTGCTGGCCTCTTGTTTTCCCAGTCTGTCTTCTGCGGGAGGGGCCTGCCGCGCTGTTACTCAGGCAACCCTGTTTGGGCGGAGTTGCCCTGCGCCCCTGTGGCGGGGGATGGGCTCAGTGGGAATCAGTCTTTGGGGCTTTTGTTCTCTGGCGCCTTTCCCTGGTGGCTTTCCGTGTCTCTTCCGCGAGTCAGAGCAGAAGAGACCATTTCCAACCCTCTGCCTCAGAGCAGAGAGACCTCAGTCTGTTCTTCAGTGAGCTTCCAGGCCACACCGTCTCCGTTTCTGTCCGTGCTGCTATAAACTGCAGCGTCCTGGGTTGTGCGCCCTTCCGCAGCGCTCCCAGTCCTGCCTCCAGGTCGGGGCACGTCTCTGCCCTTTGTGCTTCTAAAACCGCCAGCCTCTCCCAATTCGCCTGCGCTCGACCCTGCCGCTTGGGGTCCTGTCCCGGGGACTGCAGTTCCTGTGCGCGCCTCCGCTGCTTGGGGTTTCCACTCCGGGCCTGCAGTTCACCAGCACGACCCCGATGCACTGGGTTTCCGTCTCGGAGGCTGCCGTTTGCGTGCGCGCGACCGTCGCTCTGGGTTTCTGTCCGGGTGGCTGCAGTTCGCGTGCGCGCGACCCCCCTCCCCCCCCCCCCCCCGTCTGGTTTTCCACCCCGGGGGCTGCCCTAAAGTCCTTTCCCAACGCTACCAGTCTGCGAGTCTGTGCCCGTCTGCAGCGCGCGAGGCTGTCACTCACCGGCGGTGTAGGATCCCCACGGCCAGGCACCCTCCTGCCGCCGTTTATCCTCTGATATCTGCCCGCAGAATCACGGCTCTCCGCTTCGTACCTCAAAACCAACCGCCTACGATATTCTGTTTGTAGAGATCCAGATCTTCTTACATCTCAGGCTGGTTTCGTGGGTGCTCAGAGTGGTCTGGTAGATATCCAGCTCAATTCCGGGGACCAGTTATAATAGGGTCCCCTACTCCTCCGCCATCTTTCCCCCCTCCTAGGAAAGGGTTTCTTGATGACTGCTTCTCTCTTCTTTGAGTGCTTTAGAAGAGGAGCATTATTAGAGTATCAAAGAGAAGCAAGTCTAGGAACTTTGCCTCTTCCTAGCCATTCCACCCAGGACTTTTAACTGCATAGAAAGTTGGGCTGGAGCACCATCTAATGTCCTTTCCACAGGTGATTACAGTGCTGCTCAGCTTTTAAACTCAAAAGCATGGAAACTTTTCTGGTTTCTGAATTGGAAAGATTTCCAACAAAGTGATAAAGATCAATAAGCCTACCATTTATTTATTTATTTTTCCTTTCTTAAAGGGAAATTTTTATAATTTCTGAGTAGGTTATGGAAGCAGCATGTGTTGGATAGGAGGAACACAGAGAATAGAGATGGAGGATGGCATTGTCTTCTTCAATTCATAAGTAATTATTTGCAAAGAGATGTATGTATGTAGCATTTGCTATGTGCTAAGTGAAATCTCCCTGGCTAAATAAGGAGAAATTGAGCCAAACTTTCAGATTTCATTTTAATGTTTTTCTATGTCATAAGGCTTTTTATTGTAGAAGTCAATGTCTAGTTTACGAATCAAAGATGAAGATCCATGGAAATTCCAACTAGAAAATTTCACGCTTCAGCTCTTTTTCTTTTCCTCTTTAGTTCTTTAATTTATTTAAGTTTAATTTCCCTTTATTGTTTTAGCCTAAGTGCTAGTCTCTGATTAGCATTTCAATATCACACCACTGTAGCTTTATGTATCAGAATGTCCCAGGAGTTAGGGAAAAAAAAAAAAAAATTTGAGGCTCAGATTTAGGGATGGTATTTGTCATGTCTCATATAGAAGCATCCAAATTCTTAAGACATCAACTAATGAACAAAAGAAAAAATCACATGTAACATGAGAACACCTAGAACCTTCACTAGGCATTTTATTTTTCTAGATAATTTGTTTTATTAGGAATAAAATGAGCAACAGACAGTATCTCAATCTTACAGAGTGTTAAACTTCAGTAACTCAACTAGTATACACCTAATGCTCTTATTTCTTTTCAGGGGAAAAGAAAAACTAATTCTCTAAACCAAGAAACAGTGGAAAGGTAGAAGGGAGGCTCTTTAAGTGGATAAAAAAAAAAAAAAAAAAAAACGGTAGTCCAAAAAGTCAAAGACAGAAAATGTATAGGATGCATGAATAATTCAGTTCAATTCAATTCAATTTGACTCAATAAAGTTTGGTAATTTTACTGGGAGATCATACCAGAAGATTATTAGCTGAGAATAACTGAGTTTATCATTTGACTAAAAACCACATAAGTGTAATTCTTAGAAATGTATATAGAAACTGGCTTTTTTGTGATTATGAGGTTCCCTATTTTGTAATTTTCATGAAAAGTGAGCATGGTCATGTGTACTCTAATAAATACCTGATTTCCCAATAGTTAGCACATGTGATCCTGGATTACATGTCATGATGACCTAGGGAAAGTTTTCAGAAATTCCAGTTTAAATCAAATTAAAATTTATGACTATATATTGTAATTTCTAGACATGAGCAACAGTACCATTCCAAATTGCAGAGACAAATAGTGTTAATGAGGCCAACCTGTCTTTAACACAGGTAAAGACTCAGGGAAAATTAATGGACTTGAGGGTATAGAATGAAAAATGAAGGAATGCAAATCCTGGGAACCATTAAGAAAGACCTGGTTAATTTTACTGTAGGGTCAATTGCTAATATTAAGTGTAAAGAATTGTGTGAGGGGATGCCAACAAAAATGTTCTTGCCATTTTCTTTCCCCCATCTATATATAATGTAAGAAAGCAGGTTTTGGGAGAAGGTATTTACAAACAATATATCTGATAAAGGGTTAGTATCCAAAATATATAAAGAACTCATACAACTCACCACCACAAAAACACAAATGGTCCAATATTAATGGGCAGAAGACATGAACAGATATTTCTCCAAAGAAGACATCCAAATGGCCAACAGACACATGGAAAGATGTCCAACATCACTCATCATCAGGGAAATGCAAATCAAAACCTCACACCTGTCAGAATGACTAAAATCAAAAACACAAGAAACAACATGTTAGCGAGGATGTAGAGAAAGGGGAACCCTCAGACATTGTTAGTGGGAATTCAAACTGGTGCAGCCACTGTGGAAGACTGTATGGAAGTTCCTCAAAAAGTTAAAAATAGAAGTAGCCTATGATCCAGTAATTGCACTGTTGGGTATTTACCCCAAAATACAAAAACACGAATTCAAGGGGATACATGCACCCTATGTTTATTGCAGCATTATTTACAATAGCCAAACTATGGAAGCAGCTCAAGTGTCCATCAACAGATGAATGGATAAAGAAGTGATATTCTGATATATATATATCAGTAATATATATATATATCTGATATATATATATATTATATATATCAGTAATATATATATATATCTGATATATATATATATTATATATATCAGTAATATATATATATATATATCAGAATATTACTCAGCCATAAAAGTAGAATGAAATCTTGCCATTTGCAATGATGTGGTTGGAGCTAGAGAGTATAAAGCTAAGTGAAATAAGCCAGTTGGAGAAAGACAAATACCATAGGATTTCACTCATATGTGGAATTTAAGAAACAAAACAAATGAACAAAGGAAAAAAGAGAGAGAGACCAACTAAGAAATAAACTCTTAACTATAGAGAACAAACTCATGGATACCACAGGGGAGGTGGGCTGGAGGATGGGTGAAATAAGTGATGGGGATTAATAGGACACTTATCATGATGAGCACTGAGTAAGGTACACCATTGTTGAATCATTATATTGTACATCTAAAACTAATATAACACTGTATGTTAACTATACTGGAATTAAAATAAAAAGCTATACACACACACACACACAAAAGAAAGCAGGTTTTTTGTTTGCTTGCTTGTTTTGTTTTTAATTCCATATGTGGTCTGAGGAAAACTTGTGATTGTAATATATAAAAATAAAGTTACTAGGTTTTGAAATCGGTTTCATGGGAGTTTTAAAAAAAACTAGAAGGGACTTAAGACATCTTGACAAACTTTTTTTTTTTAAGATTTTATTTATGTGACAGAGAGAGACAGCAAGAGAGGGAACACAAGCAGGGGGAGTGGGAGAGGGAGAAGCAGGCCTCCTGCTAAGCAGGGAGCCAGACACAGGGCTCAATCCCAGGACCCTGAGATCGCGACCCGAGCTGAAGGCAGTTGCCCAACCAACTGAGCCACCCAGGCACCCCGACATCTGACAAACTTTAACCATTGTTAAGTATTTTTAAAATATAGTTATTTGGGGAATTTTTAAAAATTGTTGATTGCGTGTGTTTGGATATATGATATGTATACCCACTATTCATATGTATGCATCTTTATGTATTTTAAGTATATAGATAATAAGACTTAATAAGTATATCATGCAATTAAGTATTATTCTTTTTATGGCTTCTTCATTGTTCTTCCATTCACTCAACTACATTTTTATATAACTCTATATGAGAACCAGGCTAAGAACATGTTTCTCATTGCAAATATATTTTTTAAAGATTTTATTTATTTATTTATTTATTTATTTATTTATTTATTTATTTTAGAGATAGATAGATATATAGAGAGAGACAGAGAGAGGGAGAGCACGAATGGGGGGAGGAGCAGAGGAAGAGGATCAAGCAGACTCCCCACTGAGCGCGGAGCCAACAATCCCAGGACCCTGAGATCACGACCTGAGCTGAAACCAACAGTCGGATCCCCAACCAACTGAGCCCCCAGGCACCTCTCTCACTGCAAATATTTTAAAGCAAAGTATTATGCATGCATGTGTTGATGCATGCATTTTGCAACTTAATCCCTTACTTAAATCATTTCAATTGCTTGAGATGTAAGATTTGACAATTCTGGAATTCTTGTGCAGATATAAAAACTTGGTTCATGGCAGAGAATGAAGAACATAAGCCTCAGAATCAAACAGAGGAAGTGTCTGAGTTTCAACTTGTCTGAATTATGTAAGACATAGTGTGTGAAGCTCACTGTACACTGTAGATATCAATTACTAAGTGATAACTTTTATTGCTGTTTGGATTTCTTTGAAGACGGACATCTTCCCACAGCATATGATTCCACACTCAGATCAGCAGATTGAATAAATGTGTGTGTGTGTGCATGTACACATTTGAATTTCCCCACTCCCATGTTTAGTCATAACACAACAAAATAGGAATTTATTAATATAGACTATCTCACATCATTTCATATAATATCAATTGATTATACACTGGGAAAAGAAAACTTATCAACAATTTCACCCTTTGAAATACCCGTTATCATCATTCTTGTCCTTGGATACACTGGAAGAATTTCAATCATGAAGTCCTTCTGAGGTTTCTGCTCTATGTTCTACTAATAGCTTATGCTCCAGCTCTTTGATAAATGAAAGGCTATTAATCATGAAGTATTCTATTCCAGAATCAACCCTTAGCTGGAATCTGAGCTCTTCCATTTATTTGGAAGTCAGCATAACATCCATGTCATTGCTTTAGTGTCAACACCTTTTTCTGCATCACTGACATATTATTTTTATTTCACCTTTTTTTCCCTCTAGCCAAAAACAAAGTCATACCCTAAAACATCAGCACTTCTTGTTCTCTTCCATCCAACAAAAACCAAACGTAAAAGAAAATGGACTTTCATACTAGAAGCTGAGAGCAAGCTCTGTTTCTGGAGTTCTTAATGAAAAAAAAAAAAGAAACAACTCATATTACTCACACCACTTGTGAATTTATATGAATGACATAATGGAGCAGAAGTTATTTCTAATTCTTCACACTAGCATCATTTGTTTCTCCTGCTGTCACAGATCTAAAGAATGACTCACAATCTAATTTTCCTGAGCTCAGGCAAAACAAAACAAAACGAAATAAACAAAAAAACCCCACAAATATGTATGTTTGGCATTTCAAGTCACTATTCTGATGACTCCTTACATCTTTTCCCCCTTAATTCACACTTATTTTCTTTGTCATTAGTTTGATTTCTTAGAGCTTTAAAACTTTGATGCACTTACTATCTCATATCCATTGATCCTTATTATCATGGGCAAAATTCATCCTTCTGCAAACTTGAGTACTACTTTCATTTGTTATCTATTCAATATTCATTGCATCTATTGTAATCTGAATCATGTTTAACTTCTCACAGCAGATTCAATGTGTTTGGTACATTAGATCCTTGGGGGAATGTAAAATATTTTGAAAAATAAAACTAACTAACATGACCTTCTTTGAATCTCCTAGGCCAGTGATTTTTAGCCTTGTCAGACTTGAAGTGAAATCCATAGACAATATGGCATCTTTGCCTCATAAAAAATCAATACAATGCCTTAACTTGTAATGCAGAAGAGAAAGAGAAGGCAGTAAAGTTATAACAAAATAATTTGTATTTTAATACACAAATACAGCATTCCATTTCTAGAAAACACAGTGAGGCAGTCATATGCTCACATATAAGCAGACTCACTTAGAATCCAACAACTGGAAATGCAGACTGGTATTGCTGTACTCTATTAAACTGGCAGTTCTAATTGCAGGTAACTCATGCACAGGTACACTAATGCACAGGTAACATTGCAAACAATAATATGATCTTCGACAGTGGTGGATAACTCTTTAAAAAGCCCTGAATGACATCAACAAAAATAGTGTAACAGACTTATTATTCAGTAGTTACCTTTTCTGGAAAGCTCCATATATGTTAAAACCACTCGTTCTGTTGAAGATGACTGTCAGAGCCTAGGAGAATGGTAACTTAACTGAAACTCTCCTGATCAGCAATCCCTGAATCTCTAAAAACAAGTGTCCTTCATAATCTTGCTAAAATTCTGTCGGTTCTAGAAAGTTGTTCTAAAATAGAACCTATTCTGTTTCCTTTAACCTGAATAATATTTAATCAAATTTTAAATTTCCTTTTTGATTACAGAAGGTAGAATGTAAAAAAAAGAGTTTATGAGTGGTTGATTAACGTAAATATTTGCCACATTCAAACAGAAATGCAATATGTAATAATTTAAAATATACACTCATTTAATATGTATTTTTTGAGTGTCTACTCTATTTCAGACCCATTTAATGTGCTCTTAGAGGAATAAGTCCTACAACTATACACTGGGCCAGTACTCGGTCACATAGGATCAGAAATTAGTGGTTTCTCAAGAAGACAGTGCAAATTTATTTTTCTCGTAGAAATGCAATCCGTTAAACACCAGAGAATGTAATTAATATCTATAATTATTTTCTTTTAGTATTCCAAGTTATTTCCATTTTTCTAAGCATCTATTTGTCAAAGTTTAAAAATGTGTTTAAATAACAAGATCTTCATTTACAACATTTACAATGTTATAGGCACACAGCATCACAAAGCCAAAGTATTTATGGTAAATGCTTTAATAATGGAATGTGTACTGAAAAACTTCTGTTGAAGTTCCCTATCTATTCTCTTAATAGATTCAATGCCGTTATATGCCAAGGAAGCTCCTGTAATATAATTTAAACAAAACAAAGCAAAGCATTTTTTAAAATTTACTTTTTAAGGAACATTTAGCTTACTAAGTTATATCAGTTCTTTGTGTTATAAATAGATATTGCTTGCAATTCACATCTGACAAGCATTTTCAATATTATTCATGATGAAACTGATAATATTTTGTGAACTGAAGGTCAGGAGCTTTGCCGAAGTTTGCAGTCGAACTCAAGAAAAATGTAACTATACCAATGAGGACTGCATAATTCATTATAGACTTATAATTAATAAAATTGCTAATTAATATTAAAATAACATCTCTTCTGCTATAAATGCTGGTGAAGTGTTAGATTCTACTAGACTGATCTTCACTCCTTTACAGCCTCTTATCAAACTTCTGGAATTGAGAGGCCACTCTGATCACAAGCATTCACCCTTCCCCTTTGGTTACCATGGGTGTGATTACCAGCATGGGTCTCTTCTGGCCCTTATCCAAGAGGCTTTTTAGTTCTACAAGTGGCAAAATGTCCTCTTCTCAGTCACATAGCCCCAAATATGCACGTGGGGACAGAAGCCATGGTAAAGACCTTCTGAACAAGAACTTGTCTCAAATAAGTTCATTCACTGAACCCTCCAGTTCTAGACCCTGAGAAAAGCAAGTCAGGTGTTTGAATTCTGCTGCTTTCATCTTTCAAGCCCAACAGCTTTTCAGAGAATTCTAAGGCCACTTAACTTCTGTCCTTGTCCTTTTTACTATAGTAAGACTAAAACCGGTTTTACAAAAACCAAACAAAACAAAGCAAGAAAACAAAACAAAACAAAACCCACATGTATTTACTTGATTAGCTCAGGATAATATTGAAATAGTCTATAAATTCAAAACCTCCATTTAAAAGCAGAAATTATTCAGTAAATACACTGCTTAACAGGTGTTTTCTGCTTTGGGTACTGAGAGAGTTAATATTCATTTTAGACCACAGAAAGTCAGAAAACAATTTCTCTATCTGGGGTTACTTTTTAACTTTAGATTAGAAGAACTGAACCCCATGATAAATAAACTCTATGTATTTTACTAAAACATTAATTTAGCGCTATAAAGAGGTCATAGATAAATACGCATGTATTATTTTACAGGACAGAGCAGAAACTATGATGGATGTATTTCCGTTCTCAAGGTATTTCCATTCTAGAGAGAAAGAGATATAGACACATGTTTTCAGCACAAGTAATTACAGAAGTTCTGAAGAGGGAGAGAATATTGGTGTCAGGAGTGTTACAAAGAAGTGCCATCTTACGAAGAATGATTTCAGAATGTGATATGAAGAATAGGTCACAACAGGCAGAAATAAAAGCAACTGCAAAGAGATAAACCATTGCCTTACTGATAATTAGAAAATATAATCTGGCAAATATAAGTGTGGTTATAGTGAAAATTGAACTGTATAATAAAATTGGAATTTGAAAGATAATGGAAGACATGTGGTTACAATATACTTGAGGACTGGTGAAGAGTACAATCTGCCTAAGAGGATTTAAAAACATTGACTGGAAGGGGTAATTGGAGTCTTCTCTGAAGTCCCACTAAGAAACTGAAACTCATCTCATAGATATCCTTCAAGGAAAGTCACTAAAGAATGATAAATATGAGCAGTAACTGTGAGGAGAACAGAAAAGATGAGGATAACCTAGCTATAGACAGCTGTTATATATCAGACTATAATTAATTCATTGATAATGGAAAGATGAAAATTTTGAGTCACAAAACAAAAAGGTAACAGAAAAAGTTAGGTAAAATCAGTAAGGAAATGATCAGACATTACTGGCAACAATTTGTTATGTTGCATTACACCATAGCTTTATCAACACTGGCAATACCTAAAAACACCTGAGGAATCTCAGAGAGCCAACAGGCTTCTTTGCTCCAAAGTATTAAAACTTTCCTTGTTTGTTTGTTTTTTGTTTTGTTTTGTTTATTTTTTTATTTTTGTTTGATCACTTTAAAATAGCAGGCATGTATTAGTAATCAGATAAAGGTGAAAATGTAAACCTGTGTAAGGGAGTAAAAAATATTATATTGACATGAAGCTGACTTCACAAATAAGAAAATGAAATTGACAAGATTGTTTTTTATGCTTCATATTCCAATTAAGAAAGTTATAGGATAGGGGCGCCTGGGTGGCTCAGTCATTAAGCGTCTGCCTTCAGCTCAGGTCATGATCCCGGAGTCCAGGGATCGAGCCCCACATCAGGCTCCCTGCTCGACGGGGACCCTGCTTCTCCTTCTGACCCTTCCCCCTCTCATGCTCTTTCTCTCACTCTCTCTCTCTCTCTCAAATAAATAAAATAAAATCTTAAAAAAAAAAAGTTATAGGATACAATTGAATGGCCTAAATGGGAAGCTTTTCGTCCTTAATTTCTATACATCAAGATGTTTTGAAATTAAGGGAGATTCTTAATTGCTTTCTTATATTTGTGCTTGTATGTTTTCTGCAAACACAAATTGGAGCAATTAAAAAGGCAAAGTTTACCTTAGATTTATTAATAAACACTGACTACAATAATTTATTAGTTTCTATCTCTGCCAAATTTGGTGGGGGCAAATATATATGTGATCTGGCAAGGGAGGTGCTAAAGACTAAAAAGAAATAATCAGGATTATTAAACCCAATAGAGTAGGTGAGAACAGAGGACATATGCACAAGAATCAGGATGGCTAGTTGGGTGATATTTTTCAGAGGGGACTCAAGCATTGTCTGTTCAGACTAAACAACGTCTCAAGTCACTTTTAAAACTAAGAGTCTATAATTCCATTCTGTCAAGAACAATATTTGTCTCTTAATACACTAAGTGTTGAACTTTCTTCATTCTAACTGGCTTGCATTTAAGGCTGGGTGAATGAACTTGGAAGTACATATTTGTTTCAATATTGCATCACGGACTGGGCCTAATCAGGCTCTTAATCTAGTGATAAGTGAGAAACCTTTATTCAATGGACTATAATTGGACTCAGATTAGTTTTGGTTACTATTTGGTTAGGTAGCTCCTTCATAAGTTCAATTGATGACGCTGATGGGGTAGCCGATTTAAGTACTGTATTGATTTTTACACTAATGTGGCTTCCAAAAAGGGAAACTTATGTGTGTTCAATAATGGATAAGGAAGCAAACTCTTACTCATCCATCATTTCCTGATGAACAAGGTGACGCAGGTATTCTCATTGAAAAGGGAGTAAAGAAACATAACAAATGTACAGTTTAGGGTACTAAAAAGAATTCAACACACAACACCGATCTTCTCACTAAGAATTATATTGCCATTAGTATTGCATTCTCGGGGTGGGGGATGGAATAAAACATTAAAAAGTAACACTTGCAAATAAATTCATTTACTTTTCTTAGCAAGCCATAGAAAATGACCAAAATTTGAACTACTGAGAACAGTTTGCCAAATGATGTGAGTTTTTAGTTTCTTAACTAAAATTAATAGGTAAAACTTTAAAATGAACATATTTTCACTTAATGATATTTATGTTGCTTTTGTACAAATGACAAGTAAATCATATAGATTGTTTTTAGAAAGTTGTTTATCCTTGCTTTTCTATTACCTCTCTGAATCTGTTCGACCTCTCTTTTCACACCCTCTGCCATCAAAGAATAACATAAAGAAATCATTTACTTAAGAACAATTAAGAAATGATAATAAAAGATAGAGATGGAAGGCTGAAGGTTTAGTGAGGAGTTATGTTGTCATGATCTAGATTCAAGTTTAAAGGCCATCACTTAGTAATTAACTCTGTGATATTGGGTAATTTCCTCATTTGCAGAGTGAGCATTCTGAACTAGATGTTTTCAAAATTCCTTTGTAGTTTTAACATTACGTGAAATATTTTTGTCTATAACATGTGGAAGATAACGTTTATTTTTCATAATTCTATACTTCTCTTTCCCTCACTTTTTAAACCTAAATGTTGACTTACTTCCTATTCCATTTAGTAAATATCTGCCATATTTATACCTTCTTCTCAGTCTTCCGCTTACTCCAACACCTTAGATTATGGTTCACTTCTTTCCATTTATACCACCATATCTTTAATTCAAGCTCCTGTAAATGGTAAGAACTACAGTGTCTCTAAAGCAATGTCTAAAAATGAAGAACACTTTATTTATTTATTTTTATTTATTTGACAGAGAGAGAGACAGCGAGAGAGGGAACCAGGGGGAGTAGGAGAGGGAGAAGCAGGCTTCCCGCTGAGCGGGGAGCCAGATGCGGGGCTCGATCCCAGGACCCTGGCATCATGACCTGAGCCGAAGGCAGATGCTTAACAGTTGACCCACCCAGGTGCCCCAACACTTTATTATTTTGATTAAGTGTCAGCAAAATTGTGTTTGAGCCACAATCTATCTATAGGAAGAAACTTGGCTTACTTTATTTCACTCTGATTCAAAACGTTTTTGAGTCAAAGCAGATATTGTCCAACTCAAAGCAATCTTTGAGCCTGAGTAGTACTTATAGCTAACTTTAGTCCTTTAGCCGCTAAAAACTGTATGGTCTGGCTCTCCCTCTTGTCTTCCTATTTCTCTCTTTTGTTTTTCTATTCCTTGCGTGTTGTACTATTGCTGTACTTTGCAAGGGAGAGTGGGAGCAGTTTTGTTACAGGAATGGTGCCATGTTTACTAGCCCAGGGTTACCTACTCATACCTCATGGAGGAATATCCATGCGCCCTCTGATGTAGACTGTGTGCTAATTGAGAGGTCCATTGCCACAATGAGGTTGTAAAACAAAAAAATATATATATGCTATATTATAATATATATAATGTATATATATAACATATAAAATATATAAAGGTCTGTGATTTTACCCTACTCCTAGAACTAATAAGTAAATCTAGATACTGGCAGAAGATACAAGACTTCTGGTTTAGAGACAAAGGACTTTATTACACAGCAGCAGGCAGCATGAGTTTCACGTTTGCATTAGTTCTTCTTGCCTGAGGGGATGAGCTGCCCAGGTGGCTACCAGGCACACAGTGGGTTTGAGTAACAGCTAAGTTTAGGAAACCCCTATCTTTTAAAGTTTCTAACAAACCTTTCAGACCTTTGTCATGGAGGGGACATCATCTTTATTATCCTGAACAGTGAACAAATATGGAGATGGAGATATTTGGATGCAGATCCTGGGTGGAGACACTATCTTCTCAGGCTGTTTGCTTAAAAAAAAAAAAAAAAAATTCCTTGAAAAGATAGTCTGGAATAAAAAGCTGTCACAAGATATACAGAAATGTGAGAGACCAATGGAGAATTATCTCCCAACAATGTCAAAAATCCTAATGGCTAATATTATATGAACTATCCTATCTCCTAGTAACATTACCTTTGTGACTAGGAGATAGGAATCTTTGTTCCCCAGGACAGTATGAGAAAAGGGTCAGAAAGAGGCCCAGAATTAATGCTTTTAGGACTCTCTTCACAGAAATAATGTACGTGGAATATGAGGAGAAAGTATTCTTTAGCAAAAGCAGGAATTGTTTTAGAAAGCTTAAAATGTTTAACCTGAAGAAGTAAATATTTTTAGTAGTGAGTGTACTGGTTGTTACTTTTTAATTGTTTGGATGAATAAGGGGGTCACCTTATTTGATCTTACTGTGGGACAAATTTTTGTTTAGTACTGGGCAGTAGATCAAAAGTTATTGAGTACTGAATGCATAGCAGATCATAGCTGTTGTGGTTTATGTATGTATCTCCTTTAAGGTTCATCATGACCCCATAATTTCGTCATTATTTATTTCTTACTTATTGTACTGTCTCTTGGAAGAAAAAAGGCCTCTCCAAATATTAATATTCCCAAGAGTTAGAGCACGAGTCCTCAGAGGACGGCAAACTCTGCAAATTTGAAGGTTTTTAAACTGTGGTCATGAACCAATGTCCTTAATGAGTAAGACAAGGAAGAAGGAGAGATGAACTCCTTGAGTCTTTATTTGACATTAGTATCTCATTCATCTTCATTCAGAAGACCCATAATTACCCATAAAATGATACCAGACATTTTTTCCTGTAAAATATTTCCTAAGCTAATCCAAATGCATGCCTTTGAATGCTTTAAAAGTATAAAAAGGTGAAGATAAAAATTTTAATAACCAAACCATTACACCTATTAACATAAAATAAAATTAGCTGCCCAGATGTCCTATCAAGGGAACTGGTTCCTCAGACACTAAAAAGCAGTAGTATATCAGGACAACATATTTGACGGAATCAAAAAATACTTAGAAATGCCAAGATCTCATATTATATAGGAGAAGGTATCTTGAATATTGCCATATATCTTATAAAAATAAAAACAACAAAAGTGACCAAAAGTGGATATTGAATTATGTATCCAACAAACAACTATTTAAGTAAAGCAATATAATTGGACAGAGATTTATAAGTAACAGCCAATAATTCCAGGGGAACCTGTATGCAGATACTGAAACACATTACACTATGGTTCCCTCCTCGCCTGCATGTTCCATCTACATTTCCTATTGCTTTGTAAACCCCTCAGCTTTATCCTCTGACATGTCATCATAATAAAACTGAGACTTCCTAATTGATTCCAACCTCCCAATGCCATTTACACTGGAAAATGCCCACGGGAAAAATTTCTATCAAATTGGATGTCACTGAATGAAGTTCTCTTCTTTCACAGGTTGAAATCCCTCCAGATTCTGAATGTTTTTATTGCTTCCCATGTTTTCAAATATTTGCTTTTTATATTTTGTCCAGAGTATATATTTTATCTGTCAGAAGGGTTAATCTAAGACAATATAGACTGCCATTATGTGATCAGAAATGCTCTTGCATATATTATTTTACATCAGTTGCCCTTGTAATCATAGCAAATATACAATTTGTATTCATTTTTTCACTTAATTATCAAGTTAATAAGCTATTTTATCCACTATTGTAATGTAGCCATTTCTCTAATATTTAATGATTACCTTGTCTTTAGTTTCTGTTTTGCTTCTCTTTGCAGTATAGAATAAAAGATTCAAAATTGCACACTATTTCCATTTTTTATTCCTTATCATCATTTTCCCCTTTTCTGCCAATGCACTCTCCACAACTTCTCCAAGAAATAGTTTAATTCACATTAACCCAAGTGCAGGGTTTGTGCCATTTCTCTTATTTGGAATCCCCTCTCACCTTCCTGATACTCATGTCAGACTACCTCTTCACTCACATTTATTTCCAGCACTCTATATTTTTAATTACCCTTCCCTATCAATAACTTGTTTCATTTATTACAATTTATCTATCATTTTATGCATCTGTTTTTTTTTTTAAAGTGGTTATTTGGTTTCTACTATTACCAAGACTGTTTTAGATATCAGGAGGACTCGAAGACTAATCAAGCAATAATACTATTGTCAAGGATATGAGATCAGTATCTGCATGTTTGAGACTGTAGGTAACAGATAATAATGACAAAGTGATTTCAACAAAAATGAAATGTATTATATCACATAACTTAAAGTCTGCAAGTAGGGTCAGTTACAAAAATTTAAATAGTTCTATTTTTGGAGTTATTGATAATTAAAAAAAATTTCCAGTGAGTTCTTTCTTGTTAAGGATTTTTTTTTAAATTTTCAGTTAATAAAGATTTCTCATTTGTACAGTAATTGAAGAGCTAACAGAAAATCCATTTGTGGTGTAAATAAAGCTTGCTATTTTCTCTACCTTCATTTCTTATCCTGTCTTATTTTTAAAAATCTTAAAATTTCATTTATGAAAACAGTTTATTTTGTTCAGATGTACTTAAGATCCCTAGTAAACTAAATGATTCAGAAGTTTTGTCTACAGAAAAAGTATATCATAGAGTCAAATATATCTGATAAAACATATTTTGAAATCACCTCTTAAGGACAGCATTAATTCCCAAAGAATGAGGAATTCTTTTATTCAATCAGTATTATTTAAGCCTCTACTATGGGCAGACATTGCTCTATTCATTGGACTTCTAGTGATGCAGATATTGCCTCCCATGTTCTCAAATATTTGCTTTTTATATTTTGTCCAGAGTATATATTTTATCTGTCAGAAGGGTTAATCTAAGACAATGTAGACTGCCATTATGTGAGCAGAAGTGCTCTTGCATATATTATTTTACACCAGTTGTCCTTGTAATCGTAGCAAATATATGAGGGGGGACAATATACATGTCATATACAGCAGAGACTATCACAAACAATACTGCAAAAGGGATGGCAAAATACTTTGAAATTTTTATACTGTTGTAGATATGTAAATAGTATGGGGTACCAATCGATTTAAAAGTCAGAAAAACTACTATCTAATTCAATTCTAGAATTAACCAACTGTCTCTTGGTAGGTACTTATACTTCTATGAACCTATGCCTATTTCGTTAAAAAAGAGACCCAAATTGTGCCCTTGAGTACTTTACATGGTTTTATTATAATAAATGAGACACTATATTATGTAGTACTGTTTAGAAAAATACAGTATAATATGAAATCATTTATTTTAATTATCATTATTTTTTTGTTTGTAATCTAGCATTTATTTTCATAATGCCTATGGAATTTTGAGTAACTTTTGCCTGCACATTACCTCATATTTTCTCTTATTTTAAGTGAAGACCATCTCGTATTTCTTATTACATAGACCCAGACCTCACATCAATCTCTATAGTCATACAGAACTTTAAAACTAAAGCAACCACAAAGAGCAAAAGTAAAAAGAAACTAAATTTATAGTGTTCTATCCATTGCAGACATTTATTTCAATTGTATTTATGCTCAACTTGCTGAAGAAATCTTGCCATTGAAAAATAAGTCAACAGAGTCTAGCTTGTTTTCAACCACAATGAGTTGGGGAAAGAACAATGGTTTCTGACGAGAGAGAGAATCTATCATTTTCAGCTGATAAAATCTATTGAGAGAACTGCCCATCTTAATTGGATTCTTCAGGACATGGACATTCCACATACAACACTTGAAATATCACATGATTATGAGTCAATGTGAAAAATAATGAAAACTTATTTTACATCTATTAATAAAATTGCACCAAGAAATCTTCACTGGTGTCAGGCAAGACAGAGTAGGATCCTGTCATGTTTGTTGATCTTTATGACTTAAGTATGCTTTATGCATTACTGATACTTTTTTTAAAAAAGATTTATTTATTTATTTGAGAAAGAGAGAGAGAGCCAGCGAGCAAGCGCATGAGCAGGAGAGGTAGGGGGGAGGGAGAGAGAATCTCAAGCAGACTCTGGGCTGAGCAAGGAACCTAATGCATGGCTTGATCTCATGACCCCCAGGATCATGACCTGAGCCAAAACCAAGAGTCAGAGGCTTAAATGACTGTGCCACCGAGGTGCCCCTATACTTTTTTTGATAGATGGATCATTTTCTATTTCCCATGAGGTGTAATTGCAGATATTCCTTGAGTCTTTCTCGGGCGTACATTTTTCACTTTCAATATTGAGTCTTCTCTCTGCCATGCACAGGAAGAAGACACTCTTTTACCAGAGCCAGTGTAAGTGTGCCTGACAGCTGGGATTCCTGAAGATACAAGAATTAATACCAAAAACACCCTCAGAGCATCTTGTGTTGTCTATTATTGATACCTGGCAAAACACCTGATTTGTTTGTCTTTGTTCATGGTTTTGTACTATGAGCTTATTTCTCTCTCCCATAGGGGCTATGTTGTGTTTTAAAAATTGACATGATTATAATTGAGAATATCAAGAAAACTTCCATGATAAAGGAAGTTCACTAGCTTCAAAATATTTGAGAAAACTTTAGCTATGGGGATTTGAATAGTAATGAAATCAAAGCACTGAATAAGTCCTGAAAACTACAAACCCTTGTACAGAGTCAACAAAAACGTGGTTTATCTTTCAGAGGAGAAATTCCAGTGAAGTATATTGCACAGTGGGATTTTCCCTCTAATCATCATTCTTTCAGCGATTCAATGATCATTCATGGGATACATGCTGTGAAAAGCTCTATGCAAAGTGGTGGGAATAGATCATTAAAAAGCTATAGTTCTTGCCCTCAAAGATCTCACAGTCTAGTAGAACAGGGAAGCTAAATGCTGTACAGTGTAGTGATGCTATTTTAATGTTTTCTTTCACGTATGAATTACATATAAAGCAAATTTGCAAAAGTCACCTAATAAATCAGAAGCTCTGAGGCGGGATTCCACCTTAATTATTTCTTGCAGTAATTCTGGGTACATTGCAAATATAAGTAATTACAGATATAAATTTTCCAAAAAAAGTGATTTGGACCCAAATTACAAGGAAGATGAGAGATCTCAAATCATATATTTAAAGTTTCCATTGATTATGACCTCTGTATTTTGCTTTAAAAATCCTTATTGTGATGTTTTTCTTGTTTCTATTACATCTAAAATATTATGTATTCCAACTTGCTTCTCTAGGATGAACATTAGAAAATGGCATTTTTCTATAAGGTGTGGTAAACCAAATGTGCTTATTTCTACAAGAAGATAAGCTATTTTGTATTATCTTTGAAGTAAACAAGTATATCTGTTGACAAAATAAATTTTCTTTTATGAAAATAAAACCAAAGGTGGTGTCCGCTTCATATATATGAACAAAAGAATTATTCTTTGGAAATTAACTGAAATTTATATTGTTAGAAATGTTTTCCTGGGTTATCTTCTGTATTCTTTTCTGAAGTTTTAGAAAATGATTTTTTTTCATAATAAAATCAGTAGTATTTAGTTTAATAAACTGTAAATAGAGAAAGTGATGTGATGTTCTTAGAAAGGCTGAAAAACAATTTTTGCAGGATTATTTTATTCTTTGATTATAAATATGATTCATGTACACTGTATACAAATATAAGAAGTTTAAGTGGAATTAAGAATGAAGGGGGGGGAATCGGAGGGGAAGATGAACCATGGGAGACTATGGACTCTGAGAAACAAACTGAGGGTTCTAGAGGGGAGGGGGCTAGGGGGATGGGTTAGCCTGGTGATGGGTATTAAAGAGGGCACGTACTGCATGGAGCACTGGGTGTTATGCTCAAACAATGAATCATGGAACACTACATCAAAAACTAATGATGCAATGTATGGTGATTAACATAACATAATAATAATAAAAAGAAAAAAAAGAAAGTAATAATCTCACAACACAGTCAATCACTTAAAAATAATGATGAACTCATTTAAAAAAATTTTCCAGTACAGTTTTTAATAAAATTAAAGCCACATAAAATGATGTTATGAATAAATTTTTAAAGAACTAGAAAACTTATTGGCAAATGTTGGGAGATTTTTGAATAAACAAATGATTGTAAACTACTGGTGGCACTTTAATTCTGAATAACATTTTTGGAAAGCCATATGGAGATGTTACAAGGTATACAAATATTTATACCTACCGACTCGACTGTATTTTACCTAAGAATTTAACTTTAGAAAATAATTAACCTAAGGCAAAAATTACTTGTAGATATTCATTTTGAATTTAATGTAAGAACCACAACTTGGAAAATTCTAATGTTAATGAATGAAATACACTGTGGATGTTAAGAATCAAAATCATAAAGGTTGTGCCGAAACATTTCCTTAATGTTTTAGGAATAAAATGTAAGAGTCAGAGAATTAAAAACAAAAACTTTATGATTACAACTCTAAAATAAGTGTATGTATATATAGGCACATTAAAGATGGTGTTTTTGAATTAAGGTTTTTATCTAAAATTTGTAATAGAATTCTTTTTCTTGATAGTATTAGTTGTAGTAGGGTTAGTAACATCAATAACATGTGAGTAGTAGAAGGGTCAAATATTAAAGTTTTTCTCTCTTGGATGTTTTCAATATAAGGAAACATTTACTAGTGGGAAAATTCAGATGGGAATATTTAATATCATAAGGTACTTTTTGTATCATTTGCATAGAGTATTGAAAAAATATCCATTGCCCTATATTCATGTAGGTCCTTATCCTGGCCTCTTTATACACTCCTTCTAACACCTACATCAAGGCCACAGTAGCTCACTGTGAAAAGTACTAGAATCTTTTCTAGGACATCGTCTTTTATTGCTTACAAAGCTACTGGTCCCTTCTTTTCTGGGAATTACATTTTGAACACTTAATATTACATATACATATGTGTGATGTGAGTATGTATGTGTTTGTAGGTTTAATTGCCTCCTCTACCCCTACCTACAATCATGTGGGGTGTTCGCTTAGGCTATCTGAAGGACATACAGTTTTTCTCTAAGGATCAGATCTCCTTTGGCTACCCACTGTATTTAACACAAACTTTATTACCTGCAAAAAGGTCTTGGACAAGCCACCTCATACTTTCTCTAGCATGTTAGAATTATTTTTGTAAGCCCAACCTAATCTGGGCATCTGCTTATTATGCAAAATTTTTGGCATTTAAAAATTGTGCTTGCTGTGTGATTAGCTAAGGACAGAGTTCAAATATGAATAAGTAACAGTTATTGAAGTTACAAAGATGATTTTACTATCTCCAAAAACTTGTTTTTCTAGATGGTATAATATGGCTTGTCTATTTCCTTCTCTCATCTTCCTTTTTCTTATATTTTTTGATAATGAAAATAATTTTCCAAAATTCAATAATCTTTTGATTGGGAAATGCTGTTAGAAGAGAATATTATGGACTATATTATTATTTAGATCTCTCAGAAACAACTTAATTGATATATGTGAAAGATGGAACTTTTAAAATCTTAGCTGTGGTATTTACTATCTTAGTGACCTTCCTGAAGTCATTCGGTTTCTTTGAATCTCCATTTCCTTATAGTTCATAATACCTGAGCTAGTACCTCAATATCTTGAGGTAAGACTCAAAAATGGCATTTTTTAAGCGTTTTGAATACTGTAATAGTAATTCAAACTTTTCTATTAATGCTATCAATGAAAAAATAATTTCTACACTAAGAAATTAGCAATATTAAAATAATTATGTACAGAACTCTGCAAAATGGTGTGTAAATCAAGTGAATTTTGATAAAAGGTGTCTTATATTCATTTCTACACATCTCAGCAGTGTGAGAGAGAGAATCAAGTGACAAGGAAGAGGGAGGAGTAGTTGTGTTACAACTTAGTAAACTGAGGAAGCCAAAAATGGGGGAAAACTGGCATGAGAAACTCATATTTGTCTCACTGGTCTACAGAAAGTAATTGAGTAATAATAATTTATACTATAAGCAGTTTCCAAGGAGGCACAATTTGGATGGTTTATAGCTGAATACTATATGCTAAGACCCTAAAGCATGGGATACTGGAGAAAACTTGCCAACTTTACAGTTTTATCTCATCAATCCTGTATTATCTTATGATGGGAACAAGTAAAAGGATTTAGATATGTACACGCAGATTTTTTTTTCAGCCAGGAGGTAAAGTCTTCAAGTTCAAAATCATGTCCAGTAGCATCATCTTCATATTGATACTTACTCAGCGAGATATTAATGTATTCATTTTTTTATCTCTACACAGTATTATTAGCTATTCAAAGAAAAAATTGATATACACACAAAGCTGCTGCATTAAATTATCTGTAACCATATAGTTTGAAGCATTTGAGCCAATGCAGCCTAACAAAAATGTAAAACATTATTTTTAACTGCAAAATCATGTGTAAAATAGATATCCCTACATTTATACCACCCCTAACATTCAGTCTTTTATAGTCTATGCAACATATGGGTTCCTAAATATTATCATGATATATAAAATTCAATAAAAACCACATAGAAGAATTTAATAAAGATAAAAACACTACTATAAACATTTTAAGTAGTTAAGTGGTACATAATGACTACAATAAATGTGGCACTTTACCTTGAAAAAAAGCTAAAGTTTGCTGAAGAAGTGGGTGTTTAGAAGTATTGCAGCTTTCAGTAATTATGAAGTGGTGGGAAAAAGGGTATCTGAAATGAGATGGATAAATTGTAGCCCAAGATGTGAGTAAGTGTCTCATAATACATGTAGCAAACTGAGGCACTTAGCAGAGTTTGGAGGTCTGTGTGCCTGTGTCTGCCTTTTGTGTTATCTGTATCAGCCCAGTGCAACTAGGTGCATTTTTCTGCATTCATGTCCTGTTTATTCTGATGAAATGGTGCGTAAGAAAACACAAGAATCACATTATGTTAGATTATTTCCTAATATATCACTTGCACTGGAAGAAAAAGGTGTTTTCAAAATAAACATTATAATGGAACTGACTGTGTGTGTGTGTGTGTGTGTGTGTGTGCGCGCACGAGCACGCGTGTGTGTGTCTATGTTTTAAGTCTATTGGAAATGCTCCTGGTAACAGATGAGTAAGTAAGATACTACTAGACCAACATTTCTACTGAAATAGCTAAATATCTGTACAGGAGAGATCTATGTAAAGGTACTGAAGAGTAAAGTGAAGCAGGCAGACTCTGGTGATGAGTCTACTCTCAAAGGAGGGATTTAGATAGTTAATTTCCAATTTTTGCTGCTTCTGAGTTGATAACAGAAGCAGTCATCATGCATGTAATGGTAACGGAAAAATTGCAGTCTTTCTGACCTAGGGAAAGAGGACAAAGTTGTAGATACAGAAGATGGTGAAATCTTTCAAGGGAAAGAACAATAGAGAAAATCTTCAGATTCTCTTTGGTCCACATATTTGGCTGACCCCTGTAAAATCTTAAGGCAGCTCAGTTAAAGACAGAGTTCTCTACTGAGGCTTGAGTTGCCAACCAAGAAAGTGTTTTCAGTCTATATTCACCTGAAGCAATTTCCTTCTATAAAAAATGATACATAAATCATAAAAAAAATCACAGAATCCAGAGTCTCACAATTTAATATTCATGTAATGTCCACATTACAATAAAAATTATCTGACATTGAAATAACCAGGAATATGGAACTCATTCTCAAGCAAAAAGACAATCAATTTAGAACAACCATAGATGCCCCATATATGGGAATTAACAAAGATCTATAGAGGCTATTAATTTATAATATTTCTCAATTATTTAAGATAAAATATGTATTAATGAATGTGAAAATAGAAAACTTCAGCAGAAAATAGAAATGTGATTTTTAAAAAGAGCAAAATGGCAATTCCATAACTAAAAAAATGTAATATACGAAAAAAACCTCTGGGTGCAATTAACAACAGGATAGAGAGATAACAAGGGCTTAAGCATAGATCTATAAAAATTAACCAAGTTGAAAAAGAGAAAAAAAATTTAAAAAGTACAGATCTGTATTTGATATAAATATACTGAATGCTTAGAATTAGAATCCTAGAAGAAAATAAGACAGAAGAAAACCAGTGAAGAAATAATAGCCCCAAATCCAATTTAAATGGGATGAAAGAAATAGATTAACAGAATAAAGAAACTTAATGAAACTTATGCTTAATGAATACAACAACAACCATACTTAGGCACAGAATAGGCTAACCTTTAGAAGCAAGAGAATAAATGGTGAAAATAGAAAGAGAAACATGATATATTACAGAGGAACAATAAAACAATTTAAAGCTTACTTCTCATCAGAAACTATGGAAATAAGAAGCCAGTGGAATAATATCTTTAAAGTGATGAAAGGAAAATAAGCAAACAAAAACTACCAACCAAGAACTTCAAGACCAGCAAAATTATTCTTTAAGAATGAAGTTAAAATAGACACTTAGATAAAAGGAAACTATGCTAATTTATTGAAATCAAATCTATATTTTAAGAAATGCTAACTGCTAGAAAAAGTTATTTGGATCAAAGGAAAGTGATATCAAAAGAAGATACAGATTATCAGAATCTTAGAGGCACATTACATAACAAGGTGGATAATTCTCCAAGAAGACAAAACCATCTTTAAGGTGCCTTCTCCTAAAAGTAGAGCATCAAATTACCTGACACAACAGTTGATAGAATTGAAAGAAGGAAAAGGCAAATACACCATTATAGCTGGAGACATCAACACCCTTCTATCAGTAACTGAAATACCCAGTTAGCATAAAATCAGTGAGGATATAGTTGACTTGAACCACAATAGCAATCAACTTGGTCTAATTGACATTTATAGAATACTTCATCCAACATGAGCAGAAAATATATTCTTCTTAGTTCAAACGAAAAATTCACCAAAATATCCCATATTCTGAGATAAAAACTCCTAAAAGTATATTTTCTATTAAATTATAAGATCTTTAAAAAAAATAAAACACACTTAAACAAATCTAAAAGAGACATACAAAGTATGCTCTCAGACCACAATGGAGTGAGATTATCTTATTATAAATCAGTAACAAAAAGGTAGCTGGAAAATTCCAAAATACATGGAGATGAAACAACACAATGCTAAATAGCACACGTTCCAAGAAGCCTCAATATATATCAATCAATCAAAATCCCCAAGAGAAACATTTTGGATAATGATAAACTGATTTTAAAGTTTATATGAAAAGGCAAAATACCACAAACAGCCAGTAAAATATTAAAAGAAAAGCACAGTTGCAGAACTTACACTAAGAGACTTCCAGTTTTTTTTCAAATATTTATTTATTTTTACTTTAAAAATTTTTTAAAATTAACATGTAATGTATTATTTGTTTCAGGGGTATAGGTCTGTGATTCCTCAGTCTTACAGAACACCCAGCACTCACCACAACACATACCGCTCCCCCCATGTCAAATTTTTATTTAAATTTTAGCTAGATAACATACAATGTAATATTGTTTTCAGGAGTAGAATTCAGTGATTCATCACTTACATATAATACCCAGTGCTCATCACAAGTGCCCTCCTTAATACCCAACACCCATTTAGCCCATCCCCTGCCTACCTACCCTACAGCCACCCTTAGTTTGTTCTCTATAGTTAAGAGTCTCTTATGGTTTGCTTCCCTCTCTTTTTTTCCCTTCCCCTATGTTCATCTGTTTTGTTTCTTAAATTCCACCTATGAGTGAAATCTTATGGTATTTGTCTTTCTCTAACTTATTTCACTTATCATAATACCCCATAGCGCCATCCACATCATTGCAAATGGCAAGATTTCATTCTTTTTGATGGATGAATAATATTCCATTATATATATATACCACATCTTCTTTATCCATTCATCAGTCAGTGGACATTTGAACTCTTTCTATTATTTCACTATTGTTGATAATGCTGCTATAAACATCAGGGTGCATGTGTCCCTTTGAATCAGTATTTTTGAATCTTTTGGTAAATACCTAATAGTGCAATTGCTGGGTCATAAGGTAGTTTTATTTTTAACTTTTTGAAGAACCTCCATGCTCTTTTCCATAGTGACTGTACCAGTTTAAATTCCCACCAACAGTGTAAGAGGGTTCTCCTTTTTCCACAACCTTGCCCAAATCTGTCATTTCCTGTGTTGTTAATTTTAGCCATTCTGAGAGGTGGGGGAGTATCTCATTGTGGTTTTGATTTGTATTTCTCTGATGCCAAATGATGTGGCACATTTTTTCATGTGTCTGTTGGCCATTTGTATGTCTTCTTAGGAAAAACATCTGTTCATGTCTTCTGCTCATTTCTTAACTGGATTATTTGTCTTTTGGGTGTTGAGTTTAGTAAGTTCTTTATAGATTTTGGACACTAACCCTTTATTAGATATGTCATTTGCAAACATCTTCCCCATTTTGTACGCTGCCTTTGAGTTTTGTTGATTGTTTCCTTTGCTGTGCAGAAGTTTTTATCTTGATGAAGTCCCAATAGTTCATTTTTGCTTCTGTTTCCCTTGCCTCCAGATACATGTCTAGTAAGAGTTTGCTATGGTCCAGGTCAAAGAGGTTGCTGCCTGTGTTCTCCTCTAGGATTTTGATGGCTTTCTGTCTTACTTTTAGGTCTTTAATCCATTTTTAATTCATTTTTGTGTATGGTGTAAGAAAGTGGTCCAGTTTCATTCTTCTGCATGTTGCTGTCCCATATCCCTAACACCATTTGTTGAAAAAACTGTCTTTTTTCCATTGGATAGTCTTTTCTGCTTTGTCGAAGATTAGCTGACCATATAGTTGTGTGTTCAATTCTGGGTTTTCTATTCTGTTCCATTGATCTAGGTGTCTGTTTTTGTGCCAGTACCATACTGTCTGGATGACTACAGCTTTGTAATATAGTTTAAAGTCTGACATTGTGATGCCTCAAGCTTTGTTTTTCTTTTTCAGAATTGCTCTAGCTATTTGGGGTATTTTGTGGTTCCATATAAATTTTAGGATTGTTTGTTCTAGCTCTGTGGAAAATGCTGGTGGTATTTTGATAGGTACTGCATTAAAAGTGTAGATTGCTTTGGGTAGTATAGACATATTAACAATATTTGTTCTTCCAATCCATGAGCATGGGATGTTTTTCCATTTATTTGTGTCTTCTTCAATTTGTTTCATGAGTGTTCTATAGGGTTGCCTGGGTGGCTCAGCAGTTAAGTGTCTGCCTTCGGCTCAGGTCATGATCCCAGGCTCCTGGGATCGAGCCCCGTGTCGTGCTCCCTGCTCAGCGGGAAGCCTGCTTCTCCCTCTCCCACTCCCCCTACTTGTGTTCCTGCTCTCTCTGTCTCTCTGTCAAATAAATAAATAAAATCTTAAAAAAAAAAACAAGTGTTCTATAGTGTTCAGAGTATAGATCTTTTACCTCTTTGGTTAGGTTTATTCCTAGGTCTTTTATAGTTTTTGGCGCAATTGTAAATGGGATTTAGTCCTTGATTTCTTTCTGCTGCTTCATTATTGGTGTATAGAAATTCAACAGATTTCTGTACGTTGATTTGGTATCTTGTGACTTTGCAGAATTCGTGTACCAGTTCTAGGAATTTTTTGGTGGAGTCTTTTGGGTTTTATACATAGAGTATCATGTCATCTGTGAATAGTGAAAGTTTTAATTCTTTGTTGCTGATTTGGATGCCTTTTATTTCTTTTTGTTGTCTGATTGTTGAGGCTAGGACTTCCAGTACTATGTTAAATAATGGTGAGAGTGGACATCCCTGTCTTGTTCCTGACCATAGAGGAAAAGCTCTCAGTTTTTCCCTATTGAGGATGATATTAGCTGTGGGTCTTTCATATATGGTCTTAATGATGTTGAGGTATGTTCCCTCTATCTCTACTTTGTTGAGAATTTTTATCAAGAATGGATGCTGTATTTTGTCAAATGCTTTTTTCTATCTATTGACAGGATCATACGGTTTTTATCTTTTTTTTATTAATGTGGTATATCATGTTGATTGATTTGTGAATACTGAACCACCCCTGTAACCCAGGAATAAATCACATTTGATTGTGGTGAATAATTCTTTTAATTTACTGTTGCATTCAATTTGTTAATATCTTGTTGAGAATTTTTGCATCCATGTTTATCAAGAATATTGGTCTGTTGATTTTGCGGGGAGTTCTCTGTGCTTCTTGGACTTGAATGCATGTTTCCTTCCTCAGGTTAGGAAAGTTCTCAGCCATGATTTGTTCAAATGAAACTTCTGTCCCCTTTTTCCCTGCTCTTCTTCTGGGACTCCTATGATATGAATGTTATTATGCTTTATAGGATCGCTGAGTTCCTTAAGTCTACATTCATGATCCAATATTTTTCTTTTCTTCTTTTTTTTTAGCGTCATTATTTTCCATAATTTTATCTTCTATATCACTTATTCATTTCCTGCTTCTTCCATCTTTGTGGTCATTATATCCATTTGGCTTAGCATCTGTTATAGCAATTTATTTTGGCAGGACTAGTTTTTAGGTCTTTTATCTCTGTGTTAAAGGTCTTCCTGGTTTCTTCTATGCTTTTCTCAATCCCAGCTAGTATCCTTATGATTGTTGTTTAAATCCTGGTTCAGAAAAAAATAAAAATTCTAGTTCAGGAATATTATTTATATCTATTTTGATTAGCTCCCTGGCTGCGACCTCTTCTTGTTCTCTCTTTTGGGATAAATTCCTCCATCTTGGCATTTTGTCTAGGTTTCTGTCATTTGTGTGCTAGGAAACTGTGCCTGGTCCTATTTCCACTAGAGCTGAAGCTTTGCATCAGTCCATGATCAGTAGACTTGGTGGGTGGATGAGTGGCTTTGCTGGTCTTCTGGGAGAGGGGCCTTCTACTGTCTAGGTCTCAATTGTGCTTGCCTTATTCAAAAAGGAACCTGAAGAGCACAGAGTGGCTGGGCTTGGTGTAAGTGACTCTAGGCTTCCACCGTGTGCACTGTCCCGCTTGCTGAAGTCGGTCTGTGCTTATGGCATGGACTTCTAAAACTTCAGATTTTCAGCTCTGCTGCTTGTAAAAACTTGTGATAATCAGCTACTCTTGTTTTCCCAGTCAATGGTTATGGGAAAGTGTTTTTCTTGTGCAATCTCCTGTGTGCTACTTTATCTCTCTCTCTCTTCTCTCAGTGATCAGGGTTCCCTCTCCTGTGATTCTTTTCTCCCCCAAATCATATCACTGCACCTCCCACCTTCCATGATATGGCCTCTTTTCTCCCTTTAGTTGTGCAGTTTATTCTCTCAGTCCTCAGATCGATTTCCTGGTGTTCAGAATGATTTGATAATTATCTAGCTGTGTTCAAGGGACAAGGCAAGCATAAGGGCCTCCTACTAATCAGCCATCTTAACTCCTCACCCCAGACTTCCAGTCTTTTTTTTTTTTTTAAAGATTTTAATTTATTTGAAAGAGAGAGAGAGAGAGAGAGAAAAGCAGACTCCCTGCTGAACAGAAAGCTCGATGCGGGGCTCGATCCCAGGACCCGGAGATCATGACCAGAGCCGAAGGCAGCCACTTAACCAACTGAGCCACCCAGGTGCCCTAGACTTCCCGTCTTATTTTAATGCCTCCCAGTCTCATTAATATAATTATAGTTATCATGCCACTGTGGTGTTATTGATAGAAGAGATAAATAATTCTATGGATTGGAATATAGAGTTTCAAAATAGTTTCATGTAAATACAGTTAACTTACCTTTGACAAAAGAACAAAGACAGCTCAGTAGAAAAAGGGTAGTCCTTTCAACAAATGGTACTGAGAAAACTCAACATGCACATGAAAAAAATGCATCTAGATACTGACATTAGACCTTTCATAAAAATTAATACAGAATGGATCATAGCCTTAAATGTAAAATGCAAGATTATAAAACTTCTAGAAGACAATATAGGAAAAAAAATCTAGGTGACTTTCGATTTGGCAATGAGTTTTTAGATACAATGCAAAGGCAAGACCTATGGAAAAAATGGACTTCATTAAAATTAAAAAAAAAACAAATGAACAAACAAAAAACTTCTCTGTGAAAGACACTGTTAAGAGAACAAAGAGTCAAGACACAGACTAGGAAAAAATATCTATTTTTAGCTTATATCTTTATCATATATCTAATAAAGGACTCAGATCCAAATATACAGATAACTTAAAATTCAACATTAAGATAAAGAACAACATAATTAAAAAGTGGACACGGATCTGAACAGATGAATCACCAAAGAAGATAAATACCTGGTAAATAAGCATATGAAAATATGCCAATATCTTTTGTTATTAGAGAAGTTCAAATTAAAATAACAATGAGATTCCATTACACACCCCTATTAGAATGGCTAAAATTCAAAACACTGACACCACCAAATGCTGACAAGGTTGTGGAACTACAGGAACTCTCATTTATTGCTGCTATGAATCCAAAATAATACAGCTACTTTAGAAGACAGTTTGGAAGTTCCTTATAAAGTTAACCATAGTCTTACCAAATGATCAAGTTATTGTACTCCTAGGTATTTACTTGATTAAGTTGAAAACTTACATCACATAAAAGCTAAAACATGAATGTTTATTGCAGCTTTACTCATAATTGTCCAAATTTGGAAGCAACCCAGATGTCCTTCAACAGGTGAATGAATAAATGAAATGGTATATCCATACAATTGAATATTACTCAATGATTAAAAGAAATGAGCTATCAAGCCATGAAATGACATGGAGGCATCTTAAATACAAATTCTTAAGTGAGGGAAGCCAGTTTGAAGAGGCTACATGCTGTATGATTTCAAGTACATGACACTTTTGGAAGATCAAAACTATAGACATAGTAAAAGGATTAGTGGTTGTTATGGATTTAGGGAGGGAGGAATGACTAGGTGGAACACAGGCTTTTAGGGCAATGAACTCTTCTGTATAATACTGTAATTGTGGATACATTAAATTATGCATTTGGCAAAACCAAAAAAAAAAAAAAACCTGTACGACACAAAGAGTGAACTCTAATGTAAACTATGGACTTTAGTTAATAATTATGTATGAATACTGGTTCATCAATTGTACCAAATATAACACATCTGTGCAAGATGTTAATAATAAAGGGAACCTTAGGAGGGAGAAGGAGTATATGAGAACTTCAGTATTTTCTGCTTAAGTTTTCTGTAAACTTTAAATTGCTCTAAAAAAATCAAGCCTATTAATTTTTAAAAAGGTGAGGATGGGGTAAGTGTGGATATTGTGAAGGCTACTAGAAATGTCTGCTAAATCTGGAAATCTTGTTAAATTCCCTAATTTCACAGAGGAAGAAATTGTACTTATGTCTAGAACTAAATTATTTACTTTCGCTGAGGCAATAATACCAAACCTAGCATAAATAAAACATTTCAGAATTTACAAAGTGCTTCACTTATGCTAATGATGATATATATCCTTCCCAAAAACCCAATGAAAAATATAGAGTAGGCTTTCTGATTATTCCCATTGTAGAAAAACCTGATGCTCTGACAGGCTAATTACCTTATCCAAAATACATAGTTAACAAAAAGCAGAGCTGTCTTCTTATTTGTATCCCATTTACATCTTCCTCCATTCCTCATTGTGAAATCACACTTTCCTTTTAAAATTTTCTGAAGGAAGACAGACTGGGTGTCTTGATCACAAAATCCCTCACATATAGTTGGTGAAGATAGTATATGAAATGGACAAGTTGTAGACCACTGTCAGTGTTGGCTATGTCCAGGTGTTCCAAGCCCAATGGTACAGGACAGAAATATTACTTTGATGCTACAGGAAATTGCCCTATAGGGTGGTAGTTGGATTTGAGGAATGATATAGTATCTTTCATAGACCAATGTGTAAAAGGCAGCAAGACCACATCTCTAAGCATCTTTGAACTATAAAGTTGTCAACATTGTGAGGGCTGCCACTGACCATCAAATTTGTGCCTTACTTCCATGACAACAAAGAGCTATGCTCACTCCCTTGCAACTATATCTTGCATATATCCTTGACACTAATTTGTTTGCTCATTTGATAGTAAACCAAATGAAAGCAGCTTTGAAACTAGGCCAAGTTTTCATATTTACCAATCTTTGAAAATGTTTGGTCACTTGATGTTGTTCAGTTTTATTTCAAGTCAGAAATCACTGGTATTTACAATTGTGTCAGCAGAGCATCAATTAGACTAATTAGCTGTTCAGGTGAGATTGATTAGAAACTACAATTCTACTTCTTATATGCTTGGTGTGGTGAATGGTAGGGGCAAAGGGTGAATGGAAAATACCTTTCCCACTGTATTCATGAATGAAGGAAACTGTCGATAAATAAACTGAAAAAAAATCTGTTTTCTCAAATTTTAGTTTGAGGAAATTGGACAATGAATATTTGTTGACAATAGAGATTGAGCTGTTTGCCTAGATTCAAGATAAATACAGGTCTGGAGTCTAAAGTACAAAGTATTAATACTGCTTTAACCTTTCTGAATAAAAACACTAGCAGAAAAACAGGCTGTCTGGATCCTGAAAGCAGCAATGTAATCAGTGCATGATGTGATCTCTTTTATTTCTAAGTGGCGTAAACTAAGCATTATTTTCTGTCTGTATCTTTTGCAGAAGCTTAGAATGTTCCTGTCCTGAATACTGATTTCTAACAAGTTGGAAATCTGGGGCCTGCCACTGCCTGATGCTCATACAGCTTGAATGTGTGCTCAGACATATATGCTGTTAATGATCTTAATTGAATTCATAAAAGGGAGAGAATAGATAAAACTCATGACTGTTTTCTTGGCCAAAAAAAAAATAATAGAAACATCTGCAAATTGATTGCCACTATCGGAAAAATATATGTAAGAAAAATTGTGGTTTTATGTTAAGCAATAATTAATTTGCTTGCTATTGCTAAAAATGGCATAAAAATGCCATTTTTATTGCATAAAAATTCTGACAAATATTTCACCGTTTGTCCAAAGGAGGGTGGTGATGCTGACTGCTTGGCCTGGACATTTTGGAATAAGAATATTTTACCAGACTAGATCCAAGTGGCAGATTTGGAGATAAGATAAGTTATCATAGGAGGAGGAAAGATGTATTTGTAGCAATCTTTCTGTTACTACATTTTCAACTCTCTTCCCAACCCTCATGCTAGTCTCAGGTCATGACACTTAATCACATCCTTTGACAGATGGTTTGATTTTCTTGTTGCTGCTCTTGTTTATGATAATGATCATTCAAAACAATTAAAACAGAATTAGCTGTATGTATGAATTATAAACAGGCACTCATTCATTCAACAGTTCATTAGGCTTACAATGTGCCAGGCATAGAGCTTGGTAAGAGAATGTTGCATTGAGAAAAACAGGCTCATGCTTTACCTCATTTGTGCATGAATGATACTAATGATTTTTTTATTTTGTTTTTTGATATTTTCTTCTTTCTTTCTTTCTTTCTTTCTTTCTTTCTTTCTTTCTTTCTTTTTCTTTCTTTCTTTCTTTCTTTCTTTCTTTCTTTCTTTCTTTCTTTCTTTCTTTCTAGGAGTTATGGGAAAAAAGGAAATGGATTTATTCATTTTTCCATCTGGAAAGGAATAAATAGCATGGTTCTAATCCTGGTTCTGCCATTAACAGGCTATGTAAACCTTGGGTAAGTTATATAATCACTCTTCGTCTCAGTTTAGTCATCTGCAAAACTGCCATAACAGTCATAATATCTGGGTTTGCTGCTAGGATTAAATGAGTCAATTCATGTAAACTGCTTAGGTTTACGTGTAGCATTTGGTGTTAACATTTTAGCTATTATTTTTCATTTGTAAAATATTCATTATAGGTCTCCAAAACTATGCTGAAAAAGGATAATAGCAATTATTCTAATCTATGAATTAATTACATGGCATTAGAGTTTGCTTAGATCTTAACATACATTATTTTACTTCATCCACAACGTAGTGGAATGTACTATTATTTTCATTTAGAATTGAACTGAGACACAGAAGAGCTAATCACTGAAGAAATAACCAGACCATGGTTGTGTGATTCCAAAGTCCAGGTTAAGATAAAATATGCCCTACTGAATCTTAGTCAACAGTCTGTAAAATAAAATCCTACAGTACTCACTCTTCTGCTGAGGAAAACAGAAAAAAATGAATAATTGTGCAGTATGATAAGAACTATACTCAGAGTATATGTACAAGATATTTTGGGAACACAGAAAACAAAGGGATTAAATTTTCCTTCAGTGGAGCTTGCGTAACCTCTTGGGTTCTAGGATTATGTTTGAAGAAAGTTTACCAAATAATATCAAACACAACATTAGACTCAATACTTTTCTTAGCCTAGACACTAAATAGCTCAGTATCTCGGAATCATTAAGCAGTCAGAAGTAGTATTTTTTATAACACTAGGAGAAAAACAATATATTCTAATTATAGGGCAATTGAGCAAATTCCACCTGAAAAAAAGCTGAAGAAAGACATGAATATATTTTTTTAAATGTTACAGCTTCATATTCTAATGTCAACCAACCTCACTCCAACATTTCAATCATGCATATCTCTTTTGGCCAGCACTGCTCATGCATCATTGTTATCTCATACCTAGATTATTTTATAAACTTCCAAAATTGGTCTTCCTGTTGCAAATATCACCCCTTTCAAGTCACTGCAGTTGAGGTAATATTTCTAAATGCATATCTGACCATATTAGCTTACTAATTAAAATAATAATATTTCCCCTTGTCTATAAAATAAAATCTCAATACCATGCCAGGATTTTCAAAATTCATGACCATCTTTCCATTTTTTACCTGTTCAAACTCACCTCCTTTCACTATGTATGCTTTATGCTCTACCCATTGCAAATATCATTCAGTTCCTGAAATATTTATTTAATTTGTTGTCATCACTTACCTAGTATATGGTCTATGGCATCTACTCAATTGACTGAAGGGATGGGGACATTAAGAAAATAGGAACAAGCCCTTGTAAGTCATTTGTAATCCATTCCAGAGCCATAGCAGAACTTTGCCTCCTCTACCACTTACCTCAAAGACACAAAGATTGGAAATGTCAGGACATGGCCAGCAATTATCAAATTTGGGTGGAACACAGGGAGAAACAGGGATATTGCAAGGAGCAGAGCTTTATCATATAGTTTTTAAAAGCAAGTACTTTAGAATTAGATATGGATCGAAATTGAATTTCTACTCCTAACTAGCTTTATGATCCTGAGTAAGCCATTTGTTTTTTCTGTCCTATTTCAAGTGAAATGTGAAAAATATTACTTATTTCATTTTTAAAGTGCTTAACACAGTGTTCAGCCCATAATTTATTACTAAACCAGAATTCTTTCTTCTTTTCTTGCTACATAGTTATATTTGTTCTTCTTTGTTAAAAAGTTAGAAGATTCCATATAGAAATACACTGATAACACAGACATATCTACATTCACGGGATATCTCCTAGTTGCTCTTGAAGATCCACTCTCCACATTTCTACTCCCTGTTCTATGAGAGGCTGACATGTATGAGCTACATTAGGGATTCCTCATTCCTAGGTTTCATGATGGGCCTGGCCAAAGAAGGTTCTGGCAGGAGATAGGAGAGAGAGGAGAATTGATTTAGAGCACTGATTACTCCAGCTCCATCCCTGTAGGCCTGCTTTAGTCCCACAGCATCCTTCTTGAAGAAAGGTTTATTTAGCTCTTGTCAGATGATCCTTTCCTGGCAGCCAGTTGTGTCTTTTTATAGGGTAACAATGTGTTTTGTCTTAACATGCCAAATGACTAATATCTTTAGCTTCATCACTTCAGGACCTTATTGAATAATACCAGTCTAATGAAATCCTGGTATTACTAACTTTTAGGAACAATACTATCTAATGTGGTCACACCTTTGAAAATCCTCTTTGAATTATTCTTGTGTGTGCCCTTTGGGTCTTCTGGGATCCTAAATAATACATGTGTATGCACAGAAAAGTGGGATTGCATGTATACTGAAAAGAAAATGGGAATAAGAGCCATATAAAAGAAGGACGTAATTAAAAAAAAAAAAGACATGTTTGTAGACTTCTTTCCAACTTCCTGGAACTCCTCACATATTTCACATATTGTTAGTATATTATATAAAGATTAGCATGAAGAATTAATATTAAATTTTACATATAATATACTGCTTTTGTTTTTTGAATCAAATATTTATGTTTTTGTGACTGTATTCCTGAAGTTTATTATGTCTAGTAGTCTGTTTATTTTAAAGCATTTAAGGAATTTATTTTCACTAGGGCAGGGTTTTAAATCTCTTGAGTTGGCAATACTATAGAAAACTGAATGTGATTTTCAAATGTACCCATCAACTGGGCAGCACTCCAGTGGACACTGCTAACTGTTAAGACATGAGATTATAATCTATGAGTTTCTAGAACAACTAAAACTAAAGGAACATTACAAGGAATGAATTCTGTTAATCATGGCTAATATTTTATTCTGTGTATAGGATCCAGTTTTCTCTTTAAGTATCTTTTACCAAAAAAAAAAAAAAAAGAATACTATGTGTTTAAAAGTAGACCAAATGGTAATTCTTATGAATAATAACCCAGGAAAATAAAAATAAAGCTAGTCATTGAAATAAAGTGTTTTCTTCCCACTTTCCAGTGGTTTTGACTATCACTCATACATTCTCAAGAGGTACAGCATAAGGAGCACACAGTTTTTGAAGAGTACTTCTTCCTTTACCATCTCCTCTCCTGCCTGCCTTAATAAATGCGGGTCTGAAGCCCCAAATTCCACTCAGTAAAGAAAGAGTCTTTGCCAATTTAATTTCTCATGTTTACAATCCTTCACCTCTCATCATCAAAGCTAAAGTCCCTTGCTTCATTTCTGCGAAGGATGGGAGAAGAGTGTCCACACTCATTAACCACACACCCGTTCCAAAAATCTACTTTCCTACACTCTTAGTGGTGCTGTGGATTTTTCTCATGACTTCTTATCACTCATTTTTTCGTCCTTGTTAACTGCTTTTCCAATCACAGAGATAGATATATTTGTGCATGGGAAAAAGGGTTGAATATCAATATGGAAAGGGATTCTAAGTCTGAAAAAATGTCATTGTTTCTAATTTCTCATATACTTCAAAGATATCAAATCCATGTTTATGCAACTCCTTAAGATCTGCCAAATAGGAGATACTATTTCTTCTACAAGTAGCAGAAATTGTACAGAGAAAACAAAGACCTAGTTAAAGAAAAAAAAATAGTCCACTTAATACTAGGTAAAAAAATTGGGGATGCATTTCTCAATGATTGTGAAATGATACTTTATAAACAGAAGTCTTCCTATCAAGAGAATAATTTATTGTCCTGGATTATTTATAGAGTCAAGAGAAAATTAATATGGATAAACTGTAAATGACATAGGATCTACATGAAACTACCTTTAAGAAAAAACGGATTAGTGATATTAAGAGATTTTGCTTTTTCCTGATCTAGGTCCAAGGATAAATGTAATAATCTCCCAAACTTAAGGTTTCCCATTTATAATGTTTTGCATTTGAGAGCATGAAAGTTTCTTTGTTTCCTCCTTTTTTCTTCCTCCTCCTTCAGTAGTGTATATAAATATATAAATATTAATAATATATATCATCATATATACCTTTTTTATTTAAAAAATTAGATTTTTCTAGTGATTTAAGAAATAATAAAGGAGATAAAAATGGTAAAGACAAAAGAGAGCTCCAAATATTGATTCACCTTCATCAGTTGGTCAAATTTTAAGACTCAAATTAGAGGTTCAAGGGGAATACTTAATCTGAGAAAGCTAAATTTTGAAACACATTTTGGAAGAGGGTCCAGAGAAAGTGTGAGCACCAGCATTAAACACATCAATTTGTTAATACAACAGAATATGACCAGAATCTATAAACTTGAGGGTTGGCAAGAACATGGAAGGTGCAAGAAGTTACAAAGAAATTTCCTTTGGATATAGATACTGTATGTAGACCAAGAAAAGTTGAATTACCAAATCACCTGGGGTCAAGGCAAAGGCTGATGACCTCACAGGCCAACTTATAATGTAAACACCTGGCTGGCATTCAGAGTAGTTAAAATCTATATAGGATGGGCTTGATTGTTGAAAACAAGGTAGAAACAGATATGTTGTCATACATTATACCCTAAATATCTGATTAATGTTTTTTGATCTTTATTAATATGAATCATTTTTTAAAAAAATGACTCATGCTTATATGTGAATCCCTAATCAAATTGCCAATGTTTTGTTAATAATTCATTGGCAAGTTTTAGATGCCTTTACTCTTTGACTTATTCTTGTCCTACTTGTAGGTAATGCCATTGTTTAAATAACTTACTAATGTCATCCATCAATCAACAAAAAAGAAAAATTACAAAAATAATTTACTGTGTCAGAGGCTATGCTGCTAACACTGTGCCATAAAGATATAAATAGTATCTTATTTCTAATAGGGAACTGATTCAAGGTTTTACATTTCTGAGATCATGACATGCCTAGACTTTCCTCAAGTTTTGTCTTTTAATTATTCAATAGATACATAAATATGTCTCAAATAATTTGGCAAAATGCTAAAAATATATTTTATCATGACATATTAGAGAAATTAAAGAATAGGCAAATGTGAACAAGTATAATTTTTGCTTAAAATATCAAAATTTCATAAATCATATTTAAGAGAAATAAACTATGAAAAGCGATAAGCAGAGATACAGTCTCAAAGTGTAGAGTCTGGGTCTCCTTCCATTGGATTGTCTGCTTTTAGAAATTGGTTTTTAAAAAATTTGTTATGAGTAAATATAACCAGCCTTTTGATTTAATGATGCATACTGAAAGAAACCATTTTTGAATGAACTTTATTTATTATAGAAATAATATGGATATTAGAAAGCTCCAAAATGTATTAGAAGACATAATACAAGTTCCTCTTTCAAACTTGCCTGTGAAAGAATGCAGTAATTTAAAAAAAAAAATTCAGTGTGTGTTTTTAAAAAAAGACCAAAAAAAAAAAAAAAAACAAACAAACCCAACACCCCTTACTGACTGCTACATTGGTTAACAGAGAAAGCTTTGGTTTTTGTACTGCAAAATGGTGATTATCATGGGGTTAATTTTTCAGATTAAATGAGATAGTGTGGCACAGCCATGTTTGGAGTTCAAAACTTTGTTAGTTATATTGGTTTAGGACATAAAGAATAACAATAACAGAAACAGCATTAGTGTCTGCTTTTATTTTTTTCTTCCTTATTCGTAAATATTCTGCCAATTGCAGTCAAGTGCATTACAGTTTTCTTATTAATGTTGAATTTGTCAATATCTCTTTGGAATGAACTGTCTGGTTTTCTTTTTTCTTTATAGATTTTGAAGTTTAATATTAGGTAAGTAAATTGTTGTTTTAGGAAGAAAACTAAAAACTACTTTCCCAGAATCTCTAGACAGTAGGTCTGGAGGAAGAGATTCCTCCAATGAAAAGAATTACCATGAGTTCTGAAATTAGGAGTGTTAGAGAAGCTGCTCTTTTTCCGTAGCAGAAGTGTGCAAGCTCCTGGCCGTCAGGCACGGTAGCTGGGTTGCCGGCAGGGACAGGTCCACCTAAGAACCTTGACACATTAGCGTTACAGGCAGCTAAGATAATCTGGCAGAAGTTCCCCTACAATTAATGCAACTTCCAGAATTCTAGAAACTGTGCCCCCAAAGCTAACGACTATGTATACACATCTAAATTCATCCATCCCATCATTTCCTTTTGGAAATATATAGAGTGGCTTCTGTGTCCCTGAATGATCCAAATTTTCATTTTTATAAAATGGCCTTTTTAAATATAATAATAACTTGGGTCTTCGAGTCTAATATTTCTAATATAAAAGTAACTATACTCGTTTTGTTTTGATTAATATTTACCTGTTAGATGCTGTTCATATTTACTTTACTTTTAACTTTTCTATGAATTTTGGTTTCAGCTCTGCTACCACAAGCACGATATAGCTAGATTTTTTTCCCCCAGGGGATAATTATTCATATTTTGATTGGAATAATTGTTACCTTCACATTTATTTTGTGATGTACTCATTTCACCTACTTAAATTTATGTTTTTTTTAGATAAAAATTACAAAGATTATAACACAAAGATGCTAAGTATAGGATTCAGTAAGTTTTAATATATGTATATTCCTATGAAACCTCCATTCCAATGACGTTATACAGCTTATTCATCACCAATACCTAACTGTAGACAACCATTATTCTAATTTCTACCATTATAGATGAGTTTTGCCTACTTCTGAAAATTATATAAATGGAAACATCACGTATATAATATTTCATGTGTGGATTCCTTCATTGAACATATTTATGAGTTTCAACCATGTTCTTATATGTATCAGTAGTTGATACTTTTTATATTGCTAAGGAGTATTCTACCGTATGAATATGCCTAAATTTATTTAACTATTCTTCTGAAAATGGTTACTAGGGTCTTTGCAGTGTTTATTTACTAGGAATAAAGCTTCTACTAACATTTCTGTACAATGTTTTATGTTTATATGTTTTCATTTCCCTTTGGTAAATACCTAAGATTGGCATCAGTGCATCAGAGTAGACTTTTAAATTTATAAGAGATTTTCAAACTTCTTCCCCCAAATTGTGTACTATTTGTCATTTCCACAATGAATGAGAGTTCTAATTGTTTCTCATCCTCATTCAATGATCCTTTCTGCCAAAGCTCAGTTGTTCCATCTGTGTATAAATTATTCCAGTGCAGACCCCTGAGCAGTCAGAGAACTGGAGTATTTCCTTGCAGTCTGTTCCTGTAACTCCTTCCAGACACCCTTTAGGAATGATTAATACTACCTGACAGATGCCTGTGATCTGGGAGAAGTCCTCCAAATTGGAGCTGAGTCATGCTGATTGGCAGAGTCCAATCTTGTTATTAAATGGCCAGTGGGAAAAACTAGCTAGTAGTATATGCCCTCCTTCATCTGTGAGGAACTTTTAGGGAAAAAAAAAAAAAAAAAGTGAACCAGAAAGCATCCTTAGAATCTGTGTAATATAAAATTATATGAAATACTTAAATTTTCTGCTTATTTGTAATTGTGTGCTCACTGATGGAGGACTGACTATCCAGAATGGACAAATATTAAATTGCAAAATATTTAATTCACTGTTTATTTAAAAATTATAGGGAGTAAGTGCAGAGTTTAAACTTAACGTGTATGATATTAATGATCACAGAGATCTGTGATTTTACATAGTGAGCTCTTACCTGAAGATCAATAAGATCCCAGTCAACATGTGTGATTAGCAAACAAATGAAAGATTCTTTATATCATGGTAAAAAATGATAAGACCTTACTGACAAACTTATAAAGCTGTCACCAGGTGTGTGTGTATATAACTGTGTGTGTGTATATATATATGTAAATAAATATATATGTATACACATTTCTTAATTCTTTTGAAAAATCACCAAAAAAATGGTAAATTTATGGCCAAAATGTTTAATCTGTTATGGTGAACAGCTCACTTATTTGAAGCTTGATAAATTTCTAATGTCTTTGTCACTCATAGTTAGGATATCTCATTCATATTAAAGAATATGAATATTTAGGAAAAATGTAATGAGAATTATAAAATATTTACTTTTAAATAATACACTTTTTAAAAACTATTTTCTTTGATAAGGTAAGAATGAATGGAGACACATGCTATGCTTCTTAAAACAAAGTTTGAAATTTTAAAAACATCTTTTTTGACACATTAGTTTATATATCTCATTACATTTAAAATCTGAAACAATAGATTTTAGGATTTAAATAATTTTGATATTTACTAAGAAAAAAAGTGAAGAATAACCAAAATATTTGAATAGATTATAATAATAGAGGCAATAAGCTATCATTTATTTTTATTTTATTTTTTTAATTTATTATTTATTTTTTTTAAAGATTTTATTTATTTATTTGAGAGAGAGAGAGTTAGAGAGATAGAGAGGGCATACGCAGGGGGAGGGGCAGAGGGAGAAGGAGAAGAAGACTCCCCACTGAGTGGGGAGCCTGATGCAGAGCTCGATCCCAGGACCCTGAGATCATGACCTGAGCCGAAGTCAAGCACTAAATCAACTGAGCCACCCAGGTGCCCCACTACCATTTATTTTTAAAGTACAAAAATTTTAGAGCACAATTAAAAGAATCAGCTCTGAGTATAGGCAAGAATTTAATAAATGAAACATAATTTCTAATTAGTGGGGATGTTATAAAATACTTCCAAATGCCTTTGTGATTATTTTTCATTCTTTAGCTGAAAAAGTGTGTATATCTTGCTTTCATTACAAATACAAAAATATTAATTTGGGATGAAGTGATTTCGTAAAAGTGAAAATAAGGGCAACTGGGTGGCTTAGTTGGTTAAGTGTCTGCCTTCAGCTTGGGGCATGATCCCAGAGTCCTGGGTTCGAGTTCTGTGTCGGTCTCCCTGCTCAGTGGGGAGTCTGCTTCTCTGCCCCTTCCCTGGCTTGTATGCTCTCTTTCTCTCTCTCTCTCCTGCTCACTCACTCTCTCTCTCTCAAATAAATAAATAAAATCTTTAAAAAAAGGTGAAAATAAAACGTGGAAACAATTTTTAGGACTGCATGTGTGTGTATGTGTAATGACCAGGAAAGAATAGGTTTCAATGACTTTACTTAATAATATTAAAATCTGTACTTCAAAAGAATCCATAATTTGATTATAGTAAAACATATGTACTAGGCATCATTTATTTATTTTCTAACATATGAGTAATTTAGAAAAGCTATACTATATATAGACATAGTTTCTATGTATAGTTTCTATATAGAAAATGAGCATCCAAAAATTAAACAAAGTATACAAAAAGGTAATTAAAAAAAGTTTTTACATATGTATTTATTGTTACTTAGATATAGATTAAGTGAAGTGGATGCATTATGGCCTTTTTCTATTAGGTGTAACCATGTCAGTTTCCTCCAGGTTCATCTGCAATGCATTAACCATGGGAGTTTCCTGCACCTTGCCTAAGCATACAGTAGTTTTAGGGCTCATTAGATCTTTACTCAGTCCTATAAAGTATAAACCACCGAAGACACCAGGTGGGTTCTTGTCTTTATCCAGAGCTATGTTGTCTGGGTCAAAACCTCAAAAAAGCCAAATAGAGCCGTGGCCAGCAAAGAAGTTACCAAAGAATTTGGAGCCAACCAAGAAAGGGTAGTTTTTTTTTGTGGAGGTCTTCATGGTAGGATCTATTGAATGGAGCTCCTAGAGCCATCTGATGTGCTATCACCAGACTTAGAGCCAATAAGGAAGGTGGTATTAGAAACAATGCAATTGTTGCCCTTTCAACCTGGGTGCCTTTTATTTCATTTTCTTGTCTAATTGCCTTGGTCAGGATGTCCAGTACAATGTCAAAAAGAAATGATGAAACTGGTAATTTTTGTCTTGTTGTGGTCTTAGTTTTGATCTAAATATGATGTTAGCTATTATTATTTTATTTTATGTAGATATGCTTTATCAGGTTGAGGAAGTTTTCTTTAATTCCTAGTTTCTTAAGTATTTTTATCATGAAAAGGTCCTGGATTTTGTCAAGTGTTTTTTTTTGAGTCTGTTGAGATAATCATGTGATTTTTGTCCTCTATTCATTCTAATACTTTTGAAGAGAGGCATTATGCAACGTAATTTATAACTCTTAAATTAATTAAAATGCAGGACTGTGATTCAAAAGAAAATTACTCTTGACTCAGTCGTTTAAATGGTTTTTGTTTGTTCATTGGTTTTATCTTAGACCATAAGAATCAAAAGAAGTATGGTATTTCATTCCTTCATTCTCTCAATAGATATTTGTAAGAACCTAAAAGTATCTATGTTGTACGAAATGCCAGAATACTAAAAGAAATTACAGACCCCAAGCCAAAACCAGTTTATTACCTGTTTTTATATGGCCTAAGGGTCATAATTGATATTTGTATTTTTAAATGGTTAAAAAAGTTCAAATAAGTATATTTCGTGAAATTTAAAATTATATGAAATTTAAATTTCAGTGTCTATAAATAACATTTTATTAGAATTCATCCATTTATGTATTGTCTATGGCTTTTCATGCTATAGTTACAGAGTTAAATAGTTGTAATGAAGACCACATGGCCCATAAAGGCTAAAATACTTACTACCTGTCTCTTCACAGAAAAAGTTTGCTGACACCTGACATAGGTAAATCAAATATAAGCCCTAATTTGAAATAACCTCAAGGAGAAGAAAACTAAATAAATATTCAGTGCAATATATAAGAATGGTCCAAAATAATGCCAATTATCACAACTGCAGATAATAGAACAGAATTGTAAATAAAGATTACTTAATACTCCACAAAATTGGCAGAACATACCTCAAGAAGATATTCCCTGATTTTAAAAATTGAGAAGAAATTTTACCATACAAAATAATTTTGTGGCAGAGAGGTCATTTAGAACAAGTCATGGAAGTAAAAACTACTGTGGGATAAGTAGGAGTTCTGAAGCAGAATTATAAAGTGCTATAAGCAATAACAAAAAAAGTCATGGCAGATATTTGAAATAGAGGTTTGAGAAGTCAGATCATGAATGTATTTTTATTTATTTATTTATTTGAGAGAGAGAGAGAGAGAAAGAGCATGTGGGGGTGGGGAGGGGCAGAGGGAAAGGGAGAGAGAATCCCAAGCAGACTCCACACTGAGCGCAGAGCCGGGCTCAATCTCACGAACCTGAGATCACAACACTGAGATCATAGCTCTGAGATCACGACCTGAGCAGAAACCAAGAGTCAGACGCTTAACTGACTGCACCATCCAGGCACCCCAGATCATGAATATATTTTAAGTTACCCAAGTGAGCTTACACTTCATGTATTTATACAATGGGATTTTAAATTCACAAACAACATGATCAGGTATATAGGTTAGAAAAGTACTCTGGTGAATGGATTTATCTGCAAAGTAGATTTAATTTGAGTGATACATGTTGAAAGCAGGTGGAAATAGGTTGAATGGTTAATAGGAGATGAGGCTCTGAATATTTTGAGTGCACTGCAGAATATTCTTTGAGAAAATTAGATGAGAAGTAGGGAAAATACTGCAAGGTTTCTACAGAGATATGCAAGATTAGGAAAGAATTTTTATGATGGGAGAGATCTGAAACATGCAAAGACTATGCATAAGAGTCACTGTGAATTGTGTAAGACTGTTGAATTACAGACCTGTACCTCTGAAACAAATAATACATTATATGTTAAAAAAAAAAAAAAAAGAAGAAGAAGATAGCAGGAGGGGAAGAATGAAGGGGGGGAAATCGGAGGGGGAGACGAACCATGAGAGACTATGGACTCTGAAAAACAAACTGAGGGTTCTAGAGGGGAGGGGGGTGGGGGGATGGGTTGGCCTGGTGGTGGGTATTAAGGAGGGCACGTTCTGCATGGAGCACTGGGTGTTATGCACAAACAATGAATCATGGAACACCACATCAAAAACTAATGATGTATGGTGATTAACATAACATAATAACAATAAAAAAAAGAAAGTGATTTACACTCAAAAAAAAAGAGTCACTAGTATTGGAGTGAATTACTATATGGAATAGTGGAGTAGTAAGAGAAGGAGCAATATGTCAAAGAAGGCATGATGAAATTAAATCAAAGACATATGATGCATAGTTAGACCTTGAATTATGAATCACATGAGACTATAAGACTTGCATGAAAGTGTATCAGACTTGAAGACTTTGATAAAGGGAGTGATGATAAGTTTGAATATAGATATATTTGTAGCAGATATTTTCACAATTGAGGATAATCTCTTATAATGGAAGAAATTTATTTTTTTTAAGTAATAAACTAGTTGTCTGTTAAGAACAGGAGAGGTGGATCAGTAATGGGCTTAGAAGAGTAAGAAGAGTATAGAGTACATTCAGGAGAATGAAAGTTGAATTAGGAAATAAAAACACTGACAGTATCATCTTAGTTCCGAATTGATAGATCATGGAAATTGATGTCTACTCATCTTAATTATTATATTTGTCTCTTATAATACTTAACTGCTCTTACTTAAAAAAAAATTGTAGCACTAATACAAGGTCAGATATTTTCTGTGCAATTTTAATTAAAGACATGAAAGAGAACGAAGGATGCTGTGAGACAACTATCAGATAATGAATTAACAGGATATGATTGAGAAGAAAATAAAGGATAGATAAAGGGATTTGGGTGCTAAAGATTTCTATGATCAAAGAATAACCATATGTGGATAGGAAAATAACATAGTGAAATTCTTAATTTTCAAAATGGAACATTTTCAGGGAATAAAAAATTTCATTAAACACATGCTTATTCTATCAAATCTTGGACACTATTTTTTGACCTATGGCATACACATTTGAATGCCATAGTCTCTGCTCTGTAGAACTTCACAGCGTAATGGGGGAACAGAAATTAAAGATGAAAGTATAAAATAGTATGATAAGGAAAAACCAGACAGATCAAAAAGGAAACAGGAGACTTAACAACAATATAGGTCAATGGGGCCTAACAGACACATGCAGAACATCCATCTGACAAAAGCATAATACACATTTTTCTCAAGTGCACATGGAACATTCTTCAGGATAGATTACATATTAGGACATAAAGCATGTCTTAACAAATTTAACACAATTGAAATTTTGTCAACTATCTTTTCCAACCACAATGGAATGAAATTAAAAATCAATAGTAAAAGAAAAACTAGAAAGGCACAAATATATGAACTCTTGAACAACCAATGGGTCAAAGGAGAAATCACAAAGGAAACTATAAAATATCTTAAGACAAATGAAAATGAAAAGACAATACACTAAAACTTATGAGATACAGCAAAAGTAGTACTAATAAGGAGGTTTATTGCAATAAATACCTACATTAAGAAAAAAGAAAGATCTCAAATCAAAAACCTAACTTTATACCTCAAGGAACCAGAAAAAGAACAAATTAAGCCTGAAGTTAGAAGGAAGGAAATAATAAAGATTACAACAAAAATAAACAAAAGAGAGAATAGACAACAGAAAACGTCAACTAAGGGGTGTTTTTTAAAAAAATTAAACAAAATGGAAAAACCCTTATCTAGACTAAGAAAAAAGAAAACTCAAATAAAAATCAGAAATGAAAGGAGACATTACAACTGAAGCCACAAAATAGAAAAGATCATAAGAAAGTACTATGAACAATTATATGCCAACAACTGAGTAAACTGATGCAGAGAGAGGATTTAACAAAATTCAACATCCTTTCATAATAAAAATACAAAGTAAACTAGAAATAGAAGAAAATTTCCTTAAAGCAATAAAGGCTATCTATGAAAAGCCCACAGCTAACATCATCCTCAATGGTGACTGAAAGCTTTTCTCCTAAGGTCAGGAACCAGACAGGGTTGCTTCCTTCTACCACTTCTATTCAACATAGTACTAGAAATACTAGCCAAAACAATTAGGTAAAAAAAAAAAAAAAAAAAAGAAAGAAAGAAATAAAAGACATCCAAATTGGAAAGAGAGAAGTAAAATTATGTCTGTTAATAGATGATCTGATTTTATATGTAAAAAAACCCTAAATATTACACACATACACACACAAATTGTTAGAACTAATTAACAAAATCAGCAAAGTTGCAAGATGCAAAATCAACACACAAAAATCAGTTGTGTTTCAATATAGTATAATGAACAATCTGAAAAGAAAATTAAGAAAACAATCCCCAAATGTCCATCAATTGATGAATGGATAAAGAACATACGGAATTTATATATATTTTATTTGGATATGATTATAGATAATATCAGATGAGGTTAAAATAAATTTTCAGCTGCTTGAGAATATCATTTTATTCCTGATTTTTGATGACACTTAACAATTGGAACTAATCTGTTCTTCGCAGGATTTAAATTTTTACTGAATAAGTTCTTGATTAGAGTGATTCAAACATTGATGAATAAATTTAACCTTAATATACACTTAGGAGCACATCTCTTACTGAATATGTGACAAATAAAGTATCTGTAAAATTGAGTCGGTGTTTTATTTATTTTTTAAGAGAAGTCCAAGATTATGACAATATAGAGAGGGAAAATGTTCTAGTTTACTGATGAAATGAGGATATTTGGTTTAAGATTTGGGACTGGATATAGCACTTGAATACTCACACTTGAATTAGCAAGCTGAAAAGATAAATTCAAAAAACCCAGATTACAGTGATGGTTATTTGTGTGCACAGCAGTGTGATTATTAAGATTTATGATGTCCAATCTGTTATTATTACTTTCCATATCAGTTAAGTAGAAGCATGGTCCTGAAGCTTTATGCAACGCACAACAGTTATGTAAGCCAACTAACTTCTAAATAATTAAAGTCACATTCACAGTCTTCTAAAAATATAGGTTTCCAGCCACCCAGGAGACTAGCCCATAGCTAAGTGCTGATGTGACATGCCATGATTATTAATGATACTAATAAAATTGAAGCTGACCAGCTCTGCTGCAAAGGGGTTGATATGGAAATTCAGCTAAGCGTGATCTTTCTTTTGCCAAAGGAAAGAATTTACCATGTCCTGCTTCTTTTCAGACTTCTGGTCAGAAAAGTTCGAATTGATTTTATTTGGTGCTGGCAGATGATTCTTATTGTACCACAGGGAGTGGGCAGCATAAAAAACTGAAGATTTGCTTCCAAAATATTTGCTACAGTTGTTTCTTTTAAGGTGTTGTAATTCAAAGCACATGCTTTTTTGGAATATCAGTCTAAAACAAGCCAACCAAAAACACACATGTGCATACACCAACACAAATTAAGTTTTATAATTAAAAAAAAATTGAAGCTGTGACACAATCTGTCCCTGGAATAATGTGAACTCATAGTATTTAGGAAGGATTTGTAGTTTTTCTTTCTTTGTGGGGTTTTCCCTTTCTCTTTTTTTTTTTTCAGGGTGATTTTTTTATTGCAATTTTCTTTTTAATATTGGCTAACAGAAAACCTATCCCCGACCAAACAGATAACACACATATACACAGCCCTTTCCACACTTGCTTACTGACAACACACTAGAAGGTCAAGAGACAATGTTTTAACGGCTGGGTCTTGAGGACAATTCTGGTTACATTTAAATCTCAGTGCCAAATGCAGTAAGAGCTCCTGGCCAATACTGCAGCTTTTTATTCAATTAGTAAAGAGATCATAACAAATAACTTACTCTTCTAATTTTCCTTCCACTATCCCTCATCCAAATGAAACGATGTAATGTATGGTGATTAACATAACATAAAAAAAAAAAGAAACTCTGATAATGCTGAAATAAATGATTTCTATAATTAGCTGTAGGAATTTAAATAAGTTGCTTAACATTTATGAGACTTCATTTCTCAGCTATAATTGGAAGATTGTTTGTCTACCCAATAAGGGTGTGAGGATTGCATAAACAAGATTGGACACAGAGAGGTGATTTGCTTGGTAGTGTCTCATATAAAACAAAGCACTTCAGAGCAGCAGTTACATTTATATTTATATTTGTATTTGTATTTTTATTTATATATGATGGTAGAAAGATAGGTTGACAGATACAGAAATAGAATTATCAGAATAGAAAAATATCTTCCATATTTCTAAAATTATCATTTTTATGATAGCCATGGATATATTTTCGGAGACTGGTTTTGAAATTGTGAGGTTTAACTAAGTATGACCTTTTTGTTTTAAAACCTTAGGAGAAAAATAACTGGATATGAAGGGAAGTGAACACATAAGGAACAGCCTACACAAAACCGATTTTATAGCATCCACATATGTGACAGCATTATAATTGTTTTCCATTGCATGGAAATGTGTTTGAACAGTCATATCAATATAGCTTCAGAACTCTAGCAACACTTATTATTAAACAGACAAATCTTGTTTAATTTCTCTATTGACACCAATCTTTAAACATGAAGCTAGAGCTAAGGTCAATTCTTTTTAAAATAAGAAAGAGACTCCTGTCACTACATCAAAAACTAATGATGTATTGTATGGTGACTAACATAACATAATAAAATAAAATAAAATTTAAAAAAATTTAGACTTCAAACATATCTTTATGTAATCCTGTATAAGTTATGAGCCCATGAATAAATAAGACTTTCAGTTCAAGTTACAGAAAAGTTGGAGACAAAAATTTTTTAGTTTGTTTACACAAACTTTCAGTTCTCAGACATTCAGACAAGTTTTAGATATAAATAAACATGTCATTTAAAACAATTACATGTGGTAAAAGAACGTAAGACATATTCTTTTCCTTTCGTTTATTTATTTATTTATTTATTTATTTATTTATTTTTTAAATCTTTTATTTATTTATTTGACAGAGACACAGCGAGAGAGGGAACACAAGCAGGGGGAGTGGGAGAAGCTGGCTTCTCGCGGAGCAGGGAGCCCAATGCAGGGCTCGATCCCAGGACCCTGGGTTCATGACCTGAGCCAAAGGCAAACGCTTAAAGACTGAGCCACCCAGGTGCCCCTCCTTTTGTTATTTTAAATGTAGGCCAGGAGAGTCAGTAATATGAAGCTAAAGAAATTGGAATTTATTCAGTAACAATGAGCATTCATAGACGTTTTCACTGGGTAAGGGTCCTTCTGTCTGTGTATTTTTCCCTTTTTATAAGAAATGGCACAGGTTTACAACTGAGTAGCTTCTTGAACCTGCTTTCCGCACATGGATGACTGGAGTAGCAACAACCTCTTTATATTTTGAACTATCCTTGCATGTTTTAGTAAATGCTAATACAATTTCTTTAAATACTTTGTGGGCTTTCTGTGTTTCAAATTATACAGTTCTTGCTTTAGTTCTTTTTTTTTCCTTTTCTACTTTATACAGGCAATAAGAGAAGTCAGCTGGAAATTTCAGTATTTGGTGGAAACCACTTCTCCAGTTCTGAGATCATTAGGTACAATTCTAATTTTCATGCTAGTGTAAGCAAAAATGTTACTAACTGTTCTGTCGGAATACTACAGGTGCACTTTTCTCCAACCTCCAGTTACAAAATCATATTATTCACGAACAGTTCCCTTAAAACTCTTCCAATTCTTCTTCCATAACTTGATGCCAAAGTCAATGACACATGTTTGGTTTTATTATAGTTCTAAATTTTGTTCTGGTTATCTATTGCTACATCACAATCTACTCCAAAGTTAAATGGCCTAAAGGAACTATTTTAATCTCACTTTGTTTTTTTTTTTTTTTTTTTTTTTTAGTCAAGAATGTGAGCAGGCTATTCTGTTCCAACCAGAGTCACACAATTGTAATCAAATTGCAACTGGTCTATTCTGGAGAGCATGGGTGATTTCATATACGTGGCTCATCACACATGGTGGGGATGATTGGAAGGCTGGTTTCAGTTGATCCCTTTTTCTACTTAATGTTGTCTCAGGATCTCTCTAGCATACTAATGAAACTTCCTTATTAAAAAAAAAAAAACAACGCTTTATTGTGTTATAACTGATATACACAAAACTACACATATTTAATATATACAATTTGATGAGCTTGAACCTATATGCATATACCTATAAAACCATCTTGGAAATTTAGGCCCCCCCCACGAGATCAATTATAGAACTGACAGTCTTCTTAAAAGTGAGTGTTACCTCTGCCCTAATTGGTGGTCAAAGCAGTTACAGGTAAGCCCAATTCAAGAAAAGAGGAAATGGAGGTCAATTTCCAATGGGTGGAGTGTTGAAGCATTCAAGTCTGTCTTTAATCTGCTTTAATGAAGGAACAGGGAGATTCAAAAGAAAAATGGAAGTTGTACAAAGCAAAATAATAAAAATGATAAATGGGAAGTGTACAATAATTGAAATTAAAACAACTTCAATGGTTGGGCTTAAAGCATATTGTAAACAGTGGAAGAAAGACTGAGTGGATTTGAAGACAGTTAAAAAAAATTAATCTAATCTAAAAACTAAAGAGTACAAAAGGAAAAAAATTAGCCATAATAACATGTGGGACAATACTGAACTTTCTAAAATACACGGAATTAGAATTACAGAAAGAAAAGAGAAAGATATAAAAGCAGGGAAAATATTTAAATAAACTATGTTCAGGGGCACCTGGGTGGCTCAGTCGTTAAGCGTCTGCCTTAGGCTCAGATCATGGATCCCAGGGTCCTGGGATCGAGCCCTGCATCGGGCTCCCTGCTCAGTGGGAAGCCTGCTTCTCCCCCTCCCACCGCCCCACGTGTGTTCCCTCTCTCGCTGTGTCTCTCTGTCAAATAAATAAATCTTAAAAAAAATTTAAAAAAACAAAATAAACTATGTTCCAATATTTCCCAAATAAAATGAAAAACACTGACTCAATGATCTAAGGTCTGAGGCTGCTGAAAATTTGAACCTGTGAGATTTACTCTCTATATAAAAATGTTGTTGGAATAGAAGTTTGTGAGACCTCTCAAAAATCTTCTGGAGTCAGTATTGTGTAATAATGGCCAGAAAACACTTTATTAGACAAAGTTGCAACCCCTAGGATGTATTTGTCATGACTGTATAGAAAATAGAAAATCTATTTTCTACTTTACAATATTTTTATTCTCAAAATAATTTTAGAATAGCAGTAATAGTCTTCCTAGGTAAAACCATGGTATATTATGCAAAATTATCATGTGTCCGTCTTAACATTCTCCAATAAAAAATCTGAGCTTTCACTGGCAAAACACACAGAAAACTAAAATAACATCATCTTTTACTTGACTACTACACAATTTGATTTTTATTCCACTTGAAAAGATATCAAAGAGATCAATCATTTTTCTCAATATTTCATTATTCTTGTATAAATCTATGAAAGGCCCTGAACACTGTACTGCTCTCAATTTCAAAGTCCAATTTGGAACTAGCAGACACAAAGAAAAATCAATATTAACTGGGAGCCTCCAGAAAGATCTGATTTCTGAAGTTTCAGGGACATATAGAGAGCAGTAGGTCCCCTCTGAGTGTTTTCTAGTGGGTCATATCTTCTCCAACATTGCTTCTGACTCCTCTGTTTGTAATCTACTTATTTGATGAAAAGTATGTTTATCATTCTCTATTTTACACTCCACAAGATTTAAAGATAATAGCTCATTAAACATATTTTTTTTAAATTCACATTTTTTGGCTCTTCACATATATCTTTTCCTGTCTTGGTATTTGACTATTTCCAATAACAATATAAATTAATATCAATTTTCCTATGATCCACATAATTCCACCATCTTAACGCATTTACTGAAATTGTCCATACTGATTTAAATCTATAATTGAATAAGTAAATAAACGGAGAAGGAACAGCTCTCCCTTGAAAAGTAAATGCAATTAATAAATGTAGAAGAAATGTGGGAAATAGAAAGTCACCATTAGAAAATCACAGGAATAATCACTGCAGGCAAGATTTATTGATAAACAAACAGGATATTTACAAACTTTCAAAGTCTCTCCCAAAAGATATTTAATATTATTTTTTTTAAGATTTATTTATTTACTTGAGAGAGAGAAAGCCTGTGGAGGGGTAGAGGGAGAGGGAGAAGGAGAGAAGCAGACTCCCTGCTGAGCACAAAGCCCCATGTGGGGCTGAATCCCACAACCCATGAGATCATGACCTCAGCCGAAATCAAGAATCAGTCGCTAACTGACTGAGCCACCCAAGCACCCCCCAAAAGATATTTATTAATTCTAAAGCGAAGCATGATAACGTTACAATTGAAAATCTAGTCAACAACATTCTAAGGAGGATTTATATCACCATTAGTTAAACATGGACATCACATAATTCTTGACATAATGCACTAAAAAGTGCATGTCATGGGGCACCTGGGTGGTTTAGCTGGTTTAGGGGCCAACTCTTGATTTCGGCTTATGACCTCAGGGTCGTGAGATGGAGCCCTGGGTCAGGGTGGAGTCAGCTTAAGGTTCTCTCTGTCCCTCTCCCACGGCCCCTCCCCCTGCTTCCACACACTTGCTCACTCTCTCTCTCTCAAATAAATAAATAAATAAATAAATAAATAAATAAATAAACAAACATTTTTTTAAAAACAGGGGCATGTCACTTGTCTGGTACTTTTGCCAAAAGTGCATAACCTCAGTTTACTGATGAGAAAACATCAGATAAACCAAAATCAGGGATATTTAATAAATAACTGATCAGTATTTTTCAGAAATGTGAAAGTCATGAAAAACAAGGAAAAACTGAGGTACTGTAATAGTTTGGAGGAGACTAAATGCAATATGGGATTCTAAATTAGATCCTAGATCACATAAAGAACATTAGTGGAAAAGAACTGGTGATATCCAAATAAATTATGTAGTTAATGATATTATAGCAATGTTAATTTATTAGCTTTGAAAATTGTTAATATCATTAGGTAAGATGTTAATGTTTGGGAAATCTTGGAAAAGACTATATGGGAGCCCACTTTATTCTTTTCACAACATTTTGAAAGTCTAAGGTTATTTCAAAAATAGAAAGTTAAAAACAAAGCTATTGACCCCTACATAATTTGTTCTACATTTAACTCATAGCAAAACTAAAAGTATTTGCAACAGAGCTGCAACAAATTATTAAATTCTCAAAAACTACAAAATGAAATTTTAAAATATTCTTCTTTAGTGATTTGGTCAGAATCAAAGCACAATAAAAAGAGGGGATACTTCTTGATCTCAGATGACACATATGTCCTTTGACCCAGCATGATTACACTCACCCACTCATTTTTGCATTATTTTAAAATCTAATATGTCATAAATATTCTATTTACATAAACTTAATAGCAAGAATTTTAATATTTATTAATCTGAACAAGATACACCACAATAATATTGATGTACTTCATAATCATTGAAATCAATTTTACCTCAAGAGAGTTTTAGGTGGGCATGAAGAAAGTAATTTGATTGTCCATATACAACAAAACAATAGAATTAGATACCAGGGGAGTATGCCCTAGGCAATCAAGAAGGAGAAAGAAGTGGAGGAAGAAGGAAGTGGGGAATAAAGGTTGGAGAGAAAGAAGGAATTGTCATTACTTATGGGTTAACATGTGTGAAACTTGTTAAGAACATTGCATTTATGGATTCATTTCCTCCTCACAATAATTATATCGAGTAGGTTTTATCATTATTCAAATTCTATATATGAGGAAATTTAGGTATCCAGAGAGTAAGTAAATAACCAGGTGTTATGAATTATATCCCCCAAAAGCTATGTCCAAGTCCTACCCACTAGTACCTGTGAATGCACCCATATTTAGAAATAGGGTCTTTGTGGATGTAATTAAGTTAAAATGAGGTCATACTGCTTGAGATGAGCCTTAATTCAATGAATGGTATCTTTATAATAAGAGTGGTATTTAGAGGCAGATAGACACATAGAGAGAACAACTTATGAAGATGGAGGCAGAAATTGGAGTGAAGCATCTATCAGCAGAGATTGCCAAAAATTTCTGGCAACTGCCAGAAGCCAGGAGAGTAGGCTAGAACAGATTCTCCCTTACTGCCTCCAGAAGAAACAGACCCTGCCGATATTTTGATTTTGGATTTCTAGCCTCCTGAACTGAGAGACAAATTTCTTTTGTTTTAAGCAACCCAGCTTATGGTGCTTTGTTATGGCAGCCCTAGGAAATTAATACACCAGTTTATATGGCTATTAATTATGTGAATTTAAATTGAGTCATACTCACTTAAAACCCCTCAATCTTAGCTACCACTTTGAAATAAAAATCAATCTGACCAAAGGGTTAAGACATTCACTGAAACATGGAACGGATCCCATGTTTTCCTGACATTTCTTCTCAATGAGATTTGATAATTTGGGAACAAATTAAACTTCTATTTTTAATTAGCTGTGGATAACAACATAAAACAACATAGAGAATGATGATGTTGAATATTTAAATATCTTAATATTTGTATTATTTAACTAGATTTTAACCTTTGATATTTCTCATCCCTTGGATTCTTTGAAATTGGATATTTTCAGTAAGAATTCCTAAGCTAAAAAAAAAAAAAAGAATTCCTAAGTAAAATAAATGGTTCAAAGCTTTTTGAGTTTGCCTCATAATATGGAAAAGGGCACCCTTAAATGATAATTTAGAAAGAGTTAAATAACTCTTTCACTTAATTAAAATATTTTTATCTCTGAGTTTTGTTGAAAATTTTTAATTATGTGGTCAAAAATAGGTGAATTAAAAATATTTTGTATGTAGTTTATATTTAATAAGCAGAGATAACCATCACTGAACATATTCCTAAAATCTTCAGAATACTCTTATCAGATTACTTTGGTTCTTAATGTCAATAATTCAATTATATCATCACTGAAATACTTTTACAATTATTTCTAAAGCAAGAAATTATAATTTTTCAAAAATATCATTTGCAAATTTTTCCTTAATATCATCTGTAGAAATATATCATTCAAATAATCAGATTTTATATTAGCAAAGGCAATTGAAAAATGAAATTAAAAATACATTTAAATTGCATTAAAAAGTAGAAAATACCTAGAAAAAAATTTAACAAAAAATGTACAAGATCTGTACCAAAAAGTATTTAGTACTGCTGAGTAAAATTAAAGGAGACCTTAAAAAATAGAGAGGCAATCCATGCTCATAAATCAGATCACTCAATATTTTCAAGATGTCCTTTGTCTCCAAAATGGTTTATATACTTATACACAATCTCAATCAAATCTCAGCAGGAGTTTTGTAAGAGCAGATGAAATATTTTAAATGTATGTAAAAATTGAAATGGCCTAATATAGTCAAAACAGTTTTATAAAATAAAGAATTGAAGATCTTAGCACTACTTGTTTATAAGAGTTAAGAGATAGCCATCTGATTTATCAAAAATATTAAAAAAATCAATACCATTCAAAATACTTATGAGTTATAGATTAATTTGAAGTTTGTCAATACATTAAATTATGAGATTTGATGTTAAGATTGTGATTAATGTCTAGAGAGCAGAAATTCCTCTAACTACAGGATAAGAAAGTTTGTTTCTTATAATGTTGTCTGCTTATAAATGAAAGATATGATTTAACATATTCAGAACCAAATTTGTAAATATCCCATGATAAAATTTCCATAAAAGCAAGGTAACTGTCCAAATATGTCAAAAAAAGTAATTTCAAATAACATAAATAAAACATCTTAAGTAATTCTAGTTATTTTATTTATTTTTTGTATGTTTACTATATACATATTCTTTCTGTAAGAATTTATCAATTCCTATAGAGAGGAGTAGGAACTGAGATGAATGCAAGCATTTATCAAATGCCTACTGAGCACTAGAAAATGGGTTGAATGCTCAGACTCAAAGATGAATAAAACACACAGTTTGGCTTTTCTGCATAGTGGAGGAAGATAAGAGAGGAAACGAAAAGAGAATTGTGCACCCCTCTGTTTATTGCAGCATTATTTACAATAGGTAAGACATGGAAACAAGCTAAGTATCCATAAATAGATGAATGGATAAGGAAAATGTGTACACACACACACATGCACGATGGAATATTACACAGCCATAAAAGGATGAAATTGTGCCACTTGAGACAACATAGATGGACCTAGAGGGTATTATGCTAAGTGAACTAAGTCAGATTGAGAAAAAAAATACCATATGATTCCACTCATAAGTGGAATTAAAAAAATAAATAAAAAGCAGAATCAGAACTATAAATACAGAGAACAAACTGATGTTTGCCAGAAGGGAGGGTGGTGAACGTTGAGCAAATGGGTGAAAGGGAGAGGGAGATACAGGCCTTCAGTAATGGAATGAGTAAGTCACAGGAATAAAAAATCAGAGCATAAGGAATACAGTCAATGATATTGTAATAGTGATGTAATGGGACAGATGGTAGTTCCATTGGTGGTGAACACAGCATAATGTATAAACTTGTCAAATTGCTAAGTTGTACACCTGAAACAAATGTAACATTATATGTTAACTATACTCAGAAAAGAAAAAGAACTGTGGTTTCTTCTAAAAGAATAGGCTCTCATCCTAGCTGAGTATGGAGGGAAGATTCCTTCTGCTTTCAGGGACTTTGAAGGAAAGAAAGAAATACAAAGTTGTTTGGTTCAAAGCATATATCTATGAGTAGAGCATCTTCTGACTTGCCCGCTCTAGTACTTAGGCATATTATGAGTGAAATCTCTATTTTTGTTCAAGCACATTCAATAACTATGTTAATTGAGACCTGCAGCATATGGAGTGTTCATTCATATCAACCCCAAACCCCTGAGAGGGGGTTTCTTTCTTTCATCTTCTCAGAAACCAGAATCAAATTCAACAAAAGTGATTCTTAGACACTAAATGCTCCCCTCCTCCAATGGAGAAGCATTGTCTCTATCAGATTTGGGAACAGTTCAAATCTAGTTCATCTCAATGTAGACATTTCAACAGATAACCTGGCAGAGAATAATACATAAACCAGAGAATGAAGCACCACCTAACAGTTACAGCAGTAAAAACTACTGAAAATAAGTTTGTTCAGCACACTGAGCATACTCAAGTTGAATCCATTTATCAAATTGCCCCTGTATTTATTCTAATATTATCTGAGCCCCATATTCTACAAAATTATATATAGAAACAAAGGGATTAAGAGAAGTCCTTAGGATATTTCATGTGATTATGACATTCTTGGGAAAAAGACTATCTTCATTTTTGTGATCTGAAAGTCAAACAAGTAGTTGTTATCTTCCTCTATTATGCAATATTTGTCAGAAGTAGGATAGTATTAAAAATATCCAATTGCTATGAGATCTTGCCATTTGCAACGACGTGGATGGAACTGGAGGGTATTATGCTGAGCGAAATAAGTCGAACAGAGAAAGACATGTATCATATGACCTCACTGATATGAGGAATTCTTAATCTCAGGAAACAAACTGAGGGTTGCTGGAGTGGGGAGTGGGGTGGGAGGGATGGGGTGACTGGGTGATGGACACTGGGGAGGGTATGTGCTCTGGTGAGTGCTGTGAATTGTGCAGGACTGTTGAATCTCAGATCTGTACCTCTGAAACAAATAATGCAATATATGTTAAGAAAAAAAAAAAAAGATGAAGGTAGCAGGAGGGGAAGAATGAAGGGGGGGAAATCGGAGGGGGAGAAGAACCCTGAGAGACGATGGACTCTGAAAAACAAACTGAGGGTTCTAGAGGGGAGGGGGGCGGGAGGATGGGTCAGCCTGGTGATGGGTATTGAGGAGGGCACGTTCTGCATGGAGCACTGGGTGTTATGCACAAACAATGAATCATGGAACACTACATCTAAAACTAATGATGTAATGTATGGGGATTAACATAACAATAAAAAAATTAAAAAAAAATCCAATTGTTTATTTATTTTGTTGAAGAATTAGCTGCTAATTTTAATTTATAACTGAGTGTAGTTAAATATGAGTTCAAAATAAATTTATTTTCTTAATCTTTGGTATTATTTTTCAGTACTAAATCTCATTCAACAATATTTTTTTTATTTACAGTGAAAGAGTAGTCCCCATTTTATGTAGACATTTCACCCAAACCAGTAATTCCTAGATATTGAAGAACTTTTGTATGTCTTCCCTTGAGGCTTTTTTTTTTTTTTTTTAAAGATTTTATTTATTTGACAGAGACACACAGTGAGAGAGGGAACACAAGCAGAGGGAGTGGGAGAGGGAGAAGCAGGCTTCCCGCTGAGCAGGGAGCCCGATGCGGGGCTCGATCCCAGGACCCTGAGATCATGACCTGAGCCGAAGGCAGATGCTTAACGACTGAGCCACCCAGGCGCCCCTTCCCTTGAGGCTTTTTAAATAATCCTCATTAATAGAGTACAATTCCATTGGTAAAAATAGAATGCTAATACAATTAAATTAATTTAGCATGTATGACTTCAATAAAAATAATGTTAAATAAGTAATTAAGCATTTCGAATAAATGTTTTTATTAATTATTACTAAACAGTGACTACTGGATCATAATAATTTGGTCTTGGTTTTTAATAAGTTGTTGGTTAAGAACATGGGCTTTGGATTCACATAAACCTAGGTTTGATTCTTAGTTCTGCAATAAATTGCTGTGCGTTTTCTGATAATGTATTATCAGGCCTCACTTTCCTCCTCTAGAAAATGGAGATGATAATGCAATATCCAGGGTCATTTGGAAAGTTAAATAAAATTTTTTTTATGCAAAGCACTTAATGCAGTATCTAGTGCTAATAACTATTCAGTAACTGCTTAAACATATCTGTTGTTATGTTATTTCAGAACATATGATATCTAGAACTTCCCAAGTGCCTTAACCCTTTTGTTGTTGTTGTCCAAAGTGCAATTCTTATTGGGGAAAGTGAACAAAGAAGGCATTTTCATTGCATCGTTACACATGGGCTGCTTTAGTATCTTCAGGCTTGAAGCCACAGACCCACTAGACCACTGCCTGGATTGTTACTTTCATTCCACCCCTTTGTTCACTCATATAAGAAAAAAAAATGAGTTCTCCTGATTCATAAGATTCCAAATCACTGAGAATCTAGAACAAAGTATAAATATATTTCTACTTTGGAAAACAATTTATTTTAAAATTCAAGATATGAAGAGGTTTCATGAAGAAAGAAAAAAAGCAATTCTCTTTCAAATTTAGCTTTAATTATGTGATTACACTGGGTAAGTAGCAGAGTAAAAAATAATCAAGTCTATATTCAGTCCACACTATTATCTTCCTTTAATATAAAAAAAACAGGAAAGTGTAAAAAACTGTCCAAAAATAAACCAAATAAATGGTCACTTCATTTCTCAAATATGTTAATTGAAATATGCCTTCTTCAATTGCTATGGTAGTTTATAAAATCCAAAGCAGTAGTATCTCCTAATGCCAAGTCCAGGGCAACTACACTTCAAAAATAGTACTTTCTTGATATTCAAATGTAATTTTGTTTTTCCTGTGCAAATATAAAAGCTGAGTACACTCTTATGTGCCTCCCTACTCAGACTGATCTTGTACGAAAGGGTTGATGAGAGTATGCATTGCACCTACAAGCAGGAAAGTGGAACGCTCCACCTGGAGAAAATTCTTCATCAAGAGGTGCATCCCTGTGGAGACATTGACTGAAAGGAAAACTGTGTTCAGATCAACACAGCAGGGAAACTGTGACACTCTGAACACTTCTCAAAGGTATAAAATCTAACTCTTAGTTTTAGTTAATAAACTACACTGAAAGTCTTTCCTCTCTTTTTATAAAGATTATACATCTTCCAAATTTATGTCTACATGTTATATAATAGTTTTATGTCAAAAAAATATTAAATTTTCTGGTTTTAAAACAGTAATAAATAATTAAAAAACAAATAATAAAAGGTCTACAATGTGGAAAGGTATAGAATATTTAAATAAAGTGTAATCTCTTTATTCAGAAATAACTTTAAAATCCTTAATATTTTATATAATGCGTGAAAATATAAGATAAATATTTTTACACAATTTGTATCATGGTATATATATACCATGTTTTTGCATTCTTTTCTTCTCGATCTTTTAATACTTTCCTTCTCCTAGTATTATATATGCATTTTCATTATTTTTCAGAGATATACTGTTAATGATTAGTTATATAGCATTCACTGAATAAATTACTATAATTGAATTAGTATGTTCTTGGACACGTGGGTATTTTTAAAATTTTTTCCTATTTGTATGTCTACAGACGTAACACTGCATGCTTATTCCCCAATGACTTATGTGGTAAAGAATGACAAGCATATATTTCCTAAATTAAATGATTTTTAAACTCATGGACTGAAATATACTTGGTCATTTATTTCTGGATGGCAAGGATAGTGAGATCTGTGAATCTGAATGCATTATTTCATAGTTCAATACTTTTAAAAGTCTTCTTTAGTATCCTAACAATCTTCATATAATCTTTATGCCTCACTTTTTCTACTTTGTACCTACCTCCTTAGCTTTGGACAGTTTCTGGGGACTATCACACATATTTAGGGATGAAGAAGATTTACTGAGCACATACCATTTGGTAAGCATCAAATAAATCATGAAGAATACCACTCTGTTTTCTTCATTTCTCCCTAAGCCTTTAAGTCATTAGTTCTCAAATTACTGACATCTTCTGATATTCTATGCAAGAATGACCTTTTCTTCCCTTCTGCACATAATTTATCAGTCCAAATGACAGTTCCCATAAATATGCCTGTGCGTATTGGGAAAAGCAAGCATGACACATACAGTTGTAGCTTTGTACATATGTATGGGCCCATGTTTTCTAAACTGAACCTTGGCATGGGAAAAATGTCTGAATGATTGACAGGCTAAAAGCTACTCTCAAAGGAATATTCTCCTGTCTCATGGCTTTGTTACTCTCATTCCCAATATATAGAGTAAGACTACTACACAAGCTCCATCTCTGATCAAAAATTGTAATTCAAGGGACGCCTGGGTGGCTCAGTCATTAAGTCTGCCTTCGGCCCAGGTCATGATCCCACATAGGGCTCCTTGCTCAGCGGGGAGCCTGCTTCTCCCTCTGCCTTCCATTCTCTCTCTCTCTCTCTTTCTCTGACAAATAAATAAATAAATAAAATTTTCAAAAACTTGTAATTCAATATTTGGCTTAAAGTCTCTACTGGAGATTCGGTGTGTTTTTCAGTGAAAAATAGTATCTTTTAAGCATTCTGTAAGCTAATACTTAGAATCCCCTATCTATTAGACTTTATTTACAAATGATTATGAAACTTTAGAAATTCAGTCAAGGAAGCTCATTGGACAATAGTTTTCTATTTGGTGCGTATAATTGCAACTTCACGTCTGAGGATATGAACCACCAACTGTCATATATATGTGATTAATTGGGATCCTTTCCAGCTATTAAGGAAGGCCCACTATGTTTCTATGTTTTCTAGTGAAAATTAGCTTAACACAACATCTTGGCAAACAACTTGTTGGCATAGAAAGGCAAGACACATGCAAACTGGCAAGAAAAATACCTTGTGTATGAAACCATTTCCAAAAACAGCAGGTGCACAGCCAAATTCACCTTACCCAGTCCTGTAATAAGCACAAACTTATGTAAAAAAATTTAAATACTTGTCTTAGTATTATTCTGGATACAGGCTTAGATTCTCTTGTTTCATTTTCTGGAGAAGGGAAAACTTGCTTAGTATGCGGGATAAAAATCTTTCTGTCTCCAAGAGGAATGGGTCTGCATTCTGGTGAATGGAATATTGTTTGCTGGTTCATTTTTGGGTGGTATATGCATAATTTTCTTTTCATGAGTCATAAGACTCCCATCCCATTTCAATGAGGGAGTGGCTCTTGATAAGTGATTTCCCACTCTCCATGTCCTCTTATTCCTGTGCTGTCATTTAAATTTTTCCAGCAAAAATTATTTACTGTAGGTACACATATGGGAGTTGATTTTGGCTGTTGTAAGAACAATAACATGATGTGTGTGCATGTGTGTTTTATTTTACAAACAAATTATGCTGATTTTATAGTTCATCAATATTCCCTTCAAATGAAGTTTTGTTATGCTCATGTTTATTTGTTCTACAGTGGAAGCTTCCACTAAAGGACATGTTAGGGCATGAAAAAAAATGTTGTAGCTAGCTTCTCTCATATATGCTGTGAATTTGCCATTCATTGATTCAGTGAATTTGCCATTCATTCAGATGTCAATCTCAGAAACAGATAATCTCAGAAACAGGTGACTTTTCTTCTCATTGACCTGATTCTACCTCTTCAAATACTCTTCATGTCTTCCTCATATGTTTTATCCCAATTGAGACCTTAATAATCTCATGTGAAAAAATGCATTTGTCTCAAATACTTTGTCTCTACTTACACATACTTTCAATTGATTTACAACAGATGCTAGAATATATTTTCCAAAACTAAGCCATGTCTCCACCTCATTTAAAACAGCTCTTTGTTGTCCAACAATTAAATTCAACCTAAGCAGTATGACATGAAAATCTCTATGACTTTATTACTGCCTACTCTTGAAGACTTACTTAACAACTGAGGACTCTTGCCTAAAAGAAAAATAAAAAATCTCTAGCCTAAAAATTATTGCCCATACACTATATATTCTCCCATAAAAATCATCCTCAAATACAGCTGACCCCCGAACAACACAGGTTTGAACTGTGCAAGTCACTTATATATGGGTTTTTGTTGATAAATATAGCACAGTCCGGTAAATGTATTTTTTCTTTCTTAGGATTTTTTCTATTTTTTTAAGATTTTATTTATTTATTTGAGAGAGAGCAGGAGGAGAGGCAGAGGGAGAAGCAGACTCCCCACTGAGCAGGGAGCCAGTGCAGGGCTTGATCCTAGGACTCCTGGATCACAACCGGAGCCAAAGACACACTTAATCGACTGAGCCACCCAGGTGCCTCTCTTAGGATTTTCTTAGTAACATTTCCTTTTCTCCAGCTTACTCTATTGTAAGAGTATATAGTATATAATACACATAACATGCCAAATATGTGTTAGTTGACTGCTTATATTATCAGTAAAACTTCCAATCAACAGTAGGCTATTAGTAGTCAAATCTGGGGGGAGTCAAAAGTTATACACCTATTTTTGATTGCATGGCGGTCAGCACTCCTAATCTTCACATTGTTCATGGGTCAACTATGGTTGAATTCCTGATCCAGAGTTCATGAGGTATAATAAAATAGTCATTGTGTTAGGGAACTAAGATTTATTTAGTTTGTTATGTAGCATTAGGTAACCCGTATTCCTGGTAGTCATGTAAACTTTCATAGCTGTGTTGAAAAATCATTTAGCACTATCTACCAAAGTTGAACTTGTGTGTGTCCTCTTACTTATCATTCTACTCTTCGTGTATGAGAAATGTGTGCATATTTACAACAATATTAGTTAAAATGGCCAAAAAATGGAGACAATTCAAATGTGTAACAACAGAAGAGTTGGTAAACAAAGTGTGTTTTACTCATAAAATGTAATGTCATACTGTAATAAAAATGGACAAACTGCAGCCACACACATCAATGTGGATGAATCTTGCAAGAAAGAAAGAAGCCACACTTACCATAATGCATACTATATAATTCCATTAGAAACAAACAAGCAAAAAACAGGAAAAACTAAATATCAAATAGAATTTAGGAAAGCAATCAACTTTTGCAAAAAAGGAAGCAAATCATAGTAATTGGGCATGGACAGAAAGTCATCTAGTATTTCTATTTCTTTGGGTGCTGGCTACATAGGGTATTCATTGTGTGATAATGCACTGGGCTGTCCACTTATGATTTCTGCACATTCTACGTATTTGTTATACTCTAAAAAAGGTTAAGAACAGCAGAGTGCTTCTGTTCTTATTCTTAAGAAGATTCGAGTAGATATTGCATCTGTATTTCTGGAATTATACAATCATTGTGGAGAAATAGTTTGAGATGAGAAAAGTTAAAAACATGATGCCCAAATAAAATAAAAAAGCATGTAAAGAGCAGGTAGAATATTATATAATATACGATTGGTAAAGTAGAAGAAAGATTAAAAAAATTCACCCAGAGCTAACATGTTAAGCCTAAAGGTAAATGAGAAAAAGGAGAGACATGGGGATGATGACATTCATTCCACCATCTCCTTAACTAACAGGATTCCTAGGAAAAAAGATCAGATCATATAGAATAGAAACAATACAGAGGAGCAGGGTGGGAGGGGGGAGAGGGAAGGAGAGAAAGATTAATTTATAAAATTTAGAAAATCATCTAATTAAAAATTAATTGACTATGGCAAGATCAATGAAAAGAACATTTTCATTGAAAAGATTATATAAAAAAAATAAAATAAAATCCCCAGCACAGTAATGCTGGTTACCTCTAAAAACTATTGCTCTGTACTTCCAAATATCAAAAGGAAATGGAACCCGTGGGGAAATAAACTAAACCCCAAGAATTTTATGCCGAATTTTTCAGTCCTGTGCAAGTAATCATAAAGGTATTCTCATACACTCAGAGGGTCAGAAAGTTTAAACCCACAATAGTCTTACTGAAAAAATGATGCACTCTTAAACATATTTTGACCAACCAAAATATCAATCAATTTGAAGAAGTAGTGATTAGAAAAACATTAAAATGGTTAGGCAATGAACAATTAAATGACTTAAATTATGACTGCCTAAATAATAATAATATACTTAAGAAATCATGCAAGTAAAAAAATTAGCATCACAAGATCCAATAATAACTGAACAAATAGTTTGATAAAATTTATCAGAAAAATAGCACAAACAATTTAAGAAATTGAGGGTGTAATGCTAAATTTATCATATTAATACATGAGGCCAGGGGCTCAATATATTAGAACTTTATTTAATAATTTTTACAAAGTAAGTTCAAATACATTTTATGAAAGTATATATCCACTAGGAGAAAAAATTATGTACATAATTTTAAAATTACTGCAAAGAATATCCAAATAAGCAATATAGATATTGCACATGTTAAAAGGCATGGAATTAAGTGAATAATATAGTGAATGTAAGAAAAATAAGAACTAGAGAGATAATAGAAGAGCAGGTGTTTCAAGGACAAAAAAAATAATGGTAAGAACTATTTGTTGAGCACACATTATATTCTCGTAACATATCTCTTCTAATATAACTCTTCATACAACTCGATTACATAGGTGAAATTATTTTTCAAGTAAGGAAATTTAGGCTCCAAGAAATTCAATCTATAAAGTCTTTAAGCTAGAAGTACTGAGACCGTGATTGAAACTAAGTCTAAATAATCCCCAAGCATGTACTTTGGTTCTTCATGCAAGGTATTTACAATTAAAAAAATAAAATGACAGTGACTGGTTAACCATAAAATATTTGGCAAATGTTGATGAGGTGGATACCAACAGCTACACACACAAAATATTATAAGGACTAATTTATATTATGTAAAATTAGTAATAAAAAAAGAAGGAAATCTTGCCATTTGCAATGACATGGATGGATCTAGAAGAGTATAAGGCTAAGTGAAATAAGTCAGAAAAAGACAAATACCGTATGATTTCACTCATACAAGGAACTTAAGAAACAAAACAAAAGAACAAAGAAAAAAGAAACAAAACACAGACTCTTAAATACAGAGTAGAGGGTTTTTTTTTGTACTAAAAGATATAGTATTCACATTTGATTTATAAGAGTCATTAAATATTGTTTTGAGTGTAAAATTAATAATATAGAAAGCAAGAAGTGTAGTCAAAGAGAAATTGTCAGAGATATTTTCTTTGACCCTGAAACACATTTTCAGTAAAACACTAGAGAAGCAGACACAATAAACTCATAGAAATGTATAGTGATGCAAAATACTAAATGAAATGCACATACACACAGTATTCTTTTTATTCTAAAGATTTTATTTATTTATTTATTTTAGAGAGAGAAAGAGAGTATGAGTGGGGGGAGAAGCAGAAGGAGAGGGAGAAATAATCCGAAGCAGATTCTGTGCTGAGCATGGAGCAGGACCTGGGGCTCGATCCCAGGACCGCGAGATCATGACCTGAGCCAAAACCAAGAGTCAGACATTTAACTGACTGAGCCACCCAGGTGCCCCCCCAACATTCTATGTTTGTTATAACACACCATCATTTTCTAGGATGCTACCCCTCCTGCTCTCTGCCCATAGGCTGACTCTTCTTTACAAAGATTTAAACAGAAAAAAAGTATATAATCCAGGACATTCCCCATGCTGTTTATATTTTGATCCTAGTATGCCTCTCATTGGAGCCAGAAGGATCAAATTCCTTTGCAATTATCTGGTATATAAGCACAGTGTTCTAAGTAATATGATAGTTATCTTTGGTTCTTTCTTTATATCTGGATTTCCCTCTACCTACTGTTAGGAAATGTGATAGGATGAGTAACAGAGCATAATTACTGTGTATATATATATATATATATATACACATATATATATATATTGTTATCTCCACATTATATAATACACCTTGAACTTCTTGAGGGTCTGGTTCATGTTCTATACCAATTTCCATTCCCTAGCTTCTGGACGAATATCTGGAATATATTAGGGCCTCAGTGATATTTGTGGTGAATGGATCAGACTGCATGTGTATATGTTATATAGTTATCATATTACAACATAATATCAATTTGGAGTTCTTCTCAATTTAAACTGAAGTACAAAGAGTTTTTTGCCAAGATACCGAAAGCACTAATATTTTTAATCAATATAATGAAAATCAAATTAAATTGAATTTAGATAAATCCAAACAGCAAATCAGTACAATTTTTGTCAAAAGAATATCTCTATAATTCTCAATGGATATAAATGCCTAGGTGAAATTAAGTACTAAGAGTTTCAGTATTATAAAATTTTAAACAAAAGTTATTTTGAATTAAATATGTTATTTTGGTGAAATTTACTTGTTCTTTTCAACCTCATTCTTTTTTGTAATGTAGCATTTAGTAATAAAAAAGTGTTATAGCCTGGTAATAAAGAAATAATGTTCTGGAGCATGCCAGACTTGGTTCTAATTCCAGTTCTGTCACACAGCTTTTCAAGTGACCTTGATCTGATTAACCTCTCTGAATCTTAGTTTTTTATTTATAAAAAACCCTAATTATAGAATTTATCTCATTATATTTTTGAGAGGATTAAGACTATATTTAAAAGATGGGGACCATATTTAAAAATACCACTATCATGGTGATCCCAGGCAGACTGAACATCCAGCTGAGCATGTCTTCCAATCTAGTGCAAAGGAGAACAGAGCTTGCTATGTATAGGTGGCTAAAAGCATATTCTTACTAGACCATGGGAGGGAGAATATGGCCTCAAGTGTATGCAAAAGAGTCTACTGATGCAGTGAATTAGTCTAAGCAATGACACAGTTCTAGAAATTGATGGAGTGAAATATGTAATAACTGCGGTATCTTTCCAGACTTTATAATCTTTAAGACAGACATTCCTTAATTATACTGACTTCTCGGGGCTCCCGGGTGGGTGGCTCAGTCAGTTAAGCATCTTCCTTCGGTCAGGTCATGATCTCAGGGTCCTGGGATCTAGCCCCACATCGGGCTCCCTGCTCAACGAGGAGTCAGCTTCTCCCTCTGCCTCTGCCCCCCACTCATGCTTTCTCTCTCTCTCTCTCTCTCCAATAAATAAAATCTTAAAAAAATTATACTGACTTCTCTGATACTATTCTGAATGTTTTAAATTTCAAATTTCAAGTGTGTTACCCCAAATGCTTAGCATGATGTTGAGAACTCAAATGATAGAGGACCATGGTCAGGGTGCATCTTGCATGGGCTGAAGCTTTTTCCTGGTGGGGGATAAGCCCATGTGAATTGTGAATGGATACAAGAGATAGTTCCTGAAAGGTGTGGAGAGGAGACCAGTAGAACATATAGATTCACAAAGCACAATGAGGAATTCCTTGATGTCTGCAAACTTACCTTTGGAAATTATTTTTTTTAATTGTGAAATAGAGGAGTCCAGCAGAAATGGGAAAAAAAAAGCTAACAGTAAAAAGGACAGTCATTTGTATAGAGAAATATAAATTAGAGAATAATGTTTAATTTCAGGAATTCTGTTGGTTAAATAACTCTATAAAATATCTGCAAACCAAATCATCTTTTAAGATATTGTTTCTATTGATAAAGAGCTTTTGAGCTCACAAATGTCTTATAAATGAAATTATGATGCATGGCCCTTTTGCATGCTGGGACTGCCTACAAATTGCCTTTGATTTTTAAATAGCAACGGAGTCCAGTTTGCTCACACTGTAAACAGTTGTCTTTTATGTTCTTTTAATTAGAGTAGACATTTCTCCCTTGATACTTAAAATTATAGATTATACTTGTACATGGAAAGCCATAATGAATTTCTGATGATGGTTAAGACTATGGGACCTTGGGAGTAGTTGCCCTCAGCAAGAAAGCCAAAACTGTGTATTGGTAAATAGATTAACATAATTTTATGTGTTCTTCATGGTATTATTACTAACTAGTAATAAAATCTTATTAGAGAGTCACAGTGTATGAAATTTTTAAAAGATTTTATGATTCTCTATGACACAGTCTCATTTATGGTTTGTTTACTTTTGTACAAGCATTTGCCAAGTACTCTTCATTTATCCTTTCTAAGTATGGGTCAAATATTTTGTCCTCAAAGAAATTACAGGATTTAGGTAGTGCTGTCAAAAAGATGTTTTAAGGGACACCTGGGTGGCTCTGTTGGTTAAGCTTCTGCCTTTGGCTCAGGTCATGACCCCAGAGTCCTGGGATTGAGTCCTGCATCTGGCACCTTGCTCAGTGGGGAGCCTGCTTCTCCTTCTCCTTCTGCTGCTCCCCCTGCTTGAGCATGCTCTCTCTCTCTCTCTGACAAGTAAATAAATAAAATCTTAAAAAAAGATGTTTTAATTTTATTCTTTCTCAAAAAAGTAGGGTTTCTCCATTATTTGGTTTTCTCCAAAACTGGACACTAGAGACAATTATTTTTGTACATAATTATTTTTGATTTGATGGAGAAAGTAGTCAACATGCAAATCATGATGTAAAAACTAACCTTATCTTCTCAAGGAAGATAATCTCAAGAGCAATTTAGTCATGTTATTGGTCTCTCAAAGTTTAGCATCTCTAGGTGATGACATCTGTGACTTGCTTTTCTCATTGAATGCTTTATTTTAGAGATCTAGTTATGTTTGATATTCATTTATTTTTCTCCTCATACTGCATTTTCTATGAATATAGAGCAACATCTTTATTCATTCTCCTATTATAGATATTTATGTTGTTTCTATTTGTTTCCTAATAGAAACCTACTACATATCTCTGGTATAAATGTATGAGAGTTTCTCTGGATAGAGAATACATTTAGAAACAGAAGTATAGGATCTGAGATTGTTCTTTAAAATGTAATATCTTTACACATAACCTGTAGTTAATTTCCTACTTATTTATATTTTGACAAAACAATACTGTCAAAATTTCTTATTGCCCCCCCCATAAAATTTTGTAATGACTGTTATGATTTCATTGTTGGTTCACTTTGTTGGTTCACTTTGTTGGTTCACCTTATTACTGGTGACATAGAGGATTTTTTTTTTTACATTTTTAATGGTAGTTTATTTTTCTTGTTGAAATTGTACGCTTGTAATATTAACTCAGTTATTGAATTCTTTGTCATTTTCTTGGTGATTTGTAGGAATTCTTTATGCATTATATAGCAATTTTATGCACTGAACACCTCTCTTCTCCGGGTGTGGCGGGTTTTCTAATTTCATTTGTACTACCTTATGATATGCCTTTGTCTTCCCATATGAATATTTAGAATTAGTTTGTCTAGTCATAAAAGGAATTATATTTAAAGGAATGTGATGGAGAGAAATGTAATGTGATCACTCATTTCCCCATAAATCATAGAGATAATTTGGTATCATTCACACTGAAGATTACAAGACTAAGTTACATTCAAATAAAAGGAAAGGGAGCAGATAGTAAATGCTTTAAGCTGTCCAAGCCACATACATCTCTGTTACTGGTCAATTAAGGAAACTTTGTTTTCAATAAAAGCAAGATAGCCATATATGTGTTAACTGTGTAAAAAAAAAGCCATTTCCCCCCAAAATTTTCATTATGATACTGCAATCAAAGCTCTGAATACGCAGCTAAATAAATAAAATTGTTGTTGAAGTGCTTTTTAGTTCTGGGTAAACACATTTTCTGGTGAAATTTTTTTTTTCACTACCAAGTAAACCACAAACAATCAGTTATTTGGAAACTACTAGAAAGCTTGAAGTCCAAAAGTTCATTAACCAAGAAATACTCATAAGCAAATATTAGGAAAACACAACCAGCTTCTTTCTAACTTGTCTAGTCTGAACATAGTTTACTATTTTTCCTTGAATCTAATATAACAAATATAAACATCATAAGACTGACATCACACATGAAAATTCTAAGGCTAGAGAGGGAGAAGCAATGCAATGAAGTAGATTTTTAGAAAAGAAGGTGGTTTGCATCAGACACGTGCAATTAAACCAGTCCTATAATCAAAGTACAGTAAACCCCAGGAGTCCATTCCTGATTATCTGTGAGTTAGTGATGTGTGAGATGGAATATTTGAGGTGGTAATGTGAAGTGTAACTCTTCCATAAAAGCCAAGATCACTCACAAGGAGCTTCTAGTGATTTAATGGATAATAAAATCTCACTATGGGATTCTAGCACAGTGAGGCACACTATATAGTGATTTTACTATATGTTGTCAATGATATTTATAGTGGAGTTATTTATTCATGGGCCTGAGGCCAACATAGGCATGTGAGCCCTCTGTGGCCGGAATTGTTTGTGTGCTGTGGCGCACGCAGGGTAAGGTCGGGAACGCCCAGGCCTGAGAGGGGGAAAAGTCTCCCTCGCCTTGTTGTGTGCCTATGCCTCAGGCATCCGGTCAGCTGAGAAATGGCTCATGATGTTTTGAGTAATCTTGGGCACATTGTTCCTTGTGACGCCCACCGAGGAGAGTGGCTTCGTGTGCGGGGATGTGATGATCAGATAACATCCTGCTTCAAATGTATATGCGGGGTGTTGTCTGATCTCAGCATTCCTGCATAGGGTTTGATTTTATGTAGTTTCGGGGAATGGGTCATAAGGTACCTTTGCATAAGAACTGATCAGAGAATGAGATTTACTTAAGATATGTAATTATTCCGGTGCAACCGAATTTGATTTTGTCCTCTCTTGCGTAAAGAAGTATCGGGATATCTTAATGCTTACATTGTTAATAAGTAACAATATATTTTGATTGTAAAGAGCATAAAAGATGTCAAGAAATAAACGGCAGTATGCAGTTGCAAGTGCTGCCTTTGCTCTGCATCCCCTGTGTCCCGGTGATTTCGCGACCCTTACCCAGGGACCCCAACGCACTAGACGTTGACAATTGGCGCCCGAACAGGGACCCTGAAGGACGTTCAGGAAGGGTGAGTAATTTAATACAATACAGGGTCATGGGACAAGAAACCTCTACTCCTTATGTTCGAATGCTGAAGCATTCACTTGCTGTCTATGGCATTACTGTCGCTTCTACTGATATTGAGATGTGTTTGAAAGTGGTTCGAGACTGGAATCCTTGGTTTCCCGAGGAGGGCTCCCTGGAGGTGGATAATTGGCGGCGGGTCCGCCATAATGTAGAAAAGGCCATGAGGCAGGGGGAAAAGATTCCTGTACGATTTTGGTCCATCTGGTCGATTATATTTACAGTGTTAAGAGCAATGGAGGATGATCGCACGGTTGAGAATTTTCAGAAGGAAGTGGCTCCTTCGATGCAGGACCTTCCCCTTGATACAGATGAGAAAAAGGCAATAGAAAAGGATGCCTTTAAGCTTGCACTGCCTCGCGAACCTAATGAGTGCGATAGCGATGAATCGAAACTGAAAGTAACGTCGGATCCCGAGACCGAGCACTTATGGAAGGTTTTTCAGCGGGTCATGACCATGGCGGGGGAATCTAAGAAAAGGCCTTCCGCTCCGCCTTTGCCGCCCGCGCTAGCCTTTTCTCCCAAAAATCCTTTTCTTTCTGCTGCTTTAGCTGAGCTTGATGCGTTAAAGGATAATGACGATGAGAGTGAGGATGACAGACCTATCTTTGCCTTTCCGGTTATTAGGCCTCCCCCGGTCCAGGGAGTAGCACAAGCACCATATTATGAAGGTATTTCAATAGATGATATTGGTCGCTTGAAAAAGGCAGTGACTCTATATGGACCGCAATCACATTATGTCAAAGAGCTACTTCTAGGTATAGCTCGACATTATAATAATTTTGCTCCAGAAGATTGGAGAGTCCTTTGTAGAGCTCTCTTAAAGGAGCCTGAATATCTGCAATGGCAGATGTGGTTCTCCGAGCTCTGTATGGATCAGGCTCGTCAGAACGCTTTAAGTAACAATCCTCGGGTCCAGGCTATAACTTATCAAATGTTGGCGGGAATAGGTCAATATTCTGATATTGCTGCTCAAGTTATTACCCCTGAAGAAATCCATGATCAATTACGGGAAATTAGTTTAGAAGCTTGGGATCGTATTCACCCAAAAGGAGAACATTATGGATCTTGGACTAAGGTTATTCAAAAGACTAACGAGCCTTATGTCGAGTTCTTATCACGATTAAAATTAACCTTGGAGAGAACTGTCATAGGGGAAGAAGCTAGACAGCAGCTGTTAAAACTGCTGGCATATGAAAATGCTAATGAGGATTGTAAGAGAATTATATTGCCTATTAAAGATACAGGAGATATTAATGCTTTCATGAAGGCCTGTAAGGATGTTACATCAGAGAGTAGAAAGATGCAGCTGTTTGCTGAAACAATGGCCACTACCTGGCATTCCTTGCAATCTAAGCAACTCGAGAACATGAAATGTTTTGGTTGCGGTCAATTAGGGCATTTGAAAAGGAACTGTAAAGAAAAGAAACCTGACAAAGGGCGCGGACCTGGAATTTGTCCACGATGTAAGAAGGGAAAACATTGGGCTCGAGAATGTCGCACTAAATTAAATACAAGTTTTGCAGAAAAGCCGCAGGGAAACTCGATTTCGGGCCCTACCCCGGGCCCAGGACAAATGAACAGGGGAAACCAACCATATTCTCCCTTAGCCCAGCTACCCAACACAGTGCCGCAGTGGACATACCAGCCATAAGGCCATTTACTTTAAAAGGAGGGGATAGACCTCAGAAAATTCCTACTGGAATTTATGGACCCTTACCAATTGGCACTTTTGCTCTATTAACAGGTCGCTCTTGTTTGACATCAAAAGGAGTGACTGTTCACTTAGGTATAATTGATGCTGATTACAGAGGAGAAATTCAAGTTCTTATGTCTTCCCTAGTTGATGTGTCCTTTGAAGCAGGAGAACGAATTGCCCAGTTATTGTTATTACCCTATCTCCCCATAGGTCAGACTACCGCTGTCAGGCATGGAGGGTTTGGCAGTACGGATCAAAAATGTGTTTTTTGGGCTACACAAATAACTCGTATGCAGCCCTTGATGACAGTTAAATTGAATACGAAAGATATTACTGTCTTGTTGGATACAGGGTCAGATATCACTATTATCAAAACTGTTGATTGGCCTGAAAATATCCCCTATAATGAGATTCCTTGTCAGATAAAAGGAGTTGGCAAGGCACCTGTCCGAAGTATTGGCTTAGCCACTCAATTTGTAACATTTACCTCCCAGGATGGGCAACTGGCCGTGTTAAAACCATATATTTTAGATGTTCCTTTAAATATTTTAGGCCGTGATGTTTTAGAACAGTGGGGAGCTCACCTGGAATTTTGATTATAGATGGAACCTATTAAAATATTATGGAAATCCGAAGATCCCTTGTGGATTGAACAATGGCCATTAACTAAGGAAAAATTGGCTGCTGCACACCAATTGGTAAGAGAGCAATTACAAAAACAACATATTGAACATTCCACTTCTCCGTGGAACTCTCCAATTTTTGTCATAAAGAAAACTTCAGGTAAATGGCGTTTACTTACAGATTTACGTGGAGTTAATAACTCCATGTTCCCCATGGGGGCTCTCCAGCCTGGGGTACCTTCACCGGCTGCCTTGCCGAGGGATTGGCATACAATGGTAATTGATCTACAGGATTGTTTTTTCACTATCCCTGTACATAAAGATGATAGGAAGCGTTTTGCCTTTTCACTTCCTTCTATAAATAGGCAGGGACCTCACCAAAGGTTTCAATGGAAGGTTTTGCCTCAAGGCATGATGAATTCCCCTACGATATGTCAACTTTATGTTGACGCTGCCTTGCGTCCCGTGCGTCAAAAGTGGCCTCAGGTGTATATAGCTCATTATATGGATGATATTTTGTTTGCTAGCCCCCATCAAAATGAGTTAGAAGAAATCTTAAAATTATTGCCAGAGTATTTTATTCCTTTTGGATTGGTAATTGCTCCAGAAAAAATTCAAAAAGGAAGTATTATAAATTATTTAGGATATGTGATAGAAAGAAATACTGTTAGACCACAAAAAATAGCTATACGAAGGGATAATTTGAAGACTTTGAATGATTTTCAAAAATTATTAGGAGATATTAATTGGTTACGGCCATCTTTAGGTATCCCTACTTATCAGTTACATAATTTATTTGATACATTACAAGGAAATTCTGATATTCATAGTCCCCGACAGCTTACTGCGGAAGCAGAAAAGGAATTACAATTTGTGGAAGAAAAAATTAAATCCGCTTTTCTTACTCGCATTGATCCTTCTTTACCCTTGACAATGTATATTTTAAATACATGGCAATATCCCACAGCTATTATTGGACAAAAAGAGTTGCCTGCTGAATGGATTTATACTAGACATCATTTTTCAAAAAATATCACTCCTTATGGTATTCAGATTGCATATTTGATAGAACAGGCTCGAGATAGAGCTATAATTATGACCGGATGTGATATTATGGATATAATTATTCCTCTTTCTAAAGATCAATTTTCATTTTTGTTACGGAATATAGAGGAATTACAGATTGCCCTTGCAGGGTATGTGGGACAAATTAATTACCATTTTCCTAAAGGAAAATTATGGGATTGTTTTCGTAAACAAGAATTTATTATTCAGGATATAATTAGTGAACAACCTTTGGTTAATGCACCCACTGTGTTTACAGATGGGTCAAAAACTAAAAGTGCATATTGGACAACTAAAAGGTATTGGGTTCAAAATACAGATTTTAATTCAGTCCAACAAAATGAATTATTTGCCATCGCCCAAGTATTAAAAGATTTTCCCTCGGCTGTGAATATTCTTGCTGATTCAGCATATGCTGTTGGGGTCGTTAAAAATGTATATACTGCCGTGGTATGTTCTAATAAGTCCAACCTACTTAGTTTATTTTTACTCTTACAAACTTTGTTAAGAAATCGTAATACTCGTATTTATGTAACTCATATTCGCTCTCATACTAATCTTCCTGGTTCCTTGGCTTATGGCAATGCTCAAGTAGACGCTTTGGTGTCATTTGCATCTGCAGACGAGGAACATAATTTATTGCATACCAATGCTGGTAGATTACATGTTCAGTATAAAATTCCTTATCGTCAAGCAAAACAAATTATAAAACAGTGTCCTATTTGCAGACCTTTACACTTACGTGCTGTAAAAGCTGGGGTTAATCCTCGAGGAACTTATGCCAACGAACTTTGGCAAATGGATGTTACTCATGTGGCACAATTTGGTCGCTTATCTTATGTACATGTTGTAATAGATACTTATTCTCAATTTATATGGGCCACAGCACAAATGGGTGAAACTACACAACATGTTATTACTCATTTATTAGAAACGTTTGCTGTGATGGGTTTACCTTCCAGTATCAAGACAGATAATGGGCCAGCATATAAAAGTAAAAAATTTCAAGCTTTCTGTTTGCAATATGGTATAATGCATAAAACAGGCATTGAATATAATCCCCAAGGACAGGCCATTGTGGAGCGTGCACACAATACTTTAAAATTGCAAATTAAAAAATTAAAAAGGAGGAAAACAGATCATATATTATCATTTACTCAATCTAATGCACGTTCCATTTTGTCACAAGTATTGTTTACATTGAATTTCTTGAATCTTCCGCAGGGAGATATTCTCTCGAGAGCAGAAAAACAGTTCATAGAGGGAGAGACGGCTCCTCTTCCCTTGAATGAACATATATGGTTTAAGCCCGCTGCGGATGCAGAATGGCAGCCAGGAGTGTTGCTTTATAGAGGGAAAGGTTATGCTTATGTTTCCACAGAAGATGGACAAACCTGTTCCTGGCTCCCGGCAAGGTGGATCCGGTCACGAACTAATTCGGACGGCTGTCAGGCGACGCATGAAGGCCCCGAGAGTGCATGAATCGTTGTTACAAGCTGATGAATCTCTCCTGCAAGCTATGGCTCACTTACATTTGGATAGGCGTCATCATTGGCGGCCTCCGCCTCTTGCTTTACCCACTTGGGGGCATATTAAAAAGCTTGCTGGGGAGGGACAGAAAATCTTGAAGCAAACAAGGAAGCCTTGTACACCTGAGCATTTGTTCTTGGCCATGTGCGCTTTGCTTACTATGTCATCCCCTCCTATTGAGGCGACTAATGTAAGTTATTGGGCTTATATACCTAACCCACCTATGATGGAACCTGCACCTTGGGGAAGTGCAAATATTCCCATTTATACCTCCCCGATGATACTTTCGCCTCCTTGGAAGAATCTGACTTATCTTAATCAGGATGACGGTACCTTTTTTAATTTCCTGCATAGAGGGGATGGTCCATATATTTGCTTGGGTCCCTCGCCATGTGTAAATATGAATTGGCAGAATTGGATTTTACCTGGACCAATGGTTAATTCCTCTCGCACTCAATTACAGAGGCTTGAAGCATGGTCTCTTAATATGACCTGGGGAAATGTCACCTTTGATGAATTTCCCTCGTTCCCTGCTTGTCCTGATTTTACTTATATTGGAATGGCTTATAAGCCATTTAAATGGCAGGAATGTGTTGGTAGGTTTGCAAAATATTATAAGGATCTGCTTATGTGGGGACCATATGGTCAATTTTTACAAAATTGTTCAGAGTGGGATGTCTTGCGCTGTAATTTATCCTTGTCTTATAGGATGCCCCCACGGAACCGATGGAATGAATCTGTAGTAAATCATCGATTGATGGCTTGGGGAGATGGCGGCATCGCAGACCCTCGCATATCACATCAAAAATTTCCAGATCATATTCAAACACACTTATGGAAAGTTGCAGCTGCGCTTAAGACTGTCAGACTTTATAATGGAACCTTTTCCGGCACAGCAAAGACTGCGTCGGCTTATAATTTCACCATTTTTAAAGAAATTAATGTAACCGCATGTGTACCTTTACCATATCTAATTTTGATAGGAAATTTTAGTTTTAATGATGGAATTAGCTGTATTAAATGTCGATTGTATTCTTGTATTAATAGTTCTATAGAATTTAAACCAGGATATTCTCTTATGATTTTGCAACAACGCTCTCATATTTGGCTTCCGGTAAATTTAGAACGTCTATGGGCTCAAAATCCAGTGGATGCTCTGGTATTGGAATTTTTCAGGAAAGTTTTAAAACGAACTAAACGATTGATTGGTATTGTTGTAGCGGTCATTCTAAGTTTAATTACGGTAACCACATTAGCCACTGTTTCTGGAATTGCGTTACATACATCTTTGCAAACTAAACATTTTGTAGAAAATTGGCACCGTGATTCACGGGATCTTTGGCTTTCCCAAACTATGATTGATACTCGTTTGCAAACGCAGATAGATGTTCTTAGACAAACTGTTAGTTGGTTAGGGAAGAAGGTTTTAACAATTGAAAGACAAATTTGGTTGCGTTGTGATTGGAATTCCACATCCTTTTGTATTACTAATTTAAGATATAATGAATCTCAACATGATTGGAGTATTATCCAGAAATATTTAGAGGGCAATTCATCGGTGACAGATATGATTAATAATTTGCATACTAATATTCAGGAGATATTTGGAAAACCCTTTGAGAATGAGGATGCTGCTACATTGGCTCAGTCGTTTTTGAAGCAATTTGAAGGACTAGACCCGAAGGGAATTATTCAGAGCTTAGGGCATACCGCTGGAGGAATCGGAATTTCATTAATTTTTGTTATATGCTGTTTTCTGTGCATGTATGTATGTTTTGTTCGACCTTCCCGGAAGTCTATTGCCACCCTTTGGTGGGCGTTTCTTTCTAAACAAAAGAAAAAAGAAGGAATTGAGGCCAACATAGGCATGTGAGCCCTCTGTGGCCGGAATTGTTTGTGTGCTGTGGCGCACGCAGGGTAAGGTCGGGAACGCCCAGGCCTGAGAGGGGGAAAAGTCTCCCTCGCCTTGTTGTGTGCCTATGCCTCAGGCATCCGGTCAGCTGAGAAATGGCTCATGATGTTTTGAGTAATCTTGGGCACATTGTTCCTTGTGACGCCCACCGAGGAGAGTGGCTTCGTGTGCGGGGATGTGATGATCAGATAACATCCTGCTTCAAATGTATATGCGGGGTGTTGTCTGATCTCAGCATTCCTGCATAGGGTTTGATTTTATGTAGTTTCGGGGAATGGGTCATAAGGTACCTTTGCATAAGAACTGATCAGAGAATGAGATTTACTTAAGATATGTAATTATTCCGGTGCAACCGAATTTGATTTTGTCCTCTCTTGCGTAAAGAAGTATCGGGATATCTTAATGCTTACATTGTTAATAAGTAACAATATATTTTGATTGTAAAGAGCATAAAAGATGTCAAGAAATAAACGGCAGTATGCAGTTGCAAGTGCTGCCTTTGCTCTGCATCCCCTGTGTCCCGGTGATTTCGCGACCCTTACCCAGGGACCCCAACGCACTAGACGTTGACATGGGCCAAACTCAAACACCATCCCCTATGTATATAGTTTTAATCTACTTTTAAACAAAACTTGGACACACCATGTTGGAGATAATTTTGGTAAAGGATGCTGAGTATTGGCATACAGATGCTGCTCAGAGTGGCCTGAGGAATGTGAGTGCTGAAATTCAGCCTCTTTGCCCAGACACACACCCTGACACAAGGCTGCCAACACTAAAAAGAGTACCTTTTTTTTTTTTTAAATAATGCTCACAAAAGCCATATGAGCTAAGGTTGTGCTGATTAGTTTTTCCCATTATCAACATGGTAGCACAGTCTCCTTGTATTGCTAATCAAGTATTAAAAGCAGTAGTTTAGAGAAAAGATGTCTGGAATAAAGCTAGGGTATCAAAACTGTGTCACTGTAAATTAATTAGCATCCTCAGGAATAATTTTGTCATCTGAAAAATGCAGTTCTCCCAACCTTCTAGACCACATTTCTAAGTCATTGCTATGTAAACTTGTTTCTGTTTTTTTGGCTATTATGAATAATGCTGTTAAGGTCACTTTTGTAAATGCTTTCTAGTGGACATATGTTTTCATTTCTCTTGAAGATATACTGAGGAGTATATATTATATTATTATATATATATATATATATATATATATATATATATATATATATATATATATAATGAAACTTTTCAGCAATGGAAATTTTCCAAAGTGGCTGCACCATTTTAACATTCCCATCAGCAGCATATGAGGGTTTCAATCTTCCACAGTCTTGTTAACACTTGTTATTATCTGAGTTTTTGATTATAGTCATCCTAATGGGTGTGAAGTGGTATGTTACTGTGGTTTTAATTTTCATTTTCCTGATGGCTAATAATGCTGAGGACCTTTTCCTGTACTTATTGGCCATTTATTTACCTTTTCTGGAGAAATACTATTAAGATCTCTTGCTCATTGTGAACTGGGTTATTTTTCTTTCTATTATTGAGTTCTAAGAGTTCTTATTCTAGATACAAAACTCTTGTTAGATAAATGATTTTCTCCCATTTTGAGGGTTGTCTTTACCCTTTGTGGAGATATCTAATTTCCTTTTTTTTTTTTAGATCAAGAAAACATGACAAATTATTAGAATAATTTCAGCAAATGAAAAGTTCAGAAGGTGTTTTCTTTCTGATATGTGTGGAAAAGTATTAGAACATGTCGCATAGGAGGAAATATAACCAGATACAAAAACTAGTGAGATGAGGGAGTATGCTAATTTTATTTGAATAAGCATGTTATGTAAAAAAGTTGATGGAGGAAATATTTAAGAAATACAGTGCATGGGCCTTGTGACTTACTGTAATTTGCCAATTAGATAAATTATATTAACTGAACTAGAGTGAGCAAATCTTTTATAGCTATGTAACTAAGGATAATGTACGTGGTTGAAAGAACCATCGTATGCCCAAAATTGTTTGAAATATTGATCAAAATATTAAATAGCATTGTTTCAATCTTAATAAATATTTGTTGTTCTAATTGTGTTTTTGTCAAATAAAACTGCTGATACTCTGCAATTCTCACATTAAAATAATTAGGGAGTTTCTCTTATTTCGAACTGGAAATAACCTCTGTTGAAATGATTTCATTATTTCTATTTACAAAAGCAGCAATCCATTTATTTTTCTTCCCCAGATGAATTTTAAATACTGCATTTTGTTACAGCATATCTCTCTTTTTAAAAGAACTTATAAGTGAAAAATTAATAATATATACAATTGCCTCTACTTATGTTTCTTATTTTCCTTTATTGTAAGTTGTTCTCAGTCATTTGCAGCTCTTCATTTTTGAAATATCTTTTTAGTCCTTTCTTTTTACATCTTTTTCCACTGGCATTTTAATTAACTTTATTTTTTTTTAAGATTTTATTTATTTGAGAGAGTGAGAATGGGAGAGAGAGAGAGAGAGAGAGCACCTGAGAGGGGGAAGGGTTAGAGGGAGAAGCAGACTCCCTGCTGAGCAGGGAGCCCGATGTGTGACTTGATCTCGGGACTCCAGGATCATGACCTGAGCTGAAGGCAGTTGTTAACCAACTGAGCCACCCAGGCGCCCCGACTTTAAGGTTTTTATATGATAAATACGGTCACTATATACATTCAGCAAAACACAACACGGACCATCTTAGAATAAAAGAATGGGCTAAGGTGATTATTGCATTATTTACAAAATATTTAAAAAGTCAAAAAGTCTAGTTTAAAATTGTATAAAGTACTTGTACTGATTTTAAAAATGCTAAACCATACAATAGAACAACAGACAAGAATATGACCAGGCAATTCACAACAGAGATTTAAAATACCCAGTAAAAGTATGTGAAGAATGTCAACATCATCAGTAAACAGAAAATTACACACTTAAACAATAAAATATATGTTCAAATGTCAAGTTAAGGAAATGAAAAGAAATGAAAATTCTTACTTCAGAGAGGAAGAGAAAATGTAACTCTCTTACCATGATGGTGGACTTCTTAATCCTGGTGTCATGTTAGAGAGCAATAGGACAGCATCTAGTAAAATTGACAATGCAAATGAGTCTTCATTTTAACTGTAAAGTACATGCAATTGAACATTTAAAAAAATTCAAAAGAAGTTATGTAAAACTGTTCATTGTAGTATTGTTATTAATGATGAAAATTTGAAGCAAACTGAGTATTAGTACAGGAATGAATGCTATGTAATAGTTAAAATGAATGAATAAATTATACCTCTTTGTATATATCAACCATGGATAAATAGTAAAAAAAAAATTAAGAGCCAAAACGCAAGATTTATCAATGGCATATTCAACTCCGACATTAACACAAAATAGTTATATGGTTTAAGCTTGCATATATATAAATCTAATAAAATTAACTGTAAAGTTATACATTGAACTTATAACAAGGTGAATCATGCTTGCACAGGGATGGAAGAGGTAGGAAAAAATAATAGGATACGGTGAGCTTCTTTAAGAAAAGACAATGGCTGCTATTTCTGACATGAGTAATCTATTAAATGAATATAAGATAAAAGATCCTCATATAAATTCATGCATAATGATATTAATTGCATCACTATTTTAAAATGTGTAATAGTAGGGGCACGTGGGTGGCTCATTTGGTTAAGTGACTGACTCTTGATTTCGGCTGAGGTCATGATTTCAGGGTTGTGAGATCAAGCCCCCGTGATGGGCTCTGTGCTCAGTGCGGAGTCTGCTTGTCCCTCTCCCTCTCCTCCTCCCCCTATATGTACATGCTCTCTCTCCCTCTCTCTCAAATAAATAAATAAATAAATAAATAAAATCTTAAAAAAATAATAATAATAAAACAAAATGTGAAATCATAAATACAACATTGCATACAATGAATGAAAATTAGGGTAGTAAATTCTGGTATATCTATATTATGGAATCATATACAGCCATGAGAATTATATTAAATGAATATCTAGTGCTTTAGAAATTGCTCACAATATTGTGCTGCATTAAACAGTATGTTGTAAGTTTCAATGTCACAATTCTAAATATGAAAAAATTGGTATCAAAACATAAACAAATACATTTACGGACAAACACAGTGTGTAATCCTACAGATAGAACAATCACTAAAGTTGGAAAGGACAGAAGATGCTTCTGAGAGCCTTTTTTCCAACACGAATTATTTCTCAAAGCCTAGAGGCATACATTTTTAGGTCTTATCTGAATTGTGACCTTACTAAAACGTATTAAAATTTACATTATAGAATGTATTATGATGGGACTTGGTATCAGAAGGATAGTTTTATATTCAACTCCAACATTATTATTGTATTTTTAACTGTGTATTGAGGTAATTTTAGAATATTGAAAAAGGACATGTTTGCCCGAGAACTGAAATTTAGAACTGTTTACAGCTGAACAATTATGCATTCCTCTGAAATACATTAGCCCTACTCTGCCTCAGCTACACTTAATGCACTGAATAGGAATGTGTAAAGCAGACGTGATAACCACTACACTATGGAACCTCCGCGTTCTGAATAGGAATGTGGATAAAATAATAAAAGGTTCCTTAAAGCTTTTTCAGACACCCTTTGCTATGTAATTAAAGTGGACAATGATAATAAATTTTACATTTTGAAGCACAATTAATTAAGGAGAAGCCAGAGATCTGGGAGATATAGCATATTAGTAAAGATTTAAAACATTCAGTCAATATGTGAATGAATCCATAATCTATGAATTAATAGGTCAATAAACATTTGAACAGGGTGTACTAAGATTTTCTCTATACTTCTGAAGGATGTTTGTGTACTCCTTAATTGTCAATGTTATATATAACATATTATAAGTCTCTAAATAACATGTAATCCATATAAAACTTGAATATTATTCTAAAAGACATTAAATAGAAGCAGGTCTTTATTAAGTATTATAGTAAATAAAACTTTGAACAAGAGGATTGGACTAAGTCCTCTTTAAGCATTGCATGATAGAGCAAAAGGGTATAGACTATAAAAATGGTTTCAAAATCTCTCATAATCTTACATGTATCTTGGATCCTAACTTTCCTCTTCAAAGAATACAAGTAAAATGAGGAAGGACTTTAAATAAAGATTCAAGATTCTAAAAGTAGAAATACTTAGGTATTTTTTAGCCCTTGAAACATGCTTGATTGATTGAATGACTGAGAATTGATTGAAAGAATCTCCCTATCATTGGATCACCACAGCCAGTGTGGTACCCATACCCAGTTCCACATGACTAATTAGACTAGCGATAAACACCTTATGTAAGCCATAGATTCTTTCCCACAGGATGTTGGAATTGTTATAGGAGATGGTTTAGGCCCTGCTGGTTGTCAAATTTGTATCCTATAAATTCAAGGTCCTCAGTGAAATGTATTCTGTCATGAGAACAAGAAACAGAGATATGGAAGAATGCCGTACAGAAAGTAAGCAACAGGAGAGACTAAGTCAATTATGAAGTTCTACTAATTTCTGGGTCATGTCCATTTCTGAGAAAACCATCGCTATATTTCAGCTGTAAGGTTTCAATAAACATCAATGTGTCCTTATCTTAAATTTTGCTTTTGAACATAAGGTTGCTCAAGTTAGTTTCAGTTAGTTGGAACTGCAGTCTAATGGATTTAAGTTCTAAAAATGAACATTTGTTAAATCAACAATTTTTAAGGAAACTGGTCTCTCGATGGTTCTAAAATGCCATCCTCAAAAGACACAGTGAGACAAGATAATAAGCATACAGTTTTCTCCACAAAAAAGTCAAAGAAAACCACTGATTAGGATTCAAACACAAGCTTGTTAAATGTTAAAGCACAGAATATTCCATTTTTCTTTATTTCATCTCTCTGCTAAAACAATCCTAAATTTTCAGTTTTTAACAAGGTTATTATAATTAGCTAAGATAAGAATGTTCCCTCTCAGAGATCCAGGCTGTTTTCTTTCTTGCTTTCTTTATATCCTTCTTTGATATATTCAGTGATTAATTCATATTCAGTGATTAATAACAGTGTCATTAAGTCCCATAGATGTAGACTGGCAACATTAACCAAAGGATTCCTATGAAATTGTCTGAACCAGCCCATGTAATAAATCATGCCTATTGCTTAGGCCAGAGTAAAAATTCTCTGCTTACACCAGAAGGGTTCTTTTGCAGAGAGAAAGTAAAACTCAAAGAAAGTCTGAATTCTACCCTTAGAAGTGACTGAGATTTTCTGCTTGTTATTAATGGATATATCCCCTTTTAAATACAAATTTCTTAATATTGTTACAGAAATAAATTGCTGTTTAGTTTTCAGCAAGATACTTAAAAGTACAGAATTATAGAATATTACAACTGGAAATAATGTAGGTATAATTTAATTCATCATCTCCTTTCACAGATTAATAGAGAAAACTACTTCTCCAAGGTCATATAGACAACTTAGTCATATAGTTAGGGCTTGAATCCAATTCTGGTAACTCTTTGTATAGCTGTTTCATTTTTAAAATATATAAACTTTCAATTATAAATAATAATTTATTACTAAATGAACAAGTTAGTAATTTGATATTCTTCTTAGTTCCTTTTTAAAGGATTTTATTTATTTAAGAGAGAGAGAGAGAAGCAGACTTCCCGCTGAGCAGATCTAGGCAGACACTTAATCAGTTGAGCACCCAGGCACCCGTTTCTTAGTTCATTTTTAAAGACCATTATGGGCCAGGTCCTGTGGTTATTTCTGAGGTTACTATGAAGAATAAATATGGTCACAGTCCTCAAGGACACAGGGATAGATAGAGAGATTGGAGCCACAAATGCAAATATTCATTACATAGAACAATATGTAATATAATAGAGATATTGATAATGTAAGACAGAAATATACAAGATGCCCTGGAACTATAGAATAAAACTTAGTAGAAGTAATATTTGAGTTGTAAAGTATATATTTGGGTTTGCAAAGCAGAGAAGGAAAAGAATACTTTTTATTATTGGAGCATCCTCTGTGAACCTGAAATTATCTCAAGTACTTTATACTCTCTCTCTCTCTATCTATCATCTATCTATCTATCTATCTATCTATCTATCTATCTATCTATCTATCATCTATCTCCCTCTCTCTCCCTCCCTACCACCTAACAAAAAAATTATATGGAAAGTAATTTGTCCATTTAAAATATAGAATGGAAGGGGAAAGACCCAGAAAAATCAGTATTTGTAACAACTGTACAGTTAGTCAATGGAAGAACCATGATTCAAATCTACGATTGCCTGATTTCAAATTCACTCTTGGAAATATTGCATATATAAATACATGCACATATATGCACAGAATCACACTACTTGAGGAACAAAACAGCAAAGAAAGCAAAAGAAGACAATTTTGCAAGTTGATTCTTTTCCTGCAGATAGTCAAATTATGAAAATGTACTGTTTTCTTAAGTTTTTCCTAAAACAATGTTTTCTCAGATTTATGCTCCATGTAACAATTCAAACAATACAAAAGTATACAGAGTTAAAAATAAAAGTTAATAGTGTCAAATAAATTTCTATTTGCTTTACTTACATGTAGATGGTACTGTATATGAAATGGAGTGATAATCTATCCATGGATGTGTTATGATCTATTTTCATCTAAGAGTTAAGCCCTAAGAATTTAACACTGATACCTGCAAAAGTTTGTATGGATTTTTGTCCCCCCAAAACTATAATGCTCTCAGATGATGTCATTATTTAGTACAAAAAGTTTATGTATTTAACTACTTCTCGGATTTCTCTTTTATTTTTTCAGATTTCTGTTATAAAAAAGGGTTTTACCCCACATTTAAAATTTTAACAATACAAAAATTAGTAAATCTGAGTCCAGTCTCCTGACAAAAAAGATTTTTCTTTCACCACTCTCAAATTCCTCCAATCTGTGGTATCTATTGATGCGTAAATTTAATCTAGACATTTAAACAGTCCAGTTACAAACATGAAAATGTTTCATTATGAATGGCTTCCTATAAAAAATAAATTGCTTTTAATGCTTAAAACTATTTTAATTATGGGTAGTGTTTTGGGGGTGAAAAATAAGAAAAGTGAAATGGGTTTTGTTTTACATAAATAAATTTTACATATGTAATTGTGCACATCTCATTAGAATTAAAAAGTATACATCAATTTTATGGCCCTAGATTTCCTGGAATTAAAGTTTTCATCATCTTCTGGACTGGTTGGAGGGAAGAATACTAACAAAACACATTATGCTAAGTGAAATAAGTCAGACAAAGAAAGACAGATACCATATGATTTTACGCATATGTGGAATCTAAAAAAAAAAACCCAACAACAAATGAACAAACAAATCAATACAAAAACAAATTCAGAGATACAGAGAACAGATGGTTGGTTGCCAGAGTACAAGGGAGTTGGGGAGAGGCCAATATGGGTGAAAGGGGTCAACTGTATGGTGAGGGATGGCAACTAGACTTTTGGTAATGATTACTTTGTAGGGTATACAGGTGTCAAATTATAATGTACACTTGAAACTTCTGTAGTGTTAAATATCAATTTTATCTCAACAAACAAACAAGCAAAAACAGCCATTAAAAGAAATGACGAGGGACACCTGGGTGGCTCAGTCGGTTAAGCGTCTGCCTTTGACTCTGTCATGATCCCGAGGTCCTGGGATCGAACCGGGTATTGGGCTCCCTGCTCAGTGGAGAGTCTGCCTCTCCCTCTGCCTGCCACTGCCCTGTGCTTGTGCATTTCCTCTCTCTCTTTCTCTCTGACAAATAAATAAATAAAATCTTAAAAAAAAGTAGAAGACATGACGAAAGTCTTATTTGACACCAGTCATCCATTTGGGCAGGAGACATTAAGTGACTAATTTATTTGCTGGTTTAAACAAATATTGATACTCAGCCCCACAGATGTCTAAGGAAATACTTATAATTCGGTGTAGGTACATGTAGGTATAAATAAAGGACAACAAATATGACAGCACTAGTAATTTGTTTTTATATACTATACTGTATTTGAGGTAATATAGTGTACTTTACATTATAAATGAGAGTATATCTTGGATTATCCATAAAAGCATCTTCATTCTCATAACGCATAGTTTATTTTTGTTTTCTTAAGGGGCATGATGTGCCCTATTAATATTAGCTAATTCCCTTTAAATTGAAGAGAAAGGCTGTTAATTTGCTTGATTTTTATTGGTCTTCTTTCCCCTGCAAGAAGAGATTCTCCAGAATGAGGACAAACATTATTTTATTATATTTCAATCTCCTCTATATCCTTAGCTTCAATAAATATGATCTCCTATTTCTATTTCTATATCCATTGTAGCAGCATAGACATTATATTTTTGAATAATTTTATTTAAATAGAATTTATCTTAGTCACTGAAGAGCATATTAATTTTTTTTTGCACCAAGTTTACTTTCCAGTAACATTTCATTGAAATTCCAACTATCCCAGAACTTTCCCTGGGATTCACTTTTATTTAATTTTCAATGATTTTTATCTAACAGACTCATAAGAGTTAAAGAAATAAAAGGGAGGGAAAATTCACTGATAGTTATTAATTGATGTAAAATATTCATATAACAGCTAACCTTTGCACTAAGCTCACAAAATTAAAGGTATTGCCCTCATTAAAAACCAGAAAGCTGGGGCACCTGGGTGGCTCAGTTGGTTAAGTGGATGCCTTCAGTTCAGGTCATGATCCCAGAGTCCTGGGATCAAGCCCCGCATCGGGCTCTCTGCTTGGCGGGGAGCCTGCTTCTCCCTCTCCCACTCCCCTGCTTGTGTTCCCTCTCTAGCTGTCTCTCTCTCTGTCAATTAAATAAATAAATAAATAAATAAATAAAATCTTAAAAAAAAACCCAAAAAACAGAAAGCTTAGGCTCAATTATCGGGTGCCATACTCATATAAGAATCAATTTTTCAAATATTTTATTGTACTGAGAATTTGAATTCTACTCGATTAAATGGAACATAATATATACATTATTTTTTTCATTCAACTTCCTAACATTTCCTGCTGATCATTTCCCTCCCTTTCTCCATAATTCTGTACATACACTTAAATCCATCACCTAAAGAAATGGTCATTTGATTGAAATAGGAGATAGCACAACCGACTTATTAGAAATTAGAAATAGTTATTGCTATTTCTATTATTACTATTATTAGAAATTAGAAATAGCTATTGCTTCCATGCTTGGTACGGTAAGCCCCATCATTTTGTCATTTTCCTCCTTTGATGACTGTCTACATTTCATATTATTTGTTTCTTATGTCTGCTGACAAAAGTTGTTACGAATCTGCCAGAATCATACAACTATGAAGTACCTAATTCCTTGCTCTGTCACATGTATTTAAAGGGTCCCTTGATGATGGACATTTAGGCTATTTATAGTTTATCACTTTTACAAAGAATAGTGCAATATTCACCACTGCATGTCTACTAAGTGGTAGCATGTGTAAAGAATAAATTCTAAAATCAAAATTATTTTGACTAAAGATATATTCTTTTTTAAAAATTTTTATTTAAATTCCAGTTAGTTAACATACAGTGCAATATTAGTTTCAGGTGTAATATTAGTTTCAGGTGATTCAACACTTCCATACAACACCTGGTGCTCATCACAAATGCACTCTTTAATCCCCATCACTTATTTAACCCATCCCTCCACCCATGTCCCCTCCTTCTATTAATTTATTTAGATGTCAACAATTTTTGCACTAAAAATATTTTAATTTATACACGTATGTGTAAAAGAAAGCACCTATTACTCTGTGTCCTTTCCAACTCAAAGTTTTACTTATTTATTTATTTATTTTTTATTTTTTTATTTTTTTAAAGATTTTATTTATTTATTTGACAGAGAGAGAGATAGAGAGAGCAGGAACACAAGCAGGGGGAGTGGGAGAGGGAGAAGCAGGCTTCCTGCAGAGCAGGGAGCCTGATGTGGGACTCGATCCCAGGACCCCAGGATCATGACCTGAGCCGAAGGCAGACGCTTAACGACTGAGCCACCCAGGCGCCCTTACTTATTTTTTTAATAATAACTTGTTAATGACATGAGAAAAAGAAATATAGGAGAATGTACGATGTCAATTTCTTACAGCAGTCCTTACCAAGACAGAAAGTTCAGCAGTTTGAAAGTACAGCTTGAGCACATTCTCTCTTTAGCCAAAGATGTATGAACACACCTATAATTTAAGATAAAAAGACCATTATTCCAGATTTTCTTGCTTTGTGTGAAAGTTCAGATTAACCCAACTTTTGTTGACAATGGAAGCAGTTTATCTGCTAGTAAACTCTGCCTAGGGTAATGTGATAAAGGTGAATATTTCGTCTCAACTGGATTTGGATGGAAAACCTATTAGAACATTGTTTGTGGAGCCAGACCCCTTGATTCTGAATCCTGGCTCCACCATTTACTAGGTGGCCCTTAGAAAGTTAGTTAACCTCTCTGTGTCTCATTTCCTCACCTACATCATAGGACTTTTGTAAAGATTAAGGGAATATGCAGAGTTCTTAGATCATTGTCTGGCATGAATATTAGCTAGTAATTTAATTTGCTATAGCGCATTAAAATAATTCTAAACATTTTGCATTAAATCATAATTATATCAATAGACAAATATTTGTTGTCATATTAAGTCTAATACTTTATGACAAAAAATAGTCATAGAAAAGAAGGCATATTTAAAATTATAAATAGATAATAAATATATATATCCAGATTTTGAGGAATTTATAGTCTGTTAGAGGAAGCAAGTCATGTATACATAAGTATGTGTGTAACAATAAAATGACAGCACATGCTAGTGCCAGAGTTGTGAACCAAACAACTTACTCAGTGGTAGAGGAAAGCCCATGCCTTCATGAGATGTGAAACCGTACTGTACTATGAGATTTGTGAGTAAAGCAAATTCATAGTTGTAGATCTAAATTCTATTATTTGTCAAATGAAAGTATGGGACTGACTGTAAGTTATCTAGGAGTCTTTCCAACTCTAAAATTCCATTTGTTTTAAATCTATGAACAAGTTCTACAAGTTCAGAATAGTGAGAATGAGAATGAACTGTAGTAATGAGAGTGGTTGCTACATTAGAGAAGGAACTTAAATTGATTATTCACATTCAGATTCAATTGGGAATTATTTTCTAGAAAATTATGCTGCATAATTGTATTTATTTTTACTGAGCTTGTTATTATTTTCATGTATTTGTCACTAAGGATGTGGTAGGTTTTACATTAAATGGTTTAATTTTTATCTAATAGCTTTCTTCACCATGCAATTACAATTGTTAATAGCTAATTTTAATATAATGTGTCATTGGTATAACCTCTTAAGAACCATCACAGTGGCTTCCTTACTTGCTGATTTTTCAAGAAATTCAATATAGTCTAAAGGTCTACAAATGGGATAAATTGAAATATTTTAAGGACCATAATATACAAGAAAGATGCATTTTTGTGACAAGCAGAACTAGGACAATCAAGTGGGTCTTAGTTCTCTATTTACAATACTGGAATATCAATGCTTGTTTAATAGTGTAATAGATTATTAGTTACAGATGGTGGCTGCCCAGCACCTTTTACATAGTCTTGGTGTCCTTACTAAATTTATTACAAATCTTACTTCTAATAAATAGAAGCTAGAATGTGACCTTGAATATCCCAATCAGATGAAATCTCCCCAATCCTGTAGTAGATAGAGAGCAACCTGAGGAAAGAGGACATAGATTCCAAATCTTGGTAACGGTTCTGGAGTAGAGCAAACACCTGGCTTTAGAAGTAGCAGCAGAAGAAGTACTAGTGGTAGGGTCACATATTCATCTATATTGTCGGCTTTCATATCAACCAATGAGAAGAAGCAGTGCCAGCCATGCTCCTGGCTACAAACACTCAAAATATGATTTGGGTTTTCCTGGATATATTGTGAACCATCTAATATCTTAAAATTAATTATGGTTCTGCTAATACCAGTATTTTGATTAATATCATTTTTTGAATAAATAATTTAAAAACCTGGATTACGTGATTCTGCAAAATTTACTGTAATGAACACTTATTTAAAAGAATGTTTGGAGGTATGATTTTAGGGTAAGATGACGCCTCAAGCAGGTGGGTACCTCTCAACACTCAGAGAGAAATCAATGGAAGTACCCAAAGATATAGTGAAATTACAAAAACAAAATAAAAACAAAAACTAGTAGCATTGGAAATTAGAGAAGGACGTCACGTATATCTCATTAATTTCAAGACACTTATGATAAATGGTGTGCAGTTGGGAAAGACACTTATGTCCAAGTCATAAACCCCAAATTACAGTGGATAATTCATATAGACATCTTGGATCCCTGAGAAGGAATCAGAAAATTTAAAGTAAATGTTTTACTAGAAATTTTAGGTCTCAATTTTATAATCAAAAATAAAAATAGACCTTATTTATCCCGTAAATGGTTGGCAATCACAGGGATGTTTGCTTCTGTTCTGTGTAAGAATTTACTTTTTTAAAAAAATAAAGATGTTCAAATAGTGTCTTGGGGACCTCTTGTCTGTGGGTTATGAGAGAATTCAGCTTAAGCCTTGATGAAGGCTAAATTCCTGTCTGATGATATGATTCATTGCTTTTTGCTGTGAGCACAAAGCAAATCCATAGCAACAGTTCTCTACTACCAATTTCAAAATTTAACCCTTTAAATATTTGAACACAAGAGAAAATGATTTCTAACTGAAACATTTAACATTTCCATTTAAAATGTTATTAAATGAATAGTAAATTTTAGTTTGATTGTAGTTTTATATCCACTGGTCTTCTTTATTTAAAAAATGTATTATTGAAGCATAGTGGACATACAATGTTCTATATTAGTTTCAGGTGCACAACATAGTGACTCAACAATTCTATACATTATGCAATGCTCACCACAATAAGTGTCATCTCCATCTGTCGCCATATAACATTATTACAATATTACTGACTATATTCCTTATGCTGTACTTTTCATCTCCATGACTTATTTATTTTATAATTGGAAGTTTGTACCTCTTAATCCCCTTCACCTGCTTCACTCATCCCCCACCCTACCCCCTCTCCTCTGGCAACCAACAGTTTGTTCTCTATGAGTCTGTTTTTTAAAAATTGTTTATTTGTTGGGTTTTTTTTTTTTTAGATTCCACATATAACTGAAATCATATGGTATTTGTTTTTCTCTGACTTATTTCACTTAGCATAATATCCTGTAGGTCCATCCATGTTTCAAATGGCAAGATCACATTCATTTTTTAAAGATTTTTTAAAAGATTTTTTTTTTTTTTATTTTAGAGAGAGAGTGTGTGAGCTGGGGGAGGGGCAGAGGGAGAGGGAAAGAGAGAATCTCAAGCAGATTCCCCTCTGAGTGTGGAGCCCTTTGAGGGGCTGGATCTCACAACCCCTGAGATCATGACCTGAGCTGAAATCATGAGTCAGACGCTTAACCAACTGAGCCACCCAGGTGCCCCCAAGATCTCATTCTTTTTTACGGCTTACTAATATTACATTGTGTGTGTGTGTATATATCTATATATCTATGTATCTATATGTATTTTATGGACAGTTAGGTTGCTTCCAGTAGTCTTTAAAGAAATGACTCACCATTTGTAAATCAGGATTCAGAGATTAGAGGTACTCTGAAAAATATATGGAACCAAAAACCTACAAGCCATAGATAAAAATCCATATATTTCCCTTGTTGTAGATTCCAAGTACAAGGATAACAAGCACTTGTCTCTCATTCTTTGAGGAAAGAAAAGTGGAAGAATAAAGAAAGAGGAACAGGTATTTCAGGCTACCCTATCTTAAAGACTTTGCAATGATTGTACCCACTGGTCACATTGTGCTTCCTCCAGATCCTTGCAGGCCTTATTCACCTGTCTCCTTTAAATGTTACCTTCTTGGTGAAGTCGGCTCTGATCATCCTGCATAGATTTTAAGTTCCCTACACCTCTTATCCCTCTTATCCTTCTCTATTTTATTTCTCCAGCACTTATAATTATAAAATAATTTTTTATGAATTATAAAATTATTATATAATTTATCCATTTATTATGTATGTGTCAAAAAAGAAGAGGTTTTTTAAATCTATTTTGTATCCAAAGTGCTGAGAATAGTTCCTGACATATAGCAGGGCTCTCTCTGTTTTTTAAATATGTGATTGATACAAAAAGATGTGCATGGTATGTTGTTAAATGACCCAAGAATGTACAGAAAAAAATTGTGCATTTTAACATGAACTGCCATTATTAGTAACTTAAAAATGTATATGTAAATTATGTGTGGATAGATACACTAAGATACTAACAGTGTTAATTTCAGTGTGGTAACATTGTAGATGACATATTTATTTGCTTGGTTGGTTAGTTTTTTACTTTGTTTCTTTATTTCTTTTTTTCCTAAATGAATATTGATTACTTCCTTAAAAATAGAAATGGGAGGAAAGAAGGAAGGACAGAAAGAAGGGAGAGACAAAGGAAGAAGATTAAAGGGCTAGTATATATCTCATGATTCTCCCCTACAATTAACAAAGAGACTAAGAGAAAGTAAAAATCTGGGGAAAATGCATGAGCACTAGAAGAAATGCATCAAGAATCCACTTTACTGAATGCATATTTATTCTGTAAATACTCCGCAAAAATGGGTTTATCTGCCTTTACCAATTTAGTGTTCATATCAGTTTGTATTTTTTCTAGGCTCTGCTCACAAAATGCACAAAATTCATTCTAGTCTCTTCAGGTGGTTTACACAAATTTAGATAGACAGACAGACTTGAGTGTAACTAAACTTTGTTTTCATGGGATATTATAATCACCTGTTAAAGACATAGTCTCTTGATAGACTAACAGTGAAATGTTAATCAGTACTTTGCATTTATATTTGCTAATACTGTAATTCCATTTGCCATCACACTGTTTATTTCCCCTCACTCTTTAGAATGAAGAGTCACAGATTCTATTCCCAAGGTTTGGTTGAAATTGATTCAAACATTGGCATTTAATCCCCCTCAATCAAAATGCAATAGAGTTATGAAAATGTGGAAGACTAAAGCACAGATTGCACAAATATATATCCCTCAAAAGTAAGCGCATTAATATTTTAAATGCATTCCTATCAGCACTATTATGAGAGGAAAATATAAGTATTTAATATCTTTGAAAAATATTTTTAATGTAGATAAACCCATAGATACGATTTTATAATCAATGAAGTTGCAGAGCATTTTAAATTACCTTTCTTATTCAGAATTATAAAAACATTTTGTATTTCAAAAATGTTGTTCTAATCTACTCCCTTTTCTCTTCTTGTAACAACTTCTTTATTTTTATCATTCTCATTTGGATTAATAGTTATTTCACTTGTTTGCAATGAACTTATTATCTTCCTTTACATCTGTCTTTCCTATTTTTGCTGGAATTGTCTTCCTAAAGACATCTGAATGTTGCAGTCCCCTGCTTAAAAAAGTTTTTCATAATCCTTAATTTAAAAAATAATTTTTCACATGACTTTTCTATGTTAAATCTGTTTTACATACTATGTACAGAATATTCTTGCATCAGCTGGATATATACAGCTGCAGTTTTACAGTCCATAATAGTGGTGGCTTTTAATTAAAAAGGAAAAGGGAATTCCTATCAATAGGTAGACTACTGGACTAAGGAAGAGGTGTGGTAGTCTCCTGATAGTGCCTCCCTTTCAGCTAATTCCTCTGACTGTTGTCCCAGAGATCGCCTGTTACTCTGGACTTGTTCACTCTGAGATTGTAGTTTTGCCATCTTTGTAATTTACTCTAGCATAAATTGAGCTTTGGTCTTCCACTACTTTTGTTAATCCGAGCCATATGCTTTCTAACTTTGAGAAATGATTCTAATTTCTGGTCCTCTTATACTGTATTTTCTCATTTTTGAGCTATGATGGATTTATTTGTGAAAACATATATTTCAGTTACTTTTGATTTAGGGTGTAAGAGAAATTGAGCATATACATATAATCTGATTTTAGCTCTAAATATATTAAACCAAGTTCAAAGATAGTATCTACTTAAAATGGTCTTTTGCACATACTTTTCCAGTCTCTCTTTGGATGAAATATTTTCTGCTTCTTTTAGACTTCAGTTTTTCTACACTTATTCTGGAAAGTCTTGTGAGTCCTTGAAGTCTGGGTTATGGGCTCAGTCCTTCTTCTTACAGAATTTTCTGTATTCAATCTTATTATAATATCTGCCATAATCTATTCTAATTGCCTTTTTACTGTTTTTTCCCTACCATCAGATTTTAAGCTCCTTCAGAGAAATAAATAGTTCATATTCATCATAGTACCTTGATATTTGATATGTGCTGAATGAATAAGAGCAATAAATTATCACATTGATAAACTGAGAACTTTAAAAAAATTTTTGTTCAAATAAAATTATCCAGCTGTGGCAGCCATGGAAACGCAACACTTGGATATCCCTTCAGGAAAGAACTTCTTGATTAACTGAAAGAAGTGCAATTAGCTGACTGCCCTCCATTTCAGCATCTTCAGGATAAGTTTCAGTTTATGAACCTAAAATAACTCCTCATGGGCAGCCTTCAGTCAATGACTGAACCATGGTGTGCAGATTAAGGCAATTCAGGATTCCACTAATGGGCCATCTTTGATTCAGAACTGTCTGTTGGGTTATCTGATACGCTCTCAGATGTGTACCAGTCAAAAACCCTGACTAGTCCTTACCTACCTCCCTTTGCTTTCACAGTGTCCTAAGAGTGGATGGAAGGTTTATCCGGCCTAATTCAGCTCCCCTCCCCCTTTTATCTCTCACTAGAATTATTCCCCAGTGAATTGCTTATATTACTAACTCCTATCCAGCATCTGCCTCCTGAAGGACTGACTGAAACACTACTGACGTAAAAGAAAATTTTAAAATCTGAAATCACATAAGAACATGAAAGATTTTGAAGTTTGAATTTGGATATCTGCTCAGTTTTGAGCTGATAACCATATTTCACTTAGCACTCCTTAGTAAGCCTTTTGCTTAAAGCTCTGTGTGTTTAGAATTAAATATTGTTTATTTTCTTCAGTACAGGTTTTTCTAATAAATAGATGTAACAGTTATATCTACTTTTTAAATTAATTTTATCAAAGAGCTACATTTTTTATTATCTTAGTATGGATATATTATTTTGTTGTTATGGCTCTAAATTAATCTTATAGCTTTTTCTCTGAAATATGTGTAGTGTCACATTAATACATATATATTAATTTCTCAGCAACATTACCAATTGCTTTATTATTGTAGCTATAATTCTTATGTTCATAATCTACAGAGGATTTCACTATACAGGTCAAAACTTAGTCTCTAACTGCAGGCTCTATAACTGTATCCATTCTTACTGCAAATTCAAAAAGTGAGTGTTCTTTTTTTTTTATTACTTTTTTATTGTTATGTTAATCACCACACATTACATCATTAGTTTTTAATATAGTGTTCCATGATTCATTGTTTGTGCATAACACTCAGTGCTCCATGCAGAACGTGCCCTCTTTTTTTTTTTAATTTTATTATGTTATGTTAGTCACCATACAATACATCATTAGTTTTTGATGTAGTGATCCACGATCCATTGTTTTCGTATAACACCCAGTGCTCTATGCAGTACGTGCCCTTAATACCCATCACCGGGCTAACCAATCCCCCCTCCCCTCTAAAACACTGTTTGTTTCTCAGGTCCATAGTCTCTCATGGTTCATCTCTCCCTCCAATTCCCCCCGCCCATTTTTCCCTTCCTTCTCCTAATGTCCTCCATGTTATTCCTTATGTTCCACAAATAAGTGAAACCATATGATAATTGACTTTCTCTGCTTGACTTATTTCACTTCGCATAATCTCCTCCAGTCCCATCCATGTTGATGTAAAAGTTGGGTATTTATCTTTTCTGATGGCTGAGTAATATTCCATTGTATATATGGACCACATCTTCTTTATCCATTCATCTGTTGAAGGGCATCTCGGCTCTTTCCACAGTTTGGCTATTGCGAACATTGCTGCTATCTACATTAGGGTGCATATGGCCCTTCTTTTCACTACATCTGTGTCTTTGGGGTAAATACCCAGGAGTGCGATTGCTGGGTCATAGGGTAGCTCTATTTTTAAATTTTTGAGGAACCTCCACACTGTTTTCCAAAGTGGCTGTACCAACTTGCATTCCCACCAACAGTGTAAGAGGGTTCCCCTTTCTCCACAACCTCTCCAACATTTGTTGTTTCTCTCCCTGTCCATTTTGGCCATTCTAACTGGTGTAAGGTGGTATCTCAGTGTGGTTTTGATTTGGATTTCCCTGATGGCTAATGATGATGAACATTTTTTCATGTGTCTGTTAGCCATTTGTATGTCTTCTTCAGAGAAGTGTCTGTTCATCTCTTCTGCCCACTTTTTGACTTGATTATTTGTTTTTTGGGTGTTGAGTTTGAGAAGTTCTTTATAGATTTTGGATACCAGCCCTTTATCTGTAGTGTCATTTGCAAATATCTTCTCCCATTCTGTGGGTTGCCTCTTTGTTTTGTTGACTGTTTCCTTTGCTGTGCAGAAGCTTTTTATCTTGATGAAGTCCCAAAAGTTCATTTTTGCTTTTCTTTCACTAGCTTTTGGAGATGTATCTTGAAAGAAGTTGCTGTGGCCGATGTCAAAGAGGTTACTGCCTATGTTCTCCTCTAGGATTTGGATGGATTCCTGTCTCACATTGAGGTCTTTCATCCACTTTGAGTTTATCTTTGTGAATGGTGTTAGAGAATGGTCGAGTTTCATTCTTCTGCATGTGGCTGTCCAATTTTCCCAGCACCATTTATTGAAGACACTGTCTTTTTTCCATTGCATGTTTTTTCCTGCTTTGTCAAAGATTATTTGACCATAGAGTTGAGGGTCCATATCTGGGTTCTCTAGTCTGTTCCATTGGTCTGTATGTCTGTTTTTGTGCCAGTACCGTGCTGTCTTGGTGATCACTGCTTTGTAATATAGCTTGAAATCGGGCAACGTGATGCCCCCAGCTTTGTTTTTCTTTTTCAACATCTCCTTGGCGATTCGGGGTCTTTTCTGATTCCATACAAATTTTAGGATTGTTTGTTCCAGCACTTTGAAAAATGTCATTGGAATTTTGATCGGGATGGCATTGAAGGTATAGATTGCTCTGGGTAGCATAGACATTTTAACAATGTTTATTCTTCCGATCCATGAGCATGGAATATTTTTCCATCTTTTTGTGTCTTCTTCATTTTCTTTCATGAGTGTTTTGTAGTTCCTAGAGTATAGATCCTTTACCTCTTTGGTTAGGTTTATTCCAAGGTATCTTATGGTTTTTGGTGCTATTGTAAATGGAATCGTTTCTTTCTCTTTCTACAGTTGCATTAGTGTATAAGAAAGCAACTGATTTCTGTGCATTGATTTTGTATCCTGCCACATTACTGAATTGCTGGATGAGTTCTAGTAATTTGGGGGTGGAGTCTTTTGGGTTTTCCACATAAAGTATCATGTCGTCTGCGAAAAGAGAGAGTTTGACTTCTTCTTTGCCAATTTGAATACCTTTTATTTCTTTTTGTTGTCTGATTGCTGTTGCTAGGACTTCTAGTACTATGTTGAACAACAGTGGTGAGAGTGGGCACCCTTGACGTGTTCCTGATCTTAAGGGACAGGCTCTCAGCTTTTCCCCATTGAGGATGATATTCGCTGTGGGTTTTTCACAGATGGATTTTATGAGCTTGAGGAATGTTCCCTCTATCCCTATACTCTGGAGAGTTTTAATCAGGAAAGGATGTTGTATTTTGTCAAATGCTTTTTCTGCATCAATTGAGAGGACCATATGGTTCTTCTCCCTCCTCTTATTAATGTGTTCTATCACATTGATTGATTTGCGAATGTTGAACCACCCTTGCATCCCGGGGATAAATCCCACTTGGTCATGGTGGATGATCCTTTTAATGTATTGTTGGATCCTATTAGCTAGGATTTTGTGGAGGATTTTGGAATCCATATTCATCAGGGATATCGGTCTGAAATTCTCCTTTTTGATGGGGTCTTTGCCTGGTTTGGGGATTAAGGTAATGCTGGCCTCATAGAATGAGTTTGGAAATTTTCCTTCTGTTTCTATTTTTTGAAACAGCTTCAGTAGAATAGGTATTATTTCTTCTTGGAATGTTTGGTAGAATTCCCCAGGGAATCCATCAGGCCCTGGACTTTTATTTTTTGGGAGGTTTTTGATCACTGCTTCAATCTCATTACTGGTTATTGGCCTATTCAGGTTGTCCATTTCTTCCTGTTTCAGTCTTGGCAGCTTATAGGTTTCCAGGAAGGCCTCCATTTCATCCAGATTGCTCAGTTTATTGGCATATAGTTGTTGATAATAATTTCTAATAATTGTTTCTATTTCCTTGGTGTTGGTCATGATCTCTCCCCTTTCATTCATAATTTTATTAATTTGGGTCCTTTCTCTTTTCTTTTGGATAAGTCTGGCCAGTGGTTTATCAATCTTATTAATTCTTTCAAAGAACCAACTTCTAGTTTCATTGATCTGATCTACTGTGTTTCTGGTTTCTAATTCATTGATTTCTGCTCTAATTTTAATTATTTCTCTTCTAATGCGTGGCTTAGGCGTCGTTTGTTGCTTTTTCTCTAGTTCTTTAAGGTGTAGAGTTAGTTGGTGAATTCGGGATTTTTCTATTATTTTGAGTGAGGCTTAGATGGCTATGTATTTCCCCCTTAGGACCACCTTTGCAGTATCCCATAGGTTTTGTACCGATGTGTTTTTGTTCTCATTGATTTCCATGAATTGTTTAAGTTCTTCTTTGATTTCTTGGTTGACCCAAACATTCTTGAGCAGAGTGGCCTTAAGCTTCCAAGTGTTTGAATTTCTGCCAAATTTTTTCTTGTGATTGAGTTCCAGTTTTAGAGCACTGTAGTCTGAGAATATGCAGGGAATAATCTCAATCTTTTGGTATCGGTTGAGACCTGATTTGTGACCCAGTATATGGTCTATTCTGGAGAAAGTTCCATGTGCGCTCGAGAAGAATGAGTATTCTGTTGTTTTAGGGTGGAATGTTCTGTAAATATCTATGAGGTCCATCTGGTCCAATGTATCATTCAAAGCTCTTGTTTCCTTGTTGATTTTCTGCTTAGATGATCAGTCCATTGCTGAGAGTGGAGTATTGAGGTTTCCTACAATTAACGTATTGTTATCAATATGACTCTTTATTTTGGTTAACAGTTGGCTTATGTAGATGGCTGCTCCCATGTTGGGGGCATAGATACTTACAATTGTTAGATCTTCTTGTTGGATAGACCCTTTAAGAATGATATAGTGTCCTTCTGTGTCTCTTATTACAGACTTTAAAGTCTAATTTGTCTGATATAAGAATTGCTACCCCAGCTTTCTTTTGAGGTCTGCTGGCATGGAAGATAGATCTCCATCCCTTCACTTTCAGTCTGGATGTATCTTTAGGTTCAAAATGAGTCTCTTGTAGACAGCATATGGATGGGTCCTGTCTTTTTATCCACTCTGCAACCCTGTACCGTTTTATGGGAGCATTTAGGCCATTCACGTTGAGAGTGATTATTGAAAGATATGAATTAATTGTCATCACGTTGCCTGTGAAGACGTTGTTTTTCTAGATTGTCCCTGTAAATTTCTGTTGTAGATCACTCTTGGGGTCTTTCTCCTTTTATAGAACCCCCCCTTAATATTTCTTGCAGGGCCGGCTTAGTGGTCACATATTCTTTCAACTTCTGCCGGTCATGGAAGCTCTGCATCTCTCCATCCATTCTAAATGAAAGCCTTGCCGGATAAAGTATTCTTGGCTGCATGTTCTTCTCATTTAGTACCCTGAATATGTCTTGCCAGGCCTTTCTGGCTTGCCAGGTCTCTGTGGATAGGTCTGACGTTATTCTGATATTCCTCCCTCTGTACGTAAGGGATCTCTTCCCCCTGACTGCCCTTAAGATGGTTTCCTTGGTTCTAAGATTTGCAAGTTTTACTATTACATGCCGGGGTGTTGGCCTGTTTTCCTTGATCTTAGGAGGGGTCCTCTCTGCCTCTAGGACTCGAATGTTTGTTTCATTCCCCAGATTAGGGAAGTTCTCAGCTATGATTTGTTCAAATACATCTTCTAGTCCTCTCTCTCTCTCCACTCCCTCCGGGATTCCAATTATTCTGACATTGGAACACCTCATGGTGTCACTTATTTCTCTGATTCTATTTTCATGGATTCTGAGTTGTTTTTCCCTGGCCTCCTCTTTTCCCTTTTTATCTATTATATTGTCTTCCAGGTCGCTTATTCGTTCTTCTGTCTCAGTTACCCTAGCTGTTAGATTATCTAGATTGGATTGGATCTCATTGATAGCATTTTTAAATTCTGCCAATTCACCTTTTATTTCTGCCCTTAGAGACTCTATGTTGCCACTAATTGATTTCTCCATTCTAGCCATTGTCTTCACAATTGCTAGCCTGAATTCCATCTCCGACATCTTGGTTATATCTGCATCCATTTGTAAATCTGCAGCATAAGTCATAATCTCTGAGTCTTTTCCGTTTTGGGGGCTCCTCCTCCTAGTCATTCTGTTGATGGGTGTTTGAGGGAATGTATAGAGTCCAAATTATTGACCAGGACCCAAGCAAGATGCACCTGTTTTCTTGGGACCTTAGGGTTGCTGGCCTCTTGTTTTCCCAGCCTGTCTTCTGCGGGAGGGGCCTGCCGCGCTGTTACATAGGCAACCCTGTTTGGGCGGAGCTGCCCTGCGCCCCTGTGGCGGGGGATGGGCTCAGTGGGAATCAGTCTTTGGGGCTTTTGTTCTCTGGCGCCTTTCCCTGGCGGCTTTCCGCGTCTCTTCCGCGAGTCAGAGCAGAAGAGACCGTTTCCAACCCTCTGCCTCAGAGCAGAGAGACCTCAGTCTGTTCTTCAGTGAGCTCTCCAGGCCACACTGTCTCCGTTTCTGTCCGTGCTGCTATAAACTGCAGCATCCTGGGTTGTGCGCCCCTCCGCGGCGCTCCCAGTCCTGCCTCCAGGTCGGGGCAGTCTCCGCCCTTTGTGCTTCTAAAACCGGCAGCTGCTCCCAGTTCTCGCGCGCGCGACTCTGCCACTTGGGGTTTCCACCCTGGGCCTGCAGTTCACCGGCGGGACCCGGCGCACCGGGTTTCCCTCTCGGAGGCTGCCGTTCGCGTGCGCGCGACCGTCGCTCCGGGTTTCTGTCCGGGGTGGGGGCTGCAGTTCGTGTGCACGTGACCCCGCCGGTCTGGTTTTCCACCCCGGGGGCTGCCCTAAAGTCCTTTCCCGACGCTACCGGTCTGCGAGTCTGTGCCCGTCCGCAGCGCGCGAGGCTGTCACTCACCGGCGGTGTAGGATCCCCAAGTCCAGGCACCCTCCCGCCGCCGTTTATCCTCCGATATCTGCCCGCAGAATCATGGCTCTCCAATTCGTACCTCAAAACCAACTGCCTGCGATATTCTGTTTGTAGAGATCCAGATCTTCTTACATCTCAGGCTGGTTTTGTGGGTGCTCAGAGTGGTCTGGTAGATATCCAGCTCAATTCCGGGGACCAGTTATAATAGGGTCCCCTACTCCTCCACCATCTTTCCCCCCTCCAAAAAGTGAGCGTTCTAAAGAACAATTCACTTAACCTTGTAAGAAACAGTGATTCTGGAGATAAAACCAAAACAAATCAAAAAAGCTATTAATAAGGTATTGCTCATTGTACTGTTGTCAATGGTAATTTTAAGACATAATATCTGCTCCTTTCCTCTTCCTTCTCCCTTCTATTTTCCTTCTCTTGAAAAATTTAGTCTGACAACTATGTTAGACTGAGTTGGAAGTCTATGGTGGGGACTTAGTGAGAACCATGGTGGACCAGAATGGAATATCAGAGACTAAGCAAGATGAGGAAGCTATCTATGTGGCAGGAAGTGAGACATGAGGCTAACCTGATGGAGGAAGTCAAAACCTGATTGTGGAGAGATGGCATCCATGTAGGGGAAAGCCCAGGGAAGAAGGTAAAGGACAAAGAAGCCAGCTTAAAGCTGATAACACTGGCCACTCTAAGTATCAAATACATAATAATGATAAAATTTTATATTCTTTGAATAAAATAGGAGTGCAGGAGTCCATACTGATGTAAAAGAATAAATGAATCATTTGAAAGTTTCATGAAGTATAGAATCTTTATATAGTATAAAAGTACTTTTCTACAAAATAATCATTAATCTCAAAATAAAATCAAAGTACCTTTACACTGGAGAATCTTGTGGGATCCTATCTTAATCAAGAGGGACAAATCAAAGGACAAATCAAAATCACACACCATCAGATAGGAGGTGATGAGAAGAATACACCATTACAACTGTAATATTCTTGCCAAAGGGACAAAACTTGAACATGATCATGAGGAAACATTAGGCAAACTAAAATTGAGTAATAATTTTTAAACCATATTGCCTGTAATCCTCAAAAGTTTCACAGTTATGAAAGTCTAATAAAAATGGACAAATTCTTCCAGATCAAAGGAGACTAAAGGGATCCTGAAACCAATGTAACACCAGATTCTGGCCTGGATATTTTGCTACAAAGACATGGGGGTTATTGTAGATATGTGAATAGGATCTAAGAAGAGACTAGTAATGTCCTAATGTTATTTTCCTGATTTTGATGGTTACAACATGACTGCTTAGGAGAATGTCTTTGTAGGAACCACACACACAAGTACTAGATGGTGATGAGCATGATGTCAGAAACTGTGTACCAAATGTTTCATAAAAATTAAAGGTTATGATATAGTACTTGGAACTTTTCTGTAAATTGAGGTAGTTTCAAACAAAAAGAAAAAAAAAGAAGAAGAAAAAGGAAAAAAAAAATACTGCTTTAAGATACCTGACCCCATCTTCTCCAAAAAGTATAGGGAAGTATTAGAAGAAATAAATGAAGGTGGTTATCCTGTGATAGTTTTACAATCATTTTAGTATTTAAGTAAAATACCTATAATTTCTGTCCTCTAAGAAATTTAACAGAAAGAATAACATTATGAAAAATTAAAATTCTATATTTTAAAACCACGTGTACTTCAGTTTTTTTTTCAATTTCTTAAGGTGTAATTTGCAAAGTTAATATAATATGCTATCCTCAACTATATAATAAAAATGTTATGAGGCCAAAAGCTTAAAATGTATGAATTAGGTTTTAAAACATTCATATAAATATCAAGCACTTTTAATAATTCACTGAGGAGAGATACATGAGAAGTGATTCTCCTAAGAGACTGAACAATTATACAAAGCTAGAAAGACAGCTCTACAAGTTAGGGCTACAGAGGAAGAACTAGTCTGCTCCAACAATGGTCTTATTTGAGGAGGTTTTATTTTTACATTTAAGAATGAACTAGTGGAGAAATATAAAAATTACAGAAAATTGCGTATAGAGAAGAAATGTATGCAAATAGTTTATAAAATTTTACCTTCTAATTTAGAAAATGAACCAAGTTGTAATATTGACAGAACCAGATAAAATATTTTCTACATATGTAGGATAATGGATTACTACCTATAATTAGAGAACAAATAGAAAATTAAAAGAGTCAAGAAGAAATGCATCGAAATCGAAAGAAATTGACTTATAAAACCAAGAAACCATGTTTAAACTGACTACATTTACTTGTGTTTTCTTTTAAGATTTTATTTATTTATTTGTGAGAGAGAGAGAGAGAGAGAGCAAATGAGCTGGGGGAAGGGCAGAGGGGGGAAGCAGACATCCTGCTGAACAGGGAGCCCGATGCAGATGCAGGGCTCAATCCCAGGACCCCGAGATCATGACCTGAGCCTAAAGCAGATGTTTAATGGACTGAGCCACAGAGGTGCTCCTACCTGTGGGTTTTTAAGTTTAAAGCAACTGAAATGTAATAAGGAGTTAATTTAAATAAAAACAATATTTAATAAAGGAATATTTGGTAGATCCAAGAAACCATGGGTAGACCTGAGAATGAGGCACAGAGATAAACCGCAATGAACAATGACAAAAAGGAGGCCACAGAACTGATCCCATAAAAACACCACTGTTGCATCTGCTGAATATAAACACCATGTTTGCAACACTAACATCAGTGACACTTGATAGTAGACATGCTGTTGCTCCATCAGAAATGATTTGGTGAGGTTGCTGTTTACTGTGTCTCTAATTTGTGATACAATATCTAAATGGAAGTCAGTTCCATGTTTCCTTAATTCAAAGGAAGGTGGGCCTAATAACCAATCCATGTAGACTGCACACAGTGTGGAAGTACGTAACCAAAAGGAAATAAGGAGCTGTTCCAAGAATGGTGCATAGTCAGAAAAGACAGATGTCCACCAGAAGGGATTTCAATATTTTTGATTATTTAGTTCTTAAAGTTTACATATACACATGCACACATACACATGTAAAGACATGCACATAATTGAGATGCAGTATAAACTGTTGTTAATGTGTGTGTGTGTATGTGTGTGTGTGTGTGTATGTGTAAAGAGGTTAAAAGAACATTCAATCATAGTGGTGATTAAATTAATTCAAATAAAACAACAACACAGGACATAGGGTCCCTCCACCTGCACATCCCCCTCACCTTGCCCCACAAACAGCACTTCCACACTCAGTCCCTAGCAGAGTGGGAAGAAACAAAAGGAATTATGCCACTCAGTTATTTTCTACTTGTGCAAAAATTAAGGAAAAATTTTGAATCTCTACAATAATTTTCATGCAACTTTTGTCTATATATATCAAAATTCTTGATAAAGCAATTAAAATTCAAAGAATTTATTTTCAGTAAATAATCAAGTATGTGTAAAATTATTTAGATAAAAACATGTCCATCTACACCAGAACTGGTTTTGATAGGGAAAGATTAAAATAGAAAAATAAATAACTCTTAGGTGTATTGATATAAGAATGAAATACAACTATTAATATAATGTTGCATATGTCACAAATGACTTGTCCCAACTGTTCACAGCAAAAATTGGAAACAAGCCAAATGGACTACAAATTGTGATATATTCATATAATGAAATACTGCTCAACAATAAAAAGAAATGAATTACTGATACATGCAGCAAACATGGCTGAAAGTCTTAAGCATCATGCTGAATGAAAAAAACTAGGTACAAAAGAATAAACACTTCATGATCGAATTTGTATAAACTTCTAGAATAGATAAAAATAATCCCTAGTAATAGAAATAGGATCAGTGCTTGCCAAACATGGGAAACAGATGAAACGGTTAGTTACAGTGATTGCTAAGTGGCAGAAGGCAACTCTCTCTGTGGAGATGAAATGGTTTTTTATCTTCTTTGGGTGCTAGTTACATGAGTACATATACCATCAATGGGAAGTGTCACATATATATTATGTATGTGTGTGTGTGTATGTATATATTTCATATATTTACATATGTATGTGTATATATAAAATGTCAAACACCATTGTGAATTATATTATCTGTGAATTAAACCTCAATAAAAATAATGCTTTAGAGATTAATTTTTAACATGGAAAATACTCAAATACTATTAAATAAAAAAAGAAAGATTCAAAAACCTATACAATGCATGCGTAAAGTCTGTGTGTGTTTGTGTGTGATCGGTATGTTTGTGTATGTAAAGAAAAAATGCCAGGAGCACATAGACTACCATGTATATTGAATTTTTTTTAATGTTTATATTGAATTTGTTGAATTTTAAAAATTTTATGCATTTCCTTGTTTTCCACAGCTAAGAGTATTAAAATAAAAAGCACAAGTATTATTTAAGAAATTATTTGGAAATAGAAATAAAAACACACAGAATTTTAAACAGCATATTTTTGTAAGAAAAATAAAAGCAGTCTTAAAAGCAGTCTCAAAAATCTCAGCAGAAGATGCAATTAATTTCTCCATTTGACTAAACGAAGAATCTGGGCATTCCTCCTTTTACTTTTGGGAGCAAGGTTGTGTAATGTCAATTTATCACCCTCTTTAAAACATTTCAATATTTACTTATCTATATTTCTTTGTTAACAGGTTCCAAATATAACATGATAACTGGTTTTAAAAATCAAACCTCTTTCCTTATATACAAAGAAATTACTCAATTAGCTAATTAATAAAATTTATCTGTTGTTAGAATCTACAAATATACCTTAAACAAGCAAAACTCTCTCAATGCTAGTTAATTTTAAAGAAATTGAAAGATGGAAATGTTGATTCAAAGTTATTTTCATTTACATTTGCCTCATCTGATATTTTCACAGATTTATGATGAAATCTGTCTCTTATAGGAAATATTTCCTTTCAGCAGAGGCTAAATATTTAGTTCTATATGTATGTTTAATCAGGTTTATATTTATAGAAAAATAGGGAGTCCAGCTGACTTGTTTTCAATTCCAAGACACCAGCCATCTCTAAATTCTGACAAAATGGCTTGACTAAAGCTTCATTAAGGGATAAACGTTGGCTACTTTGGGTATTAAACATCAGGACCCAGGACACTGTTTGTCTAGGGCGTAATTGGCTATCATTAATATGACTGGATGGATGGATGGATGAGTGGGTGGAAGAAGGGAGGGATAATTGGCTAAATTAGAAGCAATGGAGGTGGGTGCTATGTACTTAGGTACAGAAACATCTTTAGTGCAACTATTGGTGTAATTTTCCAAAACTCTAGTCTCTGTATTTGTCACTCACCCCACCGTAATCTGATACTTTATCATTTATTACATCACATTTTAGTTTACTAATTTTTTATTCCTATTATTACACTTTCTAATTTTTCCTTGTGTTATATTATCTCTGAAAAGGAAAAACAATTTTATTCATATTTATATCCTGGTGACTACTAGAAATTAAGAATTAAATTGTTAATTATTAAATGGATGAATGGGTGCCCTATAGGTGCAGAAAACATATTAGCCAGTGACGGCCATACCTGAAAACAAATTTCTCCTGTAGATTCAGTCACAATGGACCAAAGATGGTTAGGACAAAAATAAATGTCCTTAGAGATTATTTTGAACCCTTGACCATTAGTAAAAATTCTGATTTGATGATGGGTGAAAGAATTTGGGAAATTATAGTCCTCATTTTATAACACTTTCCCTCCCCTCAATCATTAGTTTAGCATAGGGAATTTTATACTTAAATTTTCTCACCTTTCATCATCACTCCTACTCCCCACTGTTCTAGAAGTATACTATGTGTTTCATATAGGTACTTAAATATATGTGTAGTCTTGTTAAATATATAGTACATTTGTGAGATAAATGATTTAATTTATATAAAGAGAATTATACTATAAATATCATTTCCTTTCTATTACTCAGAATTATGTGTGTATTCCTATAGGCCTTGAGAGACTGTTGGGGATATACACCTAGAAGTGAAATTACTGAACCACAGAGCAAACACACACTTAAATTTCAATAAATAATGACAGATTGCTTTCTCGAATGACTGTAACTGTTTATACTCCTGAGATTAGAGTATGAGGTTTCTCTTTCCTGCATCCTTTACAGCCTTTGGTATTACACTCCAATGTGGTATTTTGTTATTCTGATAATGTGTGATCCCTCCTGTAACATGTGTGAAAAATAAATCCTTATTATTTTAAGACATTGAGAGTTCTGGATTTCCCTTACCAAAGCACAACCTTTCATGATTGATTCAATGGCCATTCAGGTTTTCACTCTGCTGAATTTAAGAGCTACATCAGTTGGGTGTCCCTGAGGTTGTTAAGCTCAAGGTTTTACTTTGGCAATTTGGTTATTGAAGGCACATTTGCTTGTTGCCACCTCACCAGCTATTTATTTATTTTTTAAAAATTTTTTATTATGTTAATCACCGTACATTACATCATTAGTTTTTGATGTAGTGTTCCATGATTCATTGTTTGTGCATAACACCCAGTGCTCCATGCAGAACGTGCCCTCCTCAATACCCATCACCAGGCTACCCCATCCTCCCACCCCCCTCCCCTCTAGAACCCTCAGTTTGTTTTTCAGAGTCCAACGTCTCTCATGGTTCTTCTCCCCCTCCGATTTCCCCCCCTTCATTCTTCCCCTCCTGCTATCTTCTTCTTCTTCTTCTTTTTTTTTTTCTTAACATATATTGCATTATTTGTATCAGAGGTACAGATCTGTGATTCAACAGTCTTACACAATTCACAGCGCTCACCATAGCACATACCCTCCCCAGTGTCTATCACCCAGCCACCCCATCCCTCCCACCCCACCCCCCACTCCAGCAACCCTCAGTTTGTTTCCTGAGATTAGGAATTCCTCATATCAGTGAGGTCATAGGATACATGTCTTTCTCTGATTGACTTATTTTGCTCAGCATAACACCCTCCAGTTCCATCCACGTCATTGCAAATGGCAAGATCTTATTCCTTTTGATGGCTGCATAATATAACATAATATTCCATTGTATATATATGCCACTTGTTCTTTATCCATTCATCTCAGCTTTCCCAGTTGAACAACAGGAACAATTAATGTCTGTGGTATAGGTAACTATAAAACTATACATTTAGTTGTATAAGGATAAAGTCCAGGGCTCTCTTTTGATTGCGGGACATAGAAATCCAATCTGACCATTTCAGGCAGTACCAACAAACATACAATTTGGCAGGGGATAGATGAGCTTCCATGGTTGATAAAACCATGGGAAAACATAATCAAGACTCTATAAATGTGTTTCTCATTTGTCCACATTTCCCTATGCTAATTTAATTCCCTGACCAGAGATTTCTTCATAAGGCTATAAGCATGGCTTTACATATTCCCAGTTTTGCCACAGGGAATTAAACACTTCATTTCCCTTAGTTCCAGTTCTAATACTCTATGACCAGGACCTTAAATAGCCTGGTGTGAATTACATAAAGAGCACTATGGCAAAGGTCTGGGCAGGATACTGATCATAACTGGTTAAAATATATGCCTATGATTAAGAAAAAAATAATACCTGCAAATAATATGGGCCAGGGGGCAGAGACAGAGGGCATAGATTACCTAATATATGTGATTTTTCTAAATTTAAAGTTAAATGTTGATAACGGCTTAAAATTTTCTTATAAATAAGGTACAAGTCAATGATAATAGCAAACAAAAACAATGACATAATCATTGAGCCTTGAATGTCCCCCCAAGAATAAAAGAAAACAACAATAAACCTAACCAAAGATATGAAAGATCTGTACTCTGAAAACTATAAAACACTGATGAAAGAAATTGAAGATGACACACAGAAATGGAAAGACATTCCATGCTCATGGTCTGGAAGAACAAATATTTTTAAAATGGCTACACTACCCAAAGCAATCTACACATTTAAGGCAGTCCCCTTCAAAATACCAACAGCATTTTTCACAGAGCTAGAACAAACAATCCTAAAATCTGTATGGAACCACAGAAGACCCCAAATAGCCAAAGCAATCTTGAAAAAGAAAAGCAAAACTGGAAGCATTACAATCCTGAACTTCAAGTTATATTCCAAAGCTGTAGTCATCAAAACAGTATGGTATGGCACAAACACAGACACAGAGATCAGTGGAACACAGTAGAAACCCCAGAAATAAACCCACAATGATATGGTCAATTATGGGAAAAAGTCTCTTCAACAAATGGTGTTGGGAAAACTGGACAGGTAACATACAAAAGAATTAAACCAGACCACTTTCTTACACCATACACAAAAATAAATTGATGCTCTCAATTAAAAAAAAAAAAATAGGCCTGTTCTCTAATTAAAGAAGATCAATTTTATTATAATAAGAGTCTGGTTTATGAAATTAGAAGTTTAACTGTGTTACATTTTCTTTGGTGAAAGAATTATTTCTATGGTAGTTTAATTCTGCATAGCTGGTTATTAAACTCTTTAGTTTATATTTTCATGAAACCTCCTCTGGGACCTCACTGTGTTACATACCTTTGAAGGAAAACAGTCACTTACTAATGAGAACATGTAGTGTGGAGACAGAAACAGGTTAAATGCTATACCATAAACCTAAAGGGTATTGACTGATAACATTCACACCAGAGTAATCCATGACCCAGGAGTTCTACCCCGTCCACTCCTCCAATGAATAGTACCATTTCTCAGTGAAACTGATCTCAACTAGATTCAAAAGGAAAGAAAGCTGGCTGAATTAATTCATATGAATATGGAAGACCAACAATCTCTCAATTCAGAAAGATATTTCATTTGAGAAGACTTGTTATTCAAAAGAATTTCTAGCTAGTGGAATTTTTGGAATCCGATAAGAAAAATAACATTTGAGGTAATATAAGGTCAGATTTTTTTTTTTTTTTCCTACAGGAGGGGTATCACATAGGTCTTCACAGGGGCATATAATTGTGACCATTATCTTTTTCACAACAATTTTTTTCTTTTTAAAAAATTATTATAACAATAACAACAACAGAAACATCATCAATGACTACTATTGACTGTTAGGCACTGTGCTAAGTACTTTACATGCATTATTTCATCTGATCAATAACCCCATGAGACAGATATAGTCACTCAATATGCCCATTTTATCCATGAAGAAAACAAGGCTCAGAGAGACAACTTATTCAAGATCACTCAGTTAATAGGTGGTAGTACAAATCAAGGCAGTTTGAGTCCTTGGCTTTCCATATCACACAGACTCCTACATCTCTTGTGAATGCACCCAAACTGCAAAACAAAACAAAAACCCAAAGACGAAGTCACCATATTTAGGACATCATAAGTAGACAAATCCAGAGTAATCAAAGGACTGTGGAGGAAATATATTAGGGTTAAGATAATAATAGCTAACACTAATTGAGCCTTTCACATATTTTATTTTTCATTTAACATTCACAATAAACTCTATAAGGTAGATATTTTTATTCTTTTGTTATATATGAGGAAATTAAGTCATATGGAGATTAACTAACTTGCTCAAGATGACACAGCTAGTAAAAGTGTCATGAATTGAAATCAATCTGTCTGGCTCCCCAGCCATTTCTGTCTCTGTAGTACTTAGCTGTATCACATCCCTAGAAAGTCACATTTTACTTGCTGACTCATTGTTAACAAACAATGTAATGAATACTGAAATTGAAATATATATATATATATATTTCCAACCTTCAATGGACTGTAACAATTTTGCAACGCTATTTTCTTTATATCTACACAAAATAGGCCACCCAAGGCAGGAAATAATAAACAATGTGATAGGAAAGGGGAATCTGAGAAAATGTGCTGATCTGACTAAGGTGAAAGCTGTTGTCACAGAAAATTACAAGATACCGGGGCGCCTGGGTGGCTCAGTCGTTAAGTGTCTGCCTTCAGCTCAGGTCATGATCCCAGGGTCCTGGGATCGAGCCCCACATCGGGCTCCATGCTCCACAGGAAGCCTGCTTCTCCCTCTCTCATTCCCACTGCTTGTGTTCCCTCTCTCACTGTGTCTGTCTCTGTCAAATAAATAAATAAAATCTTTAAAAAAAAAAAAAAAAAGAAAATTACAAGATACCATTCCAGAAAGCTCTGAAGAGCAGAAGACATGGTTAAATTAGTTATCTTCTTTATTCTATACAACAACCCTAGGAATGCAGTATTACTGTCATTTGGGGAGATTAAATGACTCATTAAGCTAACAATTGGTAGTGGTAAAAATTTAAACACAGCTCTAACTCCGAATCCTGAGATTTTAATATCTGAAGTGCTTGCCAAAAAAAAGAGTAAGTGGGTAAAAAGACCACTTAAAAATTCAGTAACTTTACAAAATAAGAAGAGAAGAGGAACAATGGATGGGAAAAGTTTTAAAAAAAAAACCCCTTATCATTGCAGTACTCTTAAATTACACAGGATTCAATCAGATGAGTAAAAAAAAAAAGTTCATCGTTTATAAGAATTAAGTTTAATACATTCAGTGTAAGACAGCAAAATTTGGGAAAATAACAAAGCAAACAAGAAGGAAAAAACATGAATTATTTTACAGGAAAATTTAGGAATTCTACTCTATTCAGTTCAGAAGAGGACAATGTCCTTTAGGAGGTCGATAGAAATATCAACAAACTAGCTTTTTGTGTTTATTTTGGGAGATACGGGTTCTGTGGGGAGCACTTAGCATGAATTGCACACAGGTTTTCATACAAAAGTGACACTGAGGCGGGAATGGGAGAGATACGTGGTAGTTAGATGTGGGGTGGAGGATGGGGTATCAAATTAAGGTCCATGAAATGGTAAAAATCCAGCTGATCAACTGGGACTTAACCAGCAGCTTAAAATTTCCTGAGGGTAAATAAAGCAGCAGCGTCCTAAGTAAGAGCACTGGCTTTAGACTTGGACTGCCCAAATGAGAACCCTCACTCCCTCATTTTTAAGCTGGATCATAGTCACCAATGTATCAAATCCATCTCAGTTTCTTCGTTTATAAAATGGGGCTGATAATAATAGCATTCACGTCATAAAGTTGATGTATACATAGAGTAGGATAATATATGTAAAACGTTTAGCTTCATGTTTGGTATGTGATATGTAATCAGTAAATTATATATAGAGAGAGAAATCACTGGGGCAAGATTTGGCTTGGCTAAGCACTCCTCATTTCCCCTGGATATTCTTCTAGGAGTGGAGTGAGAGTAGAATCTTAATTTACAGAAAAGAAGCTGATTATGATCTGTGATAACAATCCTTTTGAATCTGAAAAGGAAAAGGGGGAAAGGCATCCAGGCAATTGTTCCTTTGTTAACAACAGCTACTTCCAGGCATTCTGTATTCTAAGACTCTTATATGCTCTCTCTCTCTCTCTCTCATTCACACACACACACTCACTTATTATATATTTATTTAGTTATTTATTTAATTTACAGGTCAGTGATTTTTTTGTGTGTGACTGAACCCTGAAATTTATCCAGCATTTGTTCATTGAATATATATATATATTCAATTCAATATATATATATATTCACACACTATATATATATATACACACACACACACACATACACTAGATATTTACTTTTTGACAGGCATTATACTAGATCCTGGGGAACAAAACAGAATGTACGTGCTCCCTTGGAGCTTCTAATCTGGTGAGGGTGAGAGAAGAACTGAAAAATTAAATAATATGTGAGGTGGCTATATGATCATGAAGACAAAGTGAGGTAAGAGGATAGAGAATTGTGGCACAGAGTTTGTTCATATAGACTGATAAGGGAAAACCTCTCAGTTACAAAGTCAGGTATGAAATTCTGGAAAGTTGGGGCTGTGGTTGGTTTTTACTAATATGCACAGAGATATTTAATTAATTAATTAATTTATTTATTTTAGGGTGGAGAGTGGTAGAGGGAGAGAGAGAATGTTAAGGAGGCTCCACGCCCAGTATGGAGCCTGCTGTGGGGCTTGATTTCATGACCCTGAGATCATGACCTGAGCTGAAATCAAGAGTTGGATGTCTAAAGGACTGAGCCACCCAGGCACCCTGCACAGAGACGTTTAAAATAAACATCTAACTATATGATTTTATTCATATGTGGAATTTAAGAAAAAAAATAAATGAACAAAGGAAAAAGAGACAAAAAACCACTCTTGCATATGGAGAACAAGCCAGTGGTTGCCAGAGGGGAGTTGTGTTGGGAATGGGTGAAACAGGTGATGGGGTTTAAGAGTATGCTTATCATGTATGATACTTTACGTGGAAAACCCAAAAGACTCCACCCCAAAACTGCTAGAACTCATACAGGAATTCAGTAAAGTGGCAGGATATAAAATCAATGCACAGAAATCAGTGGCATTCCTATACACCAACAACAAGACAGAAGAAAGAGAAATTAAGGAGTCGATCCCATTTACAATTGCACCCAAAACCATAAGACACCTAGGAATAAATCTAACCGAAGAGGCAAGGAATCTGTACTCAGAAAACTATAAAATACTCATGAAAGAAATTGAGGAACACACAAAGAAATGGAAAAATGTTCCATGCTCACAGATTGGAAAAACAAATATTGTGAATATGTCAATGCTAGCTAGAGCAATCTACGCATTCAATGCAATCCCTATCAAAATACCATCCACTTTTTTCAAAGAAATGGAACAAATAATCCTAAAATTTGTATGGAACCAGAAAAGACCCCGAATAGCCAGAGGAATGTTGAAGAAGAAAAGCAAAGCTGGTGGCATCACAATTCCGGACTTCAAGCTCTATCACAAAGCTGTCATCATCAAGACAGTATGGTACTGGTACAAAAACAGACACATAGATCAATGGAACAGAAGAGAGAGCCCAGAAATGGACCCTCAACTCTATGGTCAAGTAATCTTCGACAAAGCAGGAAAGAATGTCCAATGGAAAAAAGACAGTCTCTTCAACAAATGGTGTTGGGAAAACTGGACAGCCACATGCAGAAGAATGAAACTGGACCATTTCCTTATACCACACACGAAAATAGACTCCAAATGGCTGAAAGACCTAAATGTGAGACAGGAATCCATCAAAATCCTAAAGGAGAACACAGGCAGCAACCTGTTTGACCTCAGCCGCAGGAACTTCTTCCTAGAAACATCACCAAAGGCAAGGGAAGCAAGGGCAAAAATGAACTATTGGGACCTCATCAAGATAAAAAGCTTTTGCACAGCAAAAGAAACAGTGAACAAAACCAAAAGACAACCGACAGAATGGGAGAAGACATTTGTAAATGACATATCAGATAAAGGGCTAGTATCCAAAATCTCTAAAGAACTTCTCAAACTCAACACCCAAAGAACAAATGATCCAATCAAGAAATGGGCAGAAGACATGAACAGACATTTTTCCAAAGAAGACATCCAAATGGCCAACAGACACATGAAAAAGTGCTCAACATCACTCGGCATCAAGGAAATCCAAATCAAAACCTCAGTGAGATACCACCTCACACCAGTCAGAATGGCTAAAATTAACAAGTCAGGAAATGACAGATGTTGGCGGGGATGCGGAGAAAGGGGAACCCTCCTACACTGTTGGTGGGAATGCAAGCTGGTGCAGCCACTCTGGAAAACAGTATGGAGGTTCCTCAAAAAGTTGAAAATAGAGCCACCATATGACCCAGCAATTGCACTGCTGGGTATTTACCCCAAAGATACAAATGTAGGGATCCAAAGGGGTATGTGCACCCCAATGTTTATAACAGCAATGTCCACAATAGCCAAACTATGGAAAGAGCCAAGATGTCCATCAACAGATGAATGGATAAAGAAGAAGTGGTATATATATACAATGGAATATTATGCAGCCATCAAAAAACCCCGAAATCTTGCCATTTGCAGTGACGTGGATGGAAGTAGAGGGTATTATGCTAAGCGAAATAAGTCAATCACAGAAAGACATGTATCATATGATCTCACTGATATGAGGAATTCTTAATCTCAGGAAACAAACTGAGGGTTGCTGGAGCGGTGGGGGGTGGGAGACATGGGGTGGCTAGGTGATAGACATTGGGGAGGGTATGTGCTATGGTGACCGCTGTGAATTGTGTAAGACTGTTGAATCACAGACCTGTACTTCTGAAACAAATAATACATTATACGTTAAAAAAAAAAAGAAGATAGCAGGAAGGGAAAAATGAAGGGGGGGAAATCGGAGCGGGAGACAAACCATGAGAGACTATGGACTCTGAGAAACAAACTGAGGGTTTTAGAGGGGAAGGGGGTAGGGGGATGGGTTAGCCTGGTGATGGATATTAAAGAGGGCACGTATTGAATGGAGCACTGGGTGTTATATGCAAACAATGAATCATGGAACACTGCATCAAAAACTAATGGTGTAATGTATGGTGATTAACATAACATAATAAAATAAAATTTAAAAAAACAGTACGCTTATCATGATGAACACGGAGTAGTTTAGGGAAGTGCTGAATCACTATATTGTACACCTGACACTAATATAACACTGTATATTAATTATACTTCAATAAATAAATAAACAGTCTTCAAGAATGAGAAAAGAATAAAACACTCAGAATAATGCAAGAGATAAGAAACAAGACATTACTGGCAATAATGTGATAATAAACTCAGTTCTTCACATGCAAATTCCTGCTTTCAGTTCCTCACCGGGTCTAGCTATGTTTCCTGACTATGCTTCGTTCCATTATTTTACCCTCTGTGATTAAGCTAGCTGTTGATTATCTGCAACCAAATGTTGCATGAGTATACAATCACATTCACATAGTGAAACAGAGTTTTCAATTTGACTTGCACTTCATGGAAAACTCCTATGTTCAGGCTAGGAGACATAGTGGGAAAGGAATATGATTGAAAGATATTTATTATTCAGATCTTCTCTCTTTTAGTCCTTCTTCAGTAAACTGGATTGTACTTGAATATTGAATTCTCTCTTCCCTTAGGATATTCTTTTCTCCGCCAAGAGCCCTAACACACATACACATGCACACACGCCCACCCACACACACACGGAGGAGGAGGTTTCCTGGGTGCTCATGCATATGGACACACCTCAGGGGACTGAAGTATGTCTTTCAGACATTTCCAGAAACTTCTGAATAACAAAATGACCATGAATTTTATTAATCAAGGATGTTTTTTTTTTTTTTTTTAATTTTTTTATTGTTATGTTAATCCCCCTACATTACATCATTAGTTTTAGATATAGTGTTCCATGATTCATTGTTTGTGCATAACACCCAGTGCTCCATGCAGAACGTGCCCTCCTCAATACCCATCACCAGGCTAACCCATCCTCCCGACCCCCTCCCCTCTAGAACCCTCAGTTTGTTTTTCAGAGTCCATCGTCTCTCATGGTTCTTCTCCCCCTCCGATTTCCCCCCCTTCATTCTTCCCCTCCTGCTACATTCTTCTTCTTCTTTTTTTCTTTCTTAACATATATTGCATTATTTGTTTCAGAGGTACAGATCTGAGATTCAACAGTCTTGCACAGTTCACAGCGCTTACCAGAACACATACCCTCCCCAGTGTCCATCACCCAGTCACCCCATCCCTCCCACCCCACCCCCCACTCCAGCAACCCTCAGTTTGTTTCCTGAGATTAAGAATTCCTCATATCAGTGAGGTCATATGATACATGTCTTTCTCTGTTTGACTTATTTCGCTCAGCATAATACCCTCCAGTTCCATCCACGTCGTTGCAAATGGCAAGATCTTATTCCTTTTGATGGCTGCATAATATTCCATTGTATATATATACCACTTCTTCTTTATCCATTCATCTGTTGATGGACATCTTGGCTCTTTCCACAGTTTGGCTATTGTGGACATTGCTGCTATAAACATCGGGGTGCACGTAGCCTTTCGGGTCCCTACTTTTGTATCTTTGGGGTAAATACCCAGTAGTGCAATTGCTGGATCATATGGTAGCTCTATTTTCAACTTTTTGAGGAACCTCCATACTGTTTTCCAGAGTGGCTGCACCAGCTTGCATTCCCACCAACAGTGGAGGAGGGTTCCCCTTTCTCCGCATCCCCGCCAACATCTGTCATTTCCTGACTTGTTAATTTTAGCCATTCTGACTGGTGTGAGGTGGTATCTCATTGAGGTTTTGATTTGGATTTCCCTGATGCCGAGCGATATTGAACACTTTTTCATGTGTCTGTTGGCCATTTGGATGTCTTCTTTGGAAAAATGTCTGTTCATGTCTTCTGCCCATTTCTTGATTGGATTCTTTGTTCTTTGGGTGTTGAGTTTGATGAGTTCTTTATAGATTTTGGATACTAGCCCTTTATCTGATATGTCATTTGCAAATATCTTCTCCCATTCTGTCAGTTGTCTTTTGGTTTTGTTGACTGTTTCCTTGGCTTTGCAAAAGCTTTTGATCTTGATGAAGTCCCAATAGTTCATTTTTGCCCTTGCTTCCCTTGCCTTTGGCGATGTTTCTAGGAAGAAGTTGCTGCGGCTGAGGTCGAAGAGGTTGCTGCCTGTGTTCTCCTTTAGGATTTTGATGGACTCCTGTCTCACATTGAGGTCTTTCAACCATTTGGAGTCTATTTTTGTGTGTGGTGTAAGGAAATGGTCCAGTTTCATTCTTCTGCATGTGGCTGTCCAATTTTCCCAACACCATTTGTTGAAGAGACTGTCTTTTTTCCATTGGACATTCTTTCCTGCTTTGTCAAAGATGAGTTGACCATAGAGTTGAGGGTCCATTTCTGGGCTCTCTATTCTGTTCCATTGATCTATGTGTCTGTTTTTGTGCCAGTACCATACTGTCTTGATGATGACAGCTTTGTAGTAGAGCTGGAAGTCTGGAATTGTGATGCCGCCAGCTTTGCTTTTCTTTTTCAACATTCCTCTGGCTATGCGGGGTCTTTTCTGGTTCCATACAAATTTGAGGATTATTTGTTCCATTTCTTTGAAGAAAGTGGATGGTATTTTGATGGGGATTGCATTGAATGTGTAGATTGCTCTAGGTAGGATTGACATCTTCACAATATTTGTTCTTCCAATCCATGAGCATGGAACGTTTTTCCATTTCTTTGTGTCTTCCTCAATTTCTTTCATGAGTATTTTATAGTTTTCTGAGTACAGATCCTTTGCCTCTTTGGTTAGATTTATTCCTAGGTATCTTATGGTTTTGGGTGCAATTGTAAATGGGATCGACTCCTTAATTTCTCTTTCTTCTGACTTGTTGTTGGTGTATAGGAATGCCACTGACTTCTGTGCATTGATTTTATATCCTGCCACTTTACTGAATTCCTGTATGAGTTCTAGCAGTTTTGGGGTGGAGTCTTTGGGATTTTCCACATAAAGTATCATATCATCTGCAAAGAGTGAGAGTTTGACTTCTTCTTTGCCAATTTGGATGCCTTTGATTTCTTTTTGTTGTCTGATTGCTGTGGCTAGGACTTCCAATACTATGTTGAATAGCAGTGGTGATAGTGGACATCCCTGCCGCGTTCCTGACCTTAGGGGGAAAGCTCTCAGTTTTTCCCCATTGAGAATGATATTCGCTGTAGGTTTTTCATAGATGGCTTTTATGATATTGAGGTATGTACCCTCTATCCCTACACTCTGAAGAGTTTTGATCAAGAAAGGATGCTGTACTTTGTCAAATGCTTTTTCTGCATCTATTGAGAGGATCATGTGATTCTTGTTTTTTCTTTTGTTAATGTATTGTATCACGTTGATTGATTTGCGGATGTTGAACCAACCTTGCAGCCCAGGGATAAATCCCACTTGGTCGTGGTGAATAATCCTTTTAATGTACTGTTGGATCCTATTGGCTAGTATTTTGGTGAGAATTTTTGCATCCATGTTCATCAGGGATATTGGTCTGTAATTCTCCTTTTTGATGGGGTCTTTGTCTGGTTTTGGGATCAAGGTAATGCTGGCCTCATAAAATGAGTTTGGAAGTTTTCCTTCCATTTCTATTTTTTGGAACAGTTTCAGAAGCATAGGTATTAATTCTTCTTTAAATGTTTGGTAGAATTCCCCTGGGAAGCCATCTGGCCCTGGGCTTTTGTGTTTTGGGAGATTTTTGATGACTGCTTCTATTTCCTTAGTGGTTATAGGTCTGTTCAGGTGTTCTATTTCTTCCTGGTTCAGTTTTGGTAGTTGATACATCTCTAGGAATGCATCCATTACTTCCAGGTTATCTAATTTGTTGGCAGAGAGTTGCTCATAATATGTTCTTATAATTGTTTGTATTTCTTTGGTGTTGGTTGTGATTTCTCCTCTTTCATTCATGATTTTGTTGATTTGGGTCATTTCTCTTTTCTTTTTGATAAGTCTGGCCAGGGGCTTATCAATCTTGTTAATTCTTTCAAAGAACCAGCTCCTAGTTTCGTTGATCTGTTCTACTGTTCTTTTGGTTTCTATTTCATTGATTTCTGCTCTGATCTTTATTATTTCTCTTCTCCTGCTGGGTTTAGGCTTTATTTGCTGTTCTTTCTCCAGCTCCTTTAGGTGTAGGGTTAGGTTGTGTACTTGAGACCTTTCTTGTTTCTTGAGAAAGGCTTGTATTGCTATATACTTTCCTCTTAGGACTGCCTTTGCTGTATCCCAAAGATTTTGAATAGTTGTGTTTTCATTTTCCTTGGTTTCCATGAATTTTTTTAATTCTTCTTTAATTTCCTGGTTGACCCATTCATTCTTCAGTAGGATGCTCTTTAGCCTCCATGTATTTGAGTTCTTTCTGACTTTCCTCTTGTGATTGAGTTCTAGTTTCAAAGCATTGTGGTCTGAAAATAGGCAGGGGATGATCCCAATCTTCTGGTACCGGTTGAGACCTGATTTATGACCTAGGATGTGATCTATTCTGGAGAATGTTCCATGGGCACCAGAGAAGAATGTGTATTCCGTTGCTTTGGGATGGAATGTTCTGAATATGTCTGTGAAGTCCATTTGGTCCAGTGTGTCATTTAAAGTCTTTATTTCCTTGTTGATCTTTTGCTTAGACGATCTGTCCATTTCAGTGAGGGGGGTGTTAAAGTCCCCCACTATTATTGTATTGTTGTCGATGTGTTTCTTTGCTTTTGTTATTAATTGCCTTATATAATTGGCTGCTCCCATGTTAGGGGCATAGATATTTACAATTGTTAGATCTTCTTGTTGGATAGACCCTTTAAGTAGGATATAGTGTCCTTCCTCATCTCTTATTACAGTCTTTGGTTTAAAATCTAATTTGTCTGATATAAGGATTGCCACCCCAGCTTTCTTTTGGTGTCCATTAGCATGGTAAATAGTTTTCCACCCCCTCACTTTCAATCTGGGGGTGTCTTTGGGTCTAAAATGAGTCTCTTGCAGACAGCATATCGATGGGTCTTGTTTTTTAATCCAATCTGATAGCCTGTGTCTTTTGATTGGGGCATTTAGCCCATTTACATTCAGGGTAACTATTGAAAGATAGGAGTTCAGTGCCATTGTATTGCCTGTAAAGTGACTGTTACTGTATATTGTTTGTGTTCCTTTCTGGTCTATGTTGCTTTTAGGCTCTCTCTTTGCTTAGAGGACCCCTTTCAAGATTTGTTGTAGGGCTGGTTTCGTGTTTGCAAATTCCTTTAGTTTTTGTTTGTCCTGGAAGCTTTTTATCTCTCCTTCTATTTTCAATGACAGCCTAGCTGGATATAGTATTCTTGGCTGCATATTTTTCTCATTTAGTGCTCTGAATATGTCCTGCCAGTCCTTTCTGGCCTGCCAGGTCTCTGTGGATAAGTCTGTTGCCAATCTAATGTTTCTACCATTGTAGGTTACATATCTCTTCTCCCGAGCTGCTTTCAGGATTTTCTCTTTGTCTCTGAGACTCGTAAGTTTTACTATTAGATGTCGGGGTGTTGACCTATTTTTATTGATTTTGAGAGGGGTTCTCTGTGCTTCCTGGATTTTGATGCCTGTTTCCTTCCCCAAATTAGGGAAGTTCTCTGCTATAATTTGCTCCATTATACCTTCTGCACCTCTCTCTCTTTCTTCTTCTTCTGGGATCCCAATTATTCTAATGTTGTTTCGTCTTATGCTATCGTTTATCTCTCGAATTCTGCCCTCGTGATCCAGTAGTTGTTTATCTCTCTTTTTCTCAGCTTCTTTATTTTCCATCATTTGGTCTTCTATCTCACTGATTCTTTCTTCTGCCTCATTTATCCTAGCAGTTAGTGCCCCCATATTTGATTGCACCTCATTAATAGCCTTTTTGATTTCTACTTGGTTCGATTTTAGTTCTTTTACTTCTCCAGAAAGGGTTTCTCTAATAACTTCCATGTTTTTTTCAAGCCCAGCTAGTCTTTAAAGTGATGATTCTGAACTCTAGATCTGACATCGTACTAATGTCCGTATTGAGTAGGTCCCTGGCAGTCGGTACTACCTCTTGTTCTTTTTGTTGAGGTGATTTTTTCCGTCTTGTCATTTTGTGCAGAGGAGAATAGATTAATGAGAGAACAAAATGCTAGCAGGGTAACAACGTCCCCAGAAAATATACTCTAAACAAATCAGAAAAGACCTGAAGCAGTGGGAAAAGAAAGGGAAAGAGAGAAAAAAGAAAAGGAAAGAAAAAAAGAAAAAAGAAAAAGGTAAAGATAAAAACAAACAAAAGCAGAACAAAACAAAACAAAACAAAAACAGAATGTGATCAAATATGATCAGGCTGGATTATAGATCAGTGCCACACACTAGATTTTGGGTGTATTTTGGTCTGTTAAAAGAAAGTCCCTCCCAAAATTTTAAAGAAAGAAAAACTTATATATGTACAAAAATAAGGGTTGATATGATGAAGGGATGGAATATGACTGTAAAGAATGAAATTATAAAAAATTTTTAAAAAGGATTTGATAAGTTGTTTGAAAAAAGAAAGAAGAGGATTAAAAAAAAAAAAAAGAAAGAAAAAAGGGAGAGAATGTGATCAGGCAGGGGAGTAGAAAAAAACCATACACTAGAGATTTAGAGTATATTTTGATCTGTTAGAAGAAACTATCTCAAGATTTTAAAGAGAGAACAACTTATATATATATGCCAAAAATACGGGTAACTACTATGAAGGGATAGAATATGACTTTAAAAATGAAAAATAAAAATGTTTTTTTTTTAAAAAAGGGATTGATAAGATGTTGGTTGAAAAAGGGAAAAAGAAAAATTCAAAAAAAAAGAAAAAAGGAAAAAAGAAAAAAAGACAGTTAAAAAAAATAATTAACTTTGAAAGACTAAAGAATCATGGTAAAAAAGCCATGAATTCTATGTGCAGTGTTCCCCTAGCGCTGGAGTTCTGCCGTTCTCATTGATCGGTAAACTTGGTCTTGGCTGGCTGTTCTCGCTGATCTTCTGGGGGAGGGGCCTGTTGCCGTGGTTCCCAAATGTCTTTGCCGGAGGCAAAATTGCCCCGCCCTTGCCGGTCCGGGCTAAGTAATCTGCTCGGGTTTGCTCTCCGGAGCTTTTGTTCCCTGCAAGCTCTCCGTACAGCTTTGGAGGCGGAGAGTGAAAATGGTGGCCTCCCAGTCTCCGCCCCGGCGGAGCCGAGAACTCGGGGTCCCGCTCCTCAGCGAGCCCCCAGAGAAAAGCCGTCAGTCACTCCCGTCTCCCCGGTCTCCCGCCGCACTCCGCGCTCACCCGGCCTGTGACCGCGCCTTTCTATCTGGCACCCGACCCCGGGTGGAGTCTCCAAACCCAGCAGATCCCCGCGGTGCGCTCCCGCACCTCTCCTCCCGGGGGAAGAAGGTGAGTCTCCCCGGATCTGCCGCTTGTTGGGTCCCTGCTGGAGGAGCAGTGGCCCGACTGTGCCGCGGATCACGGTTTATAGCAACCCCGAGCTGAGAGCCCGCGCCTGGGCTCCGTCTCTGCAGCCGGCTTCCCTGCTCCGATACCTGGGAGCTCTGCCGCACTCAGGCACCCCCGGTCTTTCTGTGACCCCGAGGGTCCTGAGACCACACTGTCCCGCGAGGGTTCCACCCCCCACTTCGCCACCAGAGTGCCGTCCCTCAGCGGAGCAGACTTCTAAAAGTTCCAACTTTGTGCTCCGTGGCTCTATCACTTGCCAGAAGCCGCCGATGGAGGCCCCTCCCCCGCCATCTATCCTCCCGAATATCGCCTCGGATTCACTTCTCCGCACGTCCTACCTTCCAGAAAGTGGTCGCTTTTCTGTTCAGAGAGTTGTTGCTCTTCTTTTCTTTGATCTCCTGTTGAGTTTGTAGGTGTTCAGAATGGTTTGATCCCTATCCAGCTGAATTCCTGAGAGGAGACGAAATCCAGGTCTCCTACTCCTCCGCCATCTTGCTCCGCCCCCCCAATCAAGGATGTTTTTAATAAAAGGTTAAACTTTAGAAAATATAAAGTTTCTTCTTTTACTATATCCCGAGAGAATTTGGATGCAATTAATAAAGTTCAGAAAGAGCCCCAGTGCAATAAATTGAAGTAGGTTACCTTCAGCTTGAAGATCAAAATGGAAGAACCAAAAGAACAAAAAGAATCGCTTTGCCATCATTCTCTAGACTTGATTACCTGAGTTTTGGTCTCTCAGCTAAACCTCAGTAGGAAAATAAACTTAGGAAACTATCATTTAATATATAAGTATGATAGGATACAGACATTCAACTAGAAACCTACTTTTATGAGCAAAACAGATAATAATTGTGCTACCAGGTTTTGTCCTTCCTGAAATAACAATTCTCTTCTGCCTGGAACAAAGCAAGACTTCAATCATTGTTATCATCCTTATCATCATTTTCATCATCTGCCTCCTCATCTTTGGTAATGTGTTAGCTGAGGATAAGATTTCAAGAAGTAGTAATAATAATTACAGATAAAAAGTTTTCAGGAAGCATATGAGTTAAATAGACGGAATTCCAATTGAATACAATTTTCCTATAAAGCTCTGAAAGTGAAACACCAGAAATTTATTGTGCTTATTAACATCATGATTGCTGAATTTAGTAAGACTTTGACCCCATAAAAATAATAAAACTACTTCACACTTTATAGAATTCAATAATTTTACTTAACACTTCTGCATATCTATTTTTCATTAAATATATGAACAATGTTAATAGGGTTATTATTAATATTAGAAATTCAACCTTACTGAGAATATTGTCTAAAGATAGTGTTAATAATTATTATAATGACAACTTTCTCTTTTTGAGCTCAAATGTGTCAAGCACAGTTTTAGTTTATCCATATTAAATTATTTACTCCTTACAAAATCCTATGAAGCCAGTATGGTTCTTTTTTCTCTCCATTTTAGAGATGAGAAAGCTGAGGCAAAGATCTCCTGAGTAAATTGCCCAACGTCACAACACAGAAGAGAACCTTATATTTTCAAAGCCAGGCAATCTGGCTTTAAAGTACCTGCTACATAGATGTAATGTGAATACCAAAGACCGAGAGTGGAAGAGGCAGAAGAAGCTGCAGTAAAGTAATTTAAACGTTATGTAACTCCAGTTTAACTAAAACACTAATTCTCTTTGGTACACTTAGGTTGTATTCTCATTCCACTCCCTGAATAATGGCTTCATAATATACTTTTGGTGGGGATGAGATAGGCAATGATGACTTGTTCTGAATAAATAAATATTTTACTTTAAGATAGATAATAGTTTTGATAGATTCAAGTACTAGTTCAGAAACGTATTAGGTTTTTCTCTTGTATTCCATTAAACCTCTTTGAGACTCAACAGTAAGAGTGAAATGATGATGATAATGTCTCCATTTGGGGCTGCTGTGAATCTTAGATAAGGTGCGTGGACTCCAGGGTGCCTAGTACATAGCGATTGTTCAGGAGAAATAAGATACTTGCCCTTAACCCTTAGTCAAATTTCATTTATAAAAACCAGGTTCCTAGAAAAACTTAAGAATAAACCTAATGAGGTAAAATTCTTATAAATGATAAGTCAAATTGTAAAGCCTATGAACTATAAAGCAGGATTATTATTCTTAACATGAAGACTTGTGAAGTTCAACACATCATGGTGCTAATATGCATAGTATGTTCTGGCACTTTACTTTCAGAGATTGTTCACTAGGAAATCACAATCATTTGGAATACTTTCCTTTTAATTACTTATATGTTACCTGAAAACATTTGCTTCTTCTCTTCAGGCAATGCTGTTAATTCCTGACACTGTTGTCTAAGCCAACAACCTTTATTTATTATTATTATTATTTTTTTGCCAAATTCTCTGAGCAATATCTCTTCTCTCCTCCTCTTTTTTCTAGTTATCCTTTTATGCCTTTTTCTATAGTTTAGACTATGACGGGGATATTCCTGGAATATTACTAAGTATTTACAAGCTCTTCTAAATTTACATGAGTTCAAAAATCTTTTGACAACTGGACTGAGAAATACATTAGTTAGAAACACAGAATATTGGATCTGGAACAAAATTTAGACACACATTAAGTCTACTTTCCTTATTTATTGTTAATTAAAATGATGGAGACAGTCTGGCATAATGACGTATCTGCATGTCAAATCCCAGCCCTACCATCTATGGCTGTACGAGCCTGGGACAGTGACCTACCCATTCTTAAGCTTCATTTTCCTCAACGTCAAAAAATAATAAAAAATATATTCATCATAGGGTTGTTGTAAGGATTAAATGAGCTCATATGTAAAGGTACCTGACACATATCAAGTCATAGGCAAAATTTATCTAATATTGCTATTTTCATTAAATATAGTATATATTATTTATCTGAAATTACAAAACAGTTTAACAGGTATCTCACATATGACAATCCAGTTATCTGATAGAAAAGAGAGCATAAGTCTCATTTTATAGGTAAATCATGTGTTAGTATGTAATGAGGCTGGGACTGGATCTAGAATTTTGTGCCTTCTAATTCTTTTCATACTTTAAATATTCAGTCACTCGTCTTTTGACTTAGCTCCCTCACAAAGTAGCACATTCTGCATATATTTAAACAACTCATTTAGGACAAGTTTCTTCCCTATCTTTGAAGCCAAATACTCATGACCATTTCTTTCATTTGGTTTTTTAATGTCTTTGAAATAATTTCTTTTAAGTCAATGGTTGGTGCAAAGACAACAGTTAAGGTTGACTAAATAAGCCCTTTCATACATTTCTATTAACTTATTCAATATCTTGGAGAGGCTTGCAAAATATTTTAGAAAAAAATGTCATTTGAAGCAAATGATTAATAAGAAAAATAATAATTATTATTTTTTTTATCCTGGAGATTAATTACATTTTATTAACATTTTCCATGATCATTTAATGCATGACATACATCAGGAAAGTAAGCATTTGGACTCATTTGGGAATCTGACATTTTAAAAATTATGTAGGATCATTAGAAATGGGAGTTTGGTAAAGGGGGCTTACTGATTATATTCTGCAGTCCAGTGTTTATCCTTGGCCACCATATGTTTAGGCTGTTCTGTTACAGAAAAAAATTTTTTTTTTGAACTGGAATTCTTTTAATAATGGCTGATTTTTTTTTTCCCTGCATGATAAATAAATGCGTAGTTGCTTTTGGTCACCATACAATACATCATTAGTTTTTGATGTAGTGATCCATGATCCATTGTTTTTGTATAACACCCAGTGCTCCATGCAGTACGTGCCCTCCGTTAATACCCATCACCGGGCTAACCAATCCCCCCTCCCCCCAGAAAAAAAATTATGATGGAATTAATCCAGGCAATGAACATTTAGTAAGGACCTATATGAATATTTTTGCTAAGCAATACACAATTGGAACCCAAGTTTAATTTGTTGGAAGCATCATGAAGTCAATAAAACAATTTCTCCAACCAAATCCTTATGATGGTGTAACTTTAGACTCTGTTACTATAAATCCTCTTCTAAAATATTTCCATCAGTATTCTCAATTACACTTATAAATAGGACTCTAAGAATCCCTGGTGAATGCAATTCTGGCCAGGCTGTGTTTTCAGGTAACTCTGAAGCAGGAAAGCACAAGACATTTTTCAGTAGAGTTCATTTTCATGAGACGGCATAACATCTTTGCTGACCAAACAGGTTCTAGTAATTTGTGCCTGGAAGGCTTTTTTATAAGTCTTCCCATACTGAATCACTATGTAGCTGAGAAAATGCTTTTCTGTATGAAAGTGGTCTAAATCCTATTCTGTTATACATACAATCTATGAAAACACTGAATATCCAGTACCTAAGCACATCCTACATTTCATGTTTTAGTTCACAAGAAATCAAATATTGATAATTTCCAGGGCAACTAAGGGAATTTTTATACAGCACACTCAACTGTAGTTACATTAGATAACCACCCATTTGTGAACATCCAAGAGCTCACATTTCAAAACAGCGTATATTTATTGTTATATAAAGAAAGTTAAGACTTGACACACAGTGGATAAAGTAAAAGGCGATGCTAAAAATCAAAGTGCTAAAAAGAAACTTGATTAATTATGAATGGGAAAACACTATTTTTCCCTAATCTTCCTTAAATGTAACTGATATGCCAACTTTATTATGAAAAGTACTTATGAATATAAAATTTGTATCATCACTAGTAACATGTAAAAAGTGGTCTCTTGAAGTATGTCAAAAATAATATGTCACTGTGATTGACATAGGTAGAGTTGTAGGGGAGTCCAAGGTAACGAACTGTATGTATGTATGTATGTGTATGTGTATGTGTGTGTGTGTGTGTGTGTGTGTGTGTTAGCTTAATATAAATCATTTTATATATTGTTTAATATATAAGTATATGTTAATTGCTTATTATAAATGCATGCATTATATTTATCATTGACATGTTTATGAATTTACATACCATTGCATGTAATCTAAATAATGTGAAGATGCAACATGAATAATATGTGTTATATGAGTGATACATGAATAATATGCTCAACTGAAAAGTATAAACCACCCATGTATCCTCCCAGTGGTGAGGGCAAAGGGTATTGATACATAGGGTTCTCTAAAATATACTCTAACCAAATGGAGAAAAATTGAATTTTTTTAAAATCACAAAGTTGTATAATAAAACAGTGGATAGTAAATATTGAAGGTGATTAAAACAGAATTGTCTAATTTGAAAGAGAAACAATATAACTGGAAAATAAATGATAATGATAGATAGGTAATGATAGATGATAGATAGATAGATAGGACACCTAGAAGGTTACCAATAATATTTACAGTAAAGAGAAAGATATTTGGGAAAAACTGAAGTGGAATAAGGGCCAGATGTGAATTAAATAATACTTAGAGAATTTTGCTAAGGAATAGTAACCCAAGGCGTCATATCCTATAGCTTGAAGAATTGATCATATGCCAAAATCTTGAAACCACTGAGGTTTCTCATGTCCAAACTATCAGTTGTCAAATTTTAGGGAGAAAGTAAGAAATTCCACTGAACATATCTTCTTATCAGTTTAGAGAAGCTTGAGTTCCATTCACCATTCATTTATTATTTGTTGAATACCTAATATGTATGAGCCAGTGTTTCCATTTCTGTGGTTTTATTTTGACCTACTTCAGTCTGTTGGAACTTATAGTCTACTTGAGAAGCTACCAAATATATCAGCAAACAAGGACCTCTAGTATGTGAGGAAATCTTAGAGCTAAGGACCAAACGTGGGCTGTCAAGCTTCAGAGACCATGCTGCAATATGTCCTCTCATAAACAAACACCACTATCAAGACATATCAAGCATTGCAAAACACTGCAAAATTCTGATCTCTTAAAGAAACAGTAGACATTTCTGAGGGCAGTTGAGGAGACACTGCATTTCAGGTACCTATATCAATGAGAATTCCAAAAGCAGATGATAGATGGCTGGTTTATAATAGAATCTGAAGCACAGAAGAGAAAATGGGGGAAAAATATGGACATTTGGAAGTAGTGAGTAGAAGGCAATGGAAGCTACAGGAATAGCTACTTCCTTGCTTATTTATTTCAATTCCTGCCATATATTCTTTTGTATCAGTGGATGAGCAGTTTCAAAATTGTTCTTTCTTTACTCAATGTATTGATACTATCTCACAAAAATTCAAGATATCAATGCTAATTCCTAGGAATTATTATTTTTCTTTAATTCGTAATACAAGTATTAAATAGATCAAGTATTTATATTTTAAGCCCAATTTATTTCATTTTGCCCTAAACATTTCAAAGTAATATAACCAAGGATCTAACCTATTAAATTTCTTCTCATTTTAAACTTTATAACTAGTACACATTTAGTATTAGGAGAATACTTGCAAGGAATATTTGTATAACTAAAAAATTTCCAAAAAAAGTGTTTATCAATGTATTTGGTCTACCCATAATGAGAGAGCAATTTAAAAACAACAACAAAACAATTTTTTATGACTATCATTACCTAAAGACCACATTGCCTAAGCTGTCTTACGTGCCGTAGACTATGTAGACTATGTATCTGGGTATGCTATGGAAACCTTTCAAGATCCTCAATCTTTAGTTCCTTATCCTATTTAAGCTCTCCTATTTCTATGTTTTTCCTTTTGGTTTTGCAATTATCTAAACCCATCTTATAAGAATCTATGCTAAAATGTCTATCTAGTTTTTAAGTTTGAGAGAAGTAACATCCATTTTAGCTCAACAATCCTGGGTATACTTCCACTATATCCTCAGAACAATCCCTAATTTCTAGGGACCCAGTATGATGAACACTTCCCTTCTATTGCATTTCAGGATACTTCATTAACTTAAGTTCTGAATGCCTGGGCACTGCTCACCATCTGTGCTTTATTTGATTGCAGAATGTAGAGATGGCAGGACATTCCCAAGAACCGTAAGCCCTTAGATCCTTTGGTACCACATTCCAGATGCCCATTTTCCCGCACTCTCTGTACACTCAGCAATAAAGATGAATTTAGAGTTCTTTTGTAGCAAAACTCCAGAAGCCCATTCAACCCCTAATTGCCATTTTTTGATGTTGAAATGAAGCATTAAACTGAGAAATTCAGATGAGCTCTATTCACAACAGGGATTACATTACTTAGAACACTGTTTCACATACATAAGAGCCCCTCTTCCTACACACACTCATAAAGATCCCTGTCCATACTGACTATGCAATAAAATTTAGGGATTCTTTAATCTTCCGCTCTCCTTTCAAAAAAAAAAAATCAACAAAGCACTCTCCTGTGAAATTCATAAAATATTCTGAAAATCCCTGTGCTCTGAAGAGTATTCCTGCTTCATATGCTTTAAATTTTACAATATTGCCACTTGTATATTAGGTCCAGTGAGATTCACCTCTACTGAATCCCTCCAGTTAATCAATACAGAAAAATTATATGGACAAGTGTTGGACTCTGAGAAGATATGTTTTCTAAAACCTTGTGATTATATAGCATTATCTTAGAGTCGTCTGCCGTGCATCCTGGGAAATACATTGCTGTACAATTAGCAGGAGCATAGTCTTAGTAGGTTGATCAACCTGGAATTGCTTCTTTAACAGCTCCCTTTCCACATATGGCTTAATTTAAAATCCCCAATAAAAGTTACCTATGGCTACTTGGTAAAGACTTGGGGAGTTGTTTCAGGCTCTATTATCCTCAAATCCTGAGCCCCTTTGCTCAGGTTGGTTACCCTAAATTCAGCTTATTCTCTAAAGCTGTCCCATTTGAATGAACTCCAGACATTTTATTTTTGTGATTATCTTCAGCTCTGTACTTTGTGACTTGGAAACTATCTGTGTCCTAATTCCTGGCTTTAACCCAGGCCATTGGGACTTTTTCTATAGACTTCCACATCTTTATAGAAATAGATCTCTAATTTTTAGAGTTACATACTAATTTGAAGTCAACTAGAAGGTAATCTCCACAAGAGAAGGAATATTTAAACTGATGTATCCTAACATATGGAATAATACATTAGGTGCTTGGTATGTTTTGTTAAATGAGTAAACTGATGAGAAATCTGTGTTACCAACAGAGAATCTTCTGAAAGTTGCAGCATTAATTAATGGCAGAACAAGAAGCAGAATCCAGGCTATCACCCAGGTACTTTCTAATAGAATTCACTGTCTATAGTAATCTTTATTCTTCTGGTGAGAAAATCAAATATATTCACTAAAAATTAGCAAACCAACAAACAATAATTAGGGGCATTTATTGTATTTGGAGTCTGAGTTTAAAGTGAGAAGGAGTAGCCAGGTTTCAAGATGGCTCCAATGATCTCACATCCTGGTATGCATGATCCTGATTATGGGTTGCACTTCCTGACTCACTTCTAATGAATGGAGTAGGTAAAAGCCATCTCTTTAAAGACTCTGAGACGGAATCACCTTGCTTCACCCAATTATGCCATTATCAGATTTCTGACCCCTCAGAATCTGTGTGAGATAATATATGGTTATATTTTGAAGCTCTAACTTGTGGGGTAATTTGTTAAGCAATAATAGATTACTAATGAAATACATTTCTATAATTTTACTACCATTAACAACCAAAATGATAGAAGTAAAATTGCTGTATATGTGTGTTTGTAATATATATATTATTTTAGTTCAGACTCTCTTTATATAAATTATATATGCTATATCATATATACATATATAGAGAGACAGAATTTCTATCTCTATATCTATTTCTATGTATAAAATATATTTTCTAGACTTTCAAGGCATTTCAGGCAGGTAAGGACAGACAACATCACAGTGATACCCCAAACATTGCTGCCCATTGTCTCGCTCTATCTTTGACCATATTGGCTTATCTGGGTGTGTGTTGCTGCAATGATGTGTGTAGAAGTAAAACTTGGCACTTACACATGTGTGGAAGTCATGATATGAATGTAAGTAGGATTTTACATATTTTTTTGTTTTAGAAGTGGATTCGAGGTGGCTCAGTCAGTTAAGCATCTGCTTTTGGCTCAGGTCATGATCTCAGGGTCCTGGGATCCAGCCCCATGTCGGGCTCCCTGTTCAGCAGGAGTCTGCTTCTCCCTCTCCATCTGTGTTCTTTCTCTCTCAAATAAATAAATAAAATCTTAAAAAAAAAAGTGGATTCAAGCCACCTAAGAAGACATTTACCATGAAGCATTATATTCTGATGAAATGAACAAAGAAGAAAACATTTGATAAAGCTGATTTTTGAATTCCGGCTCTGTCACTAATTGGTTATTTGACCAAGAGCAATATAACCTATCATGTTTGATGACCTAATAAAATGGATTTTAATTAAAAAGTCATAACAAAGTTAATGGTTTTGAGAATAAACTAATATAATTTATGAGGAGTGGTTTATTTTTATTTTAAAATACGCTACAAGTCAAACAGGAATTTACTTTTTATTCTTTGAAAAACTTAGATTTAAATAGATTAATGGCAAAACATGTCTTATCAGTTCTCAGTAATAAGGCAAGGAAGAAATTCATACTCTGTTCCACAGAGGAGCTTTGCAGAGGAAACAAAATCTTCTGATAACAGTTTATACTGTGGGGTTCTCAGAAAAGCCCAGGCTTTTCTTGCCTCTGTGCTAGGTAAGAGTACTCCTTGAAACCTTTGGTAAAGTCTTTTTCTGGCTTTTCCTCTTCCTCTTAATTTTGATCAGTCTCGTGCAAATTAAATTTGGAAGTATTCAGATTTAAAGTCCCCCTTTAATCTTTCATCTAAACTCATCTATTCTCAGTCCTAGACCCACCATGCCCCACCAACACACTACAGAGTATGTAGCTTCTCCTGACAACCTTCCAGAATGGAGAAATTGGCTAGGCTAGAGCAAAGTAATAGGGTTTGCTTTTTCAAATTTGTTGTGGAAGAGGTATCCCCAAGATGATTTCAACTTGATTTGGGATTATAAGTATCATGCAAATCCAATCTTTTTTTAACTTATTGAAAATCAACAGTAAAAGACCAATGAGGCAGCCAACTCACAAATTCCAATGACAACTGGTTTCAAGATTCCATTGCAGCATACGGCAGAAGACATGACCTTGTGGAACAGAATGCACCCAGAGTACAATGTGTAGTCTCTCAGACTGGCTTCTTTCACATATAATACGCAGTTAAGATTCCTCCATGTATTTTAAAAGTTTGGTATCTTTATTTCTTTTATCATTTAATAATATTCCATTGTATGGATGTACCACAGTTTGTTTAGACCATTCACCTATTAAAAGACATCTTGGTTGCCTCCAATTTTTGACAAACTGCTATAAACCTTCATGTGTAGGTTTTTGTGCAGACACTATTTTTTTCAACTTATTTGGGCAAACAGCTCAGTTGATGGATCATATGATAAGAGTATGTTTAGTTTTCTAAGAAATTGCCTTCTAAAATGACTGCACCACTTTTCATTCTCATCAGCAGTGAATGAGAATTCCTGTTGTCTCAATCCTCCTCAGCATTTGATGTGGTCTTGTTTTGGATTTTAGACATTCTAATAGGTGTGTAGTATCTTGTTGTCTTTTTAAATTTGCAATTCCCTAATAATATATGATGTTGAGCATCTTTTAACATGTTTATTTGCTATCTGTATATATTCTTTGGTGATGTGTCTGTTCAGTTTTGCCTACTTTTTAATTGAGCTAAAAAATCACACCTTTCCTGGGCATGCAAATAGTCCAGCAATGTGTGTGGTATTCTACATTCTTAGGAATATATTGGGGCTTCACAAAACTTGCTATAACCATTTTATTCCACAGTTTTTCCTCTGAAGTATTTTAGTCAATCTCCTTTTGTTAGCCCAACTGTTATTGCCTCCTTAGGGGGATTCAGTGTTAATCAATAGCCATTGATTGTTTTCTACAAACGCTCTGAAGATAGGATTGTTCTATAAACACTCTGCAGATAGGATTGTTCGCATAGAGCTAACTGAGTCAGATCAAATAAAGACAATTCCTGACAATGGAGCAATTCTGAAAGCTATCCCCTGCGTCAAATAGTAACAATAACGCAGGGGTAGTGGTTTCTGTAGTGTTCTGAACACATGTTGCCCTTCTTGTGGCTAGGCGCTATTTTTCACAACTACCATGGTTGTGAAGGTGTTTTCAAGGCTACTGCATTAGGGAATGGGAGGTGAGAATAGAGGACTATTAAAACTCCACAGAATTTACTCTTTTTACCAGGATTCAGCATTTTTTGAATAAATGCTCCCGGGATTGTCATAAATCTTTAGTTAATTTTAAGAGTTCTGAGAAAGTAAGTTTTTTTGTTTGTTTTGCTGGTATACTCATTGTTTTTATGGGAGAGCAGATATTAAAAGGTCCTTAAGCTGCCATTCTAGAAATGTTTCTCCTTGATCTCTTTTTACAGAATCCAGTTTCCTTGTGAAATATGCCATATTTTAAATGACATCTTCCATTATTCCATATTTTGAATATATCCATTATGGTTATTTAAAAATCTTGTCTACTAATTCCAATATACAGATCCTCTGTAAGTCTGTAGGTCTTTCAATTTTATCTCTTGATTTTCATTCATATGGTCTTATTTCTTTGCAGTATTTTTTATTTGAATGAAGACTGTTGTATGTACAAAATTATAGAGTACCTAGATCATATTATCTTCCCCTAGAGATTATTCACTCTTGCCTGTTCTAGATAAATAAAATGGGACTGAATCACCTTAATCCAATCAGAGCCAATAGCTTAAATCTGGGCTAATTGGAAAGGGTCTATCTATCTCTGGGTCACCTCTGCTCCAGAGACATAGCCCTCCACATCTAAAGACTGTTCATGATCAACCTTCCCCACTGTCTTGAACTCTAAATATTTGTTAGGCAAAGCTCAAGTTTTCATTCCAAACATCATCCTTTTTATCCCTGTCCCCAAACAAAAAATGTCCTCATGAGCAAAGTAGCTGTACAGATTCAGGTCTTTTTTTTTCTCCTTATTCATTTTTATTTTATTAGTAGATCATGTGCTCACATGGCTCAAAAATAACAGCATAAAAAGTGACACAATGAAAAGTTTCCTTCCTAACCCTGATCCTATCTACTCCATTCTTTTGTTCCTCCCTCTTCAAACCTTCTTGTATATGTGTATGGGAGGAAGAGTTCTTCTTCCCTTCCAGATTCTTTGGCTGTTCTAATAATAAATTAAAATAGGATAGATTAATAGAAGGAAAAACAAAGAAAAGCATAAAACATGTATACCTCCTGTATGCAAGGGAGAGACCCAGGAAAACTGAGTCTCTACAAAATGGCCAAAACTGTCACCTTAAAATACCATCTTCAGCTTACTTTTTGGATCTTACTTCTCCAAAGTGTTTGACTCTATTTTAGCAGCTTTCTAATGTCTTTAAATAGAGTTTTTGTTTCATCTTATATTTTATAAATCAAAAACTCTTGTTGCTTTTAGCAGCAATGTTTTCACCATATTATATGTAATGTTAAGTGTGGATGCTGCAGTTTTAATTTACTTCTTATTCATATCAGAATGAGTTTGATTTTCTCAAAACAGTTCTTATTGTGAGGTCATATATAGCAAAGAAGAGGTTGGGGAATCTTTCTCAAATCTCAGAGAATACCTTTTCACCTCTCCAAGTAATCTGATGACTGTGCCACTCCCCTGTCTCCCACATATATGCTTATAAACATTGTCATTCAACATGTGCCCTGTGAGGGTGTTTTCAGAGTTTTAGTTATATTTGGTATCCTCCAGTACTTACATCTTTTCCTTGCCACCTAACCAAGATGTTTTTGTGCAGATTCTGATAGTTTCAGTTTAATGTTCTGAAATATTTTAAAGAAAAGTATAGACTTCATGTCATTTCACCCATACATACTTCAGAATATTTTTGAATATATAAATAGTATTTTGGACACAAAAGTCATTATTGTATCTAAAAAACTCTAACATTTAATCCTTACTATTATCTAACTCCCAGTTCATATTACATCTTCAGATGTATATGAGTGTGTGTTTCCCATAATTTATATTTATTTAGTTTTTATGAGATTTCTGTCTTCAAATTATGTTGATGGTATATTTTAGAGATTTTCATTTTCTCTCGTTTTGTAATATTTTTAGATAAAAATCAAAATTGACTGCTTTGCTCCTATATACAACTATATACATTGTTTAATAAGACTCTGAAGCACACATTTTTTAATTTAATTTTATTTTTTTGGAATTGCAACAAACTGATTTTTTTAAGTTTTTATTTTAATTCCAGGTAGTTAACATACACTGTAGTATTAGTTTCAGGTATACAATATAGTGACTCAACACTTCCTTACAACACCCAGTGCTCATCACAACAAGGGCTCTCCTTAATCCCCATCACCTATTTAACCCATCCCCCCACGGCCTCCCCTTTGGTAACCATCAGTTTGTTCTCTACAGTTAAGAGTCTGTTCCTTGGTTTCTCTTTCTCTCTTTCTCATTCTCTCTCTCTCTCTTTTTCCTTTGTTTTATTTCTTAAATTGCACAAATGAGTGAAATCACACAGTATTTGTCTTTCTCTGACTGACGTATTTCACATAGCATTATACTCTCTAGCTCTATCCATGTTGTTGTAGATGGCAAGATTTCATTCTTCTTTATGGCTGAACAGTTTTCCGTTGTACATTTATACCACTTCTTCTTTATCCATTCATCAATTGAAGGACACTTGGGTTGTTTCCATAATTTCGCTACTATAGATAATGTTGCTATAAACATCAGAGTCCATGTATCCCTTTGAATTAGTGTTTTTGTATTCTTTGGGTAAATACCTAGTAGTGTGATTGCTAGATTATAGGGTAGTTCTATTTTGAACTCCTTGAGGAATCTCTGTACTCTTCCACAGTGGCTACATCAGTTTGCATTCCTACCAGCAGTGCATGAGGGTTCCTTTTTCTCCACATCCCTGCCAACATCTTTTGTTTCGATAATAGCCATTCTGACAGGTGTGTGGCAATATCTCATTGTTATTTATCATTATTTATCATCAGGGAAATACAAATTATGATAAATAATGATGAGCATCTTTTCATGTGTCTGTTGGCCATCTGTATGTCTTCTTTGGAGAAACATCTGTTCATGTCTTCTGACAGTTTTTAATTGGATTATTTATTCTTTTGAGTGTTGAGTTGTATAGGTTCTTTATATATTTTGGATACTAACACTTTATCAGATATGTCATTTGCAAATATCTTCTCCCAGCAAAGCCTTTTAGCTTCATTGATTGTTTCCTTCACTGTGAACAAGCTTTTTATTTTGATGAAATCCCAATAGTTCATTTTTGCTTTTCTTTCCCTTGACTCAGGAGATCTATCTAGAAGAGTTGCTATGGCTGATGCCAGAGATGTTACTGCCTGTGTTTTCTTCTATGATTTTTATGGTTTCAGGTCTCACATTTAGGTCTTTAATTCATTTTGAATTTATTTTTGTGTATGGTGTAAGAAAATCATCCAGTTTCATTCTTTTGCATATTGCTGTCCAGTTTTCCCAACACCATTTGTTGGAGAGACATTCTTTTTCCCATTGGATAATCTTTCCTGCTTTATCAAAGATTAGTTGATCATAGAGTTAAGGGTTCATATCTGGGTTCAATTGTATATATTTTTATTCTAGTACGAGACTGTTTTGATCACTACAGCTTTGTAATATAACTTGAAACTGAGAATTTTGATGCCTCCAGCTATGCTTTTCTTTTTCAAGATTGCTCTGGCTATTTGAGGTCTTTTTGGTTCCATACAAATTTTAGGATTGTTTTTTCTAGCTCTGTGAAAAATGCTGTTGGTATTTTGATAAGAATTACATTCAATCTGTAGATTACTTTGGGTAGTATAAATATTTTAACAGTATTTGTTCTTCCAATCCATGAGCATGGAATGTCTTTCCATTTCTTTGTGTTGTCTTAAATTTCTTTCATCAGAGTATAATAGTTTTCAGAGTACAGGTCTTTTACCACTTTGGTTAGGTTTATTCCTAGGTATCTTATTATTTTGGATGCAATTGTAAATGAAATTGCTTTCTTTTCTTTTTTTTTTTATGAAATTGCTTTCTTAGTTTCTCTTTCTGTTGCTTCATTATTGGTGTACAGAAATGCAACAGATTTCTGTACATTAATTTTGAATCCTGTGACTTTACTGAATTCATTTACCAGTTGTAGCAGTTTTTTGGTGGAGTCATTGGGGTTTTCTATATATTGCATCATGTCATCCTCAAATACTGAAAGTTTTACTTCTTCCTCACTGATTCGGATGCCTTTTATTTCTTTTTATTGTTTGATTGCCATGGCTAGCACTTCCAGTACTATGTTGCATAAAGGTGGTGAGAGTGTACATTTTTGTCTTGTTCCTGATCTTAGGGGGAAATCTCTCAGTTTTTCCCCATTAAGGATGATGTTAAATGTGGGTTTTTCATAAGTGGCCTTTATGTTGAAGTATGTTCCCTCTAAACCTACTTCTTTGAGGGTTTTTTATCAAGAATGAATGTTGTACTTTGTCAAATAAATGTTTTTTCTGCGTCTATTGAAATGATCATATGGTTCTTATATTTTATCTTATTGATGTGATGAGTCACGATTAATTTGTGAATATTGAACTACCATTGCAACATAGGGATAAATCCCACTTGATTGTGGTGAATTTTTTTCTTAATGTATTGTTGGATTTGGTTTACTAGTATTTTGCTGAGGATTTTTTTAAAAGATTTTATTTATTTATTTGTCAGAGAGAGAGAGAGAGAACACAAGCAGGGGGAGCAGCAGAGGGAGAGGGAGAAGCAAACTCCCTGCTGAGCAGGGAACCCGATGTGGGGCTCCATCCCAGGACCTTGGGATCATGACCTGAGCTGAGGGCAGATGCTTAACCAACTGAGCCACCCAGGCGCCCCTTGTTGAGGATTTTTACACTTATGCTCATCAGAGATATTCACCTATAGTTCTCTTCTTTTGTGTTGTCTTTATCTGGTTTTGGTATCAGGGTAATGCTGGCCTCATAGGATGAATTGAAAGTTTTCCTTCCTTTTCTAATTTTGGAATAGTTTGAGAAAAATACATATTAACTTCTCTTTAATGGTTTGGTAGAATTTGCCTATGAAGACATCTGGTCCTGGACTTTGTTTGTTGGCAGTTTTTTGATTAATGATTCAATTTCTTTGCTGGTTATAGTTTTATTCAAGTTTTCTATTTCTTCCAGTTTCAGTTTGGTAGTTTATGTTTTCTAGGAATTTATCCATTTCTTCCAGGTTTTCCAATTTATTGGCATATAGTTTTTCATAAAATCTCTGTAATTGTTTGTATTTTTGTGGTGTTGGTTGTTATTTCTCCTCTCTCACTTATGATTTTATTTATTTGTGTCCTTTCTCTTTTTTTCTTAAGAAGTCTGGCTTGAGGTTTACCAATTTTATTGATTTTTTTCAAAGAAGCAGCGCCTATTTTCATTGATCTGTTCTACTGGTTTTGTTTGATTTTAGTTTCTATATCATTTATTTCTGTTCTAATCTTTATTATTTTCTTCATTCTGCTGGCCTCAGACTTTGTTTGTTGTTCTTTTTCTAGCTCCTTTCAGTGTAAGGTTACATTGTTTGAGATTTTTCTTGCTTCTTGAGGTAGGCCTGTATTGCTATAAATTTCCCTTCTTAGAACCACTTTTGCTGCATCTCAAAGGTTTTGAACTGTTGTGTGTTCATTTTCATTTGTTTCCATGTCCTTTTTAATTTCTTCTTTGATTTCCTAGTTGACCCATTTATTATTTAGTAGCATGTTATTTAGCCTCCATGTATTTGTGGTCTTTCCAGATTTTTTTCTTGTGGTTGACTTCTAGTTTCATAGCATTGTGGTCAGAAGAGATGCATGGTATGACTTCAATCTTTTTGAATTTGTTAAGGTTTGTTTTGTATCCTAGTATGTGATTTATTCTGGAGAATGTTCCATGTGCACTTGAAAAGAATGTGTATTCTGCTGTTTTAGGATGGAATGTCCTGAATATATCTGTTAAATCCATCTGTTGCAGAGTGTCATTCAAAGCCTTTGTTTCCTTGTTGGTTTTCTGTTTAGATGATCTGTCCATTGATGTAAATGGGATGTTAAAATCCTGTACTATTATTGTATTATTACTGATTAATTCCTTTATGTTGTTAACTGTTTTATGTATTTGGATGCTTGCATGTTCGGTGCATAAATATTTACAATTGTTATATCTTCTTGTTGGATTGTCCCCTTAATTATTATATAGTGCCCTTCTTTGTCTCTTGTTATAGTGTTTGTTTCAAAGTCTACTTTGTCTGATATAAGTATTGCTACTCTGGCTTTCTTTTGACAGCCATTTACATGATAGATGTTTCTCCATCTCCTCACTTTCAATCTGCAGGTAACTTTAGGTCTAAAATGAGTCTCTTGTAGGCAGCATATAGATAGGTCTTGTTTTTTATCCATTCTGCCACCCTATGTCTTTGGTTGGAGAAGTATGTATTATTTTAAAATTTATTTTAAAGATGGAAAAACTGAGGGGGGTACAGGTTACGTAACTGCTTAGTACACATAGCTTGGACATTACAGATGTAAGACATTAATTCAAATTTTAGAAGGCAAAGCCAGTACTCATTTCATTAAAATAAAGGATAACATATTATAAAGTGTTATTTTTAGAATGCTTGTTGTTTGTAAGCTGCCTGCAAGCATGTGTGCATGCACATACACACACACACAACACACACACACACACACACACACACACACCCCTTCTACCTTCCACATTTTTCATAGAAAGTACATTTCCAGTCATGCCTACATGGGCAACTTCATTCCTTTATTTCCTGAATTAAAACCTATTTCATTTACATTCTATACTGATTTTGAGGCATATACTGGATATTGTACTTTTATAAATAACCAATTGAAAACTAAAGAATGTTCAAGTTTCAGGGATATCAAACTTGTAAATTACTACTTGGTTGACTTTGTATGTAATATAGATCTAGTTTTCCTTGGTTTCTTTCCCTTTTGGCCCCAAACTGATGCATATGTTTATCACCTTGTTCTGATTCAAAGAATTTTTATCAAAGACTAATGGAATGCTATAAATTACATCAGTGAATTTTTAGTTAAGACAAAATTACCCTGCAAAATATATAATGATAGAACTAAATACAACAAATTCTTATAACATTTATCTTCATTAAAATTGTCATTTGGAGTCATGGTGAAATATTTCATAGTAGAATGTTAGATTATATTGGTCAAGTTCATTCCATTCTCATCTTTTCTTTTTCTTTTTTTCTTATTCTTACATAAGCCATTAATTGGAGCAAAGTGTAGAACAGTGCTAGTAGTATCTTCAATAAATGATTAAAAATGAGTTCCAGTGAATTAATATCATTTAAAATATTTCAAAGCCTAAGTTATCATTGATTAATTCTATTTGAAATCACAAAAACAGGTAGAAATCAAGTAAAATGTACAGAAACTTACAAAATGATTAAATTATGCTTTTCAGTGAATTACATTATTATTTTTACCTACAGATATTGCAATTACAGATTAAATTTAAAAAATGTTACTGATTTTGCAATCAGAAGATATACATTGTGAGGTACAGTTATGCTAATTTCTAGCAGTATGATGTCCTTTTTGGCAAGTTATTTAAATATTTAATCCTTGCTTCTGTAACTATAAAATAACTAAAAATATAGAATATTTCTTCTTTCTATACATAGGCTGATAAAGATTATTTTATTTCATTCTCACAGAACTCTAGGAAGAAGGCATTGATATATTCATCTTACAGATAAGGAATAAAGTATCAAGAGTAACTCATTATGTATGGGCACATGTGTATGCCTTATTTTGATATAATGTTAGACTTATAGAAAAATTGCCAAAATAGTACACACACTCATATGCCCTGTACTTGGACTTATCAATTAATTAAAAATTTCCCCATTTGTTCTATCATTGTCATTCTCTTTCTCTCCCTCTCTCTCCTTTTATCTCTTTGTCTCTTTCTGTCTCTTTCTGTCTCTCCCTCCCAATATATTTTGTATATGATTATGTAATATATATATATATATATTTTTTCTGAACAAAATTTTGAGTGTAAGTTGGAGACATAGTATCCTTTGTCCTTAGTATTTCAGTATGTATTTCCTAAGAATAGGGACTTTATAATAGGGACTTATATAACCACAATATAATTATTAAAATCAACTATTTAACATTGATAAAATGCTAATATCTGTTTATCTATACAAATTCCTTAATTTATCCCAATATTGCTCTTTAAAGTTATTTTGTTTTTCTAGTCTAGGAGCTAATCCAAACTGCATGTACTAATTGCATGTACCTGTTGTTTTTCTTAGTCATCTATTACATGAAACACTTTCTCAGATTTTCTTTGTCTTTCATTTTAAAACAATATAATTTAAAAAATAACACATGATGATCTTTGACCTTGGAAAAGCTATAAAACTTTAACCGAACTCACTTTCCTATTGGTAAATGGTTTGTTGTGATAAAATGAGGTACAACATATATTAAACATTCAGCAAAACAGTAGATCAAAATTACTATTTAAAATTATACTAAGAGCAATATATGGTATATACTCAAAACAGCATTAACTAGTGGCATTGCCTTTATTTAGAAAGATATATATTTAAATGGTTGAAGTGGGGTTTTATTTTGAAGAATAATTTCTACCCTTTACATTATCCTTTATACTTCATATTCAAATGTTGCTTTAGATTGAAATTTAAATAGATTAATCACCTTATTGACTAACAAATGAACACACTTTCAATCTATTTCTCTGCCTTTTGATTATTTGTTTCCTTGAAATTATTAGATTATCTTGATATTAGTTAATAGAGCAGACTTATAAATCTGATTTAGAAAAATTGTTCTTTTGTATTATTTCACAAACAATTCTTTAAACATTTCCTTGAGTAGTATAACAGAGTGGTGAAAAGTACAGATTATGATATCTGACCACCTTATTTAAAATCTCAATTATCCCATTTCCTAGCTGTGTGAAGCTGGTCAAATTGCTATTTCTTTGTTTTCTGTACTTTAAATTGAGTTCCTTTCTCATGAGGCAATGAATCATATATATTCAATAAGTGTTCAAAATAATTTTCAAAAACACTATTGCCTGGAAGTTAGGATCAGATACTTTGGACTCAAGAATACCTGAATCAAAATCCTGAATAATGTTATTATTAACTACATGCCTTATGGTAATTTTATTTAGTGTCTTGATATCTCAATTCAAATATTATTATTGTTTAAAGTAGAAACGATAATAATATATTTATCATAAAGCTGTGGAAGTATTTAACTAAAGTAATGCACGTACAGTGCTTAGCATAGTGCCTACACATCATGAAAAGGGTTCAGTCAAATGTTCCTATAGGCTATATATTTTTTTCTTTCTCCTGTGAGTTCGATAAAGATAAGTAGTTTGCAAGAATTTTTTTAACGATTAGAGTTGTGTAATAGGGAAATACTTGTCTGTGAATGCCCTGACACTGAAAATACTTGATAAGAGTAAGATATGTTATAAAGTCCATTTCTATAGTCAGGCTTGGCTATCTATGTAGATTTTTCCCTCAGTTTTAGAATTTTATTATGCTTTGACTTTATGTCCAATATCTGAAGACTAGACAGATGTAACAGAGGGAATTTTATTATCCTTAATAGGTCTATCAAAAATTTTAATACACATTAACATTGCATTTTATAAGATCTTAAAATATTACTCAGAGATCTTCTTTGTGTTTTCAATTATTGTTCCCTACTCTTCTAGAATGTGTATAGCATACATTGTTGGAGGACACAAAAACTGTCTTGATAGTTTCAATTAGTATTCTGGTCAACTTAATATTTATTTTCTGTTATATGAAGAAATACCTAATTGTGATAAAATAGTAATAATGATGATAACAGGCAAAATTTAATTGAGTATATAGTATTTGTCAAGCACTATGGTAAGCTTTTTATACATATTATTTCACTTATCCTTATAACAATTTAATCATAAGGAGTTTTATTATCATAATTTTATAAAATAGGAACATGAATTATATACAGATTATATTACCTGCCAATGAAATTGGTAATGGAATCAGAAAGGATTTGAACTCAGAACATCTTGCTCTATAAACCATTATTTTCCTTCTATACTAGATTTTTTCCAAAATTTGTTATGGATATTCTGGATATTCTGAACAAAAGTATCTATTGTCAAAAACTCTTTGAGATCATTACCCTTTTGCATCATAATGTTAGAATTTGTTTGATCAGCCAACACAAATCAAATAGAATTAAACACAGGGAAATGTATTATCACACATAACTGGAAGTTGAAAAGAAGGGCAAACTCTAGAGTTGAATTGATCCTAAAGAATTTATTTTGGTTCACTTCTCACCCCTCCACCTCCTCTAATTCCCAGCTTCATCCTCAGGCTTCCTCAGATAAATGTCTCACACCTCTGGCAAACAATGTTTAAAAACAAATATACAAAGAGTATATAGTGTCAGGGCGCCTGGGTGTCTCAGTCGTTAGGCGTTTGCCTTTGGCTCGGGTCATGATCCCAGGGTCCTGGGATCGAGCCCTGCATCGGGCTCCCTGCTCGGCGGGAAGCCTGCTTCGCCCTCTCCTACTGCCCCTGCTTGTGTTCCCTCTCTCGCTGTGTCTCTCTCTGTCATATAAATAAATAAAATCTTAAAAAAAAAAAAAAAGAGTATATAGTGTCTCTTCCTAGAGACCTACCAGAATAAAAACAATCACAGAAACCTTAGAACACTTACTGTTACATTTCACTGAACCACATGTCCATTGGTAAATGCATTCCTATCTGAAGGCAATGCTATGCACTCCTTAACTTAGTTATATAATCCTGAAACAAAGAAATAAGATGACCATCTTGGGCAGTCACAGCACATAGCACCCTGGAAACAACTATATAAGATAAAGGGAAAGAGATGGAAAGAATTTTGTGGAGACAAGACCTATATTCACTAAAACTCTTTGATATTTACCATGCAGATTAGTATAATAAATGTTCTGAGAACTCCTAAATTAAAGAAACCTATTTAACTTCAAATATCTCAATATTTTCCCAGAGTATAAGACTATGGTTCCTTGTTTCATAGTGTACCTATTAGCATATCAAAACACAATAATGTTCATTCTAAAAATTTGGGTATATTCTGCTCTATCTTAATAATTTTCAAAATAAATGATAAAAAAATAGCTAATTGTATCCTACAAGAACTTCACCTCCCCCCCAAATAGGGGCAGAACGCTGTAAAATCTGTGGTTAAAAGGTCTAGAAAAAGTTATTTATCATTTGATTATGGTTCATCATCAAATTTGTATAGTGACAGAAATATATCTGAAAATTGGTCTGACTAAAACTAGATGAAATTGCAAAGATTTAATAATGGTCAATTAGAAACTAGGGAACAAATCTGCAAAACTAACTTAAACATCCTCTGTCACTAAATCTCTGCACTATTTCAAATAATATTCCTTGATATATTTTCTTTCATATATGGGTTTGCCATTGTATTAAAAGACTCTTAATCAGAAATTATAGAACAAAATTCCAACTTAGCATGCTTTCTATTCATTATCTAAAATGTGTCAAAAAATAAATCTAGGAGTGAAAAAAATTCTGAAATTGTGATGACCTGAATGCAAAAAAATGTGTCAGATTCACACAGTGCTTTAGAATATATTATCTGGTTTGGTACTAACACTAACTCTATAAAGTAGATATTATAGTCATCATTTTGCAGTTAAGGAACATTAAACCACTTTACTTCCATTTTCAAAATGCCCCACACATTTTTTATAAAAATAAGCTAATCAAGACCTATAAAAACAGGTGATGTGTCACATAATAAGTTCTAAATCTGGGACTAATATGATTCTCTGAAGATAAAGCTGGTATTTTTAATACCTGACCACAGTTGAGCAATAACATACCCAATTAAGATGAAATCTCTTCTGAAACTCAGGATATTAGCATACCTGATACCTTTCACCTGGGATGCTGAACTAAACATATATATATAACAATAATGATTAAAATAAAACATACTGTGACAGTGACTATTGATCACATGCTGTCTGCTAGAGGCTTTATGCACATTATACATTCTTCTCACAGTAACCCTGCAGGGCTGGTATCATTATCTATCCAATAATAACTGAGGCCCAGAAACTTCAGTAATTTATCTAAATCCTTAGAGTTAAAAGTGAAGATGTAGAAAAATTTACACTAGCAGGATAAATCCTTGTTACAGCATAGTAGTCTATCTATCTACAAGTTAACAAGTAATCTGACTTTCAAACTAAATCTTGATGAATCAATTAATGCTAATTTTAGAAGAGTTAATTTAAAGAAAGAATTTTTTTCCCTGTAGTTTAAACATAGATATGGTAACTAGGGTTTTTTAATCTCAGCACTATTGACCTTTTAGACCAGATAATTTTTTGGAAGGGGGATTCCATCTTGTGCATTTTAAGATGTTTAACAGCATCTTCCACTCATTAGATGCTGATAGCAATTCCCGTCCCCAGGTGTGACAACTAATAATATTTCAAGAGCTTGCCAAATGTCCCCTGGGGACCAGAATAATCTCTTTGGTAACCACTGGGAAATACCTACTGCAGAAAGAAAAGTTACTCAGTGTGTTTTTTAACAAGATGGGAAGGAAGGAAGGAGGGAGAGAAAAATGATAAAAGAACAAAACATTCATTTTAGAGAAATTATGTATGTGTATGAGGCGAACTAAGATCCAAATTAAAACTATTAAGATAATTTTCATGAATTTAAGCAAAGTCAGCTGATCCTGTGAGTCAAAAGAAGTAAAAGGTTTGGATGAGGGACTCAGGTTTTGGTGGGCATTCATACCACAACACTACTTGCTATAAAGGCAAATTCCAAAAGGTTGCTGCCCAAATTTCTAATTCAGTCTGCCTTTCGTATAATACCAGTACAGCCTCAGGTGATTCAATGGATAGAAATAGGAATGTTAGGAAAAGAGTCCACTTGTACGGTTGAGTTTTAGATACCAGCATTATTTCCAGTTGATGGTATCTTGTAAACAGAAACAAATGCTGAAAGACCCAGTTTCAAACACTTCCCCTAGTTATAGGAGGAAAAATAACTTAGAAATTACTGGGTGAAAACCTGATTTTACAGATGAAAGAACTAAAGTGAAATTTATAGCAGGTGCTGTAAATTCTCCTTACATACAGAGACCACCTGAGGGGAGACTGAAAAATCCTTCATAACTATCCCATTGTATATAGCCTGGCTCACAGATGCAGTACCTAAATTTAACAGAAATTGAACATTCTTCTCTCGAAATGTTATTGCTTTTTTGAGTGGGCAGTAGATAAATACAAAGACATAAGGGTCTGTTTGCAATTTCATCTTCAGAATCTCATTGGATGAGAGATTATGAGAGGTCATGTAATTGGAGAAAAGGACTAAAGAAAATTTGGGGATTTTTTATGGAGAAGATATTGCTTTATTCCCACTGTTTATTTAATTAGAATCGTTTGAGAGAGGTGATGGAGATTGTTGTGATATAAATGTGATATGAAGTTGATATCTTTACAAAAAAATAAGTTTTTCAATCAATAAAACTAAAACAACCTAAGAAATCTATTACTAAATTATGAAAATTCATGAGTAATTTATCAATGATATTGAATACAAACTCAGAGATGAAATCAACTATTGTTTTCCATATTAGAAAAATTAAATATGTATTTTATAGCAGTTATTATGATTTGAAAAGTTTTTATTTTGATTTTTCATATTACCAAGTATCTCAAAGCTTTCTTAATTACTTAGTTTGCATTGGAAGCATTTATTTTTATTGAACTATGTATGTTATTTCTATAAGTTATATATAATGAAAATTAAATTATGGAGAAATAAAGGTAATAAATAAGAATAAAGAGCACTTCCTCATTTCTTTTGCAAAATCACAAGGCTGTATATATAAAAATCTTTATGATTCCCTATTTTCTAAATGTTTCTCTTTAGTAAATCACTAAATATAAAATAACTCAAATAGAGAATATTATTCCATGGAGATATAAGATATATATATATGACATATTCAACTGTAATTTTCTCTTTGACAGCAAAGAAAAATCTGATTTTTTGCAAGTCATAGATACATACACACATTTTCAATAGAATATAGAGGGACACATACACAATAGAATATTTTATATATCTTAATGAATTAACATCATACTGATATACAGCAAAGAAATAGGTATTATCTCTCTATATTTATACACAGACATACACACATATTATACTCCAATAAAAAGGTTCAAAATGGCTTTGTTATCTACCATCTGTAGCCCCATAGGACTTAAAATTCTGTTGTTTGTGCTCTCAGTGCTGGTGACACAGGTATATTTGTTTGCTAGGGATGTTATAACAAATACCACAGACTGGGTTCCGGAGGTTGGAAGTTCAAGATCAAGGTGTTGGCAGTGTGCTTTCTTCTGAAGCCTCTCTCTAGATGCCCATCTTCTCTTCCCTGTAAGACCCTCTGTACTTGTGTCCAAATCTCCTCTTCTTATGAGAATACCTGTGATATTTGATTAGGGCCCACCCTAATGACCTCATTTTAACTTAACTGCTTTTTTTTTAAAGATTTTATTTATTTATTTGACAGAGAGAGAGAGAGAGAGAGAAAGAGAGAGAGCAGGGGAAGCAGCAGAGGGAGAGAGAGAATCAGGCTCATCTGCTGAGCAGGGAGCCCACTGCGGGGCTCGATCCCAGGACTCTGGGATCATGACCTGAACCGAAGGCAGACCCGTAACAGACTGAGCACCCAGGTGCCCCAATTTAATTACTTCTTTAAAGACTGTATTTCCCAATACAGCCACATTCTGGGGTACTAGGACTTAAGCACATGAATTTATGAGGAATACAATTCAGCCCTTAGCAACAGATACGTTTGGTTTGTGAAATTAATTGATCTGTATACTCACCATTTGGATAAATAAACACACACACAGTAAAAAGAAGCTTGAAATAAGAGTTCTTTGATCTGCTCTCTACTGACCCTGTTCCTTTTGCTTTAGCTGAACCCTTTCTTTATCCTGGCCCAGTCCTGCTCAATTTGAATGCTAATCCTAGCAGTTTCATCCTTTGGATTCATTCTATATTCTGGAAGAAAGATCTTCTTTTAAAACTTATTTTTATTGTTTTTCTGACATACTGAAGGCTTAGACTGTTCTGCCCCGTAACTCTCTAATTTAGTGGGTTCCATTGGTCATTTTGATCTCATGAATAAGTTGGAGCCCCTTGTAGCCCTCTATTAGTCTTACAGGTTTCATTCAGGTTTCCTTGTGGTGGCTTCTACTCTCCTGCAGGCAAATATTTACTTCTATATCTGTCTTCTTTGGCCCTTAGTAACAGGAGAAACTCCCTGTTCTCCTTCCTTCAGGATTTCAGCCCAGCTGGTAGTTGCTCACAGGTGTTGCAAATTCTGTAGGTAGTGAACGTTCTAAACTACATCTTGATCCCTAGTTTACCAGAAGCCACTGTTTGCGTTTATTCTGTTTTTTTTTTTTTTTTCTGTACCAGGTGCTATTCCTATTTTAAGAGAAGACTGGTAATGATTCTAAACATTAAGTCATGGTCAAGATCTTATCTCAGTAGTAAATCCTTACTTTTATACGTTTTAATGTTTGATTTTTTTAAAGATTTTATTTATTAGAGCACGTGCACTCGTGCACACGAGTGGGGGGAGGGGCAGAGGGAGAAGTGGACTCCCTACTGACCAGGGAGCCCCATGTGGGGCTCAATCAGAGGACCCTGAGATCATGACCTGAGCTTCTGAAGGCAGTCGCTTAACAGACTGAGCCACCCAGGCATCCCTTAATGTTTCAGTTTTTAAAAATAATAACATTATGTTAATCTTAGTAGTAAGAAATAATGAAGGTGAACACTGAATGCTCAAAGAAATCTAATCAGATTACATTTAAAATTCTGGGATTGTGCATAGTTATAGTGCCTGCCCAACCACATGCTTGTCAGGTTTCTGGGCATATGGACTGATAAAAAATTCTAACAGCTATCAATTATTAGTAGAGAGGTGGTTTCTAGTAACATGTATTCACAGAGTTCAATGGACTTTAAGAGATTCAATATATTTAATTATCCTCAAATATTAGGCCATATTTGACATGAAATTATAATTTTAAAAATAGGCCAACAAATAAAGCTTATGCATAGATTCCAAAAATAAATGGAAAGTATACGACTTTATATTACATATTTTATATTTTATAAGACATATATGTTATATATATTATTATGAGAATAAACTTTAAATATACGTGTTTCTATTTTCAATGTATATGGCTCATAATATCTCCTTAATAGAATAAAGGAGATTTAAGTTAATATATATTTCATTTGAACCCTAGTTTCCTTTTTGTGATATAATCACTATTAATTTTTATTATATAGCCTTCAAGATTTTTAAGTGACCTAAATATCAATTCATTATATAAATAGGAATATTCTATGCATTCTTCTGAACATTACCTTTCCTCTTTAAGGACATCTTAGGTACTCTTCCATATTAGCACATAGCTCATTTTTCTATGATTTGCATAATATTCCATTGAATAGGCATCTCCATAATTTATTTATGCCAGGCCTATTGAGGGATCTATCCATTGTTTACATAATTTACTATTACAAACAATGCTGCAATATATATCCAGTATGCAACTAGCACAGTTTTGAGGGTTGAAAAAATTTCTCATGCAATTCAAATATATACACAGTTTTGTATTCTCAAAAAAAAAATCATAAACTCAACAAAACAGGTATCAAGAACTAAGAAAATAGACTGGTATAAACTAGAAAGAAAAGACAATGAGAGAAAATAAAGAAAAAGTCCATTTCAGAATTCAAGACTAGAAGTGTACCTGCTCAATCTCCCTGGTGGAATTTAACAGACTAAGACTGTAGAGCCATTGTATCAGATTAGCAACCAATTTCCACATTAAATGGTTAAGATATTTAAATTGTATGTAAAAAACTAAACAAGAAATACAGTCTAAAGGACAAGCCTTAACTAAACAAGAGTTTCAAAGATATAATTAAAATCAATGCAATATTTCAAATATTAATGGATAAGAATGTAACTCAAGAAAAATCAATACACATGGGAAATAAACCATTTTGACATGGTTTCTAAAGCATACTGAACATCAGTTGAACATAAATCTTCAAACAGAAAGAGCACAAAATATATGAAGTAAATATTTAGGAAATAAAAGGGGGAAACCAACAGGAAAACAATGGTGCCTTTCTTCAATAATTTGACTTCAATCATAACAAATGGAGTAAATAAAAAATATCTAGAACAGATGTGCTAAATCTCCATGCATTCTGAGGCTAACCAGGTAAAGCTGGTGTGTGGAATACTCTTATGTAAAGAAGTAGAAACTACAAAGACTTCGATATAAGGCAGAAACTACAGACTTCAAATGGTATGCAAATAAAAAAAAAAAGAAAATATTGTACTGTCGAAACAAATGCTTCTGTAGGCCGGTTTGTTACTTAAGTCGCATAAACATAAAAGTTCTATGCTCTCTGAAATAAAATTCACTAAGTCCATATAGATGTAAAGATAACTGGTCACTTTCCATGATCATAAGATGATAAAGCTTGCAATTCCTATTATAAGTGCACGTATGACTGACATCAATGAAAAGAGTTAAATGAAACTAATGCTTACAAGCAAAAGATAATTTCAGCATCTATTCCTTATTTTAGGTGTGTATTCATAATAACTGCATAAAAATTCTTGCACATATTAAAGATAAGTCTACAGAGCATTGGAGAAATTTACATTAGATTTGGGAAAATTTTACTACTCTACATACTGTAAATTAACATTGATTATCATTCAGTAACAATTATTGAACTACCATATGTCAGATACAATTATAGGCCCTGGTAGTTCTAACACATGTACACCTTACATTAGAGGTATGAATTTATGACTAAAGATAATAAAATTACAAGTTTTGCACATAACATGATTACCTAGGAAATACAAGAAAACCAGCAGAGAAAATAAGTCATTTTAGGACCTGAGAGATCAGTAAGATAGTCAGTTAATTAAATAAATATAGAAAAGCTTAGAAACTTCTTACATATTTGTAGCACCCACTAAGAAACTGAAATAGAAAAGTAAGAATTCATTTTTTATGACAAGAAAAATACAAAATACCTATATATGCTTTTTAATATAGATATTAATTCGTTACTAAACTGTAATGAAGAAAATAAAAAACTTCAATAAACAAAGAGCCCTATCATGTCCTTGGTTAAGAAGAGTAAATATAGAAAAATACCAACAAAAATTATACATAAATATACAAAATTTAATTCCAAAAGAAATTTTTAAAAGCTTTGGAACTTAATATCAAGAATATATACAAAGAATGTTAAAATACTTTTTAAAAGGTAATGAGGGATAAGGTTCATACTGCTAAACAGTCAAATAAAATACAAATCTCCAATAGCTTAAAAAGACTACCCTTGAGGACTTAAAATTTCCGGACTATACTGGTCAAATAAAGAAATGAAACAGGGGAATAGAAAAATGAGCATGTGTGTGTTTCAGTGTGTGTTTTTCTGTTTGCTTATGTGTATGTGTGTAGGTTTTCTAGAACATTATGTCATATATTAAATAATGCAATTATGAAAACAGGAGAAAATAATTCATTTAAGTAACTGTGTTAGAATGATTTGTTAACTCTGGAAAATGATGCTAGATTGTGTCTGCCTAGGATAAAATTAGAAAGAAAATATAACAAACAAATACAATGCTTAGATTATAACTGATATCTCTATTCTTACATCATGAAAAGACAATAAAGGTGTAATCACATAAAGTCAGATTAGATTTATTAAGGAAAAACAAGTAAAGAATTATTTTGTGCTAGGTCTTCTGTATGAGGTCTGGGACATGTACAAATCCATTAGTTTTAAAATTGTAAGGGATGTTCCTTTTTGTCTCCTAAGCAGGTGCCAAGCAGGGCACAATGCTTTTTCATTCCACCTCCATGTTGCTAGACAGGATTACACAAATGCTGTTCCAGGTCACAGTGGTGTCACCCATCCCTGTTCAGCTTTGTAATTTCTGCACTTTGTCCATCATTTATGTAAAGGAGAGTGAGTCATTTTCTCTGACATCCCTTGGAACTAGGCGGGCAGGCAGTCTGGCAATAGAACGGCAGTGACTGACATTATCCATAATTCAACTTGCCGACAAGGATTGGCTGATCAATAAAAACAGTCTTTTGACACAGATGACAATTTATTCTTCATTGATTGTCAGGTGATGAGTGATTTCCCACATCTATCATTCATGCTTCTTATATATTATCCCGTTTCTTGTCTTGAATGTTTCTTGACTCTGATTATAGGTTCCTTGCCTTAATCAAAGTGGGGAGGACAGCACTTTTATTCTCATTTTAGCCACACATTAACACTTGGAATTTGATTCATATCACCAGATTCAATTTGCTTTTCAAAGTTTCCCAGAATTTGCTACTTGCAATGATATCTTCTGATTACAAAATAGATTCATCTATCTGGCTCTTGCCTCCAGCATTAGGGCAGTATCTCCAAGAACGCTGCAGTTAACCTTGTAATCGTTTTTGGAGTCCTCAAGAGCTATTTAGGGTGTGTTCACTACACATTTCCTTTTCTGTTTTGCCTTCCCTTTGAATTATGTTCTAAATGTCCCACAGTGCCTATGGGAGGTTCTTTGCCACTCTCTCTGTTGACTGCCGATGCAGGCATCTCCAGATACACGGGGGGTAACTCTAAATATGAAAATATGACTACCCTTGAGGACTGAACTATTGTTCCCAAACTCACATCTGAGTTATCTGTGTGACAGATTAACTGTCTTCCCTGGTGACTGCTACCTCTGGTCGTCAATGAAACACACAAGCACAGGTGTAGAATCATTAGTGTGATGATATCTCCTTCATTCTCTGCTTGCAGATCTTCCCCCCAGCCCCCTCCGGCCCCGGCAGCATGTATGAGTTCTTCAGGGGTCAAATCTTATTACATACATGACTGTCAGAATTACCTCTCTGTACAGAGTACTGAAGCTTTGCTATGAAACCATGTTTACCTGTGTGTCAAGTCTTCTTTTCTCAGTTCTTTCCAAGAATGATCTAGTGAGCCCATATGGGAAGGAGGATCTCTATGTTAGCTAGTTAACTATACCGAGGATCTGACAGTATTTACATTGAAATTGGGACCCTGGCTATACTTATCTTCTTAAAATAGTGTTTTCCATTTATTTGACAATTAATAGATAGTTGCTGTAAAAAAGTGAAATACTTATAAGAATATAAGAAAAGACATGCAACTCTGTCTCAGAAATAATTAGCAACTTTTTAAAATTTCATGAAAAATAGAAAACATCTAGTTTTATGTAGCAAGATAGATATTATTTACATAGTGTTGTAGGTTAATGAATAAATGGAATCATATGTATTGTTATAAGATATTTATTTATTTAGACTTATTTATTTTATTTATTTATTTTTTTTTTTAAAGATTTTATTATTTATTTATTTGAGAGAGAGAGAGAATGAGAGAGAGCACATGAGAGGGGTTAGGGTCAGAGGGAGAAGCAGACTCCCTGCCGAGCAGGGAGCCCGATGCGGGACTCGATCCAGGGACTCCAGGATCATGACCTGAGCCGAAGGCAGTCGCTTAACGAACTGAGCCACCCAGGCGCCCTAGACTTATTTATTTTAGAGAGAGTGAGCATGAGCAAGGGGAGGGGGAGAGGGGGAGAGAGAGAGAGAGAGAGAAGCAGACTCCCGCTGAGTGCAGAGCCCAATGTGGGGCTCTATCTCATGACCCTGAGATCATGACCTGAGCTAAAGTCAAGAGTGGGACGCTTAACCGACTGAGTTGCCCGGGCACCCCTTAAATTAATATTATAACATGACAGCTATTCTATGTTGATATCAGTAGCAGTATTCTTATTAATAATAACTATAATAGTAATCATAGCTAACATTTGATGTGTGTTTATTATATACCAGACTCTATCCCAACTGCTTTACATATAAGAACTCATTCATTTGCCTCAACAGCCCTATGAGTCCTATACTATTATATACCATCTTTGAGATATAGAATTAGAATTCGGGATTTTCTAGGTATTATACAATAGTTCTTAGATGGCAAGGGTCCATTATAGAAGAAAATATAAATATTCAATAAAATACAACACTCAGGCATACTAATGAGTTAAGGGGTGCCTGAGTGGCTCAGTTAAGTCTCCCACTCTTGATTTCAACCCAGGTCACGATCTCAGGGTCATGAGATTTAGCCCTGCATCAGCCTCTTCTTGCACTGAGTGTGGAGCCTACTTAAGATTCTCTCTCCTTTTCCCTCTCTCTCTGCCCACCCCCCCGTGTGCTCTCTCTCTAAAAAAATAAATAAATAATGCAAGTTAAAGTAAGAATAACTTCTCTTCAATTCATCCACAATACTTTCAAATTAAAAATATGATTTTTTTTTCATAGTGGTTGAGTGTGGGATTAGAGTTATCATCATATAATGTAGTTAATTAGGCATGCAAATGATAACAGAGGCTATAAATCAAAATTTAATTTGTAGTATTTTATGCCTAATATAATTGGATGTGTCTGAATATTATATAATAGGATATTTATTCTATCAGTCTTCATAATATGCTAATGTTAGAAATAAGTTAAATGTTCACTAATTGTACAAGGGTTACATAAATTATATTCCATTTGTATAACTGAACATTGTGAAACCATTCATAATTGTCCTAAATATATCTGATTGTGTGGATGGACATAAAACAGTGATGCATGCAAAAAGGAGGGTCAAAAAAACTGGGAGTGATATTATTATGCATTTAAAACCTGTCTATATATACATTGCAAGAACTCTAGAAAACATATTTACCAGAAACAAAACAGCAATGTCTGTTGCTGGGTGGTGGCATGCTCACATTGTTCTGCTTTGTTTTAAATATATACTTTTGTAACTCACTTTTTAAACAAGAAAATAAAATATTAGTAACGACAGAGGAAAATATATTTAATTTGATAAAAAAAGCCATTTGTTTCCAAAAATTTTATATTCAGTGATCTTTTCTAATGTTCCTGTGTTTTAAATTTTAAAATATGTCTATTTTAAATGGTTTGGAAATTTTATGTGAAGTTTTGAAATGTATATTTAAGTTTATTCTTTAAAAAATGGATAAACAGTTAATCCTGATATTTTCCTAGATACTTATTCCATCTTTTAATGATGGCTCCTGATCATACATTAGATATTTTATGTTCTCTTTCTGGGTTGTATAATGTATTCCATTTAATTACCTGTCTTTTATATTGTCTCAGTTCCACACTGTTTTCATTAAGCCTTTGAATGACAATTTCAAGAGGTTTCTAGCTGGTAAAATGTCATATTCCCAAATTCATTATTAAGTTTTTATTTCTAATTCTGATAATCCTATCCCATGCTTTAATTATAGGAAATAATTCCTTGCACCTGCCTGGTAATTTGACATTTACAAAGCATATTCTTTTTTTTTTTTTTTTTTTTAAAGATTTTATTTATTTGACAGAGAGAGCACAAACAGAGGGAGAGAGAGGGAGAAGCAGGTTCCCTGCTGAGCAAGGAGCCCGATGTGGGACTCGATCCCAGGACTCTGGAATCATGACCTGGGCCGAAGGCAGCCGCTTAACCAACTGAGCCACCCAGGCATCCCCAAAGCATATTCTTATACACCATTCCACAAACCCTTATAAAAATACTGTCAATGAGATGCTATTATGTTTTTTCAGCAGATGAGCACTCTAAAGGTCAGAGAGGTTATCACCACCCGAGGAAATTATTACACTGTAAACACGAATTCATATCTAATGTCTGTATTCTACTGAATTTAGGATGCCATTAATTGTAATATTTACTAACATTTCATACATCAGAAATAAAAGTGAAACCGCTTCAAAGCATTAAATTGAACAAAAATCAAAATGTCTGCGCTAATGCTACAGCAAAGCTCCATTTTAAAGTAACCTTTTTCCTCTTTTCCACAAATCTCCTCTCCTCCTTTCTTAGCCTTTTGTTTCAGGAACCCGGTACCACCCTGAAAAAATCTACTGAGGCCTGCAGCACCTACACAATTCTGTCCAAACTGGCTAGGTCCTGTATTTCCCTATAAACCCACACAGCCCCTTACTCCCCGTGGGCTTGCAGTTTTCAAAGCCATAGGGGGCTGCAGCCTCCTTCGCCGGCAGAACAATAAAGCTATTGTTCTTCTTTATCCTAAACTCTGTCTTCCCATTATATTCTGGCTCCAAAGCACAGAGGTCAGTTTTCCACAACAAAGCACTGTTAAACTGTGGAAAAAGTATTCATATCACTGCAGCTTTATATTTTATTTTTATTGTAAAAACACTCTGTGGATTCTTTTACACATTAATTTTCATCATATATTATGCTGCTCTAGTTTTAGATCTTTCTATAAGCAAATTACTTTGTTTAAATGCTGAATGTTTATAAAGTTTTGAAGATATTTTAAACAATGAATCTCTCTCTCCATATATACATATACACAAAAATAATACACACATGGGCGCCTGGGTGGTTCAGTTGGTTAAGCGACTGCCTTCGGCTCAGGTCATGATCCTGGAGTCCCGGGATCAAGTCCCACATCAGGCTCCCTGCTCAGCGGGGAGTCTGCTTCTCCCTCTGACCCTCCTCCCTCTCATGCTCTCTGTCTCTCATTCTCTCTCTCGCAAATAAATAAAAATCTTAAAAAAAAAATAAATAAATAAAAAAAATAAAAATAATACACACATATATATTATATATATGCATAAATAATTTAAATCATGGCAACAACTTTGACTACATGTATAGGAAATGAACATCATATTGTTGATTAACAAACTGTGGGTTTAAGTTGCTACTGATTATAAGGCAAATCCCCAGTTGGGATAATAAAATTTGAAAAAGTGCTCATCATTGAATAAATGAGATAAAACGTTTTTATGCTTTCATCTCCAGGTCAAAGGCATTTACCATCTATCTAGTATCATTAACTCTCACATAAAAGAATTCAAAAAAAAGGATAAAGAGGCATAGCAACATTAGATCCTCTTAGCTCCTCTGGTTCACATCCTTCCGTAACATTAACAAATATTTTTATTTTTATTTTTTATTTTTAAAGATTTTATTTATTTATTTGAGAGAGACACAGTGAGAGAGGGAACATAAGCAGGGGGGGAGTGGGAGAGGGAGAAGCAGGCTTCCCGCTGAGCAGGGAGCCCGATGTGGGGCTCGATCCCAGGACCCTGGGATCATGACCTGAGCCGAAGGCAGAAGCTTAACGACTGAGCCACCCAGGCGCCCCACATTAACAAATATTTAAGTACCTAACATTTGCAAAGACTCTACAATGGATTCCTAGTTCCCAGAAAATAAATATTTACATGTAAATATATATAACTGGACATTTCAGTTTAATCTCAAGCTATTTTGCATCCAATTTCTATCTTGTGGATAATTCAGTTCAGTTCCCCTGAGCTTGTTTTCTTGTTGTAAAGATGGGTGTGATTACCTCCAACCCCTCCGTGTGGGGGAGGTAAAACCAAAAGTCTCAAATAGTTTTTTATGACATAGTAAGATATTTTTGACACATTTTTAATAAAAATAAAGCAAGATACAAAACTGCCCACCAAAGATGGCTTCATTCATTCAAATAAAAGCCACACAAATAGGAAAAACAACCTGAATCTAAATAAAGAGCTAATTGTGGTAATATCTTGGCTTAATTTTTCACTTTTCTTTCATGAGCATTTGATTTTGTAAAATAAACATGTATTAAATAAACTCAGGAAAGTGTACAAAATGTTTTAGTATAATGGCTTGGAAAAAAAAAAAAAAACTAGAGAAAAAGAATAAAATAAACCAAAGCAAAGCTGGATACAACTTTCCTTACACTGCATATTGAAAATATATTTTCATTTTTACAAGATCTTAAAGGTGAGAACACAGCTGATAACAAGGTTTCAGAATGTACCATCGAAAACCATCTCTAGTTGACACTGATTTTTCATGCAGTTCCAGCACTACTTATGTTTCCACTATCTGCATACTTCATACAATTTTTGTCATTTCTTGCTCTCAGAGGATTTCACTGTTTGAAGACCTTAGACCACAGTGTTAAAAAAAGGTGCAATAAAAGTTATAAATCTGACTATGCTACTTATCTTGTCGTAAACTTCAAATGGATCCTCTTTCTACAGAATAATATTGGATTGTAGAAGATTTGCTTCTTTATTTCGGTCTCCTTATTTCCCAGTTACGTTATACCTCCATCCTCCTCTCCAAAATAAAATAGCATCCAATGGCACAAGTCCACCAGGACTTTCATCTTTGTGTCCCCATAAACACTGACATTTCTGACTTGAATCCCTTCTTATCTTATTAACATGGAAAATATTTTATATTTAATTATGTTTTATATGTCTAAAGAGAATAGATTATGCATATATGCTTCAATACTCAAGTCAGAGGCATAGTTCCCTGCTCTGTGCTACTAGCACAAAACATTCAATATAGTCCTAGACTGACCCTTTTTATATCACATTGTTATTACCAATAATTTATTTGTGACTTGTTCCTCACCTCCTTCAGATCTTTACTCAATGCAACTTTTCAGTGAAGCTTTCCTTCGACCCATTTTAAAATTGATTCTGTCACCCAACACTCCTTATCTCTAGTCTCTGCTTTTTAAAAATACGTATCATTTATCCTCCTTCTGTTAAGTATACATTAATTACTTTATTGTTTATCCCTTTTCCCTCATACAAATAGAATCATACAGTGCATAGCCCTTGATTCTTCTTTCACTTAGCACAGTGTTTCAAATTTATCCGTGTTGTGTGTAACAGCAGTACATTTGTTTTTATTGATCAGTAGTATGCCACTGTATGACTATGTCCTACTTTTTTATCCAATTCACAGTTGCGGCATTTTGTTGTTGTTGTTATTTCCAAATTTGGGAGCTTCTGTAAAAATCCACCATAAGCATTTTTAAATAGGCATCTGAATGAAGAAAAATTTTCATTTATTGGGCAAAACTTAGGGGTGTGGTTGCTGGGACATACAAAGAGTATATGTTAAAATTTTAAAACTGACACGTGGCTGGCCAAACTGCCTGTGTCATTTTGTGCTCTCCAGGAACTTATGAAATTTCCAGTTACTCTGCATCCTTTCCAGAACTTGGTATTGTCAATTTTATAATAATGATGATGATATCTTGATTTTAACCAATCTAATAGGTGTGCATGCTATTTCATTGTGGTTTTAGCTTGCATTTCCCTAATGACTAATGATGTTGAACACATTTACAAGTGCTTATTTTCCATTTGTAAAGGTGAATTGTCTGTTCTAATAGTGTGTCCTTTTTTATTTAATTAAGTAGTTTGTGTTTTTATTATTGAGTTTGAAGTTTTAAAATATATTCTGGATATGTTATTTATTATACATATAAAGCACGCAAATACCACCTCTAAATCTGAGACTTGCATTTAATTCTCTTAACAATAGTTTTGAAGAGAAGATCTTAATTATGATGAAGTCCATTTATCATTTTTCATTTATAATTCATTTTAGTGGTCATATATAAGAAATTTTTGAGCTAAAAGTCACAAAGATTAAAGATTTTCTCTTAGGTTTCCTTCTAGATGTGTTCTATAATTCCAAGTTTTACATTTTTACTTATATCCATTTTGAGTTATCTTTTTTACATGATATAAAGTATTATTGGTCAATGTTTTTCTTTCTTCTCTCTTTTTTAGCATGTGGATTTTTAAATAACATATTTGTTGAAAAAATCCTTTCTTCATTGAAATGTTTTTATATATTTGCCAAAATCAATTGGCCATATACTTTTGTATCTATTTCTGGACTCTCAATTAAACACCATTGTTATTTGTGTCTATATTTTCACTAATAGAATACTGTCTTGATCACTGTAGGTTTATGGTAAGTCCTGATATCAAGTAGTGTACATACTACAATTTTTATCATCTTTCACCGAATTGTTTTGGCTATGCTAGTTTCTTTGATTTTCACAAGGATTTCAGAATCACATCATTGATTACTACAAAAAAAAAATCTTCTGTGATCTTAATTACAGAATCAAAACTGTGATGTGAATTAAGTAGTACATTACAATGCAGTTACATTATAAGTTAATGTACTAAACATTCTAATTGAAAAACACAGGTTGTCAGAATAGACAAGTGTAAATAACTTTATGTTATCTATAAGAAACACTTTAAATATTAAAATTAAAGATAAGTTGAAAGTATATAGCCTGAAAAAGATTAACCATGCAAATAGCAAGCATTAGAAGGCAAGAATGGCTATACTAATATCTGATAAAATTAGATTTTAATATAATGCATATTACCAGAAATGGTGATATTTTATTATAATCATCAATTCATTAGGAAGACAGCATAACAATTGCTTATGTGCCTAGTATCAAAGCTCCAAATTATATGTAGCAAAAAACTGATAGAACAAAAGGGAAAAATAGATCATTCCATAGTCACAATTGGACATTTTGCACTCCTTACTCAGCAACATAGAACAGGCAAAACAAAAATCATTGTAACTGAGTATCTGAATATCATTATCAACCAACTGTCCTAATTGATATTTAGTGAACAACTACACCAAACAACTTCAACATAAACATTCTTTTTGGACAATATAGTATGTCCATTAGGATATACCACATATTATGCTGTAAGGTAAGTTTCAACTGTTATAAGACAGTTTTCTATTTGCTCTCTTTTAAGCAGAAACACTAACAGTCCTTTGTTTCTGACAATTCTTTTCAAGGATGTTTATACAGTGAACAGGAGATAGTAATTCTCTCAAAAGAAAGGACAGGGGTCTTTGTGGCCCATAATAAAAGATTTGGGTTCCCTAGGTCAAGGTACCTCACCTGTAGCTGCTTGGATAGGCATCTATCTGGGTTCATCCTCATCACCTTCATGGGACTTGGGAGCAAGAAGAACTGATGTGATATGACGCTCTACTCAGCTTGTTGTGCTGTGAGTAATAAAGTCTTTGTTTCTTACCCAGGAGTTGCATGTCTTCTACCAGTAAGTATGAAACTAACTTAACATACAAATAGGATAAAAATCTACTCACAGTTCTTGATAGTTCTGGCAATGAGGATGGGATGTTGACAAAGAAATGGCTTTGTGGAAGTGGAAGGTTGAGGGTCTGGCAGAATGAATGACAAGATCTGATCAAATTGTATGGTCAACAGGGTAATAAATGGCCCTCCACATTATTGACTATCAATGAGGAGGTACAGGTTGGTGGTTACAGGCCAAATAGCAGAACACAGCTTTGTTAAATGGTGCCATCTTCTTGCCAACTCTCCATTAAGTAGGGAGAAGGGGTCTTCCTCACCAGTCTGCCACTCATCTTTAGATCTGCTCCATAAAGATTCATTCTGAATGTTCAGAAGGTTCACCACCATTTCAAAAGATAGTTACAGAGATGTGTACTTCACTGACATGAAATAAGGGAAGTTTGTGACCACCACGTACAGAAACAAGGTGAATCATTAGAACTTTGGATTGACTGAAAAATAAGGGATGGGGAGCACAATGCTTGTCAAAGTTGAAAGTCTAGAGCTGGGTGTCTTATGTCTTAGTCTCATTCTACATCTCTCATGTCAACTTTAGATCCATTCAGAGATAAAAAAAATCTGAGTTGTGTGTGTGTGTGTGTGTGTGTGTGTGTGTTGTTTTGTTTGTTTGCAGTGGGCCTGGTTGCTATAAGCGAGATCTGGACTCTCAGATAGATTTTTCCAAAACAGACAAACTCCCATGCTAAACCACAGATGAAGCATTGCTTAATATTCATATTGGGTATACAATGCTGCTGAATGTTACCCAGTGGGGAATGAGACACTGACCCAAATGAATCTTGGTCAATTGGCAATCATCCAAACTTTCCCAGAAAACTCATATAGCCCTTATGTTAAAATTTGGTGAGAGCCTAAAAGATGTTATCATTACAACTGGAAAACAAATGCTTGCAATTAAAGTAAATTTCTTAAGAAATGTTACTACTGTGTGAGACAAGCCTGAGTCAGCCAAAGGGTGCAAATCCTATGGCCCCATTCAGAAACAATATGGCCATGACTACAGAGTCAGGAGGTCCGCAAAGAGAAAATAGATTGTGTCAATAGTGATGACCTTGCCACTGGATATATGGCTTTGAAAGACTGAAAACACTAGAAAGTCTTTTTGTTGACCTGTAAGCAGCTACTGAAGTGCTTTAACAGGAAAGTAAATGAGCTTTACTTAACGGCATAAAACTGGTATCTCCCTTTGTGTACCCTGAATGTTCACTCCCTCTTTACTCTAAAGTCAGATGCTTTAAGGAAAAAGACTATTAGGGGTGGGGTGGAGGTCTCTGTCTCCAATAGGCATTTAGGATCATATGTAACCATCCAAATATGATAGAAAATTTCAGAGTAGAGAGATTCAAACTTTCATTGTTCTGATGGATATAAAACTCAAACCACCTTTCTTCTAGGTTCTGTGGGGAATGAGATACCAGGGCTGAACTGACAAAGTTTGACTAATGTTCACAGAAGCTAAAATGACCTTATGGTGGGGTCTTTTGGACCAACTCAATTACTTTTGCCATTCTTATATGTGAAAGGTAATAGGAATTAATGTGTTTTATTCTCATACCTTACTGTTCTATAAATGCCAGAAAGGATTTATCCAGTTGGAAAGACTACATAGAGAGAAGTGCTAAGGGGACAGGGATAACTAAAATCCCTGCCATTTGCCATAAGAGATTGTGCCAGGATTTAGTATAAGTATCTCTACTCTCTGATATGCAGGATTCACTATATGAATACCATCCTCTTGCTTGGCAAGTCAGCAGCCTCAGAATCAATAAAGTTGACTACAGTGATATCATACCTATACCAGCAAGGATGGTTGATAAATCCCAGCAAAATTCAAAAAACTGCTAGATGAGTAAAATTTCTTGGGATTATGTGAGTGAATTCATAATGCTCAATCTTTTCAGCAAAGGAAGATTGCTGTGTTTGTTTCCACCCTCAAAAGGGACACTGAGCATCTTATTGGGCTCTGTGTATAAGAGACACTGAGTACCTTACCTGAGTTTTCAGTTTGGTCATTTATACTGGTTAACCCACTAATCTGAATTCTCTGAGTGGGATCCAAACCAACAAGCTATTTTGGAAGCTGACAGGCAAGCTATGGCACTTTCTACATTTAGATCTAGCCTACAAATCTAACAACTCCTTTAAGTTACAATCTCTGTAACTGAGGATTTTGTGGATTGGGTTCCTAGGCAAAGGAAGGCAACCTTCAACCAGAGGTGCCCTTCACCTAAAGCAAATTTAAGTGCTAATTCTATATCAGGAGATGCAATACCAGGAGAGTGTGCATTAAAGGGAGAAAAGACAGAATATAACCAAGCTGGTTATTGCTTCAGCATACATATAACTAATCATTTATCCATGTGAAATATCACTGTCAATTATGCTAGGCCATGAAAGAAGGATAGAAGGGTGATTTATCTGTATTTTCCTCCCATCATCTCTCCTTCACTGGTTAAACTTCACTCTTCTGCAATCCTAGGTTATATCACCTGGTTCTTTAAGCTCTCCCCAGGGAGGCCAGATACCATGACCTGTGGCCTGATATTTCATGTATCTTTGAAAGTGAGAGGAAAAGCCAGCCACCACTCTTGATGGTGATATAACTGACAAGAGCCAGTCTCTGCAGAGGTGACTGGGGAGGAGCAAACAACCAAGTCAGGCTGAGAGACCAGAGGTCTCTCTGATGGGGTATCAGATGCAAATTCCATTACTATTCTTGTTTTTTTTTTTTTTTAATTTCCTTACATGAATTGTGAAAAATAAAGGATAAGGAATCCTCTCAATGGTTGTTTAAAAGTCAAGATTCATTTGAAATCTCCTTTATCATTTAATCACAAATCTATATGATTGTCACTTTTTCTATCTACTAAAGTCATATAAAAGTCTCCTGAAATGAATCAAAACACTATGATACTGGCACAAAAGTAGACACATAGATCAATGAACCAGGATAGAGAGCCTGGAAATAAACCCACACTTATATGGTCAATTAATCTACGACAAAGGAGGCAAGAATATACAACAGGGAAAAGACCATCTCTTCAATAAATGGTGTTAGCAAAACTGAACAGGTACATGCAAAAGAATAAAACTGGAGAACTTACACAAAAATAAACTCAAAATGGATTAAAGACCTAAATGTGAGACCTGAAACCATAAAACTCTTAGAAGAAAACATAGGCAGTAATCTCCTGGACATCAACCTTAGTAGTGTATTTATGGACATGTTTCCTCAGGCAAGGGAAACAAAAGCAAAAACAAACTATTGGGACTACACCAAAATAAAAAGCTTCTGCACAACAAAGGAAACCAGCAACAAAACGAAAAGACAACCTACTGAATGGGAGAAGATATTTGCAAATGATATATCTGATAAGGTTTTAATATTCAAAATGTATAAAGAACATACACAACTCAACACCCCGAAAACAAACAGTATGATTAAAAAATGGGGAGAGGACCTAAATAGACATTTTTTTTCAAGAAGATATGCAGATGACCAAGAGGCATATGACAAGATGTTCCACATTACTAATCATCACAGAATGGAAATCAAAAATACAATGAGATATCACCTCACCCCAGACAGAATGACTAGCCTCAAAAAGACAAGAAATAAGTTTTGGTGAGGATGTGGAGAAAAGGAAACTCTTGTGCACTTTTGGTGGGAATGTAAATTGGTGCAACCAATGTGGAAAACAGTATGGAAGTTCCTCAATAAATTAAAAATAGAACTACCATATGATCCAGTAATTCTACTACTGGGTATTTATCCAAAAAAATGAAAATACTAATTTGAAAAGATATATACATGCCTATGTTTACTGCAATACTGTTTACAATAGCCAAGATATGGAAGCAACCCAAGTGTCCATCAATAGATGAATGGATAAAGAAGAAGTGTTATAGATATATACAACAGAAAATTACTCAGCCATAAAAAAGAATGAGATCTTGCCATTTGTGACAATGTAGATAGGCCTAGAGGGTATTACATTAAGTGAAATAAGTCAGAGAGAGAAAGGCAAATATCTTATGATTTCACTTATATGTAGAATCTAAAACAAAACAAACAAAACAGAAACAGACTCATAAGTGCAGAGAACAAACTGATGGTTGCCAGAGGGGAAAGAGATGGGAGATGGGAGAAACAGGTAAAAAAGATTAAAATGTACAAACTTCTAGTTTTAAAATAAATAAGTCATGGAAATGAAAAGTACAGCATAGGGAATATAGTCAATAATATTGTAATAACATTGCATGGTGATAGATGGTAACTACACTTCTATGATGAACACTGTGTAATGTATAGAACTGTCAAATTATTATGTTATACACCTGAAACTAACATAATATTGTATGTCAACTATACTTTGGTAATAAGAATTTAAAAATAAAGACTGTTTCTTAGTCACCACACAGATTTCTTCAATAACAACACAGAGTCTCAAGGGGCGCCTCGCTGGCTCAGTTGGTAGAGCAAGGGACTCTCAATCTCGGGGTTATAGGTTCCAGCCCCACAATGGGTGTAGAGATTACTTAAAAAAATAAAATCTTAAAAAAAAAGATAGAGTCAAAATAGCAGTCAAATTCATAGAAGCAGAGAGTAGAATGGCAGTAACCAAGAGTGGGGATGGGAGAAATAGGGAGATGTTGCTCAAAGGGAACGAAGTTTCAGTTATACACGATGAATAAATTCTAGAGATCTAATATACAGCAATATGAGTATAGTCAACAATATTGTGTTATGTACTTGAAATTTGCTAAGAGGGTAAATCTTAAGTGTTTCTCACCAAAATCTAAAACTAAACAAAGCAAAAAAGAAAAAGGAAAGAAAGATAGAAAAAGAAAAGGACAATGGTAACTATGCAAGGTAAGGTTATTTCACAATGTGTACACATAATAAAACATCAAGTTGTGCATATATATATATATATATATACACACACATATACACATGTACACAACTTTGTCAATTATATCTCAATAAAGATGGGGGAAAGGAAACTAACAACAAGAAAAAGACAAAAACAAAAACAGCAGAAATTACTTCCACTTTATTTCTATTTGAGAACAACTGCCTTTTGAGGGCAACATCAGTCAATATTTCATTGATGCAATTTATGCAATGTAAAGCAACAATTTCTCCCTCCTTTCTACCTTTCCTCTCTTCAACCAAGGCTCCCACATAACTTTCCTCTTGGTCTGAAAGTCAACCAAGACCTGGTGCAAGTGGTTCATTAAATTCTAACACGACGTAATACTTGGTAGGGCATCCAGAGGGTTCATTTCTGAGGAAACACGTAGAAGAACCTGAATATCCTGCTCTTTTCATGGTAAATATACCAACTTTGACAACACTTGTTGGGAATGACAAGCAACAAACACTCTTAAGTCTCTCCTGTCCTTTTTCCAGCTCCTATGTATACACTAACCCTCATAATTACTTCCAATTCCCTATACCCATTCTTTTTATTTATAAAGTCAGAGGTTTCTTTTAATAAATAGAAAAATTTGTATCTATACTCTGTAGACAGGTATATACTTAATATAGGTGAGAGGACATTTATAATTTTCGATATTTCTATGATTTATTGGATTATTTTTAGGTTCAGTCATCGCACTTAGGTTGTTTTCAGTTCTCATACTAATCTTGCCAGAAACAGATTTTTATTATTTTCTTTTTTCCACATGGCAATGACTTCTGTATGGATAACATGCAAATAATCATCTGTGTATGCAGCTCAACCATATCACAGGGGTCTGTCTAGCTTTTCAGAGCAGTGCTGGCAATAGAACTTTCCACAATGACAGAAATGTCCAGTAGTGGCCACTAGCCACATGTGGCTACCGAAGACATATAATGTCTCAGTGGAAATGACTGAGTTTTTTTTTTTAATTTTAACTAATTTAAATGTAAATGAAAACAGCTCCATGTGCCTACTATATGGGTAGCACAGTTTTAGAGAGTAGTCTCTATTTTCAAAAATACCATTAAAAACTACAGCCCATACATCAAGTAAGGTACAGTGCAGTCCACAATTTCAATTAATTATTTATAATATCCAAACTCCATTTCTTGCAATGTAGAAATTTTGGTTGAGTTACTGTTTTCAAAGTGTTCATAAATTAGCATATTTTACCATAAAAAGAGGTGACCACATTTTATTTATCTCCTTACTCTTCTAAGTGAGAGTTCCTTTAAACAAAAGCCTTCACATCTAAGAGAAAAGAAAAGAACAGGGAAACATCTGAAAATACCCATTCTCATCTGTATAGTTTAAAACACCATAGCCTGCTTTATTCAAATAAGCAAAGTAAGGATTACATAAGGTAACAGACTACAGAATGACCGTGTAAGTTACACACTCAGGCATATTGGCTTCTACTTGGTGCCCTTTAGGCTGAACACATTTAAAGCCAAACAGTCAGTGTAAAGAGTGTTTTTTTTGAAGAGAAAAAAAAAAATAAAACAGATTTGATAGTTTAGAAAGGAGTTTAAGAATATTTCCAAAAGCAGATAGTTTTTTCATGAATGTTTTCATCTAAGAAGTTGGTATATAAGGTACCCAGATGGTCTTTTTAGCATTGAGCTTTGGTCTTACTTGCAAACATAACACCATGTTGGAAAATTCTAGAAGTCATCATGAACTCAAAGTGGATTTATAAACTCTAGCCTTGTTTATAATTTCACAGGGAAGCATTTGGTTTTTTTCCCTTTATATACAAGTTTATACTGTAGTAATATATCTTTTTTATTGCCTTAAATGTTTTGGAATGCAGAAAAAAGAGACAATCATAAAAAAACACCTGTGTTCACACAACCAATAATTAACAAGCATAACATTTTGGCATTTTTTTTTTTAGAAATCTTAGTAACAAAATATATCACAGAAAAACCTGAAGTTTCTTTTGTTCTCTATACTATATTTTCAATCTTTTTCACAGTTTTACAATTTACAGGATTCCTCAACTCCTTGTATCCCAGACACACTTAGCAGCAATAATTTTGATGATTCGTCAGGGTTCAACTGGAAAACATAGAATCTGCTCTGGCTTGGATAAACCAAAGAGGTTTATCACAGAGTCTAAAATTACTTAAAGATCCATCAGATAGAATGAAGACATAAATACTTGGTTAAGTGTCCAGAACGTAAGACTTCCTGGCTACTCCATTCATTTCCTCCTGCAACCATTTCAAGGATTGCCCAAGCTTTCCTTCCAATCCAAGATTTATTTTACGCATAGAAATAAGCCAACCTTGTGAATAATTGAGAGATTTGGCCTGTTTCTGTTCTTATTTTCCAGGATATAATTCTGCTTTCTCAAGGACTATGACAATTCTTAGTTTTCATTTGACCCGATCTTTCTGTAGTATTAAAGGCTAAAGTCTGTTAATTGACTAGGTATATGGATATTATATTAACCTAGCTATAGATTTGGTGAATTAAAGAGAATGGCATCTCTATTTTTTAGAAATTACCTTACTATTGACTAATAAACTTAACTGGTGGTGAACATACTATCTTTACAACAATCGTGGCTATCACATTTTTAAAAATCTCATCTTGGAATTGGATGTGAAAATTTGATTTTTACTCCATTTTGGGCCTAGGTGTTATGTAGTTGTGATCTTGCAGGATGAAAACATCCTCTCTGAAGTTCAGCTCTTACTTTTCCAAAATTTGGTCAGAATTGAATGAGACTGAAAAGGTAAGAATATAACAGAATACTAGTAACATACCAAGCTATTAATAATTATTAGCTGATATATGTAGTAAATGCTTTTTGGTGACTCCAAACTGTTAGTCTGTTTGTGCAATACTCATATATTTGAAGTGGATACTCTAATTGCAGTAGCTCTATGGAGGAACTACAAAGATAAACAGATTTTTTAAAAAATGGAATCACATATTTTTAAATTATTGTTAATTTATAGGTCAATAAGAGCAACCCTTAAAATATACTTGAGAATGCCATATACTCAAAGACCTTTAGCAAATGTAGAGAAAGAAAAAGTTAACTCGTTTTAAAAAAAGGCTATCATGAACTGGAAAGATGTTCAAATATCTTTTTTTTTTCTTTGCTCTTCCTCTAATTCTTTTTTTTTTTTTTAAAGATTTTATTTATTTATTCGAGAGAGAGAGAATGAGAGACAGAGAGCATGAGAGGGAGGAGGGTCAGAGGGAGAAGCAGACTCCCTCCCTGCTGAGCAGGGAGCCTGATGCAGGACTCGATCCAGGGACTCCAGGATCATGACCTGAGCCGAAGGCAGTCGCTTAACCAACTGAGCCACCCAGGCGCCCCTGCTCTTCCTCTAATTCTGATTGCTCTTACAACTTTTCTACAGTCCCTTTCCTTTATATTACTTGCGCATATTTTTCTTGATTTTCCTTTCTTTCCTCCTTCCTACATTTGCTTCTTCCCTTCACTATGCTATAATATTGCGCTTAACCATAAATCTACCTACAATCCAATTTACTACCTAATAGAACAGAAAATTCCTATCAAAAGCCTGTTTTGAATAGAATATGGGATTATAAAAATAAAACAATAAACATGACAAGAATCCAGAAGCCATTAAAGAAAATATAGTTTAATTGACTAGATAAAATGTTAACAGCTTTGCTAAAGTATAATTGACATATAATAAACTGCAAATATTTAAAGTCTAAAATTTGACAAATTTTGACTGACATATGTATCTCTGAAATCCTCACCACAATCAAGATAATGCAAATATCCATTATCCCAAAAAGTTTTCTTTTACTCCTTTATAACATTATTCTGCCATTCTCCTTCCCAATTAAACAATAAACTTCTTTCTGTCAGTAAATATTAGTTTGAATTTTCTAGACTTATTCATAAATGGAATCTTATAGTATGCATAGTTTTTGTCTGGCTTCTTTCACTCAACATAGTTATTTTGAAATTCATCCCTGTTGTTGCATGCACCAGTTATTTCTTTCTTTTTATTGCTGAATTCCATTGTATGAATATATCAGTTCATATATTCATTCACCTGTTGCACATTTGGGCTGCTTCCAGTCTTACTCATTTTGAATGGCCCTAGCCATGCAAGACCTTGGCAAATAAGATACTCTATTTCTTTAGCACCAACCTTTGAGTCTAACTGCAAACTTAACTGCCTAGTTGGAACTGTCAAGAGTAAGCAGGAACTCAAAATGGATTTATAAACTACTTTTATCTTTTTAATTTCAAAAGGATCCATTTGTTTCCCATATATAAATCTTTTTTGAAACACTTTAAGTGATCTATAGGGCACAAAAAAGAAAAATAATAATAATAAAGCATCTGTGTTCCCACAGTCCATAATTAAAAAGCCTAACTGGCATTGTCTCAGCCCCTGTGCCCAAGAAGCTCCTAACAATGGCAAGTCGGCCAGGGGCCGCACTGCCACCCTGGGCAACTTCACCAAGGCCACTTTTGATGCCATTTCCAAGACCTCCAGCTATTTCACCCCTGACCTCTGGAAAGAGACTGTCTACCAAGTCTCCCTATCAGGAATTCACGGACCATCTTGTAAAGACCCATACCAGAGTCTCCGTGCAGAAGACCCAGGCTCCACTGTGGCCACCATATAATTTTATATAAGAAAAATAAAGTGAATTAAAGCCTGTATTTATTTATAATAATATATATACTATAAAATAAATAAATAAATAGCCTAACATTTTGTTGGGGTTTTTTTTTGTTTGTTTGTCTGCTTTAGATATTTTAGTAACAAAACAAGGGTAATATAGGCTCAAGTGATTCCATATAAAACATTTTAACAAATTCCAGAATCATATCAAAAAGCAAATCATAGGTTGGAAGATATATTTGTAGGATATGTGACAGAAAATTGTTGGTATATATAATTGACAGATCACTTCAAAAATAGAAAGTAAATGTTTCAAGTTTTTTAAATGTGTCACATTAAGTCTCTATTATTTTTCTACATTAAACAATTTTAAAAAATTCCTTTTCCTTTTTCACCTCCACTTCCTCTTCCTATACCCCTTCTCCTTTCCTTTTTTCCCCCTTTCCTCTTCTTAAATTCTCTCCCTGAACAATTCAATTCTAAATCCATTAATGTGAGCAGAGCACTCCTGCCTTCTGCACAGCAGCTCAGAGTAGAGTATGTAAGCCTAAGCTGGATGAGGAGGGAGGCAAAGCGGAAGCCATGTAAGAGGTTTTGGATCCCAAGCAGGGTGAGAAGGACGTCCATGTAGGAATGTGGGCATCTGTCTCTGTGTGATGGGTCAGAGCTGAGCAGGGTGAGGAGGAAATCTACCCTGGATGATCCTGGGACTGAGAGTCTGAATGTGGTGGGGAGGGCATTCCCACTAAGGAGCAGCTGAAGTGTGGTTGCAGAGCCCAAGAAGGGCAAGGCAGCATCTACATAGAGGAAGGAGTGGCAGCAGAAATGGAAGATTAGTTATAAATCAGAAAATTGATCAAATAAGTAATTTTATTAAATACAATGGAAAACAGTTTTCTCAATGTAAACAATGAAATTATAAATATAAAAGTCTATGATATTAAATAGGAGTTTGGAATCTTGTTTGAGTTCACAGTTTTCAATTTAATCAGATATATGATGATCGGTAAACTGAAAGTAAAATATATAGAGAGAGAGGCGTGTGTGTGTGTGTGTGTGTGTGTGTAGACTGGGAGTAGCAAATTTCCAATATCAATGAGTATACCTAGCAACCAGATTTTGGCTTCTAAATTTTCTACTAAAACAAATTAGAACTCCTTGGGAAAATGGTTAATTCTAGAGTTGTGATAGGAAAAGTACAAGACAGGCTGGAACTTCTTACTGTGCCCCAAAGCAAGAGAGCGCTAAAAGAATAATGGAAACATAACAAATGAACCCAAAGCCAGATTGACTGGGCCCCTAACTGGCCAAAGGGAGAGTATTTTTGAATATCCAAGTAAGTGATAATTATAACCCATTAAATATAAAGAAAACTAAAAAAAATTATATAAGCATGTATCATTTTAAGAAGAATAGGATTTTTATATAGTTTCAAATTATATCTTTCCCAAAATCTTAATAATTATAAGGAAAAGAGAATCTTTCTGATAGAGAAACCTGAAACATACCAACTTTATTAAGTGATCAAAGAGAACATCAGTAATGAGGCAAAATTACCACCTGATAAGATATAGTGAAAAGAACATATCATCCCTTGAGGAAGATACATGAGATGAATATAATCATTAGGAAAAACCATACAAACATAAATTATGGACAATCCACAAAACAACTGGCCTGTTATCTTCAAAGCCAAAGAATATGCTTCAGTAAAGCTGAAACAAATAAATGCAATGAATGATTCTGAACTGGATTATCTTGTTATAAAGGATATCATTGGGAGATGGTAAAATTTGAATTGGGTCTAAGAATTAGATGTTAGTAATGCATCCATGTTAATTTTTGATTCTTGAATTGTGGGGCTTTGTTTCTTTTTTCTTTCTGTCTTGTCTAGAAGAATGCCCATGTTTCCAGGAAAAACACATTATACTATCTAGGATTGATGAGGTACTGGGTCAGCAATTTACTCCTAAATATTTTAAGAAAAAGATTATTCTTTATATTGTACTCCTAACTCTTCTATAGGTCTGTGACTCTTCTACATTAAAAAAAATTTAACAAAGTAATACTTAAATAAAGACAAATGGGAACACTATTCAGCATTATGATGTAATAAGAAAATAAACAGAATAGAGTTAAATATACCATTTTGAATAACTTTTTAAGGAAATGTAAACATTGGGCAACATCATTACCATTTATAGTTTTCTAAATGAATTGGTATGGTAATTTAATGATTTATAATTTTATGCCTAAATAGCTCACATAACAATCTGTTTATATATATTTAAGTTAATTGCATAGTCAATGAGTTCCTCTCATATATCCTGAATAATCCTTATTAATTTCTTCTCAATGAATACGTGATGCTTAATTTGGTTAAACAAATACCTTAACCATCATAAATTAATGCAGGCCATGCACTTAATATTCACAGTAAATTCCATCTCAGAGAAAACCACATTGATAGATTAAAGGTGCTCCAGGCAAGAAAAAATAATTTCAAAATCTCTTATTATTACTATGTTAAATTTAATTACTTCCCTCATTCCATAGTATTGTGCCTACTCTTTAGGGAACTTCTAAAAATCAATTATAAAGAACCAACATTTTAGGAAAATGTTGAGGATGTAGCATTTTTCAGTGATCTGTACACTAATTAAGAGGGAGAACAGATTTGGATTAAAGTTGTGGATACCTGAACAACTCAGTTCTGTCTTTTTAATTCTTAACCTCTTTTCAAGAGCACAAATGAATCTAGTGTGCATCCCTCCTCCTCACAGCATAGTGTATCTATTGTCTTCTGATGTCTTTTTTTTATTTTATTATGTTATGTTAATCACCATACATTACATCATTAGTTTTTGATGTAGTGTTCCATGATTCATTGTTTGCATATAACACCCAGTGCTCCATTCAATACGTGCCCTCTTTAATACCCATCACCAGGCTAACCCATCCCCCCACCCCCTCCCCTCTAGAACCCTCAGTTTGTTTCTCAGAGTCCATAGTCTCTTATGGTTAGTCTTTTTCTAAGGAGATAGGGGAAAGTTTCCTTTGAAGATCTGGGACACAAATAATGTCAGTTGCCTTAAGGGGAGTTCAATATTTGGACAGGAATAGGAAGAATAAGGAAAAAAATCTCTGATCCAAAATTGTAGGAAAACTCTTATCATTTGTGGGCCTCAAGAGTGAAGACTGAATCCTTTGACAGGGACAGGCTTGTTGATACCACAAGGGGAGAACTGTTTGGTTCCATGGAACCTCTCTTTGACTAGGTTGGACCACACCTGCCAGGGCTCCCTGAGGATGAGTCAGGGCCTGCTAGCTGCAAGAGTAGCCACAGATAGTAGGAGTTGGACTTCCCTCTGTTTTCTCTTGAAATTTTATTAACATCCTATTTCAAGTGATAATCTGGTCTCAACAATTACTCTAGTGAAATAAGTAAAAACTGTAGTAGAAATGAAACTGCTATGAGGAAAGCAATAGCAGCCTAGGAAAGGCATTTGTCCAGAAGCTGCAGGAAGTTAGCATCACCATGATGTGATGATATTTAAAGCTAATACCAGGAATCTTCAACAACCATTTAGCTACTATGATACTTAATAGCTGGCCTGAACTTGGGGAACAAATAATTCTCTAGGGATTCTCAGATAACGGATATATGGAACCCTGATGAAATATTAGACTTTTTGCTGAAAGTAAATGGCTCCCTAGCTGAACATGTTTTGTGGTATTCATGAAAATGAGATTTAATAAGCTGGTAAAGACTGGGAAACACCAGAAATAATTTTAAAAGGAGGAAACAATTCTAAATGTATATTGAAATCACTGCACTGTACCGCAGATGAAGTTCTGAAAATAAAATATATGTCACCCCCAAAATATGCCAAATGATTTCGTACAATAGGTAGGACAAGGGGAACGTTAGCTTTTGCATTGAAATTCATCTCTACCCAGGAATTCAATGCACTGACTTTATATATATATATATACTTTAAAATTTTTATTCAGGTATACTTAACATAGTGTATTAGTTTCAGGTATACAATACAATGATTTATTTTTTTAAATTTTTTAAAAGATTTTATTTATTTATTCATAAGAGACAGAGAGAGAGAGAGAGGCAGAGGGAGAAGCAGGCTCCCCGTTGAGCAGGGAGCCCGATGCGGGACTCGATCTCAGGACCCTGGGACCATGACCTGAGCCAAGGGCAGACGCTTAACCATCTGAGCCACCCAGGCACCCTACAATACAATGATTTAATAATTAATACATTTCCCACTGCTCATCAAGATAAGTGTGCTCTTAATCCCTTTTATCTATTTCACCCATCCCCCACCTACCTCCCCTCTGGCAGCCACCAGTTTGTTCTCTGTATTTAAGTCTCTGGTTTTTTGTTTGTCTCTTTTTTTGTTTGTTTGTTCGCTCATTTGTTTTGTTTCTTAAATTCCACACATGAGTAAAATTTGTCTTTCTCTGTCCGACTTATTTCATTTAGCATTATACCCTTTAAGTCCCTGCATGTTGTTGCAAATGGCAAGATTTCATTGTTTTTTTTTTTAAAGATTTTATTTATTTGACAAAGAGAGACACAGCGAGAGAGGGAAAACAAGCAGGGGGAGTGGGAGAGGGAGAAGCAGGCTTCCCGCTGAATAGGGAGCCCGATGTGGGGCTCCATCCCAGGACCCTGGGATCATGACCTGAGCCGAAGGCAGACACTTAATGACTGAGCCATCCAGGCACCCCAATTTCATTCTTTTTTATAGCTGAGTAATATTTCATTGTATATATACACTAAATCTTCTTTATCCATTCATCTATCAGAGACACTTGGGCTGCTTCCATATCTTGGCTATTGTAAACAGTGCTGCAATAAACCTAGGGCTGCATATAACTTTTTAAATCAGTGTTTTCATTTTCTTTGGGTAAATACCCAGTAGAGAATTACTGGATCATATGGTAATCCTATTTGTAATTTTTGGAGGAACTTCCATACTGTTTTCCACAGTGGCTGCCCCAATTTGGATTCCCACCAACAGTCCAATGTACTCACTTTAAATATTCCTCTAGTTGAGTAAAATGACACTTCTTTTCCAGGGTCAATCTCTATGAAAAAAGATACTTGAAGAAGTTTTCTCTTAGGACCTTCAATTACGTCCAGTTGTAGTACAACCTTCCCAAATGTGGAATCATTGGATAAAATGAAACTATCTTTATTAGAAAAGGCAATCATTCTCTTTAAATTATGAAACTTAAAAAATACACATGTTTAGTGTAATACTAAAGATGCTCTATGAAAGTTTGCTGATATATTTCTCTTGAAGACAATTTTTTTTGAAGGAAATGATTTTTACCTAGAATTACATACTAAAAGACTAAAAAAATCTTTGTTTGTTGTAAACAATCAGGCTTTTTGGTTTGGGTTACGGCAAAAACAATTTTCTGGAATTTTTTTTAACATTCTCTCATTGCTTTGGCATAATGCAGATTCCAAGTTTTCTAATCTGTCAGTGACTATAGTAAAGCAGATCCAAATGACAGTGTAGCTTAGCTCTAGGTGAGTCAAAATTATTAGTAGTTATAGTGATCCTCAGAGTTCCTTTTAGAAAATAAGAATGCTGCTACCAGTAATTGAAGATGACAATGAAAAATCAGCACTCAAGAGTGTAGCTTACTGATTATATCCTATTTTGACAAGGTTAATAAATATAGCAAGAACATATTGATTTTGTTCCCTAATTTTCTCTTGTACCTTCCAATGAGGAATATCATACCCAATCACTATGACATGGGCAACACGTGACACTGCAACATCCAGGAGTACAGACTTGACAGGCTACACAACAGCTAATTCCAAAGTATACAAACACAACTGTGATCAGTATTTTAAACTCAGTTGTTGAAACTGGTGAAAAATATCTCTCTATCAGATACATATTTACCATAGGTACAAAAAACTACAAGTGTTTGGGATGATTACTTACATAGTTACACAAAATGATGAATGTATGTTACCTGCTAATTTAGAGTAATAGCTCAAATTCCTATCAATTTCAATGGTTTTCATGTCTAATCAGAAACGGGGCATTAATCCTATCAAATTACAAATATTCCCTGCATTTTATGCAACATACACTTTATGTAACATGTTGAAAAGCTATCATCATTAAGGTTTGCTCTAAAATTAAAAATAGTGCAACTACTACAAGAAATAGCTTTTCATTTGTAGAATCTAGGGAGGGAATTTAAGCCACAGGTAAAACTTTTACCTGAGATATTTGAAGCCTTCAGAAGCCAAAAAAACCACAAAAACAATTAATTTCAAATGCTGAAAATTCTTTGTATTGCCAGAGGTAAATATTTGAAATTAACTTTGGGACTTAGGACTACATGATTGTGTGTGCATGTGGGGGGGTGTGTGTGTGTAGGAAGAAGGCAGGGTGTGGGATTGCTGCAATGCAAACTTTCTGAATATGCAAGACAAAGCAAAATCCTATTCTAGAGTGGTAAGTTTGTAGACACTGAACAGCAAACCTGCTCTCAATGGTATAAAAGTTCCACGTCTGGATGCATAAGTCATGAAGGCAATGGATTTGGGCTTCCACTGAGAGGCCAATACAAGGCATTATTGTCCTCGGAATTTATGAGAAATTACAAACAAGAGAGGGATCCTGTTTGGGAAGGAATATTTGCCCTAGATATTAGAAGCAACTCAGAAGCTTAATAAAAAAGCCAGCCACAGGAAATTCCTTAAGAAGTAGCATGTCAAATAAATTTTAACTACAGTAATATTTGGCTTATAGTTTTCATATATGTTTATCTCCAAATTTTAATAGAATTTATTTAATAAACTTGTAGTATTGACAGCTTGGGTAAAAGAGACAGATGCTGTCTTCCATAATCAGAGAGTGAAGCATACTGGAAGAAATACAGCAAGAGGTAGAATACATTATAAAATGAACAGTGAAGAATGGAAAAGAAGTACTGAACAGCAATTTTAAATGATGTGCAAAAAAAAGAAAAGGAACAACTAGCAAAAAAAATTGATTTCATGAATCTTCAGAAGTATTGGAGAAGTGCTGGACTCTTTGCTGTCACACAAAATATGTACTCAGAATGTTGTTTAGATATTGATAGAAAGGATGCCCCTATATGGCTTGTACAGATTATTGATCTTAAGTCCAAGCACAGAGTCTTGATGATATTCCATTCCTCTATGAATTCATCCATATATTGTTCAATCTGGAAAATGCCCCCTTAAAATATATTCTAGTTGTGGCTGTTTATCACCACCTCCACCACAACCATTCCAGGGCAAGACACCATTTACACCTGAACCACTACAATATTTTCTAACAGTTCTTACCTCCTGCTTTATCTCCCTTGCATCCTTCTGCATACACAGATCATATTTTCAAATGGTAAATCAGATCACATTATTTACTTATCCCAGTTTTATTCCCCTTTACTCTTAGAAAGTAATTCAAATATCTTAACATTATTTACAAGGCTCTGACTCCTGCCTAATGTCTAATCACTCTCCCTGATAGTCTTTCCATTCTAGCAGCAAAAAATTTTGTTATTGCTCAAAGGCATTACTTAGCCTGTCTATGCTTGTGTTTCTCCCTGCATTGCTTTTTCTCACATCGTCCACTGCCTCGTTCCTTCACATAGCTCAAAACTCTACTCAAATAGTATCTTACTGAAATAGAGTTCCATCATTCTCTACTTTTTTTGGTACATGATATATGTTACTGCTATTTTTTTTAATTTTGCAGTAACTTTTCATTTTAATTCTTTTCATTTCAAATAAACAAAAAAAAAGTTATGAGAAGTTCAAGAAATCCCTGTATGTCCTTTATTCAGATTCAGCAGTTCTTTATATTTTATTCATTGCTTTTGGTTTATGATTCTCTCCCCCATATATAAAGTAGCAGACTCCTGTAAGTAATGATAAATTATTTCCCTGTAATGATAAATAGCAATGACTCAAGGCTGAATAATCAAGGGGAATGCAAAAGCTGAGGCAGTAAGAAGTGAATGGTAATATCTTTGGGAAGTGGTGAGTAATCCAATGTGACTTGAAGTCATAGAATGAATGGAAGCATGCATTTGAGAAAGGCAAATATTTATATACATATTTTTATAAATATATATATTTATAAATATATGGTCTATATATTGTATTACATATAATATTATAGTCTATAATTTATGTGTCTATATGTTTCTTACAGTCTTTATAAAGCAGCATATAAGGATTCTCTCCTTCACTCCAGTTGGGCTTTTAGCCCTCTTTCCATTTATCCATCAAAAATGTTTTTGTCAAGGTTACTGTTAATACTGCTAAATTAAATTGACAATTTACAGACCTACTTAGATAAACAGATATCCAAATCATTATTACAGTGATCACTATAATAATAAATAATAATGAAGTCATTAAATCACCTCTTGTGGCCATTGTTAACTCTAAATTTGTATGCCCTGCAAATACCAGGAAAAAAAAAATCTTCATTCTGTCTGGTTTAGTGACAAAAAAGAGACAGAGTAACTGTTCCAGTGTATAAATATCATCCTTGGTTTTCCAATCACATATAGAAAATAACATGCCCTTTAATGTAAAACCAGATGCAAGTGATGTAATAGGTTCCTAGTATTTGGGTATCATTGAGGTAAAGTTGAAAAATGAAAGAGGAAATACTCAATAACATATTACTTTTTACTTTTTAAAATTTCAATTACTCTGAAAGATTTCAAAATATGAAAATGATTGATCCATACCATTGACTTATTTTGGTCATATTCTGTTAAAAATTATGAATGACTCTGCAGTTAATATGTAAGATTATTAAAAAGTAAAGTGACAACGATACCTATATTGATTTGTTATGTAGACCATAAGAATTATATAGGCAAAATAATTATATTTAAAAATTCCTAATACAGAGGTACCTGGGTGACTCAGTCAGTTAAGCGTCTGACTCTTGATTTTGGCTCAGGTCATGATCTCAGGGTTGTGAAATCAAATCCCACATCTGGCTGTGCACTCAGCACAGTCTGCTTGTCCCTCTTCCTCTGTTCCTCTCTCTGTCATGCTCTCTCTCTCTCTCTTAAATCGTGTTTAAAAAAAAATTCCTAATATGACTTATATAGCAAAAAAAAAAAAAAGGAAACAATTTAAGTATCCATCAACAGCTGAATAAATAAACAAACTGTGGTATATCCATACAATGGACTACTAGTCAGCAAGACAGGAATGAACTATTGATACATGGTACAACATGAATGAACCTCAAAATAATTATGTTAAGTGAAAGAAAGCATACAAAAAGAATACACACTATGTGATTCTATTAATACAAAATTCTAGAAAAATAAACTGATCTCCAGTAATAGAAAGTTGGTCAGTGGTTCCTGTCAAAGAGGGATGATGAGCAACAAGAATTACTAACATTCATAACAAAGCTTTGGGAGAATGTTTATTATCTTGATTGTGGTGATGGTTTTATAGATAAATACGTATGCCAGAACTTATCAAAATGTATACTTTACTACATGCAGTTATGGTATACCAACAGTACCTCCATAAAACTTTTTAAAAAAAGAAATGGAAGAGACATTGAAAAAAAAATTCCTAACATGCTTTTTTGAGTAAAGGTGGGCCTTCTCATTTTGTAGATTAAAATACTGAGGTGGTTATTGAAAAAGTTGTTTGATACTCTTTTTTTTAACAGCAGTCCATTTTTTTATAATTAAAAATGATCCATCAATGTCTATTCTCTCTAAAACTCGATTCTCTTGTCCACATTGGCAAGCCACACTTCCATTCTCTTAAGTGATTTGAGCTCAGATTTATGTCCCGAATGGCCCCATTAGCCAGGTTGAAGTTTTCACCCCATGAGGATAATGGCATCTGTGACATCACAGATAGAGGACTTCTTAACGGAAGAAAGTGCCAGAGAAACGGTTTATAAAAAGATGATTAGATAATAAAAGGTGAGATAAATTCTTTATGTGTTGAATGCCCCCTACAGCCTAATTAATGGGGTCATGCACCTATTTATCTATGCTAATTATGTTTTCCATTTCATTTTCTGCTCTCCTATACAGGGTAATTGTTAAAGATGAGTCTCTTCTGTGTCCTTTATTCTTAATGTTTAAAGAGAAATAGACTTTCCTTCTAACTGAAGTTGAAAAGATGGAATATAAGTAATGTCATAATAAAAGTATATATAATCAATTTGTACTTATTTATGGACAGGTCAGATCTACTTTAAATTTTTTTTAGTAAAGTCAAATCTTACTAACTTCCCTTTGCATGGGAATATTTTTTAGTATGTGTTCTTAATGCACTTCTCTGATTTTAGTAGCAATATTATATAATTTGACATCAAAATAAGTCATAAAGACTTTAAATAATTCATTCTACTTGAATTTTGGATTTTAAAATTTATTTGTTTATTTACGCAAAGACTCATTTTCCAAAGCCTCCCTTTCTTAGCCAGTATTTAACAGTTAATAAATCTCTATGTGCGAGAAAAATAAACACCTACCATATTTGTCTTTTCATATCACTCAAAACATAAGCTGATTCTTTTTTTAAATTTAATTTATTATGTTATGTTAGTCACCATACAATACATCATTAGTTTTTGATGTAGTGATCCACGATTCATTGTTTTCGTATAACACCCAGTGCTCTAAGCTGATTCTAATACATGGGAAAATGTGCAAGCTTTTAGCACACAGTAACTAGTTAGTGAATTTTTTTTTTTTCTCACAAGGGTAGAAAACAATGATAAACTAATGACTAAAGTTGCTTCTCAGAAGTGCACATTTCCATTTGTAACTTCATTCTGAATTCATAGGATCTCAAAATATTTTTTAAAAATCAAAGACCATTTTGCCACAGTGAACAGTTTGGCTTTGTAATTTTACTTGACAGCTTCCTTACTGGAATTTCCATAATAATTTTGTTAATTATTTGTATATCAACTCCATATTGCACCTCCCAGTTTAGAGAACAGTCTCAGTTCAGACTTCCCATGTTCTAATACAGACTGAATTTATAAAGTCATCTTAACCTTCTCAGTCCCATTTCCCTTATCAATAAAATAGGAATATCATATCTCTCATATGGCTGTTGTAAGGATCAAATAAAATAATTTCCTTTAAAAACTGTGTACACAGTAACTACAATATGCTGGATATTTATTAAAAATATTTACCGATATCTATGAAACTAGAAGTCAGCCCCAAGAAAAATTTTGGAAAGATCACAAATACATGGAGGTTAAACAACATGCTACTACACAATGAATGGGTCAACTAGGAAATAGAAGAAGAAATTAAAAAATACATGGAAACAAATGAAAATGAAAACACAGTGGTCCAAAACCTTTGAGATACAGCAAAGCAGTCCTAAGAGGGAAGTATATAGCAATATAGGCTACCTTAAGAAGCAAGAAAAATCTCAAACAACCTAACCTAAAGGAGCTAGAAAAAGAACAAACAAAGCCTAAAGCCAGCAGATGGAAGGATATAATAAAGATTAGAGCAGAAATAAATGATATAGAAACTTTTAAAAAAAGAAACAGAACAGATAGTGAAACCAGGAGTGGGTTCTTTGAAAAAATAAATGAAATTGATAAACTTCTAGCCAGACTTATCAAAAAGAAAAGAAAAAGGACCCAAGTAAATAAAATCATAAATGAGAGAGGAGAAATAACAACAACACCACAGAAATACAAACAATTATAAGAGAATATTATGAAAAAATATATGCCAACAAATTGGACAACCTGGAAGAAATGGATGAATTCTTAGAAACATATAAACTACCAAAACTGAAACAGGAAGAAAGAAAACTAATAGAACAGACTAATAACCAGCAAAGAAACAGAACTGGTAATCAAAAAACTCCCAACAAACAAAAGTCCTGGACCAGATGACTTCACAAGCTAATTCTACCAAACATTTAAAGAAGAGTTAATATCTATTCTCAAACTATTCCAAAAATTAAAAAAGAGGAAAGAAAAACTTCTGTATTCATTCTGTGAGGCCTGCATTACCCTGATACTAAAACCAGATAAAGACTCCACTAAAAAAGAGAACTACGGGCCAATATCCCTGATAAACATGGATGCAAAAATTCTCAATAAAATACTAGCAAACCAAATCAGCAGTATATTAGAAGAATCATTCACTATGATAAAGTGGGATTTATTCCTAGGCTGCAAGGTTGGTTAAATACTTACAAATCAATGTGATACACCACATTAATAACAGAAAGGATAAGAACCATGTAGTCATTTAAATAGATGTAGAAAAAGCATTTGATAAAATACAGCATCCATTCATGACAAAAACCCTCAACAAAGTAGGGTTAGAGGGAACATACAATAACATAATAAAGGCCATATGTGAAAAACTCACAGCTAATATTATCTTCAGTGAGGAAAAACTGAGAGCTTTTCCTCTATGGTCAGGAACAAAATAGGGATGTCCATTCTCACCACTGTTATTTAACATAAGACTGGAAGTCCCAGCCACAGCAAACAGACACCAAAAGGAAGTAAAAGGCATCCAAATCAGTAAGAGGTAAAGCTTTTACTCTTTGCAGATATGATACTCTATATAGAAAACCTGAAAAACTCTACCAAAAAATTGCTAGAACTGATATATGAATTCAGTAAAGCTGCAGGATACAAAATCAATGTACATAAATCTTTTGCATATCTATACACCAATAATGAAGCAGCAGAAAGAGAAATTAAGAATTAATCCTATTTACAATTACACCAAAAAAAATAAGATACCTAGGAATAAACCTAACCAAAGAGGTGAAAGACTCTGTACTTTGAAAACTATAAATCACTGATGAAAGAAATCGAAGACGACACACAGAAATGGAAAGACATTCCATGCTCATGGTTTGGAAGAATAAATATTGTTAAAATGTTTATACTACCCAAAGAAATCTACACATTTAATGCAATCCCCATCAAAATAACAACAGCATTTTTAGCTAGAACAAACAATCCTAAAATTTGCATGGAACCACCAAAGACCCCAAATAGCTACAGCAATCTTGAAAAAGCAAAGCAAAGCTGGAGGCATCACAATTCTGGACTTCAAGGTATATCACAAAGCTGTAGTCATGAAAACAGTACGGTACTGGCACAAAAATAGACACAGAGATCAACAGAACAGAACAGAACAGAAAACCCAGAAATAAACCCACAACTATAGGGTCAATCTTTGACAAAGCAGGAAAGAATATGCAATGGGAAAAAGAAAGTCTCTTCAACAAATGGTGTTGGGAAAACTGGAGAGCAACATGCTAAAGAATGAAACTGGACCACTTTCTTACACATACACAAAAATAAATTCAAAATGGATGAAAGACCTAATGTGAAACAAGAAACCATCAATCCTAGAGGAGAACACAGACAGTAATCTCTTTGACATTGGCTGTAGTTATATCTTCTAGTTATGTCTCCTGAGGCAAGGGAAAGAAAAGCAAAAATAAACTATTGGGACTTCATCAAAATAAAAAGCTTCTGCACAGCAAAAGGAAACAATCAACAAAGCCAAAGGAAACTATGGAATGGGAGAAGATATTTGCAAATGAAATATCTGATAAAGGGTTAGTATCCAAAATATATAAAGAACTTACATAACTCAACATATAAATAACAAATAATCCAATTAAAAATGGGCAGAAGACATGAATTGGCATTTTTCCAAAGAAGATATCCAGATGGCCAACAGACATGTGAAAATATACTCAACATCACTCCTTATCAGGGAAATACAAATCGAAACTACAATGTGATATCTCATCCCTGGTAGAATGGCTAAAATCAATAGGTGTTGGTGAGAATGTGGAGAAAGGAGAACCCTCTTGCAATGTTGGTGGGAATGCAAACATACAGCTACTCTGGAAAATAGTATGAAGGTTCCTCAAAAAATGAAAAATAGAACTACCCTACGACCCTGCAATTGCATTACTAGGCATTTACTTAAAGAACACAAAAATAATAATTCAAAGGAATACATGCACCTGATTTTTATAGTAGCATTACCTACAATAGCCAAATTATGGAAAGAGCCCAAATGTCCATTGACTGATGAATGGATAAAGAATTGGTAATTACACACACACACACACACACACACACACACACACACACACACACACTGGAATATTACTCTGCCATCAAAAAGAATGAAATCTTGCCATTTGCAAGGATATGGATAGAACTAGAAAGTAATATGCTAAGTGAAATAAGTCAGTCTGAGAAAGAGAAATACCATATGATTTCACTTGTATGTGGAATTTAAGAAACAAAACAAACAAGCAAAGGGAAAAAAAGGAGAGAGAGAGGCAAACCAAGGAACAGACTCTTTACTATAGAGAACAAACTGATGGTCACCAGAGGGGAGGTAGGGGGAGGGGAATGGTGAAATATGTGGTGGGGATTAAGGAGTGCACTTGTGATGAGCACCAGGTGTTGTATGGAAGTGTTGAATCACTATATTGAACACCTGAAATTAATACTACGCCGTATGTTAACTGGAATTTAAATAAAAACTAAAAAGAAAATCATTCAATATGAATACAAAAGTGTTACATGTTTTATGAAGTATAAATGCTCTCGGTCTATTATCTCATTTAGAAAATCTATGTAAATCAGTTACTTAGCAACCACCATAAATTTACAGATTTAAAAAAGAAAATATTCTCAATACATTAAATAATTTAAAGATTAAGATTAAGCAAACATTTTCAACATGAGAAAGAAATGATCACAGTGTTACTCATGTTTTCATAAATATGTTTGTTCAATAGACTGTAAGAATCTAATGTATGTAGTTAATTACACAATTAAGGTGACAAAGTACTGAAATATATTCTTTAAAAATTAAAAAAAAATAACTAATATATTCCTAAACAACCTTGTTATTATTCTCATTGTACATGCCCAGAGATTGAGACACTGGGAGATGTAATTTCTCTAAGGTCTAACAACTAGTCAGTGCTTCAATCCTGGTAGTCGATAAATTGATAAATTCCAATTAGCAAATACAGATGGCCTAATCACATTCACCAAGCAGGGTGTGTGTGTGTGTGTGTGTGTGTTTATGATTGCAGTTCATTGAGCTTCTTTGTATCTGTGGGATTATTTTTTATCAAATGTTACTTCCAGGCACAGGTGGTGGTCTCTTAAACACAAACCAATTGCTACTAAGCTGAAACATCAAGGGGAATCATCTACTGGTATTTCATTTTGTGTATGTATATCTGCACCAGCTTCTCTCCCCGACTTTGCAAATTCTAATTACTTTTGTCTCCCAAGTCTCCAATCATAGTCTCAATTCTACAAGATTACAAACTTTTTTGGAGTTGCCTCTCTCTGCACTCCAGTCCACAAACTATCCACAAGTGGCACGCTGTGAAATTATAGGGCTCACTCATTTTTACTCTATTTACCACGGATCAGAACCCTGCACTACTTGTTGTCCAGTGTCTCAAAACCATTGTTTAATATATTTTGTCCAGTTTCTAGTTGTTTAATGGTAAATCTGGCCCTTGTTATTCAATCATGGCTAGATAAATTCTGCATTTATTTAAGTCTGTCATTTATTGCTTCTTTTATTTGGAAATGTTTGCATTAGGTATATATATATTTAAGGATTATCAGACCCTGTTGATGAATGGACACCTTTATTATTACGAAATGATCCTTTACATATGGAATATTCCTTCTTCTTCAGCCTGATTTTTCTCATACTGATATACACACTACAAATTTCTTATGATCAGTGTTTGCATAGAATGTATCTTTCTAAACTTTTACTTCTAATCTAGCTATAATTTTAAAAATACATCCACTATGATTGTCCTATAGGGAACATACAATTGTGTTTAGCTTTTTCATCAAGCTTGGTTATCTCTACCTTTTAATTAGAATGATTAAATGCTTAGAATATTTTGTGATTATCAATATATTTAGTATAAATCTATATATCCAATCTTGCTCTAAATTTTGCTATTTGATTCCAGTTTGTTTTATTCTGACTTTGCCTTCTCCTCCCTTTTTCTTTTCCACCTGCTTTTGGATTGAGCATATTTATATTCCATATTTTGTTAATTACTGGCTCTTTAGCTAATTTCCTTTGTTTTAATTTTAGTGAGTTTTCAAGAGTTACAGTATGCATTTTTCATTTATCACTTTGTCTTCAAATAATATTGTGTTAATTCTCATATAAATTTAAGAATCTTATATTGCCATTTCTTCCTTCCATACTTTTGCAGTTGTTGCCATATGTTCTACTTCTATGTGCTTGAAACCATATATGTGGTTTCTTTTTGCTTTAGTATCCCAGTTGTATTTTTTCTATAACAGACTTTATATTTTTAGAATTTTATGTTCACAGCAAAATTGAGAGGAAAATACAGAGATTTTCCATATACGATCTGTAGCATATACGAAAAGTTCCCCCACTATTAACAACCTACATCAGAGTAGTGTGTTTGTTATAATCTATGAACCAACAGTGACACATCATTATCACCCAAAGGTTATAGATTACATTAGGGTTCACTCCTGGTGTTGTATATTCTATGGGTTTTCACAAATGTATAATGACTTATAATTACCCTTATAATATATAGAATAGTTTCACTGACCTAAAAATCCTACGTGCTCCACTTATTCATCCCTTTCTCTCCCTTAATCCCTGGCATTCATTGATATTTTTACTGTCTCTCAAGGCTATGCCTTTTCCAGAATGTCATATAATTGGAATCATATGGTATGTAGCCTTTTTGGTTTGGCTTCTTTCACAGATTGTCCCTTCATAGATGTATATAAAAAGTTATTGCCAAACACAAGGTCATCTCGGGTTCTCCTACGCGATCTTCTAAGAGTTTTATACTTTTGCACTTTACATGATCTCTACCATCCATTTTGTGTTAAATTTCATGAGGTGTGTTAGGCCTGTGTCTAGATTCATTTTTTTTTTTTTTTTGCATGTGGCTGTCCATTCGTCCCAGCATCATTTCTTGAAAAAAAAAAAACTGTCTTTTCTCCATTTTATTGCCTTCCATTATTTAGAATTTGCCTCCAGACAGAAAGTTTTGCTAATCCCAATGAGGAAGATCTTCACATGGAGTGGTAGCCTGAGCATGTGGTATTGGATTCTAAAGATTGTAAAGTGCTTCTATGAAGAAGGATAAGTGGCAAATCAGAGCCTGAAAAGGATCAGGTGGGTGTCTAGGTGGAAAGAAATCAAAGAAAGGATGATAAGCCTTCAAAAAACAAATTTCAGCACTTGCTCTTATCCAATGTTTGTGAACAGTTTTTTTTCCCACCACTTTTTGTCTCATTTATTAGTCGTGTATGATACAATGCTTATCCTTTAGAAATTATTCCTTCATGGGCAGAAGCAGAAATTCTGTATTTTCCTATTTGTTTCTATATATTTAAAATCATGTGTTCATACTGATACCACCAGTGCCAAGCCAATAATTTTCTTCCTTTTGATGATTCTTTTCCCAGTGAGAAACCTGCTTCCATTATCTTTAATATATTCACTTATTTGATCCATCCTCCTAAATCTAACAACCCCTTTTCCTTTGCCAGTGCCCATGGTGACCCACTGAGGCTCTAATACCCACCTAGATGTTCCCTCCCCCATGTGAACAGCCCCATTATCCCCATTAGGGCTTCAGCATTCTTCTTTTTTTTTTTTTTTAAAGATTTTATTTATTTATTTGCGAGAGAGAGAATGAGAGACAGAGAGCATGAGAGGGAGGAGGGTCAGAGGGAGAAGCAGACTCCCTCCCTGCTGAGCAGGGAGCCTGATGCGGGACTCGATCCCGGGACTACAGGATCATGACCTGAGCCGAAGGCAGTTGCTTAACCAACTGAGCCACCCAGGCGCCCAGGGCTTCAGCATTCTAAGCCAGACCAACCCTTTGCATGGTCACCTTCCTCTACCTGATGAGGCCTTCCTCCTCTGTGCTCCTGTCTTTGTCCTACCTGCACTCTGACACCTTACACAGGACTGTCCCCACTTTTGGATGTTTTCCTTACTCATTCAGACTCTGAACAACTTTGCCAGGCCCCTCATGGACACCTTCCTTACCATTTTTAGGTTCCGGTACCCTTTCATTGTGCTTTTTTCCCACATAGACACTTTTCTGATTCTTCTCAAGCTCAGAATGGCCACACGGCTCTCTCTTTGTGGAAGCACTTCACACCATTCACACTCCAACACCTGGCGCCTCACACCCCTCCATGTGAAGACCTTCTTCACATGCTGGGGCTCTCACACTGCTTATCACATCACACTTTCACAAGGATGCTCTTCTTCCTGACCTAGGCTCTGACTCTTCATGATAGGTTACCTTAAAATCTGTCACCCCATCTCAGGCTACCTCCATGAATTGTCAGTATCCTCTGTTCTGTCTCTCTCTTGCTGGAACTTTCACATCCTTCTCTGTTCTATCCACTTGCATAGAGGTCTTCCTCAACTAACACATAATCTAACACACCATGCCAGGTCTTCTACCAGTATTCATGCCCTCTGTAATTCTCTTAGGTTCTGATAACTCACACTCGGCAACTGCTATGTATACTCCATTTGGATTTGCCTCTCCACAATAGATTACCCCCTACACGGACACATTCCTCACTCCACTTTGGCTCTGCCATCCCATGTTAGGACTTCTCTAGGCATGAACCACCTTATTTCCCTCACATGGGCACTGCCAACCCGCACTAGGCTGTCCCCACACTTTAGACAACCTTGGTAGTCTGCTTGATTTCAAACACCTCTCACTGGGGGATTACTCTCCTGACTTTAGTTGGACTCTGACTTCTCATGGCAGGCTGTATTCTATGTGGGCACCCTCTTCACTTCGCTAGAATTTCAAAAGTCCATGCCAGGCTGTTTCTCCATGTAGGTACACTCTGTGTTCTTACTTGGCTTTGACATCTTATGTTAAGTAGCCTCTCAGTATGGATGTCCTTGTCACCCTGCTCGGGCTCTAACACCCTAAAGCCAGGATACCTCCCAAATGAGGTCCACTTTGCCCTGCTCCCAACTAAAGGCTTTAAGGTTGAATAATTAATGAAGGAAAGGTAAAGGGAGAGGAAGATAAAGAGGAGAGAAGAAGGAATAGGAAAGGAAAACTCACAATAGTATTTGAAGGCATACATTTATATAATATAATCTAGGTAGAGTATGTAGAGAATGACGAATCATTGAGTAGTTGTTTTATGGGTCACTGTGCACTTATTCCTCTTCTACTTCCAAATAATTAAAAAAAATCAAATAACAAAGTACATTTTTATAATACTAAGGTATAATTTTTTCAGGAAAGGAAGGGTGCATGATTTTAAAGAGATTAATTTTATTGCTTATCTTAACTAAGACTTATTTATACATGCTGACAAATACAGATGCTTAATAATTCCAGTAGGTTAAGAAAATCCATAGTTATTTAAATTAGGTAATCATTACATGTCTATCTGTACCTGTACTATAGAAAATTTATAATAAAAATTCCATTTATTAAATTAAAATCTAAGAGACTATCCATACTTGGGTGAATCTATTGATTTAAACTTGCTATGTTAGAAATAGATTGAAAAGTCAATTGCATTTTCTTTTGTTTTAACAACAACAACTAATAAAAAGAAACATTTAGAATTTGTGCATCCACACTTATGGAAATAAAAGCTATTTTGTGGCACAAATCAAAATGTCATTCTTAGTATTAAGATAAATGCAATTTTATTTATAATTTTGCAATGTAGATAACTTACATATGCCACATATATAGAAGAAAAATGTTTACTTATAGCAAGAGAGACTACTGTTAATGTTTCCTAGGGACCAACTGAATATTGTAAGTTGGTTATTTGAACCTCGCTATGCTTCCTTCTCTCAGAAACAGTTATAAGAGTTCAACACTCTGTACTGGAGACTTCCTTTGTTTCTGTCAATTTATTCTGACTTCTATCAATTAAAGGGATTTTTGATAGGAGGATGGCAAATTTTCTGTCAGCTTTAAGAAGTGGTAGTTTCAGCAGCAACTGTAGAAACAGTTATTTCAGGTGGAGTTCAGTATTGGATGACCCTGCAGTTAGGGTTTACATTGTCTCCAACTGGGCATAACTGGGACTTATCCTGAAACAGTGTAGTCATAGTCATTAGTTATGACTCAGTGGGTAGAGATAAGATAGTTATAAAAGCTTAGACTAGCCTCCAAAGGATGCCAGGATGGATTTGGGGCAGGATGAGAGTGGGGGTAAATAAATAGAAGTAAGTTTAGTGGAGTAAGTAATAATGAAAGTAAGTTCATTATTTTATTAATCATGTATTACATTCTTATATGTTGGGGATTATTAATAAAAATTGTTTTCTGCTGGACCTTAAAATACTTTCATTTTAAAGAAAATGATACACATTTAAGAGCCCGCAATATGTGTCAGATATCAAATAGGACCTTTAGAAAAATCATTTATCTTCACACTTAAATCCTATTTACAATCCATCTAAGTGGTACAGGCAAAGCAGCTGAAATTGTAATCTAGATATGGCTGACTATTTTTATTTTTTTTTTTGTATTCTAAAGATTTTATTTACTTATTTGAGAGAGAGAAAGACAGATACAGCACAAGCAGAGGGAGGGGCAGAGGGAGAAGGAGAAGCAGACTCCCCACTGAGCAGGGAGCCCGATGTGGGACTCAGTCCCAGGACCCTGAGACCATGACGTGAGACGAAGGCAGACACTTAACCGACTGAGCCACCCAGGTGCCCCATGGCTGACTTTAAAAAGCCACTACTTTTCTAATAGATTATGTTTAACATCCTTGATTTTAACTAGAGTTGAGTATTAAGGACATGAAAGATTTTTGTCAGAAATATTTGGAATTTTGGGGCGCCTGGGTGACTGTCAATTGAATATCCTACTCTTGGTTTTGGTTCAGGTCATGATCTCATGGTCATGGGATTAAGCCCCACATCGGGCTCCATGCTCAGAGGGAAGTCTTTTTTTCTCTCTCTCTCCCTCTGCACCTCCTACAAACTCACACTCTCTCTTTCTCTAAAATAAATAAATAAATCTTAAAAAAACAAGTGTATGGTATTTTTAACAGGATTCAAACTCTGTTCAGCCTATTTCCTTTAGAAATTTCTAAACTATACAATATAGTTGGAAGTCCAGAATTGTGATGGTCCAGTTTTACTTTTCTTTTTCAAGTTTCCTTTGCTATTTGGGGTCTTTTGTGGTTCCATACAAATTTTAGGATTGTTTGTTCTAACTTTGTGAAAAATGCTGATGTTATTTGATAGGTATTGCATTAAATATGTATATTCTTTGGGTAATATACATATTCTAACAATATTTGTTCTTCCAATCCATAATCATGTAACGTTTTTGCATTTCTTTGTGTCATCTTCAATTACTTTCATTAGGTTTCTATAGTTTTCAGAGTACAGATCTTTTACCTCTTTGGTTAGGTTTATTTCTAGGTATCATGGTTTTTGGTATAATTATAAATAGGATCAATTCCTTGATTTCTCTTTCTGCTGCTTCATTATTGGTGTATAGAAATTAACAGACTTCTGTGGTTGATTTTGTATCCCGCAACTTTGCTGAATTCATGTATCAGTTGTAGCAATTTTTTGGTGGAGTCTTCCAGGTTTTCTACATAGAATATCATGTTGTCTGCAAATTGTGAAAATTTGACTTCTTCCTTGCTGATTTGGATGCCTTTGATTTCTTTTTGTTGTCTGACTGCTGAGGCTAGCACTTCCAGTACTATGTTAAATAACAATGGTGAGAGTGGACATCCCTGTCTTGTTCCTGAGTGTAGAGGAAAAGCTCTCAGTTTTTCCCCATTGAGGATGATATTAGCTGTGTGTTTTTGTATATGGCCTTTATGATTTTGAGGTATGTTCCTTCTATCCCTACTTTGTTGAGAGTTTTCATCAAGAATGGAGGCTGTATTTTGTCAAATGCGTTTCTTTTATTAATGTGGTATATATCACATTGATTGATTTGTGAATATAGAACCACTCCCAGACTCCAGGAATAAATCCCACCTCATCATGGTGAATGATTCTTTTAATGTATTGTTGGATTCAATTTGCTAGTATAAATTCTAGAAATTTCTCTGTTTCCTCTAGATTGCCCAATTTGTTGGCATATAATTTTTCATAATATTCTCTTAAATTGTATTTTTGTGGTGTTGGTTGTGATCTCTCCTCTTTCATTCATGATTTTATTTATTTGGGTCCTTTCTCTTTTCTTTTTGATAAGTCTGGCTAGGAATTTATTGATTTTATTAATTCTTTCAAAGAACCAGCTCCTAGTTTCATTGATCTGCTCTACTGTTTTTGTTGTTGTTGTTGTTGTTGCTGTTTCTATATCACTTATTTCTGTTCTAATCTTTATTATTTCCCTTCTTTTGCTGGCTTTACACTTTATTTGCTGTTCCTTTTCTATCTCCCCTAGATGCAGAGTTAGGTAGTATATTTTAGACTTCTTGCTTCTTGAGGTAGGCCTGTATTGCTATGTACTGCCCTCTTAGGACCACTTTTGCTGCATCCCAAAGGTTTTGGACCATCATGTTTTCATTTTCATTTGCATTTGATGAGGGAGCAGAAGGCTAGCTGAGGACAAAGCCGAAGCTGGCATCCTACACCCCCCGCCCCATGTGATATATGTGACATTCTTCAGGCACTCCTGGCTGCCCTAAAGGAAAAACAAATGGTTAACTGATAGAGATCACAGTCCTGCAGGACAGGAGTCTCCCTCAGTTTACAAATATCCTAGTGATTTACAAGGAAGAAGCTTTCTTATCAATAACCTAACTTCCAGAGACCCATAACTCAGTTTCCTGAAGCCCTAACATCACCCTCCCCTACATGAAATTAAGGGAGGCCGAGGCAGAAGAAATTAAATAAAATTGAATTTCTTTTGAACCTGAAGCCCATTGACAAGGCCGTGTGATAGGAGGAATGTAACATTCCTCCAAGAAACTCCCAAGAGTCTTCATGTTAGTGCCTCATTAGAGGGAAAAACAACCTTGGCTTGACAATAACCAGGCCTCCAGTATCCTGAGAGTCTTTAGCATATGACAGTCCTTCTGGACACCCCCTTTGTCCTCACCTCCCCAACTCCTGAGTATATAATCAGCCACTCCTCAAGACCACAGTGCAGCCACGGGTCCTGTCCCCATGCTTTAATAAACCACCATTTTGCACCAAAGGTGCCTCAAGAATTCTTTCTTGGTCGTTGGCTCCGGACTCCACCCCAATGAACCTCACCTATATTCCAAAACTACATCACATTCATGTATTTTTTTATTTCTTCTTTAATTTCCTGGTTAACCCATCCATTTTTTAGTAGGATGTTCTTTAACCTCCACGTATTTGTAGTTGTTCCAAATTTTTTCTTGTAGTTGACTTCAAGTTTCATAGCGTTGTGGTCTGAAAATATGCATGGTATGATCTGAGTCTTTTTGTATTGGTTGAGGCCTGACTTGTGAACCAGTATGTGATCTGTTCTGGAGAATGTTCCATGTGCACTCAAAAAGAAGGTGTGTTCTGCTGCTTTAGGATGAAATGTTCTGAATATATCTGTTAAGTCTATCTTGCCCAGTGTGTCATTCAAAGCCATTGTTTTCTTATTATTTTCTGCTTAGATGATCTGTCCATTGTTGTAAGTTGGGTGTTAAAGTCCCCTACTATTATTGAATTGCTATCAATGAGTTTATGTTTGATATTAATTGATTTAGATATTTGGGTGTTCTCAAGTTGGGGGCATAAATATTTATAATGGCTAGATCTTCTTGTTGGACAGACCCCCTTTATTACAATATAGTGCCCCTCTTCATCTCTTGTTAGAGTCTTTGATTTAAAAATCTAGTTTGTCTGATGTACGTATGGCTACTTCGGCTTTCTTTTGACATCTATTAACATGATAAATGGTTTTCCATCCCCTCATTTTCAATCTGGAGGTGTCTTTGGATCTAAAATGAGTCTCATGTAGGCAGCATATAGATGGGTCTTGTTGTTTTATCCATTCTGATATTCTGTGTCCTTTGATTGGATTCCATTTACATTCAGAGTGATTATTGATCAATATGAATTTAGTGCCATTGTATTACCTGTAAAAGTCAGTGTTTCTGGAGATTTTCTCTGTTCCTTCTAGTTCTTGTTGCTTTTGGTCTTTCTTTCCCACTCAAAGAGTCCCTTTTAATATTTCTTGCAGGGTTAGCTTAGTAGTCATGAACTCCTATAGTGTTTGTTTGTCTGGGAAACTCTTTATCTCTCCTTCTATTCTGAATGACAGCCTTGCTGGGTAAAGTATTCTTGGCTGCATAGTATGGTACTGGCACAAAACCAGACACGTAGATCAATGGAACAGAATAGAAAACCCAGAAATGGATGCACAACTATAAGGTTACCTAATCTTCAACAAAGCAGAAAAGAATACCCCATTGAAAAAAGACAGTCTCTCCAACAAATGATCTTGGGAAAACTGGACAGTAACATGCAAAAAAATGATACTGGGCCACTTTCTTACACAGAAATAAATTCAAAATGGATGAAAGACCTAAATGTGAGGCAGGAAACAATCAAAATCCCAGAGGAGAACATAGAGAGTAACCTCTTTGACCTCGGCCACAGCAACTTCTTACTAGACACATCACTGGAGGCAAGGGAAACAAAAGCAAAAATGAACTATTGGGACTTCACCAAGATAAAAAGCTTCTGCACAGCAAAGGAAACAATCAACAAAACTGAAAGGCAACCTACATAATGAAAGAAGGTATTTATTTACAAATGACATATCTAAAAGAGGGTTAGTATCCAAAATCTATAAAGAATTTATCAAACTCAACACCCAAAAAACAAATAACCCAATTAAGAAATGGGCAGAAGACACAAATCCAGATGGCTAATAGACACATGAAAAGGTGCTCAACACCACTTATCATCTGAAAAATACAAATCAAAACCACAATACTACCCCACACCTGTCAGAATGGCTAAAATTATCAACACAGGAAACAACAGATGTTGGCAAGGATGCTGAGAAAGGAGAGCTCTCTTACACTGTTGGTGGGAATGGGAGCTGGTACAGCCACTGTGGAAAACAGTATGGAGGTTCCTCAAAAAAAGTTAAAAATAGAACTACCCTATGACCCAGCAATTGCACTACTAGGTATTTACCCAAAGGATACAAAATTACTGATTCAAACAGGCACATGCACCCTGATGTTTATAGTAGCATTAGCAACAACAGCCAAATTATGGAAAGAGCCAAGTTCATTGACTGATGAATGGATAAAGAAGATGTGGGATATGTATAAATGGAGTATTACTCAGCCATCAAAAATAATGAAATCTTGCCATTTGCAACAACATAGATGGAGTTAGAGTGTATTATGCTAAGTGAAGAAGTTGGTCATATTATTCATTCATATGTGGAACTTAAGAAACAAAACAGATGAACATGGAGGGGGGGAAGAGAGGGAAGCAAGCCATAAGAGTCTCTTAATTATAGAGAACAAACTGATGGCTGCAGAAGGGGAAGTGGGCAGGGGATGGGCTAAGTGGGTGATGGGTATTAAGGAGGACACTTGTGATGAACACTGGATGTTATTTGTAAGTGATAAATCGCCAAATTCTACTCCTGAAACTAATATTATACATGTTAACTAATTAGAATTTAAATTACACAATATTACTACTATGTTAACTAACTAGAATTTAAATAAAAACAAAAAAGAAATTTCAACATACATGTCAAGTCCAAATCTTCACACTGCCATTGTGAACACACTGCCATTGATGTAATCAATACAGTAGCTGACATATAAATACATACCCACACATACCCATGTCAGTATTACATGTTTGAGCCATGTAGTTGCTCAAATTCAGAAAAAAAGTCAAATTAATTTCAATAACACCAGATAAGCATTCCCTATATGACTGTTAAATTTCTTTCAACACCCTCATCTTTAATGTATGTTGAACCAATGCTTTAATACCTAGAGGGACTGGGTACTCATTATCTCAGGTAGCAGACATACTTAGATCCTTCTGGCACAAAACCCTGCCTTCACTTAAACACAAATCTATATTTGAAATACTTTTCTAAAAAAGACATCAATCCCTTTGTTCATGACAGGCTTTCAAATACGGAAGTGATATACCTAATTCCCCTGTGAGCCTGCTCTTTGCTATTTTAAAATGCCATGCTGCTTTCCATCATGTGTCTTGTGAAATAATTTAGAGTCCTTTAAATTCTTCTTTTCCTCTTCATTTTTTGTCTGAATTAATTCCATTTTTATATACCTGGCATTGAACAAAACATCTGAGGAAATGTCGTACCCTTAATTCCCTCAGCTGACAAATCATGTCATTTGTCATACACAATTATAAATCCTTTGAGAGTCTTTTCATTTTGTAGTATCTACAGAATCCTGTAAGGTGTATATAGTCATTTTTTATTTTCTAAGTTAACTGGAAGATTACACATTTTAAAACATTATTAATTATGTCTCATTTACCGTTAGCTGTAAAAAACTGAAAATACAGGAGACATAGATAAATAGTTAATAAATGTTTGCTCTCTGGCAGTTGTATCAGCCATAAATGAAAGTATTAGGTTATGTAAACATTTTGAAACTGGCTTAAGTGAGCAAGTAATTTGTATGATTTTCCTACAATATGTTCATCTTAGAGATTCAATATACTGTTCTCCAATAATAATAAAATAGTTACATAGTTCAATAGGGACCTAAGGTCAAACCTCATATAATAAAGATACTCAAACTGCTCTTTTGGTTCTTCTCCTTTTAAGATTTTTACTTGTGCTAGGAGTCTTAAATCAAAAACCAATTAGAATAAAATAAAATCCAATTTTATGGGCCATGAAGAAACCATACAATTTTATTTATCATTACAGAGTCTCTCCCACTTAGATCTCCTTTGAACATTTTATTCCTAGGGAATATCTCTTTTCCAACTGCATCAGTAGGCTAAAAATGTAACACTGTTCAATTTTTCTTGTATTGCTTTGTTTTCGTCTGACATCAGCTGAAGTCCGTCATCAGTCTCCAAGATGCAATGAGAACTACTTTTTGCCCTACAGAATGTCTTGACACAGCTATTATAGTACCAATGAAAGTTAGTTTTCTCTGGAAGATACATTATTTGAACACCTTGCAAATGTAATCCTTTAAAAAATTTTTTCACTTGAATTCCTATATGAATTCTTTCTTTTTTCTTTAAGATTTTATTTATTTATTTGAGAGAGAGAGAGCATGAGTGGGGTTAAGGAGCAGAGGGAGAGGGAGGGGGAGAATCAGACTCCCTGCTGAGCAGGGAGCCAGACATGGGGCTAGATCCCAGGACCCTGAGATCATGACCTGAACTGAAGGCAGGCACTTACTGACTGAGCAACCCAGGTGCCCCTCCTATATGAACTCTTATGATTGTACTTACTTCAAAGCAAAAATGCATGCTTCTAAATATACTACTAATTTAAGATTCATATGAATATGCAGCCTTGCAAATATTTAACCAAAATAATAAATAATACATTAAAATCAATTAATTTTGTGTGGCAAAAGAAATAAAATATAAATTACCATATTAATCCTTTCCCCACTTGATACTAAATATAGCCTTGGGACCAAATATAAAAAGAAATAATATAGTAGATTATATTATAAAATGTGTGAACTCTTGCACCTTGGAATCTAAATAAACCTAATTCATATATTTATATTTATACATATATATATTTCAAATATGAACAGAATAGGAAAATGAAAATATATACTTAGAGAATGTAATCTTATTTCCATTAGACATACTTTAATTTGCTATGCTCCCCTAATAAAAAGCATTATCTTTTTAATCTTATTTTATTTTCAGAAATCTCTAAATTATAAAATGAACAAAAACTTGAAATTAGGGAATCACAGAAAATGTACTTATCTTAATTGCTAAAGTAGAGCTTTGTGATTATATCTATTACTGAATAATCAGTAAAAAAACTGGCACTTGAAAAGATAGGAAAGAATGGAGTAGGTGACAATCAATCTGATGAAATAAATTAAATCTCTGGAAAGTGACATGCAATGTAAGGAAAAAGAGGTCAGGATAGGGATTAAATATTTTGACACCAACTTACTGTGCCACATATTACTATAGTTGAGCATTGAGTAGTTTTGAGTTGAAGAATTACTCCTATGTCCTCATTTTTGTCCTTCTTATTTTTTTTTTTCATTTTTTAAAGAGTTTGTTTGATTGTTTATTTTAGAGAGAAAGAGTAAGCAAGCATGGGGCGGGGGAGAATCAGAGGAGGAGGGAGAGAGAATCTGAAGTAGACTCCACACTGAACACAGAACCTGATGCGGGGCTTGATCTCACAACTATATATCAGGACCTGAGCTGAAACCAGGAGCTGGACACTTAACCAACTGGGCCACCCAGGCACCGCTCATTTTTGTCCTTTTTTTAAAAAAGCATTTTCCCGAGAGAGAGAGAGGGTGAGAGAGAGAGGGAGAAAGGCAAACCAAAAAACAGACTCTTAACTGTAGAGAACAAACTGATGGAGGTGGAGGGGAGGTGGGTGGGGGAATGGGTGAAATAGGTGATGAGGAAGAAGGAGGGCACTTGCTATGATGAGCACAGTGTGATGCATGTAAGTGTTTAATTATTATATTGTAAATCTGAAACTAATATAACACTGTATGTTAAATAACTGGAATTGAAATAAAAACTTTTAAAAAATAAAAATAAAAAAACATTTTCCCTATTCCTTCATCTCTGAAGGAGTATTATTTATTGTTTTTTATCCTATACTTCTATTCTCATAGTTCTGGCTCTTTCCTCATCCTTTCTCATCCTCTTTCTTCAATTTTCCTACTCTTCTCTCCTCTGCTTTCTCTCACTTGAAATGATCAAAGTGATTTGGCAGAGGAAAATTCTTTCCCTCTCCTTTATTCTGCCAAATTGAGAAACAAATCTCAAACAACAGATTTCTTTTTTTACTTTTGAGAATGTATTATGGTAGCTTTAAAGATACAGTTAACTTGATGAAGTCCCGAAAGTTCATTTTTGCTTTTGTTTCCCTTGCTTGCCTTTAGAGACATGTCTTGAAAGAGGTCGCTGTGGCCAATGTTGAAGAGGTTACTGCCTATGTTCTCCTCTAGGATTTTGATGGATTCCTGTCTCACATTTAGGTCTTTAATCCATTTTGAGTTTATCTTTGTGTATGGTATAAGAGAATGGTCCAGTTTCATTCTTCTGCATGTGGCTGTCCAAACAGCAAAGGTAACAGTCAACAAAACTAAGAGGCAACCCACAGAATGGGAGAAAATATTTGCAAATGACATTACAGATAAATGGCTGGTATCCAAGATCTATAAGAACTTCTCAAACTCAACACCCAAAAAACAAATAATCAGGTCAAAAAATGGGCAGAAGACATGAACAGACACTTCTCCAAAGATGACATACAAATGGCTAACAGACACATTAAAAAATGTTCAATGTCACTAGCCATCAGGGAAATACAAATCAAAACCACAATGAGATACCACCTTACACCAGTTAGAATGGCTAAAATTAACAAAACAGGAAACAACAAATGTTGGCGAGGATGTGGAGAAAGGGGAACCCTCTTACACTGTTGGTGGGAATGCAAGCTGGTGCAGCCACTCTGGAAAACAGTATGGAGGTTCCTCAAGATGTTAAAAATAGAGCTACCCTATGACCCAGCAACTGCACTACTAGGTATTTACCCCAAAGACACAGATGTAGTGAAAAGAAGGGGCACATGCACCCCAATGGTCATAGCAGCAATGTCCACAATAGCCAAACTGTGGAAAGAGCCAAGATGCCCTTCAACAGATGAATGGATAAAGAAGATGCGGTTCATATATACAATGGAATACAACTCAGCCATCAGAAAGGATGAATACCCACCATTTGCATCTACATGAATGGAACTGGAGGGGATTATGCTAAGTTTGAAATAAGTCAAGCAGAGAAAGACAATTATCATATGGTTTCACTCATATGTGGAACCGAAGGAATGGAACGGAGGACCATAGGGGAAGGGAGGGAAAATAGGAATGGGAAGAAATCAGAGGGGGAGACAAACCATGAGAGAGTCTGGACTCTGGGAACCAAACTAAGGGTTTCAGAAAGAAGGGGGTGAGGGGATGGGATAACTGGGGGAGAGGTATTAAGGAGGGCACGTGTGGTGATGAGCACTGGGTGTTATACTCAACTAATGAATTGTTGAATACTCCATCAAAACTCATGATGTCCTATATGCTGGCTAACAACATGATAATAAAAAAAAGAAAAAAGAAAGATGCAGTTAACAAGAGGAAACCAGCTGGGTTTTAAAAAACATAATAATCTTTATGTTACAATATATTTCCATATTTTATATCAAGTAAATTAAATTTTCAGGTATTTGTTACTGATAAACTGCCAAGTGATAATCACAAACCATCCAGTAAAAAGAGATCATCACATGATCTCAAAGGTCCTGTACTGAGTGGGGTAAAGTCCAAGGTTTTAGATATGGCTGGAATTTGACCTGAACAAATAATTAAACTCTCTGTGTCTCATTCGTTTTTACTATTAAATGAGAATATTCATACCTGTGTTGCCTGCATAATCATCTTAATATGATACTAAGTAAACAGTGCCTTATAAAACAAAATTTTAAAAAAGCCAGCCAAAGAGTATTAAAATAAATGAAATAAAATAAATTCTGTCATTTTGTCTTCCAGAAATGTTTCTTTGTATGACAACATATATATCCAGGAGTCATATCTGCACCTTCAAATATGTGAAGGACATTTTTAAACCTGAACTTGAGGGGCACCTGGGTGGCTCAGTTAAATGGCTGCCTTTGGCTCAAGTTATGATCCCAGAGTCCTGGGATCAAGCCCCACATCGGGCTTCTTGCTCAGCGGGGAGCCTGCTTCTCCCCTGCCTGCCGTTCCCCCTGCTTGTGCTTGCTCTCTCTCTCTTTCTCTTTCTCTCTTTCTCTCTCTCTCTCTGTCAAATAAATCTTCAAAAAAAACCTATATGATTCATATATTAAAAAAATAAAATAAACCTGAACTTGCAACCTTTCTTAACTAATTCCTCTAGTACTATACTCTCCTCATAGTCCTCTGTAAAATCACATTTAGTTTTCCTTTACACATTTATATCATAGTTATTTACTTGATTATCTTCTGTCTTGCCCATTAGACTATAAGCTCCATGACACAGGGGAACATATGTTTTTAGTTCATTATTGTATACCCAGAACATAACAGCAGGGAAAAAAAATGGATTAGTGAAAGGAAAAGTAACCACAAATAATCTGATTAAAAATATGTAACACGAGACATTGTAAAAATCACTCACAATAAAAGTGAAATACAAATTAAAATATTAATGAGATACCATTTATCATCAAATAGATTGACAAAGCATAAAAACACTAAGAGCTTAGAACTGGCAAGGTTGTGTGGAAATTGATACCTTTATAATTATAAATAACTGCATTGTTTTTAGAGTAATATTTAAATTTAAGAGAAGTAATTCTTAGGTGGTAGGGAATAATTTTTCTTTCATATGTCAACCAAGAGATTCTTGAATATAAATTTAGTACTGGCAAAAAAAAAAAAAAAAGGTAAAGGCACAAAACTTGTAACTTAGTTCTCAGTTAAAATCACCCCATCCCTTATCATCTAGGTAAGATTAGCTTGAACACCCATTTCAGGTCCTTTAAAAAGAATAATAATGTTCAGAGGGCCACCCGTACTCTATTACTTTGATTTATTTGGTTCTCTTTCTCTGTTTATGCTCTTTTCTCTTTAGTAACAATTTTAAGCATCCCTATGACTTGAAATTTCCCCATCCCCCACCTAGATCAAGCACATACTAATACAAAACAGCAGCAACAACAACGACACTAAAGATTCCACCAGAAAAATCTACTAGAACTGATAAATTCAGTAAAGTCACAGGATACAAAATTAATATAAACAGAGATCTACTGCATTTCTACCCACTAATAATGAAGTAACAGAAACAGAAATTAAGAAGGTAACCCCATCTATAATTACACCAAAAAATAATAAAATATCTATAAATAACTTAACCAAGGAGGTGAAAGATCTGTACTCCACAAACTATAAAACATTGATGAAAGAAATTGAAGATAACACAAACAAACTGAAAGATATTCTATGCTCATGGACTATAAGACAAATATTGTTAAAATGCCCATAACTACCCAAAGCAATGTACAGATTTTAACATAATCCCTATCAAAATACCAAAAATATTTTTCACAGAACTAGAACAAATAATCCTAAAATTTGTATGGAACCACAAAAGAATCTGAATAGCCAAAGCAATCTTTGCAAACAAGAACAAAGGTGGAGGTATCACAATCCTAAACTTCAAGATATACTACAAAGCTGTAGTAACCAAAATAGTGTGGTACTGGCACAAAAACAGGTATCAACAGAATAGAAAACCCAGAAATTAACCCACACTTTCATGGTCAATTAACTTCAACAAAAGAGGCAAAAATATACAATGGGAAAAAGACAGTCTTTTCAATAAATGGCATTGGGAAAACTGGTCAGCTACATGTAAAAGAATGAAACTGGACACCTTGCTTATACCATACATAAAATAAACCCAAAATGGATTAAAAACCTAAATGTGAGACCTGAAACCATAAAATTCCTAGAAGAAAACATATGCAGTAAATTCTTTGACATCGGCCATAGAAACTTTTTTCTAGATATGTCTCCTATGGCAAGGGAAATAAAAGCAAAAGGAAACTATTGGGACTACACCAAAATAAAAAGCTTTTGCATAGTGAAGGAAACTATCAACAGAACAAAATAGCCTACTGAAATGGAGAACATATTTGCAAATTATATATGCAATGATATATTCCCAATGATATAACCCCAATAAGGGTTTAGTATCCAAAATATATAAAGAACATATACAATTAAACACTAAATAATAATAATAATAATAACAATAATAACAACAACAACAATTCAATAAATATGGGCAGAGGGCCCAAACAGACATTTTTTTCTAAAGAAGACATACAAATGACAAACAGACACATGAAAAGATGCTCAACATCACTAATCTTAAGCGAAATGCATATTAAAACCACAATGAGATATCACCTTTTTCCTGTCAGAATGGCTAAAATCAAAACCACAACAAATACCAAATGTTCGTGAGAATATAAAGAAAAAGGAACCCTTGTGCACTGTTGGTGGGAAAGTAAATTGGTGCAGCCACTGTGGAAAAGAGTATGGAGGTTCCTTGAAAATTTAAAATATAATTATATGATCCAGTAATTCCACTACTGGGTATTTAACCCAGAGAAAACATAAACACTAATTTGAAAAAATATATACACCCCTATCGTTTATTGGAGCATTATTTACAATAGCCAAATTATGGAAGCAGCCAATTGTCCACTGATAGATGAATTGATAAAGAAGATTTGGTATATATATATATATATTATTCAGCCATAAAAAAGAATGAAATCTTGCCATTTACAACATGATAGATCTAAAGGATATAATGCTAAGTTAAGTAAGTCAGACAGAGAAAGACAAATACCACATGATTTCACTCATATGTGGAATTTAAGAAATAAATGAACAAAGAAAAAAAGAGACAAACCAAAAAAGAGACTCTTAAGTACAGAGAACAAACTGGTGGTTGCCAGAGGGGAGGTGGTAGGGGTGAAGTAGATGCAGGGGATTAAAGATACACTTATCTTAATGAGAACTGAGCAATGTATAGAATTGTTGAATCGTTATATTGAATACCTGAAACTAATATAACACTGTACAATAATTATGCTTGAATAAAATAAAAAATAATATAACAACAACATCCAAGCTTTTCTATAAGATTTTGATGAAAATATGTTAGTCATGAAAGAAAAATTATGTTGCTGAAACTTTAAATATTATTTATCAGATATTATTTTTCTTAAAAGTCTCAGAGCCATGTTAACCATTGGCCATATTATCCCCCATCATGTTTCTGGCTTCAAGTTCCTGGAGACTACTTAATTGCATATTTCCTGCATGTATTTTCCAAATGTGTTCTCATTTTTTCAGTCCCTCCCTAGAAATCTTAGGTTAGGCCCATAATGTTACAAATTTTTCAATTAAAATAAATGCCAGGACTTTGTGACCCTTTGCCAATAGAACAATATTTTTGTTCTCCTTTAAAATAATCCATGTAGTTTAGAAGATAGTAATATTTTTAGAAACACTATCTCCTCTTTACATAATTCAAATAATTTATAGCGTGGTAGAAACATGTGGCTGAGAACTGTAGTATTTCTAATCTCTGACCAGTGAGTTTTAGGAAATTTAATCTCAGCTCTGACTATTGAGCTTTAGGAAAATTATAGTAGGCAGAATAATAAGCCCCTAAAGATGTCTATATCCTAATCCCTGGAAACTGAATATCTTACCTTACATGGAAAAGGGGACTTGTAAAAGTATAATTAAGGTTAAGAACCTTGAGAGGGGCAGATAATTTTGGATTGTGTGGGTGGGCTCAACCTAATCACCTGAGTCCTTGCAAACACTTTTCCTGACTGTGGCCAGAAAAGAAGGAAGGATACCACGGAAGAATGATAAGAGATATGCAATGGTGTTGGCTTTGAAGTTGCAATAAGCAGGTCATAAACTAAATAAATTTGGTGGCCTCTAAAAGCTAGAAAAGGAAAGGAAACATATTCACCTCTAGAGGTCTGGAAAGGAAAAGGTGTGAGGTGATATCTCAAGGTAGTTTGATTTGCATTTACCTGATGATGAGTGATGTTGAGCATCTTTTCCTGTATCTGTTAGCCATCCGTATGTTTTCTTTGAAAAATATTTGTTCATATCTTCTGCCCATTTTTAATTGGATTATTTGTTTTTTATGTGTTGAGTTGTATAAGTTCTTTATGTATTTTGGATATTTTATATATTTTGGACACTAATGTCATTTGCAAATATCTTCTCAGACTGGGAATAAATTTTATCAGCCATAATTTATTTGCCCAGATTAGTGTAAATATCCTAGTAGGCCCAGGCTTTATGCACTCATGGGAAATCTTTGTTATTGGTATCTTTTTTTCCTTGTTATTTTTAACATGAACCAAAGAAATCCTCTTTCTCATATTTCCAAGTACCGACTTGCCTATATTGAGTTAATTTTTAGTTATTTAAAACACCCACCACTCTTATTTTTGTAGTCTTCTAGAAAAGAAGTTGGTTCTAAAAAAATCCTTTAACCACTATAAAAGCATACATTGATAGCTTTTAAGACTACAGGTGTGGCCCTTTTCCTTCCCTAGCCTACTGCCTATACACACATTTTCAATATTGGTGATACAGTCTGAAGATGCTGTGTACTGCAGAAAGCAGTTTTCATGGCAATAACAAGTGCAATGAGCATGTTAATAACTTCAGTAAGTTAAAAGTTATTGTTATGGTGTAAGGTAAGGTGAATAACAAATAAACATTGTATTCTGCCTTTTAAAAACAGCTAGGCTTAGCATCCTGGACTTAATTGAAATAGATCAGGAAAAGCAAACAGATAACTACAGGATCAAATAACCTACAAGGAGCATTTAAACTCACAGTTAAAGCCCAGATTGTACTAAAACTGACAGAAAATCTCCATTTAACTTGTTTAGCTATTGATGCTTAGTAAAACATCTAGAATTATATTCATTCTATTAACATTCTTTGTGTTTGGCATCAGAGACCGAGCGTAAACAAGACATAAAAGTTTCATATTGTGGAATTTAATGTCTAGATTTATCTTTTTGTACTCAGTTTTTGGTATATTTGACTGGGTACCTGTACCAGTGGGAATGAATGTGACCTGACACTACATCTACCCTTTGGTTTGAAGTAATATACCTTAGTTTTTCTTTTTAAAATCAAAACTTCAAATGATGAGATGGCTTTTCTAAATGTTCCTTTCCTAGAGAAAGAAGGTTTCATGATCTTTATAATATCCTTTATAACTGACCTTGTAATTTTAGAAGAAAATGAATTATAGTTTCAGCAAAAATCTGTGGTATTTTAGATAAGAAGTTAAAAAACATACTTTTCTATGTAATTAACAGGAAAAATGGATGCTAACATTAATCCAAACTACAAGTCTCTCTACAATTTTTTTCTTTGACCTTTCAGTGATTACATTTTTATCAAAGACTATTTTCTGACATTTCAATCCAAAAGAAATTAACAATGCATTTCTTACCTTAAAGTACATTCATAGTGTATAAATATGTGTTGATCTACCTTAAAATAAAATTGCATTTTTATAACACACACACAATACCTTAAATGGAATTGCTCATTCAATAAATTAGGAGTTAACAGAGTCCTATAACACATTATAATAATAGGAAGGCTGTATTCCATAGAGGTTAAAAACGTGTGATATGCACTTAAATAGATCCGGATTTTGTGATGGATAGAAAAATGGCAACTCAAAAATGTCCGTGTAATACTAATCCCTCACACCTGTGAATATGCCACTCTATCTGGTAAAGGAGTGTTTTCAGTTGTGATTCAGTTAAGGATCTTGAAATTGGGAGATTATTCTATTTGTTGAGGTAGGTTAAATGTAATCATGAGGGCCCTTGTAAGAAGTATACAAGAGAAGGATAAAAATCAAAGTCAGAGAAGGGTATGACAGAGGTGTAGGTCAGAGTGAAGCATTGTTGATGTGGAAAATAGAAATGACTCACAAACAACAAAGCAGGGCAACCTCCAGGAGCTGAAAAATAGGATTTATACAGTTCTTCAGAGGCTTCCAGAAAGAATACAGCTTTTCAGACACCTTGATTTTTAGCCCAGTGAAATTTGTCATCTCCAGAACTATAAGATGATAATTTTGTGTTATAGCAGCAATAGGACAGTGACATAGGTTCTAATCTCATTTCCAACACCACCCAAAAAATGGAAACCAGATTTTATGAGTTGAAGAATAGTTGGTCCTAAGGCAATCAGGGCCTTAAATTTTAAAAACTTTTATAATGAAGATATTTAAAAAAAATGTGGTCCTTGGAGAAAAGACTAATCCTAATATAAATGATAAGAAATATTGTGATGGCAAACTATAGTACCAAGGTATAATTCAGAAGTGGCTAGTAAAGCAGTTATATGGCATGTGAACAGGTACATACCATGTCCTCATCCACGACACGTGTATATAATTGATTCCAGCACTGTATCATAGCCACTGTGTAGCCTTAAAATACATTTCAACATGACACGAAAGGAAGCTACTCCTGATTTTTTTAGTTGGAGTAGATGTCATTCAGAATCCATTCAGAATGGAGCATGGTAGTAAGTAGTCAAAGTAGTTAAAATAAGGGTAGTTTAATAGAAAATAAGTTACGTAGGTGATGGAAAAGCTAAGAAGACAGAAGGAGAAACTGAGGATACTCCAAGATTATCAATAGCAGAACACAGCCCCTACACTGCTAAGAGAAAGGGAGGATTGGGGTCCTGGGGCTGGGGTCACCCTACATGAGTTGTAACCATCCTGTCATTTGGGCTGGAGCCAATGCTGGAAAACTTTATGAGGGAGAAGGAGGATGTTATATATCAATCGTGTGTGTGTGTGTGTGAGGGTGTGTGTGTGTTTCTTTATTTTTTGTTTTTATTTTTATTTTTTTTTAAGATTTTATTTATTTGAGAGAGAGAGAATGAGAGACAGAGAGCATGAGAGGGAGGAGGGTCAGAGGGAGAAGCAGACTCCCTGCTGAGCAGGGAGCCCGATGTGGGACTCGATCCCGGGACTCCAGGATCATGACCTGAGCCGAAGGCAGTCGCTTAACCAACTGAGCCACCCAGGCGCCCATGTTTCTTTATTTTTTAAATCTACATTTTTTTTATCCACTCATCCATCAGTGAATACTTAAATTGTTTCCATGTCTTGGCTATTATAAATAATGTTGCAATAAACATGGGGTTGCAGATATCTTTTTGAATTAGTGTTTTATTTCCTTCAGATAGATACCCAGAGAGGAATATCTGGATCATACGGTAGTTCTATTTTTAATTTTCTGAAGAACACCACTCTGTTATCTCCCACTAGTACCTCTCATTAACTCAAAACAAGTTGAAAGCCAGCTAAAACTGCAGCCAAAGAAACCTAATAGGCCCTCTGCTGTGCCAAGCAGAACAGGGAGGGCCTAGGAAGGGATCTGAGACCAACTGGCACTGGATAAGCATAGCATTCAAGGTTAAGAAAACATCTGAAAAAGATTCCCCCTTTTAACTCTTGGATATGTTGAGGAACCTACAGAGAATATCTTTTGAAAAAATAGGGATTCTATAAAAAGGAATACATTTTTTAAGTTATAATGATAATTAAAACTGAAGTATATAAAAATAAGACTTCCTCTCATGTAAAGCTCCTTCCTATTTTGCTTGTCTAAAGAACACCAGCCTGATATATTGCATACACTGGAAAAAATATAAATAAAAAACTGCATTTCCTCTTATCTGGGTTTTCCATGTATAAGTTAACCATTGTAACTCAGAAAGTTAATTTACAAACTAGAAAGATTATAGGTAAAATTTCCAAATGATTTTTTAGATGAGAGTTTTATGGACATAATTGTTTAAGAGGTGCTATTAGGTTAACATAAAATATTAAGAGAGTGTTGACTGGTTATAGTCATAATCTAATCATATATTTTTTCTATTTCCACATTTAAGATATATCTAACTGTTGATTTCATATGACAGAGGTAAATCTTGAAATATCAGTAGTTTTTAAAAGTGAAGACTATAAAGTTGATGATTTTCTTAGGTGTGTTTCTCTGTCGCTATACGTAATCATTTCAGGCATAAAATTATCATTGACATTTTAAGTCAAAAAGTGAAGTACAATGTATGCCAATTAGTGGGCAATAATAATTTTCCTAGATTATAATAAGTACCCAGTACACAGATGATTGACTGTGCAAAAATAATCGAGACATAATCTGTCTCTCACTACTTATCAAGCTTTTCCCTCCTCGATCCATCAGAACTGTGACAGACTTCATGCCCATCTGTCATAATCAATTGAATCTTTTTCAGCTGACAGACTAAAGCACATGGGGGAATTCCTAGATGATATGATGGCCAGCACTCCCTTCTGTCGGAAAATTACAAGGTAGATTGAGTAAGAATTCATTTCACCTATGACAAGTGATTAAGTATTTTGTTTCCTTAAAGTTACAAAACAGAATTTTCTGCCCTTATCCATTGTTCTGCCATGCTAGGGAATTTTCACATTTTATTTACAAATCTCATGGCATATTTTGTTTTATTTCTCCTGCAAGAGTATGTCCATTATTTGAAATGTCTCTTTATAACATGAATTAACCAGACCCCTTTGATTCAATACTAGAAAGATAAATTCCTCAATTTAGTTTGATCAGGTTATAGTTTCATTTATAATATACTGAACTTGCACAGTGCATTAGTTTTTATCTTAATGAACTCACAGTCTGATAAGAAAGATAAATATATAAACAAAGTATTGCCATGCAGAGTGCTGTATATAAAAATGGACCTAAGATTTAAGTTAGTATTTTAATAATTAGTTGTGGGTGATTAACTGCCTGAAGATGAAAGACGTCTTCATGAGAAGCAAAGCTTACCTTTTAATGGAAATGAGCTTCAATTTGAAAATCAGTACAAGTGTTTATCACATGAGTGAGGGTGTGTTTTCCACCTCATTTGTACAGCTACAATAAAATCAGACATGAACATAAGCCTAGGTTTTCAGTATAGGAATGCTGAAACATTGGTTTTAACATCAGAATTCAGCCCAAATCTGCTTTTGCCTTAGCTTGCAACACTTGGTACCTCAAGGGAATACCTAAATCAGCATTTTTTCCCTGATATCCCTGGATATCAATCATTCTTCAACCCATGCTAAAGAAGAATTTTTGTGCACACAATAAAATTAAGATGCAGATAAAAATTCAGAGATAATTTTGCCACCAAAAAACCAATTGCTCCATTGTTCCACCTCTAACTCCAAGTCTAAGAGCTAATCTTTTTCCACTGATTTTGTAAAAATATGGAAAGATACACACACACATATATATGTATATGTACATATATAGATCTCTCTCCACGGAATATATAATAATGTATACATAGAATGTATCCATGAAAATTCCATTATCACTATGATCAAATCTCTTAAATTCTAGAGGTGAACCCAAGAAATGTTTTTACACTAGTCAGTTTATACTAGAGAAGAAGGAAATCTTACTAATCTAGTGACATTCCCATCAATCTAACTCTATACTAGCAATTACAGTCAAAAATATATCTTCATTCTACCCACACCTCAGTGAAAAGTGAGCAACTATCTAGCACAACAAAATGCATTAGTTAGCCCTACTGCCTGCATTCGTACTCTAGCAGCTGTCAGTGTGAAGAAATTATTGTGAAGCATTCAGCTGCTAAACTTTATTTTGATTTTTAATGAGTGACCTTGGCTGAATATTACCAACTGTTTCCTTTAGCATCTTTGATAAGACCACATTTTTTTTTAAAGATTTTATTTATTTTAACAGAGAGAGACAGCAAGAGAGGGAACACAAGCAGGAGGAGTGGGAAAGGGAGAAGCAGGCTTCCTGCTGAGCAGGGAGCCCGATGTGGGGCTTGATCCCAGGACACTGGGATCATGACCTGAGCCGAAGGCAGATGCTTAGTGACTGAGCCACCCAGATGCCCCAAGACCACATGTTTTTATAGGAAACAACAGGTATTGGTGAGGATACAGAGAAAGGGGAACTCTCTTACACTGTTAGTGGGAATGTAATCTGGTACAGTCACTCTGGAAAACAATACAGAGGTTCTTCAAAATGTTAAAAATTAAACTACCCTACGATCTAGCAATTTCATTGCTAGGTATTTACCCAAAGAATACAAAAATACTGATTCAAAGGGATACATGCACCCCAATGTTTATAGCAGCATTATCCACAACAGCCAAATTATGGAAAGAGCCTAAATGTTCATTGACTGATGACTGGATAAAGAATATGTGGTAGATATATATACAATGGAATATTACTCATGAAAAAGAGTGAAATCTAGCCATTTCCAAGGGTGTGGATGGAGCTAGAAGGTATTATGCTAAGCGAAATAAGTCAGTCAAAAAAAGAAAAATACCATATAATTTCACTCATATGTGTAATTTAAGAAACAAAACAAGTGAACGAACATAAGGGGGGAAAAGAGGAAAACCAAGAAACAGACTCTTAACTACAGAGAACAAACTGATGGTTACAGGAGGAGATGTGGGCAGGGGGATGGGTTAAATAGGCGATGAGTATTAAAGAGGATACTTGTTGTGATGAGCACTGGATATTGTATGTAAGTGCTGAATCACTAAATTCTACACCTGAAATTAATATTACACTATATGTTAACTGACTGGAATTTAAATAAAAACTTGGAAAGACAGAAAAAAAGAAAAAGAAAGACATGTTTTTTTCTTTCTATAATTAATATATTATAATATTAAATTTCCTAATGTTGATTTACCCTTGATGCCTTAGAATAAATCCTGACAGTCTATTGATAAATTGAATGATTCTATTTGCTTTTATTTTGCATCCATAATCATAAGTAGTCAGCAGTTTTCTTTTACTAAATTGCATTTATTACATTATTTGAACATTCTAGGTAATAGTTGGGGAGATTTCATGTTTTTTTTATAGTCCTGAATGTTTTCAATTATACTGTATTTAACTACTATTTAAAAATTAGGTAGAACCTATCTTTAAAACTATCTAGTCAGGGTGCTTTTTTAAGAATAAACTTTCAATTATCTTCACAATTTCTTTTATGGTAATTAATTTATCAAGTTCTTTGTCCTTTTATCAATACTGGTAGTTATCTATTATGAAGAAATCTTCTATTTCCTTCAGATTTAAAAATTTCTTAATATAAATTTTACAGATAATATTATCTTAAAATCTATTAATTTTACTATATCTGTGGATAAATCCATTTTCATTCCTAACCTCAATGCTTTACTCTACTTCTTAAATCAAGCACATAAAGCAGCTTTTCATTAATTTCTCCTTTCTAATATTTTCCTTTTCTATTTTATTATATATCTATGTCTTCCTTCACTATTATTAATTTTTACTTTCTTTTATTTTTAAAAAAATTGTTGTGCATTTTCTTAAATAAGTATTAAGATTCTTTCTTATTGAGGAGGGCATCTAATGGTATACACATTGGTCTCAACTTCAAAAGATTCACTCTTACCTATTATTAAGGGAAAGCCACTTTTACAGTAAGTCTGTAATAAAGAAGAAAACTCACTGTTTAGGGCAGAATTGTGTCTTCCAGAAAGATATGTTGATATCCTAACCCCTGTATCTGTTGATGTGACCTTATGGACATAATCTTTAGAGATGTAATCAAGTTAAGGTGAGGTCATTGGGGTGGGCCCTAATTCAATATGACGGGCATTCTTTGGGGAAAACACTATGTGAAACAGACACAAACAGGGAAAATGCCATGAGACAATGGAGGCAAAGGCTGAGATGTTTTGGTTGAAAGCAAAGAAAGGCCGAAGATTGCTAGTAAACCACTAGAAACTAGGAAGAGGCAAGGAAAGATTTCCCCTACAGGTTTCAGAGGGAACATGGCCCTGACAACACCTTGACTTTAGAAGTCTACTTCCTGAATTGTGAAATAATAATGTTCTATTGTTTTAAGCCAACCAATTTGTGGTACTTCGTTATGACAGTCCTTGGTAAACTAATACCCCACCAAACAAAAACCGTGCCCTACACAGATTTTTTTCAGTTATTATTTTCTGATCGAAACAGTCATGCTATTACTCTTTCAGTACTGCTGCTATAACTTCCTAAATTTACTGATCTATATTGTTTTAAATGAGCTGCCAGAGGAAAGATCCTAATAATAAATGAGGTACATTTTCTGGCCTATGTAAGTTTTAGGATATGAGGAAGATTTACCTGTCACTCTCTCTCTTTTTTTTTTAAGATTTATTTATTTATTTATTTATATTTATTTATTTATTTATTTATTTATTTATTTGAGAGAGAGAGAGAGCCTGAGAGGGGAGAGGTGCAGAGACAGAGAGGGAGAGAGGATCTGAAGCAGACTCCATGCTGAGCTCAGAGCTTGTTGCTGGGCTAGATCCTACAACCTCAAGATCATGACCTGAGCTGAAAGCAAGAGTCTGACACTCAACTGACTGAGCCACCCAGGTGTGCCACTGCCACTTTCTTAGGAATCAGTATTGTGAGTCATCCTTCCGCGATTCACTTCAAGCTTTTTCTATCTTCTGGTTTACTATAAGAATTACCTTAATGTGTATGTTGGTTTGAGGGCATTCCCTAGTTTCAGTAAAGATGAAGATTCACACCATTTTTGTTTGATCTGGTCATATCTCTAGACTGTTACGTAGAAATTTTACATTTCAGTAATCTTTTATGTCTTCTCTTTTTCAGAAGTAAGCTTTTGACAGGAGGAGCTATGTTTATTTATCTTTGTAACTTTCACACCTAAAAGAGTACTTGGAACATTGTAAGCATTAAAAAAAAAAAAAAAAAGGATTAAAAGGATAAATGTTATCCATTTGTTCATTCATCAAATGACAGGTAAGTGAAAAAAATTCTCAAAGATATAAAATATTTGACAACAGAATATAGTATTTCATATGACTTTTCATTATATAAAAAGATATGGTAACTGGATATAACATCCAGCATTAAAAGGAAATGAATTTTCTAGCATGGGTCGGCTACATTTAAAGGATGCTTTTTTTGTTTCTGAGGCTAGTATCTATTTTTAATTGATATTTTCACGGTTTCTAAATTTTTATCTAGCAATTTTTACCAGAACAATAGTAACTGCATTACTATTGAGAATTAGGATTTAGAATCTAAGTTCCATTTCTCCATTTCTATTAATCTTGGTGCATTACTGTTTTCCAGTCAATTAAACAGGCCAGCACCATATTCACCCATGACTGATAGGAAGACCGCACTTAGTTTCAGAATTCTTGATGGATGAATGATAGCAATCCATAAACCCCACTGAGCATATATACAGCATCAAAGTCAATGAATCAAATTCCCTTTTATCTATTATCTATCTAATAAAGTTCATTTTAATAGCTAGTCATTAGGGACTTGCCTTTGAATAGAATACTTATTTAGGAAAATGGCATCTACCTTTAATAATTATGTTCTTTCTCTGGCTTTTATTTACCCTAAGATTTATTTAAAAATCTAAATATAATTAGCACTCTCCAAAAAGTCATTGATCATATTTTGTAAAAATCACTGGACGTGAATTTTTGCATTGCTTGTCCAACTTTCACAAATTACGTACATGAAGAAAAAAAATAAAAAGAGGATATATATCTTAGATCTTCCAAAATAGTGAATGGAAAGCCAGAACAAAAATGTTTCTGAAGAACTACCCATTATGTTCTTATAAGCTAAAACACTACTGTTTTTATGGGGTTGTGATTTTTCCTGTGTTTTAAACACTCTGGTTTCCCATATTTTTTACTGACTAGCTGTTAGGGAATTGACTCTTGCCCATTTTTGACTCCCATTTTGAAAATAACCATCGAGATAAAATGTTCTTTATTAGTGGAAAGACAGAAGTGTCATCTAAGTTTGTCCAGACAGATGTGTTCACCCTAAGAAATTGGAATTGTGAGGTTAGTGATATAAGTATGGAGTGGATTCATCATGTCAAAATCTGCTTTTGAGACTGATCTTGATCTTAAAATTTGCCATGTACCTCTCTTTTCTCACCCTGATTCATTTTTTCAATCTGCAATATATTCCCATATTATTCCAACTAAAATATATTTTTCTAAGAAAACTCAAATATAACTCAAGAAAAAAATCTTGATAACCTTGGATTTGTCTGTGACTTCTTAAGTAAAATGCCAAAAATAAGTTATATGAAAAAAAATGATAAGTTGGACTTCATTAAAATTAAAAACTTCTGATCTGACAAAAATTCTGAAAAATTAAGAGAATGAACAGATAAGCCAAATACTAGGGGGATATATTTTCAAAACCTATGTGTAATAAAGAACTATTATCCAAAATATACAAAGAACTCTTAAAGTCATCAATAAAAATTAAACAATGCAATTAACAAATGGGCAACAGCTCTGAAAAAACAATTAACCAAAGAGGATGTACAGATGTCAAGTAACATGTGAAAAGATGCTCAATACCAAATGCCATTAGGGATATATATGTAAACTAAAACAATGAGATACCAATAACAACAATTAGAATGGCTAGGATCCAAAATACTGATAACACTAAATGCCAGAGAGGATGTGGAGAAACTAGAATTCTCATTCATTGAATTGAGAATGGTAGAGCCACTGTGGAAGGGTGTTTGGTAGTTTGTTACAAAACTAAACATTCTCATACCACAGGAGCGAACAATCATGCTCACTGGTATTTACCCAAATGAGTTGAAAGCTTATGTTTACACAAAAACCTGCACACAAATGTTTATAGCAGCTTTATATACAATCGCCCAGACTTGGAAGCAACCAAAATGTTCTTCAGTTAGTAAATGTAGTATATATATATATATATATATATATATACTGCAGTATTAGTCAGCCATAAAAAAAGAATGAAATTTTGCCATTTGCAATGACATGGATGGAGCTAGAGAGTATTTTGCTAAGTTAAATATGTCAGAGAAAGATAAATACTGTATGATTTCACTCATATGTGGACTTTAAGAAACTAAATGAGCAAAGGGAAAAAAAGAGAGAGAGGCAAACCAAGAAACAGACTGTTACCTGTAGAGAACAAACTGATGGTTACCAGGATGGATGGATGGGTTAAATATATGTTGGGGATAAAGGAGTGCACTTGTGATGAGCACTGCCTACTGTAAGGAAGGATTGAATCACTGCATTGTACACCTGAAATTAATCTTATGCCATATGTTAATGAACTGGAATTTAAATAAAAACTTAAAAAAAACCCAAATGGATTAGCAAATTGTACTATATCCACATAATGTAATAAAAAGAAATGAGCTACCAAAACCAGAAAAGACATTGAAGAAACTTAAATGCATATTACTGAGTGAAAAAAAATTCTGAAAAGGCTCTATATTTTAGATTTCAACTAAACATCTGGGGAAAGTCTAGAGACAATAAAAAGATAATTGGTTGTTAGGGGTTTGTGGGGACAGGAGAAATGAATAGGTGGAAGTCAGGGTATTTTCAGTGCAGTAAAAATTTTCTGTATGTTATGGTAATAGTAGATACATGTCATTGGACATTTGTCAAAACTCATAAAATGTACAACACAAAGAATAAATCCTAAAGTAACTATAAGCTAATAATATTAAAGATTATCTCATCAATTGTAACAAGTGTATCACACTAATTTAATAATGTTAATAATAGGGAAAACTAGAGGAAGGTATTAAATGGTATATGGGAACACTGTACTTTCTGCTCCATTTTTCTGTAAACTTAAAACTGCTCAAAATAATAAAGTCCATTTATTTAAAAATCATTACTCAACATTCAAAATAAATAACTATAAAAGAAATTTAATAACTTTAAAAATATACTTGTACATTTGTAGCATTTGTATTTTTGAGATTATTAAAGCACTACAGTGATACTTTTTTAAATATCTTGCATATAATCTCATCAGACATGACTATAAAATTTGTTGAAAACTGAAACCAGTCCATTTTGAGAAAATTAATTAGAATGAATTAATGATCTATTATTATAAGTGATGATGGTAACTTGACAAATTACGAGTGTAAGTTACTCTTTTTGTTCACATGCCCTTTACCAATATAAACACAATCATAAAGACAGGATCTTGGATATCTAGAGAGAAACATTTAGCAATAGGTCAACTAGACTAGAAATTTGCAAAGCAGTTATTTTTTTAAAAAGGTGTTCAGAACTTCCACACAAAGTAACTAACAACTGATTTAATATTTTAATCAAAATTTAAAAATAAAATGAACAATTCTATATTACATGAATAAAGTATATTAAATCCCAAATCCGTATTAGGCACATTCTAGTATACTGAGTAAAACCCTTGGCCCTTGGAAAGGAGGAAATTTTATGGCTGTGCATCTGTTCCTTTTGCTGCTCCTATCTGGAAGGCCTTGTTTTTGGTGCTGCCTTTTCCCCTTCTTTCATTGTTGCTTAATGAAAAATAGGAAGATATTTACTCAGACTTTCTAGGTAAAATTCACAACTCCCTTCTTGTGCCATCTCTAGATCCTCTGTAGGCTTGTACTATGACTAGGATAACATACAGGTAAACATACATATGTCTGTTTCGTACCTTTTCACTGATATGTAAGAAATCTACTTAATCTTACATGAATAAACAATTTATATTTAGAAGTGAATTTCACTATCTTCTTCTAACTGGTCTTTGCCCTGAGCTCCTTAATTTGATCCAATGTCATAAGGAGTTAATGACAGATTACTGAAACGGATATAACCCAAAAATAAGTAGAATGGCATAGTCACTGTAGGGCAGTCATACTTTCTATAATTTCAGGTGATGATCTTAATTTTACTTAATGATTTATAATTCATCTAGATGCGAAGAGAAAAATTAAGGTAGCAACATGTTATATTCAACATATTTAAGGCATAAAATTTGATATGAAAAACAGAAAAAAATAAATCATTGTGGAAAAGTGAGACAGAGTTGGTGCATCAAATACATATAATAAAATCCTATATGCTTGAAAAATTATCCATATGCCAAACCAAATTTCTGCATCTGGATCAGACAGACTTTGGATACAGCTAATTTACTGCAGATCACTGTGGTAGTCTCTATTACACTGCAGTAAAATTGATCAGGGAAAGTATGAGAGTTTATGAAGCAATAAGTTAACAATGATCTGTATCAAAAGTCCGATACTGGGTAGAAATACAAGGAAATATTAACTCCCTAAATAATTTTACATATGTGAATTTTATCCCATTAGATTTTAATGAAAAACAAATTTGAGGATTAATTTATAGCTCATATTAATGTATATATTTCTGAAGTATGTTTTTCTAGGGTAAGACAATACCATGTTTTTATATACTTGATCTCCAGCACAAATAGATCAGGAAGGAGTACTGACAAATTACTTGGAAGTAGTTCTGATAGTTCTCATCAGTGGATGCAATTCCAATATTTGCATTTGCTTTCCATTTGATGATAAAGTTGCTATTTTATTCACATACAAAAAAAAAAAAACTGGAAAGACCTCAACTAGCCAAAACAATCTTGAGAAATAAGTATACAGTTAGAAATATCATATTTCTTGATTTCAAATTATATTACCAAGTTATAGAAATCAAAACTAGATGGTACTGGCTGACGTAAAAACAGACACACAGACACAAAGACCAAAAAAAAAAAAAGTCCAGAAACAAACACAAGCATATATAGTCAACTAATTTTTGACAAGGATGCTAAGAATGCACAATGGGGAAAGAATAGTCTCTTTAATAAATAGTGATGGGAAGGCTGGATATCCACATGCAAAAGAATGAAAGTAGACTCCTCTCTTTCACCATACACAAAAATAAACTCAAAATGGATTAACGACTTGGACATAAGACCTGAAACCATAAAATTCTATAAGAAAACATTGGGGAAAATCTCCTTGACACTGGCACTGGCAAAGATTTTTTGGATTTGGCATCAAAAGTGCAGGGTGCATGGGACGCCTGGGTGGCTCAGTCGGTTAAGCGTCTGCCTTCGTCTCACGTCATGATCCCAGGGTCCTGGGATCGAGTCCCACATCGGGCTCCTTGCTCAGCGGGGAGCCTGCTTCTCTCTCTCTCTCCCTCTGCTTGTGCTCTGTCAAATAAATAAAATCTTAAAAAAAAAAAGTGCAGGGTGCAAAAGAAAAAATAAACAAGTGAGACTATATCAAACTAAAAACCTTCTGCACAGCAAAGAAAACTATCAACACAATGAAAAGACAACTTACAGAATGGGAGAAAATATTTGCAAACTATATATCTATAAGAGGTTAATCTCCAAAATAGATAAGGAACTCACATAATTAAACAAGAACAACAACAACAACAAAACCTGATTTTAAAAAATAGACATTTTCCAAAGAAGATTCACAAGGTATATGAAAGGGGGCTCCAACATCATTAATCATCAGGGAAATACAAGTCAAAGACAATGAGATATCATCTTACACCTATTAGGATGGCTATTATTTAAAAAAATAATAAAAGATAAGTGTTGACAAGGATTTGGAGAAAAAGGAACTTTTGTACACTGTTAGTAGAAATATAAATTGGTATAGCGATTATAGAAAACAGCATAGAGAATCCTCTAAAAATCTAAAAATAGAAGAGAATCCCCTGTCTCGATATATATCCAAAGGAGGTGAAATCTATCTCAAAGAGATATCTGCATTACATGTTCATTGCAGCATTATTCACAATAGCCGAGATATGGAAAACACCTAAATATTCGATGGATAAAGAAATAGTGAGATAGATAGATAGATAGACAGACAGACAGACAGACACAGGTATATAAAATCAGTTTAAAAAAAAAAAAGATCCTGCCATTTGCAGCAACATGGATTGACCTGGAGGACATTATGTTAAGTGAAGTAAGACAGAAAGAAAGAAAGAAAAAAAAAAACACACACAGAATGATCTCACTTATGTATGAAATCCTAAAAAGTTGAATTCATAGAAACAGTGAGTAGAAACATGGTTACCAGGAGTGGGGAGGTGGGAGAAATGGGAAAATGTTGGTCAAAGAGTACAAAGTTGCAGTTATATAGGATCATTAAGTCTAGAGATTTAATATACAGCATTATGATTATAGTTTATAATACTCTATTAAATACTGGAAATTTACCAAGAGAGATTTCAGGTGCTCTCATCACACAAAAAGAAACGGTAAGTATGTGAGATTACTATGTTAATTAGCATGAAAGAAATAATCATTTCAATATATGTATGTATATCAAATCAAGGTTGTATATGCATATCAAAACAAATTAAGGTTGCATACCTCACATATATGCAATTTTTGTTAAAAATAAAATTTAAAAATAGGAGTATTACATCTTTATGAATTTTTGTAGATGATTTGACTCACTTTAGACTTGAAAGTTAAGACAATTCTTTTGAGTGAGTAATTTCATCAGGCTTTTGTTGTTGTTCCTTTATTTTTCTCTTCCTTAGATTCTAGTATAATTTTATAGGTCAGATGAATGTTGTACTATGATGTTGTAATGAATATTTTCATTATACCTTTTCACTATACCTCTCCAGGATTTAGGTAGGGACATTTTCAACTTGCCTTCAATACTAACATTCATGTTCTTCAGGTGTAATGCATCAGATATATGGAATATGTAAATATTAAAAGAGTTCAAATTATGTATATATGTTGAAACACATCTAATGTGCAATCTCTGCTGTAGACAAGAGAGAATGATTTCATATGCATCAGATACTTGACAATAAAAGCATGTGTTATTTTGCCCAGAAGTAAATTGAAGCAAGATGTATCAATAAGTGGTATTCTTCACATTTCATTTATCTTATTGTTTTTACAATCCAGTTAAAATGAAAACGAAAATATAGCATATAAAGTGAAAACTGGTTTCCTTTTTATTTGTAACAAAAAATGAAAAAGACCTGCCATGATTTGTAGTAATAACAAGATTGACACTAATATTTGGTAATATTCCCATCTCCAAAAATTCATCTGGCTAATAAAAAAAATGAGAACAGATGAAGGATTTCAGAAATAGAAAAAGGATGGGAGAATGATTGATAATAAATTAAATTGTTTATATGTGGATCTCCTGTTTAAAAATAGTCACTCTAAGAAGTCATTCAATTAACTAGACAGCAATGACAAATGAAATGGTTTGATGCAAACTTGATATGCCCTTCAATCAAGATTAATGACCATTCTGTAAGTGGTGACTGTTAATATTTTCTAATAATTATTATTATTAATGTACTATCCATACACAGATGGATTATAATCCACAGCAACAAAACTGATATCCATGAGTCCATACTGATGTAAAAAAGTGATTAAATACATAAAAAGAGTTGAAGAGAGCCATTTTCCTTAAAAAAGAATCCAAGTGGTTTATATAAATACTTTTCCCTTCAGGAGGTAAAGCTTAATCACATACCCCTCCCCTTTACTACAGGCAACACTTAATGAATTACTTCTAAAGAATAGAGTATGATAAAGATGTAACTTTACAGTGGAGAAAACTGGCAAGATGAATCAGATTAACATCATTAGTAATAAATCATATTGGTAGCATGTACCCTAGACCTGATGTGATAAAAAGGGTACTTTAATCTTTGTTCCTTCAAAAACCCATAATCTCAATCTAATCAAGAGGAATATGAGAGAAAAACCCAAGTAAAGCACAGTCCATGGAATATCTGAAAAGTATTCCTCAAAACTGCTAGGTAAAGAAAAACAAGAAAAAACGGGAAAATTGTTACAGACTGGCAATTCTATGGAGACATGACATCTAAAAGCAATGTGGTATCTTGGATGCAATTCTCTAATAGAAAGTGGAAAATAGTGGAAAATCTAGTGAAATCTGAATCAAGTGTGGAGTTTAGTTAATAATTATATACCATAGTTGGTTTCTTAGTTACAACAAATATACCATATTAATGTAAGGTACTAACTACAGAGAAAGGATGAAGAATACATAGGAACTCATTAAAGAAAGTGTATTTGCTACTATTGGGTGGAGTGTTCTTAAAACTGTTAATTAGGTCAAGTTAGTTGATAGTGTTGTTCAGACCTCTGTATCGTGACTGATTTTCTATTTGTTGTATCAGTTACTGAAATACAAAGGTTGACGACTTAAACTCTAATTGTCCATTTGTTGAATTCCACCCCCCCTTTTTTTTTTTTTTTTGGTTCCATCAGGCTTTACTTCATGCAGTTTGAAGTTCTATTCTTAGGTACATTAAACATTTAAACATGTTGTGTTTCCCTGCTAAATACAGTCTTTTTATCATTACACAATATCCCTCCTCATCTTTTTTAATAGTCCTTTATGTGAAGCTTGCTTTTGTCTGATATTAATATAGCTTCTCTAGCTCCCTTTTGATTAATTTTTCATGGATTTTTTCCTCTTACTTTTAGCTTACCTACTTTTATATTAATTTTTTTGTAGAAAGTATATAGCAGGATCCTGCTTTTATTAGTAACCTGGCAACCATTATCTTTTTTATTAGGGTACTCACACCATTTACAATTACAGCTATTGATATGTTTAGATATAAATATATCATCTGGCTAGTTGGTTTTCACTTTTTCTACCTGGCCTTTTTCTTCATATTTTGTTCTGCCTGATTTTGCATTAAATGTGTATTTTTTATCATTATTATGTTTTTGAGTATAGTTGACAAACAATGTTACATTTGTTTTAGGTATACAACAGTGATTCACAACCCTATTATTGGTTGCTCTCGGTTTTATAACATACATCGTTAATTTATCACAGGGGATCCTCAAATATCATATATTTTTGTCTATGTTATATGAATATTAGAGCAGTTTGATTCCAATTTATTTTCACATCCTTTGTGTTCTTTGTTATCATATATTTTAAATTTACATCATACAAATCCATAATTGTTACTATTCTTGCTTTAGGCAATCAATTATCTGTATGAGTAGTTAAAAATAAATGCCTTTATATTTACTTTTCATCATTTCCAGAAGTATTCATTTCTTTGTGTAGATCCGAATTGCTATCTGATAACAATTTTTGTATAGATATTCTTTACCATTCCTTATAGTGCATGTTGGCAGGCAATTCATTCTTTCAATTTGTGTTTGCCTAAAAGTCTTTATATTGTTTGCTGTTGTGAAAGATATTTAAATTCAATATAAAATTACAATTTTGCAGAACTTGCCCCAGTATTTGAAAATTACCCCATTGTCTTCAGGTCTATAGGTCTTCTAATAAAAAATCTGTTTATTTTTAAATTTTTAAATTTAACTTTAAATAAATTTTAAATAAAATTAATTTTAAATAAAATTAAATTTATTTTTCTGTATTTGATGTGCCTTTTGTAACTAGCTGACTGCAAGATTTTGCTTTCATCTTGATTTTCAGCTATTTGAATTGTTTTTTGTCTTGGTGTATTTGTGTTTATTGGTGTCTGCCTTACATCTGGGGTGAGTCATGTGATAGAGAAAGTTTACCACCTTCCCCCAGTGTTGGGAGATCTCTAATAATATTAGGATAGGAGCCTAAATTCAAGTCTAAATTCAACCCCTTCCCCAGAAATAACATAGCTTTTTCCTTATCTTCTTTTAGCAACAATATGCCTCTCTCTGTTTCCGGGAAAGATACATTCTTCTGTTCCTCCCCCTCAGAGTGCTGAAGCTCTGAGAAAAGTCTCTGAGATAGACTAGGGTTTGTGCCTTTTTTGCAGGGTACATCCTGTCCTCCCAATACCTGTACCAGGAAGAGAGGCTCTCTCTGGTCTCTTGCACCTCCCAGAAGCTTTTATAAATGCATCTAGTGGAAAGCTATGGTAGTCTATGGGTAGCCAAACCCTCTACTATCTGTGTCTCTAGGGGCTGTATATACAATCCCTCCAGCTCAAACTCTGTCTTTAGCAATTTGTCGAAATTTTAGCCGATTTCTTGTCTGCTTGTATTGTGGTACCAATTCCTTCCGATGTTCTGCAACAGGTAAGACAGCCTAAGTAAAGTAACCCATCAGGAGGGGTGTTGTCCTTTCTTAGATTTTAGGCTACTTGTTACCTTCCAACTTCAGCTTTCTAAAGGGATTGAGAAAAATTGTGTTTCTTTAGTTAATTATCTGTTTTTTTTTTTCTCTTATCTTTGGAGAGAGCAAACTCTGTTTTCATCTTTCTACATTCCAGGAGGAAATGGAATTGGATATATTTTAAAAAGTTAATTGTATATACTATATATATATATACACACACATGCACAACACACATTAAAATGCTTTGAGAAAATTTGCACTTCTAAGTAACTAGGAATAAAAGTAAGCATTTTGCAAAAATTATTTCAATCTTTGTTACCTATCTTCACTAAAATCCAGTTTTATATATCGTGCCTTATTTTATTGATTCTGTGTTTCCAAACTTATCCCTCAGTTTTTGCATATGTAATGCTCTGGAAAATGGCATTCTCTCTGCAGCTTTTTGTGGAAACTCCTCTAATTCTAGAATCCTTTCATTTCAATCCTCAAGTATTTTATTTTTTAAAAAATGAGTCATATGTTTGTATAGCTTATATTTTGTAGTATTTCCTTTATCACAGAGTAATTCATCATAAGGAATACATTTTATTCACTAATAAAATTTATAAAATGTATTTACATCAAATATTCTCAAATAAATAAAATTAACTAATAGAGACCATTCTTACGTAAAAGGTCCAAAATTTATAATGTGTTCTATATTAGTCTGGTTTGGTAATATTTTTAAAAATAAAATCCCAGTTTTGTTAGCGAAACACAGGCCCTTACTTCTCAGAAACTCTTCCTGTCAATTCCTCAGAAGATGTGACAGGATCCAGAGGCCAGTTATTCTTCAACACCACTTTTTCAACCTCCATTTCTATTAGTATCCTTTGGCCTCAAATATTCTTTTCAATTCAGCTCAGCTTCCAATCTGACTTTCCACAACTCACTGTGATATTGTGAATCACATATTCTTCACTATACCTCTGTCAACAGCTGAGGCTGGAGGCCTCACATATTGATCAACTGTGTTCTAAAATTTCATAATCTCAAAAGAATCTGCATCTCTTAACACTATAGAGTTTACATGTAAATTATTACATCTTAACACAAAATAAAATTATACCATTTACACATTATTATGACAACAATTGATTTTTATACTAATGATATATTGGTAAGAAATAGTTGCTTAAAAAGAGGAGATAATTCTCCTAGAACCTCCAGCATCTGTTTGATTTAGAGAAAAAGACAAGTTGGAAACTGTGGGTAGTGATGTGGGTAGTGATGTGGGTACACTCAGGGGAGACTCAGATGTAGTCTTCCTATCCTGGGACCTTATTTTAGTTGACCTAAATATTCACTATCATCTTTCTCTCTTAACTATCATCATTTGGAAATTCATTGTTTCTAAATAGTAAATTATTGATAAATTCCCTAAATTTCTTGACTTCTAAAATAAAGTTTTAACATTATATGCCACCACTCAGAAAAAGAATGTCCAACATCAAAGTTCTATTAATTTATGATACACTTATAGATGTACTGTATCTATTTTGATTGACAATCCCTTTTCCCAAATATATCATTGAAGCACTAGGGTCAGCCAGGTATGACAAGGAAGACTGACTGGGAAAGTTGTTATGGGCAGTTCACTACTTTGTTACTTCTTTTATTTTTCACTGCACTGTATTTTATATATTAGTGGTTGTGTATGAGTTCTATAAAACTCATTTTGAAAAAGGAAAATGAGGGGGCGCCTGGGTGGCTCAGTTGGTTAAGTGGCTGCCTTCGGCTCAGGTCATGATCCTGGAGTCCCTGGATCGAGTCCCGCATCGGGCTCCCTGCTCGGCGAGGAGCCTGCTTCTCCCTCTAACCCTCCCTCCTCTCATGTACTCTCTCTCTCTCTCATTCTCGCTCTCTCAAATAAATAAATAAATCTTTAAAAAAAAAAAGAAAAGAAAAAGGAAAATGAGTATCCTTCATAAATACGCATTATTCAGCAGCTGAGTTTCTACTACTTTTACTTGCATTTCTAAGTATTAATGTATAAACTTCCACAGCAAAAGAGAATTCTTTTGAAAAGCTATGAATACTTTCAAAAACAACAGTATTATTTTACTCTTGGGCTTTATTCTGCATCATTTTCACAACCATTACCTGTGAGTAACACTGACTTTCCTTTTCCCTAACTCTACCTTCCTTCCTTCCTTCCTTCCTTTTTTATCCTTCCTTTCATACTTAGTCATTAATTGAAAAGCAAATATATGTCAGGTTGTTGTTGTTATTGTGGTTACTAATTTAAAGAATAAAACTCTGTCTCTGTCTTCCAAGATTTAACATGTTAGATATAAATTACCTAATATCATCTCCTACTTGATTACTTTTTTGGGTGTTCATATTTCCCAGTTTAATTCATGATGATGGCCTAGAGACAAGGACAAGTACTGAAAAGATCTACCTACTGAAAAGAAACCAGGAAACCACTTTGGGGAGGCCTGCTGGGCTCCTTTTCGGACTCCTAAAAGGACAAAAATGTCTGGAAGGCTGTGGTCTCAGGCCATGTTTGCTGGCTATCAGTGGGGTCTCTGGAATTTATTATCTACAGATCCCAATATATATATGAAAGAGAAGGAAATAAAAGATAGCCAAACATAACATGAGTACAAAGACCAGTAAGTTAAGAGGAAACATCACTTACTGAATAGCTATTGTTATATAGGCACTGTTAAGTTTTTCTATACATTAATTTAAATTGCAAATGAAATATAATATAAATACATTACTATTTTCATCACTTGACAGATAATGAATGTTTCCATGATCATATAAAATGTTCAGTGACAGAACCAATATTCCAAGTATAATATGGCCTACCTCTAATGGCTTCATGAATAACAAGTATGTTCACAATAAAACATAGCAGAAAATCCAGAGAGAGAGCCACATATGACAGATTAGTTTATGATACAACAGAATTACAAACCAGTGAGGAAAAGAGATAATGGTATGTACAAAAAGGTAGAGGTACTCAAACAATGGCTTATATTAACTGGGAGAGGGATTATTTCCTAACTCACATCAGATAAAATTCCAGGTGGACTGAATTCCTTAAACTTCAGGATATAATTCTAGCAAAAATTTTCTTAACAGCACAAAAGTAAAAGCACAGAGACAGCATAAACAATATGAAAAAAAAAAGCAAGAGACAGTGCCTATTTACTATATACGTAACTGACAAATATTATAATCCAGAATATATAAATATGATATGACAAAAAGAAATATGTAATATGTATGAACAGGCAATCCATCTCACTAATAATAAAAGCACCATGATTTAAAATCAAAGTGAGATACCATGTCACATGCATTAAAATGACATTTTTAAAAAAAGGACAATCATTTCAATTTATTCTAATTTTAATTATTTGTTCTTATTTAAAGAAATAAGAACACTCATACACTCCTATTGGGAGTGTACATTAAAATGCAATTGAGTAATATCTAGTTAGATTGCAGATGTGTATTCTCGATTATCCAGTAATGTCATTTGCAGCTAACATGTTAGAGACAATCTCCCACATATCAATAAGTTAGCATACTGTTCATAGTACCACTACTGGCTATAGCCAAAACATTGAAAGCAATCCAAGGGTCCATCAAAAGAAGAATGTAAAAATAAATTAAAATGTGATCATTATAATCAGATTCCTTTAAAATGAATGAAACAGAGCTGCATGTATCTACATGGAATCAAAACAATTCTTTTTTGCCAAAATTGTCAAAAAATGAAGAATCAGAACATGTGATGAATGATGTCATTTATTTAATGCTCTAAAGTACTCAAATCTGTATTCTATATTGGTTCTGTGTGTGTGTGTGTGTGTGTGTGTACGTTTAGATGTTTTTCAATAAATGGTGTATTTTAGGAAATTTTTAGATTTGCATACAAATTGTGAAGATAGCACAGAGAGTTTACATAAATCCCACACTTGGTTTCATTTATTATATAAATCTTACATTAGTATGGCACATTTTTCACAATCAAGGAGATAATATGATACACTATTATTAAAATCCATACTTTATTCAGATTGCCTTAATTTTTGCCCAAAGTTATTTTTCTTTACCACAATCATATCCACATTACATTGTGTCATCAAGTCTCATTAGGCTCCTCTTGGCTGTTAAAGCTTCTCAGATTTCCCTGTTTTTGATGACCTTGAAAGTTTTGAGGAGTGTGGATTAGGTATTCTGTATGCTCCAGTTAATATTTATTTTATGTTTTTCTCATGATTAGGGTGATTATTGGTTTTGTGGAGGTGAAGTGATTGTCTCATGTCAGATCAAGGGTACTTATTATCAACATGACTTATCACTGTTGATCTTGACCTTGATCACCCAACTGAGGTAGTGAGGTAACTTCCTTGAGTACGAAGTTGTTCTATATCTCAACCATTCATGCTGTACTTTTTGGAAGGAAGTTACAATGCACAGCCCATACTTAAAAAGTGAAGAGTTTGGGGCACCTGGTGACTCAGTTGATTAAGCATCTGCCTTCCACTCAGGTAATGATCTCAGGATCCTGGCATCGGGCCCCCTGCTCAGCCTGCTTCTCCCTCTCCCTCTGCCCCTCCCCCTGCTCATTCTCTCTCTCTCTCTCTCAAATAAATAAATAAAATCTTTAAAGAAATTTGAAGAGTTCTGCTCCATTCTTGAGGGCAAGACATCTACATAAATTATTTGGAATTCTCTTGCACTGGAGATTTGCCTCTTCTTTATTCATTTAGTCAATAACGTATTTATATTAGTATTGACTCATGGATATTTATACTCTGGATTATAATAATCAAACTTTCTTTCTTTGCCTGTCTCCCTCCTTTCCTCCCTCTCCCTCCTTATACCCTGTCTATTCCTTCCTTCCTTCCTTCCTTCCTTCCTTCCTTCCTTCCTTCCTTCCTTCCTTCCTCCCTCCCTCCCTCCCTTTCTTGCTTTCTCCTCAAATTATTCCAGCTTTGACTACTGGGAATTCTTTCAACAGGAATTGGCTCCTGTGTCCTTTTGACAGATTCTGTTGCTGTTTCTTTTCCCTTTTTTTGCCCTTTTTTTGGGGGGGATCAATTCTTTGGCACCATAAGATGCTCCAGGCTTACTCTATTATTTCTATTCTGTTTCTGGAATCAATCATTTCTTCAAGGAAGTGATATTAGGAACTGTGGGAAGTAGGTATGCTTGTTGCTACTGAGGTTTTGTTGCTTCTAGCTTCTTTCAGCTGACAGCGCAAGGCAATATATGTGTGTATATGAATTTGTGTCTATACTCATCTGTAAATATTTCTATATTTAACCATCTGTCTCTGTATTTAAATACTCATGAATTCATACTGATGTATCCAACTCATCAATTAACACATGGATAATTTTAGCCTTCTCTTGTTTCTACCTAATCCACTACTCCAATAGTGAGAAGCATGGATCCCACGATCTGCCATCCTTTTGCTTAATTGGTCATTTCATTATTTACATAAAATGCTTTCAGAATTGTTAATGAGTTTCCTATGAGAAACACTTTACCAACAAGAGTAATGTGTTATGTATGGTTCCTTTTTCCTTTATTATTAGTGTCCATTCATATCCAAAGTCACCTACATAAGCACATTTTCCCCTACCACATTCACCGAAGTTATTTCATATATTTATAATACTGTCAGATTCTTTTGTCAAAGTCACCATTCCATCTTGGGATCCAACAGCCTATTAAATAATTTTTTATTTGCATACATTAAGGTTTGCATACACTATTCTTTATATCATAAAGTTCTATTGGTCTTGACAAATGCAGTGTTATATATCTACCATTATAGTGTCATGCTAAACAGTTTCACTGGCCTAAAAAAAGCCAAAAAAATAAAACCCACTGTGCTTCACTTATTTAACTACTTCTTCAAACCCATGGCAACCATTGAGCTTTTTATTATCTTTATACTTTTGCCTCTTCCAAAATGTCATATTAATGTAATCACACAGTATGTAGTCCTTTCAGGTTAGCTTCTTTAATTTAGCAATATGAATTTATGATTCATTCATGTCTTTTCATGGCTCATTCCTATATATCACTGAAGAGTACAGGCATACTTTGGAGATACTGTGGGTTCAGTCCACACCACCACAATACAGCAAGTATCACAATAAAGTGAGTCAAGTGAATTTTTAAATTCCCCAGTGCATATAAAAGTTATGTGTATACCATACTGTAGTCTAGTAAGTGTGCAATAATACTACATCCAGAAAGCAATGTACATGCCTTAATTTAAAAAATACTTTTATTGCTTAGAAATGCTACCATCATCTGAGCTTTCAGTGAGTCATAATCACTGATCACAAATCACCATAACAAATAAAATGAAAAAGTTTGAAATATCTTGAGAATTACCAAAATGTGACATAGAGATATGAAGTGAGCAAATGCTGTTGGAAAAAATGGTGTGAGCAGCCTTGTTTGATACAGGGTTGCCAAAGACCTTCAGTTTTTTGGGGAAAAAACTATATCTGTGATACACAATAAAGCAAAGAACAATGAGTTATGCCTATAGTTCATTTTACAGATGTACCACAGATATTTTCTTTCATTTAAGGATTAAGGAATTTATTGATACCTTCTACCTTTTGGAGATCATGAATGAAATTGCTACAAACATTCATGTACAGGTTTTTGGGTGGACACAAGTTTTCAGATCAGTTAAGTATGTATACAGGAGCTTGATTTCTGGATCATATGGTAAGACTATGTTTAGCTTTGTAAAAAAAAAAAAAGAAAACCATCAAAGGTCTTCCAAAATGGCTGTACCATTCACATTCCCACCAGACATTAAGTTGGGTTCCTGCTGTTACATATTCTTGACATCAGTTGGTATTGTAAGAGTTTTGTAAAGAGTTGCTTTACTTTGCATTTACCTAAAAAATGACACTGAGTATTTTTTCATATGCTAATTTTCCACTTACATATTTATTTTTAGTGTGATGTTTGTTCGGCTCTTCTGAGTTTTAAGACTTCTTCAGATATTTTGGATATAAAACCTGACCAGGTATAACGTGGGTACATTAACTTGCAATTTGTAAATCTCGGTTTCCATATGAAAAAGAGTATGGGGAAGGAGGAGCAAGATGGCGGAGGAGTAGGAAACCTAAATTCTGTCTGGTCCCAGGAATTCAGCTAGATAGGGATCAAACCATTCTGAACACCTACGAACTCAACAGGAGATCCAAGAAAAGAATAGCAGCAACTCTCTGAACAGAAAAGCGACCACTTTCTGGAAGGCAGGACGTCCGGAGAAGTGAAGCCGAGGTGATATTCGGGAAGATAGACGGCGGGGGTAGGAAGCCTCCGTCAGCCGCTACCGGCAGGTGACAGAGCAGCGGAGCACAAAATTGGAACTTTTAGGGTGCCTGGGTGGCTCAGTCATTAAGCGTCTGCCTTCGGCTCAGGTCATGATCCCAGGGTCCTGGGCTCAAGGCCCATATCGGGCTCCCTGCGCAGTGGGAAGCCTGCTTCTCCCTCTCCAGCTCCATCTGCTTGTGTTCCCTCTCTCACTGTGTCTCTGTCAAATAAATAAATAAAATCTTAAAAAAAAAAACAAACAAAAAAAGACAAAATCAGAACTTTTAGAAGTCTGCTCCACTGAGGGACATCGCTCCAGTGGCTAAGCAAGGGGGTGGAACCCTGGCAGGGATAGTGTGGTCTCAGGACCCTGAGGGTCACAGAAAGACTGGGGGTACCTGAGTGCGGCAGAGCTCACAGGTATTGGAGAAGGGAGGCCAGCTGCAGAGACGGAGCCGAGGAGTGGGCTCTCAGCTCGGGGTTGCCATAAACTGTGATACCCGGCACAGTTGGGCCACTGCTCTTCCAGCAGGGACCCAACAAGTGGCAGATCCCGGAAGACTCCCCTTTCTCCCCCGGGAGGAGTGGCGCGGGAGCGCACCACAGGGATCTGCTGGGTTTGGAGACTCCACACAGGGTCCTGTGCCAGAGATAGAAACGCTCGGTCACAGGCCGGGTAAGCACGGAGTGCGGCCGACACTGGGGAGACGGGAGTGATTGACTGCTTTTCTCTGGGGGCTCACTGAGGAGCAAGGCCCCGAGTTCTTGGATCCTCTGGGGTGGAGATTGGGAGGCCGCCATTTTCACTCTCATCCTCCGAAGCTGTAGGGAAAGCTTGCAGGGAACAAAAGCTACCGAGACCAAACCCGAGCAGATTACTTGGCCTGGCCCCTGTCAAGGGCGGGGCAATTCTGTCTCCGGCAAAGACATTTGAGAACCACTGCAACAGGCCCCTCCCCCAGAAGATCAACAAGAACAGCCAGCCAAGACCAAGTTTACTGATCAATGAGAACGGCAGAATGCTAGCACTAGGGGAATACAGCACACAGAATTCATGGCTTTTTGCCACTGATTCCTTAGTCTTTCAAAGTTAATTTTTAAAATTTTTTTTTGAATTTTTCTTTTTCCCTTTTCAATCAACATCTTATCAATCCCTTTTTTAAAAAATCTTTTTTATTTTTCATTTTTAGAGTCATATTCTATCCCTTCATAGTAGTTAACCTTATTTTTGGTATATATATATAAGTTGTTCTCTCTTTAAAATTTTGGGATACGTTTTTTTTTTAACAGACCAAAGTATACCCTAAATCTCTAGTGTATGGCTTTGTTCTAGTCTCCTGCCTGATCACATTCTCTCCCTTTTTTTTTTTTTTAATTCCTCTTCTTTCTTTTTTCAACCAACTTCCTTTCTTATCAATTCCTTTTATAAAATCTTTTATAATTTTCATCTTTACAATCATATTCCATCCCTTCATCATATTTACACTTATTTTTGTACATATATAAGTTTTTCTTTCTTTAAAATTTTGGGAGGCACTTTCTTCTAACAGACCAAAATCGCCCAAAATCTAGTGTGTGGCACTGATCTATGAACCAGCCTGACAATATCTGATCATATTCCTTTTTTTTTTTTTATGTTTTTCTTTTTCTTTCTTTTTTCTTTCTTTCCCTTTCTTTCCCTTTCTTTTCCCCTGGTTTCAGGTCTCTTCTGATTTGTTTAGTGTATATTTTTCTGGGGTGGTCATTACGCTCTTAGCATTTTGTTCTCTCATTCATCTATGCTCCTCTGGACAAAATGACAAGATGGAAAAAATCACCTCAAAAAAAGAACAAGAGGCAGTACCACCTGCCAGGGACCTAATCAATATGGACATTAGTAAGATGTTGGGACTAGAGTTCAGAATGATGATTTTAAAGGTACTAGCTGGGCTTGAAAAAAACATGGAAGTTATTAGAGAAACCCTTTCTGGAGAAATAAAAGAAATAAAATCTAACCAAGTCGAAAACAAAAAGGCTATTAATGAGGTGCAATAAAAAATGGAGGCTCTAACTGCTAGGATAAATGAAGCAGAAGAGAAAGTCAGTGAGATAGAAGACCAAATGATGGAAAATAAAGAAGCTGAGAAAAAGAGAGATAAACAACTACTGGATCATGAAGGCAGAATTTGAGAGATAAGTGATACCATAAGACAAAACAATATTAGAATAATTGGGATCGCAGAAGAAGAATAAAGAGAGAGAGGGGCAGAAGGTATACTGGAGCAAATTAGAGCAGAGAACTTCCCTAATTTGGGGAAGGAAACAGGCATCAAAATCCAGGAGGCACAGAGAAACCCTCTCAAAATCAATAAAAATAGGTCAACACCCCGACATCTAATAGTAAAACTTATGAGTCTCAGAGACAAGAGAAAATCCTGAAAGCAGCTCAGGACAAGAGATCTGTAACCTACAATGGTGGAAACATTAGATTGGCAACAGACCTATCCACAGAGACCTGGCAGGCCAGAAAGGACTGACATGATATATTCAGAGCACTAAATGAGAAAAATATGCAGTCAAGAATACTATATCCAGCTAGGTTGTCACTGAAAATAGAAGAAGAGATAAAAAGCTTCCAGGACAAACAAAAACTAAAGGAATTTGCAAACACAAAACCAGCCCTACAAGAAATATTGAAAGGGGTCCTCTAAGCAAAGAGAGAGCCTAAAAGTAACATAGACCAGAAAGGAACACAGACAATATACAGCAACAGTCACCTTACAGGAAATACAATGGACTAAATTCATATCTTTCAATAGTTACCCTGAATGTAAATGGGCTAAATGCCCCAATCAAAAGACACAGGCTATCAGATTGGATTAAAAAACAAGACCCATCGATATGCTGTCTGCAAGAGACTCATTTTAGACCCAAAGACACCCCCAGATTGAAAGTGAGGGGGTGGAAAACAATTTACCATGCGAATGGGCACCAAAAGAAAGCTGGGGTGGCAATCCTTATATCAGACAAATTAGATTTTAAACCAAAGACTGTAATAAGAGATGAGGAAGGACACTATATCCTACTTAAAGGGTCTATCCAACAAGAAGATCTAACAATTGTAAATATCTATGCCCCTAACATGGGAGCTGCCAATTACATAAGGCAATTAATAACAAAAGCAAAGAAACACATCGACCACAATACAATAATAGTGGGGGACTTTAACACCCCCCTCACTGAAATGGACAGATCATCTAAGCAAAAGATCAACAAGGAAATAAAGACTTTAAATGACACACTGGACCAAATGGACTTCACAGATATATTCAGAACATTCCACCCCAAAGCAACAGAAGACACATTCTTCTCTAGTGCCCATGGGACATTCTCCAGAATAGATCACATCCTAGGTCACAAATCAGGTTCAACCAGTACCAAAAGACTGGGATCATTCCCTGCATATTTTCAGACCACAGTGCTTTGAAACTAGAACTCAGTCACAAGAGAAAAGTCGGAAAGAACTCAAATGCATGGAGGCTAAAGAGCATCCTACTAAAGAATGAATGGGTCAACCAGGAAATTAAAGAATTTAAAATATTCATGGAAACCAATGAAAATGAAAACACAACTGTTCAAAATCTTTGGGATGCAGCAAGGGCAGTCCTAAGAGGAAAGTATATACCAATACAAGCCTTTCTCAAGAAACAAGAAAGGTCTCAAGTACACAACCTAACCCTACACCCAAAGGAGCTGGAGAAAGAACAACAAATAAAGCCTAAACCCAGCAGGAGAAGAGAAATAATAAAGATCAGAGCAGAAATCAATGAAATAGAAACCAAAAAAACAGTAGAACAGATCAATGAAACTAGGAGCTGGTTCTTTGAAAGAATTAACAAGATTCATAAACCTCTGGCCAGACTTATCAAAAAGAGAAGAGAAATTACCTAAATCAACAAAATCATGAATGAAAGAGGAGCGATCACAACCAACATCAGAGAAATACAAACAGTTATAAGAACTTATAAGCAACTCTCTGCCAGCAAATTAGATAATCTGGAAGAAATGGATGCATTCCTATAGATGTATCAACTACCAAAACTGAACCAGGAAGAAATAGAAAACCTGAACAGACCTATAACCACTAAGGAAATTGAAGCAGTCATCAAAAATCTCCCAACAAACAAAAGCCCAGGGCCAGGTGGCTTCCCAGGGGAATTCTACCAAACATTTAAAGAAGAATTAATACCTAGTCTTCTGAAACTGTTCCAAAAAATAGAAATGGAAGGAAAACTTCCAAACTCATTTTATGAGGCCAGCATTACCTTGATCCCAAAACCAGACAAAGACCCCATCAAAAAGGAGAATTACAGACCAATATCCCTGATGAACATGGATGCAAAAATTCTCACCAAAATACTAGCCAATAGGATACAACAGTACATTAAGAGGATTATGCACCACGACCAAGTGGGATTTATTCCTAGGCTGCAAGGTTGGTTCAACATCCACAAGTCAATCGATGGATTACAATACATTAATAAAAGAAGGAACAAGAACCATATGATCCTCTCAATAGATGCAGAAAAAGCATTTGACAAAGTACAGCATCCTTTCTTGATCAAAACTCTTCAGAGTATAGGGATAGATGGTACATACCTCAATATCATAAAAGCCATCTATGAAAAACCCACAGTGAATATCATTCTCAATGGGGAAAAACTGAGAGCTTTTCCCCTAAGGTCAGGAACACGGCAGGGATGTCCACTATCACCACTGCTACTCAACATAGTACTAGAAGTCCTAGCCACAGCAATCAGACAACAAAAAGAAATAAAAGGCATCCAAATCGGCAAAGAAGAAGTCAAACTCTCACTCTGGAGATGATATGATACTTTATGTGGAAAATCCCAAAGACTCCACCCCAAAACTGCTAGAACTCATACAGGAATTCAGTCAAGTGGCAGGATATAAAATCAATGCACAGAAATCAGTGGCATTCCTATACACCACCAACAACAAGACAGAGGAAAGAGAAATTAAGGAGTCGATCCCATTTACAATTGCACCCAAAACCATAAGATACCTAAGAATAAATCTAACCAAAGAGGCAAAGGATCTGTACTCAGAAAACTATAAAATACTCATGAAAGAAATTGAGGAAGACACAAAGAAATGGAAAAACGTTCCATGCTCATGGATTGGAAGAACAAATATTGTGAAGATGTCAATGCTAGCTAGAGCAATCTACACATTCAATGCAATCCCTATCAAAATACCATCCACTTTTTTCAAAGAAATGGAACAAATAATCCTAAAATTTGTATGGAACCAGAAAAGACCCCGAACAGTCAGAGGAATGTTGAAAAAGAAAAGCAAAGCTGGTGGCATCACAATTCCGGACTTCAAGCTCCTTTACATAGCTGTTATCATCAAGACAGTATGGTACTGGCACAAAAACAGACACATAGATCAATGGAACAGAATAGAGAGCCCAGAAATGAACCCTCAACTCTATGGTCAAGTAATCTTCGACAAAGCAGGAAAGAATGTCCAATGGAAAAAAGACAGTCTCTTCAACAAATGGTGTTGGGAAAATTGGACAGCCACATGCAGAAGAATGAAACTGGACCATTTCCTTACAACACACACAAAAATAGACTCAAAATTTTTGAAAGACCTAAATGTGAGACAGGAGTCCATCAACATCCTAAAGGAGAACACAGGCAGCAACCTCTTCAGCCTCAGCCACAGTAATTTCTTCCTAGAAACATCTCCAAAGGCAAGGGAAGCAAGGGCAAAAATGAACTATTGGGACTTCATCAAGATAAAAAGCTTTTGCACAGCAAAAGAAACAGTCAACAAAACGAAAAGACAACCGACAGAATGGGAGAAGATATTTGCAAATGACATATCAGATAAAGGGCTAGTATCCAAAATCTATAAAGAACTTCTCAAACTCAACACCCAAAGAACAAATGGTCCAATCAAGAAATGGGCAGAAGAGATGAACAGACGTTTTTCCAAAGAAGACATCCAAATGGCCAACAGATACATGAAAAAGTGCTCAACATCACTCGGCATCAGGGAAATCCAAATCAAAACCTCAATGAGATACCACCTCACACCAGTCAGAATGGCTAAAATTAACAAGTCAGGAAATGACAGATATTGGCGGGGATGCGGAGAAAGGGGAACCCTCCTACACTGTTGGTAGGAATGCAAGCTGTTGCAGCCACTCTGTAAAACAGTATGGAGGTTCCTCAAAAAGTTGAAAATAGAGCTACCATATGACCCAGAAATTGCACTACTGGGTATTTACCCCTAAGATACAAATGTAGGGACCCAAAGAGGTACGTGCATCCCAATGTTTATAGCAGCATTGTCCACAATAGCCAAACTGTGGAAAGAGCCAAGATGTCCAACGACAGATGAATGGACAAAGAAGATGTGGTATATATACACAATGAAATATTATGCAGCCATCAAAAGGAATGAGATCTTGCCATTTGCAATGACGTGGATGGAACTGGAGGGTACTATGCTGAGTGAAATAAGTCAATCAGAGAAAGACATATATCATATGACCTCACTGATATAAGGAATTCTTAATCTCAGAAACAAACTGAGGGTTTCTAGAGTGGTGGGCGGTGGGAGGGATGGGGTAGCTGGGTGATAGACAGTGGGGAGGGTATGTGCTATGGTGAGTGCTGTGAATTGTGTAAGACTGTTGAATCACAGATCTGTACCTCTGAAACAAATAATACAATATATGTTTAAAAAAAAAGAAGAAGATAGTAGGAAGGGAAAAATGAAGGGGGGGAATTTGGAGGGGTAGACGAACCATGAGGGACTATGGACTCTGAGAAACAAACTGAGGGTTCTAGAGGGGAGGGGGGTGGGGGGATGGGTTCACCTGGTGATGGGTATTAAAGAGGGCACGTACTGCATCGAGCACTGGATGTTATACGCAAACAATGAATCATGGAACACTACATCAAAAACTAATGATGTAATGTATGGTGATTAACATAACATAATAAAATTAAAAAAAAAGAGTATGGACAATAAATGTCCTTATTTACAGGGTTACTTGAAAACAAAATCAGCTACAATATAGAGAAACACACCTATCGCAATGCCTAGACAGAGGACACCTTAAATATTTGCTAATGTTTATTGAGTGTTTATTATGTGCATTGTTCTATGCACTTGTTATGTATTAACTTGATTAATTTTTATAACAATGCAATGAAATAAATGTTATCATTAGCATTGACATTGATTATCATTATTTCTTATTCTCATTGCACAAATGCAGAAACTAAAGAAAAGGGAGATAAAGTAGCCAGCTAAAATTCAAACAGCTAGGAAGGAGTAGATGCCTTCTGGCTTTAATAATTCTAACCATCATGCTTTACATTTCTTCCCATGAAGTATAAAAATTTCAGGATATTGTTAATTGGAAACATTTTTCAAGATTTTAAAATACATTATTAGCTCTTTTCCTCTTTCTCTATCCCTATCTTCTTTATGGTTCATCAGACAATTTAGTCCAAAAGTCTGGCTTGAAGAATCTTAAGATTTTTTTTTTAATATTTTCTTTTTCTTTTTTCTTTTTCTTTTTCATTTTAAAGATTTTATTTATTTATTTGAGAGAGCAGAACAAGAGAGAGAGCACATAAGTGGGGGCATGGGCAGAGGGAAAGGGAGAAGCAGGCCCCCCGCTTGAGCAGGTTGCCCAATGCAGGGCTTGATCCCAGGACCCTGGGACCATGACCTGAGCTGAAGGCAGACGCTTAACCGACTGAGCCACCCAGGTACCCCTTAAGATGTTTTTTTTGCTCTTATAACAATGATCAGGATCGGACAAAGTGAGACCCCAAGCCCTTGTGCCAGGGTATAGTTTTATAAAAGTTTCATAATGCAAGCTCTTGTTCAATGCAGGCTTTGCTATGGATTGTTCTTGTTTAGAAACAATAAATCTTTATATAATCGTAAGAATCTATTCTATTAAAAAGCACTAGAAATGCTTCCAAGGAGATGTGAAGAATTTGTCTTCAGTGTTCCCATTCTATGATTTGTATCTTCTTCCTTAGTGTTCTGGTATTAGGAGCCAGCAAGATTCATATGTCATCCCTGATCTGAAGCAAGTCACTCCATGGAGTGAGATTTAAAATGCCTTCTATCACAATGAGTTCTCATTCACCCATGCTCTAAAGAGAAAGGATTTTCTTTTAAGTTGTCACTTAATGTTTTCCTACCAATTACATATGATTTTTAAAAAGAAATAGAGGGGCACCTGAGTGGCTCAGTCAGTTAAGTATCAGATTCTTGATATCACTTCAGGTCTTGATCTCAGGGTCATGAGTTCAAGCCCCATATTGGGCTCCATGCTGGGCATGGAGACTACAGGAAAAAAAAAAAAAAAAAAAAAGGAAAAAAATGGAGCAAACTATACAGAATCTTATTTAACACATCCTGAAAACAAACAGGGAAAAGCAAGCCATCAAAACTTCTCTACTAGACCCCAGAACTCTGACAACTGCCAGGATTGTTTTCTATATTAATAAAAATACTACCCTTTGGGAACTGGCCTTAGGACCTCATTTTGCTCTTGGTATTAAAGTATAGTAAAGAGGCAGGGACTAGTAATTAAATAAAAATAATTTTACCAGAAAATTGTCATTACCTAAAGTAGGTATAGCCACTGTCATCTCCATCCCCATTTAAGATATGAAGGGGATAAATCACTGCCTTATATCCCAAACTCATGAGCTTCTGGACATAGTATAAAGGTTTCATAAGTCTGGATATTAATACTACAAACCGTAAGTTCCCAGGAAATAAAATTTCAGCCTCAACTATACAACTTGTTATTAGCAGAGTAATAACCACTATTAGAGACTGATAAAGTAACATCTCAGGCAATAAATATGAGTTCATATCCCAAGTCCCCTCTTCTAGCCAACCCACCTATAAAAGGAATTATAAATGATGCTTCCTGCTATGGGGATATGAAGAATTCAGAATGTGATACCGAGGTCTAGGTTACAGTTCAGCTATTTGTTTTTAGTAATCATTCTTTTTTCTTTTTCATTTCCAGCTTCATTGAGATATAATTTACATACAACACTGTATGTTTGAGACGTACAACATGATGATTTAATATACATATACATTGTGAAATAACTACCACAATAAGTTAACATATCTATTACCTCATATAACTATCTTATTTTGCAGTGAGAACATTTAAGATCTAATCTTAGCAACTTTGAGTAATACAGTATTGTTAACTACGGTCACTATTCTGTATATTAGATCCCTAGAACCTCTTTGTCTTATAAGTGGAAGTTTATATGGTTTGACCAACATTTCCCCATTTTTCCCACTTTCCAGCCCCTGACAACCACCATTCTACTCTATTTCTATGAGTTCGGATTTTTGGGATTCTACATATGAATGAAATCATACAGTATTTGTCCTTCTCTGTCTGACATTTCACTTAACATAATACCCTCAAGGTCCATACATGTTGTCACAAATGACAGGGTTTTCTTCTTTTTTATGGCTGAATCGTATTCCTGTGTGTGTGTGTGTGTGTGTGTGTGTGTGTGTGTGTGTGTGTGTAACATTTTCTTTATCCACTCATCTGTCACTGGACACAATCATTCTTGATAATAAGTTATATGAGTGGCATAATTAATTTCTTAGACAAATCAAGAAGGCTTAACTGTTATAGAACTTAAAAGTTCATAATAACATATGGACATCATGAAATGAGTGCTATTGTAGAACTCAAATTACAGTTCAAATTGGAATTCATTTAAAAAAATCTGCTTGTCTTTCAAATGTAGAGACTTCAAAAATAATGGCAGGTTACCCCTCACTGAATGCTACAGACTAGAAATTATAATTCACTGCAGGCTGTGTATATGGCAAAGCTCTACATAAATCAAGGGATCACTCTGTCCTATATCATTACTAAAAATTAATAGTTTAAGGAAACTGGCTTCAGATCTAAGACTTATGACAAACAGAAACCTGGGACTGCTTCATTCCCAACCTCCACCTACATTCTCCTTCTCTCCAAAGCTGATTCTAAAGTTGTCTCGTCTCGCAGATTTAGGTTGGGGGCAATGCACATGTAGTTGTCATTAAATTGAGATTGGTAGATTTTTCACAAATATACAACAAAAAGACACAGTTAAATTTGAATCAGATAAACAATAATTTTTAAGTAAAAATATGCCCCAAATATTGCAACTATTCAATATTTATCAGATATTCAAATTTTACCTTGTGTCTTGTATTTTATCTTACAACCCAAGGTTTCATAGCTTTTATTCCATACTCTAAGGATCAGTACTAAACAGCAATTCTTGCTATTCCCACTGGCTCCTTATCCCTGAAGTTGATCTTAAAAATTTTAAGTTAATTCACTCATTGATTAATTAGTTAATGATCTTTATCCATACCTACAGAAGCTCCCAGGCATTTTGTTTGTTTTTGAACTATAGCCTTGCCAATTCCTTGAAGGGACTGACTTTCTGCCAACTTCCACTGCACAGTACTATCTGTTCCTGGGTTCTATGTCACCACATTCTAATGCCTTTTAAGATGTTTAATTATTTCCTTGAATACTCTGATGCCCACTGCCTACCTGAGCTTCACTTGTTACCTGAGACCACCCTCTGTGGTATGGTGTTCTGGTTAATGGTTTACAGTAGACGCATATAGATTTTGCTATGTACTCAGCAACTGCCCAATGAAATGGGTATACTTTCTTCCTTCTCTCATACCCAACATTACAGAGTTTGCTCAATTTTGTGTTCAGTTTTTTCTTTCACTCCTAAATTCTTCCTATGTATTAACACTTTTAATGTTCCTCCAAATGTGGACACAATGCATAGGCTGACTCCTAGGCTCAGGGCTCCTTCTACCATGTTCTGATCCTTCCATGGCTGATACCAAAACTAGAAAGAATTATCTCACTCAAGAGCAGAATGTCCATGTAATATTTTAGTAGTGTATAAAAGAAAGAAAGAGTTATATGAAGAGGAGAGAGTCAGAGGAACATGAAGAAATAAAAGTGGAAGGCTGAAAATGAAAATTTATTACTGTATTTCATTGTGCTCTTTGGAGCACATGTCTTTTCAAGCCCTTCCAAATACCATTATTAGGCACACATTACTTGACTAAATGCTTTTCACAGGCCCCATAAGCTTCTCATTGCTCCACATTGAACACATGGCTTCAAAGGGCAGAGGGATAACCTGGACAAAACATTTTTCAATTTCTCAAAGATGCTTATCAGAAATATTTCTGATCATAATGAAAAGTAACTTTTAGAAATATAAGAAGTTCTTTTCATCTCTATAAATATCACTTCCCACTTTCTCATTGAGGAAAAGTGGTAAGATTTCGCTGCTATTTAACAAGTTTTAGGACTTCGATAATATTGTAAGAAAAAATATTTCCATGATATATAATGCAAGCTATAATTGCAAATTTTATGAACAAATAATTATCTGGTAAAATTTAATTCACAGATAAAACTTAGCTAAAATGTTCCTAAATAAGAACATGAAGAAAAATTATTTCCTTTAAAAGAAAGAAATATGGAGGCTCCTGGCTGGCTCAGTCAGGAACTGAGCCAAAACTCTTGATTTCGGGGTCTTCAGTTTGAGCCCCACGTTGGATGTAGGGATTATAAATAAATAAACTTAAAAAAGGAAAAGAAAGAAATACATATTGCTTTTTTTTTTTTGCATTGAAAACCAAAACACTTATTAATCAGTGTTTCTCTTTGTCTTAACTTTTATTTTATCTCTTCTTCTTTTCTTGGCCCGAAACTTAGACTTCTGTTTTTGCCCTCATATGAACTGTCCTGTTTTATTTTTGTATTTTATTAAAACTTATCTAAAATTATTTTGGAATTACGAAGAACAAAATCAGTAGAAGATAGAAATGTTTGGATTTTTATCTTCAAATTGACCTTTAACTCTATCTAGGTAACCATCAAAAAACTAAACTGTGGATTTGACAATTTATTTTCTGCATCAGAAACTTGACTTTCGGGACACCTGGGTGGCTCAGTTGTTAAGCATCTGCCTTCGGCTCAGGTCATGATCCCAGCATCCTGGGATCAAGCCCCTCATCAGGCTCCCTGCTCAGCGGGAAGCCTGCTTCTCCCTCTCCCACTCCCCCTGCTTGTGTTCCCTCTCTCGCGCTGTGTCTCTCTCTGTCAAATAAATAAATAAAATCTTAAAAAAAAAAAGAAAGAAACTTGACTTTCTTTTCCTTTTGATTTCATTAACATTCTCTGACCAACCACTTTAAGGGCTTAGAGTCTTCATGGTACTTAACTTCTTCCTTTTATGATAACAAAAAAAAAATATAACTAATGCTAGCGTTTATATTTTGGTAGAAATCAATTCACATTTAGACATTAAATATGTCCTATTGGTTTTTAAAGTCATTTGGCTCAAACTATGAATTATAAACAAAGCTTTTACATTATTATAACAAACTGTTAGACATCAATAAACCAGAGGAGATGGAATGGGCATGGATATTGGTATGAGTATGGATAAACAGAGACATATGTATAGTGGATAGATATAGATTAGCTATAAGTATGCATTAAGTATACATTAGAAACACATTGTTTATACCTCAGAAACATAAATAAACATAGACAAAGAAAAACAACAAAGGGGTATCTGTTCAGACTATGTAGATAGATTGATGTAAAGTTGAGAGAGAATAAATTAACTACAAAACTGAAAGTAGTTCACTTAAATAGGGTAAAGGATCATTCAGGGAAAGTGGCAGGTATTGAGTCTATTGACAAAATGTAAAGTGAATATATTGAAGGAAGTATTACATTAGAACGAGCTATTTACTTAATTGATATTCAAATTTGAAATCTACAGCTGTAATAAAATAGTGTAATTTTGAAACCACTATATTTTGCTTGACTTAATGAATATTTATTTAACCTCTATTATATACAATTTATGTTGTGTTTTCCAAACATTACTTAAATATAAGCAGTGATGCACTGGAGCTAGCTCATACCAGCTCACTGAAACCAATTACGTACAACTCTTCCCAACTTCATTTTCAGGAAATCTGCTATGGTAGGAGCATTTATGGACACTGGTTTAAAGTCAAGGCTACTTTTTCTATTTTTTTTTTTTAATTTTTGAAAGCCAGTTAAAAATTTACTACTATGTCACTGAGTGTAATAGTCATTAATTAATGTCTATACTATCCTAAATGACATAGACTTCAAAATTTTTTCACTTAAAATACTGCTTTTATTTATTTTATATAAAATTATTTTTCTTTACAGTTTAGCTCTTAATAATAATGCTAATGGTAGCTTTCCTCATCTGCTACTAAGGTGCTTGGTCTTTCCAAAGAATCTAAGGCCACATGGGGGTGAGGCTCTCACTTCACCCTGCCAATACTAGCACCACACCTGGCAATGCCCTCTCAGCACTTGCCTGCACCCTGGCCTTCGTCCCTGAGCTCACCTGCATCTACTCAGCCTTCATCCTGCATGACAATGAGGTGACAGTTCACAGAGGATAAGATCAGTGTTCTCATTAAAACAGCAGGTGTAAATGTTGAAGTCAACTTCGGAAGCCTCATCTGCAATGTAGGGGGGCTGATAGACCCGCCCCAGCAGCTGGTGCTGCTGTTGAGAAAACCTATTAATCTCTCAGTAAAATTTTAATAGAGTATTGTTATTTAATTTCTCCTTTAACATTTATTAGAGTTTTGCAAAATAGGTGTTGTTGTGAGCTTATGCAGAAGTATTTTTGACTATTGATTATTAGATTTGGGTGTGCAAAAAATAAAACAAAACAAAACTGCCATCCTAAATAAAGGACTACTTTATATTATAGCAGAAAATTGGCCATGGTCTAATGTCTTTCTGAATTCTTTTACTTTATCTATACAATGAGTTTATTAAATCATATTTATAGACGTTTGGTAAGGATTCATTAAACTAGGGAATGCAATATTTTGAATATTAACTGGAAATAGAAAATATTTATAAATCATTATGACTGTTTTCCACCTTCTTTAGACTTCTATTTCTTCTCCCTTTTTCTTCCTTTTTTACATATTTCTCCTCTTCTTTTTCTTCTTTTCTCTCCTTTTCCTACTTTCTCCTTTTCTTTCTTTCCATCTGGTCTTCTCCCTCTATCATACCTCCTCTTCTTCCCAATAAAATGTTGATTTTTTTTCTTTTATCACCTTTCTTCCTTGTTACTTCTATTTTTTCCTTTTCCACTTTTTTTACTTCCATCTCATGTATTCTGCTACGTAGTTCCCCATATGTTTCCTCCTCCTTACTCTTTCCTTTTATTCTCCTCTCTTTGTCCCCCTGTCCTCCTACTTCCATACACTCTGATCCACTACTAGTCCTTTTTGCTTTCCACTTCTTTGGGATAGTCATGGAATAGAAAATGTAAAGACAGAAATAAATTCCTCCTGCTTCCAGAACATCTTGACACACCATACTCCAATTTTAGGTGTCATAAGTCTAACTGGGGGCTTATTCATTATTAATGCATTATTCACAGGTTCATACTAAACTATACAACATTTTCTACACATCCTTAGCATTCAGAATCCAACACTAGCTTAGGTCCATAAAGTAAAGTTTATGATAATTTTGAACACAAATTCTCCATATTTTTTTTTTTTTGGCTTGCCTTCTGCTGTTTTTGCTGAGTAATATTCATTTTTGTAAACTTACAATATTTGGCCCAATTAAAATATTCAAAAATTATATACTAAGTTAGAAAAGTCCATTAATAAATATATATGTACATTTACGTAAAATGATAAGCCTATTAGTGTCATATAAGCAGGCCACACACACACACAAAAAATATAAACAAAAAACAAATTTTCTCAAATACCTAATGAAGGGATGAATTATCAAACTCTAGGTAAGAGAGAAGTGAAAGAATAATCAGAGAACTTGTTGTGTTGCCCCAGAGTTCCTCAGGAAGGCCTTACTTCATTATTAAGCCACTTATTTGAGTTCTAAATTCATGAAGCACACATGACCTCTCAACATATGTCTGTTGGCAAGTTCAACATTTTTGTTTGAATTCAATTTCTATTCTTCCAGCTTACCGATAATAAAGACGAATAGGTTTTGCATGCCAAGCTCTGTCACTGCTTGGACAGGACTGTGAAAAATCCATGACCCATTGCCAAGAATCTTTATTTTAAATATACAGAAACTTCTTCAGCCTTTAATTGTGTAAATAAGAGAAAAACATGAGGTGTTTGGGTTTTTATATAAGCAAATTTGTCACCTTTCACATCTATGTATACATTTGGAATCAATTAAAGTTGGAACTTTTTCTATCCAAAATTATAGCTTAGATTGGTTTCTAGATATTCATGTTAAAAAACTTTATTATTTTATTATGTTACTATTATAAAGACAATGAGTTTATATAGTCAGTTTATTTTTTTTACTAAATTTGTCCTATTTTTTTTTAATTTGGTTATTTATTTTTAATTTAAAGTTTCTAAGGATGCCAAAAAGTGTATACATTTCCAGAAGTCTTAGTGCAGTTTCAGGCTTTATATAGCTTACCAATTTCGCTACTTATAGTTCATAAATATTCCCAGGCATCCAAGGAGAATTTTTGTCCACTTCCAAGTTGAACTAAGCAACTCTCTGCAACAAGTCTGCTCCATCTCATCTATTTTGTCTCTCTCATTTGCCACTTTTCTAACAAGTGTCCCTTGGCCCTGCATCAGGCTCTGTGCTCAGTGGGGAGTCTGCTTGTGATTCTCTCTCTCCCTATCCCTCTGCCCCTCCCTCCCCACTTTCTTTCTCTTTCTAAAATAAATAAAATCTTAAAAAAAAAGAAAAAGAATCTTAACTCGAAAAGATATATGCACCACTATGTTTATTGCAGTGATATTTACAATAGCCAAGACATAGAAGCAACCTAAGTATCCATCAACAGAGGAATGGATAAGGAAAATGTAGTATATATATACAATGGAATATTACATGGCCATAAAAAAGGATAAGATTATGCCATTTGAGACAACATGGATAGACCTAGAAAGTATTATGCTATGTAAAATAAATCAGATTGAGAAAGACAAATACCATATGATTCCATTCACAAATGTAATCTAAAAATTAAATAAACAAATGAAAAGCAGAATCAGAACTGTAAATACAGAAAACACATTGATGCTTGCCAGAGGGGGAGGGTGGGGGGTTGAGCAAAATGAGTGAAGGAGAGAGAGAGAGTTACAGGCCTCTGTTTATGTAATGAGTAAGTCACTGGAATAAAATACACAGTCAGTGATACTGTAATAGTGATGTAATGGGAGAGATGGTAGCTATACTTGTGGTGAACATAGCATAATGTATAAACTTGTCAAATCACTAAGTTGTACACCTGAAACTGATGCAATATTGTGTGTCAACTATTACTGCCCCCCCTCAAATAAAAAGAATCTTGGAATCATCTCTGACTTGTCCATGTTCTTCATATTCTCTCCCTCTTCAACATAAGACAGGGGGAACAAATGAATCAATTCTCAGCCGTCACAAACATGAATAGTGAAATAGTAGGTAATACCCTTCATATTAAGATTTATTGCTTTTTTGGGGCGCCTACGTGGCTCAGTTTGTTGGGTGTCCGACTCTTGATTTCAGCTCAGGTCATAATCTTGGGGTCGTGAGATTGAGCTCAGTGTGGAATCTACTTGAGTTTCCCTCTCCCTTTCCCTCTGCCCCTCCCCCCACTCTCCCTCTCTCTCTCTCTGTCTCTCTCTCTCTCTAAAATAAAATCTTAAAAAAAAGAGTTGTTGGTTTTTTAAAAAATGCATGAATTGTTAAATTTTACAAACTCTAACATTTGTAAATCCATATTTCTTTTTCTGCTGCAACATGTATAAGCCTAATTTCCTTGCTTTTATCCCCTCACTTTTACAGTTGATCTTCCCACACTTTTTTCTCTTGTCATTGGCAATTCATCACACATGCCAATGTCTAATTACTTTGTCTAAAGCACAGATCTAATCATGTCAACTTCCTAAACTGAGTTTGGTTAATATCCAGCTAATTCCTGGATGAAATATAACCTTGCTAACTAGCAATAGGCATAGCAACTGTGTAGAACATGTAATTCTTCAGGAAATTTGGCAGATTCTATCAAAATTTAAATGCACAGACCCTTTTAAGAAATAATTCTATGTCTCGGAATATATTTTGCAGGAATCCTTCAAATGGAAACGGAAGTAGATTTTCAATTATATTCTTTGCAGCATTCACTCACTCATTCAATTATCAAGCACCTATGCCAGGAACTATACTATACACTAGGAATAAAATGATAAGCAAAATAGATCACGTGCGTGCCTTCATGAAGATTACAGATTAGTAAGAAAAAAACAAACATTCACAGAGATGGTTAGATATAATCTGCGAAAGTAGTATGAAAATAAATACAAGATGCTATGAGAACATGGTGGTAGAGTAGTTGCACTAAGGTATACTAAAGTAATTATTACTGAGTTAGTTACATTTAGCCTAACATTTCTTACCACATAGGAGTATGGTAAGAGTTAAGATTGAGGGGGGTAACCCTAAAAATGGAACCTAGTCTGTGAGATCAGAGAAATATTCCCTAAGGAAATGACATTTCATCTGAAATATGAAAAGGGAGAGAGAAAGTAGGAAAGAGAATTTTCCTGACAAAGGAAACTACATGTGCAAAGGTATGGTAAGGTATGATATGGGGGAACTGAAATAAGGTCATTGTGTTGCTAAACATTTCAAACTCTGAAAGAAACTCTTAAATATGATTAATAAAGAAAGCTAATTTTGCTATACCCATAGTATGCAATCCTATGAAAAAATATAGATAGATGATCAATTGTTAATTTAAAAAAACAAGAATGTATCTCAAAACAATGCTTTCATTTAGGAAACAGCCAATATGATATTTATATTTGTATGTGTGTGTATTTGTATGTGCATGTATATGTCAATGATTTTAGTTCTTCGTATATAAAAACAATATTTTGCCTTTATCATTACTGGTTTTTTTAATCATTGTTGTTTTTTTAAGATATTCCATATCCTACACCCTTGCCTGATCCATAGGAAAATTTTTTTCTAATGCTTGGTAGTTGTCTGATAAGTAGGGAATAAAAATCAGATCTCACATATGATTCAAAGGTATATGATTTGGGCATTTATTTCAGAATATGGATGCTTGAATTGTACTGTTGATATTCACAAGATGTTGACCCATTTCCAGTGTCCTATCTCGTTCTTTGTTTTTATTCAAGATGAGAAAATAAAAATTGTACTGCTGTAAGATCTGACTATACATTATACAATTCGGCATCATTACAGTTGAAACATTTAACAAAGCAGCTGACAGAAGAAACAAGTTTGAGGGGAAAAATAATATCAGTTACAGAGAAACTGATTTTTATTGTAGGCCATTATATATATATATTTATACATATATATAAATTAGTAAAGTGAGGCAAGTTGACTGGGAATAATTCATATATATATATATATATATAAATCAGTAAAGTGAGGCAAGTTGACTGGGAATAATTCATCAATTAGTTTTGTTTTTTAATTTTTTTTTTAAATCTGGGGTTGGACAGGTCAGTGCAGCAAAGAAAATGAGAGGCTGGATTGTCCATAGATAATGTTCCATGCAACATAATTTGAGATTCCTATCCAAGTCAATATGTGATACTGAAACCCAAAGGATAAGTAAAGACAAATTCCTGAAGAGATGCTTAGGACCTCAGAGTCTGAAGTGAAGTCTGAATTTTTGCTAAAAAAGAGGGAAAGAAACAAAACTTTGTAGCAAATTTGGGGTACAAAATTTTGGGAGTCTGGGGTGCCTGGCTGGCTCAGTCGTTAAGCATCTGCCTTCAGCTCAGGTCATGATCCCAGGGTCCTGGGATCGAGCCCTGCATCGGGCTTCCTGCTCCGTGGGAAGCCTGCTTCTCCCTCTCCCATTCCCTCTGCTTGTATTCCCTCTCTCGCTGTGTCTCTCTCTGTCAAATAAATAAATAAAATCTTTAAAAAAAAAATTTTTTGGGGGGGAGTCCATATCCCCAAAATTAAATAAGAACAAACAATTTGGGAATATTCAGGCTGTGGGAAGGATATCTATAGTATGAAATCTAAGTTACTCTACAGTGTTTGTAAAATATATTGCAATAGTTATGATATGTAAGAAAGTAACTCCAAAAGTGGAAAATAGTTACTATGTTAAATACAGATGGTATTTCAAGTTACTGGATGGGATAGGCAGGGAGAGCTCCACAGATGAAAAAGTCTAGGATCTACCTTGATCATTATTTATTATTCAACAATTATTTATGGAGCATCTATTACTACATCGAATTATTTCCCTATCTAACAGTGATACAGCAGTGAAAACTACTGTCAAATTATTCTCTTTAATGGAATTTATATTCAAGTGGATTCTAGAATATTATATTAAGGACACATCTAAAATAAGAGCCAGCAAAAGAGTGTGATGTGAGGCTGCTAGAGACAAATGAGAAAATGGAGAAAAAAATGTATTATCATTCGGGGTGGAAGAGAAATAAAAACAGAGAGGAATGCTGAGAAGAGAGAGACTGAGAGGTCATGTGCCCTCCTGATAACTGTATTTTCTGTAGAAATATGGACAATCATTATCACACAATGCAGAGGGTGGTATGTGCCATGTAAGAAATAAGTAACAGCTGAATAGGTTCAGAAGGAGGATAAGCATAAGTATGAAGAAAGATGCCCACACTCCAGGTGCAGATGTAAGAGATGTAGCTTATGAACGTATACATGCCACAAGACAGAGAGAACCAGGTCCCTTCTAAATGGTCTTTGTAATCTCTCAGATCCTGGCACATGCAGAATTTTGTCACCCGAGAATAATACAAAAATAGCTGTATGACCGATATCTTGATTGTAAGAGTTTCAAAAAACAGGTGAAGCGGTGTACTGCATATTTTATTGTGCCCCTAATCATCCCCCAAAAGAAGTGCTTCTATTCTAAGGTGGTTACGCATAAGCAAACAGAAGAGCAAACATGAATATTTAGCATGACTCTTTTTTTTTTTTTTTTTAATTTTATTTATTTATTTGACAGAGACAACAGCGAGAGAGGGAACACAAGCAGGGGGAGTGGGAGAGGGAGAAGCAGGCTTCCCGCAGAGCAGGGAGCCCAATGCAGGGCTCGATCCCAGGACTCCGGGATCATGACCTGAGCCGAAGACAGACGCTTAACGACTGAGCCACCCAGGCGCCCCTATTTAGCATGACTCTTAAAGTACTATGAGATGTAGAACATATAACATTCAAGCCCCATAGAATATATTAGACCATTCTGCTGAACTGTCAATCTCAATGCATTTGCCCTTTCAAAACAGTAAGATGCATGTGAAGAACTGTGTAAGAATATCAGTAACACAGTGAATCTGGAAACCTTTCTGATTAGTTTGTTCTTCATTTTTAAAAAAATATCTAGGTTGTATTGCTAAGTGTTAGCATTATTCTATAGTTAGCTTGACCCTGTGAGCAAAACATGATAGAGAGGTTCTTTTCTCAGCAGACATGCATCCCAATGAGCCATTACTTCAGCAGTGATATCGTCTTTCATGTATTTATATCTGTTCCAGCATATGACACTATGAATGTGTATTGCTAAGATTTATTTGATAGGGTATTGTCCCATTTTCATTGCCCCATTTTGATTTTTTTTCTTTTCTTTCCTACAGATAATATAAATCAGAATCTTAGTGCCATAAAACCTAATTGGACATCTTGCAATTCTGCATCATTATAAAAATGCTATATATGAACAATGCTTTATGTATTTGAGTGGTTTATTTGCCTCTTCTGTAAGATAATACAAATGACAATCAGCCCAGGAACCCACACATGGCAGATTTTCATGGTAATATTATATCGGTTTAGGTGCTGTATATGAAAACTGATGAGCCTAGTAATAACTTCAGAAAGCGAGGTTATCAAAGGAGTGCCGATTTCAGCAGGAACTAGAATCATCCACAACTGGCAATCTCTGTAGACTGCCAAATTACCCAAAATTCTATTCTGCAAAGCAGTAATCTTTAATGTTCCAATAAAAAGTAACTCTATTTGGGATAGCTATTGTGCTTGTAATTGCACACTCAGAAACTAATTTGTATAATATTGCAAAGGACCACAGGAAATGTCCTGATACAAAAGATAATTTAAGATGACTGGAAAGCCATTTGTACCCATGTTACCCTGTCTTCATTTATTCTTCACTCAATTATCAAGTACGTACTCTGTGCCTGGCACATACAAGTCACTGGGAATAAAGATATAAAAAGAAACATTCTGGGGCACCTGGGTGGCACAGCTGGTTAAACATGGACTTGATTTTGGCTCAGGGTCCTGAGATCAAGCCCTGCAGGGGCTCCACACTGGGCCTGGACCCTGCTGAAGATTCTTCCTCTGGGCACCTGGGTGACTCAGTTGGTTGAGCCTCTGCCTTCGGCTCAGGTCATGATCCCAGAGTCCTGGGATGGAGTCCCATATCGGGCTCCCTGCTCAGCGGGGAGTCTGCTTCTCCCTGTACTCCTTCCCCCTGCTTGTGATCTCTCTCTCTCTCAAATAGATGAATAAAATCTTAAAAAAAAAAAAAAGATTCTTTCTCTCCCTCTCCCTTTGCCCTTCCCCCACCACGCTTGTGCTCTCTCTCTCTGGAAGGAAGGAAGGAAGGAAGGAAGGAAGGAAGGAAGGAAAGAAGAAAGAAAGAAAGAAAAAGAAAAGAAAGAAAGAAAGAAAGAAAGAAAGAAAGAAAGAAAGAAAGAAAGAAAGAAAAAAGAAAAAGAAAGAAAGATTCCATGCCCAAAAGGAGTCCATATTTTAGTGCTAAAAATAATAACCAGCAGTAAGAGTAGTGTTTGGCATTTCTTACTATAGAGATATATATATTGGCTATTTGGGGGTTAGGGCTGGGGGCTTAGGAGTGATGAGTCAAGGAAGCTACTCGGATGAAAAGGCATTTGATGAGTTGGAAACAAAGATGGGGAACTGGAGAGAGGGGGCATTCTATGTAAGAGGGAGTGTCCTGTGAAAATGCATAGAAAATGAAGGAACTGGGTACATTTTGTACATTAAATATAGTTCAGGTTAACTAAGAATGGAGAAGAATGAGAAAAAAATAAAGTATAGATTGGAAAGATAAACAGAGGTCCAACTAATAATACATTTGTGTGCCATGCCAAAGAATTTTGATTTAATGTTGAAAGCAATTAGAATTCATTGAAAAATTTATGTTAGAGCATGTTCTAATCAGCTTTGCATTTTAAAGAGATCACTATGGAATACATTTTACTGAGAGGAAAGTACCAGGATCTGCTAGGAGGGCCTTACAGTAATCAAAATGAGTGATGATATGGGCCAAAATTAAGTTAAAGGAGTGGGATGGAGGGAAGGGAATTAACTGTGAAGTATTAAGAAAGCAGAATTGACACATGCTGGTAGAAGAAAAGGAAAGGTGAGTAGCCAAATGTTAATCTGTTCAGAAAAATTAATGTGTTTTTAGTCAGAATTCAGATTCTATCTGAAATGTTATAATACTGAATTTTAACTTAATAAAGGATTAATCCAGTGGACTTTTAAAATATATTTTAAACAGTCTTAATACATTTTTCACCATTAATTTTTAGTAGGGCATATATATGATACTATATATTTTATAAGAGACTAATTTTTGTAAATTTTGGGTCTGATTTTACCCATGTATTTGTTATAAGAATAAAATAAGTTAATACCTATAAATACATTATTTCAGTGTTAAGCACATACTATTTTTTAAAGGAACAAATATAGATTAGAAAACAACAGTACATGTTTCACATGAATTTTATCTGAGCACATGTCTGAAATAGCTAAATTAAAATTTATAAATGAGTTTTAAATTCAATCCTTCCATTTAACTACTTGGTAAATTTTTGAAAGTTTCCTAATACTTTTGTTATTGGGAGTGGTTTAACATCTAACATCTGTTTAAATAACATTTAACATCTTTATTTATTTAGTAAATATATTTATTTAAATAAGAACACTGAATTGTCGATTATTCTGCATTTTCTGAATTTTCTGAGTTTCTGAATGTTTTGGAACATTTTTTTGTGTTTCCAAACATAACATTTTCTTTTCATTTTTCATTGATTTATTAATTTAGTAAATGCTAATAAATTTTTACTTTGTGCCTGGCACACTGTTTAGTAGCTAAGGAATCAGAGGTGAATAAACTAGGTGATATCCTTCCCTCAAGGAAATGGAATGTGTATCTGGATATTCACTTGTGTATTTGTGATATATATATATATATAGTCTCCAAAATTTCTGCAATATTCACACCTGTTCCCTATAGATTCAGATGCTTGTGCAAAAAGAAGCCTCTTAACTCAGGAGACACTAAGAACTTAATCCTTTCCAAGGACTGTGCTGAGCTCATTTTTACCCAAGTCTATGTGCTATGCTGAAAGCTAGATATGCATATAAAATAAAACTACGAGGTATCTGTCATTTAAAAGCTCAGCAAAATTTATCACAAAAAACCATAAGAATAGAAACTCAGAGATACCCTTCTGATACGACATTAAACTATTGTAATGTTAGGCTATTGTGGAATGTCTGCTGAGACCGAAAAATCAATGTCTGCAAAATTAGATTTGCAAGGCAGAACAGTTATTATATTGAATTTAGGCTAAATAGTGATCAAAATCAGAAAATGGATTTCTGTGCTTCCATTTATGACAATAAAATTTCTAAGCTTATTTTTTGTTTTATACTCTCATCTCCATTCTACCTTTTTTGTTGTTGTTTTTTGTTTTTTGTTTTAATTAACTACCCCTAAAATTCTCTATTACTCCTCACTTTTACTGTGATTTTGGAGTACTTGTTCCATGAAAAATACTTCACACATCATCCATTGTATATGTGAAATATGACCCCATTCTCTCTCCTTTCAATGCATAACTCGACTCTGAGGGTACTGTTTCTTTGGCAGTTTCCTGCGACTGCTTTTTTAGTTTTGTTTTTTTTTTTTAATCATATATTCTGCCCTTTTATTATTTCACCTTTATTTCCTTATATTATCTTGTATGAATTTAATATTCATGTGGAAAATATACCCAATCCTTAATTCATTCTGACCTTTACCTTTGCAATACTTTAACAGTCCACTTTCTATGGCAACACTGTAATCTTACCATTAACTGGAATTCATGTTTATCCTTACCTCAGTTAGATCCTGAACATTATAAAAGCATTGCACATTTAATACAACAGAATTGGAAGTTAACCATCTCTCCCTGCCCTGCAACCATAGTTTGGTCTTCATTTCACTCAAGTTATTTTAAGTTGTTTTAAGTAATTTTCTAATCTCTTGTCTACATTAAAAAAACTCTTTATTTAGGTATAATTAACAAATAAACTGGACATTTTTTTGAATGAACAAAACAAGGTTTATAACAGAGCTAGAAAATTTAATTTAGAAAATTTAAGGTATCAACTAACTATATACAGAATAACTATCAGTTTTATCTAACCCAGCTGGTTTGACACAGCCAAACCCATCTTTCACGTCACTCCACTATTCTCTTCCAGTTGGCTTCTTCTCCATAGTTGAACCTAGTTTTTTATCCTCATGGTTTTACCTTTAAATCCTGCTATCAGAGGAGCTAATTCTCTTTTGCTTGCAAAGTTAATGATTGGAGAAGCAAAGTCCTTTATGTCTGAAAAATAAACTCACTCTATAAACTTTATACTGCATTTCTCATTGTACCTGATTCCTAATTTGGCAGCATCCTCTGGATGATGCGTATAGCACTGTGCTCGGTGGACCTTGGTGTGTCTCCCAGTCTGCTCTCCTTGAATAAGCCTCAGTTGTTTCTGTATCAGCACCTGCTAGCGGCCTGATGGCTTCGGCTTCTCCAGGGTAGATGATGTATATAAGGTGATGTTTGAAGATATGCATATATCCATGAAATCATTACTACAATCAAGGTAATAAAACACCACCTCCAAAAGTTTCCTCCTACTCCCTTTTGTAGTAAGAACACTTAACATGAACTCTTCTCTCTTAACAAATTTTAAGTGTACAATACTGAATTGCTAACTATAGGCACTATGTTGTACAGCAGATCTCTAGAAGTTTCTCATCTTGCAGACTAAAAATGTGTACATATTGAGCAACAACTCCCCACTTTCCATTCTACCCAACCCCTGGAAACCACCAGTTTGCTCTCTGTTTTTATGAGTTTGCGTATTTTAGATTTACTGTGTAAGTGGGATCATGAAGTATTTGTCCTTCTGTGATGGGTTTATTCCACTTTCTTGGCTCTACCTTTGAGTTATTCTCCTTGGAATTATCAGGGTGATTTTTTTCTGAAATACAAAATTGATCATATTACTGACCTGTCATTCAATGGACTTGGGGTTATACACTTTTTCTGGCACTAGACAGAAATGGGCATGTAGACAAACTTGTACAAATAATAAAATAACAAAATATAAGTAACAAAGTAACAAAAATAATAGCAGGGGCAAAGGACAGAAACAAATATATGACCTTGAGCTATGTTTGTATTATCCCTAAACATTTATTTATTTAAACAGAAACTCTTCTTTATATAGACATAGGAAGGTTATGGTTGTATTTCTGGGAATATGCAGGGGAAGTTGCGAGATGGACAAAATGGGTAATTTTACCTATTAACTGCATAAGTACTAAAGCTACCACTGCATATAAGAAAATCTTTGCAGCATCCATGAAATTTCATATTTAAAGCTCAACAAACCTCACATTTTCAAACTCTTCCAGCAAAAATGTGATCCTCTCTCTACTACCCTATCCCCCACCCAGCTCCTCTATCTTTTTTCCTGCTGCTCCCTAGGAGCTCTCATTTGTTCTTCTGACATCTTTTCTATCCTTGCCAGCTTTTTCCCCCAGAGGAGAGACAAAGGACACTCATAATCTTTGAAGCATACAGTTTGGGGTTATTGATTTTATTTTTCTGCAAGTCTCCTGCTGCTTGTCTCTGCTTTTCCAGCACCAACTTTCACGTGTGTGAACAGATTGAAATGAATAAGTAAAATATTGACTTTTAAAGAATCACAAAGAACAGAAAGATCTGGAAAGGCGTTTATACATCCTGTAGTGCAAATTCCCTCCTGTTACCGATGGATGAATTGAGTCTGGATTGGAGGAAGAACTTGCTTAGGGTCAAACACATTGTACAGATTGAATCAGATACAGTATTTCAAATGTTGTGACCCTATAGAATTTGTCATTCCACAGTGAAAGTGCCTGTTAGAGTGATTATGCAGCATTAACACTATACAACATATGGACCAGACTATATACAACCTCACATTCCCAAATGTATTCTGTTATTAAGAAATGTTTAAGGATATAGGAAAGAAACTAAGGGTTGCTGGAGAGGAGGAGAGTGGGGGGATGGGGTAACTGGGTGATGGGCATTAAGGAGGGCATGTGACGTAATGAGCACTGGGCGTTATATGCAACTGATGAATCACTGAACTCTACCTCTGAAACTAATAATGCACTGTACGTTAATTGAATTTAAATAAAAAATTAAAAAAAATTTTTTAATGGAATGTTTAAGGAGTCCTTAATTAAAAACAACAAAAACAACTTAGCCTCTGAAGTTTCTTTTTGCCTGCTTCTGCTGGATATTGTTCATGGTGTTTATTTTCTTATTTTGCTGTGATTGTGGAGTATAAATTCATATTCCTTGCATTTCTTCTAACATTTTTGTGTTCATTTACTTCTACCTATTGGTGCATTCAAGCAAAAATCACACTAAATTAAATGTTGAGGGTTTTTTCAGTATACACATGTAGTGTAAATTTTGGCAAATGACTGAAAAACCATGCAAGATTTGACTTGTGGTTATCAATTATCACTCGTGACTTTACTTACACTGAAGGGACAATCAAGATTCAGCAGGGGTCCCTACATTTGTATCTTTGGGGTAAATACCCAGTAGTGCAATTGCTGGGTCGTATGGTAGCTCTATTTTCAACTTTTTGAGGAACCTCCATACGGTTTTCCAGAGTGGCTGCACCAGCTTGCATTCCCACCAACAGTGTAGGAGGGTTCCCCTTTCTCCGCATCCTCGCCAATATCTGTAGTTTCCTGACTTGTTAATTTTAGCCATTCTGACTGGTGTGAGGTGGTATCTCACTGAGGTTCTGATTTGGATTTCCCTGATGCCGAGCAATGTTGAGCAATTTTTCATGTCTGTTGGCCATTTGGATGTCTTCTTTGGAAAAATGTCTGTTCATGTCTTCTGCCCATTTCTTGATTGGACCATTTGTTCTTTGGGTGTTGAGTTTGAGAAGTTCTTTATAGATTTTGGATACTAGCCCTTTATCTGATATGTCATTTGCAAGTATCTTCTCCCATTCTGTCGGTGGTCTTTTGGTTTTGTTGACTGTTTCTTTTGCTGTGCAAAAGCTTTTTATCTTGATGAAGTCACAATAGTTCATTTTTGCCCTTGCTTCCCTTGCCTTTGGAGATGTTTCTAGGAAGAAGTTGCTGTGGCTGAGGCTGAAGAGGTTGCTGCCTGTGTTCTCCTTTAGGATGTTGATGGACTCCTGTCTCACATTTAGGTCTTTCAAAAATTTTGAGTCTATTTTTGTGTGTGTTGTAAGGAAATGGTCTAGTTTCATTCTTCTGCATGTGGCTGTCCAATTTTCCCAACACCATTTGTTGAAGAGACTGTCTTTTTTCCATTGGACATTCTTTCCTGCTTTGTCGAAGATTACTTGACCATATTTCTGGGCTCTCTCTTCTGTTCCATTGATCTATGTGTCTGTTTTTGTGCCAGTACCATACTGTCTTGATGATGACAGCTTTGTAATAGAGCTTGAGGTCCGGAATTGTGATGTCACCAGCTTTGCTTTTCTTTTTCAACATTCCTCTGGCAAATGTAGGGATCCAAAGGGGTACGTGCACCCCAATGTTTATAGCAGCATTGCCCACAATAGCCAAACTATGAGCCAAGATGTCCATTGACAGATGAATGGATAAAGAAGATGTGGTATATATATATATATATATATATATATATATATATATATACACACACACACACACACACACATACACACACACACACACACACACACACACACACAATGGAATATTATGCAGCCATCAAAAGGAATGAAATCTTGCCATTTGCAATGACGTGGATGGAACTGGAGGGTATTATGCTGAGTGAAATAAGTCAATCAGAGAAAGACATGTATCATATGACCTCACTGATATGAGGAATTCTTAATCTCATGAAGCAAACTGAGGGTTGCTGGAGTGGTGGGGGCTGGGAGGGATGGGGTGGCTGGGTGAAAGACATTGGGGAGGGTATGTGATATGGTGAGTGCTGTGAATTGTGTAAGACTGTTGATTCACAGACCTGTACCTCTGAAACAAATAATACATTATATGTTAAAAAAAAAAAAAAAAAGAAGAAGATAGCAGGAAGGGGAAGAATGAAGGGGGGGGAAATCGGAGGGGGAGACAAACCATGAGAGACTATGGACTCTGAAAAACAAACTGAGGGTGTTAGAGGGGAGGGGGGTGGGAGGATGGGTTAGCCTGGTGATGGGTATTAAAGAGGGCACATTCTGCATGGAGCACTGGGTGTTATACGCAAACAATGAATCATGGAACACTACATCAAAAACTAATGATGTAATGTATGGTGATTAACATAACATAATAAAAAAAAATCAGCAGGGAATTCCTCCCTAATCCCTTTAGCATACTGAATTTCTTTTCCACTCACGCTTGAAACGAAAATAAGGAGTTTGGGGGTTTTATGTAGAGGTATACTCTAAGATTATCACTTTTGGTGAGTTCAAGTGTTCATTTTTCATATCTCTCAAAAATGTAAAAACAGAAGCTTAAGGTCTCCAGAATTTGGTAGTCCAAGATTATAATCAAGTTTTGGAGTTCTCTTATTTCCCAAAAGATTGTATTTTCACCATATTCTTGTATTCTTTTTTTGTTTTCTTCTTCATGGTAGTATTAAATTTCTGCTTACAACTGACTACATTTTAAGGCAAATTTAATGATTTTGTTTTTATTATCCAGGTCTTATTTCCATCTAAAATTTATAAAGAAACAATGTCTCTACATTCTAATTTGTTATTTTTCTATTATTTCTTTAAAGATTTTATTTATTTTATTTAGAGAGAGAGAGAAAGAGAGAGAGAGAGAGTGTGTGCAGGCAGGGGGAGGGGCAGAGGGAGAGAGAGAATCTCAAACCAACTCAGCGCAGAGCCAATGGGGCTCAATCTCAAGGAACCTGAGCCAAAATCAAGAGTTGGATGCTTAACCGACTGACCCACCTAGGCACCCCTTATTTTTCTATTATTAAATACAGTGTTTCTCTCCCACAATACTGGTACTTTCAAAGCTCACTAATTACAATTTTCTTTAAAATTTTCTATCCTGTAACTGCAGATTTTATTTTCTGATAAACACACACACATCTAGATATTTTTTAAAAAAATTCTTAACTTGGGGCGCCTGGGTGGCTCAGTTGGTTAAGCAACTGCCTTCGGCTCAGGTCATGATCCTGGAGTCCCGGGATTGAGTCCCACATCAGGCTCCCTGCTCAGCGGGGAGTCTGCTTCTCCCTCTGACCCTCCTCCCTCTCATGCTCTCTGTCTCATTCTCTCTCTCGCCAATAAATAAAATCTTAAAAAAAAATAAAAGATAAAAAATAAAAAAATAAATAAAAAATTCTTAACTTGAAAGATCCCAGATATATTTCTATTTTCATTGTGAAATTGAAATTTACATTTGAAAGGTTACCTCTTATTTTACCCATAGACATAGCTTCTCTACAAATATATACCTTCCTGGATTCATTTTCAGATATTAATAGGTCAGTGAATTCTTTACATTTTTAGTCACTTATACATTTGTTTAAAATTGGTAATAATAATGATACCATTTATTAATCAAATTAGTTCACCAAATAGTTTTGGGCTTACACTATTAGTTACAATCTTAGGATACAAAGTTACACCAGGAAGATAACATCTGTAGCTTAACAGAACTTAAGTTCTATTGCTGGAAATAGATAAGTAATTGCAATGAAAGGGTGTATATGTTATGGTCTGGAAAATATAAGGTAGGTATAAGATGATTGGAAAGATGTGCTATACAGAGAAACAGTTTCCAAATCTATGAGGATGTTTCAAGCATGATAAACAGCATGCTACAAGTACTAGAGATAGACAAAGCATATCATATTGGAGACTAAGTTAGGAGAGTTACTGAATCATGACAGACAAATGAAAATGGAGATAACATACACTGTCTTATACTGTTTGTGCTGTGGATAATATAAGCAATGAGTGACCCTAATCTTGCCCATAACTTACTAAGTATTTTCAATGGAAACAATTCTTAAATTTGTTTCTGTTTTCTGTTCATTTTAGAAAAAGTTGTTAAAGAAAAAATGATTTCCTATGATTTGTACCTGAATCATGTACTTAGAAGAAAATCTTTTCACAACAGATGTGCTATATAAAGAATATCAGGATGCACTGAAATCACTCATATCCTTTCTTTTATGACATGATTGCTCAGTTAATTATATACATCTTAAACATGTAAAGAAAAGAGAACAGGTGGTAAAGGCTTAGTTAAGAAGAGATAAGTCCATGAAAATAACCTTCTCCAACATAACTTGAATTTCCTTTCTCAAATTATTTTGTTCTATAGATCAGAAAATGATGCTACTATTGAAGAAAAAGGAAAATTCAAGAGCATAACTCTAATATCAAAGTCACTAATGTATCCCAACAGGTGTCACATTACTGCTATTGCTAGTCAAGAACAAACAAAAAACAGCATTTCTTAAATGCCCATAGTGAACAAAACTTTGCTTGAAAGAAGATAGTAAACTTCTGGGTTGAGAAGACAATTATTTGGAACCTTAAAATCCTTCCTAATCCATATGTTTTGTAAATGAAATTATAAACAGAGTAAACCTATATTAATCTCTATTATATAGAGATCATATGCCTAGAAGAGGGGATCCACTCCTCTTTAAAAATAAATACATAGGAGTGCCTGGGTGGTTCAGTCATTGGGTGTCTGCCTTTGCCTCAGGTCATGATCCCAGGGTCTTGGGATTGAGCCCCACATGGAGCTCCCTGCTCCGCGGGAAGCCTGTTTCTCCTTCTCCCACTCCCCGGGCTTGTGTTCCCTCTCTCACTGTGTCTCTCTCTGTCAAATAAATAAATAAAATCTTAAAAAATAAAAATAAAAATAAATACATATATTACATAGACACAGATACACACACACACACACACACACACACACACACACACACACACAAATTGAGCTTTCTTTGCCAGGCTTTTGTAATCCATCAAAGTATATCCATTCCTTAGCTCATTTAGAAACCTGGTGTCATTTTTATTGCCTCTTTCTTACTACCAGGCCCCATGAATTCAATTTTCAAATCACACTGACTTTTTCCAAAAGGAGCCCCCTAACCCATCTCCATGAATCCATTCTTTTTTTTTTTTAAAGATTTATTTGTTTATTTGAGAGAGCGAGAATGAGAGAGACAGAGTACATGAGAGGGGGGAGGGTCAGAGGGAGAAGCAGACTCCCTGCTGAGCAGGGAGCCCAATGCGGGACTCGATCCCGGGACTCCAGGATCATGACCTGAGCCGAAGGCAGTCGCCCAACCAACTGAGCCACCCAGGCGCCCTCCATGAATCCATTCTTACCTATTTATAATCCATTCTCCTCAAAGCTTCTCAAAGCTTTTATGGGATCCTTTTGAAATGTTAATCTGAACCTGCAACTTCTATGGTTAAAACCTTTTAATGGGAAAAACAAACAACAACAAAAACAAACAAATCTCAGGAATTGCTACATTTTCCAGTATCTGCCTTACTCTATAGCTACTTCTGGTTATTTTAGGCTCAGCTCACTAGTGCTACAGAATAAAGATTACTGCAAAGACTATTAGAATCAAAGTTAAACACATTTAGCTCAGTTACTTCATGTTTTCAATAGGATTATTAATAATAACTATTATACAGGATAGTTGTAGCCATTCAGCAAAAAATGTGTCTTTTTTCTGATAGAACATTCTCTTTTTTAATTTTAGTTTTATTAAGGTATGACTGATAAATTGTGTACAATACACAGATACTCAAAATGTACATGATGGTGATTTGATATATGTATATATTGTGAAAGGATCTCCCCATCTAGTTAATTAACACATCTGATAGAACATTCTTTTTTTTTTTAAGATTTTATTTATTTATTTATTTATTTATTTATTTATTTATTTGACAGAGAGAGATAGAGAGCACAAGCAGGGGGAGTGGCAGACAGAGGCAGAGGGAGAAGCAGGCTCCCCGCAGAGCAGGGAGCCCGACATGGGACTCGATCCCAGGACCCTGGGGTCATGACCCGAGCCAAAGGCAGACACTTAACCAACTGAGTCACCCAGGGACTCCGATAGAACATTCTTAATAGGCAATCTATACATTTGGTTTCTGCAATAATAGGGTCACTTGTCTTTTGGAAACAGGAGTTATCTCAATTATACATATTTACCAGAGTTTGAATGCATGACAGAAAAAGACTATGTTTCACTTACCATTATTTTCAAATGCTTCACCCTCTGCCTGGTCCCTATGTCAAAATACTTGATTGAGTGATTGAATGTCAGGAATAGAGAGATCATATAAATAAGTATAGAATGTGGCCTAAATCTATCCTTCAGTTACAGTGTTCTCTTTTAGGATATGATATTAGTGTAACCCAGTGATTATTCAAGGGAAAAATTGATCATACTTCTCAGACATATGCCTGGCTAGATTCTCCAGTAGACTTGTTTTCTCTATTACAGGGAATCAAACCTTTCGTAGTATGTTCTCTTAGCAGTACCACCTCCTTCAGCAGCTTGCTTTATCAGTGTCCCTACACTAATCACACAAGGTGGTTGCCAGGTTTATGCTGAAAAGAAGAGTGGCAGAAAGCTATCTTCATAAGTGGGTCTTAACTTCCTCATAGCTCCCAATTCTCTCGCTTCACATTTACAAGAGGTCCTGGCCCTACTGTAAAATGAGAATCTGATATGTAGTCTTCCATCTTGTGTAATGTTGCTTTTAACATGAAATGAAAACAAAAAAAATGTTGAAGGAAGAAGCACACTAGTCTTGGAATCTACTGTTCTGATACTGTCTCTATCACATTTTACAGATGACCTTCAAATTTTTACACTTGTTCGTCACACTTCTATATTTGATATGCTTCTATTAATCTGGGTGGGTGGAAAGGAGCCACAGTAGCCTCCCTGCCTGCTCTACGTCTACACACAATGAACAGGATGTATTTTGGTCTCCACATACGGATGTAGAGGAAGGGGAATCTGTAGGACCCCTACAGAATTTCATTTTGTCTGTGCTGAGAGGTGGGAAACCGTTCGGGTCTCCGTAGCCTCCAGCAGGATGCCAGATCATGGGGACCACTGGCAGCTTTTCCTTCACTATCAATGCAGGATCTAGTCACCCTTAAAATTCATCTTCAAATTTTATAAAACATGAGCTATTTGAATGTAACTAATTATGAAAGCTGAAGGAGTATTTCTAGGATCAGGCCTCAAAGTGGCATGTGCCCCTGATCTTCTGGAGCCTATTATGTCAGCTCTACTTTCATCTGGGTCTGGGACAGTACAGGGTCTGTTACTGACTTGGCTAATGGGTCTTCCTGCTCCTTGCTTTTTTTTCTGGGGCTGAAGCCACTGAAAGCAGCTCCTTATGTTTTGTTTTGTTTTGTTTTTTTTTTTCTCATTTTCTTCTTTTTCTTGTGTGTGTTCTGTGACAGGACTGGCAGGGTCTTGTCTCCAAGGGTCATAGGTATTCATTGGCCTGGGCAGGTGTCTTTTCCTCTGATTTGGGCATCCCACCATTTTTTCAGCCCAATGACCCACTTTGGGACACAGTATCCCTTCTCTCGGCCATTTGGACTACCATCATTTTCTGGCTCTTCCTTGCAGCCAAATCTTGGCCTGTTCTTGCTGTCACAGGATTTTTCCTCTGGCCTCCTTATTGGTATTTAATACCTGAGAAGCTTCTAGGACACACTATGCCTACTCTGGGTATACTTTTCTGATAATACATAAGTGTCACTTTTATAAATGTAATTAAATAACAGGCTTACATAATTTTGTGCACTCAGACGGTGCATCTTTACTTCCTGCTAAATAGATATCACCATATCATTTCTTATTCTTGATGACTTAAAATGTTTTTATGAAGTGGAAAAAATTAAGACATTCATGAAGCAGAAATTGTATGATTGCATAATCAGTTCAAGAGAATGTAAGCAGCAGTCAGGAGTCAGATATTTGTCAATCCTGCCTCATTTTCCTGTGTTTTTTATTTAACAGCAAAGTTAATCCTTGGCTGGGACTTAGCTCTTCGTTCACCAGTTCTGCCATTTCTAGAATTCAAACTGAGTATGAAATGAACCATATTTAACGACCCAGACATCTCAATTCCCTTCCAAAAATGGATAGTTGTTTTATCTTCACAATTAAATTGAATTGTTTCAATACCCAGGTATTGTGCTTCTGTGATATAATCTGATTTGCAGCATCTCTTTCTCCTATCTTTCCATTCCCCCATCATGTAATTATTGTCCTTAAAATGAGTTTTTTTTTTTTTTGTTTACCTTATTACTTTGTTTAGGCCCTCATTCCAAATTTTTGGTAATAGTGACTTATAAAGCAAATCCCTTACCAAGACTCAGTGCAACATTATTATTCAAATTTCCCTGAAAAATATGGAAGTTCTGCTCTTAAACTCCAGTCCATGTCCTGCTCCATTGGAATAAGTCTCCAAGTGTCAAATGTTTGATGGTTGCAATATGATAAAATTAGACATTTGGCTATGAATTTTAGAGATATAAAAATGTGGTCTTTAAAGGAACCCAAACATTCACTTTTATTAAAGCTATTCTATTCCATATGATCTTCCAACACAGGTAACTTTAATAGAACCAAATATCATATGATTTAGTGATGACTCTGGGATAAAAGCAAGATACTTAACTGTCAGGATGTGAATGAAAATAGTTTTTATTTTTAAATTCCATATTTGCAAAAGTGTCACTTGACTGGAAGACTGTGGTTATTCCCAGTGTGTCACTGATATGAAATAGACTACAGAATAAATATACTAGCCTCCAACAAACATATTTTAAACTTTGGAATTCCTTGACCCGTTAATATGGAACATGGGAAGGATGACTCAAGTTAAAGTCTGATACCAGAATATTATGCAAGTAAAGCTCACTAATTCCCACATTTACAACCATTTTAGAAAGCATATTATAAATTTCAGGTATTTTTTTACAGAGATTTTTCAGTTTCCACAGCATTCCCCTCCTTGTGCTAAGTTCTTTTTATCTTGCACTGTGAGAGAGATGTTTTACTGTACAACAAACAACGGTCCCTACACTCACTGATCCATTGAAGGAGCCATACATACATATGTGTATATATATGTATGTGTATATGTTTATATGTATATGTTTATATTATATATATATAAGCAATATGATATAATTATATATTATGTTATATATTATATAGAACAATTATTACATAACATTATATATAAAAATAAAATACATTATTGTATTATAATATACCTACACATACTACAATTTGTTCATCCCATTCATCCCTCAATGGTGATGGACACTTAGGTTGCTTCCATTTTGGGCTATTGTAATAATGCTGCTATGAATATGGGTGTACAAATATCTCTTTAAGACTCTGCTTTCAATTCTTTAGGGTACATACCCAGACATGGAATTGCTGGACCATATATTAATTCTGTTTTTAATTTTTAATTTTTTGAAGAACCACCACACTGTTCTCCATAGCGGCTGCACCATTTTACATTCCCAACAATAGTGCACAACGGGTCCAAATTCTTCATATTTAAGCAGATTTTTAAGAGAAATTTTATTAATATAATGTTTCTCTATTGACTTTAGCTTTGTCACATTCTCAAGTTGGCTTGAAAACCCCTAACTTGTTCAAAAATTACTACTCTAATGAAAATGTATGGACTTCGAGATTATACTTAGCTCGATTTGTTTCCTAAACCTGCTATTTACTCTCTGTGTGGACTTGGGGAAGTTATTTAATCTACCTAGGACTCTTTTTCACTGGACTATGATGAAGACTAAGTGGCAGAGCCCATGTAAAGTCCACACACAGTCCCCTCTTTGCAGTATCTCAGTAAATTTCAGCTACCACCTCATACTTCTACTTGCCTTTCATTAAGCAGAGAAAGTACAACTCTTGTGAGAGTCTGCCAATTCCATTTCAATTCTTCCCTTCTTCTAGAGTAATAGAAACTGTGATTTACCAGAGCATGCACTTGCCCACAATAAAGACTATTTCCAAGCTTTCCTGAACGTGGTCATGAGAAAAAAATAGAACTGTTGTATGTAACAGGTGGACAGTTTCATTCAAGCAGATGGCATTGCTCTCCTGTATCACCCTTTACTTTTATCTGCTGTTTTAAGAATGGATATGTTAGATGGAGCTGAAGCAGGCATCTTGAATCACAAGTTATAATGTTCTTGATGAATATCACAGAATAAGAAGATAAAATAAATGGGATTTCTGGACATTGTTGGCTTTCATATCAATCCTGCCACTTGTCTGACTTTAAATTAAAGATCAACTTTTATCTTCATTAAGCTGTTACTATTTTATATTTTTGTCATCCAGGGCTGAAATTAGTCTTACCTAATACAAAAACTTGACCAAAAGCATACAAGGATAAGTGTGATGGTAAACAGGTCAAAAAATATGGTTTCAAATCATAGCTCAACTTTTTAGTTAAATGACTATAGGCTTAAACATTATGTCCCTCAATATATTCATTTTTAAAGAAGAAATAATAATAAAATTCATATATGTTGTAAGAATTAAATGAAATAATTCACATGTGGTATCTAGAGTAGAAGTCAGTAAATTAAAATGTGGGGCTCATATCTGGCCTGTAGGTCATATCCTGCTATTTCTTTAAATACATTCTGTAACTAAATTTTTATTGGAACGCAGATATGCCATTTGTTTATGTATTGTTTTTAGCTACTTTCATGCTAGAATGGCAGAGTTGCATAGTTGCAACAGATACCTTATGGCCTGCAGACCCTAAAATATTTATTATTTAGCCCTTTACAGAAAGTTTGCAGACCCCTAATTGAGAACATAGAAACTGATCATTCGTGTATTTTCTATGAAATCCTTATAGTAAGTTGTTGTCTTGCTTGTAAAGTGATTACAGCTCCAATCAATTCTTATTATGCATATATTTAGAGATGGTTTTTGAGAGAGGAGTATGAAATTTTACTAATCCAGCAGTGTTTACTTGAGGTCTACGGCATACATCTACCAAAGGCTAATGTATGTTATAGCTTTAGTTTGTAGCCTCAGAGCAGAGAATAACAGATAGGTCAATACCAGATGAAACCCATGATCCATTAATTACTATTATGGGTGAAAAACCCAGTCTACATACACGCTCTTTCCCAAGCAATTTAAGATTCTTCTCCTTACGGGATGCAACCTTCACATATTAAGAAAACCGCCAAGCATAATCAATGAATTTAAACCCAATTGAACTGATCTACCTCAGGCGCTAAACACCAATGATTCAAACAAAATAAGTAACCTGCGATAAAACATGTGGAAGTGTTAAAAGATCCAGCTCCTTCTTATATGGCCAACACAGTGTTTGATTTGAAGGAATCCTATTTACCCTTATTAGAAACCACCCTAGTGTTTTCCATGTATCTTGCCCCAGCTCTGACTGCAAAACTATCCAGGTTGACTGACTAAAGTGAGTCTACCAGCTATTACAGAAGTACTTTTTTTTTTAACAGAAATACTTTTAAACCAAAGTCAGCCTTTGTTCCCTAAGAAATACTGCCAGGCAGTACACCATTTCTCAGTAAACTAAGCACTTAAGTTTGAGGATTAGTTTTTTTAATGAACCTCTGTCTCCTCCTCAACTGAAAGTACCTATTATATGTTTAAATTAATCACATTCACCTCTCTTAAGGATTCAAAATTGTTACTGCCTTATATAGTAGGATTTTCAGTGTAGCTTCCTACACAATTCACTTCTTTTATTTACAATATTGAGAAACTATTCAATTTAATTGATTCAATAAACATTTTTTTCCCACATTTGGCAAAATATTCTGTCACTTTGAGATATAGGTTTAAATTACTCATGGTTCCTCCTCTCAGCTAAAAATGCAATGTTGTTGATACATATATACATAAAGATAGTAAAATGTAGTGAAGAGCTTCAGTGTGGGAAAGACCTTAATCTGGGGTCAGTTTATCATAGTTCAAGAAACAGCTTTTACAATTGCTTGTACTATGATATTGGATAAGACTTTTCTGAGCCTCTGCTTTCTTATCTGTAAAAATGAAGGTTATCATACTTACTTTTTTCAGTTAGGATTAAATAAGATGGCAAATGTTTGGCGTCTGGCTGGCCTTTGATTAATATTTGTTCACTTCTCTACTTTGAATCTACCTAGAAGCATGGAATAACGATTCTAAGGAAGGAAATGGGTTTTTTATTTATTTGAGAGAGAGAAGGAGCTGGGTGGGGGGAGGGAGAAGCAGCCTCCCTGCTGAGCAGGGAGCCCAATGCAAGGCTTGATCCCAGGACCCCGAGATCATGACCTGAGCTGAAGGCAGATGCTTAACTGACTGAGCCACCCAGGCGCCACAGGAAGGAAATGTTAATACAAATGCAGAAACCAAATTTTAAAATAATATTGTTTTATAGGCAGAAATAGGCCGTTCCTAGAAGCCAGAGTTTTGGAGGCAAGGGTTTCGAAAATACAGGCCAATCTTCTCAATCTGAACATAATGTTTGCAGAATACTCAAGTAAGAAATAAGGGTGGCTAAGTTTTGTGAAAAGGGACATGGAAAAGATTAATAGAAAAGAAAAAGTATGATGGCACATGTGGTGATGAGCACTGGATGTTATAACAACTAATAAATCGTTGAACACTACATCAAAAACTAATGATGTACTATATGTTTGCTAATTGAACATAATAATAAAATAAAGTAAAATAAAAAAATAAGACCCCCCCAAAAAAGAAAAAAAGTATGATGAAATATCACATTATTGTGATTATAATAATTAATGAAACATAGTAGCATCTCAATATATGTTTGTTTGAATTGGTGTTGAATGACTTTTGACATTTGTATTTTCACCCTGGTTCTGTGTCTATTACTATAAATGAGAAGGCAGTAGGTTGCTATTATTTACAAAATACTTAAAAGTTAGTGCAATGCGGTAGGCAACTTATTGAATATCAGTCTAAATGCTATTTATAGAGCCCATAAAATGCTACATAGGTCATTCTATTGCCCCAGAGTGGTTGATTTAATTTCAATTCAACTATTAAAAACTAACATAAAAAGTGAAAAACCTGTATGCTTGTTCTGATGGAACCAAAGAAGCTTGAAGTTTGCTTACCATGCTATAGCCAGGCTTAAAAAGAAAAGAACCTGAAGGCATGAAGTCTGATGGGAGGCAGCCTAAGCTGGCATTATAAAATAAAGATACATGGAGCAACTTTTCTAAGGTGATATGGACCTGAGCAGTAAGTAAATAAACCTACAGAATTTCCAATACACCTATTTTTAAAGCTAATTTTCAATATTATCATAATGTAGTAAAGACAGGTAGTGACCTCTGTGGAAGGAATGGCATATTTATTTTGAGGAGATCTGCAGTTTGATCCAATTCTTTTCCTTCCTTGCAGCTATGTGACTTGGGACAAATCATTTAACATTTTCTAGTATCATTGGAGTAAATGATTTTCAAGAGCTGTTCCTGCTCTAAAATACTCTTTGATGCTAGGAAATGAATTACTGTAATCCACAGAGACAAAAACAACCAAAATCTCGATTAAGATGCAAACAAGATACAGCATTTAAAGACACTGGAGTTTCAAAATAATTTCCATCCCTCTGGTAAGGAGACTAATGAGCAGTGAAATGACCAATTGTGAGCAACAGATGGAAAACAGGAAAAAAAAAATCTGAAAAAGTCTATCACCTAGATAATCAGCCCCTGAATAATTCAGTGATGACTGATTTTCCTTTTCTCATTGCCTAAATGAGTAAACTTCACTGATGTTACTTTACTCCTATGACTCTCCTGAGGTCACTTTTATCAAAACGAATGCTCTTCCATAATGGTCCAATTCTAAGTAAGAAAAGAGTAACAAAGGAGACTTTTCCCATTTATTATTCATTGCTGATTTTGCAACCAGCTAGGTTTTTCCATTCCTTTTTCCTTCTGAAAGGGTTCTATCTGATCCATCCACACTATCACAGTACCTCTCTCCTAGATTTTTGCTGCAATGTCCTAATTGTTCACTCTGAGTCCAATCACCCTTGATGCTGAACATGCTAACTATAAGAAAGGTCTTTTAAAATGCAAACCTCTTTCTAAAATGTCCAGTATCTCTCTTTAGAGAAAGCAATGTACTCCAAAATTTGTATTATTGCTTTAGACCTCCATTTAGCATTTAAGCACATTTCTTCTCAATCGGACCTTTTTTAAATCCAATAACAAGAACTACTTCAGTCTGCTTACATTCAAAGTTTATTTAAAAAAAACACACAAAGTTTATTTTATGTCTTTTAATAGATAATGGAAAAAAACAGAAATAGTGAGAGGACACTGTGAGGAAATATATTGATTTATTGATTTCATGCTTAGATCTAGCACAATGGATGAAAACAAATCTAAACTTGAATTCCAAATATAGGAATATCCAAATAGTGTTAAATAAATTTGCATTTTAGCCTGAAAGTATGAAAACAAAGAAACTATACACTGACTCTTCATACAATTTTTTTTAATTCCTTTTTTTAAAAGATTTATTTATTGATTTTAGAGGTGAGGGAGAGGGAGAGAGAAGCTCAAGCAGACTCTGCATTGAACGCAGAGCCCAAAGCTGGGCTCAATCCCACGACCCCGAGATCACGACCTGAGCCAAAACCAAGAGGCAGACGCTTAACAGACTGTGCCACTCAGGTGCCCCCTTTTTTTTTAATTCTTGAAAAAGTTGAGCCATAAATATAAATAAGAAGAAAGTGAGATGAGGAATTTCAGGTCTGATTCCAGTAGCCCCAGAACTTAAAATTGTGTTTGATTTTTCCTTGTACTTGAGCTTACAAGGCTATGAAGCACTGTTAAACCTTTGAGTTCCAGCAACTTTTTTGTTTACATAAATTTTTCCTCTACTTGGCTGATACTGAATTAAGGGAAAACACTTTATTTTCTTTCCAACTCAGATTACTTCATTCTATTTATTTTATTTTAGTTATAACTTTGAATATCATTATCTTCTCTGATAAGAGAATATCAATTTATTTCATTTAAAGCTACAGATCTATACCCACAAGATACTATTCATGCTGTAGTAGAGAGAGAGCAGCAGTTATTAATGATTAGAGAAAGCTGACTGTATTTTAAAGGTCTGAAGTTATTGAAATGTCAATAAATGTGAATATAACAAGGCACTATATAGCAAAATGTAAAAATAATTTTTTCTTTTTGCTACTCCATTGCTTGAACTCACTTAGTTAGCAAATTGTGTATCGCTATATTATTGTCATTCCCCAAGTTTATTGTAATTAAACTTAACTGATGGTTAGGCCTGGGTTTTTTTTTTTTTTAATTTTTTTATTGTTATGTTAATCCCCATACATTACATCATTAGTTTTAGATATAGTGTTCCATGATTCATTGTTTGTGCATAACACCCAGTGCTCCATGCAGAACGTGCCCTCCTCAATACCCATCACCAGGCTAACCCATCCTCCCAACCCCCTCCCCTCTAGAACCCTCAGTTTGTTTTTCAGAGTCCATTGTCTCTCATGGTTCGTCTCCCCCTCCGATTTCCCCCCCTTCATTCTTCCCCTCCTGCTACATTCTTCTTCTTCTTTTTTTCTTTCTTAACCTATATTGCATTATTTGTTTCAGAGGTACAGATCTGAGATTCAACAGTCTTGCACAATTCACAGCGCTTACCAGAACAGATACCCTCCCCAGTGTCCATCACCCAGTCACCCCATCCCTCCCACCCCAACCCCCACTCCAGCAACCCTCAGTTTGTTTCCTGAGATTAAGAATTCCTCGTATCAGTGAGGTCATATGATACATGTCAAGGCCTGGGTTTTACTGAATGTCACATACCCATTGTACACATCAGTGCCTGGCAGGTAACAATTATTTTGTAAATGTTTATGTAATGAATTCTGTATTTGTTTCTAGGGCTTCCATAACAAATTACCACAAACTTGGTGCCTTACAATAACAAAATATATTCTATCCCAATTCTGGCAGCCAGAAGTCTGAAATCAAGCTATCACAGGGTTGGTTCCTTATGGAGGCTCTGAGAGAGAATCAGTTCTATGCCTTAAGCCTGGCTCTATTAGTTCCCTGGCAATTGTTGCCTTTCCTTGTAGAAATATCCCTCTGGTGGTAAACATTTTGCTCCAGTCTCTGCCCCCATCTCCACATCATCTCCTCCCCTGTGTCTCTCTGTATGTCCTGTTCTATCTCCTCTAAGGACACTCATTGGATTTAGGGCCCATTCTAATCCATTATGATCTCATCTTGAGCTTTACATTAATCTCATCTGCAAAGACACTATTTTCAAGTAAGATCACATTCTGAGTTTCTGGGTGGGCATCAGTTTTTAGAGACTATGTACCATTCCATCTACTACAAATTTCACAATGAATTATTTTGGCTAAGCCATTTCTAACTTGCAGGTATTTTTTTCATAACTCTTTTCTGAGAAAGGAGACTAATTTAAAGTACTGAAATCTAGAAAACTCAAAATATATAAAGTATAAATTACACTGAATAATAAGGTAACAAAGAACTTTCTGATGCCTCAAGCAACAGCAATTGCAGAGAGTGTGAATCATGTCAACTGACATATATTGAGGAAATAAAATGGAACAAGGAATGAGGTCTAGTAGTAAGACAATTCTTTAAAGATGTTTGTCTTTTATCTAAAGGATAAGGATGAGGATGATAGGGTCTAAAGGATAGAGGATGATGATAGAAGACTTCATGGGAAAAGGGAACCCATAAATAGATTCAATCTACTAAATGATAATACTATGTTTCAGAGAATATATATAATGGATATCTTTAGAAATTATATATAATAAATATATTTAGAGATAATATATAATAGATATATTTAGAGATTATATATAATACATATACATATATTGCACATGTACACATAAACAACCTATCATGTTTCTCTGGAGAATCTTGACTGATACAAATATTGAATGAGAATTAGAGAGATGTGTATAATGTTTTTAGAATTGAGAGATATTTGATATAAACTGTTTAAAATAATTTTTGTAGTGAATACTTGAAAAGAAAATGCAAATTTCCATTAATACATCCCTATGAAATCTAATGTGTAATCAAAAAATAACAATAGGGGCGCATGAGTGGCTCAGTTGGTTAAGCACCTGACTCTTCCTGATTTTAGCTCAGGTCATGATCTTGAGGGTCTTGAGATCAGGGTGTCATCAGGCTCCCTGATCAGCAGGGAGGCTGCTGGAGACTCTCTCTCTCCTTCTCCTTCTGTCCCTCCCCCTCCTCGCACGTGCTCTCTCTCTGCCTCTCCCTCTCTCTCTAATAAATAAATAAATCTTTAAAATAATAATAATAAGAATAAATAACTACTAGGAGCTTTTTATAGATTTAATACTGTTCTAAGTGTTCTATATAATTAAAACACTTAAATCTCATATCACCCCTAAGATGTAGGTACTATTATCACATATTCCTATCTTACAGATGAAGAAACTGAGGCAGAGTAGTTGCATAACTTATAAAGCCAAGGTTTTATAACTAGGAATTAACAGAGCCAGGCTCTGAACCCAGACATTCTGGCACCAAACCCCACATCCTTAAACACTGCTATATGGCCTCTCAATAGAAGGGCTGTGCTCAACTGGAGAGGAGGCAGGTGGGTGACAGTCTTCTATTCCTGATTTGTAAGGATACTGGTTTATTTCATAGACGATAGGTAGGGTTCTCTAGAGAAATAGAACCGATAGGATATATAGAGATATTCAGAAAGGATTTATTAGGAGGAATTGTCTCAGGCAATTATGGAAGCTGAGCAGTCTCATGATCTGCTGTCTGTGAGCTAGAGGCCCAGGAAAACCAGTGGTGTAGTTCTAGTCCAAACTCAAAGGCATGGAAACCAGGGGAGCCAATGGTGTAAGTCCCACTCAGAGCTGGAGGCCTGAGAACCAGAAGTGCTAATATTCGAAGTCAGGAATAGATAGATGTTCCAGTTCAAACAGAGAGAAAATTTGCCCTTCTTCTGCCTTTCTGCTCTATTCAGGGTCTTAATGGACTGAATGATGCCCACCACATTGGTGAGGCAATCTTTATTCAGTCTGCAAATTCAAATACTAACCTCTTCCAGGAACACCCTAACAGAAACACCAATAAATAATGTTTTAGCAGCTATGTGGGTATCCCTTAGCCTAGTCAAGTTGACACATAAAATTAACCATCACAAAAGGGGTCCTATATAACTAGAAAGAGTGAAGAGGTTTTATAAAAGTACTGTAGAAAGCAGGACGTTTACACATGGCTCTGGTGTTAACTGAAGTTTTAGAAGGAAGGACTATGGGGCACCTGGGTGGCTCAGTTGTTAAGTATCTGCCTTTGGCTCAGGTCATGATATCAGGGTCCTGGGATCAAGCCCTGCATCGGGCTCCCTGCTCAGCGGGAAGCCTGCTTCTCCCTCTCCCACTCCCCCTGCTTGTGTTCCCTCTCTCTCTGTGTCTCTCTCTGTCAAATAAATAAATAAAATCTTAAAAAAAAAATAAAAAAAGAATGAAGGACTGAAGGCAGATACTCCCAGGAAAAGAGAATTATAAAAAGGATCTGAAGCAGTTGTCACTAATTTAATCTCCTGGAAGGTGACTCCACTATTATGACAATTTTTGCAATAGATTAAACTCTACCAGTTTCAATGTTTTTCTCAAAAGAGACATGGATTTTGAGAACTTTTAAAGCTTTTCAAGAGAAATGATATTAGAAATTATATAAATGCAACATTATGATGCAGTGAAGTTGGCTGGAGACACTCTCAAAATTAGAAAAATTTGGTTCCTATTGCAAAAGACTAGATAACTAAATGATGGTGTTGAACATGTAAAAGCTTGTGGGACATTCATCCATCACAATCTCTCATCTAGATTAGTCCTAAAGGAAAATTTCTGGTGGTCATAAAGAAAACTGTAAGTAGCAGATTCATCAGTATTGTAAGTTTCATGGCTGACTTTTAAAAATTGCTTTCCTAGAGACTCAGGAAAAAGAAGTTACTTGGCATGTATTTGTTGAATGCATAAACAAATTGCAAACTGCAACTGAAGTTCCAGTGCCTCCTGGTAAAGGAAAAATCATACATGCTGAAATCACATCAATGCAGTAAAGATGGTTGTTGTTACAAGTGTAATAAAACGCAAGGGCCTTAGTGCACTGTGCCAGGTGACCTTAAAGTGAGACCAGATAGTAGTGACAACACGATGCCTACCCTGTCTTTCAACTTTATTACCTTAATTTGGACGTTAAGAGGAATGAAGGCGTCTAAAGGGGAGACCTTGTTGACAGAAAGTCACGTGGGAAGCAATATTGCACAGTATTTAGTAGTGCAGGATTTAGAGTTAAATTTGGTTAAATTTGATTCTTAGCTCTTACTAGAAGGTAGTTTAGACAAGCCTCTTCCATAATGTGTGGGTAATAATGCCTCTCTCCAGAGGCATTCTACCTAGATTCTACCTACCAAGGATTCTATGGTAGAATGAGAATGTGCTTTGAAGGTTTATGGCTTAAAACTCAAGAGTTGTGCATTCTTCTTTCTGCAAAGCTCATAGTTGAAGCTGGGTTTGAACAATTCAATACTTCACGTTAAAATAAATTCCAAAAGGCACTGGTGTGAACTGGACATAGTTCAATTCCTCATCACTATTCCCTACAAAAATATGACATTTCTAATATAAAGTGCATTTTTATTTATATTATTTTTGAAACTGTAATCATCACTAAAGTAAAAGAACTAGAACAGGAAAAAAGGCCTACCTTTGGTATTGTGCATGATGCTTTATTTTACATCTTGCAGTGCATACTTTCCTTACTTCAGATGGCATTAATGTGGGAAGAAATGAGCTTTATAGCACATGCAAGACAAAAGGAAAGGCCATTTTGTCCTGGATAGAAAAGAAATACTTGGCTCTTTCCACAGTTTGTCTATTGTGGACATTGCTGCTATAAACATCGGGGTGCACGATGTGCATCGACAGATGAATGGATAAAGAAGATGTGGTATATATATACAATGGAATATTATGCAGCCATCAAAAGGAATGAGATCTTGCCATTTGCAACGACGTGGATGGAACTGGAGGGTGTTATGCTGAGCGAAATAAGTCAATCAGAGAAAGACATGTATCATATGACCTCACTGATATGAGGAATTCTTAATCTCAGGAAACAAACTGAGGGTTGTTGGAGTGGGGGGTGGGGTGGGAGGGATGGGGTGGCTGGGTGATAGACACTGGGGAGGGTATGTGCTATGGTGAGTGCTGTGAATTGTGCAAGACTGTTGAGTCACAGATCTGTACCTCTGAAACAAATAATGCAATATATGTTAAGAAAAAAAAAAGAAGAAGAAAAGATAGCAGGAGGGGAAGAATGAAGGGGGGGAAATTGGAGGGGGAGACGAACCATGAGAGACAATGGACTCTGAAAAACAAACTGAGAGTTCTAGAGGGGAGGGAGGTGGGAGGATGGGTTAGCCTGGTGATGGGTATTAAAGAGGGCACGTTCTGCATGGAGCACTGGGTGTTATGCACAAACAATGAATCATGGAACACTACATCAAAAACTAATTATGTAATGTATGGTGATTAACATAACAATAAAAATTTTAAAAAAAATAAAAGAAATACTTGGAATTCAACAAAACCTCATGAGGAGATCTACCAGGGGACAGGTTAAAAAAATAAAAAGTAGAATAAAACCTGGTATTCTCAGAGTTATATTTGCAATGGAAACTCACACAAGATTACTCAGCTAAAAGAGTAAGTGAAGACACATGAAAAAATACTCCACATCTCTTGTCATAAGGGAAATACAAATCAAAACCACAATGAGATACCACCTTACACCAGTGAGAATGGCTGGTGAGTGCTAAAATTAACAAGACAGGGAACAACAAATGGTGGTGAGGATGTGGAGAAGAAAGGGGAACCCTCTTACACTGTTGGTAAGAATGCAAGCTGGTATGGCCACTCTGAAAAACAATATGGAGGTTCCTCAAGAAGTTAAAAATAGAACTACCCTACAACCCAGCAATTGCACTACTGGATATTTTCCCCAAAGACACATACATAGTGAAAAGAAGGGGCACATGCACCCCAATGTTCATAGCAGCAATGTCCACAATAGCCAAACTGTGGAAGGAGCTGAGATGTCCTTCAACAGATGAATGGAGAAATAAGATATGGTATGTGTATATATATATATATACACACACACATATACACATACCTACAATGGAATATTACTCAGCCATCAGAAAGGATGAATACCTACCATTTACATCAATGTGGATGGAACTGGAGGGTATTATGCTAAGTGAAATAAGTCAATCAGAGAAACATAATTATCATATGGTTTCACTCACATGTGAAATGTAAGAAATAGCACAGAGGATCATAGGGGAAGGGAGGGAAAACTGAATGGGAAGAAATCAGAGTGGGAGACAAACCATGAGAGACTCTTGACTCTGGGAAACAAACTGAGGGTTGTGGAAAGGGAGGTGGGTAGGGGATGGGGTAACTGGGTGACGGGCATTAAGGAGGGCACATGATGTGATGAGCACTGGGTGTTATACACAACTAAAGAAACATTGAGCAGTACACCAAAAACTAATGATGTGCTACTATATGTTGGCTAACTGAATTTAAATAAAATAAAAATAATAAAATTAAAATAAATAAAATTTTAAAAAAGTAAGTGAAAGTGAAACTTGAAAGATGCACAGGTAGAGAACTTCCAAGACTGCAACACCAGATGGAGCATTTTTCTGATCCAGAGAATATGCACTATGATTAGAAATCAGAGAAATATGAATTAGTGATAAAGATACTTAGACAAAGATGATTTTTAGTAGGATGAGCTGACTAAAAGGTCACTGTAACAATGGAGAAATCAAAGAAAATATCAATGTTCCATGTGTAAGTTAAAATTGGTTGCTAATTCCAAAACAATGAAAAGCAGATTTCATTTGCTAGAATAATTTCCTTGGAATTTTAAAGATGGAGGTTGCCCTTAAAATATACAGCAGCTTTAATATTGAGATACAATATATTGGAATCATCATAAGCAAGCAGCGGGGATAATTAAAGTATGTACTGAGATACATTAAAGATGAAGTTCTCATACATTAGGTCCTGAAAAAATTCTGACCGTTATCTTAATAAATTAATAAAATGGCATTATAATCAGAGAAAGTTAATAAATATTATAAACATCGTTTTTGTTACGTGTACTCAATGTTCTAAGATGAAATTTTATCTACTATCCTAAATCTGTTCTATATAAACAGAAGGTAAGAAGTAACATATAAATTGGTGAAAATACATATGTATAATTGTACAGGAATAAGGAAAACATTAAATTTCAATGTATTGTTTAATAGTAATAATAAACAAAGTTGTAATTCATTGGAATAAACTTGAAAGTTACATTGAAATCAATGTAATTCCTATTAATTTTTTTTTTTCAAAAGAACTGACAAATTCAGAAGTGGAGAGAACATGAATTAAGAAGACAGGCAGATACAGAATCAAATGTGTTAACTATCAAATAAAGTAATATATAAAACAGAGTAAATATATCAGAATAAATATAGTATTTACCATAGCATTTCCACTTTTGTTGTGCAAAATATTTAGAGGGTTTCCTTTTTTTTTTTTTAATGAAAGAATGGGTAGTATTATTCAATTACTAAGCATGAGAAATAAAGAGATATAAGCGATAGTCCTATTCCCACTTTCTAAAACGGGAAATTTAGAGGCACCTGGGTGGCTCAGTCAGTTGAACATCCAACTCTTGGTTTTGGCTTGGGTCATGATTTCAGGGTTGTGAGGTCAAGCCCCAGGTCAGCTCCATGCTCAGTGCAGAGTGGGCTTGAGATTCTGTCACTCCCCTTCTCCCTTCTCCTCTACCCCTTCCCTTACTTGCACTCACGTGCGCTTGCACTCTCTCAAACAAATAAAATCTTAAAAAAAAAGGGGGGGGGAATGTAAATAAAAGAACAACTGTAATTTAGCACGTAGAAATATGTAGCTCTAGTTTACCTACTCCTCCTGGACACCCCTCCCCTATACAAACCCTAGTAATATAAACACTGTTGTCCTTAATTTCACCTACATGTATGAAAATGTTTCCAAAAATGTATGCCTAGGGGTAAATTGCTACACCAGAGAATTTGTGCATCTTTATCTTTACTGAATATTGCCAAATTCTCATGAATATATTTTACCAATCTACCTCATATAACATCTTCATCAATGTATATTAACAAATTATTAAAATTATTCTTCTCACAGCCTTTCTCAATTGAGGTTTCTTATCTGAGTCACAGAACACAGAAAATGAAGTGAGTGACAATCTTCTCAACTCTCCCAAGGATGGAATGTAACTAGTACCGTTCTAAATGAACTGGAGAGAAGTTAATTCATTACAAATGTTCAAGGCCTTAAGGGATTATATCTTAACACTCTCCTGAACTCTGATTGAAAAAGTTGTATCATGAGTGGTAAATGATAAAATGATATCCTATTGAAGAACTAATTTGCATTTTGCTCATTAGAAATGAGTTCCACTCCCTCAATTCCTACATATGCCAAGTTTTCAATTAGGCTAAACACTACCTACCTTAAATACCAAATAATACTCCTTTCACCATCAACCCTACTCCAACTTAACCTGTTCTTTTTTGTCATTATACTCCTCCATATAGATTCCCATATGTATCTCTATTTCAAATGTATTTCAAAATGCATTTTCCCTAATTCTACTAAATCGATTTTTTTCACATTTCAGTATACCTGAATTAACAATGTCTCTTAAAATTAACTTGCAATATAGAAATTTTATGTTTTCAGAGGATAAATATAACTAAACAGATGTTATGTCTCACTAATTAGAAAACCGAGGAAATATAGGACAATAAAACACATGGATACTTATTTTATATAAAGCAATCATTTCAGTTAATCTAAATAAGTATACTTATATGGTTCATAATTAATTTAAATAAGTATACTTATATGATTGTTGGCATATATATACACTCTATCTTTCAATCATCTATATATAAAGAGAGAGATCTGTATTTTAAGGCAAAAAAGAACAGTTATTGAATCTTGGAATAAGCATGTCTTTGTAATTCTACTTGCAGACTTTAATATTTAAAAAAATAGACATAATTTTAAGAATTCTTTATGCCAAAAAATCATTAACAAAATTAATAAAAATACAGTATGAGAAATAGTTTCATACTACAGGATAAATGAAGTGTTAATTCCCTTAATAGTTCTTGTATTCTTAAAAAACAAGTAGAAAAAGGCCCAGATGAGGACAAAGGTAGAGGGCAGCCATCTACAAGCTGGGACGATAGCTCCCACCAGAATTCAAACTTGTTGGCATCTTTGTTATGAACTTCTAGCCTCCAGAACCATGAAAAAATCAACGTCTGTTATTTAAGCCCCCCATCTGTGGTGTTTTGTTTTGGCAGCCTGAGCTGACTAACACACTTATAGACACTTTAAATGTACTGGATAAATCATCTTCATTCCTGTTTTTTTTTTTTTTTAATCACTGAATTCAAAATAATGGGATGTTTACTAACCCTAATTAGTAGTAGCCAATAGTGTAAAAATCAACATGAGGGGGTGCCTGGGTGGCTCAGTCCGTTAAGCATCCAACTCTTGATCTCAGCTCAGGTCATGATCTCAGCGTGCTGGGACTGAGCCCCGAATTGGCCCCTGTGCTCAGCGGGGAGGCTGCTTGGGATTCTCTCACCCTCTCCCGCTACCCCTCCCCCCACTCTCTTTCAAATAAATAAATCTTTTTTTTTTTAATTTTTTATTGTTATGTTAATCCCCATACATTACATCATTAGTTTTAGATATAGTGTTCCATGATTCATTGTTTGTGCATAACACCCAGTGCTCCATGCAGAACGTGCCCTCCTCAATACCCATCACCAGGCTAACCCATCCTCCCACCCCCCTCCCCTCTAGAACCCTCAGTTTGTTTTTCAGAGTCCATTGTCTCTCATGGTTCTTCTCCCCCTCCGATTTCCCCCCCTTCATTCTTCCCCTCCTGCTACATTCTTCTTCTTCTTTTTTTCTTTCTTAACATATATTGCATTATCAAATAAATAAATCTTTAAAAAAAATAAAGATAACATGAAGATGGCTGCTAAAATCATATTATCATTGTTCTGAAAGTTATGTTAAAAACAGTTTTAAAAAGTTAAGAAAAACAAATAAAATGTATTCTTCAAAGACCAATAATATTTTACATATGATTTTCACTTAAAAAAAAAAGGATCTATAGTAAAACTAATGAACTAGTTTTGTAATGCAGTTAGTTAAAAATTATATATTGAGAAACTTACTGTTTTCTAAGCAAATAACAGAAATATAAAGGAAAAAAGTTCAGAGATAAACATTTTAAAATAATGCAAAATAAAATTAACAAACCTACAGGGAATTTAGGAGGAAACCTCAAATTTTTAACAAAGTACCTAAAAAAAACTTTGAATAAATGAAGAAAGCACCAAGGTTTCCTCTAGTTTTACAGTTTTTTTTTTTTTTCCTAATTTCTCTACTTAAATTGTGTGCATGTGTGTGCGCATGGGTAAATTACTCAAACACTTCATTAAATTACTAACAGTAGTTTATACTCCTTGAATATATTTGGGGCAATTGAAAAATGTTCTTTTCCAAACTTTTAACATTCAAAATGTATGAATGCTTACAAGTACAATGCTGACTTAAATTCACCAATAACCTGTAAAAATGTGTAAAACACACAGCTGCTCTGCAAAGTATCAAGCTTGCATTACACATTTTCCAGTGATTCTGAACAACTTACTCAAGAAAACATTGCTTTTTCCTGCTTTGAGTATACACTTTCTCAAGGCAAAGAACATATTTTAAAATGTATGGTATGCTATACAATATGTTGTATATATATAAACATACAGTTGGTTATAGATTGATTTAGGTTGACAACTGGCAATTTAATGGATCATTTTTCAGAGAGCCCAGTTAAACACTCCTTTAGCAATTTAGTAGCATCCAGAGATAGGATACTTTTTTTCCCCACTCTTTTTTCTAATGCAACTTCTACCTCACTTTTTGACTCAGCCCATATATTTTTATGCCAGTTTCTGGTATGAGTGACCATATGGCATCTCCTGAATTGAAACACTTTATGAAGTTATAACACTAATATTTTAAAAGGTCATCTTATAAAAATGTGACTTAATTTCACCATTTCCTGCAATTGTAGATACTTTTACTTATAGTATATTGAAAAATATCCTTTGAAATATAGCAATTTCAATACCATGATGTACATGTTTTAATAAAAGTGAATGACAGAACTGGACACATATTGTTAATAAAATAAATCAGTCAAAAATGTCTAATAGCAATTAGACTTTATTTTAAATTTATGTAAGTGAATGACCTTTCAATGTGTGTATGGTATTGTCCTTACACAACATACCTCATAATTCTCTGGTATAATATTTATGTAATATTTCATATATCATGTTATTCTGGGTAAGGTAATTCGTTTTTATTTGAATCCTTCCTCAGTGATAATACATTTTCTCTCTCTCTTTCTCCCTCTTCCTCCTCCTATATACATTTATAAACTATCTCCCATTTACACAAATTTCCTTGAGGTCAAAGATTACTCCATTTTCTAACTCCAGTTCACAGCACAATGTGCCATGTTAATATAAAGTAATCAGTAAATATTTGTTGAGTTCAACTGTACTCCATTTATTTAGAATTGATGTTGTGGTATAGGTATTTGGAGCTTGAGATTAAACTTAATTCATCACATCTGGAAGGCTAATAAGAGGTAAACAGTATACATTTCTTCTGGCTCAATTCTTGCAACTCACATATTAACCTTAGAAAAGGGAGAGGAACCATGAATAAAAACCATAAGAATGTATGATATGAGTTTATTTTGCCATAGTCTCTAAATTCAATTTAACAAAATTAGAATACAGTGGAATTACAGTGGAATACAGTAGAAAGTGGAATATTCTATTCCACCTTGCAATGACTTTGACAACTTGATATGTAGCTACTCAGTAAATGCTGTTGAAGGGATAATAAATAAAAAAAAAAAAACTTCTGAGAATGTAGGTTTGGATTACTGAATAATTGGACTTGCATATGGGAAAGGAGAGATGCCACTGTTAAATGAAGCATCCTAGGGCGCCTGGGTGGCTCAGTTGGTTAAGCAACTGCCTTCGGCTCAGGTCATGATCCTGGAGTCCCAGGATCGAGTCCCGCATCGGGCTCCCTGCTCAGCAGGGAGTCTGTTTCTCCCTCTGACCCTCCCCCCTCTCATGTGCTCTCTGTCTCTCATTCTCTCTCTCTCAAATAAATAAATAAAATCTTAAATAAATAAATAAATAAATAAATAAATAAATAAATAAATAAAGCATCCTAGGAGGCAAGGGCTATGAGGATAAAAATGACTGGCCAGTTATATATCAAAAGGTCAATCTCCATTTTACAATAATAATATATTTCTTATAGTCTTACCAATGTAATTGTTTCTTTCTAGTCATCAAAATTTATTATGGTATATTTTATAGACATACATTTTTTAATTTTTTAAATTCTATGCTTTTATTTATTTTTTATTTAAATTCAATTAGCCAATGTATAGTACATCATTAGTTTCAGATATAGTGTTCAATAATTGCTTATAACACCCACTATGCTCTACCTTTTTAAATCTTTTGAATTTTCATATTTTGATTTACAATTATCAATAGATTTTATATCTATTGGGCAATATGTATTCTTTTTTATTGTGGAAAAATGCATAACAAGATTTACCACTTAAACCATATTTAAATGCACAGTACAACAGTGCTAACTACACGCAGATTGTTGGGCAACAGATGTGTAACATGTTTTCATACTGCAAAACAAATTTTCTACCCATTGAACAGTCACTTCTCTTTACCCCTCTTTCCAGCCCCTGGCAAACACCATTCTACTTTCTGTTTCTAAGAGTTTGACTACTTTAGATACCTCAGATAAAGGAAATCATGCAATATATTTTTTTTTACTGTCTTTATTTCACTTAGCATAATGGCCTCCAGATTCATCCATGTTGTAGCATATGAGAGGATGAACTCCTTTTTAAAAGCTGAACAATATTCCATTATAAGTATATGCCACATTTTCTGTATATATTCATCCATTGATGGGCATTTAGGTTACTTCCACATCTTGGCTATTGTGAGTAATGTTGCAAGGAATATCAGAGCAGATAGCTCTTAGAAATAGTGATTTCACTTCCTTCAATTAAATATCCAGAAGTGGGGTTGCTGGATTAAATGGTAATTGTATTATTAACTTTTTGAGGAACTACTTTTTATATAGTTTTTCTTTTTCTTTTTAAGATTTATTTATTTGAGAGAGAGAGCAAGAGAGCACAGCAGGGGGAGCAGCAGAGGGAGAGGGAGAAGCAGGCTCCCTGCTAAGCAGGGAGCCTGATGTGGGGCTCAATCTCAGGACCCTAGGATCATGACCTGAGCTGAAGGCAGATGCTTAATTGACTGAGCCACTCAGGTGCCCCTACAGTTTTTCACAGAGGATGCACCATTTTACATCCCCATCAACAGTGAATAAGGGTTCCAATTTCTCAGCATCCTCTCCAAAACTTATTTTCTGTTTTGTTTTGTTTTGATAGTGACCATCCTAAGAGGTGTGAGGAGATATCTCATTTGTGGTTTTGATTTGCATTTCCTAGTGATATGCAACATCTTTTCATATGTTTTTTGACCATTTGTATATATTCACTGGAAAAATGTCTACTCAAACCCTGGGCCATTTTTTTAAAGTCAGTCATTTAGTTTTTTTGGTTGTTGTTACTGGGTTGTAGGAATTTTCTATATTTTGGATCTTTACCCTTTATGTATGGTTTTCAAATGTCTTCTCACCTTCCAAAGGTTGCATTTTTACTCTGTTGATTATTTCCTTTGCCATGCAGAAGTTTTAGTTTTATATAGTCCCATTTTTTTTTTATTTTTGCTTTTGTTGCCTGTGATTTTGATGTCATATACTCAAGAAATCATTGCTAAATCCAATGTCATGAAACTTTCCCCTATATTTTCTCTTTGGAGTTTTATACTTTTGGGTCTCATATGATTAGGTCTTTAATCCATTTTGAGTTAATTTTTTGTTTGGAATCATTGGTAGTCCCATATTTCTGGCTCTGAATATCACTCTACCATTATAACATGGGATGGAGATCTTTCTTTCCCATTATAATCCACGGCAATCAGCTGATGTAACACCAAATATTATGTTTTCTTACTATTCTATTCTATTTATTTTCCTTTTGATAGATTTGTATTTTCCTTTTTCTTTTTTAAAATTTAGATCTGCTTCATTCCAAAGCACTGTTAAACTGATAAGAACACATACTACACTTGATCTTAGCCAAAAGGCCGAGAAGCGATTCCAAAGCACTGTTAGATTTACCATTATATTTTACTCTTCATGTTTCTATTTTAGGAAATTTGTAACCAAGGTTCTCAAGAGATACCATTTCCTTGCACACCTATAGTGATTAGCTGTTTCAGCCTTTATGTGAGTATAAAATTTAGATCTCTAAGAGTAAACTGTGATCCATTGAAAGGGGTTCTTTTAAGTTATTAAATTTTTTTACCTAAGTAATATTTAGAAACTCCCATCACTTTTCCTTAACCATTAGCCATGAAAGTTTTTTTTTTCTTTTGCTTTAAAGTCTCAAGAGTAGAGACTGCCTCTGCCTTAGGAACGGCTGAAAAAGGTTCATCCACTGTGATGCTCTGAAGACATACCTGTTCTCTTCTTCTAAGGACCAAAGTGATTCTTGCTTATAGTAGAAATGACTGACATTGAAAATTATAGCTTTTATTCTTAGGGTAAGTAAATTTTTGAGATCCCTCTCTCTTCTCTCTCTCTCCCTCCCAGATAGATAGACAGACAGACAGACAGACAGACAATGTATTACAATGTAGGCATACAAACTCTAAATGTGTGTGTGTATGTGTACACTTATAAAGTAATACAAATGCATAATTTCTCAGGACAAAAATTAAGATATTAAAAGAATACCAGGCAGCCACCTCATGCTTTCCATCCTTCTCTTTTGTAACTTATAAGTGATCTCTGGAGAAACTGAATGGCATAGGACTTGTGTACTATGACTTTCAAAACCATCTCCTTTTGCAGGTAACTCAGAGATTGCAGTAAAGATTGCTCCAGGTTTTCTAGCAATTTCTGTTTCATGTTTATGCAGTCATAGGAACTCATCTGTTTTGATGATACTGATTCCATTTAGGACAAATCTAAACTCAGAAATAAATCATTCTTACACAAAGCTGACTTTGGCTATATACAAGCTGAAGGAGATCTAATCAACAAATCCACTGAACCATGAGAAATTTAAGTCTGACACAAAGCAAGCAGAGATGAACATATTATTGTAGGGCTGAGTCATTATTGAAATATTAAAGTTTTTATGAGTATGATTACCAAGCCTCTGAGAAAACACTGTTTTCCTATTTCTCAAAAGATGCACATATCCTCAGTCAGCAGTTCATCATTCAATAATCACCCTGGACCATGGTTCATAAATCTAAAACGAAGTCATCAATACTATCCCATAAAACACCAGTGACATTTTCCCTCTATCAATTTTAGGGAGAAACAAAATATTTCCCAGATAACTAAACCCTTTATGTTATGACTATGATTTCCTAGTCTCTTCAGGTAGAAACCTATATTCTACACTTTACCTATTGGCATTCTTCTTAAACTCCTAAGTGCTTCATTTCAGTTAGCCAAAAAATAACTTCCTATCCTTCAGTGGAAAACACTTTCCTCTGATGAATTCATTTCGTCTAGCTAAATTCAAAGTAGTACACATTTGTCTCTTTTCACCTGTTTGCTGGAGCAACTCAGAGAATGAGGTATGTTATGATAACCTGTCAAGACTCATTGTCTGAAAAGGGCCAAGTTCTGGTAGTTTTGAGGATGACATGCAAGAACTCTGACAAGGTATTTCATTCATTTTGTCACTTTTGTTAATAACACTTTGTTGACTACTGATATCTAAATTGTGCCTATCATTGCTCCATTATCAAGAGATAATGTCTGCATCCTCAGTTTGTTTCTCAGAGTCCATCGTCTCTCATGGTTCATCTCCCCCTCCGATTCCCCCCTTCATTTTTTCCTTCCTACTATCTTCTTCTTCTTTCTTTCTTTCTTTTTTTAACATATAATGTATTATTTGTTTCAGAGGTACAGGTCTAAGAGGGCACATATTGAATGGAGCACTGGGTGTTATATGCAAACAATGAATCATGGAACACTACATCAAAAACTAATGATGTAATGTATGGTGATTAACATAACATAATAAAATAAAATTAAAAAAAGAGATAATGTCTGCAAAAGAACTGTTCTAGATATCTGGAATGCCTGCAATAAAGGGAGAATGACATCTCCTTCCCCAAATGGAAAATTCTAAATTACTAGATGTACTGGAAATATCCTAAAAACTAGAAACAGGAGATTTGCAATAGTTTGAAGGCAATGATGAATAAAACAAAACTGCATCTTACTTGTTCAGATCATTCAATAGACTTTTTACACTAGTGTTACAATATATTGTCATTGTCCACTCTCTTATATATCACCCCCAAAACCACTAACTGTAAGATATGGAGGGCAGGGATAATAGCTCATCCTCTCTTGAATTTGCAGAAATTGGTAAGACACTAATACCTAAACCATGGTCATTAAATAATAGTGTAATACATCCATATTGGTGTGATAAATGTATTTTCCTTTTCTTCCTCTTTTCATATCATACTTAAGGTTATGTAAAACATTCTTCCAGTCATTCTAGGAATGATTCACTCTCTGTTTCAGCCTAAGAAATTAAAACGTAAGCATTTTTAGCTATTTTGTCAGGTGATCTTCTTTGGACAAGCAGGGAAGTGCTTTTTTTTTTCCTTGTGTTCTTTTGTATATGTGTGTGTGTGCACACGTGTGTGTGTGTGTTGTTGTTGTTTTTATTCGTTTGTTTGTTGTAAGAAGGCTTAACATTGGACCTATCTTCTTGACATATTTTTAAGTTCACAATAGGGTGCTGTCAACTCTACGTACTATGCTGTATGGCAGATCTCTAGAACTTATTCATTTTGTGTAATAGAACTCTTATACCCACTGAAAAAGCAATTCTTATGAACCATGTTTAACATTTTACTTCCAAAATGCCCAACAAAATAATCCTTGAACATTTATTATATATCAAGCACTAGCTACGGACACTCTTTATATAAAATTATATTTAATTCCCACAACAGCCAAAAGCAGCAGTTATAATTAACAATTATTTAAAGTTATGATCACAGGTGTAATAAAGTTTTAAATTCTAGAGCTGTGCAAAAATAACTCAGATAAATTCTCAGATATGAAAACAGTTATAAACAGATTTCTGGCTTCATATACTTTCACACACATGTAGAAAAATATAGATCTACTGTAAACATCAACACTTGCATACATAGTAAGTATGAATCTTATTCCTTCAAGAATTAAGGAACACTCAGAATAGCAGTTGTAGAAATCTATATCCATATGTACTCTACAAAAGCCTGCATTTAATTTAAAAATTTCTCTTTCTGTATTGTTGAAGTGTTACAAAAGGAGCACTTCCGTTTTGTAGGTAATTATGTGACAAATTAATGATAGAGGCTTTATGACCATCCTCTTGGAAGAAATAAATAAATGCTACAAATAACTGCTCACATATATTTTTTGGAAATAAAACAGCTTATTTCTATCATTCAAAAATCTTTCAAGAAGGTGTGAATGGTTATTTGACATTGTTATGGGAATTATTAAGATATAATGATTTTTCATAGTCACTACAGAGTAAATCTATATCCAGGTACGTGTATTATAATAACCATTCTGTAAGGCTGCATATCATTCCCTTACAAAGAAACTTAAGATCAGTTTTAGCTAAGATTAGGAATTTTGAGCCATCATTATTAATTAATCTAATTCAATTGTCTGTCTCTCCTTATTTTTAAGATGAAGATGTTATAGTGGATCAGTGTTTTTAAGACAGCAATATATGACCTGCTTCTGGGCTACAGATTTTGATAATCTCTGACCAGTATTTTAATTTAAGTGATAAGCTAGAATGTATTGAAATTAGAATAGAATAGAATGAAAATGAAAGTATGGTTCATGTATAACAAGCATAATTTTTATAATAAACTTTTTTTCATATTCATATATTTATATGAGTATACCAGTCAAGACAAATAAAAAGTATATTGTTGTGGGTCATGATCAAAATTTTCCAAATCACTGGTTTTTGTGAAGAAATAGATTCTTTTGAGAATCAGATGAAATTTATGCATATACATTTCCATACCAATGAATTATGATTTCCCAGAGGTCTTCCATGGATTAATCCCTTTTTGAACTGAGAAATGCAGGTCAAGTCACAATAGAGTATATGTGTCCTAATTGCTTTTCTAGCTTTAAATGTTCTAACAATGGTACTTTTGAAGTTATTAAATAGCCTAAGGAGGAGACAGGTGTCAGATAAAAACCATTCATTATAATGAAAATAAAGAAGGAAAAAAACCCCTGGAATTTTAGCTGAAATGGGCTTAGGTTGACTTAAGTTGGGAGGTGATGAAAATGTAGCTGAGCTGAAGAAATAATATATCTAGGAGATGTGTAGTGAGGAGGGTATAAATGTGGGGCCAATGTAGGTTGGTAAGAAACCAGTGATCTTTATTCAATACCTATATATCAAGCTACACTATACATTAATAACATAAGAACTAAAAACTACTGATATATCAATGAAAAAAAGAGATAAAAATTCCCCTTTGTGAGGGGCGCCTGGGTGTCTCAGTCGGTTAAGTGTCTGACTTCTGCTCCGGCCCTGATCTCAGGGTCCTGGGATTGAGTCCTGTGCCAGGCTCCACGCTCAGCGGGGAGTCTGCTTGTCTCTCTGCCCCTCCCTACATTCGTACTTGCTTTTTCTCTCTCTCTCTCTCTCAAATGAATAAATAAAATCTTAAAAAAAAAATCCCCTTTGTGGAGCATGTGTTCTAGTGGGACCCGTGGAGAAAAGTTGTGTGTAAAAATAATTTTGTAGTTGAGTGCTGATAAGGCAGGCATACAGATTGTAGTAAGATAGATTTATGGAAACAGTACTATGAACCAGAGAAGTTTAAATTAATTTGGTAACTTTAACAAGAAATAAAGGAAAAGACAGAGTTTGTTTGCAAACACCTAACATAAAGGTAAGAAAACAATGAAAAAAAATTTGAAGATTTATTCATTTTTTTTAGGGAGAAAGAGAGAGAGAGAGCATGAGGAAGGGGGACAAAGGGAGAGGGAGAATTCTCAAGCAGACCCTGAGATCATGACCTGAAGCTAAATCAAGAGTCAGCTGCTCAACCAACTGAGCCACCCAAGCACCCTGAAAAATTTTTGATATAATCAAGCTATCATTTTTGTCTTACACATAACATTAAAATCTTCCCTCAGAGTGTAATTGCATTTTTATCCTACAACATTGAAAGTTAGGTGAAAAAAAAAGAGTCTTAGGGCTACCTAAATACTACTTTGGAGAAAAGACAATATAATTAATTATCTATCTGACAGAAAGACCAATAGCATATATAAATCTACATAAACCAAAGGACAAGAAAGCTGGCTAAAATAACAATGAAAAACAAAATTTTCAAGGCGCATGTCCTCAAGACTGCTGTCAAGTATGTAATTTTCAAATAATAAATGGACTTATTGATTATTTTAACCCTATATAAGACATCTCAAACATTCTGTTAATATACAGATATGCAGACAAAAAAATATTTCTTACAATTAGGATTAAGTTTTTCAATAATGCCAAAATGGTCTAGTCAGTAAGAAAAAAATTAAAAATTAGTTTTCAACTCCCAGAAAATATTGTCATGCTATATAAATGTCATGTATATTCACATATTTTAAATATTTTATGTATAGAATGGAAAATCTAGTATTTTCAGCAAAAATGAAATCATTTTACAAATATAAACTAGAAAAAAACACAACTTTGGAACAATTAGACATCTGTTGTACTGTTTGTTTTCTCATTATATTCCTTTTTAAAAAGTTAACACAAAACTTTGCATATTTGATGTAACACAATTCGTCAGATGTAATTATTTTAGCATTTTACTGACTTCTATTACAGTTTTAGAATAATGGATGTTAATATTTGCACTTGAGAACAATTTAAGTGAATCATTGATATTTTATAAAAATAAACAACTATCATTTACCCATATTCAATCTAATTTTTCATCTTTGAATAAAGATATGCTAAACACATACCCATACCAATCCTTACATTCATATCAACCCTTCTCTGCTGTGTGATACCATTTCTTACACTTCAAATTAGAAATATATTTATATATTTATTTTCATGTATAGACTATCACCTGCTAGGTGGCAAAAAACATATCTTTTAAGTCATTTTTTATTGGTTTAACTTTTATTGTTGTTCTTTTAAAATTGCTGTAAATTTGTTGTGGCATCTTTGAAAAATGAGTAACATGTTTGAGAAAACCTCAGCTATCCTCCCTTGAATCCTGGGAAACAACTGTTAAAATTTAATTAACTCTTGAAAAATATAGTTTTCTTATTTCTACTATTCCATTCTGTAAAATGAGCATGTTTAACTTTTATAAGAACAATATCATTCATTTTTATTATTTAAACTTTAATGTATTAATTTTAATATCATATTATATTTTTATAGATAACTTTTCTAAGTGAGTACAGGAAAACTCCTATTCAGCATGAATGTATTATTTTTTTTTTTGACCAGAATTCTATAGTCAATTTCTTACTCAAGGTTAATCCCCAAGAAGTTCTTAGTGCTTCTTGGATGGATAAAAAGATTTAGGAAGAGACTTCTGTTGTTTGTAAGGTAACATTATGCTAAAACTTATGCTCAAACTAATGGGCTTCTTTTACTTTTACTCAGCACTTCACCTCATGAAACTATTACTCCCCTATTATTGAGTCTTGGGCATTCTGAAGAACATTAGACAAGAAATGGGAAGGGAAACTATTACCCTTACACACTATAATGCTGTCCTTTGTAGTTTATGTCTTGCCCTACCTAATCTCAATTTAATCCATACCATAACCCCGTGAATCATGTTTCCAAATTATGAAAATATTAACTTTACAATGCCAAATATTAACTTAAAGAAGTCTAATTCTGAACCTAAATACACTCAGATGGGTAGATTTTAAATGGTCACTTCCTCTAATTCTCCTCATAAAATATCCTCAAGGCAGAGTAGTTGTGAAAGACCGACACTGGACTGTAGCACGAATGATCTTTTATAAGTCAAATGATCACACCTCTGCTTAAAATCCTCCTGTGACTCTCATTTAGCTATTGGAGGATTGCGTAAGAAATCTCTCCTGCTATCTTTATGTTACATTGGTTTCCATAATTTGTTCATCACTTACAACATCAATTGAAGCAGAAAATATCATTTAAAGTCATTAATAATATTGATAAGAGTACAAGGAACATAACCCATTTCTGCCAGTCATTATGGAGGTATGTATGTAAAACTTCAACATTCATTACTCAGGTTGCAATTATTTACTTACACACACAAAAATCTAAAGCGAAAATCACTTCCACCCATGATTTTTTGCCTCAATAAAAATGTTGATTTGGTAGAAGTGGACCTGAAAGGAACATCGTTCATTAATTTTCTTTGACACATGGGAACACTGAAACCAAGATAAGAGTCTTGTCTATGTCTCATGCAGGGTGACAGAGACACTATGTGGGAACCTATATATAACTCCTGAATCTCATCCCAACACACTATTCACACATGGCACTATTTTGTCTTGCTATACTTCTAAACTGTGCACTTGCCTCCTTCTCTACCATCACCTAAACTTTTCTTTGCATACAGACATTATCCCAAACCTACTCCTATCTCAATCCCAAACTCATCTTCCAATACCTTTTCCTTTCTTTCAGTTGTTCCACATCAAACTACTTTTTTCACTCCTTGATTGTTTATGCTTCTATGGCTTTATAAATGTTCATATACTTCTTGTCCTTTGGCAACCAGATTAAATATTAACTTTTTATAAAACATTACACTGTATTGTCTGGGCAGGGTTGGTTCTCTGTGATAACATAATCTCTCAGACTTGCTTCTGCAAATAGAAAAATTATGAGTTATATGTACAGTGGTTAAAAGAACTGATTCTGGAGCCAAATTACCTAAGTACAACTCCTCAGTCTGCAATTTAATCAAATGTTGCCCTTGGGAATCAGGATAATAATAGGAATGGCAATGGAAACTATTTAATTTAAATGAATTAATAAAAAAATGTAAAATAAATCTCTGATTTTTATTTTTACTTTTATCATATTTCTCTTAAATTTGTGTATAATTACTTGCTTCCATGTTTCTCTATATTAATATATTCAAGGAAACTTATAATTCTCATGTTTGCATGTCAAATAATACAATTCCTGATGTGCAATAGAAACTTAATAAATATGTGTTGTATGAGTGAATAACTGGGCATCTGTAACCCTATAACAAATGAGCTAGCCAAAAGTGGTTTCTCTAAAATCCCATATTCAGAAATACTATGTCTTGACATTCACAGTACAAAAGATGCTTGGATTTGACAGATATTTGCATTTGGAGAATAATCCCCAAACAAATAAAACAGATGTGTTTTAATACCAGAGTTGAATGGAGTATTTGAAAAAGAAGATTCTGCAATCAAGAGCTAAAATCAGTTCTTTTCAGGGCAATGTATTTTGTTTTATCATTGTCATTTATATCAGTTTTTCTGTACTTGGCATAGCAGAAAAAACAAAATTTGCACATATTATATCTTGCATGTTCTAAATGTCCCTTTCACTCAGTTTAATCACTGTAACTTAAGTAAGCCAAAAAAAAATTGTAACAGGAAGAAGATATGAAGATAATTAAATTTGCAGCTAAGCACAAAGGAGGGAAAGCAATCTCCTAACTATGCACTTTAGATAATTTTCCAAGCCAAAAAATGATTCATGGATAAATGTCATTGATGACAAACTGTATCCAATAGCATTTGCATTCTCTTGGTTGTAAGAGAAACATGAAATATGGTTAAAATGTATTAAAGATGAACGAAGAATTATTATCTAATAATTTTTAGTTTCCTAGATTACTCCTTATTTCAAATGTAGTATTCCAAAATTATGAATAAATTTTAAATGTAGATTTTCCTATATTTTCCTGTGTAGATTCTCATTTTAATACAGGGAGAAGAAAGAGATATTTTCATTTTTCTACAAAAAAAAAAAGACTACTAATAGATGTTTATATGTACATGTAGCAATAATGACTCACTTTATGCCAACAATCTCCTATAACAAAATTAAATAGTCATTTACAAATTTATCAGGTCATAGCATAAAGCAAGAGTTTTCAGCATGGTCCCCTGACCAGGAAGAAGCATTATATCCACTGGGAACTTGTTAGAAATTCAAATTCCCAAGCCTACCAGAGAACCATTAAATCAGAAAATCTGGAGTTGGGTCCCAACAATCAGGATTTAACAGGTCTTTTAGATGATTCAAATATATGCTAAAGAAATATTCCCAAATTAAAAGATGCATATTGATGCTAGCATTAAATGGAGGAGAGTAGATGTATGTTAATTCTCCAGTTTAATGGAGCACACTAAATCACTGGTTTAGCCATGTAAAGTTCTTAAACATAGTATGAACTTGTTGAATTGCCATAAATCATTGTGTCAACTATACTTCAATTAAAAAAAGTTCTTAGAGATAATCAATAATCATGTCTATATTTACAGATAAAATTTTGAGAAGAATGGTTAGATCTTTTATATACTGATACAAGTTAATCAATATTTTGGAATAAGCTTTTTCTATGGCAGTATCTTGATTTCTTCAATATGTCAAAATTCATCATACCTGGAAACAATCTAACTTTATTATTAAACATCTGTTTAATGAGACTACTTTGACACTTAACTTTGCAGACATTTGATCAAGGGGATGTAAGCCCAAACTAACTGCCTCTTTCAAATTCTAAGTTGTGTTTCCAGGAAGACAGTGGTGAAGATGCCGGCACTTATGTACTTGACCTCTTATTCAATAGCTTATTTGGTTTCCAATTATTAATTTATTCAACAAATGTTTTTTGAGCATTTGCTTTACTCTAGGCAGTAGGTAAGAGGCAGACCTCTCCTGATGCTTCCTAAACAGGTGACATCAGCTTAAAGAAAGGAGATTCTTGAGGGTCACAGAGAAGTCACCTGTTAAATTTCCTTAATCCCTGTGGATTATGACGAGGTAGTTTCTAAATGGATATTAGTTATCTTCAGGTTTTAAATACAGAGCATCAATATATATTGATAATTCACAAATACATAAAAAGCTATGAAGTTTGCTTTTGGCATCAGTCATTATATGAAGCAGGATAATACTTCATTTGCTTCTCACTGATAATCCCTCCTTATTTATTTATTTATTTATTTATTTATTTATTAAAGATTTTATTTATTTGACAAAGAGAGAGAGAGGGAGAGCACAAGAAGGCAGAGAGGCAAGCAGAGGGTGAGGGAGAAGCAGGCTCCCCACAGAGCAGGGAGCCCGATATGGGGCTCGATCCCAGGACTCTGGGATCATGACCTGAGCTGAAGGCAGATGCTTAATGACTGAGCCACCCAGGCACCCCTCCCTCCATATTTATATGTTCATATTTGATGTGGAAGTTCAAAGGTTACTTCAATAGTAATAGTTCAATAGTTCTACCTTCAAATCCCCAGATACCTCCTGAAACCCACAAACTGTGTGTAATAGGCAGTGAACTGAGCACATGACAAAAATCTCTAATAACTTCTCGACACATAGAAATATTAGACAAATATATTTAAATGAATACAGTCATGCTTGACACCAGAAATAGAGATTTTACCAAAAGAAAGCTACAAATGGAATTATATAGATTTCCTATAGAAGCCTGGATAGTTACATAAGAAATGAATGGGAGTTCTGTCCCTAGACAGATGTGCATCAGGATTCTGGTAATTTGGGAAAAAAAAACAAAAACAAACAAACAAAACCCTAACTAAACTAAAGGAAAAAAATAAGGACAAATAACCACAAGCGTATAGATCTGTTTGAACAAGATATTTTATTTTGTAAAAAATAATTATGGTACTAGAAAGATCTAGTTTTTTATACTCAAAACTTTGGTTTATGGATTTTTTTTTAAGATTTTATTTATTTATTTGCGAGAGCATGCACATGAAAGAGAGAGAGAGAGAGAGAGAACTTGCACAAGGCAAGGGCAGGGGCAGTGGGAGAGAGAGAAGCCGACTCCCCGCTGAGCAGAAAGCCCAACTTGGGGCTCTACCCCAGAACCCTGGGATCATGACCTGAGCCGAAGGCAGATGCTTAACTGAGCCAGCAGGTGCCCCAAAACTTCAGTTTATGTTAAGAGACATCACTCATCAGTAAATATGAGTATCTTGATTTCTTCAATATGTCAAAATTTTGACTTTATTTTTTTTTTACTTTACTTTTATCTATAGTTTTTACTTTAATCTATAATGCCTCTTCAGTTTGCTTTTCTGGGGAGTAACTTTATCCCTAGCTAAATTATGCATTTTTTTCTAGTATTCTCATTACATTTATCTTTTGCAGTTTTTACAAAATTTTTTTATTCAAATTCTAGTTAGTTAACATACAGTGTAATATTAGTTTCAGGTGTACAATACAGTGATTCAACACTGCAAACAATACCCTGTGCTCATTACAAGGGCACTCTTTAATCCCTATCACCTATTTCACCCACTTCCCCAAACACCTCCCCTCAGGTAACCATCAGATTATTTTCTACAGTTAAGAGTCTGTTTCTTGGTTTGCCTTTCTCTCTCTCTCTCTCTCTTTTTTTCTTTTTCCTGGTTTGTTTCTTAAATTCCACATATGAATGAAATCATATGGTATTTGTCTTTCTCTAACTGGTATGTTTCACTTAACATAATACTCACTAGCTCCATTCATGTTGTTGCAAATGGCAAGATTTCATTCTTTTCATGGCTGAGTAATATTCCATTGTGTATATATACCACTTCTTCTTTATCCAGTCATCATTGGATGGACACTTGGGCTGTTTCCATATTTGGCTATTGTAGGTAGTGCTGCTATAAACATCAGGGTGCACATATCCCTTTGAATTAGTATCTCTGTATTCATGGGGTAAATACCTAGTAGTGCAATTGCTAAATCATAGGATTGTTCTATTTTTAACTTTTTGAGAACTTCCATACTCTTTTCGAGTGGCTGCAGCAGTTCACATTCCCACTAACAGTGCTAGATGGTTCCCCTTTCTCCACATCCTTGCCAACATCTGTTTCTAGTGTTGTTGATTTTAGCCATTCTGACAGGTATGAGGAGGTATCTCATTGTAGTTCTGATTTGTATTTCCCTGGCGATGAGTGATCTGAGCATCTTTTTATGTGTCGGTTGGTCATCTGCATGTCTTCTTTGGAAAAATGTCTAATGTCTTCCCATTTTTTAATTGGATTATTCATTTTTGGTGTTGAGTTTTATAAATTCTTTATATATTTTGGATACTAACCCTTTAGCAGATATGTCATTTGCAAATATCCCCTCCCATTCTGCAGGTTGCCTTTTATATCTTTTGCAGTTTTATAATCACCTTTGTTTATCAGATTATATCTATGTATATATTGCTAGAATCTACATTGAATATTTGAGTTTATCTATGAGAATTTGGTGTTTAAGAGGAAAATTGAGACACTGGGCATTATTTCTGGTACCAAGAGACCATTTTTATCTTAAAGAAGCTTTCTAGTGTTGATTAGCTGATATATATGAAGGAAGCATAAGATCCCAGTATATGATACTGGTGAGCATACTTCTGAAAAAGTAGGTTTAGATAGCATTTGTAAAATCATCTCTTTTACTTTTCTTTATAATGCCCTCCCCATAAACTGTAGAATGTGGGTTGTTATAAATTTATAGAGCATAATTAAGTAAGAGAAACTGTTTATCTGATTTGTCTACAATGGGCAGGAGAAAAATAACTGCAAATGACTTATGACTAAAGAGATATGAATAGGTGCTAATGAATCACACATGGGAATATGTGATGGATATTTTCTGATAACACCTTTGCATAACAGTATCAATACATAGGAGCAAGATGGCGGAGGAGTAGGAGACCTGGATTTCGTCTCCTCTCAGGAATTCAGCTGGATAGGGATCAAACCATTCTGAACACCTACAAACTCAACAGGAGATCAAAGAAAAGAATAGCAACAACTCTCTGAACAGAAAAGCGACCACTTTCTGGAAGGTAGGACGTGCGGAGAAGTGAATCCGAGGCGACATGCGGGAGGATAGACGGCGGGGGAGGGGCCTCCGTCAGCCGCTTCTGGCAAGTGATAGAGCCACGGAGCATAAAATCGGAACTTTTAGAAGTCTGCTCCGCTGACGGACGTCACTCTGGTGGCGAAGTGGGGGGTGGAACCCTCGCGGGACAGTGTGGTCTCAGGACCCTCGGGGTCACAGAAAGACCGGGGGTGCCTGAGTGCGGCAGAGCTCCCAGGTATCGGAGCAGGGAAGCCGGCTGCAGAGACGGAGCCCAGGCGCGGGCTCTCAGCTCGGGGTTGCTATAAACCGAGATCCACAGCACAGTCGGGCCACTGCTCCTCCAGCAGGGACCCAACAAGCGGCAGATCCGGGGAGACTCACCTTCTTCCCCCAGGAGGAGAGGTGCGAGAGCGCACTGCGGGGATCTGCTGGGTTTGGAGACTCCACCCGGGGTCGGATGCCAGATAGAAAGGCGTGGTCACAGGCCGGGTGAGCGTGGAGTGCGGCCGGAGACCGGGGAGACGGGAGTGACTGACTGCTTTTCTCTGGGGGCTCGCTGAGGAGCGGGACCCCGAGTTCTCGGCTCCGCCAGGGCGGAGACTGGGAGGCCGCCATTTTCACTCTCCGCCTCCAAAGCTGTACGGAAAGCTTGCAGGGAACAAAAGCTCCGGAGAACAAATCCGAGCAGATTACTTAGCCCGGACCGGCAAGGGCGGGGCAATTTTGCCTCCGGCAAAGACATTTGGGAACCACGGCAACAGGCCCCTCCCCCAGAAGATCAGCGAGAACAGCCAGCCAAGACCAAGTTTACCGATCAATGAGAACGGCAGAACTCCAGCGCTAGGGGAATACTGCACATAGAATTCATGGCTTTTTTACCATGATTCTTTAGTCTTTCAAAGTTAATTATTTTTTTTAACTGTCTTTTTTTCTTTTTTCCTTTTTTCTTTTTTTTTGAATTTTTCTTTTTCCCTTTTTCAACCAACATCTTATCAATCCCTTTTTTAAAAAAAAACATTTTTATTTTTCATTTTTAAAGTCATATTCTATCCCTTCATAGTAGTTACCCGTATTTTTGGCATATATATATAAGTTGTTCTCTCTTTAAAATCTTGAGATAGTTTCTTCTAACAGATCAAAATATACTCTAAATCTCTAGTGTATGGTTTTTTTTTACTCCCCTGCCTGATCACATTCCCTCCCTTTTTTCTTTCTTTTTTTTTTTAATCCTATTCTTTCTTTTTTCAAACAACTTATCAAATCCTTTTTAAAAATTTTTTATAATTTCCATCTTTACAGTCATATTCCATCCCTTCATCATATCAACCCTTATTTTTGTACATATATAAGTTTTTCTTTCTTTAAAATTTTGGGAGGGACTTTCTTTTAACAGACCAAAATACACCCAAAATCTAGTGTGTGGCACTAATCTATAATCCAGCCTGATCATATTTGATCACATTCTGTTTTTGTTTTGTTTTGTTTTGTCCTGCTTTTGTTTGTTTTTATCTTTATCTTTTTCTTTTTTCTTTTTTTCTTTCTTTTTCTTTTTTCTCTTTTTCCCTTTCTTTTCCCACTGCTTCAGGTCTTTTCTTATTTGTTTAGAGTATATTTTCTGGGGACGTTGTTACCCTGCTAGCATTTTGTTCTCTCATTAATCTATTCTCCTCTGCACAAAATGACAAGACAGAAAAAATCACCTCAACAAAAAGAACAAGAGGTAGTACCGACTGCCAGGGACCTACTCAATACGGACATTAGTACGATGTCAGATCCAGAGTTCAGAATCATCACTTTAAAGATACTAGCTGGGCTTGAAAAAAACATGGAAGTTATTAGAGAAACCCTTTCTGGAGAAGTAAAAGAACTAAAATCTAACCAAGTAGAAATCAAAAAGGCTATCAATGAGGTGCAATCAAATATGGGGGCGCTAACTGCTAGGATAAATGAGGCAGAAGAAAGAATCAGTGAGATAGAAGACCAAATGATGGAAAATAAAGAAGCTGAGAAAAAGAGAGATAAACAACTACTGGATCACGGGGGCAGAATTCGAGAGATAAACGATACCATAAGACGAAACAACATTAGAATAATTGGGATCCCAGAAGAAGAAGAAAGAGAGAGAGGGGCAGAAGGTATAATGGAGCAAATTATAGCAGAGAACTTCCCTAATTTGGGGAAGGAAACAGGCATCACAATCCAGGAAGCACAGAGAACCCCTCTCAAAATCAATAAAAATAGGTCAACACCCCGACATCTCATAGTAAAACTTACAAGTCTCAGAGACAAAGAGAAAATCCTGAAAGCAGCTCGGGAGAAGAGATATGTAACCTACAATGGTAGAAACATTAGATTGGCAACAGACTTATCCACAGAGACCTGGCAGGCCAGAAAGGACTGGCAGGACATATTCAGAGCACTAAATGAGAAAAATATGCAGCCAAGAATACTATATCCAGCAAGGCTGTCATTGAAAATTGAAGGAGAGATAAAAAGCTTCCAGGACAAACAAAAACTAAAGGAATTTGCAAACACGAAACCAGCCCTACAACAAATATTGAAAGGGGTCCTCTAAGCAAAGAGAGCCTAAAAGCAACATAGACCAGAAAGGAACACAAACAATATACAGTAACAGTCACTTTACAGGCAATACAATGGCACTGAATTCCTATCTTTCAATAGTTACCCTGAATGTAAATGGGCTAAATGCCCCAATCAAAAGACACAGGCTATCAGATTGGATTAAAAAACAAGACCCATCGATATGCTGTCTGCAAGAGACTCATTTTAGACCCAAAGACACCCCCAGATTGAAAGTGAGGGGGTGGAAAACCATTTACCATGCTAATGGACACCAAAAGAAAGCTGGGGTGGCAATCCTTATATCAGACAAATTAGATTTTAAACCAAAGACTGTAATAAGAGATGAGGAAGGACACTATATCCTACTTAAAGGGTCTATCCAACAAGAAGATCTAACAGTTGTAAATATCTATGCCCCTAACATGGGAGCAGCCAATTATATAAGGCAATTAATAACAAAAGCAAAGAAACACATTGACAACAATACAATAATAGTGGGGGACTTTAACACCCCCCTCACTGAAATGGACAGATCGTCTAAGCAAAAGATCAACAAGGAAATAAAGACTTTAAATGACACACTGGACCAAATGGACTTCACAGACATATTCAGAACATTCCATCCCAAAGCAACGGAATACACATTCTTCTCTAGTGCCCATGGAACATTCTCCAGAATAGATCACATCCTAGGTCATAAATCAGGTCTCAACCGGTACCAGAAGATTGGGATCATCCCCTGCCTATTTTCAGACCACAATGCTTTGAAACTAGAACTCAATCACAAGAGGAAAGTCGGAAAGAACTCAAATACATGGAGGCTAAAGAGCATCCTACTGAAGAATGAATGGGTCAACCAGGAAATTAAAGAAGAATTAAAAAAATTCATGGAAACCAATGAAAATGAAAACACAACTATTCAAAATCTTTGGGATACAGCAAAGGCAGTCCTAAGAGGAAAGTATATAGCAATACAAGCCTTTCTCAAGAAACAAGAAAGGTCTCAAGTACACAACCTAACCCTACACCTAAAGGAGCTGGAGAAAGAACAGCAAATAAAGCCTAAACCCAGCAGGAGAAGAGAAATAATAAAGATCAGAGCAGAAATCAATGAAATAGAAACCAAAAGAACAGTAGAACAGATCAACGAAACTAGGAGCTGGTTCTTTGAAAGAATGAACAAGATTGATAAGCCCCTGGCCAGACTTATCAAAAAGAAAAGAGAAATTACCTAAATCAACAAAATCATGAATGAAAGAGGAGAAATCACAACCAACACCAAAGAAATACAAACAATTATAAGAACATATTATGAGCAACTCTATGCCAGCAAATTAGATAACCTGGAAGTAATGGATGCATTCCTAGAGATGTATCAACTACCAAAACTGAACCAGGAAGAAATAGAAAACCTGAACAGACCTATAACCACTAAGGAAATAGAAGCAGTCATCAAAAATCTCCCAAAACACAAAAGCCCAGGGCCAGATGGCTTCCCAGGGGAATTCTACCAAACATTTCAAGAAGAATTAATACCTATCCTTCTGAAACTGTTCCAAAAAATAGAAATGGAAGGAAAACTTCCAAACTCATTTTATGAGGCCAGCATTACCTTGATCCCAAAACCAGACAAAGACCCCATCAAAAAGGAGAATTACAGACCAATATCCCTGATGAACATGGATGCAAAAATTCTCACCAAAATACTAGCCAATAGGATCCAACAGTACATTAAAAGGATTATTCACCACGACCAAGTCGGATTTATCCCTGGGCTGCAAGGTTGGTTCAACATCCGCAAATCAATCAATGTGTAACAATACATTAACAAAAGAAAGAACAAGAATCATATGATCCTCTCAATAGATGCAGAAAAAGCATTTGACAAAGTACAGCATCCTTTCTTGATCAAAACTCTTCAGAGTATAGGCATAGAGGGTACATACCTCAATATCATAAAAGCCATCTATGAAAAACCTACAGCGAATATCATTCTCAATGGGGAAAAACTGAGAGCTTTCCCCCTAAGGTCAGGAACGCGGCAGGGATGTCCACTATCGCCACTGCTATTCAACATAGTATTGGAAGTCCTAGCCACAGCAATCAGACAACAAAAAGAAATCAAAGGCATCCAAATTGGCAAAGAAGAAGTCAAACTCTCACTCTTTGCAGATGATATGATACTTTATGTGGAAAATCCCAAAGACTCCACCCCAAAACTGCTAGAACTCATACAGGAATTCAGTCAAGTGGCAGGATATAAAATCAATGCACAGAAGTCAGTGGCATTCCTATACACCAACAACAAGTCAGAAGAAAGAGAAATTAAGGAGTCGATCCCATTTACAATTGCACCCAAAACCATAAGATACCTAGGAATAAATCTAACCAAAGAGGCAAAGGATCTGTACTCAGAAAACTATAAAATACTCATGAAAGAAATTGAGGAAGACACAAAGAAATGGAAAAACGTTCCATGCTCATGGATTGGAAGAACAAATATTGTGAAGATGTCAATCCTACCTAGAGCAATCTACACATTCAATGCAATCTCCATCAAAATACCATCCACTTTCTTCAAAGAAATGGAACAAATAATCCTCAAATTTGTATGGAACCAGAAAAGACCCTGCATAGCCAGAGGAATGTTGAAAAAGAAAAGCAAAGCTGGCGGCATCACAATTCCGGACTTCCAGCTCTACTACAAAGCTGTCATCATCAAGACAGTATGGTACTGGCACAAAAACAGACACATAGATCAATGGAACAGAATAGAGAGCCCAGAAATGGACCCTCAACTCTATGGTCAACTCATCTTTGACAAAGCAGGAAAGAATGTCCAATGGAAAAAAGACAGTCTCTTCAACAAATGGTGTTGGGAAAATTGGACAGCCACATGCAGAAGAATGAAACTGGACCATTTCCTTACACCACACACAAAAATAGACTCCAAATGGTTGAAAGACCTCAATGTGAGACAGGAGTCCATCAAAATCCTAAAGGAGAACACAGGCAGCAACCTCTTCGACCTCAGCCGCAGGAACTTCTTCCTAGAAACATCTCCAAAGGCAAGGGAAGCAAGGGCAAAAATGAACTATTGGGACTTCATCAAGATAAAAAGCTTTTGCAAAGCAAAGGAAACAGTCAACAAAACCAAAAGACAACTGACAGAATGGGAGAAGATATTTGCAAATGACATATCAGATAAAGGGCTAGTATCCAAAATCTATAAAGAACTCATCAAACTCAACACCAAAAGAACAAAGAATCCAATCAAGAAATGGGCAGAAGACATGAACAGACATTTTTCCAAAGAAGACATCCAAATGGCCAACAGACACATGAAAAAGTGTTCAATATCGCTCGGCATCAGGGAAATCCAAATCAAAACCTCAATGAGATACCACCTCACACCAGTCAGAATGGCTAAAATTAACAAGTCAGGAAAGGACAGATGTTGGCGGGGATGCGGAGAAAGGGGAACCCTCCTACACTGTTGGTGGGAATGCAAGCTGGTGCAGCCACTCTGGAAAACAGTATGGAGGTTCCTCAAAAAGTTGAAAATAGAGCTACCATATCATCCAGCAATTGCACTCCTGGGTATTTACCCCAAAGATACAAAAGTAGGGACCCGAAAGGGTACGTGCACCCCGATGTTTATAGCAGCAATGTCCACAATAGCCAAACTGTGGAAAGAGCCAAGATGTCCATCAACAGGTGAATGGATAAAGAAGAAGTGGTATATATATACAATGGAATATTATGCAGCCATCAAAAGGAATGAGATCTTGCCATTTGCAACGACGTGGATGGAACTGTAGGGTATTATGCTGAGCGAAATAAGTCAAACAGAGAAAGACATGTATCATATGACCTCACTGATATGAGGAATTCTTAATCTCAGGAAACAAACTGAGGGTTGCTGAAGTGGGGGGTGGGGTGGGAGGGATGGGGTGACTGGGTGATGGACACTGGGGAGGGTATGTGTTCTGGTAAGCGCTGTGAATTGTGCAAGACTGTTGAATCTCAGATCTGTACCTCTGAAACAAATAATGCAATATATGTTAAGAAAGAAAAAAAGAAGAAGAAGAATGTAGCAGGAGGGGAAGAATGAAGGGGGGGAAATCGGAGGGGGAGAAGAACCATGAGAGACAATGGACTCTGAAAAACAAACTGAGGGTTCTAGAGGGGAGGGGGTTGGGAGGATGGGTTAGCCTGGTGATGGGTATTGAGGAGGGCACGTTCTGCATGGAGCACTGGGTGTTATGCACAAACAATGAATCATGGAACACTATATCTAAAACTAATGATGTAATGTATGGGGATTAACATAACAATAAAAAAATTTTAAATAAAAAAAAACAGTAAAAAAAACAGTATCAATACATAGAATTGTTTATGTCTAATCCTTCCACATTAAATGTTAAAATCCCCTACATATATGTATAATGCAAACAATTTTCATGTGTCTTTCTAGATGTTCTCTATTTACTTTCTTAGTTCATTAATTTTTTTAACTCTCTTCTGTGAACTTTGGTGATTTATGCCAAGGTGGTACCTTTGTCTGCACTGATATGATTACTGTTGAACATTCTTATCCTCTTACTCTGCTACTACACATAGTTTATAGGTTCATAAATCAAGGCATGACATAACATGATTGACAAAAAAAGAAGACTACATAATAAAACAACTTAGCGTGGAAAAAAGAGCTAACTAAAATTACAAAAATTGTGATTTAGAGTGTACTCTCCTCTAATATCTGCAGGTGCTGGGGCAAGAATACAGATGTACGCCCACAGGCCATATGACTAATTCTATTACCTGTAAATCAAGTTAAGACCATGGCCCCACCCAGGATTCCTACTCAGGGCCAAGTTGCTCTACACTTTTGCTGATCCAAGAGCTGACTCTGATTTTTTTCATCCTTACCCCTCTCAACCTATTCCTACAAGCTCTTTGGAGAACTATGTATGTACAAGTATACACACACATACACCCACATACACACACACACACACACACAAACATACACACACTAGAGAGCTCAATCAGCCCTGATCCTCTGACCTAAGGGCAAATTTGGTTTAAGATTTCTCTCCCATGAGTTTTGTTTGATCGAACTGTCACTGAACTTTCAAAACATTCTTACAAGACCAAATTGAAAAAAATATATATATATAGAAGTTTTTGTATTTCTGCTTGTGATCCAGAGAATCCTCTAAATTCAATGATTTATTTTGAGAAGCAAAAACAAAAATATGACCAGTTTTGTAACAAAATATTAAATATACATATACAGAGTTTAAGATGATTCCACAAATGTAGACAAGAATATAGAGGTATAAAATATTTTATAGGCAGAGAAATTATTAAAGCATCACATTTGAAAAGTTGTTATATCAAAATGGTTTAAACATCTGCCATTTTAATTTGCAATGTGATTGATTTACTTATTTTTATGCAATATGACTATCTTTCTGTAGTAGTGATTTTTCTATTCAGTGTTTTAAATTCAGACTTAATTATTCATGTCATATTCTAATGACATATTCTAGGTCCCTCAATGCTCCTGCATTTATTACTTGGAATTCTTCTCTGAGGAAGTTGTCTCTTCTCTCTTCCTTAATTTATTTATCCAACTATTTATGAACTCACAGATATTTATATTATTTCATGAATTGTAGTCCAATACACATGTTATTTTGTTGTTCAAATTGTTCCAGATTTTGCTCTTGGAAGCTCTTTCAACTTAGCTTCTATGTGCTTTCAACCTATCCCAATCCTTTTCATTGAGCAATTCAGTTTTCATTTTATTTTAATCATGCAGGGGTTTCAAGTTAATGATAAGTCCAGCAAATATGTAAAACCATATTTATAAAATCATCTCAATTTAATAAGTATTTGTGTGGAATAAATTATATTCCATGATTTAAAAATCTATTGATTATAATTTAACACATATTTTTGTGATATAAACTATATATTGTGTTGTCTCTGTGAAGTGGGGAAAAAGAACAAATTCTAATGTATATGTTTGTATTTTTAAATTGCTTTCTAGCATGAGTAAGTTTTAGTTTGATACTGAGAAAGAATATTTTAAATTGAAAAGAAGTAATAACATTCTGGATAAGTGGCAGACTTTTTCTTCAGTTTTAACTTCTTAAATTTGACCTATCTATGAAACATTTTCAAAAATAAATAAATAGATATGTAAAACCAACAGCTGGCAGTGAGTTGCTATTAATATCTTGGTTTCTAAATAAAGAACCAGGGCTCCTCAGAAAAAGTGTTTGATTTTAGAGCCAGAGAAAGAAAAAATACAGATGAGCCTAGAGCAACCTGTGGAAGTAAAAAGTAAGGACATACTCAAGCAAAAGTATGGGGCATGTTGAAAGCACACATTGTGGAGAATTTTACAAAACAATAATGCAGCATGCCTCAGAAGTGCCAAAGTCATGAAAGTCAAGAAATGGTAGAGGAACTCCACAGATTTGGAGAAGGTGCCATGATAACTAAATGCAATATAAGTTCCCGGGCTTGTCCTTGAACAGAAAAACAACATTTGTGAAAAGAGTGGTAAATCTGAATAAAATTGATAGTTAATTTAATAGTATTGTACCAATATTAATTTCAGATTTGCTGTTTGTGCATGATGTTAACATAAGTTTTGGTTATGATGTAAGGCGTTAACATTAGGGGAATCTGGATGAATGTGACAGGGGAATCTGTATCATTTTATAATTTATTGGCAATTCCAAAATTAGTTAAAATAAAAAGTTAAGCAAACTTATAAATTCACTTGTAACTTCCTCTTGATCCCTGCACTATTAGAAGAATTTTGTTTAATTTCCAAATAGCTGGCGACTTTCCAGATATCTTCTTATTATTTTCTAGTTTAATTCCATTATGGTCCATGAACATACTTTGTAAGATGTAAATTTTCAAGATTTCTTTTTATGGTTCATAATATGCTCTATATTGGAGAAAGCTGTATATATTTACCTAAAAACTTGAAAAGAATAAATACTCTTCTATTGTTGAACTATTTTAAATGTAAACAAGTACATGTTGGTTGATAGTTCTTTGGGTCTTTTACATTCTTGGTGTTTTTTGTCTACTTTTTTTATTGATTATGAAAAGGAGTAAAGTGTGATAGTAGAGAAGATAGCAGAATAGGAGGATCCTAGGTTCAACTTGTCCCTTGGATACACCTAGATAACATCCACATCAGTGTAAATAATCCAGAAAATGACCTGAAGACTGGCAGAACAGACTTTCCACAGCTAAATGTAGAGAAAAGTCCACATCAAAGAGGGTAGAAAGGGCAGAAACACAGGCAAGAGTCAAACTGACGCACAGGACTATTTGAGGGAGAAAGATACACCAAAGGCACAGAGAAGAGAGAGGATCAGACCCCACACAAAGTGCACCAGATACAGGGGGCTCATACTGGAAAGATGAATCCCCATAACATTTGGCTTTGAAAACCAGAGAGGCTTAACTTCTTGAGTTCTTATAATCACTGGGGCTTACCACAAGGAATTTTAAAAATCAGTGGGCTGATTTCTGGGAGAGTCTGAGGACCATGGGAAGCTGAGAACCTGAACTTAAAGAGATAGCACAATAAATAGCCCTGCTGAGATATAGCACAGAAGCAGCAGTTTGAAAAAATGCCTCAGGTATACAGGAGGGAGATTTATTTACTAATCTTAGAGCATGTGCTGGAGGGGCAGGGATCTTAGGGAGACTTCTAAAAAAAAAAAAAAAAAAGGAGCTGGCAGGCGTCATTTCCTTCCCCTGCCCCCCAGCCTAAATACACAGATGCGAATGGGAACCTGCACACTGTGAATACTCTCTGCCTAGCTTGCTAACAGCACACCCTGCCCCACACACTTCTGCAGATCTGCTCACTCCAACCAGGCCTCCTCACACAGCAAACCAGTGTAAACCTTGCTAATACCAAGTGTCCCACCCCTGCACTCTTCGGCAGACCGAGCCCCTCAAACACACCTTCAGTAAAAGTTTATCCTAAGTGGCACCACAAGGGTGGTATATATGCAAGCAGCACAGACAGAAGTCAGCACCACCTCAAATTGACTCCTACCCCAAGGAGAGAAGAAGATAACCACACACACCAGTTCCACTGCAGCCCAGAAATGGTCTGGTCTGACTGCAGGATTTGCCCACCAACCAAAGCTTCTACAGGCAATACAGGGAGAGTGTCCTGAAGTTCAGCACTACTGCAGCTTTGGCAAATACCTGGTCTGAATCAACACAAGCCCAAGGCAGCCCCAGACTTGCCCAATAACAACACAGTGCCCAAACACTGCCCACAACAGGCAAAGAGAGCCACTGCAGAAAACTGGTCTGAAGGCAAATGCAGCTCAACCAAAACAGTAGGGTTCATGCAACACACATAGGAGACACCCCTGAAGCACCAGGTTCTGGTGAACAGGGGACATTGCATTGCAAGGCACTACAGGATCTCTTCTTCATAACACCACTGCTTTCAAAAGCAGGCAATGTGGCTGATATTCCTAACACATAGAGAAAGACACAGAGGACTAGACAAAATGAGGAGACAGAGGAATATGTCTCAAATGAAAGACAAGGACAAAAATTACAGCAAAGGAGGAAAACAAAATGAAGATAAGTAATATGCCTAATAAAAAATTTAAAATAATAGTCATAAAGATACTCACTGGACTTGAGAAAAGAGTAGAGGACCTCAGTGAGACCCTCAACATAGAGTCAGAAAACAAAAAAGAACCAATCAGAGGTGAAGAACTCAGGAAACAAACTGAGGGTTGCTGGAGTGGGGGGTGGGGTGGGAGGGATGGGGTGACTGGGTGATGGACACTGGGGAGGGTATGTGTTCTGGTAAGCGCTGTGAATTGTGCAAGACTGTTGAATCTCAGATCTGTACCTCTGAAACAAATAATGCAATATATGTTAAGAAAGAAAAAAAGAAGAAGAAGAATGTAGCAGGAGGGGAAGAATGAAGGGGGGGAAATCGGAGGGGGAGAAGAACCATGAGAGACAATGGACTCTGAAAAACAAACTGAGGGTTCTAGAGGGGAGGGGGTTGGGAGGATGGGTTAGCCTGGTGATGGGTATTGAGGAGGGCACGTTCTGCATGGAGCACTGGGTGTTATGCACAAACAATGAATCATGGAACACTATATCTAAAACTAATGATGTAATGTATGGGGATTAACATAACAATAAAAAAATTAAAAAAAAAAAGAACTCAGTTAACAAATTAAAAATACTCTAGAGGGAATAAATAATAGAGGAAGCAGAAGAATAGATCAGCAATCTGGAGGACAGAGTAATGGAAAGCAATCAAGCTGAACAGGAGACAGAACAAAGAACAATAAAAAAAGAAAATAGATCAAGGGAACTCAGAAACACCATCAAGCATGATAACATTCACATTATGGGGATCCCAGAAGGAGGAGAGAAAAGGGGGCAGAAAATTTATTTGAAGAAATAATAGCTGAAGGGGCGCCTGGGTGGCTCAGTGGGTTAAGTGTCTGCCTTCGGCTCAGGTCATGATCTTAGGGTCCTGGGATCAAACCCCACATCAGGCTCCCTGCCAGTGGGGAGTCTGCTTCTCCCTCTCCCTCTGCCTGCTGCTTCCCCTACTTGTGCTCTCTATCTCTCAAATAAATAAATAAAATCTTTAAAGAAGAAAGAGAGAGAGAGAGGGAGAGAAAGAAAGAAGAAAAAGAAAGAAGAAAGAAAAGAAAGAAAGAAAAGAAAGAAAGAAAGAAAGAAAGAAAGAAAGAAAGAAAGAAAAGAAAAAGAAAGAAAGAAAGAAAAAGAAAGAAAGAAAGAAAGAAAGAAAGAAAGAAAGAAAGAAAGAAAGAAAGAAAGAAAGAAAGAAAGAAAGAAAAAGAGAAAGAGTAGTTGAAAACTTCCTGAATCTGGGAAGGAACCAGAAATCTAGTAGGCATAGAGAACCCTCAAGAAAATCAACCCAAGGAGGTCTACACCAGGATACATAGTAATTAAAATGGCAAAAAGTAGTGATAAAGACAGAATTTTAAAAGCAAGAGAAAAGAAGTGTTATATACAACAGAAACCCCATAAGGCTATCAGAGGATTTTTCAGCAGAAACTTTGCAGGCCAGAAGAAAGTGGCATGATATATTCAAGTGCTGAAAGAAAAATACCTACAACTAAGAATAGTTTATCCAGCAAGGCTATCATTCAGAATAGGAGAGATAAAGAGTTTCCCAGACAAAAGCTAAAGGAATTCATCACCACTAAATCAGCCTTATGATAAATGTTAAAGGGGACTCTGAATACAAAGAAAAGATTTTAAGTAGGAGTGAGAAAAGTAGGAAGCATAAAAGCAGTAAAATTAAATATGTCTATAAAAATATGTCAAGGGATTCACAAAATAAAAGGATGTAAAATATGATACCGTATACCTAAAATGTGGCAGGGAGAGGAGGAAAAATTTAGTACTTTTAGAATGGGTTCAAACTTAAGCAACTATCAACTTAATATACAATGCTAAATGCAAAAGATATATATAACCACAAATCAAAAACAAGTAAGGAATAGGCAAAAAGTAAAGAGAAAGGAACCCAAGCATATTACAAAGGAAGCCAGTAACTTTAAGAGAAAAGAGCAAGAGAAGAATGGAACAGAGAACTACAAAAACAACCATAAAACAGGTAACAAAATAGTAATAAGTACATTCCTACCAGTAATTACTTTGAATGTAAATGGACTAAACTCTCCAATCAAAAGACATAGGGTAAGTATCTGGCTTTGGCTCAGGTCATGATCTCAGGGTCCTAGGATAGAGTCCTGCATCAGGCTCTGTGCTCACTGGGGAGTCTGCTTGTACCTCTGCCCCTCCCCCCTACTCATGTTCTCTCTCTTTCTCTCTCAAATAAATAAATAAAATCTTTAAAACAAAAAAAAAGTATGCCTATCAGGAGCACTGAATAATGTATAGAATTATTGAATCACCATATTGTACACTTGAAACTAATGTGTTACTCTATGTTAATTATACTGGATATTTTTTAAAAAAGGAAAAGAGTGTCCAACTATAATTCTAGATCAATTTCTCCTCCCAATTGCTTTGCTTCATGTACTGTAAACTCTGGTTTTAAGTAGAAAGTATTTAGAAATATTATGTCTTCCTGACGAATTGACTCAATTTTATCTTTATGTAATGTTCTTAGTTATATTTCTTAGTTGGTTATATTTCTTAGTTTGGTTATCCTTGGTTATATGGGTTATATTAATCCTTGGTTATATTTCTTAGTTTGATACCTACTTTGTACAATGTTAATATAGTCATTCCAGTTTCTAATTAGTATTTCCATATGTTACACATTTTCTCTTCATTTGCTTTTAATACATCTATGGCTTATGTAATTTTTTAATGAAAATTTTGTTACAATTCTTATTTTTCTTCTTTGGTATGTTACATGTTGTTGTTTTCCCTAGATCTGCCCTTTCAACAGTGTTCCTAATCATTAATAATCAGGAAAATGCAATTTAAAGCAACAGTGATATACCATCACATACCTTCAAACTAACTAACATTAAAATAATTCATAAAAACCACTGTAGTGAGGATGTGGATGAATAGGAGCTCTCATACACTGCCAGTGATACAAGCACTTTGGAAAATTGTTTGGCACTATCTAAAATTGAGCATCACTATACCCTATCACAAAATACTTTCATAAATTTTATACACCAACATAAATGTATGATCATGTCTGCCATTGTTCATAACAAAATAATTAAAAATAGTTTAAAAATTAGAGGTAAAATAAATGTTCATCAATTTTAGTATATATAAACAATGTTATATATATATATACATAAATATGTGAATCTTTGAAACCATCATAAGCTTGAAAAATCTGTTTTAGTTATATAAATATATTAATTTTATGGGGAAAATTATATGCCATACTTTTAAATTGGTAATATATTATAAAATTTTAGGAAATAGCTATGAATATCAAGGGCCAATTCCTATTTTATACTGTGTTATTTTAAGAAATAAATGAGTTAATATACACAAATTATTTCATGACCTGTAAACCATTTAAAATATATATATTTATACTTTCATATTTTTATTTCACATATATACAGTTTCTAAGTATAATATTATTTGAGGACATGCTTACTAACCTGAATGGCCTTTTAAAAAACAACAAAATGCTTGTATGTAATCACAGTGCTGCTGAATAGACACTGACAAAATCTTAGGACACAGAAATAATACATATGAGGCCAATATATTTCTCACAAACCTCAAATAAAGTAAGGCTTTAGTATAATTTTGGCTTTATGGTAGGCAGAATTTGAAGAATGACCCCCAATAGCCTTTCCTTCTGAGCATAGGTGGGACTCGTGAATATGAAGAGATATCATTCCCACGGTTATGCTACGTTACGAGGTGCAGGTAACCTTCAACAGGAGAACATCTACATAGGCCTGATCTATCCACTCGAGCTTTTTAGAAGACAAAATTTTCCTTATCTGGTCATAGTGGAGAAGAAAAAGAACACAGATGTGAACTACAAGAAGGACTTGAAACATTGCTGGTTTGAAGATGGAGGGTGTCATTGAGAAGGAATGTGGGCAGCTTCTAGAAGAAAAAGGCAACCTACAGCTGACAGTGACAACACACATCAGAACTGCAGCCACAAGGAACTGAATTCTGCCAACTGGAATGTTGCTTGGAAATAGATGTTTTTCTCAGAGCCTCCAGATAAAAGAACAGTCAACAAATTGATTTCAGCCTATGAGGCACTGAGCAAAGGAACCAAATGAACTTGCCTGAGATTTCTGAACTACATAATTATGATATTATAAATGTGTTTTTTTATAACACTAAGTTTGTGGTAATTTGTTATATGGCAATAGAAAACTAATGCAAGTTTATTAGAAAAAGATCATTAGCTCTCTGAGATCTTAATAGATCACACACACTTAAGACGACAATGAGAGCAAGAGGTCATAGTGCAGAAGGCAAGCATTGCCGGCTGCCCAGTCATGATTTGGATCTTACTACATGCTGACAGAAGAAAGGCTTTGGGTACATATACTTTCATAAATGAGGTATATATTATAAAATATTAAACAAAATATTATAGATTTAGAAATCATATGTTGTTTGCTAAGACATCACTTTGCAGGAAAACGTCAACATTAATAGTGCTAAGTCAGTGGATAATGAAGCAATTAAATCAGAGAAACCTGAATTACTAAATCACCTTAAGGAAACCTCCTACCCAACCGCTCTACAACTTACTATGGTCTGAGACCTGAGATAAAAACTTTCACTGAGTTAAACCCGCTGAGATTTTTGTAGTTGATCTCCTACAGGAGCTAAAGTTTAATGAAACTATTCCTTAAGGGAAAAAAGAAAATCAGCTAAAATTCCCAAAAGGAGCTATTAAATAATGGCAATATGTTCAAATATTACTCTGTATAGTATTTGCATTCATCTGTTAGTGGGTTGGAGTGGTGCGTGTAGTAAAAATTATCTAACTCAGATCCGTCAGTAAATTGATAATTTTAATAAGCACCTAGCCTTCTTTAAAATTTTATTATCTGTGAGCAACACATGTGCATAAGATGGGAAAAGGTAAAAGGCATAAAGTTACGCAAAGGATTTAACAGACACATGAATATCAGATTACAATTGATTTTAATAGATGCTTAGATTCATCTTTTTGTTATATCAGTCAATAAATTGTAAGTACATGAAAAAATCAAACAAGTTTTTTAGTAATATGTAAAGCCAACTGTTATTTTTAAGCCACCAGTTGTATTTTGTCAATAATAATGAATGAAAGAAAACACAAGTTTTAGACTAAATATTAGAGAACATTAAATACAAATAAAAGTGATTCCTCTTGTCTTCCCCTTTAACTCCCAGTGCTCTTGGCCTCTTTATGATGTCACCTCTCAACATCATTAATTTGAACTTACAGTGCTTAAGTCCTGGCAAATCATAGGTGGGGGAAATGTCTGTACCAAGATTGTAAGTCCTCTTGTCAAATTTTATGTTTTAAAATAACTGAAATGCTATAGCTAGCTTTATATTTACCCTCTTTAGTGTAAAGAGATGTTTGTTATATTATTATTATTCGTTATAAACAAAAGAATATGTGTTTAGCAGACGTACATTCTCAAGCAACATCAGAGGTTGTTTTGATATAAAAATTAACTAGTTTATTCACTTCAGTAAAATATAAAACATAGCTTTGGATAAGGCTTTTTCAATGTGATCCTTACTTCATTTATTTTTATCATACGGTATTTTCTTTTCTTTTTTTTTACTTTTTTAAAAATTTTATTATGTTATGTTAATCACCATACATTACATCATTAGTTTTTGATGTAGTGATCCATGATTCATTGTTTGCATATAACACCCAGTGCTCTATTCAGTATGTGCCCTCTTTAATACCCATCACCAGGATAACCCATCTCCCTCCCCCCTCCCCTCTAGAACTCTCATACTCTATTTTCTAATATACAGAAGAAAATAATTCATGGTTCTCATTCATGGGAACTACCACCTCCTTAGAGATCATTTGGAAATTTATGAGAATTTTTTTTTAAATGTCACAGTGACTGAGAAGTCTACTGACCTTTAGAGGGCATGGGTCAAGGGTGCTAAACCTTCGGTAATAATTTCTTCTTCAGAAATACTGAGTAAGCAAAATTACTTTGCAATGAAAAGCAGATTATCCAGACAAGGGAATTTTGATGATAGTAGTTTCCTAATGCTTAATTCATGTTGTGTTGAAATGAGGTAGGGAAAGAAGACCTTCAATTATGTAAGCCTTTTTACCATGTAGGCTTAGAACAACGGTGAAGGCATAGAACTGTGAAACAGAAGGGAAAGTGTCACTGGTTTTTCTTTGGACAGTACTTTTAAAGGAAAGATAAAGCACAAATCTTGAAAATAAACAAAATGGCCTTTTATAGGCACTGGTGCCTACTTCATTATAATGCAATCAGTACTTTAAAGGACAATCATCAGTAAAAGGATTCAATGCATTTGTAATGATTAAAGGCTGAAGGACTTGCTGATAATTACAAAACAATCTGTACTCTGGCATACAGCATGACAGAAGTACACTGTATACTAATTACTTTAAAATGTTTAAGCACAATAAAATATTGATGGCATTACTATTATCATGAGCACTGCACGGCTTTCAGAGAAATTCACCAAGAGTTAAAAACTTATTTTTGGTTTTATGACTATTTCTTTATGTTGTTTTCTGGTATAATTCTAAAACTCTCATTTTATCATAGAAGGAAACTGGGTTAAATTCATAATCAAATAGCCTCAAGCATACACAAAAAAATTCTAATAACAAATTCTCATATTTGGATTCAAGTGGCAACTTCCAGTTCACTTAACAGAGAATCTGAGATGAATAATTTCTTACTTTGTTTTTCCTCTGAATTCTATGACAGGACCTTAATTTTAGACTTAAATTTCTATGTCACGGCTATCAACTTAAATTTCTATGTCATGGCTATAAAGAAAATTTCCCTCTTTGAGTTCAGTTTTCCCCCTCCCCACTTATTCCTCTTTAATATCCTTGTTCATCCAGATCTCAACAACTCCATTCAAGTGTTTGACCTCTTGCCTTTTCCTCCAACTCAGGTTGTGTTAGTCAACTCAATCCTTCTTTTTCTAATAGTGAATAGATCTAAGGTTTCTGAGGAAGTGGGAGAGGTTTTCACAAAGACTGGGTTATCTAAAAATCTGAACTTTTTAAACTTCCAGTGTTAGCTTCTGGATCTCATATCCACTGTACAATTTTTTTTTTTTGTCCTTTGAGCTCATAAAGTCCTCTCTTACTATCTTGCCTAGGAATTCACCTTGATATAGAATAAGGTTTATGAACCTTAGCACTACTGACTTTTTAGAAAGGGTAACTCCTTACTGGAGTTGAGGACTGGGGAGGGGTCAGGGAAGTCCTCTGCCTTGTAAGTAGTTAGCAGCATCCCTGGTCTCTACCCACTAGATGCCACTATCAGCACTTGCGTGTGTGTACACCATCCCCTCCACACACACAAACACCCCAAAACATACACACAATTGTGATAAAATATCTCAGGCATTGCAAATGTCTACTGGGGTAAAGGATTCATAATAAACCCAGGTTGAGAAACACTGCTCTAGAAAATGTTAGAAAAAGACAGGAAATCTCACCATACTACACAGAAAGCCATCCCTCACCAAGACAATAACCATATGGCAGTTGACCTTTGCCTTAAAAAAGAGACCTCTACAGCAAATATGAATGACTCAAGCCCCAGTCAGTCCCTGGAAAATTTTCTGCCAAGTACTTTATGGCCTTATTTGCCATATATCTGATGCAGAATCCAAAAATCCAAAATCAGCTGTCAGGATACCTTGTGACACTCACATATAATGATTGTCTGTAGACATTTTAATATTAAAATTAAACTTAATTGTGGAATGTTGGCTATCTTTCCTCTATAAACCAGACAAGGCAAAAATGTTCATTATTTCTATTCAGCCTTGTACTCCAGACCCTATTTTGTTCCATAAGGCAATAAAACATTAAGATTGGAAAGGAAGAAGTAAAATTACCTTTATTCACAGAGGATATGATTGAGTGGATTATCCAGTGACATCTACAAAAAATTATTTAGAGCTATTAAGTGAATGTACTAAGATTATATGATACAGAATCTAATTATATAGATTTTATTTCTATAACTGGAAAAATTAGAAAATATAAATTTAAGAAAACAGCACAATTTTGAATAACATAAAAAACTTTAGAAATAAGTTTACTGAAATATATGCAAGACATATATAAGAAAACTAAAAATTTTCCTCAGGGAATTTTTTGAAGAAAATTGTTTTTCTTTTCTTTTCTTTTCTTAGATTTTATTTATTTATTTGACAGAGAGAGAGAGAACACAAGCAGGAGGAGTGGGAGAGGGAGCAGCAGGCTCCTGGCTGAGCAGAGAGCCTGATGATGCCGATGTGGGGCTAGATCCCAAGACCCTAGGATCATGACCTGAGCTGAAGGCAGACTCATAAACAACTGAGCCACTCAGGCGCCTTATAGGAAAGTTTTATATACATATATATAAACATACATACGTATAAACTGGTATTTTTCTTATATATAATAAATATATATACTCTGATTCAATTTATACCCTTTTATAGCTACTAAAACAGCTAATTAAAGATTAATGACACCAACAGTCAGCAACAGTGTAGGGCATCTGACATGTTCACCATTGGTGGTGGGTGTAAAATGGTACAACCACATTAGATTATCACTTGATATTTTAAAAATAAAGAAACACATACATATGGTATATGTATGATTCAGCATTTCCACTATAGCTTATCCAAGAGAAGTTCACAAAAAGACTGGATAAGGGGGGCGGAGCAAGATGGCGGAGGTGTAGGAGACCTGGATTTCGTCTGGTCTCAGGAATTCAACTGGATAGGGATCAAACCATTCTGAACACCTACAAACTCAACAGGAGATCGAAGAAAAAAATAGCAACAACTCTCTGAACAGAAAAGCGACCACTTTCTGGAAGGTAGGACGTGCGGAGAAGTGAATCTGAGGCGATATTTGGGAAGATAGACGGCGGGGGAGGGGGCCTTCATTCGCATCTTCTGGCAAGTGGTAGAGCTGCGGAGCACAAAATCATAACTTTTAGAAGTTGGCTCCGCTGAGGGACATCGCTCCAGTGGCTAAGCAGGGGGTGGAACCCTCACTGGGACAGTGTGGTCTCAGGACCCTCAGGGTCACAGAAAGACTGGGGGTGCCTGAGTGCAGCAGAGCTCCCAGGTATCGGAGCAGGAAAGCCGGCTGCAGAGACGGAGCGGAGGCCTGGGCTCTCAGCTCAGGGTTGCCATAAACCGTGATCCGTGGCACAGTCGGGCCACTGCTCTTCCAGCAGGGACCAAACAGGTGGCAGATTCGGGGAGACTCCCCTCCCTCCCCCGGGAGGAGCGGCGCGGGAGCGCACCGCAGGGATCTGCTGGGTTTGGAGACTCCACACGGGGTCGTGTGCCAAAGATAGAAACGCTCGGTCACAGGCCAGGTGAGCACGGAGTGCAGCCGGAGATTGGAGAGATGGGAGTGACTGACTGCTTTTCTCTGGGGGCGCACTGAGGAGTGGGGCCCTGAGTTCTTGGCTCCTCTGGGGCGGAGATTGGGAGGCCACCATTTTCACTCTCGTCCTCCAAAGCTGTTCAGAAAGCTTGCAGGGAACAAAAGTTCCCAAGAGCAAACCCGAGCAGATTACTTAGCCCGGACTGGGCAAGGGCGGAGCAATTCTGCCTCTGGCAAAGACATTTCGGAACCACGGCAACAGGCCCCTCCCCCAGAAGAGCAGCAAGAACAGCCAGCCAAGACCAAGTTTACCGATCAAGGAAAACGGCAGAACTCCAGCTCTAGGGGAATACTGCACATAGAATTAATGGCTTTTTTACCATGATTCTTTAGTCTTTCAAAGTTAATTTTTTTTAACTGTCTTTTTTTTTTTTTTGAATTTTTCTTTTTCCCTTTTCAACCAACATCTTACCAATCCCTTTTTTAAAAAACATTTTTATTTTTCATTTTAAGAGTCATATTCTACCCCTTCATAGTAGTTAACCTTATTTTTGGATTATATATATAAGTTGTTCTCTCTTTAAAATTTTGAGATAACAGATCAAAATATACCCTAAATCTCTAGTGTATGGCTTTGTTCTAGTCTCCTGCCTGATCACATTCTCTCCCTTTTTTTTTCTTTTTTTTTTTTAAATCCTTTCTTTTTTCAAACTTCTTATCTTACCAATTCCTTTTATAAAATCTTTTATAATTTTCATCTTTACAGTCATATTCCATCCCATCATCATATTAACCCTTATTTTTGTACATATATAAGGTTTTCTTTCTTTAAAATTTTGGGAGGCACTTTCTTCTAACAGACCAAAATACACCCAAAATCTAGTGTGTGGCACTGCTCTATGCACCAGCCTCATTATATTAGATCACATTCTGTTTTTTTTTTTTTTTGGTTTTGTTCTGTTTTTGTTTTTTATCTTTTTCTTTTTCTCTTTTTTTTTCTTTTTCTTTTTTCTTTCTTTCCCTTTCTTTCCCCCCGGTTTCAGGTCTTTTCTGATTTGTTTACAGTACATTTTCTGAGGAGGTTGTTACACTGTTAGCATTTTGTTCTCTCATTCATCTATTCTCCTCTGGACAAAATGACAATATGGAAAAAATCACCTCAACAAAAACATCAAGAGGCAGTAACAACTGCCAGGGACCTACACAATACGGACATTAGTATGATGTCAGAACTAGAGTTCAGAATGATGATTTTAAAGATACTAGCTGGGCTTGAAAAAAACATGGAAGTTATTGGAGAAACCCTTTCTGGAGAAATAAAAGAACTAAAATTTAACCAAGTCGAAATCAAAAAGGCTATTAATAAGGTGCAATCAAAAATGGGGGCTCAGGAGCGCCTGGGTGGCTCAGATGGTTAACGGTCTGCCTTTGGCTCAGGTCATGATCCCAGGGTCCTGGGATCGAGCCCCACATCGGGCTCCTGAATCAGCGGGGAGTCTGCTTCTTCCTCTCCCTCTCCCTCTGCCTCTCCCACTGCTCATGCTCTCTCTCTCTATCTCTGTGTCTCAAATGAATAAATAAAACCTTTAAAAAAAAATAAAAAAAACGGGGGCTCTAACTGCTAAGATAAATGAAGCAGAAGAAAGAATTAGTGATATAGAAGACCAAATGATGGAAAATAAAGAAGCTGAGAAAAAGAGAGATAAACAACTACTGGACCACGAAGGCAGAATTCGAGAGATAAGCAATACCATAAGACGAAACAACATTAGAATAATTGGGATCCCAGAAGAAGAAGAAAGAGAGGGGCAGAAGGTATATTGGAGCAAATCAGAGCAGAGAACTTCCCTAATTTGGGGAAGGAAACAGGCATCAAAATCCAGAAGGCACAGAGAACCCCTCTCAAAATCAATAAAAATAGGTCAACACCCCAACATCTCATAGTAAAACTTACGAGTCTCAGAGACAAAGAGAAAATCCTGAAAGCAGCTCAGGAGAAGAGATATGTAACCTACAATGGTAGAAACATTAGATTGGCAACAGACCTATCCACAGGGACCTGGCAGGCCAGAAAGGACTGGCATGATATATTCAGAGCACTAAACGAGAAAAATATGCAGTCAAGAATACTATATCCAGCTAGGCTGTCATTGAAAATTGAAGGAGAGATAAAAAGCTTCCAGGACAAACAAAAACTAAAGGAATTTGCAAACACGAAACAAGCCCTACAAGAAATCTTGAAAGGGGTCCTCTAAGCAAAGAGAGAGCCTAAAAGCAACACAGACCAGAAAGGAACACAGACAATATACAGTAACAGTCACCTTACAGGCAATACAATGGCACTAAATTCCTATCTTTCAAGAGTTACCCTGAATGTAAATGGGCTAAATGCCCTAATCAAAAGACACAGGCTATCAGATTGGATAAAAAAACAAGACCCATTGATATGCTGTCTGCAAGAGACTCATTTTAGACTCAAAGATACCCCCAGATTTAAAGTGAGGGGGTGGAAAACTATTTAGCATGCTAATGGACACCAAAAGAAAGCTGGGGTGGCAATCCTTATATCAGACAAATTAGATTTTAAACCAAAGACTGTAATAAGAGATGAGGAAGGACACTATATCCTACTTAAAGGGTCTATCCAACAAGAAGATCTAACAATTGTAAATATCTATGCCCCTAACATGGGAGCAGCCAATTACATAAGGCAATTAATAACAAAAGCAAAGAAACACATGAACAACAATACAATAATAGTTGGGGACTTTAACACCCCCCTCAGTGAAATGGACAGATCATCTAAGCAAAAGATCAACAAGGAAATAAAGACTTTAAATGACACACTGGACCAAATGGACTTCACAGACATATTCAGAACATTCCATCCCAAAGCAACGGAATACACATTCTTCTCCAGTGCCCATGGAACATTCTCCAGAATCGATCACATCCTAGGTCACATATCAGGTCTCAACCAGTACCAAAAGATTAGGATCATTCCCTGTCTATTTTCAGAATACAATGCTTTGATACTAGAACTCAATCACAAGAGGAAAGTTGGAAAGAACTCAAATACATGGAGGCTAAAGAGCATCCTACTAAAGAATGAATGGGTCAACCAGGAAATTAAAGAAGAATTAAAAAATTCATGGAAACCAATGAAAATGAAAACACAACTGTTCAAAATCTTTGGGATACAGCAAAAGCAGTCCTAAGAGGAAAGTATATAGCAATACAAGCCTTTCTCAAGAAACAAGAAAGGTCTCAAATACACAACCTAACCCTACACAAAAGGAGCTGGAGAGAAAACAGCAAATAAAGTCTAAACCCAGCAGGAGAAGAGAAATAATAAAAATCAGAGCAGAAGTCAATGAAATAGAAACCTAAAGGACAGTAGAACAGATCCACGAAACTAGGAGCTGGTTCTTTGAAAGAATTAACAAGATTCATAAATCTCTGGCCAGACTTATCAAAAAGAAAAGAGAAATGACCCAAATCAACAAAATCATGAATGAAAGAGGAGAGATCACAACCAACACCAAAGAAATACAAACAATTATAAGAACATGTTATGAGCAACTATATGCCAGCAAATTAGATAATCTGGAATAAATGGATGCATTCCTAGAGATGTATCAACTACCAAAACTGAACCAGGAAGAAATAGAAAACCTAACAGACCTATAACCACTAAGGAAATTGAAGCAGTCATCAAAAATCTCCCAACAAACAAAAGCCCAGGACCAGACGGCTTCCCAGGGGAATTCTACCAAACATTTAAAGAATACCTATTCTTCTGAAACTGTTCCAAAAAATAGAAATGGAAGGAAAACTTCCAAACTCGTTTTATGAGGCCAGCATTACCTTGATCCCCAAACCAGACAAAGACCCCATCAAAAAGGAGAATTACAGACCAATATCCCTTGATGAACATGGATGCAAAAATTCTCACCAAAATACTAGCCAATAGGATCCAACAGTACATTAAAAGGATTATGCACCACGACCAATTGGGATTTATCCCTGGGCTGCAAGGTTGGTTCAACATCCTCAAGTCAATCGATGTGATACAATACATTAATGAAAGAAAGAACAAGAACCATATGATCCTCTCAATAGATGCAGAAAAAGCATTTGACAAAGTACAGCATCCTTTCTTGATCAAAACTCTTCAGAGTATAGGCGTAGAGGGTACATACCTCAATATCATAAAAGCCATCTATGGAAAACCCATAGCGAATATCATTCTCAATGGGGAAAGACTGAGAGCTTTCCCCCTAAGGTCAGGAACATGGCAGGGATGTCCACTATCACCACTGCTATTCAACATAGTATTAGAAGTCCTAGCCACAGCAATCAGACAACAAAAAGAAATAAAAGGCATCCAAATTGGCAAAGAAGTAGTCAAACTCTCACTGTTTGCAGATGATATGATACTTTATGTGGAAAACCCAAAAGACTCCACCCCAAAACTGCTAGAACTCATACAGGAATTCAGTAAAGTGGCAGGATATAAAATCAATGCACAGAAATCAGTGGCATTCCTATACACCAACAACAAGACAGAAGAAAGAGAAATTAAGGAGTCGATCCCATTTACAATTGCACACCCAAAACCCTAAGATACCTAGGAATAAATCTAATGAAAGAGGCGAAGAATCTATCCTCAGGAAACTATAAAATACTCATGAAAGAAATTGAGGAAGACACAAAGAAATGGAAAAACGTTCCATGCTCATGGATTGGAAGAACAAATATTGTGAAGATGTCAATGCTACCTAGAGCAATCTACACATTCAATGCAATCCCCATCAAAATACCATCCACTTTCTTCAAAGAAATGGAACAAATAATCCTAAAATTTGTACGGATCCAGAAAAGACCCCGAATAGTCAGAGGAATGTTGAAGAAGAAAAGCAAAGCTGGCAGCATCACAATTCCAGACTTCCAGCTCTACTACAAAGCTGTCATCATCAAGACAGTATGGTACTGGCACAAAAACAGACACATACATCAATGGAACAGAATAGAGAGCCCAGAAATGGACCCTCAACTCTATGGTCAAGTAATCTTCGACAAAGCAGGAAAGAATGTCCAATGGAAAAAAGACAGTCTCTTCAACAAATGGTGTTGGGAAAACTGGACAGCCACATGCAGAAGAATGAAACTGGACCATTTCCTTACAACACACACAAAAATAGACTCAAAATGGCTGAAAGACCTCAATGTGAGACAGGAGTCCATCAACATCCTAAAGGAGAACACAGGCAGCAACCTCTTCGACCTCAGCCGCAGCAACTTCTTCCTAGAAACATCGCCAAAGGCAAGGGAAGCAAGGGTAAAAATGAAGTATTGCACAGCAAAAGAAACAGTCAACAAAACCAAAAGACAACCGACAGAACGGGCGAAGGTATTTGCAAATGACATATCAGATAAAGGGCTAGTATCCAAAATCTATAAAGAACTCATCAAACTCAACACCCAAAGAACAAAGGATCCAATCAAGAAATGGGCAGAAGACATAAACAGACATTTTTCCAAAGAAGACATCCAAATGGCCAACAGACACATGAAAAAGTGCTCAACATCACTCGGCATCAGGGAAATCCAAATCAAAACCTCAGTGAGATATCACCTCACACCAGTCAGAATGGCTAAAATTAACAAGTCACGAAATGCCAGATGTTGGCCGCGATGCAGGGAAAGGGGAACCCTCCTACACTGTTGGTGGGAATGCAAGCTGGTGCAGCCACTCTGGAAAACGGTATGGAGGTTCTTTAAAAAGTTGAAAATAGAGCTACCATATGACCCCAGCAATTGCACTACTGGGTACTTACTCCAAAGATACAAATGTAGGGATCCAAAGGGGTATGTGCACCCGAAGTTTATAGCAGCAATGTCCACAATAGCCAAACCGTGGAAAGAGCCAAGATGTCCATCAACAGATGAATGGATAAAGAAGAAGTGGTATATATATACAATGGAATATTATGCAGCCATCAAATGAATGAAATCTTGCCATTTGCAACGACTTGGATGGAACTGGAGGGTATTATGCTGAGCAAAATAAGTCAATCAGAGAAAGACAAGTATCATATGACCTCACTGATATGAGGAATTCTTAATCCCAGGAAACAAACTGAGGGTTGCTGGAGTGGTCGGGGGTGGGAGGGATGGGGTGGCTGGGTGATAGACATTGGGGAGGGTATGTGCTATGGTGAACGCTGTGAAGTCTGCAAGACTGCTGAATCACAGATCTGTACCTCTGAAGCAAATAATACATTAGATGTTAAAAAAAAAGAAGAAGAAGAAGATAGCAGGAGGGGAAGAATGAAAGGGGGGAAATCGGAGGGGGAGACGAACCATGAGAGACGATGGACTCTGAAAAACAAACTGAGGGTTCTAGAGGGGAGGGGGGTGGGAGGGTGAGTTAGCCTGGTGATGGGTATTAAAGAGGGCACGTTCTGCATGGAGCACTGGGTGTTATACACAAACAATGAATCATGGAACACTACATCAAAAACTAATGATGTAATGTATGGTGATTAACATAACATAAAAAAAAACTCAAGATGAAAAAAAGAAAAAAAAGACTGGACAAAATGTGTATAGCAGCTTTATTCACAATAATGCAAAACTAAAATAACTCAAATGTCCATCAACAGGAGGATGGAAAAACTCAGTGTAGTGTATATCATGTAAAGGAATACTGCTCTCCAATCTAAAGGAATGAACTTTTCATATATGTAACATGGATGAATAAAAAAAATCATAGTGAAAAAATCCAGAAACACAAAAGCATATACTGTATGATGTAATTTGTATGAATTTCAAGCATAGGCAAGGCTGTCTGTTGTAACTTAACAGTCCTTTTTGGGGGATGGGCAGAGTGGATTGCCTGGAAACTGGTACAATGTAACCTATTGCTGTGGTTGAAAATTCCTGTACTTCTTAAGGTTGGTTAGGTTAGGGTTAAAGACAAATAAATTTAGTTCTCTTTCATTTTTACTGGGAAGAGTTTATAGGACCCCAAAATAGCCATGATCTGAATACTCTAGTTCTCACTCCCTATGTATATTTACATGTCATAAGCAATTCAATACATTTAACCTTTTGGGAACAGATGGCATTTTTCCACTCTTTCACCTAAATCTGGTTCTGCTGGTGACAGACCTTTACCTCTCCGGGACAATCAAGAAATTTTCCAGACCAGGCTACATTCAGATTCAATTTTTGAAGTTTCTCATTAAAAATAACAACAACAACAACAAAAACATTGTCAGCATATGTTTTATTTTTTCTTTTGAGACTATTCTCTAATTATCTAAAAAAAAAAACTGCAACAAGTCAAAAAGGTCGTTCTTTCTTGATATAACTAGTTTTTGAATTAAGGTCTCTGGATATATATATATAAGGAAACATAATAACTAATACCTCATCTTAACCAAGGTGAAATGGAAAACAGATGCCACAGAATCTGCCTTCACTTCAGGTGCAGTGCACACATCCAGTCATTTCAATATCAATCTCAATATCTCTGAGCCTTTTTTTTTATCTCAGGATTCCTTTCTATTCTTTTAAAAATTTATTTTATTTGAGCATAGTTGTCACACAATGTTACACTAGTTTCAGGTGTACAACATAATGACTGGACAAGCTTATACATTAAGCTTTGCCCCCAACAAGTATAGCTGCCATCTGTCACCATACAATGAATGGTATTATAGCACCAACTATATTTCCTATGCTCTGCCTTTTATTCCATGACTTATTTATTCCTTAACTGGCTTGTAAGTTCCACTCCCCTTCACCCATTTTGCCCATCCCCTCAATCCTCCTCCCCTCTGACAGTATCAGTTTGTGCCCTGTATTTATAGGTCTGATTCTCTATTTTGTTTTAGATTCCACATATGTGTGAGCTTTAAGTAAAGAAGTACCCATTGTTAACATTGTGGAATGTCATGTATTCATGATGTAGAAAGGGAGCTGGGTTTAGGTTTCCCTAAATAAAAAGTTGAGATCCTAATGTAGGGAGACATGGGGGACTTTATTTTTTAGGACAAAAATCTATTTTTATATGACCACTGGAAAAGATTTTTTTCCTTTAAAGGAGTAAACATATAACTGCATTTGTGGGTTTTTTTTCTTCTTAGTCTGAAAAAATTTAATCTTATTACAGAATACATCTGCCCTTACTCTTGCCTTTAACTATATCTCTGGTACATTTTAAAATGTATAATAAATTCAAAGGATAAAGACTCTCAACAATGTGGTATCTCCTTCAGTTTCACTTGAAATGGAGCAAGTATTGCCTGAAGACATTTTATCCATTTGAGGAAGATGTCTTTTATCCCTAGTTTTCTGAGTTTTTAATTATGAATGTTATTTTTTCAAAAATTCTTCTGCATATCTTGAAATGATCAGATGAATTTTATTTGTTATTTGGAATGATTACATGGGTTGATTTTCATATGTTAAACTAATCTTACATTCCAGAAAGTAAATCTCAATAACCATGATGTCTTTGCCATTTTATATTATTGTTCAGTAAGATTACTTAAAAAGTTGTTAAGGAATTTTTGTGTCTGTGTTAATGCAAGGTATTGGTCTATAATACTCATTTCTGGTAATGTCTTTAAGAAGTTTTGGTGTCAGGGTTATTTATATTGGTCTCAAAAATGAGTTGAAACATCCTCCTCTTCCTTGTTTCTGAAAAATTTGTGTAGAGTTAGTAATTTTCCTTAATTTTTAAAAATTTATCAGTAAAACTATCTGGGTCTATGCTTTTCTTTCTGGGAAGGTTTTTGATAATGGATTCATTTTATTTAATAATTATGAGTCTAGTCACATATTTATTATTTAATCATGTGTCTGTTTTGCTAAATTAGTTTTACATGGAGCTCATCTATTTCACTTAAATAAATGCTGAATTTATTGCCATAAAATTGTTAATAATATTCCCCATTATCCTTTAAAATCTATATAATTATAAAACTTGCATCAGTCCTGATAATGGTAATTTGTGTTTTCTCTTTATCTATCAGTCCTTCTAGGAGTTAATCAATTTTAATAATCTTTACAAAAAATCAAATTTGGGATTTTTTGCTCTAATTTATTTAAACTTTGATTCTGTCTTAAAGCTTTATTATTTATTCTTTGAATTTATTTTGATATTTTCCTAATTTTAAAGCAAGGATTTAAAACACTGTTTTAGTGGCTCAGTTGGTTAAGTATCTGCCTTTGGCTCAGGTCATGATCTGGGGGTCCTAGAATCAAACCCCACCTCGGGCTCCCTGCTCAGCCGGGAGTGTGCTTCTCCCTCTCTCCCTACCCCTAGCCCCTGCTCGTCCTCTCTCTTTTTCTCAAATAAGTAAAATAAAAAAAAACTTTTAATTTTTTTTCTAATATAAGACATTAAAGTTATAAATTCTCCTCTGAACTTTTTGCAGTATTCCATAATTTTAAATACTATGTTATTGTTTAGTTGCTTCTTTTTTATAAGTGTGAATTGTGATTTCTTTTTGACCATTGGTTATTTAGAAAGAACTATTTTAAAAAATATTTGTGTATTTTCTATATAATTTTGTTTTTGATTTCTAATTCAACTGTTTGGTGATTAAAGAACATGCCCTAGGGATTATGCAAGGAATTAATGGATCATGCCTATGTACAATTTTTTAAATCTCAAATTTAATAATATTGTTTCATGAACCTGAAATATTTCCTCTTTCAGAGTATTTAAAACAGAAATGTTCATAACCATGGTTGAACATCAAAATTTCTTCAGGAGTGTATAAATGTACATTGGCTAGATCCAAACCTAGAGATTCAGATATGGTGAGGCAAGTAATTTTAATTAATATTCTCAGTTAAAAAAGAACAACTATGTGGACGGAGCTAGAAAGTATTATGCTAAGTGAAATGAGTTACTCAGAGAAAGACAAATACCATTATGATTTCACTCATATGTGGAATTTAAGGGAAAAAAAACCAAATAAGTAAAGGTTAAAAAAAATGAGAGAGAGAAAGAGAGGCAAACCAAGAAACAGACACTTAACTACAGGGAACAAACTGATGGTTACCAGAGGTGAGATGGGTGGGGGAATGGGTTAAATAGGTGATGGGGATTAAGGAGGGCACTTGTAATGAGCACTGGGTGTTATATGGAAGTGTGGAATCATCATATTGTACACATGAAACTAATATTACACTGTATGTTAACTAACTGGAATTTAAATAAAAACTTTTTTTTAAAAGATTTTATTTATTTATTTGACAGAGAGAGAGAGAGGGAGAGAGGGAACACAAGCAGGGGGAGCGGGAGAGGGTGAAGCAGGCTTCCCGCTGAGCAGGTAGCCCAATGCAGGGCTCGATCCCAGGACCCTAGGACCATGACCTGAGCCGAAGGCAGACGCTTAACCAACTGAGCCACCCAGGCGCCCCTTAGATAAAAACTTTTTAAAAAACCACTGGACTAGACAACTTTTTAATCAACATATCCTAAATTTTATTCAATTAAAATCATTTAATTTTTTTAAAAGATTTATTTATTTGAGAGAGAAAGAAAGAGAAAATGAGTTGGGGGCGGGGGTTGAGGGTTGAGCCGGGAGCCCAACACAGGGCTTGATGCCAGGATCCCAAGATCATGACCCCAGCCGAAATCAAGAGCCAGATGCTCAACTGACTGAGTCATCCAGACACTCCTATTTTTTTAAAGATTTATTTATTTGTTTGAGAGAGAGAGAGAGGGCAGGGGCAGAGGGAAATGGACATAGAGTCCTAAGCAGTCTCTGCACTGAGCGTGGAGCCTGATATGGGGCTGGATCCCATGACCCTGAGATCACTACCTTAGCTGAAACCAAGAGTCAGGAGGCCTAACCAACAGTGCCACCCAGGTGCCCCAAAATCATTTAAATTTTTATAGAGTGACAAAAATGTGCCAAGTTTTGTGCTGGGAAATAGAGCCTAAATAATCAACATATTTATTTTAATGTACTTTATTCCTCAATTTTTTTTCAACAAGTATAGTTGACATACAATGTTACATTAATTTCAGGTGTACAACATAGTGATTAGACTTCTCTATACATTATGCTATGCTCATCACAAGTGTAGCTACCATTTGTCACCATACAACACTATTACAGTGTCATTGCCTATACTCCCTATGCTGTGCCTTTTATTCTCATGCCTTAGTCATTCCATAACTGCAAGCCTCTATCTTTCACTCCCCTTCACATAATTTGCACCCCCCCAAGCAACCATCACTTCTCTCTGTTTATGGATCTGGTTCTGTTTTTTGTTTGTTTATTCACCTGGGTTTTGTTTGTTTGTTTGTTTAGATTCTACAATGTACTTCTTTCTTAATAATTATGTAATGTCAAAATAAGTGAAATATGATGTGAGCATGTGTGTTTGTATGTGTGTATAAGCCCAAAACTCACATGTGATCAACAATGGCTTTATTTGTGTAATGTAACAGGATGTTGTAAAATAATATTTCTCTATCAGATCTTAATATATGTCTCCATTACAAATAAATAAAATAGGATTATAAAATTCCTCTTTGTGAGAATAAACATGTTCACATAGTACTCAAACAAATGGAAACTTTTAAATGAAAAATACTTTACAACACAGTTTTCTCAGATGTTCTTAAAGAACAAAAAATTTAAAAAAATTAAAATCCATATCAATACTTACAGTGCACACTGACACACACACACACACACACACACACACACACACACACACTCATTCACAGACATACAAGTATGCCATTGAATGATTTGGACTTGCTTAAGTTTGAGAATATTTTGAGGATCTGATTTTGCTTAAGCAGTGCTTTTAAAGTGATGTCTTTGCTAAAATTCAATTGCAAGAGAATTTGGAGCATGAGATAGAGAAAAATAATTCAACCATGAATTCACAATTTTTTAAAAACTCTATTTCAGATATGGCAATTGGGTAATTTTTAAAATGTTTCTATCTACTTTGTTTAGTTATGCTGAAGTTTGTGCTAAAAGCACATTTACTCATCTCTATTTTTTCTAGGATGAAGTAATCTTACATAATAGTAGAGAACTGAGAATGCAAAATATTTCTCTAGTTGGTGATGGCAAGTGCTTACACATAATAATGATCATTAAATACAGTGATTTTATATAAATTAATTAAAACCTTTCCCTCTTATTTTAATAGCCAAAAAATAAACTTTGGAACATATGATAATTACATTCCAGGTAAGAAAGAATTCAATATTTATTTTTGAAACATGATTAATTTTAGGATTATGATTACTTTTAAGGATAAATGATTATTATCCTCTATTCAAGGTGATAAAGCAGTAGCTCATGGAATATCATTAAAAATTAACTTTCTCATGGACTTAGCAAACACTTTCTAAAGATACTTTGTTTTTGAACCCAACAAAGTTTAAGCAAATATGTCCAGCAACATAAAGGTGTTATGTTAGAAATCATACATGTTAGAAATCATACAATCAGATAATCTTACAGTTGAAAAGTAGTGTAGAAACTGGATAAACAATTCACCCATGTCCACAATGACTTCTACTACATTCGTGATAGACTATACCCACCTTATAAATGGCCAAAAATTCACCAATCTGATATTGAAGGACTTCATATATCGAAGGATTTTCCCTCAAATATTGAACTTAAATATGCCTTTCTGTATATTTTCTCATTGATCCTGACTGTTTTAGGAGATACACAAGAAAGTGTATTTTCTCTTACATGAAGTATTATACTGCACATGTTTAAATGAAATGAAAATCTCTCTCACTCCCACTGGTACCCCAAACATCTTTAAATATTTCTCATAGTTTCCAGGTAACCTTTCCCTCACAGTCACAATTCTGTAGGTACTCTTTATTTGTAGTTTACTTCATTAATATGCCACTTATAACAACAATGCAGTTCTTATGTGTATAACATTTACTCTTGTAGCTTGGAAAATTATTACTGACTAAATGAACCTTAAGCATTAGCATTTAGATTCAATCATATATTTACTGAATATTTTATAACAAGTACTGTCTGTGCTAAGTACTTTGGAGGCTACAGAAGTCGTTATCATATTTTCTGATCTCAAAAGAATTGTATTCTAACCAAAAGAATCTAAAGCAAAAATCTAGACTGGGAGAGATAGAAGATTAAAAGAAAGTAGTAAAGATCTTTTTTGCATTTATATTACAGACCATATTAGTTTCACAATGACTGTATAGTTTTCGGTAAAACTGATCAAAATAGAAAAAAATTTTTATTTTATTTTCATATAATGATAGCAGAGAATTTCAAACATAACTAAATAAATGAAGCCATAATTTGTATCATTTGTTCATTCATGAAATCTATTATCTTACTGCCATTTAAGTTCTGATGAAATATTACTTACTCTAAAACATTTAATGTCTTCTTATTAGTCAGTGAATTAAGCAAAAAATCATGGAATCAGCAACACTTTGCCCTGAGATTTCCCAAACCACCAAGGCCAGGAAAAAAAAGGAGATCAAAACCATCCCAACTGCGAGACAATGCAATTCCTGTGAGTACTGAAAAGATCATCTAATTTTACTAGTGCTAAACTTGTGAAATCATGTATAGTTATATGTGTTACAGATCAGCGCTGACCAGTGGGATTTCTGTGATGATGGAAATATTTTATGTCTTTGCATTCCAATGTGGCTATTGAACATTTAAAATGAGGCTAGTGCAACTGAGGAATTGAATTTTACATCTCTATTCAATTCAGTTCAATTCACTTGTGGCTTTTAAATACCATATTGGACAGCACAGTTAAAAGGTAATTCAAATTCTACTACATGAAGGAAGTAGATCGTTTTATTTGCATTTCACTGTATAAATATTGTTCCCTTATTTCATATTAACTATTTCTTTAGTAACCCCACACTATAGAAAATATGTGTCCAAGAAGCACAAAAATCTGGAGCTCCTAATGCTACAGTTTGTATGAACATTCAGAAAATGTCCTCCAGCTGGGGAAAATCCCTCATTAGAATCATGGGATTATATTATACCTTGATAAAGTGCTTCCTCATTTTCTGTAATGTAGCATTCAGGATTCTAAAAATTAGAAGATAAGTATTTCTCAATGTTTCTAGAGTCATCATGGGATATGAAATGTTTTTTAAAAAGTTTTACAAGATAAAAGTATCATCAACTCTTGTTTACTTTAGGGAGTGTTTCCAATCAGTAGTGATCCTAGCTTATTCTGTCATCTCGCACTCTTTGCCTTTCCTTTCTTTCTTTATTCTATTTATTTTTCCATTGTTTGTTAACATCACTTCCAAAGTTTGCTACTTTTGCAATTAAGATTTTGCAAATACTTGGTTAGGAGTTGAAAACAAAATGCATCATTCTGCACAAATTTATGTGCATCGAATGTTACAGCTTTTATTATTGTAGTTTCCTATCTGATAATACTCAATTTACATCTTGCTAAGCAAGAGTTTCAGGTTTTTACTTTTAACTACAGTTGGCATTCCAAATTCCAGAGACTTTGAATGTGATAATAGAGACCAGGATATGCCTGAACATGAAACTATTACATATTAGAGAACAATTAGTTTCTGTGTTAGCCTAGGAATGGAAAGTGGGGAAGATATTCTAAGAATTCTTGAGAACATTGAGGGGGGCGGAAAAAAGCCCTCTCCTGATTGTGAAGAGAGATTCTGATATGTCATTAGTCAGTGAGGTCTCTACCAATTTTAACATACTATCTTGAGGGAATTATGAAGATCCTCTATATTGAAATAAGGCTCACAATGAGACATGACTATCCATTTGTCCAAAAAAGAATTAAATTGGAAAAACAGAATAAATTATGACATCTACAATTTATCCACTATTTATCAAAACCTAAAATCTTTTAATGGTTGAAGTTAAAATGCATTTGGTATGTGGTAATAAAAGCTGTGTAACATACAAATTATTCATTATTATTCTAACCAATATTCCAGATATATGATTCAGACAAAATAAAAGAAGGTCATAAACAACCGTTATGGATGCACAGTTCTTTAATGAGAATTTCTGAGAGACCATCCGAATATTTAGCTGCCAGGAGGCAGCCTCAATATAAAGCAACCCATCGCCGAAAGGAAGATGCTAAAGTAGCAGATGTAGAAAAACGTTTATCTCCAGAAACAGGTAAGAAAGGTAAAGAAGACAAGCAAGCAGACAAGAAGGACATATCAGAATCAGAAATAGAACCCACAGTTTTAAAGGAGCCAAAAATAACTAAGAGAGAGCCAAAGAAAGATAAGGATATAGAAACAGGAACTAAAGATGAAAAAGATGCAAAAACAGATGCCAAAAAAGAAAGAAAAGATTCAAAGAAGGGCAAGGAGTCAGGTACAGAATCTGAAGATGAAAAAAAAGATACCAAGAAAGAGAAGAAAGCTTTAAAGAAGGGCAAGGGGTCAGGTACAGAATCTGAAGATGAAAAGAAAGATGCCAAGAAAGATGCCAAGAAAGAGAAGAAAGCTTCAAAGAAAGGCAAGGAGTCAGGTACAGAATCTGAAGACGAAAAGAAAGACACCAAGAAAGAGAAGAAAGCTTCAAAGAAGGGCAAGGAGTCAGGTATAGAATCTGAAGATGAAAAGAAAGACACCAAGAAAGATGCCAAAAAGGACAAGAAAGCTTCAAAGAAGGGCAAGGAATCTACTACAGAATCTGAAGATGCCAAGAAAGATGCCAAAAAGGACAAGAAAGGTTCAAAGAAGGGCAAAGGGTCTACAGAATCTGAAGATGCAAAGAAGGATAAGGATGGGAAAAAAGATACAAAGAAACCAGGAGAGAATGATGATCAATCAAAAGACAAGAAAGATGCAAAGAGAAAGGGGAGTAAAAAAGGTAAGAAAGAAGAAAAGAAGGCCAGTGGGACAGATATTGAATCAAAGGATGATGCTAAGAAGGATGGCAAGAAGGATGCCAAGAAGGATGGCAAGAAGGATGCCAAGAAGGATGCCAAGAAGGATGCCAAGAAGGGCAAGTAAGCCTTGAATAATAATTTGAAAGCATGTGATAAACAATTTTAGGAGTCTGAAACTGAATATGAGTGACAAGGGGATTCAAAGAATTAATCAAATAATTTTTAAAATGGGGCAAAGAGTACAAAGAAAGATTCAGAAAAGCATCATAAAAATATAAGAAAGTTATGAAAAATTAAGAGAGAATTCATTGAAGGACTTGGAGGATATTTATGCTAAGTTTGGGGATATGAAAGATTCAATGAAAGATCCTTAGAAAGATTCAAAGAAGAATATTCGAATCAGGATGTAGAAATTAATGACACTGGATCTGTGGATACAAAAAAATAATAATAAATAAATAAATAAATAAAGGCTTAAAAAAAAAAGATCCAAGGAGGCAGATGTTCAATCTATATAATCAAACAGTCTGAAGCTGCATCCACAGATTTAAATAAAGAACCACAGGAGTAATCAGAGGTAGTCAAAAAAATTTCAGAAACTGTACTTTCAAATAAATACAAATACAAATACAAATTAAAGGTAGCATTCCTTAAAAAAGAAGAAAGAAAGAAAGGAAGAGAAAGAAAGAAAATAAGAAAATATGATTTCCTTGTGAAACTATACCACCATCCCTGAAGTGTAAATAGCCACAACCAGGTTGATGGGTGTTGAATGTTCCACTTCCGAGCCAAGATAAACACACTTGGTAAGTTAGTTTTGTTTTATATTAAGTCAAATTGGATTAAACAATAATTGAGTCAATTTAAAGTTTGAAATGAAATCTATAATTCTTATAAAAATTTGTGTAATCTGCTGACTATGTTTTTATTGGAATTTGGCAGAATTTAGTAGCATTTACTTTGGGCTTTCTCATTAATAAGAAATTACTGATGAATTTGGCAAGAATACCACAGAATGAAGACTTTAAAAGTATCAATGAAAAAGTTAAGTAGAGTTATGAGAGAGGAGACTGGCTTATGATACATGATAACTTTAACAATTACTTATCAAGAGGTTTTTTTTCTTCAAACAGAAAATAGTAGCCAGCTTCTCTCCATTTAAGATAAGATGAAAATCAAAATTTTCCAAACTACCAACATACATAAATTTAAATAAGGCATATTAAAGTGATGCCTGATAAATTGCTAATACATATACAAAACCAGATTCACCAGAATTCAACAGTCTAACAAAGTGATAGCATCTATATATTATTTAGATGTGAAAACAATTAATTTTATATCTTTACAACAATATTAAACTCCCTTGTGATCCTTAGGTCCTATTAATGTGAAGAAAAATAAAGAGCAACATAAAGCAAAATGCAAAACTCTTCAAATATCCAACTAATAGCAATTAAGTCTCTTTGACCTTCTCTCAGGTAAACTCAAAATTGTTGCAGAACCTGCTACATGATTTTCTCTCCTTTTTATCCCTTCCAATATAAATTCTGGATGCAAAATAAAGCTTCTCCTTGATACTCCTAGTTCCACATGTTTTCAAGAACTAGCTTTCTATGAATAATGAGGTACTGTCTTACCTGCTCTTTAAACATTGGCCCCTGTTACCCTACATCAACTACTGAAGGATTCATGGCCATTTGTAACTTGTGGTCTTTCAGGTGGCCTTATCTTGCATATCTGAATTGGCTGTAATGACGAAGAGTCAAATCCTGCCCCAATTTTCTCTCCCTCTTCCAAGAACTCATTCTTCCTCTCCCTCTGCTTGTAAGTAAAATTCTATATTCAGATTTTCAAAATTTTCTGGCAATGTTAGCATCTCTCTGAGGATTTAGGGAATCATTTAAAATCCCCTATTCCTCTAAAACAAAGCCCTTAGATTATTTTCTAACATGGTATTCAAAAATCATGTTTGAGAATAAAATTTAATGTATAGTGTAAGAATAATTGAGCTCCTACCTTTACCATTCTACTGAAATGCACGAAGGTCCCCCAACCTCTTGGAGTTCCAATTGCAGTGCCTTTTTATCCTAACCCCTCTTTTCTGTCTATATATTTCTTTAAAATTATTCCATTCCATTCCCATGGCTTTATACATCATTCGTATTCTGTTGAAACCCACATTTTAAATCCAGTACTGATTTTTCCACTCAGTTCCAAAATCATGTGTCCAAATACTAAGTTAAAGCATCTGCTTGACTGTCTTCCAGACATCTCAAAATTAACATGTCCCAAAGAAAACTCAATACTTCTCCACCCAAACCTTTTTCCCCAGGTTTTCACCAACTCAGTAATGATGATGACATCTAACTTGTGATTCAATCAGAAATTGGTGGGTCATTCATAATTCTCCTCTCTTTTTTCTTTTTCACCATGCTTATCTATTATTAAGTCCTGCCTGGCTACCACCAAAATATTTGAATTGGTCTACTTCACTCCATTTCTATCACTTCTACACTAGAAGTCTAATCAGCCATTATATTTCACTTGGAAATCCCAAAGCCCCCTAAATGCAGGGAAAGCCGCCTACTTCATCTCTCACCACCACCCAACATCCCATTCTCACCACAGAAATCATCATGTTCCTCTATTATTCTAAATCTTCTAAGGTACTGAGTTACATTTAACATAAGCTTTTCTTTGGCTCTAGCTTTAATAATCTGGCTTCTGACTACTTACCTGCCTTCATGTGGTAGCAAAATTGTCTACCATGCTCTTGTCACACTGGATTTCTTTCTATATTTAACTATACAGATCATAACAGTTTCAAGGCTTCAAACTTGTTTCCTCTGCCTATAACCCAGTTCTAGAACTTCATATTGCTGACTCCAAATTATTTATTTTCAGCTTAAATTTTGCCTTTCCAGACATATTTTATATTTAGAGCATTTTTAGGTTCACAGAAAAATTGATGAGAAGGTGCAGAGATTTCCCACTTATGGCATGTATAGCCACACATGCATAGCTTTCCTCCCATTTGTCAACATCTGCCACCAGAGTAGTGTATTTGTTATAATTAATAAGCCTGCATTGATGTATCATTATCACCCAAAACACATAATTTAAATTAGGTTTCACTCTTGGTGGTGTACATTCTATGTTTTTTTTAAATGTATGATGACATATATCAATCCTTACAGTATCATACAGAGTAATTTCATTGCCCTAAAAATCCTCTGTGCTTTACTGTTTCATTCTATCCTTCCCTTTTATGTCTGGCAACCACTCATCTTTTTACTATCTCCAGAGTCATAGAGCTGAAATCATAGAATAGGTAGCTTTTTCAGGCAGGCTTCTTTCATTTAGTTATATGCATTTAATAGTCCTCTATGTCTTTTCATGTCTTGATAGCTCATTTCTTTTTAGCGCTGAATAATATTACATTGTCTAGATGTACCATAGATTATTTATCCATTCACCTACCAAAAGACACCTTAGTTGACTGTAAATTTTGGCAATAATGAATAAAGATGCTATAAATATTCATGTGCAGCTTTTTGCAAGGACATATGTTTTCAACTTATTTGAGAAAATACCATGGAGTGCAATGGCTGGATTATATGATAAGAATATGTTTAGTTTTCTGACAAGTATTTTATGCTTAAAAAATCGCTAAGAGGGGATCTTATGTTAAGTTTTTATCACGCAAATGATGATAATACATTAAAAGGGTGGAAGGAAACTTTTGGAGGTTATGGATATGTTTATAGTATAGATTGTGGGGATGCTTTCACAGGTGTATATGTGTATACTTATCTCCAAAATCATCAGGTCATCAGGTTGCATACATTAAATTTGCACAGCTTTTTGAGTGTCATATAATTATAGATATAGATATAGCACACACATATAAAAGACACTTCTAAACTGTCTTTTATAATGGCTCTACCATTTTGTATTCCCACTAGCAATGAATGAGAGTTCCTATAGCTCCATACCCTCCCCCAGCATTTTGTGTTGCCACTGTTTCAGATTTTGGTCATTCTAATAGGCATGTAGTGGTATCTCATTGTTGTTTTGATTTGCATTTCCCTGATGGCATATAATGTGGAACATTTTTTCATATGCTTATTTGCCAGCTATCTTCTTTGGTGAGGTATCTGTTAAGGTCTTTGGTTTATTTTTTATCAGGTGGCTTGTTTCCCTGATTATTGAATTTTAAGAGCTCTTCATATATTTTAGATAACAGTCCTTTATCAGGTATGTCTTTTCCAAATATTTTCTCCCAGTGTGTGGCTTGTCTTTTGTTCTCTAAACAGTGTCTTTCACAGAGCAGATTTTTTATTTTAATGAAGTTTAGCTAATCATTTTTTTTTCTTTCACGGATTGTGCATTTGGTACTGTATCTAAAAAGTCATCAGCAAACCCACAGTCATATAGATTTTCTCCTATATTCTAGGAATTTTATAGTTTTGCATTTTACATTTAGGTCTGTAGTCCTTTTGATATAGACATATTTCACTGCCCGCTCTCTCATTATTCATTTCCCTATTACCGGTAACTTCTATCTTCTAACATGCTTTATTCTATGTAACATACACAACCACCTGTCTGTGTGTCTGTATCTATCTATTTATCTATCATCTAAATCATGTATTGCATATTGCCTCTCTTTCCCACATGAATAAAAGCTCCACTAGGAAAGGAAAATTATGTGACTTATTTACTGCTTGTACCTTCAGTATACAGAACTATCGCAAGCATGTAGGACACAGTCATTAACTATAGATTAGGTAAATGAATAAATACAATTTGGAGTATCTAGTGAAAAGTATGACTTAGTTGGATTGAGCCTTTCCAAAATCCCAAACTGAAACATACCAGTCTCAGTAAAGTCAAACTAAAATAATCATCAGTGTCCTTTCAAAAAGGGGAAAGTCCCAAAGAAGGTAATTTTGATGGTTAGTGGCAATTTGGACAGCAGGCTGCAGTGTTCTCTTAATGTGATGATGTATGGGAAATTTTATGAATTATGTAGTGATTTTATGAACTATATGTATATATAAGCTACCAGAACTTCTTGTTGTTTTTTTATTTGTTTGTTTTTATCCCTGATCAATCATGCTTGCTTGTTTTTGCACAGTGTGACTTCTGAACATTGCAAGATTTCTAATCATGGGATGAGGATTTATTTATATTCTTTATTAAGGTGAGAACATGGATTTCTACATGCTATACGGTTTTGTTTTCTTTAGAAAACTTATTGTGGTTTTTTCAAATTTTTATAATTTGTAATGAGGACTTTTATAGTACTCATGCTGATGGATTTGAATACTTTTTAAGAACTCTGTTTTATGTAGGGGGAACAAACATCACTTTATGCCCAATATAAAATAGACACTGATTTTGTAAAATTGTAAGAATCTTTAGTTTTATCAGTTTCATTACTTCTAATAAAACCACTATCAACAATAATACAAATAATACAAATAATAAATTTGTACAAATAATAAATACTAATGTTAATAACAATTTGTTTTGCACTCAAAACAGTATTTCCTACCTGTGTTTCACAGAGATAAAAGTGCCACTACTCTATTTTATAGATGGGAATAGTTCAAGCCTTGTCCTAGACTTTTGCTACTCCAGTTGAAAAAAATCAGCGATGGCCTAAATGGGTGATGGGTATTAAGGAGGGCACTTGTTGTGATGAGCACTAGGTGTTGTATGTAAGTGATGAATCATTGGATTCTACTCCTAAAACCAATATTGTACTGTGTGTTGACCAACTAGAATTTCAGTAAAAGTTTGAAGAAGAAAAAAAAATATACTCATGGCTCTATTACAATCCACACTACAGCATGAAGTAGATATCTGGAGACTTACATGATCTCTTATGCCATTCACTATCTCCTTTCAGTTGTTAGTATTCATGAGATTCTTTCAAAGGGTCACATGTTATCGTTCTACCTCCTCAGTGATATCCACATTGCAGTATACATATTAGCTCCTTAAGAAAGGTTACTTTAAAAACTAATTGGATTATAAGCATTTTCTCCCATTCCATAAATCGCCTTTCACTCTGTTGATTGTTTTCTTTGCTGTAAAAGTATCTTTTGAAGTAGTACCACTGGTCTATTTTTGCTTTTATTGCTTGTTCTTTTGTTGTTAGACTCAAGAAAAGCATTGTCTACACCGGTCATAAATATTTTCCCCTAAATTTTCTTCTAGGTTTACAGTTTTAGGTCTTACATTTTAGGCTTTAATCCATCTTAAGTTGATTTTTGTGTACAGGGTAAGATAAGGTAATTGCCCACTTTCATTCTTTTGCATGTGAATATTGTTTTTCTAATACCATTTGTTGAAGAGACCATTTTTTTTCCCAGTTGTGTACTCCTGACACCCCTTTCAAAGCTCAGTTGACTATATATGTTTGGATTTATTTCTGGGCTCTCTATTCTGTTCTAATTGTCTATATGTCTGTTTCTAAGCAAGTACCATATTGTTTTAATTACTGTAGCTTTGTAATATATTTTGAAATTAGAAGGTTGATTTCTTTAGGTTTGTTCTTCATTAAAATGGTTTTGGCTCTTTGGGGTCTTTTATGGTTACATATAAATATTAAAATTGTTTTTTCTATTTTAGTAAACAATGTCATTGAAATTTTGGTAGGGGTTGCACTGAATCTGGAGACTGCTTTGGGTAGTATAGACATTTTAACAATATTAAGTCTTCTAATCCATGAACACAGAATGATTTCCATTTGTTTTTTAAATTTCTTTCATCAGTGTTTTATAGCTTTCAGTATACATAATCTTTCACCTCCTTGGTTATGTTTATTTTTAAGTATTTTATTTTTTGATGCTATTGTAAAGAGGATCATTTTCTTCATTTCCTTTTTCAGATAGTTTGCTATTACAGAACACAACTGATTTTTTTTTTTTAACTGAAGTATAATTGACATACAATGTTATATTAGTTTCAGGTGTACAACATATTGATTCAACAATTCTCTACATCACTCAGTGCTCACCATGATAAATGTAGTTACTATCTGTCACCAAACATTATTATAATATTATTGACCAAATTTCCTACACTGTACTTCTCATCTCCATAACTATTTGTTTTATAATTGCAAGTTACATCTCTTAATCCTCTTTATCTAGTTCACCCATCCTCCTACCCACCTCCCTTTGGACAACCATCAGTTTGTTCTCTGTATTAAAGGGCCTGTGTGATATATCTAAATATCTCATATAAATTTCACTTATATGTGGAATTTAAAAAAAACAAATGAAGAAGAAACAAAACAAAGTAACACAACTGATTTTTATATGCTCATTTTATATCTCATGAATTTACTGAATTTGTTCATTAGTTCTTTTTTTCTGAGTTTACAATAAGTTTACAATAATAATGTAGTGTATTTATTATTACATGTAAATTGTGTGGTACACATTATATATGTAAAATTTATAATAACTTTATGTGTAGAACACATTTTTTTTTCCAGAGAGACAGTTATTAAACATTTATCAGCAAACCACTCCCTGTGCCTCACTCATATAGGGAGAGCAGGGGATTGGTCCTTTTTTTTGTTAGTTTTGTTTTTACTCTTAGCACAGTTATCTCCTTTTATTGAAAAATAACCAATTTCAGAACTCTGCCTATTGGGCCTTTATTGTTATCTACAGTGCAAAGGAGCTTGGCTTAAGGGCTACTGAAAGGAAAAGAAGGCAGTGATTACCTCTTTTCTTTACAATTAAAAGTGGCCTTTAAAGATGAATATAGTTGATGCTTGAACAACACAGGTTTGAACTATGTGGTCCACTTATATGCAGATTTTTTACAACACAGTTCTGTAAGTATATTTTCGCTTCCTTATATTTTTTTTCTAGCTTACTTTAAGAATACAGTATGTAACACAAATAACATACAAAAATATGTTATAATTGACTGGTTTATGTTACTGGTAAGGTTTCCAGTCAACAGTAAGCTACTACTAGGTAAGTTTTGGGGAAGTCAAAAGTTATACGCAGATTTTCAACTGTGCAGGGGGGTCAGTGCCCCTACCCCCTATGTTGTTCAAGGGTCAACTATATGTATACACTGCATTATCTGTGCTAATAATCAAGCTGACCCAAAACATATTAGTTGTGCCTTTGAAATTGCTTTTATGAGTTTAAAAACGATTTATGTTTGTGATGTTTGAAAGAAAATGACAACTTAATTTTTTTTTCACTTTTTAAGAAACCAGTATGTACTCTGAGAACCAGAGTACCTACATTTTAAATCCAGATCTGCAACCTACGAACTTTGTTATTTGCTTAGATAACCTCTCTACTTCGGCTTCCCCATCTGTGAAATGAACATTATAATAGAATTTACTGCATAGGGTTGTTGTGATAAATAGATTAGTTAATGTGTATAAAGTATTTAAAACAGAAGGCTTGCCATTATCATTTCCACTGCTTTTACTACTACAGTTGCTGCTGCTGCACAAAGGAGTCAACATGTTTCAGGTTCTAATACTACAAGTTGTATGATCTTTAGTAAGTCACTTTTTCTGCACCAGCATGAATCTAAGGTCAGGACTGTTTTTACAGTTTACGTTTAATATCTGTAAGTCAGTGAATTGACTACTTTGTTCATTAGTTCTATTAATATTTTTGTGGAGTCTTTTAGGTTTTCTACTTAAAAGTGCATACTATCTACAAAGATAATTTTGTTTCTTCCATTCTGACTTAAATGCCTTTTATTTTTCTTGCCTAATTTCTCTAGACTTGTAGTACAATGTTGAATAGGAGTTGTTACAGTGGGCATCCTTGCCTTGATAGAGATCTTAGAGGAAAAGCTTTAGGTTTTCAAGGTTGAGTAGGATGTCAGCCACGGGCTTTTCATATATGGCTTTTATTACATTGAGGTAAATTCCTTCTATATCCAGTTTGTTAAGAGTTTTTATCATGAAAACATGTTTAATGTTGTCAGAGGATATTTCTGCAGCTATAGAATTGATATGATTTTCGTCATTCATTCTGTTAGTGTATCACATTACTTGTTTGTATATGTTGAACTATCCTTGCATTAAACCCACTTAATCATGGTGTATGATCCTTTTAATGTGTTGTTGAATTTAGTTTACTAGCATTTTGTTGAGGAATTTTTCATCAATACCCATCAGGGATAGTGGCCTGTAGTTTTCTCTTTTTGTAGTGTTTTTACCTGGTTTTGGTATCAAGAGTAATGGTGGCCTCATAAAATGAGTTTGCAAGTGTTCCTTCCTTTCCTAATTTTTGGGAAGACTTTGGGAAGAATTGGTGTTAATTCTTCTTTAAGTGTTTGTTATAATTTACCAGACAAGCCATCTGGTCCTGGACTTTCTTTGCTGGGAGGTTTTTGATTACTGATTCAAACTCCTAACTCATTATTCATCCCTTCAGATTTTCTATTTCTTCATGATGTAGTCTTGGTAGGCTGTATATTTCTAGGAATATATCCATTCTTTGGGGTTATCTAATATGTTGATGTATAACTGTTCATAGTAGGCCCTTATGATCCTTTCTTATTTCTGAAGCATCCCTTGTAAATGTCTCTTGTTCCATTTCTTACTTTGTTTGTGATTTGTTTTCTTAGTCTAGTAAAAGGTTTTTCAAGTTTGTTTATCTTTTCAAAAAGCAAGTCAGTTTTGATTTTTTCTACTGTACTTTTTGTTCTATATTTCATTTATTTCTGCTCTAATCTTTATCATTTCTTCCTTCTGCTAGCTTTGGGCTTAGAATGTTCTTTTTCTAATTCCTTGAGTTGTAAAGTTAGGTTGTTTATTTAAGATCTTTCACCTTTTCTAATGTACGTGTTTACTGCTACAAGCTTTCCTCTTAGTACTGCTTTTACTCCATCCCATACGTTCTGGTATTTTGTGTTTTTGTTTATCTTGAGACATTTTCTAATTTCCCTTTTGATTTCTTCTTCGACCCACTGGCTGTTTAAGAGTGTGTTGTTAAATTTCCACACATTTGTGAATAAACCCATGCATGTACAGTCAACTGATCTTTAACAAAGGTACCAAAAATACACATTAGGAAATGACAGATTCTCCAATTGTGTTTTAAAAACTGGATATCCACATTCAAAAGAATGAAATTAGATACCTATTTTATACCATATACAAAAATGAGCTCAAAATGGATTAAAGACCTAAATATAAGACCTGAAAGTATGAAACTCCTAAAAGAAAATACAGGGAAAAACATCATGACATTATTCTTGACAGTAATTCCTTAGATTTATCATCAAAACAGTCAACAAAAGCAAAAACAAACAAAAAACAAACAAACAAAAATCCAGACTACATCAAAAACTCCTACAACTCAGCAACAAAATGGTCCAAGGACTTGAATAGGCATTTCTCCAAAGAAAATATATAATGGCCAACAAACATATGAAAATATGCTTGGCAACCCTGATCATTATCCCTAATCTCCTCATGCGTGTTATCAGAAAAACAAAAGATAGTAACTGTGAGTGAGAATGTGGGGAAATTGGAACCCGTGTATATTGTTGATTTGAATGTAAGACAGTGCTAGCACTATGGAAAACAGTATGGAGATTCCTCAAAAAATTAAAAATAGAACTACCAAATGATCTAGTCTTCCCACTCCTGGGTATATATCCAAAAGAACTGATAACAGGATCTCAAAGAGACAGCTGTACTCTCACATTCACTCTAGAATTATTTGAATAGCCAAAATATGAAAACAACCTAAATGTCCATCAACAAGTGAATGGATGAAGAAAATGTGATAAATGCATACAGTGGAACACTATTTGACCTTAAAAAAGAAGGAAATCCTATCACATCCAACTACATGATTGAATCTGGAGATCATGCTAAGTGAAATAAATATGTCACAGGACAAATACTACATGATTCCACTTATCTGAGACATCTAAAGTAGTCAAGCTCATAGAAACAGAGAGTATAATAGTGGTTTCGGGGATAGAGGGAGGGAGAAATGGGGATTTGCTCTTCAACAGGTACTAAGTTTCAGTTATACAAGATTAACAAGTTAGAGAGATCTGCTGTACATCATGTATTAGTTAACAATACTGTACTGTGTACCTAAAAAGTTTTTAAGACCACAGATCTCATGTTAAGTGTTCTTACCATAATGAAAAAAAATAATTAGTATCTAGGATTAGATGGCTAGCCTTGGAAGTGTTACCTACTCTACTAAAGAATCTCTCATTTGTACCTTTTTCTTGGAAAAGTACTTTTCTTGGCTTTTCAATCTTATAATACCTTTTTTAGATGTATCAAATTTTCTAAACTTTCTAAAATTTGTATTTCCACACTATGTAGATATTTTAACAGGTGAAATCTGATTATCCCTAATACCCCTTAATGAAGAGACTGAGGTCAAATGAGATTAAGTAATATTTCAAGGTTTTATTATATCTCAATGACAGAATTTGGGTGAGAATGCTGGTCTTCAAAGTCCCATTCCACTGCTTCTGCTTATGCCTACTAAGCAAAAATTTTGATTACTAAATTTATGTCTCTATTCACCCTTCTAACAAAGTTATCTCCAATCTAAATTTTCTTTGGTGGCTCTACTTAAAAGGAGAAATGGAATCAGTATTATCAGGCTTTATTGGAGATAGAAAAAAAATTAATGTTCTAATCAAACCCATAGAAATATACATATTTTAATTATCAGGAAAAATATATTTGACATGTAAAATATAGAATTTCCTGGTAACAATGTTTTTTAATTTCATCATTAACACGGGTTTAAATGTCCAATAAAAATGAACTTATTCTTTTTTTGCTTCATATACAGCTCATTTTTAGACCTAAATATAAAAATTCTCATGAATATACTTAGAGATAGGGTCAGTATATTTTCATGTAGACTGTAAACAAAATGTATAAATTTAAATGAAGATTAAAACAATTTTAATTATAATAAATTGATCTCTAAATTTCAAGAGAAATAAGATTTTCTTGCAACAAATATGGATGAATGATACTTTCTTGTTACCTGCATTTAAAATTTCTAGTTTTAAGGTAAAATGTTTAGGTAATTAGGTTTGATAGGGGTTATTTGCTACCAAAGAAGTAAGAAAAATTAAATCTATTATTGTAACACTTCTGAAGACTGTAATTATGACAAAATAAAAAGGTTAATATAAGCTACAGAAAACTAAAATATTCTAACTTAGGCATCATCACTACTAAAATATTACATTCTTTGTATTTGAAAAAAAATCTTGACAAAATTAAGCACTATCTATATATACATATAATCTCAGATATATCTATGTGCTAATGTATACGTATATGTGTGTGCAAATTAATTCTTTCATCATCATTTTTATGAATTTTTGCAGATGTACTTCATAAAATATTCACGATGCATGGATATCCTATGACAAGGCCCTTAATTAAAAAAATTAAAAGTATTGTTATTGGTCCATATAGATCCAGGAACTTTCATTATATATTTATATATAAAACAATCATATAGAATAATTATTGGAATAAAATTGGCTTCAAATTCCTAAGTTCTAGAGTCAATAAATTATTTTCTTTTCACTAAATTGAAATGATTTTTGTATTACATAGACACTACTGTGAAAGAAAACATTTGCAGTAGAGACATTGTTTAGAAAGAGTGAAGTAATAGTCAATACCCAAGGTATATCAAGTTCTAAATTTAGAAATAGAGGTGTAGTTCTGGAGTTATAAATTTTTATTCCATTAACACTGGCTATAAACTCATCCCCAAAGGCAATCCTTAATTCCATCTCTATAATGCTCTATCATGTAGAGAATGTTATAAGAAAAGAAGATGCTAAACAGCATAGAGATAATTGAAAACATGAGCATGGGAAAACTAAAAAGGAAAGACATACAACAAAAGGAAATCTTAAATGTCCTACTGGAAGTACAACAGAACCTTGTCATTGAAGACTATTCAAGGTTTTATTATTTAAGGTCTTATGATACGTACTGAATTTTAATTTTGATGAATTTTTATAATGTTTAATAGCAGGAGGGTATATGAGAAACTATCATTTAGCTCATATGTGGTCCTTGTCTGCTGGGCATTCAAATTTCATCAAAATATTCTCCGTCCAATCTTTGTGGACTATGCATTAGCTTTTGCAGTAAGTTAAAATGTCTTTAAATTATCATCAATTCAGTCTTCTAGATTTAGAAACATTTCTTATTATTGGTACTACAAATATTAATTTAAAATGGTGAACTTATTTGCATGGAAAATTTAATAGATTTTCCATTCTGGCTGTAATTAATTCATGTAACTATGCAGAGTAGAGATGGTCACATCATCTACCCCATAAATATCTTATATATTCTACAGAAAGTAGAAGTAGCAGAGATATTAATAAATCTAGATTTTATTACTAGACAATTGTCAGAATTTATGTTCCACTAATGAAAGGGGATTGACTCATATTTTCAGCCATTCTTCAATTGCATATATAATTACATTTCCTAAAAAAAAAAAAAATGCATGAGTTCCCTTTATCCACCCAAGTACTAATTAAACTTTATTTATGCTTTTTGGTAGGATATATGTCACATGGAGAAAAACAGAATTATTTAGATTCTAATTGTTATTCTATATTTTAATATTTCTATTTCTCACATTATTATACCATACAATAAGTATTAAATTATCAAAAGACTGCATTTAGTAATAAAACAAAATATTTTTTCTCTATTTATTCAATGTTGAACTTAATGTGAATCATTAAAAAATATTATTATGTATGAAAACAAAATTTCACATTCTGGAGGTGTAAATAAACGTCATAATCTAGTTATTTGAAAAGCCCATTTATTTGTGCATTATTAATTGAGTGGTAGTAAAAATTTAGGAAATCTGTTTTTATATCTATGATCCTAATTCCATAACAGAAACAAATAATAATAATAAAATAAAGTTTAAAAATTAAAAAAACTATTAGATATATTTAAAATATAAATCACTACTTGTGCATGTATTCAATTTTATTTCTAGGAGGTATCAAGTACTATTAATGAAAAAGGCAAATAGCAATCACTGAAAAGAGACAGAAAAGTTAGAAGTCATCTACTAAGTGAGAAGTCATAGATCACATTACCGTACAACCAGGAAAATTCTGTAAAAGCAATGGCAAAATCCAAAAAATATTTCAATATTATAATCATATTTCAAATCACTAATCAAATGCTTAATCTAAAAAATCTTTCTAAATTGAAATAACAGCAATAGCAAAATCAACTATTTATTGGTCACTATTTGCTAAACACTTTTCTTGCATTGTCATTTAATCTTCATAAAAATCCAAATATGTCATCTCTGTTTAACTAAAGCACAGAGAGGTTAAGTAACAGAAGTAAATTTTCACACTTAATGGTAAAACCAAGATTTCAATCTGAATTCAATCTGAATTTAAATCTCACTGGACACGAGGATTTAGACCATGATTTTGTGGCTTAATTGTTCTGAGATTTGGGGGAATTTTCTTTAACACCTCAGCCTCAGTTTCTTCATAGCATCATTTCTGTTATCTGCAAAAATGTATAGTTATGTTAAAATTACATCATATGTGTAAAGTTCCCACTATATAATTTCTTAAGAAAGGCAATTGTTCAATGCATAGTTGCTTGGCTCCATTAGTCTCAAAGGAACCTGTCCTGCATACTCTTCCCACTCCCTATATCCTTTAGTGTGTCTCTTCATAAATATTGCACTCTAATTAGTAAGTTACATGAAGTGTATTTGCAGGAATATACTACAGAGAACAAAAATATGGAAACTGAAAACTTGTATTTGAATCCTAGCTCATCCATTATGTAATCATGAAGGAGGGACAAGAAAAAGAATATAAAACACTGAACCCAAAGCAGAATGGAAAAATACCATCTCACATCCAAATACCACTGATTCTAAAAAGCATGATAAAAAAATGAATTATGACTGAAGAAAAGGTAAAGGTAAAGATTCATCTATTTATCTCTCTACAATATTATTAAGGAGTCAGCTCTAACAGGATATTTTCCAGAATATCTCATGTTTTCCCCTTATCTTTATATGTCATCAAGAAGTACTTCTATAATTCCTATTTTTTTTACATTTCAATTAATCAGTTTACATTGCCTTAAATTCTACTAAGAATTGAATAGAATAAGGGAAAACTTACTTATCTAGTGTCATATAAATCATATAATGGTGAGTATAGATATAAAAGCCACTAGAAGACTGTTTCATGTATGATTTCTGAAAGTAGTGAATATTAGTAACAGGCTAAATTGTTTTTGCATTTTTTACTTTAACACTGATATATTTTTTAAAGATTTATTTATTTTAGAGAGAGAGCACACCCGTACACGCAGACAAGGGGAAGGGCAGAGGGAGAGGGGAGAGAATGCCAAGCAGACTTCCCACTGAGCCCAGAGCCCCACCTGAGGCTCAATCCAAGGACCCTGAGATTATGACCTGAACCAAAATCAAGAGTCCGCCACTCAACTGAGCCACCCAGGTGCCCCAGCATTGATACTTTTCAAAACAGTCACGCTCATATCCATAAAAGGAGATTTCAATGAATGACAGTTGGAGGTCAAATGATATATACTTATAAATCCACATAAATTCATGCTGATACATTATTGAAATACCCTAGTCTAAATTAGAGGGACTTTAGGCTGGTTAACTAGTCATCAGGAGAGTGGAGTTTAAGTCTAAAGTTAATCTAGACAAGTAATTTGAATATTATTGGACTTCGGTTTTCTTTTTTTTTTCCTTTTTCTTTAAGATTTTATTTATTTGAGAGAGAGAGTGAGAGAGAGAGAGAGAGAGCGTGAGCAAGCATGAGCAGGGGGGAGGGGCAGAGGGAGAAGCAGACTCCCTGCTGAGCAGAGAGCCCAATGCGGGGCTCCATCCCAGGACCCAGGGATCACAACCTGAGGTGAAGGCAGACGCTTAACCAACTGAGCCACCCAGGCGCCTCTGGGCTTCAGGTTTTCTTAGTAGTATAAAGGCACTGAAAGAAATTTTAATTTCCCAATAAATTAAATTGTATGGTTTTAAAACTCATTAATAAACTGAAAACAAATATTTTTAATAAATGGCAAGTCATATAGACCAAAGTCAATCCTGCACTGTATGTGCTATTTTAATCCATAGTAATATAAAATATTACATGCCAGAGATATAAACAAAGAAAGAAAAGTGCTTGTAATTCTTCATAATATCCATGTCAAACACTGGGAATTATAAAACAGTAAGAAACACATTATTTCTGAAAAAGAAATGTTTCAAATACCAGATACTCAGATACTCTGCTGCTCTGACATTTTAGAAAACTGATACCCAAGATTTTATTTTTATTTATTTTTATTTATTTTTTTTTTTAAAGATTTTATTTATTTATTTGAGAGAGAGAGAATGAGAGACAGCGAGCACGAGAGGGAAGAGGGTCAGAGGGAGAAGCAGACCCCCAGCTGAGCAGGGAGCCCGATGTGGGACTCGATCCCGGGACTCCAGGATCATGACCTGAGCCGAAGGCAGTTGCTTAAGCACTGAGCCACCCAGGCGCCCCAAGATTTTATTTTTAAATGCCAGCATGCTATGTGAACCAGTTACATGCATTCAAAAAAAAAAAAAAAAAGGAATTTAGCTTATCTTAAAGCAGAGCATAATGAAATAACTGCAAGTTAAAATTAAATTAAGAGGAGCCTATGATTGTCTCATTTTACTACAAATATAGGGAAATATATTTTTCATCCGTAATAATTTTATTACTTTAAAATATTTTCTAATCAGATGGTTTTACTCTTATTCAAATACATGTTTTTTAATGCACTTTGCCTTCTCATTGTGAAGGCTATACATTTGAGGGCAATAGAAAGAAAGTCAGAAGTCAGGTGTTACATTATAGAAAAATAACTAATAAACTAAATTTCCTGTAGTAAATTCAACTATTTACAATGAGAAATATGAACAATTCTAAGAAATTTTAATGATAGTCACTAAAATCTCAATCTAAAAAATTGTATATTTGATTTGAAAAATAAACTGTAGATTTCAATATTATGCTTCTAAAATTTTATGAAATTAAGATAAAATTTATGATGGATTTAACACACAGGAGTCTTTATACACAGAAATACTTACTAAATAATTACTACATTGAACTTTTATTGTAAAAGGATATGAAACTAGTATTTTGTTCCACTTATGCAATGTAACTTTCATTAAAACTGATGGCATATGCAATGAAAAACATGCAAAATTTAGATGATTCTATGTAAATACAGAGTATGTATGTAAGTATGTTTGTGTATGTATATGTGAATGCATGTGTACATATATGTGTTCCATTTCAGAAATGCTACATTAGAATTTTAGGTTGATTCCTTGGAATTCTTTATTCTAGACATATATAAGCTTCTCTAAAAATTTAAAAGCATATTTAAATCGACTTCTGAATGTGGGAGTAAACCCTGGCAGTAAGCTAGTAAGCTCTTACAGAGTAGATAAACCCATCACTCCAATATAAGATAGAATTACTCAGAATAAATTGTGTTTAAGTACTGTCCATAACTTCTTTAGAAAACCATGATGTAACAAGTTTAACCTCATTCATTTCTGCAGTCTAGTTACTTTTCTCAGGATACGTGTGTTGAAATAATTCAAGACAAATTGACAAACTAGGAAGTCTAACAAACTTTAAAAATACTTGATGTAAAATTCTCTCTCCCTCTGTGTGTGTGTGTGTGTGTGTTTCTAGCTCTCTCTCCAACCCCCACTGTTCTTTCTATATTTATAATAGTTGTTATGGAATTATGGATTGGTTAAGACAGGGCAATGTCTTTGGGTAGTTTGCTATACTTAGCAAATTAGAATCTTGAACTCCAAAAGAATGAGGGTGACACATCTGAATCCCAGGAGCACATTCTGGTTTTCCCTACAATTATCAAATATAGTTTGATGTAAACAAATAATCCAAAACTCATGAAAAATAGACACATTATATACCTCCATATTATTTCATATAAATGTTATGTTTCACACTAAACAATAAGCAGCCTATTATAAGTATTTTCCATATCAATAAAAACATATCATAAAATTTTATGAATAAAAATTAAAAATAATTATACAATAACAGATTTTAAAAACTGTAGATTAATACCAAAAATCATTGGTATTGACATTTTGAAATAAATCAAAAGAATCAGTAATGGAGAAATAAAAGTTTGAAATGAAAGGAGAGTCACTACCAATAACATATGTTTCAGTTCACCAGGGAAATATGATTCTACTCTTTTATGCAACTAATAAAAGTATCTTAAAAATATAAAGCAAAAATTGACTGAATTAAAAGGAGGCAGATCCAACATCCTATTGGGAAAATTTAATTCATCTCTCTCTGGAAATGATAGACAATAAATATCAGTAAGAATTTTGAAAATTCAATATAATGAACACCTAAATATACTAGATAAATATATAACTTTATACCTAATAACTAAGAAAATATATGCCTTTTTCTCTAGTTTGCAAGGTCCACTTATGAAAACTGATCTCATTCAAAGCTCTAAAGCAAGACTCAAAAAATGAAAAAAAAAATCTGGTCACAAATTAAGTTAAAAATCAAGAGTACATATAATTTAGGAAGATTCTAATTGTTTGGAAATTAATAACTATACTTATATAAACCAAGGAATAACATATTTTTAATAAAAGCAGAAAGAAAAAGTAATGACAAAACTGTATAATAAAACTTGCAGTAGAGGGGCGCCTGGGTGGCTCAGTCAGTTAAGCATCTGACTTTGGCTCAGGTCATGATCTCAGGGTCCTGGGATGGAGCCCAGTGTTGGGCTCTGCTATTGGCAGGGATTCTGCTTCTCCCTCTCCCTCTGCACCGCCCCCCACTCCCCACCCCCCCGCCCCCCTTGCTCATGCTCTTTCTCTCTCTCAAATAAATAAATAAAATAAAACCTTTTAAAAAATTGCAGTAGAGACTTTTTTAAAAAAAGATTTGAGACTTTCTACAGTGCAACTTAACAAATTAGAAAAACTGAAACATACTGTAATTAAATATCAAAGAATAAAAAGAAATTACAAATACATTTAAAAATATAGATTCAACTTATCAACAAAAGTGAGCTTCTTAAAAATATAAGATTCATAAGGCTTTAAGATTTACAAACTAACATTGATGAAGAAAGAGAGAAGGCAAAAAACAGACCATATTAGGAAAGTAAAACATGTATGAAAACAATGGACACCAGTATTTTAAAACTGTGAAATCTTCTTCCCAATAAATTGGAAAACTTTTACTTCTCAAGAAGATAAAATATTTGTCAAAGCTGACTCAAAACAAAAAAACCTTAATATTACTCTAATCATGACAAAACCTGATATGATTTTTAAAAATCATCCTACAAAAAAGGGCAGGTCCAAGTAGTATCACCTACTAACATTCAAGGAACAAATAAATTTACCACAATTATTATAACGTCCAGAAAAAGAACATATCTATATTACTTTACCAAATCTCCTAAACTTGGTACCAACTCTAATAAAGACAATATTATAAATAGAATTATAAGCAAATCTCACATTAAACATAGATGCAAATATCTTAAATATCCTAAGCCTAATTAAGAACAAATTAAGGTGATAATACACCTTGAATAATTTAAACTTTAAACCTTCCACAGGAATTTATTTTTTAGTATTTTTTAGTATTACAAAAAATTAATATAAACTAACTTGTGTATGAGAAAATCAAGTAATCATCCCAATCATCCCAAAAGTTACAAAAATGGGGATTAAGGAATCACAATCTGTTTATTATTGTCAAAAAAAATCTTACCAAGAAAAGCAGAAAATAAAATGTTCTTAACCTGACAATCCTTAACTATTGTAAAACTTGAAACAAATACAAACCATGAAATATTTAAAGTATTTATTTTATGACCAGAAACAAGTAAAAGGCATCCATTCTTACTGATGTTATTTCATATTCTTCTGGAGACAATGTCTAGTGCAATAAATCAAGTAAAGAAAATAGATAAGGAGATAGGAAAAATAAGTCAGATCCTTTATTTTTATAGATGATATAGAAAAAAGAATCTTCAAGTAGACTGTAAAAATTGTAGATTATACAAAATTATTAAAATTAACAATGGAACTTTTTTTTAAAGATTTTATTTATTTATTTATTTGACACAGAGAGAGAGAGACAGCGAGAGAGGGAACACAAGCAGGGGGAGCGGGAGAGGGAGTAGCAGGCTTCCTGCTGAGCAAGGAGACCAATGCGGGTGCTTGATCCAGGACCCTGGGATCACGACCTGAGCCGAAGGCAGACACTTAACGACTGAGCCACCCAGGCGCCCTGACAATGGAACATTTGTATACAAATTAATATTTGAAATTTTACTACACTTTCATATTAAAACTACAAGCATTTCTAATAACTAATTAAAATATATCACTTAACATAGCACCAAAAATTCTAATGTACCTAAGGAGTAAAATCTAAGAAAATGTGGGCAAAATTTCTACAGGAAAAAAAAGCATTTATAATATTTATATATAATTTATACATTTTATGTATAATTTATATTTAGTATATATAAAACTAACTGATATGTATTGAAAGAGATATTAATAAATCAAGAGATATCACATACTCATAAATTAGAAAACAGTACCACAAGATCCCACATTTATCAAAAATGATATATAAAATCAATTTAATTCTGGGGCGCCTGGGTGGCTCAGTCGGCTAAGCGACTGCCTTTGGCTCAGGTCATGATCCCAGGGTCCTGGGATCGAGCCCCGCATCGGGCTCCCTGCTCGGTGGGAAGCCTGCTCCTCCCTTTCCCACTCTCCCTGCTTGTGTTCCCTCTCTCGCTTTCTCTCTGTCAAATAAATACATAAAATCTTTAAAAAAAAAAAAAATCAATTTAATTCTAATCAAAATCCCAATAGGATTTGGTGGAAATTAATAAACATATTATAAATTTTAAGTGGTAAAAGGCCAAGAATAGTCAAGGAATTCCCAAAGAGCAAGATTTACCTGCCAGATAACTATCAAGTATTATTTCCAAAGATGCCATAATTATCACAGTGTCCTATGACAGGGCTTTAAACTAATCAATATTTCCAACACATATGACTGCACAATTTAGGACTGAGATTATATATAGGATTCCTATAAACTTACAAAAAACCAAAGTATCCAGAAGATAAATGGACATACATAGAGGCAATTTACAGAAAAATATGAAAGCCCAAAAATTACAGTATATCATGTATTTAGATGTCAAACACATATAACTTAAAATATAGTTTTCAGGAATTCACACATATTGATGACATTCTAAACACAGACAAAAGATAAAACAAAATTGAGGCTAGCAGTCCTTTAGAAGAGAGAAGAGGGAAAAAAACATAGGAGAGAGAAGAGGGGATTGGTTTTTGTCATGGAAAGTCCACTGGGGACTCTATGAAGACCGGAAAATTTTATATTGAAGCTGATTTGTGGGCTCAGAGATATTTTTTTCTTTTTCCTTATGTGTCACATACATGTTTCATATATGTTTTAATGATATATTTCATATAAAACTGCACAATTTAAGGAACACCATGGTAAATTATATATATATTAAAAAAGTTAAAAAGATGAAAATGCAATATAAAAAGTTCCCAGAGAGAGCTTGCTTCAGCAGCACATAACACTAAAACTGGAACGGCACAGAGATTAGCATGGCCCCTGCACAAGGATGACAAAAAATGTTTCCAGAGAGAATAAACATCTTCACTCGTAGCAAACACAATAGTATCACAAGATTATCTAAAAAGGAATAAAAATCTGACTGACATCAGACTTCTCTAGAGGTCAATAAATCAGTATTAACCAAAATAGTCAGAACCTAGATTCATACTCAACCACAGTAGTATATACTACTAAGAGCTAAATAAAAACATTTTCAGAAATGTAAGCACTCAAAGTCTACTACCCAATGACCTTCTAAGAGTGAATTACTATTAAATGTATTCTTGCACACTAATAAATTCATCAATGAAGAATCATGAAATATAATAATGATGAGAAAGAAAGCTGGCAAAATGTATAGTTAATTCTAATAATTATTAACGAAAAACAAAATCCAACAAAACAAAATTGAGCCTTTCTCTGATTTTTTGTTCTGAATGGCAATAAGTTTGATTCAAGAAAGAGTTAGGTGATCCCATTTTAGTCTATGGCACAAGATGTATTTTTCACTTCAGGTTCTACCAGAGTCTTTCACTGGTGATATAGGACTATTGTTCAAATTAAACACACACATCTCTATGTAGATACCAACTGTGTGTGTGTGTCTGTGTGCATACACTGTACATCCAACAAATCCTAAAGAGAAGAGAGCATAAGTTGAACACACTGTATACTTTACACAAACGTGCTCTGGTTAAGCTTCAGTAAGTATATGCAATATTTTTAATATTTGGTATCTAAATGCCACATGGGAAGATGAAGGGCTCTGTTGATCAAATTCTATACCATCATTTTAATCATCCTCTCTCCTGCTTGGCTTTAGTATACAAAGGTAGATTATTAACATAGTTTTGACTGTTGTGCTCACACATAAGATCACAACTGCGGTTAAAAAGAATAAGAATCATTGTGGGAATCAAAATGTGCACATCTGGAACCTCAGAGGGCAAAGATCTATTTATGGGTAGAGGTACATAGATTACTATCCTAAGATGAAGAAATTTTCTCCTCGAGGAATTAGAATAAAGAACTTTATTTTTTTCAGAAATTTCGAAGTATTATTTTGAGAATTCAGGCCTTTTCTAGGGCCAAGTAAGATGTATCTCACATCAAACTTATCTCACATTTGGCTTTCAGCATTAAGGGGAAGATAAAGTCTAGCAAGTCCACTGTGTGAGATTTCCTTTGAAGTATTAGGTATCAATAAATGGAAACCTGAATTATATTTCTAGATGGTTTTTCTTTAATTCTTTCCCTCATGAAATGCTAGGGGTCTGTTATTTAAGACTGCAACATGAAAATAAGAGCCGAAAATATATTCTGGTTGTTTTTGGAGCAATGAAGTTTAACTAAGACCCAGTTTATGAAAAATTTGATGGATAAAAATGGTGAGAAAGAACATAAAGCACACTTTTCATTGAAATTCTGAAGGCTGAGGGAATGTGCCAACTAGAAGCGAATTCATACCATAGAATAAATGTTGCTGAATATCTGCTTATATATGTGTATCTTGTAAATATAATATTGCTGCCATGCAACTATGGAGATGTTTAATAAAAAATCATTTCACCTGGAAGATGACTAAGTATGGAGCTGCTGCAGATAGAGGCTAGGTGGGTAAATTGACACAAAGAAAGGGGTTATGAAATTTAAATGTGAGGTGAGAAGGAAAGTTCTCTTCTGCCATCAGCCTTTGCCATGTTTTCTATTGACATTTCTTTTCAAATTCTTGCCAAAATTAATTTAAATTGATACGTGATTTCCATATCTACTGATCTACGCATGTAATGCTTACTGGTCATAACCTTGTAGAAGAGGAAGGGCCAGTGGCAGAATACATTAATTCTGAGAAATGTGCTCTAGAAAAATTTTCCAGGGGCACCTGGGTGGCTCAGTCGGTTAAATGTCATCTGCCTTCAGCTCAGGTCATGATCCCAGGGTCCTGGGATCAAGACCCACGTTGGGCTCCCTGCTTAGTGGAGAGCCTGCTTCTCCCTCTCCCTCCACCTGTCGCTCACTCTGCTTGTGCTCACTCTCTCTCTCCCCCAAATAAATAAATAAAATCTTAAAAAAAAATTTTTTTTTCCAATTTTTCTCTGGCCATGATATCACCACTACTGTTGATTACGCCATAAAAAAATCCACTCTGCAAGCCCAGCAACTCTCTGTTTATGACCCCTGCTATATCTACCCTGCTCTATTCCTATCTTGAAGAAAGGGCATGGTTCTCTGTATATCCAAAGGATGAGTCTTCATTCCTCATGGTTCTCACCAGAAGACAGCATCTTAAACTCTGCTAGGCTAGTCCTTTGACACTGATTCCAATTTAGAATTTTTCAAAAATAGGATGCTTTTATGCTTTTTGATTCAGTGATCTGCCAGAATTTGTTTCTGCCACTAATCCCAGAAGAAAGAAAAGGACAGCATTACCACTTATTTCTCATTTCTATTCTGACATATATGCCCAGGGGCATATCACTCTCCCCCCTCACTGGAATTGCTTATGACTTTATACTTCCATAAAATCTGGATTGATATAGCAGAAGATGTCTACTCTTGTAGTCCAAATGTTTGCTTCATATTCTGCTCTATTTTTCATTATGATTAAGAGAAGGGATATCCATTTTCTTCAGCTGAAAATCCTTTATCCCCAGTGTTTGAGCCATTTACAAAATTCAATGGGGGAAAAAAAGTACATTTCTCATGCAAATTTTATAAAATATTTATAAAATATTTCCTTTACACACACATATATATATATTTACACACACACACACACACACACACACACATATATATATATGCGTGTTTGTGTGTGTGTGTGTGTGTAAAGGAAGTCCAGTCTATTTTTGTCAGGAAATATCTTGTATTAGGTATATATTCAAATTAGCTTAGATCAATAAAAATGACAATTATTGGAAGGATTTAGAGATATTGTTCAGAACTCAAGGACAGAAATGTAGTAAGAATCCATGAGACTCTGGATCCAGGAAAGAGAATGATGAGAACTCAGGCTATAATATGATGACAGCTTTGAGAAACCATAGCTTTGGAGAGTAGAACCTCAATACTGCGTCATGAATAGGTCAGTTCCTAGTGAACTAGAAAATAATACATAACTGAGGTGAATATGTCATACAGGATATCATATTAGATGAAAGGATAGAAATAAGACTATCTTTTAATCATCAAGAATGTTCTCTCACCGCTCCTATATAAAGATTTCCTTGTTATACATATAATAAAGGATTGATAGTTAATGCCCAAACTATCTACACATACACATTCACACCCCTACATATAACTAATTGACTGGGTTATTCATTTTTCTGCTCACTGATTTTGCATCATAAATTCAGCCTGCATTTTTTTCTGTAGCTTTTGCTTCGATAAAGTTGAAAGTTGCTTGGATTTTCTTCTTTTAAGTTCCTATATAACTTTGATACTGTAGGCTTTCCAAGTACTACAAGACATGAAATACATTATTTTTTCTCAAAAAAATGCTTCATGTTTGACATTGTCACATAGGTTTGATGGCTAAGTCACTTACTATTGAACTTTGTACTTCAGGTTAAGGGAATTTAAGTTATTTCTGTAGAAGTGGTGACAGTCATTCTGTAATGGTTCTTGAAACCTGATGAAACCACCTATGTGACAAAAATGAGGTCCAAGTGAAGTTAACCTATTTTGATAACTGGGGGGAAAGGAGGATGGCTAAGTAGATAAAGCATTATTAATACAGTTCTAAGTTAGGGCTCAATTTCACAAGAGATGGCAGAAATCCAAAACCACTACTCTGTGAGTTTACAGAGTAAAGTTTTCTAAAGTTTCTTCATGAAGTACACAAAAAGTTTGCCTCCCAAGGAGAAGGTATTAACCTAAGGCCCGTAAAAAATTCAAAACTTATATGCAAGTTTTGTAGACATTTGCATTATGTTTTTTACACAAAGTTTGGACTCATTAAGAAAGTGATAGTCCAGAGTTTATATGAAAGCAATTCTAAAGAAACATTATTTATAGGACTTCATCAAGATAAAAATCTTTTGCACAGCAAAGAAAACAGTCAACAAAACCAAAAGGCAACCGACAGAATGGGAGAAGATATTTGCAAATGACGTATCAGATAAAGGGCTAGTATCCAAAATCTATAAAGAACTTATCAAACTCAACACCCAAAGAACAAATAATCCAATCAAGAAATGGGCAGAAGACATGAACAGACATTTCTGCAAAGAAGACTTCCAAATGGCCAACAGACACATGAAAAAGTGTTCAACATCACTCGGCATCAGGGAAATCCAAACCAAAACCTCAATGAGATACCACCTCACACCAGTCAGAATGGCTAAAATTAACAAGTCAGGTAACGACAGATGTTGGCGGGGATGTGGAGAAAGGGGAACCCTCCTACACTGTTGGTGGGAATGCAAGCTGGTGCAGCCATCTGGAAAACAGTATGGAGGTTCCTTAAAAAGTTGAAAATGGAGCTACCATATGACCCAGCAATTGCACTGCTGGGTATTTACCCCTAAGTTACAAATGTAGTGATCCGAAGGGGTACGTGCAGCCCAATGTTTATAGCAGCAATGTCCACAATAGCCAAACTATGGAAAGAGCCTAGATGTCTATCAACAGATGAACGGATAAAGAAGATGTGGTGTATATATACAATGGATATTATGAAGCCATCAAAAAGAATGAAATCTTGCCATTTGCAATGATGTGGATGGAACTAGAGGGTATTATGCTAAGCAAAATAAGTCAATTAGAGAAAGACATGTATCATATGATCTCACTGATATGAGGAATCTGAGAAACAAGACAGAGGATCAGAGGGGAAGGGAGGGAAAAATGAAACAAGATGAAACCAGAGAGGCAGACAAACCGTAAGAGACTCTTAATCTCAGGAAACAAACTGAGGGTTGCTGGAGTGGAGGGGGGTGGGAGGGATGGGGTGGCTGGGTGATGGACACTGGGGAGGGTATGTACTATGGTGAGTGCTGTAAATTGTGTAAGACTGATGAATCACAGACCTGTACCCCTGAAACAAGTAATACATTATATGTTAAAAAAAAAAAAAAAAAAGAAAGAAACATTATTTAAATTCCCTTGGCCTTTGTCAGATGATGAAGGAATAACTTGCTAAATCCTGGATTATTCTCTTTTAAAATGAGAGGGGAGAAATCATTTTAAGATAAAGAAATGCTCAAAATCTTATTAATAATGTGGAATATCCATCTCTCTCTCCTGGTCTTTTTTCAGTAATTTCAGTATTTTTGCATTGTGCTCTTTCAGAATTATTTTTAATCCATCAGACAATAATTCATTAGAAGTTTCACTGGACAGAATAATTCTGGTGTTTTGATCATTCAATATGGCATCTGGAGAGATCTAATAATTTCTAAAAAAGCACAGCTTCCATATCAAGCTTTTCTTTGTTAAATAATTTAAATAATACTTGTTCCTTCAGCCTAATCTGGAGCATAACACATGATAAAAACAAAATTGCCTGTGGACATAAAATATAATATGTTACAAATGAAAAATATTTTTAGGAGAAAATGGGGGGGGGGATATCCAGAGAATAACTCCTAGTTTTCTTATTAGATGAGAGTATTAGGAAATCTAATCTAATCAAGGTGCTAAATCTGTTCAAGAATTAGTTTTATGGTTTTCAAAAAGTTATATACTAAATTTTTACATTTCCTAAGTTATTGCATGCAAACGGAAATAGCTGCCACAGTAATTACATTTGTAATTCCTATAGTTGGCAATAATAAAAGAAAGACGTTTCATGGTATATATAGAGAGTAAAAGAACATGGAATGGTGCAGGTCAGCCTTGGGATAAAGGAAGTAAAGGAAGTTAAATAAAAAATATGCCTGGGCATCAGAAATACATTTTTGTAGAGAAAAAAAGGTAAATGTGTGGTTTTTATTGATACCAAGATTAAGCACCAAACAATATGTTTGGAAATATAATGATATATTTAAATAAAAGAATCCTTAAGACAATTTTAACATATATCTAAAACATTTCTCTTGAATGTTCCTTGGAATGTCTATTGAGCATGTCAAGTGCCTTTCAGAGTAGGGCTTTTTTTTTTTTAATTGAAGTATACTTCACACAATTTTAGTTTCAGGTGTACAACATAATGATTTGACACAGAGTAGGGCATTTTTATCTTTGACTACCTTTAACTTTTAGAAGATCTTTTTATATCCAGGATTGCACAAATATCAGTATCTTTCCAACTTCAGATATATGCAAAACCAGAAAAAAATGGAAAGATGAAAATTAATATCAACTGCTGATTCGAAATTCAAGCTCAGTTCTGGAGATATGAATGAATGCATATTAAAAGCTGATAAAGAGGGATTCCTGGGTGGCTCAGTCAGTTAAGCGCCTGCCTGCAGCTCAGATCATGATTCCAGGGTCCTAGGATCGAGCCCTGTGTCAGTGGCGGGCTCCCTGCTCAGCGGTAGCCTGCTTCTCCCTCTCCCTCTGCCTGCCGCTCCCCCTGCTTGTGCGCTTGCATTTGCTCTCTCTCACACTCTTTCTGTAAAATAAATATAGTCTTAAAAAAGAAAAAAGCTGATAAAGAACTGAAAAACTAGGTAGAGAGAGTGGCCTAAGATTGAGGAAAAGCAGGCAACCTTTGGTAGCAGTTGTTCACCACCATGGTCCAAAAATAAGCTATGGGACAGCTTTTTTCTTTAACACATTGCCATGGAAAGATCATTGCCACCTGCTGTTCTTTCTGGGCAGAAAAAAAGATACAGCAGTATCATCATGCTGGTACCAGAGTTGTGACATACAGGTAGCTATCAATGTAGGATGATTATTCTTCCCCTGACCTTTATTCAAGGATTACAACCAAACAAGGAGAACAGCTTTAATGGGAGTGATTCCCTAAATCACCTAATGAGAGTGAAGCAAAAGAGGATGACCAAGATTATGACTATGTGAACAGTCTCCCACCCATCAGAAGCCCTACTGTGAACTGCATGTAGGTGAAGTGTATTAAGAATTTTAAAACACTGCATTTTTGATTTATCAATTATTTTTTATTTTTATTCATGTCATTGCTTTATTCTTTAGCATTTTAATAGACTTTGTGTGTGTATGCACACCAGTTATCCCACATTGTTACATTTTCTGTATTTACTACTACTAAGGACATTATATTCTAGTATAGAATTTTTTTGGTTTAAATTCTTTTATCTTTGATAGTTCCCTATTAATTTCATATTGTTGTCTTAGCTTCTCATTAATCATTCCTTATAAAAAAGTAACAAAAAAGAAAAAGCTGTATACCAAATGATTCAGTTGATTTACCAGGGAAAGTAGCTTCCTCTTAGGAAGAGAAATTCTCTTTGTCTCAGGTAAAGTACCTTAACGGAATAATGGGATAGTTGATCATGAAAGATGAGGCCTTCTAAGCGTAACCCAGATAGAAGGTGTTTACTTTACAAAAAGTCAATTTCTCTACATAAGAAACAAACAGGGATTATCTTTTTCTTTTCTTTTTTTTTTTTTTTTTTATGGGGAGAGAGTGAAGCTGACAGTTGGTGCTGGAGAAAGTTACCCTAAGAAGCAAGCGTAAGACAGCAATAAAGGGCATAAGAAAGCCAGGGAGAGGGGCACCTAGGTGGCTCAGTTGATTGGGTGTCCAGTTCTTGATCTCAGCTCAGGTCTCAATCTCATGGTCATGAGTTTGGGGCCCCACGCTGGGTATGGAGCCTACTGAAAAAAAAAAAAAAAAAAAGAGAGAAGAGGAAAGAGAAGACAGAAAGGAAGGAAAGGAAAAGAAAGTGAAAGCCAGGAAGAAATTCTTTTATGTGTAATGGACATCTAATTTTAGGATAGTGATGTTTGATATGTAAGTTTTTTCTTGCCTCATCTATTATTATCATCTATTGCCCTATACCTGCAAAGTAAAACATTTGCACCACTAGTTTTGTTTAATGGTATTTATGGAGAATAAATGATGTATTAGTTGGGAAAATGGTAATAATAAAGAGGACAGAGAAGGAATTTCAAAAGGGGATTTAAGGTGGGCAGCACTTGTGAAACCAGCTTATAAATGAACCAACCATTAATCTATATCTCCAATTAATACTGAATCCTCCTGAAATTCAAAATAATATTAGGTAGTTGGAAAGTCTCAAAGATGATTTGATTATAGCTAAAGTGTTCTTATTTAGACATAAAGGGCATCCACGGAATGCTGAAGCATTAGAATCATCTGAAGTACATTTCATAAAAGAGCTCTTTAATTTTCAAGGAAATAGAGTTATTTGTTGCCTCTAATTTACTTTAATAAATGACTTGATCTGAAAAAAAGAAGTATGGCCATCAACTGTATTCAGTATGTTCTGTTTATGTCTTCAGAAACTTCTCTTTCATGGAATTCCCTTCTATCTATACTTACCGTAGCCCCCCCATTCAAAGTTTTACTTCCCATGGTTTTAGTTACCCGTGATCAGCCATGGTCCAGAAGCAGATTATCCTCCTTCTGACTTATTATTAGAAGGTCAATAGTAGCCTAATGCTATGTCAATTGTCATTCACCTCATTTCATCCCACTATGTAGGCAGTTTTTCATCTCATATCATCATAAGAAGGTGAGTACAATACAGTAAGATATTTGTGGGGAGAGAGACAGAGAGACCACATCCACATAACTTTTATTACAGCATACAATTATAATTGTTCTATTTTATTATTAGTATTGCCGTTAATATCTTACTGTGTCTGATTTATAAATTGAACTTTATCATAGGGATGTATGTATAGGAAAAACCACAGTATATATAAGATTCAGTACTATCTGTAGTTTCAGGCATCCACTGGAGTCTTGGAATGTATCCCCACAGATAAGGGGGGGAATACTATACTTGAATGTAAGTAAGTATATTCAAAACACATATTTTCTTAAACCTAGTATAACTGGATATCAATTGGACAGCCTATAACCTTTTGTAGTTATAGTTAATAAGTCTTTCTTAGAATTTAAGAGGGGTGTGTTTGTTTTTTAGAGATTCCATAATAAAGTATCATAGACTGGATGGCCTAAACAACAAATTTATTTTCTCATACTTCTGGAAGATAGAAGTCTAAGATCAAGATGTCTGTAGAGTTGATTTCTTCTGAGACATCTGTCCTTGGCTTGTAGATAACATTTCCCTCTTCACCTGTTTCTCCTCTGTGTGTCTGTGTCCTAATCTCTTATAGGAACATCAGTCATCTTGGATTGCGGCCCAATTTAATGACCTCAGTTAAACCAAAATCACCTATTTAATGTCCTTATCTCCAAATACAGAAATATTCTGATACTGGGGGTTAGAATTTCAACATTTGAATTTTTGGGGACACAATTCTGCCCATGAACGGAGGCATATGAAATTACTTTATTTCACAGATTTAATCACTCAGAATCCTAAAGTGGTGAGTTTGGAACTCACAGCTTCAGTAGAGGAATAGAGGAATTTTTAGCATCTGATGCGACTCTGGTCTGATTATATTCTAGGACTACCGTGAAGATACACTGAAAATTCTAACACCCTGGAGGAGTATAAAATCCTATTCAGTTGCTAATCTTCCTGTCATGGAAGTTGCTTGCCAGCTCTAATTTTGAGTGAACACATTAAGCACAATGGTGAAAATGTCAATTAAAAGTCTACTCTCCATACCATGTGTGTCTCTTTCCGTGTGTGTTCTGGCTGTTTGTGGGTTTTGTTTTGTCAAACTGTTAAGACAGTCTTAGTTAAAATTATCTATTTTCTTCTACTATCCTACCTTGACCTTGCCTTCGGCTCTTGCTCCTTAAAGATTGGAATATGGAGCGACGCTTCTCTCCTTCACCACATAACTCTTTTGCCAGGAATTTCAGGATTTCCTCAAAGTTTGCAGTTATGTGTTTGACATTATTCTCTAATTTCCACACTGACTTTTTTCATTTTATATTCTTATACTTTCAGAATTTGGTTTGGTTCTTATATGGATTGGAAAATTTACACTTACACGAGGCTACTATTCCCCAGAATTCCCCCTTTACAAGGCTTATTTCTACCTGGATGTTCTAAAGATCACAAAAATGCTAACATTCAGGTTCCTAATTCCTAGTTTTCCCTATTTACAACACAGTTCTCCTTGACAGATTGAAATTTAGCAAATAAACTTTGTGAACATGCAGTTGTTTTGAGTAAACTCAAAACCATCATCAGGGAACAAAATTCCTATCAATAAAATTAAAATCTATATCAATCAATACGAGTCCACATCATTTCCCTTTAATGGATTGCTTTTCAATTTCACACATTTTTTTTCAATTTAAATGTAAAGCATTTACAATTGGCTACTAACTTATTTTCAATCTTACTCCCACTATTTTCCCACCTTTCTCCTTTAATCCAACAATATATATCAACATTCTTTTTTTTTTTCCAAAATATATTTTATCCTTCCCCTTCCTGGTATTTTTATCATACTCTTTACTTGATCTAGAATATCATTTTCTTCCATTATATCTGTCAAACATTTTTATATCCCTCAGTGTCCCTATTTAGGCAGCTAGCCTCATGACAAGTTTCCAGTCCATCTTCTATAATCTGAGCCTAAGGCCCCAGTGGGCATCTACTAGAGAAATGCTAAGCTCTCCTTATATTCATGAGCAAGAATCAGCATTAACTATGGACAGCAGTGTAATTCTTCCAAAGGAATCATATTTGAAGTCTCTATCAATTCTTCTAATCAGGTTGGCTCTAATGATCAGTGAAGTAGCACAGTGCCCAGCACTTAAAAAGGCCCTGCCCTTAGGTTTCATGTTCTGTTGTCATCATTTTAAAATTATCTTTGAATTTGTGTTTTATAAATGGAGTGGATAGGGTCAGATTTAAGTGAGAGGCTTGCAGCATCTGGATCTGGGGCTGGGCAAGGTGGCAGCCTCCCTGACTGTGGTAGCAACTCAATGGTGGCTTCCAAAGGAACTTGATGTGGAACTCTCACCTACTCCCCATCCAGATACTGAGTGCATCCCAGCATGGAAGTCGCAATCCCTTGAAGGTCTCTATGGGCCCAGGTGGTAGGCTCTGGAGAAAAAGAAACTGATTTCCTGCCCCAAACCAGCACCCTGCATTTTCGTTTTGTACTGGGCCCCTTAAACTATTTAGCCAACCATGCCTCAGATGAATCATCCAGCAAAGAATCACTCTACCAATTGTTCTAAAATAATAGGGGAAAAAGGGAAAAAAAATAAAGTAATAGGAGCTCCTTTTCTCCCATCTACTTACACAGTTCAACATTTAAAATTAACTAAGAATATAGGGGAAAGGCACTCCACAGCCACTGTTTGTATTTTTTTTCTCTTGAATGGTCTCAATAAATAGTATTATTATGTTAAATTGAATTAATATAGTTCTGAAGGTAAGATCTGCACATATCTGAATAATCAGAAAGTACATGTAAGTGTAATCTGACTAAAAGAAAAAGCTTCTCTATATAAAAGTTGAGAAGAGACATTTCAACATAGTGTGGTACACAGAACATGTGTCCAGATTCTGGACCTGCCATTTTCTAGATACATATTCTTCCAACATTCTTTACTTTCCAAATATCGTATGTTTGTTTGTTTTTTAATTTGTTTAAACCTAAAAATATACCTGAAATAAAATAGATGCTCAATAATTTTTAATTACTTTCTTAAATTATCCTCTATTATTAGGAAAGTACATTGGGCTATTAATTAGTTCCTAAAATATATTGCCTAGAGCATTGCCTAGAAATAAAAACAATGACACAAAAGAGCAAAATTAATTTTTATAATTAAGTGAGAAATTTGGAATTTCCAGGAAGATCTGAGGAAAGGGTAGTTGGGGACATAGAGAGAGAGAAAAAAAAGCAGATGATATAACTGGCATATCATTAAGTGTTGATGGTTAGTGAGAATTAATGAAAGACTTTAAGAATATGGTTGAAGTCTTTGTTATATAGTAATGATATTCAGAAAATACCTCCCAGTACTCAATAAAAGCCACAACTACATGCAGCCTTGAGCAGTAATTTTAGAAGAGTGACAAAGGGGGATCTACTGAAGTAGTGCACTACAGTGCAGACCAGTGATAGATAACCCATGAACCTGGCAGAGTCCAACAACTGTGTTAGTTCACCAGGACTAAGAATTCAATCCAAATATGTGAGCTTCCTCTACCACCTTTGCTGGAGAGAATGGGATAATAATGAACTATCACCAAAAATAAGGGCAGACACTTAGATATGATTAAATATGTTACGGACACTATCATATACAACATAAAAACTATTCTGAGACAGATACTATTAACATACAGATTTGAATCTAAAGGACAGAGAGGTGATTTGCACACTACCAAAGAGATTACAAGTGGAATAGCCAGGGTTTGACCTACGATTCTTCATCTCCAGAATTTATGCCCTTAACCTCTTTATCACATTATCTCTCTCAATTGATTTTTTAGTTTCCTAATATAGGTAAATGTAATTTCAGTTTTTCCTCAGATAACATCTGATTTACACTAACTTGGATCTTTTTCCCTTTTTCTCAGTCACAGGGGGAAATAGGTAGCCAGAAATGCAAAACCATTATAATGCACTTTTTTTCTCCACAATAGGTTAGAAGTCATTCCTTTTTTTTTTTTTTTTTTTCCTTCTCAATTGCTTGGAATGGTGTAGTCATATTTCTGATGGCCTAGCAGGAATAAGATGGTAGATTTTTGAAACCATTTATACTATAATTACTTTATGCTTATTTCAGTCTGCAATTTGTGTCTTTTCAAGTGATATGTTAAGTGACGGTATTTGTTCAGGACTGGTCAATATATTTTCCAATTAGATAATTATTTTAACTTCTACACCATATTTCATAGTATGTTGTATAAAAATGGGTAAAAGTATTCTAGATTAGACTTTACAATTACTATTGCTTTACTGAGGTTGTACTGAGGACTCCACAGCATACCATTTGACAGGTGGTATTTATTTGATAGATGACATTACAGAAAGCAGAAAAAAACAAAGGCAGAGATAGACGTGGCAAAGATGTCTGTATTTCACCTATGAATTTTAGTTTTCAGTGACTTTGATGGTTAAAATAATGCAAGGCTATTGTCACTGCTGAAATTCTTTTTTTAGTTGTTCAGAAATTCATTTTATTTACCTTGGAACTAATGAGTCAGTGTTTCTAGCCAAGAGAGACAAAAACAGGGTCACACAAGGTATAGGAAACTGCACAGAATGTAAATTACTTTTATATCTATAACTAAATATAAAAACACAGATTTCCATATTGGCATATATTTTAAAAAACTAAAATTTATTAAACATGTATTCTATGTCAGGAAATATGAGCCTTAACACTGCACTCTATTTCTCTGCTTAAATTGCCTTAATATATTTTCTTGATCTACCCTAAAAATACATTCCATCACTGTTCTTTATTTTTTCTGCTCTGACTTCATTAACATAATTATACGCTCCTTTTCTTTGACTTTGTTTTCATAAAAATAAATGATAGTTAATTAATCACCCCTTTCTCCCTACTTCTCAGGAGTCAGCCTGCCTTAGCACTCAACCAAGCTTCCTTCTCTAGACTGAATTCAGTTAAGAGTAGCTCTGCTTCTCTTTGTATCAGGAGCCTAAAACTTCAACTGAGGTGTGCACTGCTGAAACATATTTAAATAGCCTGGGGATCTCACTGGTGGATTTAAATCAATAGTAGTAGCCTTGGCAGTATGAGATCTCGTTATTGCATATATTTAGCTTTACCTTTTATTGCAGGAGATGATGAAGCTGAATACAATCCTTCTTATGCAATGTTGAACAAAATAACATGTTCTTATTTTAAAGCTGCTGATTTCAGTAAGTCCCACAAAGTAATTATGTGTGAGATTCTAGCTTTAACTTGTTACTGCTCCTAGGTAGGCACTACTGGATAGACTACACCTACTTCCATTTGGGATTAGAAGTGAGGAAGAGAATAGTAAATATTCAACCTTAGATGTATGTGGTTGTCCCCAGACACAAGAATCAGGATCATATATGGTCTCACATGAATTCTAGGTTCATAAATTACGTATGAGACCCAAACATAAGTTTTCCCATGAAAAAGTGTTAGATTTTATTTAAACACAATAAAAAGTAATGATGGCTCTCTTGTAATTGTGAAAATATGCCAATTTCTTAAGTCGAGTTAGTTAAAAAAATATTCATGAAATCATTAGAAAACCCAAAGAATAAGAAAGCAACTTAAAAGGCCTGAGATTAAAACACTGCCCCCTGGAAACCAAGTTTGCAAATAAATCAACAGGAAACTAGAGCGGATTCTGTCTTACTGTCAGAATGAAAACAAAAAGGAACGCAGATGATACATAAGCTAGAAGTGGAGAGAGGTTTCCTTAAGACAGAGGAGAAAATATTAGGAGACAGATAGGATACATATGAAATGAAAAATGAGATACTGATAGCAAAATAAGTAAATATACAGGAAAAGGTAGGCTTAGCTTATTCACATTTAACTGTTTAAGGAAGACATTGGACAGTATGTCTTAATTAGTAATGGGGTCTGGGATGTGGAAAGCAGCACATTCTCAGGGCAGCTCTCATTTGGCACAAATGTGGGATTCAAAAGAAAAACTGAAATTAAATGGTTTGATTACCTTCACTTTTCAAGAGATAATTTGCACATGTGGATATTTTCCCTCTAGATATTTTTTTTTATTTTTATTTTTTAAAGATTTTATTTATTTATTTGACAGAGAGAGACACAGCGAGAGAGGGAACACAAGCAGGGGGAGTGGGAGAGGGAGAAGCAGGCTTCCCGCTGAGCAGGGAGCCTGATGTAGGACTCGATCCCAGGACCCTGGGACCATGACCTGAGCCGAAGGCAGAAGCTTAACGACTGAGCCACCCAGGTGCCCATCCCTCTAGATATTTTAAAGTATCATAGTAAACATCAACTGTTTAAGTCAACTTAATTTAAGTACAAAATCCATGAATTCTGAAAGACTACTGTTTTGATGATGATAATTATTAGATTTTTTTCCCTATTCCTAATCCATCACTCAGATACCACTTAGTCTCTGATATGATCCTCAATACCACCACATTTATATTCTGGAACATAATTTTCCTGGGAAGCTTGTTGAGGGCTAAGATTTAGCTTGTTTTTATTTGTTTGTTTTATGTTTTTTAGAATTTGGTAGCATGGGGCTGGTGCTATGATAATTTTATTTCATATTAAACTCTTTAAAAGTGATATTCATGAGAGACTTGGCATTGGATCTAAATAATTTCTGATGTCCTAAACTACTTAGCACCACTCCACAGAGAAAGACCTAAGACTAAAACTTCCATTTGGACCCCGACTTTACCTATGCTCTAATCCAAGTTAATCATATTAGAAAATAAAAGCTAGAACTTGGCCTCTTAGGCTAACATCATCAATTCAGTCTACCAGCCATTTGCTGAAGCTCCAGAAGCTTGTATTTTTATTGAGGCTTTCAGCACTTGATGCCAATGCCAGAACTGCTCAGTTAAGCTGACGCCAAATTCTTCCACAGAAACTGTGAGATGATAAATATTCACTGAGTTTGAACCCATTAAGATTTGGTGGTATACTTTGTTATCCAGCAATAGTAAGTGATGTACACAGCAAAGAACTTCATAAAAAGCTTTGGCTTGCAAACTTAATATTCTGCTTTTTTGAGCGAGCCTGAACCATGTTGTGAATTATTTTACCCATTCTTGAGGTCCTTGATTCTAATACAATGCAGTAAAAAGGCCGGCTATGATTCTAATCCTTCATATTGGTCCTAGATCTTAAAATCTACATAAATTTAGACAGGGAGAGAAAACAAACTGAAACAAACCATTCCACTCAGAATCTATCCTTGTTCAATCCCAGTATAAGGTTTTTTTTTGTTTTTTGTTTTTTGTTTTTTTACATTTTTCTCACTGCTGTGAACAAGATATTTTATTCCACATCATTATCCTTACTATCACTTTGGTATATAAAGAAATCCATGATATTTGTGTCTCTTTTTCACAACAAAGACTTCACTGAAACACTTATTTCTGATACCCTGTTTAGCTGATTTTCAGATTTATTTACTTCTTTATAGACCTACTATGACCACCCTAGTCCATGGGGACCAACACAGGACACATGAATTATAAAAAAACAGCCTTCATCCTCTTGCTTATGCTTTAGTCCCTTTCCACACTATTCTCCCCAGTGGTAGGCAGAAATGTGGTAGATTTTTAGTATTATTCTAATTGTTGCCTTCATGATTAATTACATAATGACTTAATTTTTATAGGCTGAAAAAATATGACTCTCAAGACCTCTCAAGTTCTTGCACCTACATCTATCTCAACAAACTCTTCACTGATTCACTACAATTATGACAGACCACTTTTTACTTCCTGAATGCAGCTATTCTCCCTCAGGGTTAAGATGTGTTATGTTACCAAGGGGTGCCTGGGTGGCTCAGTCATTAAGCGTCTGCCTTCTGCTCAGGTCATGATCCCAGGGTCCTGGGATTGAGACCCGCATCGGGCTCCCTGCTCGGCAGGAAGCCTGCTTCTCCCTCTCCCACTCCCCCTGCTTGTGTTCCCTCTCTCACTGTCTCTCTCTCTGTCAAATGAATAAATAAAATCTTTAAAAAAAAAAAAAAGATGTGTTACCAAGGTGACCTCCCATTTAATGCTCATAGTTTCCTCTGTACTTTATTTGGCTTTTTATTTATCTGTCTTTGTCATTAATTGGACTTCATTCTATTACAGTTTTAAGCATTCAAATTAATTTCACCCTTACTATAGTTACAATTGAGTTCCAGTCTTCAAAAACACTTTTGTAATTATTTTTTTCTCTTTTTATTTTATTTTTTTTAATTTTTTATTATTGTTATGTTAATCACCATACATTACATCATTAGTTTTTGATGTAGTGTTCCATGATTCACTGCTTGCGTATAACACCCAGTGCTCCATGCAGAATGTGCCCTCTTTAATACCCATCACCAGGCTAGCCCATCCCCCCACCCCCTTCCCCTCTAGAACCCTCAGTTTGTTTCTCAGAGTCCATAGTCCCTCATGGTTCGTCTACCCCTCCGACTTCCCCCCCTTCATTCTTCCCCTCCTGCTATCTTCTTCTTTTTTTTTTTAAACATATAATGTATTATTTGTTTCAGAGGTACAGGTCTGTGATTCAACAGTCTTACACAATTCACAGCGCTCACCATAGCACATACCCTCCCCAATGTCTATCACCCAGCCACCCCATCTCTCCTACCCCCCACCACTCCAGACCCTCAGTTTGTTTCCTGAGATTAAGAATTCCTCATATCAGTGAGGTCATATGATACATGTCTTTCTCTGATTGACTTATTTCACTCAGCATAATACCCTCCAGTTCCATCTATGTCATTGCAAATGGCAAGATCTCATTCCTTTTGATGGCTGCATAATATTCCATTGCCTATATATACCATATCTTCTTTATCCATTCATCTGTCGATGGACATCTTGGCTCTTTCCACAGTTTGGCTATTGTGGACATTGCTGCTATAAACATCGGGGTACACAACACTTTTGTAATTATTATTCTCACATACAACATGTACAGACACTCACTCCAATATGGCTTCAGAGACATTCCCATTTTAAGCTTTTATTACAATTGTTTCTTATGGCTTATACCAGTTTTTACAATAATATAGACCAAAATTAATAGCTGGATTCTAACCACTATAAATAGAATGATTCCTTGCCAAAATGCAAACTATTTTCTATGTTTAATGAGATCATCTTACAAATGCCTCTGTTCACTCTGTTGCCTGAGGGAAGCAGTAAACATCATGATGTTATTTTTCATTATTATCATCTTTGTCTCCTCTCCATTAAATTTTATGAGGTATTTTTAGCTATTTTCTTGTCCTTAGAATCATTTTTTTTTGTTATAAGATATATTTAATTTATCTGCTGGTGGAGCAGTAGGCATTTGTTAAACATATTAAAGTTGGGCTAGTACCAGAACCTTAGGCATTATTTGCCATTTACATCTCCAAGTCCATGGGGATTAGATGTAGCCATCAGTATGGGAAATATTAATATACCAAAGATCTCACATTTCAGAAGGCATGTTCCAATCTCTAGAATATTTCAATGTCCCAAATCTATATTCTGCTCCAAAGTTTTGGAAATTTGTCACTCTTTCAGGTTATACGAACATGGCAGGGGGGGGCATAGTAGGGATCCTAACATTTCAGAGACATTCTTCCAAAATAGTCCTGTCACTGTTATGTGTGGGGTGTGTGTGTGTACACACAACTGCACATATGTTAATATAACTACTCACATTACTATTTTTCAAATGCTTGACTGAAAATCCTATGAAGAGGTAAGGCTTCCAGAATGATAGTCTGAGGAACTTGAGGAAACCTCTTATTATTATAAATAATAATTTTGTATGTTCATAGAAGTATCATTCATAATAGCCAAAAAGTGAAAACAGCTCAAATGTGCATCAACTGATGAATGAATAAACAAAATATATCCACACAATGGATTATTATTTGACAATAAAAAGGAATGAAGTATTGATACATGCTACAACATGGATGGTAAGTGCAAGGATCAAGTCACAAAGGGCTATATATTGTATGACACCATTTATATAAATTGTCCCATATAAGCAAATCTATAGAGACAGAAGTAGATTAGTAGTTGTTTAGGACTGGGGTAGGAGTGAGAGTTTGTGGAAATGGGGAGTGAAAGCTAATGGGTACTGGTTTTCTTTTGGGGGTTATAAAAATACTAAAATTGATTGTGGTGATATATACACAACTTAGAAATATACTAAAACATTAAAATATACACTTAAATGAATAAATTGCATGGTATTTGAACTATGTATCAATAAAATTTAAAAACAGAAATATTATATTTTTACTTTATGACATGTATCTGCTTGAATTTCCCATATTTAGGATATATTACAGAATTTTTAGGCACAATTTTATAGTATAATCACTACACATTCAAATTTGTTTTTATACCACCCAAATAATAATCCCCTTCCTCATTTGCATTCTCAAATTTTACTTTGTTGTCTAGAATTTTAATTAAAATTGATATGTGAGCCACAGGCTACTTTTGTTTTCACTTATACTGTTTTTCAGAACTCACTGTTGCATATCCCATATTGCTAAGTAGTTTTGTCTTCCAATATCAGAAAACATGTAATTGATTATATCTGCTATTTATTTCTGAAATATGAACTTTAAGAGAATAGTTTAACCATGTATACTTATTGTCCTAACACATCTTTCTTACTATATTTTTATATTTCTCTCCTACCTTCCCTCTTCTTCCCCTACCATCTTCTACTTTTACTCCTCCTCCTGCTACCCTTCCTCTTTTTCATCTTTGCCTCCTCCTTCTACAATTCCTGCAGGGTTTTTGTGTGTGTGTGTGTGTGTGTGTGTGTGTGTGTGTGTGTGTGTGTGTGTGTGTGTGTTTTACATTTTTAAAAAATAAGGTAGTGGTTGGGGCACCTGGGTGGCTCAGTCTGTTAAGCATCTGCCTTTGGCTCAGGTCATGATCTCAGGATCCTGGGATAGAGCCCCAAGTCAGGCTCCCTGCTCAGTGGGGAGTCTGCTTCTCCCTCTCCCTCTACTGCTCCCCCTGCCTGTGCTCTCTCTCTCCCTCTGTCAAATAAATAAATAAAATCTTAAAAAAATAAAAAGTAAGGTATTTGTCAACAGAGATCCTTACTTTTGTTCAGTATTTTTTTTAACAATCCGGAAGCCATATAGTGATTCATTACTTTTGTCCGCTACACTTGAAGCCATCTATTCACACTTGAATCTCTACTTCTCTAACTCATTATTATTTTTTTTTTCTATTGCCTTCTATCCTGGTGAAATAAAAAAACTGACACAATAGTATACTTCTAGCCCCCTCCTGCATTGTTTCTGGTTGGTTAACTCTGTGATGGCTAAATTTCTACACACAGTTTCTCCTATTTATTCTCTTCCATTTATTTTTCTTATGGCAATTATTATTATAATAGTTTACATAGATTACCTAACACAAATATTTTGAATCTAATTTATTAGGATTCTTATTTAAACATAGTTCTGAGAGTCCATAATTTTTCTTCTCAGTATCTGTCATTTAACTAAATTTTGATTTTTCATTTGTTTTTATTCATTTCTTTATTGGCTTGTAAGCTCTGCTTTAGATAGATTTTCAGGGAAGTCATTTTTGGTGGCACCCACTGATTTCAGTTCAGTGATGTTGCTGTTCCCTTTACAAATACATAAAATATAGCATTTTAGATCTATCTCTCTTCTCATCCCTCTCATTCCCCCCTTACTGTCCCCACCCCCTGATGAATTGCTTGGTAGATCACACTCTGTTGAACTGTGGCTCTGATATTAATATGTTCACTGGAGCAACCTTACAGAATATTCCATTGGAAGAGAGTACTAAGAGTGGACAATTAAAGGTATAAGGTTAAAAACAAAAGCAAAAACAAATCTTAAAACCACAAAAAAACTAATTTCCTCAGAACAGACTTTTTCTTAGTATATGTCTGAGAGTTTGACTATTTCAATTAAGGTATTTATTTAATCCAAGAAATGTTTCATATGATAAAAACTTTTATTACTTCTAAATATTCTTGAATTAAATACAGTGATACTAAGTTTCTATACTTTAGATCTGATCTTTCTCTTACAAATATTTTCTTCTCTAAACACTTTAGATTTTTGCCATATTAATTTGCAATCTGATAGAGTGGCTTCTTGTACTAAGTATCACTGAAAATTTTTTGTAGTGTTAATTTTCCTATTCAGGGTTATTACTTAGGATGTAAATATATTATTGAATTCACAGACTCCTATATTATTTCATTCAGATCTACTTTATTCTACTTTTTTATGCAGGCCATATCTTCAATATCTATTATCTTATTTTTTAATTCACTGATTTCATCATGCAAAAATATAAAATACAATATATATGCTACCTTAAATTTACTTTTTTTATACTAATATAAATTCTTAGAAGCACATTCTTTTACCTCTCAAGTGTTACATTTCATTTTTCTATGTAGTAAATTATCTCAACAGTTCTCATTTAGTACTGCTTTCTGTTTGCCAATATTAACTGGGAAAGGCATAGCTATACTTGTAAGTAGATTCTCCTCTGTACCTGCACTTTTACCTTCATAATAGTGTGCTAAAAAAACAAAAACTCAACTAAAACAATTTCTTTCTAATACTAATACTGAAGGCTGGTGGTTATAAAAACATACTGACAAGTTAGAGATCCAGAAGACTAAGAGAAAAAAGGATTTAGAACCTAAAGTAAACCCAGCCAGAAATATCTTTGCTCTATGTTTTCCTGGTACTTAGTTTATTGGCTACACTAGAAGTTCACTTTATATACTCATATATTTATTTAGTCTAATAAATAAATGAGTTTCTAATCTTCTTCCTAATTTTGCCAAAGTTTTACCATTTAAATGGGGAGATATTAAGGGATTATCAGTCAGTCACCTGACCATGAGTTTCACAGAATGCAGTATATTGGTTTAAAAAGAATCAGTCTATTTTTAATATATTGTGTTTATATAAGAAGACTAAATCGTGCCTGTTATTTTTCCCCATAAGGTTACTAGTATTCTGCCCATCAAAACAAATAAATGAAAATATATGATTCAATATTCACACACACACAATCACTTTTAAGAGAGATGCTTCATTCAACATCGCCCACAATAGCACTGCATAATTTATGACAAGTTTGCTCCAAAGATAATACTCTGATCCTCTCTCACTCATGAACAGCCCATATATCAATAGATAAAATGAGTTATAAAAATATATACAGACTTTTGGTTTCATCTATGACAATAAAGAACTTGGAAGCAGTCATTTCAAATTGTTCAGAAAAAGCTGCACAAACTAAAATTCAATAACTTTTCTCAGATCCATCAGAATACTGAGCTTACAGGATACACCATCCACGCAAAATCAGGTGACAAAGATGAATCTAGAGAGGCTCAGCTGAGATCTACTTAGCTGGAGCAAAAGCCTATGAAACCATAAAATGGCAGGAACATTTAAAAAGTTAACTTTGATGAATTACTGAGTATTGATTAGTAGGAGAGTGAGAAACTTCTAGAATTTCTGAAGACTGTAATCTTATGTCAGTCCCTAAACTTTCATGGACTTTATCTCCAGGAACTTCACTGGGTACTCATAATAAGAACTGTGGTGAGTCTGACCTCATGTTGCTGGCAGGTATAAGAGATTAATCATTGTGAAATATGCCCAGAGCCTTTTCTGTAAGATAGGCTTACTCTCCAGGGAAAAGTCTTTTCCAAAGTCTTATCAAGAACTGTGGGGAAAGGGCATTCCTCCCACTCTAGCACTCTCTAGCTTTCTTATCTCAGATGGGGGGGCGGGGAGGGAGAGGTAATATGCAAGAAGAATCACTTTTGAAGTTCACAGGCAAGAAATACAGGCCCACTAAAAGGCTGAAATTTAATTGGAAAATTATGGAATCCTCCATCTCCCCTACCCCATACTACTAAACCAACAGACCTCCAGTATAATAATAGTGGATTATTACCTGAAAGAGCTGAAAGACACAGACACAGCTGAAAGAAACTGTGTATGGAGGAGTACGCAGGGAAGCCCAGCAAGATGGAAGACAAAAACAGGACACTAGAGGAATATGAAGCCTCTGACAACTCTGCCACAGCAAACTTTTAACATAGCCTAACTCCTAGCCACATATTTAACTCAGTTACAATTACCAAAAATGGCATGCCTGAATTTCAACCAAAATTTACGAATGTCAAGAAAAAAACAGCTGAAGAGACAAAGCAAGCATCATGACCAGACACAGATAAAACACAGATTTTAGAATTATTAGGCCAGGAATTTAAAATAACTTTGATTGATATGTTAATAGCTCTAATGGAAAAATAATGCAACCTACAAAAATAAGTCAGTAATATAATCAGAAAGATGGAACTATTATATAAAAATCAAAAGGCGATATTACAAATAAAAAACACTGTCAAAGAAATATTTTTGATGTGCTCCTTATTCAACTTAAAATGGCCAAAAAAAGAATAAGTGAGCTTGAAATTATGTTAACAGAAACTTTCTAACATGAAATTTAAAGAGGAAAAAGAATAAACACAAAACAAAACATCCAAGAATTGTGACACAATTACAAAGGTGTGACATATGCATAACTGGAATAACAGAAGAAAAAAAAAAGAAGAAGAAATATTTGAGGTACTTTGACATAATAATGTCCAAAGATTTTCAGAATTTAATGATGTACACCAAACCATAGATCCAGAAAAATCAGAGAATACCAAGTACCAACACCACAACCTAGTTAGTCATATCATCATCTTATCATGCAGAATACCAAAGACAAAGGGAAAATCTTGGAAAAATACAGAGTATGTATATCGGTGGGTGGGGGCATTTTATCTGTATAGAAACAAGGAGAATAATTGCAGTGGACTTTTCATCAGAAACTAAGCAAGTAATAAGAGAATAGGAAAAATATGTAAAGTATTATAAGAAAATGCAACCAAACCAAAATTCCTTTTTTTAAAGATTTTATTTATTTGAGAGAAAGGGGGAGAACGAGCACGAGAAAGAGTGTGAGCGAGAGAGAGAGAGAGAGAGAGAAAGAGAGAGCGTGCACCAGCGGGGGGAGAGGCAGAGGGAGAGGGAGAAGCAGAATCCCCACTGAGCAGGGAGCCCGATGTGGGGCTTGATCCCAGGACTCTGGAATCATGATCTGAGCTGAAGGCAGATGCTTAACTAACTGAGCTACTCAGGCACCCCCCAACCCAGAATTCTATATCCAAAGAAATTATCTCCAAAGTGAAGGAGGAATGATGACTTTCTCAGAAAAACCCAAACTAATATTATTCATAGACAGGAGATTTGCCTTGCATGATAGGTTAAACAATTTTTTTTTTTTTAGGCAGAACGAAAATTATATAGGTCAGAAACTGGTTTTACATAAAGAAAGGAAGTCTGTCAGAAAAGAAATAAGGTAAAATAAAGTATCAATGGTTATTTCTAATCTAAAATTAAAGTAATAATAGTAACAGTGCATTGGGTGATAATAGCATTTAAGGGTGAAATAAATGATTGCTATGTCATGAGGGATAGGAGGAAGGAACTGGGAATGTTCTAAAATATCTCCACCACATATGAAGCAGTATAAAATTATTTGAGAATGAAATTTAATTAGTTCAATTGTTTATTGTAAACCGTAAGGAAAACACTATTTTGTTTAAGGAAGCATAGTTGGTATGCTAAGAAAAGAGATAATATGGAATCATATAAAATGTTCAATCAAAACCAGAGAGAAAAATCTCCGGGGCGCCTGGGTGGCTCAGTTGGTTAAGCGACTGCCTTCGGCTCAGGTCATGATCCTGGAGTCCCTGGATCGAGTCCCGCATCGGGCTCCCTGCTCGGCAGGGAGCCTGCTTCTCCCTCTGACCCTCCCCCATCTCATGTGCTCTCTCTCTCTGTCTCAAATAAATAAATAAAATCTTTAAAAAAAAAAAAAAAAGAAAAAGAAAAATCTCCGGAAAAACAGTTGCAAACATAGTTTATATTAACCTAAATGTAGCAATGATCATCTTATTTGCAAATTGACTATACCAATTAAAAGCCAGAGATTGTCAAAGTAGAAAAACAAAACAAAAACAAATAAAACCAAAACAAAAAACCAAGATCTGGCTATACATTGCCTATAAGAAACTCACTTTATAACATAAAGACATATAAAAGGTAAAGGGTTAGAGATATATCATGACACACTAATTTTGAAGAAAATCTTAAGTAGTTATATTAATTTCAGACAAAATCTTTATAACAAAGAAACTTATCAAGTATAAAGACAGACATTACATAATGTTCAATGGGTCAATTTTTCAAGAAGACATAACAATTGTTAATTTTTGTATATACCCGAGAGAGCATCAGAATACGTGATACAAAACTGACAAAACTGCACAGAGAAACAGACAAATCCACATATAGTTGAAAACTTTGAAACCCCTCTAACAGTAATTTATAATCAAGTGGGAAAAAAATCAATGAGATATAGTTGACCTGAATAGCACTAGCAATCAACCTGATCTGACACTTACAAGATTATACACCTAACAATAGAATTATTCTTTTGAAGCTCACACAGAATATTCACCAAGATAGACCACATTCAAGTCCACAAACATGCCTTGGCAAGATAATTAAAAAAAAAAAAAAATCATACAAAGTATGTTCTCTGTTCACAATGGAATTAAACTAGAAATCAATAATGGAAAGATAGCAGGAAAAAAATCGAATATTTGGAAATTAACAACATACATATAATTAGTATATCAGTTAATAAAGAAGTTTCAGGGGCACCTGGGTGGCTCAGTCAGTTAAGTGTCGGGCTCTTGATCTCAGCTCAGGTCTTGATCTCCGTGTCATGAGTTAAAGCCCTGGCGCTGGGCTCCATGCTGGGCATGGAGTCTACTTAAAAATATATAAATAAATAAAAATTTAAAATTTTTTTTAAAAGTTAAAAAAAATTACAAACTTTAAAATAGAGGTTTCAAAAGAAATTTAAAAATATTCTGAATGGAGTGAAAATAAAAAAAATCACATTTTCTTTTTTATGAAAATACAAAGGACCCAGAATAGTCAATATAACATGGAAGAGTAACAAAGTTGAAGAACTCAAACTACCTTTCTATAAAGCTACACTTATTATAAAACTATGTTAATCAAGACAGTGTGATACTGGTAAAAGATAAGACACAAAGTATAGTCTTTCCAACAAATGGTACTGGAACAATTAAGTGTCCACATGCAAAACAAACAAAATCATAATTCAAAGAACGCTTAAGATTTAAAAGATCTAAACAACATCTCAAAAATGAAGTTATAAAAATGGCAAACATCATAAGAATAGATAGTTGTCATAATGGAATTTATAATTAAAACAGCAATCACTGCATAACCATTAGGTATGTCTATAATGTGAAGAAAAAGAAAGAGGAGGGGAGGAGAGGGAAGACAAAGAGGAGGAAAAGAAGGAGGTAAAGAAAGAAGGCAACAGTGTCAACTGTCAATTTTTGGCATGGATATGGGCAACAGGAATTCTCATTCATTAATAATGGGAATGCAAAATGACAGCCACTTTGGAAGGCAGTTCAGTAGTTTCTTACCAAATTCTAAATAGTCTTACTTTGCCATTCAACAACCACATACTGAATTGATTTCAAAAGTTATGCCTATGCAAAACCCTGTATATAAATGTTTATAGAATCTTTATTTATAAGGTCAAAAACTGGTAACAGCCACAGTGTCTTTCAGTATGTGAATGGATATACAAGCTGTAACACATCCACGGAATATTGTTCAGTGATTAAAAAAAAAAAAAGAGGGGCGCCTGGGTGGCTCAGTAGTTAAGCAACTGCCTTCGGCTCAGGTCATGATCCCAGGGTCCTGGGATCGAGCCCCGCATCGGGCTCCCTGCTCCGCGGGAAGCCTGCTTCTCCCTCTCCCGCTCCCCCTGCTTGTGTTCCCTCTCTCACTCTCTCTCTGTCAAATAAATAAATAAAATCTTAAAAAAAAAAAAAAAAAAGATATCAAGCCATAAAAGAATATGAAGGAATTGTAAGTGCATATGTTAATGACAGGAAAGTATGCACTGTGTGAATGGAGGTTTGGGTCCTTGGATTCCCCAGGAAAAGAGTTACATGGGGATCTTTGCTCCAATAAAGACAACCAGAAGGAAAGTCACAACCACAAAGCAGTTCATTAAAGTGAGAGTACACTCTCAAGGTGGAAAAGCAGGCAGGTTCCATGAGGTGGAATGGTCTCTAGGTTGTTTTGGGATTGGGTCTCTCTGGGCTGGGAGGAGCTATGATGTATAGCAGGGTGGTCTCTAACAGTGGCTGTTTCCAATCATTTGGGGAATTCCTCCCACAGGTTGGGAAGGGGAGTTTTTGACCCTACAAATTTGCACCAGAACTGTCATGGCAGCCTTTCTCTATTGGGGGAGGGGGCTGTCCCACAATACAAATGCATTATAATGAGTCTAGGGGTTACCCTGGGGCAGAGGTAGAAGAGGAGAGTGCATGCTCCTTACCTGTGGCTCTTGATCTGTTAGCCCCAAAGGTCTCGGAAGCCACAGGTCCGGATGTTGTGCTGCAGGGCTTTTAATGTGTAGTTTATTTATCATGGTCCATGCCTCCAGCGCATGTTTCTATCATTCCCCTTCAAGGACTTGGGACTCTGCCTCAGGCTATTCCTTCCACTGCTCATGTCTAGCTTCTACATAATACATATTGCAAAGTGAAAGAAGCCCGTCTCAAAAAGCTACATACTATGTTATTCCAAATATATGACATTCTGAAAAAGCTTAAAACTAGTAAAAATATCAGTGGTTGCCAAAAGTTCAGGAATTTGTGAGAAGTTTGAATACAAGAGACATGGGATTTTTCAATACTGAAACTATTTTGTAGGGGCTATAAGTAGAAAACATTATTAAACTTTTGTCAAAATCCACAGAATTTACAGCACATATAGGAAAATAACATGAAACAATTAAAAAACTACTTTGGAGGTTATGGGGTCACAGTATGAAATGCAGAATGTGGCAAAAGAATTTCAGTTTATTACAAATGTATGAAAGAAACTCCCTGAAGGAAATGGGAGGATAAGATACTGACCTAAGAAATTGTGGAAATGAGTAATATCAATAAGATTAAAGACCAAAGTTGCTTTGCAGAGGCACTAATGATAGAGTTGTTTCCTGCATGGACATAGGTTAACAATTCTGATACTACTATATACTATATACTACTGCTTAAAGATCTCACTGTTCAAGTGAAGGGTTACAGACCAGTAAAGGGAGTCATGTAATAATGGATTAGAGTTGGAAACATTACTACAGACTCCTCCTTAACTTAATATATATAGGGGTGCATGGGTGGCTCAGTTGGTTGGCCATCTGACTCTTGGTTTCGGCTCAGATGGTGATCTTGGGGTCATGGGATCAAGCCCCGCATTGTGCTCTGTGCTGGGTGTGGAGCCTGCTTGGGATTCTCACTCTCCCTTTCTTTCTGCCCCTCCCCCACCACTTGCTCGTGCTCTCTCTACAAATAAATACAGAAAATATTTAAAAAATAATAATATATATAGATGGTTACATATAGAAATGTATATATGTATGTTTGTATGTGTACACGTATACACACACACACACAAACTCCTTTGCCTAGAAGCAACACTATAGTGGCAATGCAAACACATAGCACACACAGATTTTGGTTTTTCTTTTTTTTTTTTCAATAAAAGAAACAGAGTTTGGGGCGCCTGGGTGGCTCAGTTGGTTAAGCATCTGCCTTCAGCTCAGGTCATGATCCTGCGGTTCTGGGATTGAGCCCCGCATCAGGCTCCCTGCTCAGCAGGGAGTCTGATTCTCCCTCTCCCTCTGTGTGCTCTCTCTCAAATAAATAAAATGAAAAAGAAAGAAAGAAAAGAAAGAAAGAAAAGAAAAGAAAGAAAGAAAGAAAGAAGGAAGGAAGGAAGGAAGGAAGGAAGGAAGGAAGGAAAGAAAGAAAAGAAAGAAAGAAAGAAAGAAAGAAAGAAAGAAAGAAAGAAAGAAAGAAAGAAGAAAGAAAGAAAGAAAGAAAGAAAGAAAAGAAAGAAAAGAAAGAAAGAAAGAAAGAAGAAAGAAAGAAAGAAAGAAAGAAAGAAAGAAAGAAAGAAAGAAAGAAAAGAAAGAAAAGAAAGAAAGAAAGAAAGAAAAAGAAAGAAAAAGAAAAGGAGGGAGGGAGGGAGGGAGGAAGGAAGGAAGGAAGGAAAGAAGAAGGGGGAAGGGAAGGAAGAAAGAGTTCCTTAGAGAAATTGTTAACTCTAGGACGGGGCAGAAAATATACAAGATGAGCGTATATGGCACACTTTGTTGTGTCAGAAAGTAAGAAAATGCTCAAAACAGAATAAAAAACTCGAGAGTATGTCAAAAGGTTACAGGAGCCAAATGAAAGAGTTCCAATAGCCAAAACTGTAATAATTTAAAAAACAAAATACATAAATATTGGACAATAATCCAAAGCATAAATAAATGAGTGCATGCTAATATAAAAACTTGAATAAACAAATAAATGGGAGAAACAGATAAATCTCCCACAGAAGAATTCCAAATAATTTATGTAGATACTTTGCCCTCAAGGAAATAAACACAATTTTCCACTCTTCCAGTGTGGGCCAACTGCATATAATGAAATTCTTCCAAAGGATACATTATGGAAAAGGAGAACAACAACAACAACAAAATAAAAAGTAGCTTTATAGTGGAGAGACCTGAAAAGTACTATCTCAAGTTCTACGATCAATATTTACATCACTAGTGATAAAATATTAATACTATTACCCTTGATAGGATGTGAGAGTGTCTATTTACCTTTGTGGTCTTCTGCCAAATACATATTATCCCACTCTTATCATGAGAGAAAACATCAGAAAAATATCAGTACAATGCTTTGTCTACAAAATATCTGACCCGACCTCCTAAAACATCATTAAGGTCATCAAAAACAAGGAAAGTCTAAGAAACTATCATAGCCATGAGGATCCCAAGAATGTCGACATGACTACTAAATGCAGTGTGATAATCTGGACTGAATCCTCAAACCAAAAAAGGACATTAAGAAAAAAAAACAGGTCTGAAAGAGTATAACTTTAATAATAATGTATCAACATCAGTTAATTAATTGTGACAAATACTAAGGTAAGGTATTAATCATAGGAGAAACCAGGCATTGGACATATGGGAATAAGTCTGTAAATCTAAAATTATTCTTTTTTTAAATTATGTTATGTTCATCACCATACATTACATCATTAGTTTTTGATGTAGTGTTCCATGATTCACTGTTTGCGTATAACACCCAGTGCTCCATTCAGTACGTGCCCTCTTTAATACCCATCACCAGGCTAAACCATGAGAGACTATGGACTCTGAGAAACAAACTGAGGGTTCTAAAATTATTCTATCACAAAATATTTACTAACAAACTATATATAACCACATAACAAACAGAAGGCAAGTGAAAAATATTCTAAGAGTGTGGCTTTATTTATTAGATGAATAAATGCAATGTGATTTGAAGGTTATTTACTCAGTAAAATTTGAGTCAAGACAGGTATAACTTTTAGACCTCCTAACTCTCATTTGTCCCATAAGCAAGAAGGCATGCATAACTCTCTGAATTCTGAATTAGCATTCCTTTTTAGAAACCTCTCATTATTCTAAGAGTTTGAGCTGTAGAATAAATGTAGGGCACACAACTGGACTGACCCATAAACCAGAGGCATTTTGCCCAGGAAACTCTCTGTGGAGCAAGTTTCATGAAGAAGATATGGAGAGAGAAGCAGCACTCTAATCCTATTGCTTCAAGGGCTACATTTTCCATTTAGTTCATCTCTAAGGCAGATTTGAACTCTTTAATGAAATTCATTAGAAAATGTTTGCTCAGCTGTGCAGGTTGATCCGAAGTTACAACTGTGCCTCAGAGCACAGTTTTTGATTTATGAAAAAAAAAAAAAGTGTTGAAAGCATTTTTTTTGATGGAATCAAATTGTAAGCTATGGCATTTTAACACTGCCATGTGAATTTCAGTTTCTAGAGTTTAAGATCAATAAAGTCAATGATATTATTTGGGGAAAAAGATTTGACGTTATTTCATTTATTGGATGTCATAAAATAAGATGTTTTGAAATTTTAAGTGAAATGGAGTTAATTTTGTTTGAACTTTTAAAAATCAAATGCAGTAACACCATGTGAATGTTATTTTCATCTAAATAGCTACATGCAAATTATAAGATAATCTAAGTTATCAAAAAACTGGACTCATTCAGTGAAGGGAGCCTGACCATTTTTTAATCTAAATTGTCAGCCATACTGGTAGGGTATAGACATTTTGAGTTTACCTGCATTTATCACAAATTTTGCCAAAATTTAAATAATTATTCCTAGTTTGCATAAGATGTCAAAATCCTTCAAGGTAAATTTTATTTATTTTTATTTTTATTTATTTATTTTTTAAATTTTATTTTATTATGTTATGTTAGTCACCATACATCATTAGTTTTTGATGTACTGATCCATGATTCATTGCTTGCGTATAACACCCAATGCTCCATGCAGTATGCGCCCTCCTTAATACCCATCACCAGGCTAACCCATCCCCCCACCCCCTTCCCTCTAAAACCCTCAGTTTGTTTCTCAGAGTCCACAGTCTCTCATGGTTCATCTCTCCCTCCGATTTCCCCCCCTTCATTTTTCCCTTCCTTCTCCTAATGTCCTCCATGCTATTCCTTATGTTCCACAAATAAGTGAAACCATATGATAATTGACTTTCTCTGCTTGACTTATTTCACTTAGCATAATCTCCTCCAGTCCCATCCATGTTGATGTAAAAGTTGGGTAGTCATCCTTTCTGATGGCTGAGTAATATTCCATTCTATATATGGACCACATCTTCTTTATCCATTCATCTGTTGAAGGGCATCTCGGCTCTTTCCACAGTTTGGCTATTGTGGACATTGCTGCTATGAACATTGGGGTGCATATGGCCCTTCTTTTCACTACATCTGTGTCTTTGGGGTAAATACCCAGGAGTGCAATTGTTGGGTCATAGGGTAGCTCTATTTTTAATTTTCTGAGGCACCTCCACACTTTTTTCCAAAGTGGCTGTACCAACTTGCATTCCCACCAACAGTGTAAGAGGGTTCCCCTTTCTCCACAACCTCTCCAACATTTGTTGTTTCTTGCCTCATCAATTTTTGCCATTCTAACTGGTGTAAGGTGGTATCTCAATGTGGTTTTGATTTGAATTTCCCTGATGGCTAATGATGATGAACATTTTTTCATGTGTCTGTTAGCCATTTGTATGTCTTCTTCGGAGAAGTCTCTGTTCATGTCTTCTGCCCATTTTTCGACTTGATTATTTGTTTTTTTGAGTGTTGAGTTTGAGAAGTTCTTTATAGATCTTGGATACCAGCCCTTTATCTGTAGTGTCATTTGCAAATATCTTCTCCCATTCTGTGGGTTGCCTCTTTGTTTTGTTGAGTGTTTCCTTTGCTGTGCAGAAGCTTTTTATCTTGATGAAGTCCCAAAAGTTCATTTTTGCTTTTGTTTCACTAGCCTTTGGAGATGTACCTTGAAAGAAGTTGCTGTTGCCGATGTTGAAGAGGTTACTGCCTATGTTCTCTTCTAGGATTTTGATGGATTCCTGTCTCACATTGAGGTCTTTCATCCATTTTGAGTTTATCTTTGTGTATGGTGTTAGAGAATGGTTGAGTTTCATTCTTCTGCACGTGACTGTCCAATTTTCCCAGCACCATTTATTGAAGAGACTGTCTTTTTTCCATTGCATATTTTTTCCTGCTTTGTCAAAGATTATTTGACCATAGAGTTGAGGGTCCATATCTGGGCTCTCTATTCTGTTCCATTGGTCTATATGTCTGTTTTTGTGCCAGTACCATGCTGTCTTGGTGCTCACTGCTTTGTAATATAGCTTGAAATCGGGCAACGTGATGCCCCCAGCTTTTTCTTTTTCAACATTTCCTTGGCGATTCAGGGTCTTTTCTGATTCCATACAAATTTTAGGAATTTTTTTTCCAGCACTTTGAAAAATGTCATTGGAATTTTGATCGGGATGGCATTGAAGGTATAGATTGCTCTGGGTAGCATAGACATTTTAACAATGTTTATTCTTCCGATCCATGAGCATGGAATGTTTTTTCCATCTTTTTGCGTGTTCTTCAATTTCTTTCATGAGTGTTCTGTAGTTCCTAGAGTATAGATCCTTTACTTCTTTGGTTAGGTTTATTCTGAGGTATCTTATGGTTTTTGGTGCTATTGTAAATGGAATCGTTTCTCTAATTTCTCTTTCTACAGATGCAATGTTAGTGTGTAAGAAAGCAACTGATTTCTGTGCATTGATTTTGTATCCTGCCACATTACTGAATTGCTGGATGAGTTCTAGTAATTTCAAAGTAAATTTTCGATAATAACCACAATAGAAAATATGTTAAAATATTCTTCAAAACAAACAAGGTATCATTTGCCCCCAAATTTTATCTACTCCTTTCCTTCATAGTTCACAGTAGCTAAACTTAAATCTTTATTCGTATGTCTGCTTATAAGTTTATGCTTGTGCAACTTTCCTGCCCAGGGTGATCTTTTGTCTTCTCTACAAATCTGGTAAGGGGAGGGGCAGTAATAATTTAATAGGTTCAATATGATGATTAGATGAGATATTTTATATTAAATATTTATTATAAGGGATGGCATGTAGAATTCCTCAGTAATATTAGTTAGGAGAAGGAAGAAAAACAAAAGGAACTTAAGAAACACACATTTGACTGCGCATCTATTTTGACCTAAGCACTGTCCTAAGTGATAGGACCAGAAGACATGTAAGACATAGATTCTACTTTTACAGAAGGCTACAGTCCAGTGGAGAAGAAAGAAATGCAAACCAAAAATGACAAGAAAACATAATAGGCCCTATAGTAGCCTAGAGGAAAAGAACAAGTCCCTGCTTGGGAATACAAGGGAGAGAAATTGAATAATTTCAATGCTTTGTCAATTTCTATTGATATCAAGTTGAAGGCCTTAGTCTTGCTTCAATTTTTAGATCACTCTCCATTAGACATAGGAATTGTAGAATCTACCTTAATAATTCATTTTCAACAAAACAATTATTTGTATCTCTTTCTCCTTCTAGGCCTATCTGATTTCCTTGATTCACAGTCTAATTGGAGCCCTGGCCCATAAATACTTATAGATGATAGTTGGTCACACTGCTTAGAATTCCAAGCACAGTATCCTTTTAACTCTTTTCTACTTTTCTCAAAACAAATTTTAAGTTTTCACTTCCTCATCTTGAAAGATGAGAAAATAGAATGTTTCATGAAAATCAAATGTAACACCAAAGGTAGTGTACCTCAGAAATAGCAATCAACATAAGACAAAATAGAAAGTGGAACATATTGTTGGAATTCACATATTATATATAATAAGAATACAAAATTCAACTTAGACCTTTCAGTATATCATGCATATTCTAATTCTGAATTCTACAGTTACTTAATGTTCAAAATTATTTTATGATAAAAATAATGTGTATGTAATATTCTTAGAAAATATAAAAGATATAAAAAAGAAAAAAATTAACCATATGACCATCCATTGAAAATACCATTAAAGTATTTTACAATAACTTTAAATTTTTTCTATAATTATATAATGTTTGCAACACATGCACTCTTATGATCATAACATCTTTTCTTAAATATTATTCAAAAACATTCAGTAAGCCTACATAAAATTTCATTTCACTGGCATAGAAATTAGCCACTCCACTTTTTAAGTAATTTGGTAATTTTTGCAATTATAAATTATGATACAGTAAATTTCATTATATATAAATAATTTCCACCATTCTGATTTTTTCCTTGCTCAGATTCTACATGTTATAAAAAATACACCATCGGTGCAATTGCTGGGTCATAGGGTAGCTCTTTACCTCAAAGACACAGATGTAGTGAAAAGAAGGGCCATATGCACCCCAATGTTCATAGCAGCGATGTCCACAATAGCCAAACTGTGGAAAGAGCCGAGATGCCCTTCAACAGATGAATGGATAAAGAAGATGTGGTCCATATATAGAATGGAATATTACTCAGCCATCAGAAAGGCTTTTACATCAACGTGGAAGAGACTGGAGGAGATTATGCTAAGTAAAATAAGTCAAGCAGAGAAAGTCAATTATCATATGGTTTCACTTATTTGTGGAACATAAGGAATAGCATGGAGGACATTAGGAGAAGGAAGGGAAAAATAAAGTGGGGGGAAATCGGAGGGAGAGATGAACCATGAGAGACTGTGGACTCTGAGAAACAAACTGAGGGTTTTAAAGGGAGGGGGTGGGGGGATGGGTTAGCCTGGTGATGGGTATTAAGGAGGGCACGTACTGCATGGAACACTGGGTGTTATACCCAAACAATGAATCATGGATCACTACATCAAAAACTAATGATGTATTGTATGGTGACTTACATGACATAATAAAATAAAATTAAAAAAATACAGCATCAAATAATGTAGTAATTTTGAGGTTCTCAATACAACTTAAGATCCTTCCAACAATGTAGGAGAATATCAATTTCACCATATAGAATCGCATTTAATATTATTTTCTTTCTAAATATCTGCACATTTGGTAAGCAAAAAAAGAAAAGTCACTGCTATTTCCATTGCTTACCTTTCTTTTTTGTATTTCAGTTGAACTCTTCATAATTTATTACTGATAATTTCTATTTCTTCTGCGAATAATCTGTTATTTTCCTCATTGAAGAGTACTTTCTTATTCATTTTTTATTATCCTATGTGTATTAAGAATTTGGAAGTTTTGTTATATTATCTACATTTTTCCTAATTCTTTGTCCTTTACTTACCTTTTTTTCCCACCTGAACCTAGAGAAGGATTTATTTTCTAGGTGTTCTGATCTATTAAACTTTTGATTTTTCATTTCCCTTCTTTTTCTTAGAAGTGTTCTAAATATTCAAAAACATCCAGAAATGTTTGTTCCAGGCTTGATATTAAAATATTTAGTCCAATTGTAATTTGTGTTGGTATGTGATATAAAGTAGAGGTCTACTTGATTTTTTCCCCCTAAATGCTAGTGTTACACACTAGGTGTTTGCAATCTCAGAATGGATGTAGAGAGAAAGAAACTAGTAAAGAGCTAGAGCCAGACTGGCTCAGAAAACTGTTACCATACTTCAGAGAGATGGCTTGCTACTTTTCTTGTCATTGCAGACTTTATAACCTACAGTTCTACCTACATATTGGGAATTCGAATTTCTATATTTATTTGAAGCTACCTCTCAAATACTGTTTCAGAAAATGTGGCATATATTTTTAGTTCAAGGATATCCTTCTTTATTACTGCCAAAAGTGTGATTAGTAGAAATGGGCCTATACTTTTTTAAGCTGTAGTAAAATACACATAATATTTATCATCTTAACCAATTTTTTAAAGATTTTATTTATTTATTTGACAGAGAGAGAGAGTACAAGCAGGGGAAGCAGCAGGGAGAGGGAGAAGTAGGCCCCCCACTGAGCAGGGAGCCAGAAGTGGGGCTCAATCCCAGGACCCTGGGATCATGACCTGAGCTGAAGGCAGATGCTTAATGGACTGAGCCACCAGGCGCCCCATCTTAACCAATTTTAAGCATACAATTCAATAATGTTAAATATATTCATATTGTTGTGCAACCAATTGCCACAACTTTTTCATCTTGCAAAACTGAAAAGTCTATGCACATTAAACAACTCCCTATTTCCTCTCCTCCCCAGCTCCTGGCAACTTCCTTTTTCAATGAATCAATCTGACTACTATAGAGACCTCATATAAAGGGAATCATACAGTATTTGTCTTTGTATGATGGGCATATTTCACTTAGTATAATGTCTTCAGGTTTCATCTTTGTTGTAGTATGTGACAGACTTTCCTATCCTTTTAAGTCTGAATAAGACTGCATGTATGTATATGCTATATTTTGTTCATCCCTTCATCTATGAAGGGATATTTGGTTTGCTTCCACCTCTTGGCTATTATGAAAAGTGGTGCTATGAACGTGGGTATACAAATATCTCTTTGAAACACTGCTTTCAATTCTTCTGGATATACCCATAAGTGGTACTTCTGAATCAAATGGCAATTCCAACTGTAATTTTTTGAGGAATCTCCATACTGTTTTTCATAGGGACTGCACAATTTTACATTCTGACCCACATTTGAGCCTATATTTTGAAAAACAATTTTCTCTTCTCTGTTGTTTATAGAACTAGTACCAGCTTTTCTATTTTATTTGTTACATATCATTACAGACACAATAAAATCCTAAAATAAAATTCCTTAGCAATGATATGAAGTTAGTTTTTTATAAGTGACTATCCCAGCCCTGTTCTTCAGAGTGAGGGTGAAAGCTTTTTTCTTTTGCAGGGGATGAGGAGTTATGAAATAACTCTCATCATTTCAGAACCTCTCAAATGAGTGTTTGCTCATTTGTGTGTTAAAGTTTATACTTTTGAACTTCATGTAACAAAAACCAACCACAAATATTGTTTCTCATCAACCATGCAATAATCCAACCATATATAATATACAATTTTTAATTTTGGACTCTACCAATAGCATCAAAGAAAGCTCTGATATTTGGTTATGGGCATAGGTATATTTTGAAAGGCAGCTGTCATATTAACAAGAAGCCTAAGACTGTTTAAGTTCTCATTGCCCGCCAAATGCAAATTCTTACTGCCTTTGAGTTTTTGAAATTCTTTTGGAACTGTTTTTGATCTTTCCTCTGAAACGACATTTGCTTAACTGGTTCTATAAATGACCTTTATCATGAATTAGTAATATTTTCACTAGCTGCTAAATGGGATAAAACTTTCTCTGGCTAACAAATGTGTAGAAAGTTAAAAACCTTAATAAGCATAAAGGTTTGTTCACAATTGTACCTCTTTCAAATAGAGAAATCTAGAGAAAGCTAGAGAAATGTGCTTAACAGTAAAGTAATCACCCAGGCAGCACACATTTCCACATGGAAATTCCATAGTTGGGAAACTCTTCAAGGTATTAATTCAGGATAAATATATAGGAAGCAATGAGAATAAGATGAAGCACCGAGAATCAGATAAGAGAATATCACAGAAAATTGAATTTCTAACCTACAAATAATATGGACTTTGAAAAAAAAAGTTTATCCATCTTTTAGGTATTTAAAATTAAGCTGTATGTTTTATGTGATTATGAGTAAATCAATTGTAAATATTAAAAATCAATTGTATACTGACTTTACTATTAGTATGTTATATACCTGGTACATTTTATTTTTATGTATGTATGTATGTATTTATTTATTTTGAGAGAGAGAGAGAAAGAGCTCAAACACACGCAAGGGGAAATGGGGGAAGGAACAGAGGGAGAGAGAGAGAGTGAGAGAGAAAATCTTAAGGAGGCTCCACACCCAGTGCAGGGCCTTATGCGGGGCTCTATCTCACAACCCTGAGATTATAACCTGAGCTGAAATCAAGAGTTGGATGCTTAACCACCTGAGCCACCCAGGCACCCCAGTACCTGGTATATTTTAAAAGGTCTCAGCTAACAGCCATACAGAGATTTAAAGGCAAGTAATAAATAGGCCATTATGTAGTAACCATTATCCAGATCTTTAGGTATGTAAATGTGAAAACATTTATATCAACTTATCCAAAAGCAGTGAGTATGAAACTCTAAAGAGAGTTTATATATATATATATGTATATGTATATGTATTCATATATATATATTTACATATATATATATATATATATATATGCCAAAATGTATTTATTTATATTATTATACACTCTGGCTAATGAACAAAATAATGAAATGTTTCCATCTATAATATAGAAGAGTATCCAATAAATAAACAAGAGCTTAATAAACTTTTAATATTATCAGAAATCAACCCAAGATTTCTAAGTCCAAAATACTTCCAAAAATATAATAGAGTAGGGGAATTTCACTTGGCGTATAGTAAGAGGAAATAGCCTCGGGGAGGGGTGGGTATACCGGACCTAAACAGAAAGGCGTTCACAAATTCTCTAAGAGCTCTAAATTTCAAATGATTTTCTACCAGTTCAAACCTTAATATCATTTTAACTTCCCATATCCATTAAGGTAAAGAAGTAGAGGAATCATGAGATTGAGACATGCTGGTGGAATATCTACAATTTTATATAATAAAGTCTTAATTTGTCCTTATATAACCAATATACCATCACCGAAACACCTCTTGTTCTTATTAAAGAATAAAAAGACTAAATTCTAACTATATATACATATATGAAATCTAGGCAACAAAATTTATTTTGTTTGGTATTGGATGAAATTATTCAAACTGTATATTCATATTTTTCTTCAATCTAACAAATTATCAGAAATTTATTTATGTTTACTTACTCCAAGTCTTACTTTAATATTTTTTATTAGTAAAGTAGTTAGGTACCTTAAATGTTAAAAATACATTTTATACCCTTACATCTACTGGACAGATAAATAGATATAACATTTTACCATATTTGCTGCAGATATCTTTTCAAATAAATGATACAGATACTACTAAAAATCACTCTGCAATCTTTTTCCACTTTCTCTGCAGAGGTAGCAACAATACTAAAGTAGATGTGTATTTTTCCCATGAATGTTTTCCTTCATACACTTGTATCCATAAACAATATGTACTAAACCTTCATGTAGAAGGTATTTTACTATACTGGAGGATTTCAACAATTCTTAATATTTGGCAAGAGTCAGGAGAGGTTAAGTGCTATAACAAACCCAAGATTTCTGTCTTACACAGTAAAACTGTCTTTCTAACTTACATCACAGTACAGAACAGGCTTACAGGGAGGGAATGATCTCTGCAGACATTCAAGGATCTATATGCCTTTCATTTTAAGGCCCCATACAAAATATACAAAATATCTTCTGTATTCAGTCAACAGGGAGAGAATGCAGGATTCAAGTGGGGAGGTTTAATAAACCAGGATAGAATTAGCATATACCACTTTATCCCACAGTCTATCAGCCAGAACTCAGTATCCTGGACAATATTTCCTGTACAGGAAGGCTGAGAAATATATTCTAACTGGTCCAAGGAATAGTCACTGCTCTAGTATTTAATGGTCATTTGTTTTTCCCTTTGTAAACTACATATTATGTACTTTGGCATTTTCTTCTGGGTTGCTCATCTCTTCTTATTGATAGTATTCCTTACATATTTTCTCAATTAATCATCACTTATATGCATTTCTTTGTAAGCTCTCCCACTGGGCTATGTCCTTTTTTTCCCCCATTTTGCCATGCAAAATCTCAAAATATTTATATAATAAATACATCTATCTTTTCTTATATTTGCTTTTTGCATATCTTTTTTCTCCTAATCCCATATATCTAATATATCTCAATAGTATATTTTATTTTCTTTTAAAAAGTTTTAGAGGTATGCTTTTCACACAAAATATATGTCTGTGTGGGCTTTTTTTTTTTTTAAGTGCACTCTTTGTTTTAGAAGAGAGTATACATTTTACTTATATTGTCTTCTCTATTCTCCCTACTCTTTATTTTTGAAAATCCAGAGAATTTTGTAATGCCTTTTTCCCCTCAGACCTTCCAACTTTTTATATTTATGTGCTACATTCTAGTCAAGTCCTTTATGATAGTCTTTAACAACACTACTTAGCCTTTCAGCTTTGACCTGCTATTCAGTCCATCTTTCAATTTTTAAAAAATCAACAATTCTGTCTTTCCTATAGTCTCCTCTTTTGTTTAATGAAGACGATCCCTTATTGAATTCCTTATGCTTTAAATAGGGTTACTCTGAAACCCTCTTTGATTGCTTTAAACATCTACAATTGGTTTAGCTTGTTTTATCTTACTCTCATAGTGTTGGCTTTCCTAAAATCCATGGTGTTCACTGAATTTATTCTTAGCATCCAGGTAGGATAACCAGCTCATCCTAGGTTTCCCAGGATATTCTGTTTTAAAACTGGAAGTACACATCTTAGGAACTAAGGCCTAGGCAAATTGGAATGGTTAGTCTTCCTAATTCTAGGTCAAAATTCTCTGATGTTAGTCCTGGGCAGTGGCTTTTTATGTAAGACCTTGGAAGCTTCTGGATACTACTTTGGAGGACTTTTATTATATCTTAAAACTCTGTCAATCAATTATTTTTAACTCTTTATTTAAAAGCTTATCCCTAATTGATGTTTATAGTAGTTTATTATTTTATACACTTTAACAGATAGGCACTAAAATATTGCCAGGGTATAATACCTTACTTTTCCATGTTTCTTAAAGAAATATGCCAGAACTGCTTTTGTAAAGGATATGTGCATGGAGTAGTAAGTATAATTTTCTAAGAAAAAAGACATAAGGTTTTGTATCAGTCATGACAATGTCTTAAGAATAGTAAGCTCCACAGACTTTCAAACCAGAATATAACACAATAGGTACATTGTAAATAAAAGTAGATTATTACCCCCAAAAAGTATGACTGGCTTGATTTTATAAAATATCATCAAGTTTCAGATACTGAAACACACTACTTCACAAGCATTAGGGCCAAAAGATGCCAGATATGTTACTGAATGTTACTGAATGATAGCCCAGTAAAGAAAATTATTCTGTTTATAGGATAAATAAGAAACAAAGATATTGAAAAACAATGTGACTAACCATACCCAGGGGAAACCATTCAGGCTCAATTTAGCCTTCAATTCCTAAGAATGTTGTATATGTATTCAATTTTGTGACTGGAACTCAGAGAAAAGTTTATATATAAGCTTAACAATATAATAAATGCAGCCAATTCTCCAAGTGCATGTTAGAAAGTAGATGTGATAAAACAATATTGAACAGATCTCCATAGTTTAATGCTGTGTGAATGCTGTGGCCAACACAGTGGGGTTTTATAGGCCAACACTATAGTTGATTAGCATCAACTAATTCTGTCCAGTGGCCATAACTCACTCTATTAATGTCTCCCAAATACAGGAATCTCTGGGCATAGCATTATAGGAGGTAACTCTACAGTTAGAATTTGTAATCAGGCATTCAGGCATGAGAAGCCAAGAACCAACATGGGTAAATGTAAGCTAGAATTAAAAGTGTAGTAAGGCAGACTCAAACCTTAGACAACTAGGAAGGAATAGTACAAATCTAATAAAAAAATATGAAGAAGAAAGAAATTTCCAAGATAAGATACATGAGATCTTCAGTTATTGAAGCAGAAAGGACTGACAAATTAATCTTGATCTCCAATCTTTACACAGTTATAAAATAGATGAAGAAGGTCCTGACTCTCTTGGCATATCTGACTTCTTCCATTCCAGGTCTTCTTCAACCACTATGAAGATGGATGTCAAATCAAACAGTCTGAGTGACACAAAGATATATGGGTGCTACAAGTTACACTATTGTCTGTACACCATTTTCATGGTCCAGTCTGACATTTAAAACTGTTCTACAGGTCTGATTCTGACAGGTACTTCTACATTTCTCCAGAAGTCTCAACCTGCCTTATTGATTATCCTGTCTGAATTAAGACAAAGGGGTATTTATAAACATGTATCATCCTACAATTCCCTAATTGAATATTTTTGGAAATTAAGTTGATAGAATCTTGATAGATAAGGACTCAAGAATGTCAGATTACTATTTTGTCAATCATCACTTCTCGTGAGGGATTCTCAAAAAAGCTATATAATCAAGGAATAATGAACATGATGATATTTGAAGAGTATTATCTAGAGCTGCACAAGAGCCTGAGCCTCAGATTTATGTTTTCTGGGAAAGACTGCCTGATTTAGAAGAAGCAACTTAAACCTCAAGGTTTAAGTGGAAACTGCAACTCTCCTGGACTCTAAATCTTAGGTTATTATCATCTTCTGATCATCTACCTTGTCAGGAAAAAAAAAAAAAAAGACAGGATATGATGTAACTTTTCCTTTTTTACTTTCCAGAAGGAATTATGATCCATAAACAGATTAAGGAAAATTTATAATATTAAAATATCAAGACTTTATGCTTCAATGCTTTTAGAAAAGTTCATTTCCACAAAAAGAAAATTAATAATTTCATGATGCCTTTGCCTGAGTTCACTTTACCTTATTTAAAAATAGCTCCTGTACTTTTTATCATCAACAGAATTAACTAATATTACAGGTGATATCCTGAATGCACAATTAACTTACTTGCTTAGGAGGTTAAAATTAGAAATTACTCACGTATTAATATCCTGGAAATATTTGAAAGATATGACACTCTCCAACAATGATGGAGGCACATTAAGGCAGTATTTTCAACTACGGGTTTGAAGGCATGCTTATACACAATTAGGGTGCGGGAGGGGGTGTGAAAGGAGCCTGATAAATGTTGGAGGATGGGGGATATATGTAGAGTTTGAAAAGAAGTTTTTCTCATTCTATACATATGAAACAAACTCATCAGTTAAATAAAATTCTTATTTAAAAAAGAAACTGGATCAATGATAAGAAAATGGAACTTTCAAAGTGAAAAATACAAATAGTTTTTAAATATTCTAAAATAAAAATTTTCACTCATGAGACTGACAAAGATTAGAACCACAGCAAAAAAGTTAATTCCTAATACTGGAATGCTAATGGATATAGGTATTTATTTATATATTTAAGGGGGGAGGGGCAGAGAGTGAGAGAGAGAAAGAGAGAATCCCAAGCAGGTTTCATGCCCAGCACAGAACCAAATGCAGGGTTCAAACCCACAACCCAAAGACCATGACCTAAGCTGAAATCAAGAGTCAGACGCCCAACCAACTGAGCCACCCAGGCGCCCCAGATATGGGCATTTTTATATACAACTGGTATGAGTAACAGTATAACTGCTCTGGTGCACAATTTGGAACTAAGAATACTTATTTTATGGGGTAATCTGACAAGGAAACAAAGGGAAATATGTTATTCTATCGTCAGGAAAAAAAGTTATTTATTACTCTGTATTCAGTACTGTCTAATTATCTAAAGGCAGATTAATCTCTAGCCAAGAGGAAATGCCTGTTTCTTATTCCTTCAAAGCACTGTTCAATAGTTGTATCCTCACTCCAACATTTACTGCTTAAATTCTTGACCCCCCCCAAGCTAAAGAAGTTATCATCTGAAACAACCCCTGTCATTTTCTATCCCATTATTCATATATTTATCTCAGAGTTCTTATTACGAACTGAAATAATTTTCTTATATATTAATTGAATTATTAGCTTGTTTTTTTATTGTTATGTTAATCCCCATACATTACATTATTAGTTTTAGATGTAGTGTTCCATGATTCATTGTTTGTGCATAACACCCAGTGCTCCATGCAGAACGTGCCCTCCTCAATACTCATCACCAGGCTAACCCATCCTCCCACCCCCCTCCCCTCTAGAACCCTCAGTTTGTTTTTCAGAGTCCATCATCTCTTATAGTTCGTCTACCCCTCCGATTTCCCCCCCTTCATTCTTCCCCTCCTGCTATCTTCTTCTTCTTTTTTTTTTTCTTAACATATATTGCATTATTTGTTTCAGAGGTACAGATCTGAGATTCAACAGTCTTGCACAATTCACAGCACTTACCAGAGCACATACCCTCCCCAGTGTCTATTAGTTTGTTTTTGTGCTTATTTGTTCCTACTATCAGAATGCAAACTCTTCTATCAAATTTTACTGCTTAACTTAATTAGGATTTGTTTCTGCTCTTTGAGACTAAAAAATAACTGAACTGGTTTTTATAGGCATTTGAAAATATGTCATTTGATTTTAAATCAGCAAGTACTGATCTCAACAATCAATATATACCTATTTTAGAATAATACTGAGTAGCTCATATAATCAAATAAATAGATTTTAAAAATCAAGTTCTAATGAAAACCAATAAGGTAAGACACATTGACACTATTTACATGGGACAACCATATCTGATACAATGGCAAGTCGACACTCTGTCATTACCTGGAGACCCACTGACAAAGAACTATTGTCTACACAACTCTTGATGCTAAATTCAGCTGTCAGATTTTATCTCTAACTGATCCTGAACATATGCATGACTTCTTCAAGATTAAACATCCTGGGCAGAAACAACTGATTAGTTGTAATTAAGTCACATGTTATGTGCAGTTTGTTAGGGTATCAAAAAAAAAGGGGGTTATCTGCTTTACTTTTGATTCATGATATAGTTGGATTAAAAATCTACCACCTTGCTATTTTTCTCTTTATCAATTTGTTTTTTTTTTCTTTTGATTTTTCTTTTTTCTGCCTTGTTTTGAATTGATTTTGTTTTAATGTTAACCTCCTTTTTAGCTTATCTGCTATAGCTCTTTATTTTAGTTGTTGTTATTCTAGGGTATATCGTATATATCTTTAATTTAAAGTCTATTTTATGGTTAATTTTATACTACGTCATGAAATGTATAAGAATCTTACAATAGTATATTTCCATTTCTCTCCTGCCAACCTATGTACTATTATTTTCATAATATTATTTTGTATATACTGTCCATGCCTCACAACATTTTTAATATTCAACCAACTGTTAAAGAGTTTGAACAAGAAAAATCTTAAGTATGTGTCTTCATCATTTATGGTGCTCTTTATTTCTGAGATCTATATTTTCATCAGGTATCATTTTCCTTCTGCCAAAAGAACTTCCTTTAACATATCTCGTAGTGCATTTCTGCTACTTATGACATATTTCAGCTTTTTAATGCTTAAAAAGATCTTTCATCTTCATTTTAGAAAAATATTTTATTAAGTATAGAGTTCAAAGCAGTTTTTGTCTTTCTGTACTTTAGAAATGCTGCTCCATTGTCTTCTCACTTGCATTGTTTATGATGAGACAACTGCTGTCATTAAATGTTATTTTTCTATAGCTAATACATCTTTTTTTTTTCTCTCTGGCTACCTTTACGATTTTCTCTTCACCAATAATTTTAAGTAATTTGATTATAATGTGCCTTTTTCTACTATTCTTTGTGTTTCTTGTACATGGGATCTGTTGTACATCTTCTGAGATTTGACATAACAAATTTAGAAAAAAAAATTGGCCATAATTTCTTCACATAGGTTTTTCTGCACCCCACATTTGTTTGGGGATTCTACTTACACATGTTTTTGGCTACTTTAAGTTGTCTTAATGCTCAGTGTAGCTCTGTACTTTTATTAAAGTCTTTTTCAATTCTCTGTTAATTTTGGATAGTACATATCACTATGTCTTCAAATTCAACCTATATTTTCTTCTGCAATGTTTTCTGCCATTAATCACAACCAGTGTATTTTTTAATCTCAGAAATTACAGTTTTTACCTCTACAAGGTCAAATTTAGATTTTTTTTTTTTTTAAAGATTTTATTTATTTATTTGACAGAGAGAGACACAGCGAGAGAGGGAATACAAGCAGGGGGAGCGGGAGAGGGAGAAGCAGGCTTCCCACGGAGCAGGGAGCCCAATGCGGGGCTCGATCCCAGGACCCTGGGATCATGACCTGAGCCGAAGGCAGACGCTTAACGACTGAGCCACCCAGGCGCCCCTAGATTTTTTTTTTTTAAGATTTTATTTATTTGACAGAGAGAGATACAGCGAGAGAGGGAACACAAGCAGGGGGAGTGAGAGAGAGAGAAGCAGGCTTCCCACTGAGCAGGGAGCCCGATGTAGGGCTCAATCCCAGCACCCTGGGATCATGACCTGAGCTGAAGGCAGACGCTTAACGACTGAGCCACCCAGGCGCCCCTCAAATTTAGATCTTGTCATATCTTCCATATCTTTATTTTTAGTTTTTTTTGAGATAAAATTCACATACCTTAGAACTCATCTGTTTAAAGTTTATAATTCAGTGTTTTTTAGTTTTCTTCCATGTATGTACAATCATTACCATAGTAAAGTACTGTAATGATCTCTGATTATTTCTTTAAGATAAATATTTAGTAATAGAATTTCTGAGACAGAGGATATATAAAATTGCGAAGCTTTTGTATATATTGGCATCAACATACACTCTTAACGGAATCATATATTCTAAAAACATATTTTTCTGAAGCCTTTTCTTTTAATTTTTTTTTTCTTTGAGAGTAGTTGACACACAATGATACATTAGTTTCAGGTACACAACATAGTGATTCAACTTCTCTTACATATGCTATGCTCACCACAGTGTAGTTACCATCTGACACCACATAACATTATTATAATATCACTGACCATATTCCTTTTGTTACAGTAAAATGACAATAACAAAAAACTATAATTGAAAAAAATTTAAATCTTAAAATTTTTTATTCATAATCTTGAAATCTTTCTACTTCAGATTCTTAGACCTACAGGCAACCCCATATCTTTAAATACATATTTTCTCACTCACCATGAATTTAACACCTCCTTAAAATTTAGCTCATTTAGAGGCTAGAATGCTGGAATGAATATGAATGGTGTCTGTTCTTAAGAAGTTATTCTTAAAATAGTAGAATCAGAAAGGACAGAGTTGATTTTGGACTTAACTTTTGAGATTGAGATAAAAACATGGCCATTACCATTTGCTAGTCCTTTATAGACTTAAAAATTGTGTAAGCATTGACTTAATATTTGAATTTATTTTCTGATTAAGAAAAATGGAGAATATTTAATCACAGTGTATTTTTAAAATGAATGACAGCCATTTGAAAAATACATATCAGAACAGTTGATTTCAGGGGCACCTGGGTGGCTCAGCCGGTTAAGTGTCTGTCTTCATTTGGCTCAGGTCATGATCCCAGGGTCCTGGGATTGAGTCCCACATTGGGCTCCCTGCTCAGCAGGGAGTCTGCTTCTCCCTCTGCCCTCCCTCCCATGCTCTTTCTCTCAAATAAATAAATAAAATAGGAAGGAAGGAAGGAAGGAAGGAAGGAAGGAAGGAAGGAAGGAAGGAAGGAAGGAAGGAAGGAAGGAAGGAAGGAAGGAAGGAAGGAAAGAGAGAGAGAGAGAGAGAGAGAGAGAGAGGAAGGGAAGGGGAAGGGGAAGGGGATGGGGAAGGGAAGAAAAGGAAAAGAAAAGAAACAGTTGACTCCAGAAAGGGAGAGTACAAAAGAAATAGGACAGATTTTCTACAGTATTATTCTCTTCTCCTACTTCCCCTCTTCACCCACAAATCTTTATGTATTTTCACATTTTTTATCTTGCTATGAGAGCATATGTCATGACTGTCACTGACAGTTTTATTTACTGGTTTCTTTGTGAAGCTGAAAGGGAACATTAAATGGAGTGGAAATTTTATTTATAAAAGTGGGTACTTATAAATGAGACATTATACTATGCATAAAGGACAAAAAAAAAAAAAAGCAAACTTAGCAGTATTGTCAGGTGGGTAACACACTGGCATTTATTCTTCAGGCAGATAAAAAGAATTCTGTTTGAGAGCATTATGTTTCTTTTAATTCAGATTTTTTCCAAGGTCTAGTTTTTAGTTGCAAACTTGACTTTGAAATACTTCTGTTGGTTATCACGATCAAGGATATTTGAAATCACTACTGTATTGAGCTGCGTATTTGGGGTAGGGGTGGGGGGACAAAGTTAATGTATTCTTGGTTAACAGTGGTTAAATATCTTATTTTAATAAAATACTGGAACACACACAAAAAATGGGTGATTTGTGGAATCAAGAGCTTTCATCAATGCTTTTACTCTTTACAATGATCAAGTATACATGCATTTGGACTAAATGAAATGTCTTGGCTTACTCAGGGAACGTTTATCCACTATAGGAGCCATCTAGACACTAGGTTTTTTTCTCACTTTCATCGTGTTTTAGAAACTTGAAGTATTCATAAGTGTATATTCCTTGGGTTTATAAGGGAAAATGAAGAGGGACAAAAATCATAATAATTATCTCAATAACTCAAAAGAGTAGGATAAAGCTTTAAGTAAAGGCAGAGATCTAAAATGATATTTAAAAGTAGGCAGCTAACCTCTGCGATAGACTCAAATGAATGCCACCTTCCATCCTTCAAGTTCAAATAGGCTTGAAATTCAAAACACCTATGGCATTATCAAGGCAGTGATCTGAAAGTTATAATTCTGTGTCTTACTCTAAAATTTTACCTCATTTGTATAGCACATCTCTAATTACCTAATAAGAATGCCCTTTTCTTCATTTTTCTCTTCAGAGCTTTATTGTGTCACTTTAGATAGATTACAATAAATTGAGGGTTTCTTATCACTTGTTTCCAATTTTTAAATGAACAGCTGTTCCAAATGCACTGTTTCTTACTGCTGTCCTTGGACCCACTGACCATAATCTAGATCAAGGACACCAAATCTTTGTATGTTAATTACTACTTAACATTTCTTTTGAGAATGAGAAGAAATATATAATGTATCCTTATATAATCTTCCCTTACTCATGACACTCTCCCATTAAAGATGTGCATTTATGAGGACTTCATTTAGAAAAGTAATTAAAACTAATTTTGAATAAAAGATAATTCTAATAGCCTTTCAAAAATTTGTTCTTTCAAAAAATCTAAGAAGTAATTCCAACTTCTTACATTTTTTTATTGGCTGTTATCTTTGCCTCAGACCCTGTTACCCCAGATCTTTTCAAATCGTTAGTTGACTTCTTTTCATTATCCAGGACTCAGCTCAAATATCATCTCTTCAGAGTTTTTTTTTTTTTCTTGAACAACCTGAACCTGCCTAAAGGAGTCATGAATTATCCTGTCTTATTTTCTTTTTATATGATTTAAAAATATCTTTAACTCCAATGTACTTATGTGTTGGCATGCTTATGCTTATTATCTGCCTCCAATTATAGAATGCAAAACTCCTTGAGGGCAAGTACTCTTGTGGATTACTACATCCCCAGCACCTAATATGATTCCTGGGACAGTATGCACTTAAAACATTTATGGATATGAGTGCTGAAGAGGTATACTTGTATACAATTTTTTCAGGATTTTATTGGCTCTTATGTCTCTGTGCAAAAATAAGGGGGACAGGTCTTGCCCCGTACAGTGGACAGACACATATAAACTAATACTAATAACATGATACAATAAGGGGTATTAGAGGAACATAGATAGGGTGGTCAAATGTTCTGCTTTCAGAGTCAAAGAGGCTACATTAGATTACCTTGTACTGAGGCTTACAGGAGAAAAAGTACAGATTTTTCAGGGGGCATTAAAACAAGCATTACAGGGAGAGGTGATAGGAGGAGCAGAAACAAAATGATGAAATCCTATTAATATTTTGCATTGCTTCTGGCAAACATTTTAGCTTAGGGCTACAGGGGTGGCTTCAATATTGAAAGGTATTTCAATAATGACAGTGGCAATATTTATAGTGCTTATATGAAGTTCCTTCCATGTATTATCTCATTTAGTACAACCTAGAATTACTGATTTTATTTCTCTTACAGAGAGGAGTAAATAGTCTCCAATCTAGTTTTATACCCAAAAAGTCATTATGACATTGAATTTTTGACCTTGACCACTGCTCCACACTTGCTATTAAGATGACAAATACAAAGGGAAAAAAGGTGCCTCTGTAGATTTAGAGCTTCAACTAGCTTATTGCCTTTTAGGGACTAATTTTCCTAGTTTTACAAATTTTATGTAATGTGTATCAAGACAAAATTGATCAAGAGAAAATTAACTTCTCTATGAATTTCTGCATGATACTGTAATTTTAAGAAAATACAAACTGTAGAGCTGTAATATGAGTCAGTCAAAAGCAATAATAAATATAAATCCCAGATTCTTAGATGTCCATATATCTCTTTGGTTCTGTCTTAAGATATCCTAGCACATGGTCAAATAGAATAGGAAGAGGGACAAAAGTAAAGAAAAAAGAATTTCTGATTCCTGTAGTCTATATTTTTCATTCTTCTCTGAAAACATTGAACCATTTTGGTGAATAATGTTTATTTTTAGTGTTTCATGCATTTTGGTTTAACATTCCTGACTACATTTTCAATTTCCTACTCACAAGGACTATGCCTCTTTGGTATTTTCCACTATACACAGTTTTGACAATGATACATCTTTAATTATTTCTTCAATGTAATTTTAAAAATATTATATAGTTATTAAGTTACATTTTTAAAATATCTTATTAATTTTTCCCAAATGACCTTATATTCTGATTAGCATATAACATTATTTGAATAATGCTATATTTTGTATTTTCATAAAATGTATCTTTATTGCTGATGGGTAAGTAAACAAGAGCAATGAAGATGTGATTTATTGTATAAAACTCATATATATCCACACCAGGAAGGAGGGATGGAATTTGAAGTCAGAACAGCTGAGTTTGAATCATATACTTGAAATCAATCTATGTGAGCTTTGGTAAGTCATTTAACCTTTGTAAGACTCATTTTTTTTTCCATCTCTTTATTTGCACAGTAGTAATGACACTTATTTCACTATTATAGTTATAGTGAATATAAAATATAATGTACAAGGAAGTACCTTATAAACTATAAATTTCCATTCTGTTATTAGTTAAGTAGTTGCACATGTGAAATTTTTTATGTAAGATTAGTTTCCTACATCTGCCAGCCAACCCTAGCCAATGCCCAATTTTAAAATATAGCCCTTTAATATCAGCTCTTCTTTAAGGGACAAAAATATACATCTCCCCTGGTGCCCACAAATAGGTCAGATATTGGACAACTCATTAATTTCAAACTGCATCCATCTCTTCAGAGAAAATAAATAATCCAGGGTTGTTTCTAAAACTATAAGGCAAAATCCATTATATTAAAAGATTGGTAATCTCTCATGTTAAGTCATAATCATAAGTCATTCCTGTTAAAACCGGACCTTACAACTGAAAGGTAAATTAATCAGGTGTCAAATCACAGCCACATTAGTATTTTTAAACAACTCTTTTTAGTGCCAGTGGTTCAAAATTACCATTCAATGGCACATGCTCTTATTCAAAACCAGTTTACTTTGTCAGTCTCTACTAATTCAATATCATTTTAGGAAAGCATTTAATCTAACATTATTTTAAAGGGCTTTCATAAGGGTTTTTAAATCTTCAGAAATCATGTAAAAATCTAATACATCTAATACCAAGTTCCCTCTTTTACATCTAGAAATAATAGTTTTAAAACTCTTCACCCAGAATCTAAATTACAGAAGACAATTCTTGACAATTCAAGAGCTATTTGTCGCACAATTTGATGGAAAGTAAAACCAGGTATTCAAACAAATCAATGGAAATACAACAAAGAAATGCTGTTAATATTATGACTTGTTCTTGGAAATTAAGTTATTTTCAAGCCAGAGGTTCAGCTCCTCTCTTCTTCCCCATCCTCTAAAGCAATCTGTGGTACACTGTTTTTTGGTTCTTAATAAATATTAGCTTAATAAAAATAAATGACTTTGGACTTTCACTTTCAAAGAAGAGTAGAGCTATATTGGGTTTATAAGTAAAATAATGTTCATCAGGATGCATTTTGAGAGAAGAGAGCATAATGGGAGAATGTTATAAAAGGTACTGAAGCAAATTTCACTTCTTTCTAGTAACTTGGCAAGGTAAAATAGGCCAGAACCAAATAGGCCAAATCCATTTCTCTATCTGGCATTCTCTGTCTCTGTTCTCCTGCTCAGTAAGTGACTCTTTCTTAATTAAGAAGTTTCCTTAGTTCTGCAAACCTTTAGGAAGCCCACCAGGAATTAGGGAGAAGAAAGCCACTTAGAACAACAAAGCTTATACATACAACTGCAGGTGCAGCTGCTATTAGTGGGATTAATACTGAGGACCACAGAAGGCTTATCAAACTATGAGAACAGGTACATTTAGGTGGACAGTCTTAAGAGAGAGGAAGGCTATATAACATGGTCAATGATCTCTGTAGGCAAACTAATCATATGGGTTTTAGGATTTCTCAGTATAGGCTACCTAAAAAAATCTCAGAATGCAATCAGCTGCACTTTTGATAAGGAAAAGCCTATGTATAGAGGGAAAATTCTTGAATTTGGTCACTCTTTTTTTCTGGTTAGAGAGATTTCAGTGTCTTTTTTTTTTTTTCCCCCCCACTCTTCCAGGGCACTGGGGAAGGAGTTGCTCCAAACAGGTAAGTCTGATTTATAGACTTTCCATTAATCATGTCCATCATAGTAGGTGGGAAAATATTTGCTACCCAGATTCTTTTCCCTTTATTCTGTTTCTGAACCATAATTTACAAATATCTCTCGGTGAATTCCAAATGCAGCAGAAAAAATATCAAACAAAAGCATTTTATTCTGCAGTTGTGAAGGTTAATTAAATGCCAAGAGATGCAAAAACTAGGAAAAAGCAAAGTATGAATAGAAACATACTCTTATTGTAAGTTTGTTAGTTTGTTTTTCTTTGAGGGTAAAATGATGGGAAAGGCTAATGGATGCATCATTTGGCTCATGATAAAGTTCTTGGGAGCAAATTCCATAGAAGTATAATAGAGATGATATAAGGTTCCTCAAATTAAGCCTTTACATTTATGTTGTATCTTTTTACCGTATGTTTTAATTACATAATCATACACTTTATACCATGCATTTTATTAAAGTATGTATGTAGTACCAGATTTATAAAAGAAAAGTTCTCATTCTGAACAGTCTGACCTCATTCCTAAATGGTAACTAATATTAACGATTTGATGTGTTTTCTTTCTGATGTTAAAATATATACAGTAAGTTCATTCATTTTGCTAACTGCATAGACATGAGTTATTGAATCAATTCCTATTTGAAAACATTTGGGTTATACCATTTTTATGAATAAATAATGCTGCAATTAACATAGAAGATTTAGATTTTGAAGTGTCCTCAAGAGAACATCTGAGCTAATGCCCTATCTTGGGTTAGCAAATACTATCATGAGGAATGAAGACCCAAACAAAGTACTAAGCAATTCTCTTACTTGATAGAGTTGTGGTTAGTGTCAATCTGGTTAAGACACAATGACAAACTCTAGTTTCTACTAATACAACTGCTTCTAAAAGGTAGAATAGTTTTAAATTAAAATAACACATGTGTATTTTTTAAACCTTTAAATAGTATAGCTCCCCAACTCCCAAACCCAATTTACTATTAATTTCACAGGTTATAAACTCCAGACAACTAACAGCAATTGGCAGGCATTCTGCCAAAATTACAAAACAAGAAAATCTTATCTTTCAGCTCTCATTTTCTCTTTCCCCCCAAATATTATAAAACCTTTATTATCAATCCTAGTTGTTAATAAAAATGTGAACCTAGATTATAGTTCTTATTATTATCTCTAGGAGAACATGTTGGCTTCAGAAATACCATTTTATTAGAAACTTGGCCCTTATATATGAGAAGCTACAGTTGTCATATTTGATTCTAGATATTATTGCATTTCCTATATTTTATGGATACATAGCTGGTGCTTTGATAATATTATATGTTCTGTTGTTCTTCCAGAATATTTTCATATGAAAAACACTGAAAAAGCTACACAATTTCTACTAGAGGACAATCACAACTGCTAAAGGTGAACAGACTCCAAACAGGAAACCAAAATTTCTCTATGTAGAAACAGAAAGATGTTTGTTTACTATTTATTACTGAGTAGTATTCTATGATCCCCTATTTTGGGATTTTTGTTGTAGTTGTTGTTGGTGGTCTCTAGTGTACATTTACATAATGTTACTTAAATCTGTTCACAAAAATGAGTATAATCAATAAGTGTATTAGATTAGATTGAATTCTCAACCTGGGGTACAATGTGTCCTCATTTAATTAATGCACAGATTCTCAAATTTCAGTAACTTTGAGGGAAACATCAGAGTCCCTCCATAGAAGCTTTCAGCAACTTTCATCAGTAGTCCTACATGGATCAGGAACTTGATTGAGGACAGAGTAATGACCTGAAAAATGTGGGCAGAGATTCCCTAATTCTTTGCATATTCCTTCCTTTGACAGAAAAAGAAGAATCCACAATTGACTGTGAATGGTCTATAAAATGTTTTGGGTAAATATGAGAACTAACTACTTCAAGAAAAGCAATAAGGACAAAACTAGAAGGTAGCTAATAAGGAGAGTATCACAGCCAAACTCTCCGCCACAGTACTAACAACTGGAACTCAACAAAAAGTGTTTTTGAAGACATGAATATGTATATTTTTCAGAAGAAGTATAAAAATGATTTTTTTTAAATCAAATGGGCATTTGATTCCTTTCTCCATGAATTCTGATGAAATAAGTAGAAATATCCATACTCTTAGAAATTTTCCAGGCCATTTTCTCTTGAATCCCTTTTTCTTGGTTCTGCTCTTTGTATTCTCTGGAAACATTTTTTCAGTGATTTCAGAAAAATAAAAAAAGCTTTTACTTTGCCTGGGAAGGACTAGGTAAATTTAGGGCCAAGAAATTTTGAAAAGTAGTATTTTGCTCTTGACATTTTTGCTTCTTCTTAACATATTTGTATATTGGGACAATTGTACTCTTGCCACTAGAGTGCTGAAGACAGAGAAGATTGAGCATCGGTGTGAAGTTGGAGGGAATGGACTACAGAGTCATTTATTACTGTTGGTTCCAGACTCTGGAGTTGTTTGTAGTGCAGCCATTAGTAATTCATGGTAGTTCAGGAGCTCGTAAGGGACTGCATTAAGTTTGGAATCAAATCTCCTAACATTGCAAAGTGGTCTCTTGTCCAAACTTGATTTATATGGATATGCTTCCCTGTGGAACATCAAGGAATGGTAGGTGACTAGCTGAGAATAAATCAAGGACTCGAGGTCCTGTACTTTCAGGAAAATTGGGTTTAAATAAACATGTGTAACTAGATTTAAATAAAAACTTGAAACATGACACTAAAGATAAAATTGCCAAATATAAAGGAAGTTCTGTACAATAATCCATATCAAACTATTGAAAGATACTAATTAAAAATTAAAGTTGATTTTCTTAGAATAAAAGAGAAAGAGGTGCAAACAAGAATCACATAAACAACACCAAGTTACGATTCTTTGATATCAAAAAGAGCATTTAAGTATGGTATGAAGAGTATTTTTTTTTGTTTCAGCTTCTAAATGTATTGTCTCTTATCACAGATACTGAAAAACATAATGGTGAATATTATTGCAGGTCCTTTCATCATTTTTATTTTTCTGGATCCTGGGCCCAGAATTATTTCTCAATTTCAAATTTTGAAAAAATATACTCCCCAAGTAAAAGTTAAAAATCATAATGACTTTGATTTGACACTTTAGGGTATGTGTGGGTATATATAAATTTGAAGATGAAGTTGTGGGGTTCACTCAGAATTTTGGCCCACTCACTTACCTTGGTCTTCTCTTACCTAAAACCCCATTTCAACTAAAAATTTCCAGCCATTTTCTAGAAATTCTTTCCACGTAGTAAAAATGTCACCAAGGAAACAGACTGGAATCTATGAAGTTACTACCAAAACTTTGATTCTGTGCTATTGTTCTTTATTTAGTTTATGCAGGTACTCATTATTTCTTTAGTGATTTTAAAGAATGAAAATTTCCAGTGAATTAGTAGCTGAAAAATAATTCAAAAATTTCTTAGGGATTCTTACAAGCCTCTAACAATGTGGGGGAAAATTTTTGAAAATGAGAGGCTGTATCTTGCGACAGTGCATCTTTTATCATTACAGAATTGGACAAGAGAATGCAAACATATCAGTGAAAAATACACCATCTCTCCTAGTTGATAATTCTAAGTGTTACCAAGTGCTGGAAAGTGCTAGCACTTGATTTTATAAACAATGGAGAATAACTAATGATTCTGAGAAGGACAGCACCAAATGAACTTATGGCTGCATAATATTCCATTATATATATGTATATATAATGATAAAAATAGATAAGGAATATATAGGGTGTGTGTGTGTATATATATATAGATAGATAGATATAGATATATATTTGTCTATTTGTCTACTGATAAGCATTTAGGTTGCTTCCATATCTCGGCTATTGTAAATAATGCTGCAATAAACATGGGGGTGCATATATCTTTCAAATTAGTGAATGATATTGTTATAGTGATGTATTGGGACAGATGGTAGCTACACTTCTAGTGAATATATAGCATAATATATAAAATTACTAAATTACTATGTTAGACACCCGAAACAAATGTAACATTGAATGTCAACTACAGTCAAATAAAAAAATCAAACACATCAAATGTCCAACCAAAGAAGATGGTTAAGCTGTGATTTTGAATGATATCATAGAAGATTATTCATTTACATGGGTAAAATTTTATAATATATTAGGTGAGGAAAGCACATTACAAAATAGCATATTCAGTATGATTACATTTTATAAAAAGTATATAACTATCTCTGGATAATACAATGATACATGATTTTTATTTTCTTCTTTGTACCATTTCCAAATTACCATTAAACATGTATTAGTTTCATGGTCAGAAATAAATGAATAATAAATGCTTAAAAAAACTAAATGAATTTATCTGGTAATAAATGTACTAAACTGCAACATAAAAAAAGACCGTAAATGTAAGGAAGAGGTGAGATTTATCATTATTTTCAGATAATAGAATCATATACAAAAGAATAAAGAGAAACATAATAGAGTTACAAAACAACCCAAGGAATTGGAGTATGAGATGATAAAATTAGAAAATCAATAGTATCCTTATACACCAGGGGAAAAAAAGAATATAATGAAAACACACTACATCTTAAAAATACTAGACAAAAGTCATATAAATACATAGGAATAATTTTAATATAAATGTGCTACATCTAGATCCATTGTTAAGAAAAATTAAGTAGATACAGAAGACGAGAATAGTTTCACACTATATTGCAAGATAGAAGACCTAAAAACTATTATTTTTTTTTCTAAAATGAAACTATTGGTTTAACACACATCTACCAATATTTAATGGAATATATTTTGGAACTCACAAATTTATTCCGAAGTTCATACAGAAAATATTATATTTCATTGATTTTACAGTACACAATTTTTTACATGTTAACAACTCTAAAATTGGAGTGAGTTTTACAATTGAGGGAATGTCTTGGTTTAGTTAACAGGATTTTTTTTCTTCGTTTTATATAATATAAAGGATTGTATTATAAATTACAGTATTTCATATATGATAAGGTATACAAATACAGACAAAAAGTGAATTAGAAAATATTTTTCAGAAGGGAAACAATTACTGAACAAGAATAGTGAGAGTAAGATTACTATATAAGTTATGAAGCAGAAAGATTAAAACAAGTGTCTACAGTGTTCTAGACAGAGAAGACAATAATAGAACTAAGACATATACAAGGATTTTAAGCCTAATTTAAAAAGCATTATAACCCAACTGGAAAAGAGTTATTCCATAAAATGTGTTGGGGTAAGTGATTAATAGCTTGCAAATAAAACCTCAAGTCTCACACCTCAACTTTCACTAAAATATACTGTAGATGAAGGATGCCTGGGTGGCTCAGTCTGCCTTCTGCTCAGGTTGTGATCCAGGAGTCCTGGGATCAAGCCCAGCATCAGGCTCCCTGCTCAGTGGGAAATCGGCTTCTCCCTCTTCCTCTTCCCCTCCCCACTCCCGCTCGTGCTCTCACTCTCTCTCTCTCAATAAATAAAATATACTGTAGATGAAACAGTTAAAATATCTTTATATAAGGTATATCAAATATAAAAATGGAAATAGGAATAGCTGAAACTTCAATAATTCACCAGCTTAAAGATTACAGAAGAAATTGCACAGGAAAAGTATTGATACCTTTGTCTGTTTACAATGTTTAAATGTGCTTGATGTATTCTTTTCTATTTTGAAACTCTTATATATACACAAACTAAAAAATATATTTGTACAGTTTACACAGTAATAATGAAGAAACTGTGTAACTTGCCACAGTTTAATAAATAGCATATTGCCAGAACCTCATAACCCTTTGGATGCCTTTTCAAATGTCACAGCCTCCTTAGAGGAAAGACCCCTAAATTTGTAATAATCATTTCCTTGCAATTCTTGATGGTTTCACAAAAATAGTTGATCCTCACTATTCACAGTTTCCACATTTGCAGATTTGTAAAATTTACTAAAATTTATTTGTGATCCCCAAATCAAGTATCACAGCACTTTGGTGGCTAATTACAGCCAAATGCAGACTGGTGAAAAATTTGAGTCTGATACATACATTCCCAGGTGAGGTAGAACAAGATGATATTCCACTTTGGATTTCAGCTCTCATACTGTAAATGTGTCCTTTTTGCTACCTATTTAGTGTCACTTTTCTCATGTTTGTGTTTTTTGGTAGTGATTTCACTTTTTAAAATGACCCCCAAGAACAGTGCTAAAGTGCCATTTAGTGTTTCTAAGCATAAGAAGGTGGTAAAATATCTTATGGAGAAAATTAGTATGCTAGGTAAGTTTCTTTCCACATGAGTTATAGTGCTGTTAACAGTGAGATCAATGTTAATTAACAATGTATATTAATGTATATTAAATATTTCTATATGATAATATATATTAAATAAGGTATCTTTAAAAAGAAACACACATAATACATAAAACAAGATTATGGTATTGCTTGGCTGACAAAATGTTGTGACAAGAGACTCATAGGAACCTAACTTTGTATTTCCCCTAGGAACAATGGTTCAGTATTCATTAATCCATTGTTTGCAGGGAACTTTATTGTAATGAAAATTAACTGTCCATATTAATCACAAGTCAATATAAGATTCAGTTTTTACTCTTTATGTTTACACTTGTCTTTTCATACTCTATGTATTCTTCTGTAACCTGTTTTGTTAAATATTATCTTTATGACATTTGTCAATGTTGATGGAAGTCAACAATAAAATCAGTCACAAGTGTTATGACAGCTAGAGAAAACTGGTTACAGTTTTGGTTGTTAAATAAGCAGACACAGTACTTCAGAAGGAAACACTGCAAGTAAGTCTTCTTATAATGAAAGTCTGGTGTGGTTGGGCAGTTTAGAGCAGAGTTTCACTATATTTCAGGAGCAATTATAGAATCTTCAAGTATTTCACAAATACTGTTTGGACCCAGGTCCTATATCTTCAAGCTTCCTCTCCGTCTAGTGGCAGCTTTCAATAAAATATTTTAATATATTGATTTAGCACTGGCACTTACTTAAAGTGACAGAGTAGAAGGTATGTTGAACACACTAATCAGCATTTCTATAATAATGGCATTCCATTTTACTGGGGTTTATGTGGGATAACTTCTAGACATCTCCTAGTGTCTACAAAACATATCTGCAATTCGTTGGAATTATCAAATAGGTCTATGATTACTTAAGTTAATCATCTGACCAGCTTGGTACATAGGGCAACCATTTTAGTGAAAGCAGTATTGATGGTCTCTAGATGGGGTTTTATGATTATGACATAAAATTGTATCTAATGGCCCCCAACCCCTAATTTGTAAAAACCGAATGATGTGGTTATGAAAATATATCTGTCTACACTTAAGCAAAGGAAAGTTATCTGCCTATTACCTGCCCCAGGATGTATGGTTCTCTAACATCTGCATAAGAACCAGCTGTTGTGCTTGTTAAATATGTTCATTCCTGGGAGTCACCCCAGACTTTCTGGAACTAAAATTTAAAGATACATGCCTTAAATTTGCAAGTATGATAATTTTCAAATGCCCACTAATATTACAGTTTCTGAGCTAGACAATTTGAAAATCTTGACTCAATATGTTGAGGTAACTAAAGCAAATGTGCAATGGTTCCTCTGTTAACAATCTCAACAGTTATAGGGGACATGCCTTAACTGCATTAATTACACTAGGATTCAACATACAGGCAGCAGCTTCTCTGTGTGTTCTAATTACCCTGCTCACAATACTTATTCCAATTAGACTTCCTGTAATGCTAAGGTTTTTATTCTTGAAACCTAAATCTTTGTTTTTTTTTTTTTGTTTCAGAGGGTGAAAGGATTGCAGACAGTACAGACAAAACAGCATATTAGGGAATCTCATACTGACCCTCTTCATTATAAGGGCACTATTAGAAGCTGCTGGTTTCTGTTTGTTTGTCCCAAGGCGTAGAGGTTTTCCAAAGCCTTGGAAATGTTGAAAATGCACTCTAATTTCAGTAGCTCTAAGCCCTAAATTCTAGTGGCTTCTGCCCTGGCTAGAAAAAGTGATATGTGTACTAGGAAATGAGAGTGAATTTTCCTATTCCTATTTTGTCCTTCAACAGCCTCCAGAGGCATAAGTTGTTTGTCTGTAATATTGGATTTTAAAGGTCACTTTTTATTTTATAGCTCTAGGTCGGTTTTTATTTCTACGTATTTTACATGACCTGTGGTAAATTAGAATCTAACCTGTACTGAAGGACAAACTATAACTATGTCTAATACCCTAGGACCTCATTTTCCCATTTTAAAGTGAATACTTTAAAACTGCCTTAACAAAGTCCCGTGGTAATTCCTTTGGATTGGTACTTAGACTGTATGTTATGGCTTTTAAAGACTTAAACCTTAGGATAAGACAAACATGGGTTGGCTTTTTAGATATTTACTAGCTATTGAACATTGGTCAAGTTACTTAATCTATAGAAATGATGTATTTCCGGGGCACCTGGGTGGCTCAGTCGTTAAGCGTCTGCCTTCGGTTCAGGCCATGGTCCCAGGGTCCTGGGATCAAGCCCCGCATCGGGCTCCCTGCTCTGCGGGAAGCCTGCTTCTCCTTCTCCCACTCCCCCTGCTTGTGTTCCCTCTCTGGCTGTCTCTCTCCCTCTGTCAAATAAATAAATAAAATCTTTAAAAAAAAAAAAAAAAAAAGAAATGATGTATTTCCGTAAAACTGAGGCAACCATGGTCCTATATTATGGGGTTGTTATAAAAATTAAATGTGATACACATTTAAGACATTTAGGAAAAATTTATATATAAAAATAATAAATGTGTTATTAAATCAGAAACCATATTTCACTATATACTAAAAGTCATTAAATTTAATGATTTTTAAAACCATTTTCCTACAAAGTTAATAATAGCACTTTAAATTTCATTATAAAATCATGCAAATAAGTAAGAATATAACAGCTCAATTAAATAAGAAGGATGGCAGGCAGAAAAGAAAAATGCTCTAATTTCATCTTTCAGAATGAAATTAAAATTAAACTTCGTGAAAATAAGCATACACTTGCTTTTTTAATATATCCTTAAAATAGGTATATAAAACCTACCACCAGTGGTTAGATAGATAGATGCTATTCCCAACTTTGTTTAAGGTGTGATGGCTCCCTCTGCATATTTGAACAATGAGAAGATCTCCTTGTAACTTCTAACACTTTATCCATGTTTAACTTAATGGTGAGTGTACACCTGCTGGTCAGTAAATGCCTTTTTGAATGAATTAGTGACTGAATCAGACAGCCTTTGGTCATTGCCCAAGCATGTCACTTTTGGAGTATTACTTTTACTCAAATAGTGTTCATATATTTATTTTTTTAACCAAGTAACTTTTAAAATAATCCAGGAATCACTTTTTTTTATTTCAGTTATAACTCAAAGATATAACCAATGAAATTTCCTGGCATAAAATATTGAAAATACCATAACCTTATATTAATATAAAATCTCATTCAGTTTACTTGTTCCCTATTAAAAGCATCATAAACCATATATTGATTCTTTAGAAAATAAAGGAGAATAACCTTGTACCAACTGAGGCATCCAGTTAGCTGACATATAAAACAAGTCCTTTTCATGGAGTTTCGACATTGTAATTGGTATGCTGACTGTGTCAAAAAGAAGAAAGGACTAGAAAAAGTGTAAAAATGAATTTAAAATAACAAAAATTTACTCATGATGATCCCAAATTCCAGTTTAAAAGAAACATTGATCAAAAGGACATTTCTCCAGAAATCACTTCAATATAATGTTGAAAGTTGAGATAATGGTAGTACATTTATAGTTAGGAAAAAAACATTTTCTAGATGAATCAAAAAGTTGTTGGATGATGGCAAGTCATTTAGTCAGAAATTATTTCTCCACAGCACACATACTTATACACACTCATAACACACACAAACGAGTCCACAGTTTATAAAAAGGTTTATATTAGGTATAAATACCAAGTGCACTGAAGTAATTTCCAGCAAGTTTAAAAACACTAAGCACTATAAAAATTCTACTTTGAAGAGAACAACCAATTTCCTCTGACAAAAAGGTAAATTAGACTTCTGTTTCCCTATTCTTCACACTAAGTACAATTTAAATCCCTGCATATTATATATAAAACAATAATAATAAGGCTCTGTAAGTTGGAAAGAGGAAGGAAGACCAGGCTAAGAACTGTGGAACCCAAGAAACAACACAATGGTGAGTTTCCTGGATTTTCATTTTGCTACATATATCCCAGACTTAGACCTGAAGAAGCTGGCAAACCAGCAACAAAGATGGACCGAACAAAAGTTCCAATAAAACTCTCTAATCAAAAGACCAGGAAAGGGATAACCTAGCAAGACAGAAAAATCTTAGACTATAACTTCAATACACAAATATGGCTCCATCCACCATTCTCAGCAAGGACCAGCTAGGAAGTTTAGACTTCCACCTTTGCTTGGCTGTACTGAATCACCTACTTCCCCACTGGGATAGTGTCTGAGAAGACCTGATCAGAAGCTAGGATTTTCATTCCCACGTATAGTAACCTCCTCTCCTCGTATTAGTCAACACCACATGCAGAACTTGGATTTCTACTGTTACAAATATAGCTAAAAAGTGAATTAGAAAATATTTTTCAGAAAGGAAACAATTATTGGACAAGAATAGTGAAAGTAATATAAATTATGAAGCAGAAAGATTAAAACAAGTGTCTACAATGTGCTAGACGGAGAGAACACAAAAATAGAACTAAGACATATACAAGGGTTTTAATCCTAATTAAAAAAGCATTATAACCCAACTGGAAAAAGATTTATTCTATAAAATGTGTTGGGGTAAGTAGTTAATAGCTTGCAAATAAAACTTAGAGTCTCACACCTCAACTTTCACTAAAATATATTGTAGATGAAACAGTTAAAATATCTTTATATAAGGTATATCAAATATAAAATGGAAATAGGAATAGCTGAAACTTCAACAAAGGAAATAATTCACCAGCTTAAAGATTATAGAAGAAATTGCACAGGAAAAGTATGATATCTTTGTCTATTTACAATATTTTTATGTCTTTGAGGAGTTGGTTTCAGAGGAGACCTATTGGAGAGTCAAGATTTCCACCACCACCACCAAGCAGTAGCAAGGTCCCTATAGGGTCAGCTGAAGTCATAAGAGAAGCATTAACAAGGCATTCCTATCATTCCCAGTAGGGTAATATCTGCAGAGGTCTAGAGAGGAGCCAGATCTCCCACAGCAGTAATGAGGAGCCCTCACCCATACAAGTGTCAGTAAAGGGAGAGTGGGGAGCTGGACTTTACCCTTCTCCCTTTCTTTGCCAAAACAGTATCAGAGAAAGCCAGATTCAAAGAATCTTTGCATAAGTTCCAGATTCTTATAATAACCACCATGTAAAAAATCAGCCATATTACTAAAAATAAGGAAAACTGCAACTGCAGCAAAAATTTTAAAGCAGCCATCATAACAATGCTTCAAGAAACAATTATCAACACACTTGACACAAATAAAAAAAATGAAGTTTCAGCAAGGAAATAGCGTCAGTAAAAGTATAAAACAGGAAGAACTAAATAGAAATTTTAAAATTAAAAAGTACTCTTCCCCCTCACACACAAATTCAATGTTGGCTTTAACAGCAGAATGGAGCATAGAGAGGAACAAACCAGCGAACTAAAAGATAGAACAAAGGATTACCCAATCTGAATAAGAGTCAGAAAAAAGAAAACATGAATAGAGCCTTAGGGCCTGTGAGAAGTATAATAAAAGATCTACCACTTATTTTATTGGAGTCCAGCAAAAAATAAGAGAAACAGGGTGAAGTTGAAAAAGTACTTGAAGGAATAAAAAATACAACTCCCAAATTTGGTAAAAAACACAAATCTACAGATTTAGGAGGCTAAATATCCTTAATTAGGATAAACACAATAAGAGTCACTGCAAAGCACATTATAGCTACAGTTGGGAAATGAAAGGCAAAGAAAATACCTCAAAAACAGCCAGAGAAGAGTGATACCTAATCTGGAACCAGTTCAAATGACAGTGGATTTCTCACAGGAAACTATGGAAGCCAGAATAAAGTGGCACTACATGTTTTAAACGCTGAAAGAAAAGAACTGTCAAGCCAGAATTCTATATCCAGTGAAAATATCCTGAAATAAATGAAAATGAAAATGAAATAAAACTAAATGAATTTGTTGTGGCAGACCTACCTAAGAGAATGGCTAAAAGGAATTATCTAATCACTACAGAATCCTAGGACACAAGGAACTAAGAAAGAACAAAAGGAATAGTAAAAGGTTGGGTAAGTAGGTAAATATATACATTATTCTTTTCCTTTTGAATTTTCTAAATTATGTTTGATGGTTAAAGTAAAAATCGTAATACTATCTGATATACTTCTCAATTAATGTAGAGAAAATATTTAAAACAATTATATGATAAATGAGGAAGGTAAAGGGACATAAAAGGAGATAAGCTTTGTACACTGTATACTTTGTTCATTCTGGTAAAATGTCAATACCAGCAGACTGTGAGAAGTTACATATATAGAATGTAACACCAAGAGCAACTATGGAAAAAAAACTATACAAAGATATGTACAGAAAAATTACATCAATTCCAAAGTAACCCAAAGAAGGCAGGAAAAAGAAAACACAAATCAAAGGCAGAGAGAAGAGATAGAAAACAGAAAATAAAATGGCAGACTAAATCCCTAACATATCAATAACTATATTAGATGTAAATGGCCTAAATACACGGATTAAAAGTCAGTTATTGGTAGAGTGAATTAAAAAAAAAAAAAAACAGGACCCAATTATAAAACTGCTGTAGAATTACTTCCCCCTTTGAGAAAAGTAGGCAATGAAACAATGAAAAATTTCTGAATTCTGGTAGGCGCTTGTTTCTCAGAGATCTGTGGATCCTGATGGATCCTGTGGACCCCTATTGGGAGTAAATCCATATTGGCCCTGTGTGAAAGTCAGGTCCTCTAAAGTGCCAAGAGATTAAGGAGTTAGGCAGGATTGTCCATTACACTCATGCAGGGGGATCAGAAAGAGATCCAAGAGCAGGGAGGATTTTTCCAGATGCCTATGCAAAGGACAGGTATTGTGTCTACTATTACACTATAGGCTCATAGGTGTGGATATCACTGTGTGCTTCACTAACCAAAGAATTGATTCCATTTGCCTCTTAGGATACTGAGATGAAGTGAGCTGGAAGGAAGGTAGGAAGAATGGTAGGAAGGGAGGGAGGAAAGAAGGGTGGTAGGCCAAACCATCTATGTGGGCCCATGTATAGAGTATCAATCAAAACTAATACAAACCACAAGTAGTTAAATAGAACTGTTGGGACACATGTTCAAGAAACAGAATTTTAAAATTTTAAAAATAATAGTAATAAAAAGAAATTATTCAGGAGCTTTAAATGAAACACTTTCTGGAGAAAAATATATGGCTTTATAACTCTATATTCTGTAGATAAATGTAAGGAGACTGATCTGGATAAATATATATGAATGTACAGACAAAATTTTAAAAATCATAACAAAACTTAAAGTATAAACCCAGGGAAAATAACTTGTAGATAATGGGTGCATCAACAATAATTAAAACAATTTCTTTAAGATTTTATTTATTTGTTAGAGAGAGAGTGTGTGCACAAGCAGGAGAAGCAGCAGGCAGAGGGAGAAGCAGGCTCCCTGATGAGCAAGGAGCCTGATGTAAGACCTCAATCCCAGGACCCCGATATCATCACCTGAGCCGAAGGCAGGCACTTAACCGACTATGCCACCCAGACATCCCCTTAAAATAATTTCCAAAAGAAAAATAAAAATTCATTGAGATGAAGAAATATCTGTCTCAAAACTGAAAGGGTTCTCTAGGGCCCAGGTTACATTTACTTGAAAACACACACACACACGCTACATATATACACATGAACCTGAACCTTCAGGATAAAGTCTTGTATGACTCTGGGTTCAAAAACAGGAAAATTCTAGGAAGCATGAGACTCCTTCCACAGAATGAACCATCTCTAGATTTTTTATAAATATACAGTATATTTCCATAAATCTTATACATGAAGACAATGGGAAAATGTCTCCTTTATCCCTATTAGTTCTTAAAATGTGATAAAACCAAAGAATCACCTAAAAGAAATAGTTACAGTCCTGTCCCCAGATCCTCCTTTTTATATCCTAAAACTCTATCATTAGATCTAACATCATGTAGCTCTAAATATGCATACATAGCAATACATATTTCTAATTACAGACATTTAAAATCATGTTGCATAGTTTATATTTTATTTCCATAATGCTTCAGGAATACAAAAAATATAGTTTTTTAAAATGTATTTATTTTAGTAATCTCTACACCCGACATGGGGCTCAAACCCACAATCATGAGATCAAGAGTCACATGCTCCTCTGACTGAGCCAGCCAGGCACCCCAAATACAGTTCCTAATCAGGGTTTTTGGAGGATAAAAGTAAACTTCTAGAGCTCTCTCTGTTTAATCAGAATCTTTCAATCTTTAAAATATATAAATACCTATAATATATAATTGTGACATCAGAACAAAAATTTGGGCAGAAGCACACATACATATGTATATGTATACACACACATATTGTAAATGTATACATATATGCATACTATTGGGGAAATATAATTAAGAACAAAATTTTGTCAACCCAGAAATCCTTTTCACAAAGGTATTAGAGAAAACACGTATATTGTTAAATAAGCATTAAACGGATATGTAACTTAATGGGCATCACAGGCAATCCACTCTAACTCTTACATAGCCAGACAGATAAAACCCATTACACCCTCAACAGAAATAATGACTAGTCTTCAAGTAAGAGGTTGACAATACCTTTTGTCACACAGAGTTCACCTTAATTTATCTGTTAATTGGGTTGACCATCTTTTAGCTAATTGACTTTATCCAGGAAAGAAGAAAAACTTCTCGTGTCTTTATGGCAAGAGGCAGTCTTACAACTTGAAGCACGGTGTCCACTGAAGTTAGGCTTGGCCCTGCTGCAGATACTGGTGAGAGAGGTGTGCTATCTCCTTTGATGCTTATGTTTGAAAAAATGTAAAGATGTTTACATTCAAAGAAATGGTTCTTAGGTTTTGAGAAAGATATTTCTGGGTCAGAAAGCTGAGAAAATGCCTATTTGGTTTTCAAAAGGATTTGCATTGATTTCAAAGAGGGAAAAATACTTATAATTAGAAGTTTTCTAAAGTAAATGTTCTAAGAAAATGGATGGGGGAGAAATCTCTTTTCTTATTTCAATAGGGAAATTTAAGTCTTTTATTTTTAATTTACATTTGTCCTTACAATATTCAAATGTACACCCATATGCATATGTATTTGTAGATGCATATGCACATGTATATATATGCTCTTCAATTTAGTCATCCCCTAGTCTTCCTCTACTCTTTATTTTCTAGACCTGTTAACCACTGCTATATCCCACATTATCTTCTACTGTCAACATCAATATATAATCTTTTTTTCCTTTGGTTCAAACGAAATTTGCTGCCGTAAGTGATTCAGCTTATTCAAGCTACATATTAATAAAATCGATGAATAAATTTCACACATGCTATCATATATAAATATTTAGGAATATTATTCTTTTTCTTGAAGATTTATTTATTTTAGAGAGCATGAGTGGGAGGAGGAGCAGAGGGAGAGAATCTTCAAGCAAACTCCCTGCTGAGCCTGGAGCCCCACTCATGGCTTGATCTCACGACCCATGAGATCATGACCTGAGCCGAAACCAAGGGTCCAACGCTTAACCTACTGAGCCACACAGGCGCCCCATAAATATTTAGGAATTTTAAAAACATCCTAATTAATTTAAAATAAACTCTTCTCTTGCCATTATCTGAAGTTTACATATGATCTTGTTGATTTCAGGGATCCCTGTCTATCCTAAAAATCTCACTGGGAATATATACACATCTGACAGTACCTATGTGTAATCATGTGTTATTAACTAATGAGGTGCAAATCACTTCCTACACACTAACTTCTTAGGCTTCTCAAAATGTAATTCTCCATCCCAGAGTAACTGCAGAAGGCTGAGGTAGAAAAAAATGAAATGAAACTAGAACCAATTATCCAATTATCTTTATCTTTAGGAATCCTACATTTCCTTTGCTAGAGGTTTTATTCCTTACTGCTTCCGTCAGTTTTTTGTGGATCTTGTGGTCAGAGACTATATTTTCCTCTACCAAATATTAAATTGATTTGAAATTCAATAGAATAACACATCTCATATGTTAATAACAAATATATTTTAAGGTCCTTTTGTAATTCAGGTCTGATATGGGATTAGAATTCCTAAATTATACACTGCCCAATCAAATATGGTTGAAATAGAAATTTTGTGTTTTAAGTTTATTTCCCCCATTATTACACTAGTCCTGGAGCAGAACAAGCATTCCATAAACATACCAAGTGAAAGAATGATGATAATGCCTCAAAACTAAAATATCGTAAGTGCAATTTTTAGCCCTATAACATAAAATTGCCAGAATATTTCCAACCTAGCAGCTATAATATTTATATCAATAGAAGATCAAAAACGAATGTCATTTTGTAAACTTACAGATTTGAAATAACAACCATGCTTTCAAATGTTTAAAAATTCTAATGTGTGTGTGTTTTTTTAAAGCATATACTTTTAAAAAGACCAAGCATGAAATTGCCTGAATGTCTAAATATCTTCACATACCAAAAACAATTTAAGACCAAGGACAAGGATGTTTTAGTTAAGAGTATGACTAGTTCCTCATTCCTTTGTAACCTCCCTAAGTAATCAGGTTCTCTGATGCCTCTCATTTGGCTGTTTACCAAGATGCTTAAGGAGAGCTGATTCTTCAAAGTCAATTACTTCCTGTCCTGAGTACCAATTCCCTAATACCATTAACTCCTAATTCTTTCAAGGAATAGAGAGACTATTGAGCTAATTGAACCATATTTCTAATGTCTAATGGTTGCTAATGATTTAATGTGTTCATCCTCCCAGATAATATATTTGCATTTTAACAGGAAAATAAAATGTCTAAGTGGAAGGAATGACTACTGTGACGATTTCCAGATAGATTATGAATATTAATGCACTTTAAGTGAAGTTCCCTGGAAAGATGACTGTGTTTGTTGAACAGGAAAATGTAACTGACAACTGTTTCAAAAATATGTTTGGGGAAATCAATTCCTTTGTACAGTCATTTTAATAAAAATTTTAGTCCAAACAACTAGGCAAAATTGTCCATTTAATCTGGCTGAAACAACATACAGTAAGAAAGAATTTAGGAGAATAAAACTTTAAACAATTACTAGTTGAGATGAAATTATGAGTTATTTATACAGTTATATTCTCAGCTCTTACCTTTTTATCAGCTCCTTAGTTTTACTTTTTATAGACTTATTGGGAGTATAACTAACACATAATAAATTTCACATCTTTAAAGGGTATACTTTGATAAGGTTTGATATATCTGTAAACCTGTGAAACCATCACCACAAACAACATATTTATAACCTTCTGAAATTTCCATGCAACTGAGGTAGGGAAGCTGAAGAGACTCCACTTTAGAAAGGCTTCATTTCTGTTGTTTTTCTGCGAGGCCCTATTTACTCATGTTCTATATTTTGCCTCTGAATCAGCCAAAGAAGCTATGTTCCCACTTCAAGGGAGAAGAAAGTAAGTAAATCATTTTCTGAGTTTTACCCAAGGCCCCCAAATACCTGATAAACATCGAAGAAGAGCCAGATCCCAAACATGTTCGAGGTCATTACCTTCAAACAAACTTCAGCTGATGCTGGTATCAACAGCCCTTACCCTCATGATTTCTAAAATAACACCTGTTACTCTCCTTTCACTCACCTTTGATCAGACCCTACCCTAGATTCCTAGACACCTTTTCCAATATAAACCCCTAACCCCAAGCGAGGACAAGACTCCTTCTCCTTTCCTGTTTGAGTCTCCAGACACTCCGTCTATAATTCTCCACTTGTCACACTATTCAATAAACTCTGTTTTCACTTTCTCTGGCTCCATTTGACTTTTTTCCTTGATGAAGCCAAGGACCCTCTTGGCTGGTCCTGCGGGATCCCCCTCCAGGTCCTCGAACCCAGCCTGCCTGCATCACAATCTCCTGCAATACATTCCTCTTCCTTTCTACCCCTACCCACTGACCTCTGGCATCTACTGATCTGCTTTGTCACTAGAGATTAGTTTATATTTTACAGAATTCCCCAAAACAGAATCATACAGTATGTAAAATATTTTTTTTTCTGAACTCTCTCATTCAGCATAATTATTTTCATTTTCATTCATATTGTTGCATGTATCAATAGTCGATTCCTTTGTTTGGCTGATTTGTACTGCATTGTATGGGAAGACCACATTTTATATATCCACTCATTTGTTGATGGACATTTGTGTTGTTTCTAGTTTTTGTCTATTTCAAATAAAGCAGCTAAAAAATGTGTATAAAATTTTTGTAGGAACGTATACTTTCATATATATTGGGTGAATCATCTAGGAATAGAATATTTGTATCATATGGAAGGGTATATAAACATCTTTAAAAATAAACAGTTTTAGGGACGCCTGGCTGGCTCAGTCGGTTAAACGACTACCTTCAGCTCAGGTCATGATCCTAGGGTGCCAGGATCGAGCCCCATGTTGGGCTCCCTGCTCAGTGGGAAATCTGCTTCGCCCTCTGCTTGTGCTCTCTCACTCTCTCTGTCAAATAAGTAAAATCTTTAAAAAAAATAAAAATAAGCAGTTTTAGAAACACACAAAAAATTGCAAAGATGGTACAGAGAGTTCTCATATAGCTCACACCCTGATTCTCCTATTATTAACATCTTACATTATGTGGTACATTTACCAAATTAAAGAACCCATACTGATATATTATTAGAAACTAAAATCCAAGCTTTATTCACATTTCTTTAGTTTTTATCTAATGTTCTTTTCTGTTCCAGATCTCTAGCCAGGATTCCACATTTAGTTGTCTTATCTCCTTAAATTGTATATATATTTAAGGTGCACACAACTTGATATTTTGATATCTATATATGTTGATAAATACTGAGCACAATCAAACTAATTAACATATACATCACCTCACATAGTTTCTGTTTCATTTTATTGCTTTATAGTAATAAAACTTAAGGTCTATCATCTTAGCAAATTTCAAGTACACTGTACAATATTGTTAACTTTGCTTCTGATCGCCTTGAGAGTATGGAGGAGTACCAGTCAGGTATTTTGCAGCATGCTTCTCTATTGGGAATTTTCTGATACTATCTCATAATTAGACTGGGTTTTGGATTTGGGGGAGGAAAACGAGAGATATCAGAGATGAACCATGAGAGACTATGGACTCTGAGAAACAAACAGGGTTTTAGAGGGGAGGGGGGAGGGGGATGGGTTAGCCCGGTGATGGGTATTAAGGAGGGCACATACTGCATGGAGCACTGGGTGTTATATGAAAACAATGGATCCTGGATCACCACATCAAAAACTAATGATGTATTGCATGGTGACTAACATAACATAATAAAATTTAAAAAATTTAAAAATAAATAAATAAATATCAGGGGCGCCTGGGTGGCTCAGTTGGTTAAGCGACTGCCTTCGGCTCAGGTCATGATCCTGGAGTCCCTGGATCGAGTCCCACATCGGGCTCCCTGCTCGGCAGGGAGTCTGCTTCTCCCTCTGACCCTCCCCTCTCTCATGTGCTCTCTCTCATTCTCTCTCTCTCAAATAAATAAATAAATAAATCTTTAAATAAATAAATAAATAAATAAATAAATAAATAAATAAATATCAGAAGCACATTCTGTCACCATGATTTGTCACTCTTTATGTTAACCCTAATCACATGACTGAGGTAATGTCTATGAAGTAATACTTTCCTTCCCTTTCCATTCTGTACTCTTTAGAACAAAGTCAATATAGTACTGCCCACATAATAAGGAATGGGGAGTTATGTTCTACCTCTCTGAGGAAGAGGTATCAACACAAATTATTTAGGATTCTTTGCATAGAGATTTGTCTGTTCTCCTCTATTTATTTTGAATAACCAGCTAATCATGTATTTGTATTAGCATGGACTCAAAGATATGTATTTTCTTTTTTTAAGATTTTATTTATTTGACACAGAGAGAGAGAGAGAACAAGCAGGTGGAGAGGGAGACAGAGGGAGAGGGAGAAGCAGGCTCCTGCTGAGCAAGCAGCCCAATGCGGGGCTCAATCCCAGGACCCTGGGATCAGGACCTGGGCCAAAGGCAGCTGCCTAACCAACTGAGCCACCCAGGTGCCCCAAAAATACGTATTTTCTATTTTGAGAGTCGTTACATATTCTGAATACAAATCATTTGTCAGATATATGATTTGTAAGTATTTTCTCCCAGTCTGTTGCTTGTCTTGCATTCTCTAATGGTGACTTTGAAAGAGCAGAAGATTTTAATATTGATGAAATTCTGTTTATCATTGTTTTTCTCTTTTATGGGCTTTGCATTTGGTACCATACTTAAGAAATCTTTGCCTATCCAAGCTCTCAAAGATTTATTTCCATGATCTCTTTTACAATGTATATTTTTTTATATTTAGATCTATGAACCATTTTGAGCCAATCTTAGTATATGCTGCATGGTGTGACCAAAGTTCAGTTTTATCTTAGAGTAGGCATTAGAGTATACTGTATAATACAGTCAATCCTCTAAGAGATTGCAAAGACAGAAAGAAATCTTACCCTTGTATACAGCCTAGCAGATACAACTGATTACACACATGTTCAAAAAGTACATGATAACTAGTTCTCAGGTAAGAGTACTTGACAGCTCTGTTTCTCAGACAGTTTATCCTAATTTCACCTGGCAATTGGGATGGTCACTGATGTTTGCTAACTGAATCTCCAAAGGAAAAATAAACTTTTTTTTTTTTTTTAAGATTTTATTTATTTATTTGACAGAGAGAGACACAGCGAGAGAGGGACCACAAACAGGGGGAGTGGGAGAGGGAGAAGCCGGCTTCCCACTGAGCAGGGAGCCCGATGCGGGGCTTGATCCCAGGACCCTGGGATCATGACCTGAGCTGAAGGCAGACGCTTTAACGACTGAGCCACCCAGGTGACCCAGAAAAATAAACTTTTCATATCTTTATGATAAGAAGTAGTTTTGCAACTTCTGGTGAAGCACCTGCCTAAGTTAGATTCCTAACCTTCCACAGAAACTGAGAGATAGGGGCACTATCTTTCTTGATGATTACATTTCAAAGAGATGGGGGGGGCACCTGGGTGGCTCAGTCGTTAAGCGTCTGCCTTCAGCTCAGGTCATGGTCCCAGGGTCCTGGGATTGAGCCCCGCATCGGGCTCCCTGCTCCTGCCGGAAGCCTGCTTCTCCTCTCCCACTCCCCCTGCTTGTGTTACCTCTCTCACTGTGCCTCTGTCAAATAAATAAAATCTTTAAAAAAAAAAAAAAAAAAGAGAGAGACGGTTCTCTGGTCCTACAGAAAGACATTCCTGGGCTGTTAAAATGCTACCCACCTTCCAGCAGGAAGAGATCAAGGTGAGGGTGTTTGCCCAGGACAGGAGCTCAGTGTGGTTTAGCAGTGAAATCTGGAGTCTCTGGCAAAAGGCTTATTTAGCCTTTAAAAAGATTTAAATACATTTGAAAAAACAAAGAACTTACAAGTTTTCTAAAGTAGATGTTGGAAAGGGGCAGGAAATCTCTTCCCTTATTTTCAACAGGGAAAATTAAACCTCTCATTTTTAATTTGTATCTGCCCTTACAATCTTTACTGATATTCTGTCCCCCTAGTCTATAATTTTTCAAGAGTGTTGAAATCTCCTACTATAATTGTGGATTTGTCTATTGCTCCTTGAAATCAGTTTTGTTACATGTATATTGAAACTCTCTGATGAGGTGCAGAAATGCTTAGGAGTTTTATGTCCTCTTCATGAATTGACCCTTTTTTTCAATAAGAAATGACTTTGGTAATGATCTTTCTCTTAAATCTACTTTAATCCATTGTTAATATAGCCACCCTAGCTTTCATTTGATTAATACCAGCACAGTATAGTTAAAAAATCTACTTCAGTTAAACCATTTGTTTCTTTATACTTAATAAAGGTTTCTTGTAAGCACCATTTATTTGGAGCTTGCACTTTTACCCAATCTGATATAATCTCGTTTTTAGTTGTGATGTTTGATCAACTGACCTTTTTAATGTGATCATTGACATCGTTGGTTTTAAATTCACCAAATTGCTATTTTTTTTCTATTTGTCCTGTCTGATCTTATCCCCTTCCTCTTTTTTGTTTACCTCTTCTAAAATAGTAATTGTATTTTTAAAATTAAACTTTATCTCTTCTGTTGTCTATTAGCTCATTTTCTTATTTTTTTAGGAGGCTTATGGTAAACATCTTTAACCTACATTAGTACATTTTATATCACATTATACCACTTTATGTGTCATATACAAAACTTAATATACTTCTACACCTAAACTCCTGGTCCCTTCTTGGCCTTTGAGCTATTATTTTCATTTATTTTATTTCTAAATAAATATAAAATAAAGATTCCACATTATATTGTTATTGACTTTGCTTTAAATAGCTAATTATTGGGGCATCTGGGTGGTTCAGTCAGTTAAGCATCTGCCTTTGGCTCAGGTTGTGATCTCGGGGTCCTGGAATCGAGTCCCACATTGGGCTCCCTGCTCAGCGGGGAGTCTGCTTCTCCCTCTCCTTCTGCCTCTCCCCCCCTCCACTCATGCTCTCGCTCTCTTCTCTCAGTTAAATAAAATCTTTAAAAAAAATAGCTAATTACCTTTAAAAGATTTTTAAAATTAGAAAAATAGATTGTTAAACATTTTCACCAATATTTATCATTTTTCCTCTTCTTCATTCCTTCATGTAGATCCTGATGTCCCTACATTATGTGTCTGAAAGAGTTCTTTTCACATATCTACAAGTAAGGGGCCGCTGGTGATAAAATCTTTTAGCCTTTTTATGCCTGAGGTAGTATTCTCATTAATATTTAAAAGATCTTTTGAATACAAATTTAAATAGTCTTCTTGTTTATTTGTGGTTGGAGTATTTTGACCTTTGTATATCTGTAGCTTTACAGTTTTAATCAAGTTGGGAAAAGTTTTTCATCAGTTATTCAAATTTTTCTTTTTTTTTCTGTCTTCTTCCCTTTTCTTTAGAACTCCAGTAACACTTATGTTAGACAATCTGAAATTGTCTCACAATGCACTCATACTCAGTTCACTTTTTTGTCGTTGGGAGCTTTTTTTCCCTCATGTGTTTTATTTTGGATAGTTTCTATTGCAATGCCTTCATATTAACTTCTCCTTCTGCAATGTCTAATCTGCTGTTAATTCCATCTAGCATATTTTTTATCTCAAATAGTTTTGTTTTCATCTCTAGGAGTTTATTTAGGCCTTTTTATTTCTCCTATATCTCTACTTGATATACAACCCTCTCTCAACCTTTGTGAACACAGAATATATATTTTTATAACATTCTTGTGTACTAGTTCTATCATGAATGCACTTGAAGGATTATTAATATAGATTTTTTTCCCCATTATGGGTCCAACTTTCCTGCATCTTTGCATTCCTGATATTTTTCTTAATTGGAGTCTGATATTAAGAATTTTTTCTTCATGGAAGCTGGATATGTTGTATTTTTATAAATATTCTTTAACTTTAATTTGGAATTAAGTTAAATTGCTTGGAAATCCTTTTCTAGTTTTACTATTAAGATTTCTTAGATAAGACCAATGGTCTTTGGATAATTTTAGGTAAAATTCCCAATTATTCTACTCAATGTCCCATGAATAATGATATTTTCCACTCTTGTTAGTGGGAAATAAAATTTCCCCAGCTCTCTTTGAGCTTTGGGATTGTTCTCCATTCCTTTTGCCCACTTCTTTTCCCAGCCTCAGACAGTTTTCTTACTTATATCCATTGATTAATACTCAGCTGAAAACTCAGGGCCTTTGCAGGTCTCTGGAGTTCTCTCTGACAAGGTTTCTCCTCTCAGCTATTCTGCTTTGCAATCTCTAATTGCCACAGCTTCACTGCATTCCCAACCATTACCTTAACTCAAGAAGTCCTGGGTTTTGCCAGATCTTCCTATCTCTATAATGTAGCTTAGGAATCCCTTCCAATCAGGAAGGCTGTACAACCCTAGAGATGCAGAAAAAAAAATGTTTTCTGGTAAAGGTACAATTGATTCATTTCCACCCCAACCACCCTGGAAGAAGCCAAATTTGTATCTACTAACAAATTTATTTCAGCATTTGTAACTGTCCATGTATGTGTCTGTTCCTTGGATTCTCCTTTGAATTATTTTTAATACCTTATTGTTTCCTTTATTAATTAGTAGGTCAAATCAAATAATTAGCACTTATTCATTTTATATTTGAGAACTAACGATTATACCTATTTTAAAAATTATCTTTTAAAAACATAGGTATAATACTTCATTAGGTGGAATTTTCTTAATGTCCAATTGATGGATATTTGGATATTTTTCATTTTTGCTATTATAAGTTTATCAACTCATTCCATTATCTATTCTTCTATTTAAAAACTCTTATTTAGGAAAAATTCAAAGTATACATAAATAAGTCAAAAGGGACTATCATTTTTAAAGACCATGATACAAATTACTTAATTGGGACTTTAGTTCTGACTAGTCACCTACAGGTATGCATGGTCATCTCTAAATAGATTGTTAGTTGCAGCAATTTTGACATAAAGACACTGTATTTCAGCATTCAATAACCATGTTATTGGGCTTCTGAGATAAAACTTTAAGATGCATAGAGGGATTTTAATTATATTTTAGTTAAGAATAGCTGATAATAACTAGAAAAGTGAAGTTCAAGTTTTGTAGCTTCATATGTTTAAAGTTGGTGCTTCCTACTAGCACTAATTTATAGTCTCCTGCTGTAGGCACTTCCTTTCGTTATGGCCTCATTTAAGATGATATAAAGTCACCAAGAGCATGTATGGCATAAAGACTCATTTCTGAGGTTAAAAATAAATAGTAAGTACTGCCAAGTGAGTTCCTGTGCATATATGTTTGTGTGCATTTTTCATTTAGTAATGCTTCTTTAAATTTAAAGAAATAATTCTTTAACTTTTATTCCTAATAGTAGGTCAGAGAAGTTCATGAGAAAAAAATTATCTTCAGTGCCTTTCATTTCACAGTCATCACCTACTGATGTGAGATAATATGAGTCAGATGCTAATTCCCTCACACAATATTTTAAATGTACTTTTACTAGTAATTCTACCAATGTGGCTAGGTCTAATTGAAACCTCATGACAGTATTGTTATTATAATCAGGGCTCTTAATATAAATTTTAAAAATTGGAACTTGAACTCTGCCAAAATTTACAAATTGGAAGCATAACATCGGATCGTACTCTAATGCTTGAAAACAGATTTACTTATAAACCTGTGAAAGGACAGTTAAATTAGATATCCATTTGTTTATTCTTTTTTTAAAGAGTTATTTATTTATTTGAAAGAGAGAGCGAGCTTGGGCAAGTGGGGCGAGGGGCAGAGGAAGAGACTCTCCAGCAGACTCCCCACTGAGCATGGAGCCTGATGCAGGCTGAATCTCAAGACCCATGAGATCATGACCTGAGCTGAAACCAAGAGTCAGACGCCTAACCGACTGAGCCACCCAGGCACCCCTCCATTTGTTTATTCTTATGTTTCTTTACTCTTATTGAAACAACTTTTGGGTATCTGTTTGTGTCAAGCTAAATATTGGTATGTGGAAATAAAAATAAAAGTGTTATGTTGTCCCTGCTTTGAAGACATTTTAGAAATGCTATGTAAAAAGTTCCGACAGAATGAGAAATTTGGGGGAGGGCAGTGGGATCCAACACTCTGGAGGCATCAGAGGAAGATTCATAAGTAAGCACATATTTTAGTTGGTCTGAAAAATGGGTAGATTAACATTTCTGAAGTGAAGGAATGAATGTCAGGAAGAAGAAACATGCAGAAGTGGAAATTTTTACCCTATGGTTAGAGAAGAATTCCAGGCACAGTCTATATGATTTGTGAAGAAATAAACACAAGGTGATAAAATTTATGGAGGAGAATTAGGTTGGAATCAAATAACACAAGATTAGTATAGATATTTTAGTATTTTGACCTTTTCAAATTGAGGAAGTTTAGGGTGTTGAAGGGAAATAATTATATCTGACTGAGTGCAAGAAGAAGCTAAAGCAGGTAGGTCAATTAGGAGGCTCTTACAATGATCTTAATAAATTTGCAGTAGTTAGAATTAAGATGACCAGATGGCTCAAAGAACTTTCACAGATGGAATTTTAGAATGAAATGGGGAGAATAATTTTCCAAAAGTTTGGTAATGAATGCCAGGTCCTGATTTTCATATTATTTTATCAAGCATATCTTCACAAAAATTTTAATTCCAACTCTAATTATTATTATTTAGTGTGATAGACAAGACTCCTATTTAAAGAAAAATTTCAACCTTTCTATTTTGAAGGTTCAAAATATTTATAAGAGCTAGCGTCAGACATTGAAATGGTCTCTCTCAAATTCTAATATAACATCTAGTTGAGATTTTAGAAAATTATAAACTGCACTTCCCAGATTCCCTTGCAACTACTAATCTGAATATTTCTCTAAAGAATAACTGTTTTGAGACTTACAAAGAAGAAACAAGAAGAAAAAATCTTGCTGTTTTTTGGCTATTATAACTGGTCACAAACATTTAAACAATGTTTTCTGGCATTTCTTGGTGGCCAGGGATTGGTAGTAACATTACTCCTGTATCACAGTAAATCCAATCGTTGCCCCAGAGTTAGTAGCTTCCCCAAATTTCAGGATCTGTTATGTTATGGGAGTCATATGAAAAGCCCAGAGCATAATCTGGTTCTATAATCATTCCACTGATTTTGTTTAAAGTATCTAGAATGGTGTCCCTGTTGTACGCACTAAACTCTGTCCCACAATTAGGTTTATGTTAGAAAATATACAAATAGTTTCAACTTCACATTCTTGAAAAATTACAATATATAACCCCCAAAACTAATACCATGTGGAGATTTTAATATACCATCAAATCATGTTAACATATTAATGCATGTTAACATGTACAGTGTAGGTTTTTTAGTATATTCACAAAGTTGCACAACCATCACCACTAATTCCAGAATATAGTCATCACCCAAAAAAGAAACCCTGTACCCATTAAAAGTCACTTCCCATTTCCCCCTTTCTTCATATCTTGCTAATAACCACTAATCTCCTTTCTATCTCAATGAACTTATTTTTTCTGAAGATTTCATATGATTGGAATCATATAAGTGACTGGCTTCTTTTACTTAGCATAATGTTTTCAAAGTTCATTAATAAACATTAATAGCATGTATCAGTATTGTACTCCTTTTTATGTCTAATATTCCATTATACATATATATATCATATATATCCATTCATGAGATGATGAACATTTGGGTTATTTACACATTTTGGCTATTATATATCATGCTGCAATGAACATGTTTTTGTGAGGACATATGTTTTGAGTTCTTTTGGTAATATATCTAGGAGTGTAATCACTGGGTCATATGGTAACTCTATTGCTTAACATTTGAAGAGCTACCAAACTGTTTTCCACAGCAGCTGTATCATTTTACATTCTCATCAGCAATCCAGGAGGTTTCCAATTTCTCCACATCCTTACCATCACTTGCTATTAGCCACTTCCATATGGAAACTTTGTGGCAGACATGAACTTTACCTCTGACAGCAGGGTTTTTGTGATAGATAGATAGATGGGTATTTGATAAAAATGAAGGATGATGAATGAAAGGTAATGACATAAAAAAGAAAACAGAAAAGTCAAAGACTTAAAAAACTAGAAATTGTGGATTCCTAGTAGTAATTAATCATGGAATTACCATTATATTACATTTGCCTGCCAATTTGGTGAGCATATTTTCCAAAAAAAGATAATTTGAAAAAATCTATTTTTTCAATGACTAAAAATTACAAAATCTAAACATTATCAAAACATTTAGGTTATATTTTCAGACTTAAAGAATTTCTTTCTGGGGCGCCTGGAAGGCTCAGTCGTTAAGTGTCTGCCTTCGGCTCAGGTCATGGTCCCGGGGTCCTGGGATCGAGCCCCGCATCGGGCTCCCTGCTCAGCGGGAAGCCTGCTTCTCCCTCTCCCACCCCCCTGCTTGTGTTCCCTCTCTCATTGTGTCTCTCTCTGTCAAATAAATAAATAAAATCTTAAAAAAAAAAAAAATTTCTTTCAGAAATAACCATACACACCGAAGTGAAAATCAGTTATGCATTTTCTATGATCCCTTTTTCTCTATTTATTAACTATCATTTCACTGTAGAAATTTCATAGTGTCTGCTTTCAAAATTTTTAAAATTTCTCTTAATAGCATAACCTAGATGCAGACATTGTAATTATTTTATTTAATATTTTTAAGAACATGGAGATTGGAATCAAAGAAGGTTAAATCCTGGCTCTGGCATGTAAAAGCTATGATTTGTATGTCAATTTATTTTTATTTAATATCCAATTTGTAAATAGGGGTCCAATTTGTAAATAAGGGATTTATATTTTATATACAAATGCTTACTTGAGGGAAAAAAAGAAATATTGGATATAATATGAGCTTTAGAATAAAAGCTAGCAAACATCAAGTCCATAATGCATCATGGCTATTTTACCAACTACCCATTTATCTAGAAAGGTTTTTAATCCTATACTTATTTCATAATGTGTTACATATTTAATATTGAAGCAAAAATTATTTTTTACTTAACATTTCATCATAGATACGTTCCCAGACAATTAAAAACTTCCTTAAACACAATTTGATTGTCTGGCTAACAGTCTCTATTTGGAAAATAATTTACTTAAATATATAAATAATGGCATGCTTTTAACTTATAGCCATTAAAATTATTATATAACAAATATTTCTGAATTTTTCCCATAGTTTCGAGTTATTTTCTAAAAAAGAGGAATTCATTAAAAGTCTATTTGCCTTAAAGTATATGGATACATTCAATGCTCTTTACATATATCACCAAATTTAAACATATTTTAAACAATTATTTTTAAGTGAATTAATAGACTGTATTTAGAAGAGTTTTAAATTCACAGAAAAATTGAGTAGGTAGTACAGAGACTGCCATATACTGTCCTTCCCTCATATACATTCCCCCTAATAATAACATCTTGCACTTGATTAGAACATCTTGTATTAAGATCTTATATTTGATACAATTAATGAACCACTATTGCTTTCATCTTATTAACTAAAGTTCATTTCTACTATTGATTTGTACATTAGAATGTTTGAAAATAAGCAAAAAAAAATCTACAGATATAGCTCTGGTTGTATATCTACCTATGGCAGGGATGTATTTTAGCCTCACTCTGGCATGGAACAATAATCCCATTCTTAAGATATCCATATAAATAAATCAGTAGATTATACAATTTAGTGCAATAATTACAATCAATTAATGAATATAATCTATTTTTGCCAATGTATTAAGTGTATTAAATCAGCCAAGGCAAAATATAATCAGTGGGCATTCATTAAAGCATAAATACAAACCATAACATTTGTAATAATGGCAATTAAAAAAATAACAATAGAACTAATAATAATGATACCTAATTTTTTTGAGAACTTACTTGTTACAGGTACTTGTATTTTATACACATTGCTTCATTTGAGTCTCTTAGCATCATAAACATCTAGTATTTGTTACTCTATTTTATAGATAAAGAAAGAAATACTTACAGGGATTAAATAAAATAGCTTGAGCATCACACAGCTAGTATACTGCAGAAGTGGGATTTGAAACAAACTATCTGATTCCAAAAACCATTATACTATAGTCACAAATGGATATTTGGTATTTCCCTTGTGCAAACTCTCTAAAAACTTTCTAAGTCGCACTTCTGTAAACAGAAAGTGAACTAAAAGTTTACTTTTTATAACTTGTGAAAGTACTATAATATTGAATAATAAAGACTTTAAATGAGCAAAATGAATGCAGAATGTGATTCAGTGGCTATTAAATATTGTCAACTTTCTCTATTAATGGAGTTTAATAGAGAGAATAGGTCAAGCAGGTCAACCCTGATCACCATTTACTGTGAGTTTTTTTTTCTTTTTTTTAAAATCACTTAAAATTGTTTATAAAATTATAGTGGATGTGCACCTGTGCAAGAAAGGATGAAATCTTCCACAACTGAAAACAACATTTATTTATATACAGGTCATTTATTCCAGCTGCCCAGACATGACTGCTTGTATTGTTTGTCTGTAAACAACTGGAAATAATTCATCAATCTCAGAAAAAGTAGCTAATCTTTACTAATTAATGATGCGTTTCTGCAACATGATAAACTGTCTTTTATCATGTGTCTATAAATAATTTAAAACATCCTTTAACAACGTAAGGAGAAAAATAATCACCTTTTTTTTTTTTAATTTGTAGGTTAACAAACTGGAGTCTGGAGAGAGTTTAAAACTATTTTAGAGAAATTTTTTTCAGTCACAAAATTAAAATAAGTTTATGTAAGAGTTTCAAATCATCAGCTAACTAATAAAAATAATTAATTCCTGTAATTGATAAAATAAAAAACAGCCTCATTAGAAGATAATATGAGTGTAGTTGCCAAAGGAAATATCTCAGGGATACAAATTTGTTGATTCTTCAATAAGGTACATGAACATATGGAACATACGGCAGAATGCAAGTGCATTTATAAAAGCACATCTCAATCTCAGTTCTACTTTGTATTTAATTTTTTTAAACACAGTCCTTTATAAAATTTTAAACATAAGTGTCTGCCTTTGGCTCAGGTCATGATCCCAGGGTCCTGGGATCAAGCCCCACATCGGGCTCCCTGCTCAGCAGGAAGCCTGCTTCTCCCTCTCCCACTCCCCCTGCTTGTGTTCCCTCTCTCGCTGTGTCTCTCTCTGTCAAATAAATAAAATCTTAAAAAAAAAAAGATTTTAAAAGATAAAATTAAATAATTTGTAGATTACACTCATCTATGTTCTAAAGACCCTGAGAGATATAGTGGCTACAATTTATTAAGAAGTTATTTCACTGATTATGCTAAAGACTTTGGTTATTAAGAATGAATACTATTAAGACTTCTTTTTTTTTTTTTAAGACCTCATTCTTTAGAAAGAGAACCAGAGGAAATAAAATATAAGACATAACAACATGTTATTGCCTACATAAACGATGCAGATTTACTGAAGGATTCATAGCAGAGTTATGTCTGAGAGAAGTCTTGAAGGATAAGAATTTCAAGAGTGGCGCTAGGTACGGGGAAAACATTTTGTGGATAAGAAATAAAGAAAGCATTGTGTACATGTAGGAGCTTAAGAATATTTGAATATTATTGAAGAAATGGTTGGAAAGGAAGAAAAGTCAACTAAGAAGTTATTTTGAAAACATGAACAGTTGGTATTTTTTGGGAAAATAAAACACAAAAATATAATCATTCATTCCTTCATTGAAGAGGTAGTTGTCTAAGTAAGTGCCAGCCATTGAAGTTATCAAGTAAATTATATTTTATTGGGAAATGTAGACTAATAAACAGGCCATTAAATTACACTCTGGTAAATTCTACTTAATGGGTAAGTTCTTTGGGAGGACACAGGAACACATAGGAGAGTCACCATTTTAAGTTACCCAGAAGTTAAGTAAGTTAAGACTAAGCTCATAAATAGCTGGGGAAACAGTATTCAAAAGAGCAGAAACAGCAGGGGTGCCTGGGTGGCTCAGTCGTTAAGCGTCTACCTTCAGCTCAGGCTCAGGTCATGATCCCAGGGTCCTGGGATGGAGCCCCACATCAGGCTCCCTGGTTGGCGGGAAGCCTGCTTCTCCCTCTCCCACTCCCACTGCTTGTGTTCCTGCTCTCGTGCTCTCTCTCATCAAATAAATAAATAAAATCTTAAAAAAAAAAAAAAAGAGCAGAAACAGCATATGCAAAACATAGAAACTAAAAACAATCAGGCTGCATGCAAGTCCTTGTATATGCCCAGTACACTGAGAATAAAGAATAAGATTATTTTTTTCAAAGAAAATTAAGTTCATGGACTTTGATATTTAATACATAGTGGTTCAAGTCCAAAGACTTATTAGTTGTTAAGCCTTAGTCAAGTTAATTGACGTCTCTTAACTAAAGTTTTTTCCTCTGTAAAATGCTTTCACAAGGAGCATTACAGGAATTACAGGGAATTACATAATTTATGCTCAGCTTCTTGCTCAGAGTAAGTGCTAGATGAATAAAAAATGGTGGTGGTGGTTGTTATGAGCTACCTAAGCATAGAAAACTGGTCTATTGGGCATTGCATACTTAGTTCTTAGAACAGTACCTGACGCATAGTAAGTTACTAATTAGTGTTTCTGAATGCATGAATGTTTGAAGTATCACAGAATCCAATGGAAAAAGCTTTTGGTACAGAGGGAGGCCATGACTTTTAATTGCACCCATATAAGAACAATCCTGAAATATTATTTTTGGGGTTAAGAAACAAAGAAGTCACTGGTGATTTCTATAGAATATCATCAATTCAGTAATAGTTGAGTAGGAATTAATGAGAAATTAAGAAATATAGAGAGACCAGTATAAAAACATATTTCAAGCAATTTGACGTTAAATAAAGAGGATGGAAATAGGGGTGCCCCGGTGGCTCAGTCGTTAAGCGTCTGCCTTTGGCTCAGGTCATGATCCCAGGGTCCTGGGATGGAGCCCCACATCGGGCTCCCTGCTCAGCTGGAAGCCTGCTTCTCCCTCTCCCACTCCCCCTGCTTGTGTTCCCTCTCTCACTCTCTCTCTGTCAAATAAATAAATAAAATCTTAAAAAAAAAAAAAAAAGAGGATGGAAATAGGACTGTGGCCAAAGGAAGAAAATAGAGAATTTTGGTTTGGTTTTTTTTCCCCCAAAATTGGTCTTGGGAAGAGGTAGCAAAGAAAGAGAAGTTATAGGAACAGAGACATCATGGTCAAATGGAGTGTGTGATGAGATGAAAGCAAGAGAGAATATAGATGGAGAATTAGGTCACAACTCTAGCATCACTTTCACTTATACCATAAGGAAGGAGATACAGAAGTGAATAGGAGAGTTGACTCAGTAGGTCTGAGTTACTCAATCTTTGAACATTTAAAAGCTAGACTATCCTTTGGCCAGTCCTAGGAGGTAATCTCTGAGCCCTTGAATCATTCTGCTTGATAAGAGTGTTTCTATATGCTTGAGGGCTTGAGACATTCTGTACCTATTTGACCAAATAAATTTATTCATTAATGTAATTTATAAAACTTCCCATATCCTACATGTAACACTTCCCATTTTTCTATACCACAACCAAGAATGCTGGGAAATAAAGTCTTAACTCAAAGTAAGTACATGTCCAGGTGAAAAAACATAAATTCTGTAACCACAGCAGAAGAACAGACTTGAAATGGGGTAAATGACCAAAAAAGAAGGTGCTATATGTGGGTTTTACATAGGCTCCCTCATCTAGTTTATTTCATAGTCTAATGAAAAAGAGTCCTAGGTAGGTTGAATAAATTTCCTAAAGCCACACAGGCGGCACATGGCAGGTCCAGGAAACAAATCCAGCTAAGTATGATCTCCAAGTCCATGTAATTTTTACTAGAGGAATGATTTTTTAAATATTTAGGCATTTTTGGGGCACCTGGGTGGCTCAGTTGTTAAGTGTCTGCTTCAGCTCAGGTCATGATCTCAGGGTCCTGGGATGGAGCCCCACATCAGGCTCCCTGCTCAGCGGGAAGCCTGCTTCTCCCTCTCCCACTCCCCTCTGCTTGTGTTCCCTCTCTCGCTGTGTCTGTCAAATAAATAAAATTTTAATAAATAAATAAATAAATAAATAAATAAATAAATAAATAAATATTTAGGCACTTTCAAGATGACTTGAGAATATCACAAAAGTTATAGTCCATAGAAAAACATACTAACAAGACTCCTCTTGGGCGCCTGGGTGGCTCAGTTGGTTAAGCAACTGCCTTCGGCTCAGGTCATGATTCCAGAGTCCTGGGATCGAGTCCCACATCGGGCTCCCGGCTCAGCGGGGAGCCTGCTTCTCCCTCTGACTCTCTCCCCTCTCATGCTGTTTCTCTGTCTCTCTCTCTTTCTCTCAAATAAATAAATAAAATCTTTAAAAAAAAAAAAAAAGACTCCTCTTAAGCTTCTGAGGGCAGTCTGTGAAGTAGAACATTACAGCAGTAATTCTCAACAGTAGGAAGGGTACCTTGTTTCCTACAGCTTGATCACAATTAATGTTAACATAGGAGAGATGGATATAAAAATGCACATAAAATATATTCCCTGCATCTACATCCTAGGCCGCTGGTCCACGGTAGCAATGCACCAGAAGACATATGGGCCTGTTAAGAACTCTCTACCAAGACACCCTGAAATACACCTTGTTCCTCAAAATTTTCTCAACTGCAAAGGATTTAAGAACAGAACCTCAGGGCACTTGGGTGGCTCAGTTGGTTAAGCAACTGCCTTCAGCTCAGGTCATGATCCTGGAGTCCCTGGATCGAGTCCCGCATCGGGCTCCCTGCTTGGCGAGGAGCCTGCTTCTCCCTCTAACCCTCCCCCGTCTCATGTACTCTTTCTCTCTCTCATTCTCGCTCTCTCAAATAAATAAATAAATCTTTAAAAAAAAAAAAAAAAAGAACAGAACCTCAGATTTTAATGTACATTATTTCTTTGATGTTTTTAAGCAATTTTTAAAATTGTCCAAAAAATATTATTTTAGAGGTGGGCAGGTATGTGTCTGCCTATATGTTTGGAGTGTAAAAGGACATGTAGCTTTCTAACATTCAAAATTTTCTGAGAATTATGGGTTCTAATTATTACCCTTTTTTTAAAAAAAAAAGATTAGGAAATTGAAGGAGGTATGGGTAAGAAGAAACAGCTTTCCTCCGATCTCAGAAACAAATGAACCAATACTTATACTACTACTACTGCTAATACTTTTCACATTAAAAGCAGGTCAAATCCTAAATTGTTGCACTTTCCCCAAGGTAACAAATTATTTATGTAGATGGCATTCAAAAAAGCATGTAAATAGTTAACATTAGTTAACAATCTTGGGAAAAAAACTGTAAATGCAAATAAGATATTTAGAGAGATACTTTGATTATAAATACTGTAATTATCTCAGTAACATTCTATCATATCCATTTTAAAACTGGGTCATAATTTTTCACCAAGGCATGAAAGCATTACTTCTTTTTCCTTCCTTTAGGATACAGATTAGTTCAATCATCATTTTTTGACATTGCACTTACCCAGAGAAAATTATGGGGAATTAAATGTAAAAGCTTTCCTGTCCACCCACTGACTGCCCCGTCCCCTGGAGTTCTTCCTTTTCAGAGAAAATCATATAGAATTAAATAATGATGGGGTTGGAAGAAGCCTTAACGGTTACCCACTTACACCACCTTTCTGAAGCATGAATTGGATACTTGATTGTAAGGTGTGACCATTGTAGCAAATGTAATTTCAAGGGAAAAATAGTTAAGGCTCTAGGAAAGGTCCTGTGTATAACAATAAAAGTAGAGAAACTTTCACAAAAACTTTTAATCTGTGCAGGCCAGGGCAGGACTAAGCATTCCTCTCACATCTAAAACTACACAGATGCTGGTACACAGATAAGGACCATGATAAAAAGAGAAAGCCAAAAATCCTTGAGAAACAGCTGCCACCCAAGTAAGAGGGATGATTTGAAAATCTCAAAGAAAATACCCATGTTACATAGCTTGCTCCTGTGGGTGACTTATATATATTGTTGATTTACTTATTCTTGGAGTGGTGGGGGTGGTAAAGAGAGAAACTACAAGGGAAGGAAAATCAGGACACCGACAGAATAGAAGCCAGGAAAGGTTAGATGAGGACTTTTGTGCTGATATATTATAGGAGGACAGTTTTCTCTTTCTTGTAGGGAATTAAATCTTATAATTTTAATCTTGTAATTAAATCTTATAAATATCATAGTCCCACATCTATGTCTAGAGACATATAAATGAGAAGAAAATATATTTAGAGAGTGTTGAAAATATATTTATTAAAAGCAGAGGGCATGCAAGTTCATTATTGCTTCCTGCCCTCATATACCTGCCTTCTGCATAGAGTATAACTGTACAACTTGAACAGAGTAAATATCACATTCACCTGGAAGAATTGTATGGCATTCTGTCTAGTTCCAAGGATAAAATTAATAATTTTTTAATTCTTATGTTGCACTATTCAAATTTATGGTGCCTCTGTTTCTGTATAGTAGTTATTTGTGTCTGAGGTTGGCTCCTTCAATGGATCAGTGAGTATGGGGACCTCATTTCATACAATAAGGCACCATCCTCCCAGCATAAGGTATAAAGAGCACAGCAGTGCAGGGAATAGCACAGGCACTAAAAAACCTCTGAAGAAACACATGAAATTTGATTGTAAGACATTTTGATAGATATGGGAAAAGCGAAAGCTATGGGAATTAGCAAGGATTTTATTGCACTGATTTTCTGGTACCAAACTTTTACCTGATCCATCCCTCCCATTAGATGTTCCATCTTAATATGTCAAGGAATCCCAGAGTTTTAGATATATGTTTGCTAAAATCCAGTATATTTATTATTTAGTCTATTTCATATCAGTCACATGCTTATATGAGTAATACAGTCAAGTTACCTAAGTTTAACACAAACAAGAAAGTATTTGGTATTACATTCTATCTTCTCTTTACTCTCTGTCTTCCAAATGATGACTCATGAAGGTGTCTACAACCTGAGCCTATACCCATTCTCAGTTAATCCTGTCTAAAATTTTGATTGTGTTGGATTCTTCCTATTTGGGCAAAAATTTTAATCTCTTTTAATATCAGTTACCTCATCTATATAATAAGGTTGTTATAAGGATTAAATTACATTTTCTATACAGATACTTAGACAAGTGCTTGGAATATAAAAAAAAATACACTGAAAGTAAGCTATTATTGTTCTATTAGTATTGCTGCTGCTGTTACTACTACAACCACTACTACTAATAGTAATTTCTTTTTTTTCTTTTTTAAGATTATTTATTTATTTATTTATTTATTTGACAGAGAGAGAGAGACATCAAGAGCAGAAGCACAAGCAGGGGGAGTGGAAGAGGGAGAAGCAGACTCCCTGGTGAGCAGGGAGCCTGATGCGGGACTTGATCCCAGGACCCTGGGATTATGACCTGAGCCGAAGGCAGACGCTTAATGACTGAGCCACCCAAGCACCCACTAGTAGTAATTGCTAAAGCAGAAAATAGGTGCAATCTTAGTCTCTAGATTTGGATATACAATGCTGCAATATTATTTATTTTTGCTCTTTTCTTCTCTAAGCCCTCCTCCTTGTATTTCTTTTCTTCTTTCTCCGGGTTGAACCATCAAGATCTATAAAACAAATCTTGGCTTCAGGAGAGCTCAATACAAAAGTACCTTTCCGTGGAGTCTTTTATGCCTTTGTAGTCACTTAGTCAAACTGGTTATAGTAGGTGCAAATCAGCAGTAACCAAAGCAGCCCTGAGAGTATCACTCTTAAGGAAATTTTTAAGGTATTTTTGGGAGTATTACATAGGGGGCAGGGTGTCTGTATCTAGGTCAGTGGTTCTGAAACACCATGATTTGCTACCCAAAAACATCTGACAGTATTTTAAGACTGTTGGTTGTTTCAGGGAAGAAGGGAGGTAAAACTGTTATCTGGTATGTGGAAACCAGAGATGATGTGAAACATGATATTCACAAAACAGTTCTAAATCAAAAAGCAATATCTAACCCAAAATGTCAATATTAACAATGTTTAGAAACTGATCTAAGGTGATGCACGTCAAAATAAAACACTATGTAGTGAAGCTACAGTTGAGAGCAGAGGAGCCTCCAGGTAGAAATCAGTATTTTAGCAAAATTTTCTGGAAGAAATATACATTTTCAAGGACTATAACATTATTGGATCAGTAGAGTAGCCAACAAATATTTCTTCACTAGAATAAAATAAACAGAAAATTACAATAAAATTACATCTGTGTACAATGAAAGCATAGATTTGTGGGGGAGAGGCACAGGGAAAGCAGAGAATTAGAGGCTGGCAAGAGTGGTATCAATGGGCGGAGCAAGATGGCGGAGGAGTAGGAGACCTGGATTTCATCTGGTCCCAGGAATTCAGCTGAATAGGGATCAAACCATTCTGAACACCTACAAACTCAACAGGAGATCGAAGAAAAGAATAGCAACAACTCTCTGAACAGAAAAGCGACCACTTTCTGGAAGGTAGGACGTGCGGAGAAGTGAATCCGAGGCAATATTCGGGAAGATAGACGGCGGGGGAGGGGCCTCCATCGGCCGCTTCTGGCAAGTGATAGAGCAGTGGAGCACAAAATCGGAACTTTTAGAAGTCGGCTCTGCTGAGGGACGTCACTCCAATGGCTAAGCGGGGGGTGGAACCCTCGCAGGACAGTGTGGTCTCAGGACCCTCAGGATCACAGGAAGACTGGGGGTGCCTGAGTGAAGCAGAGCTCCCAGGTATCAGAGCGGGGAAGCCAGCTGCAGAGACGGAGCAGAGGAGTGGGCTCTCAGCTCGGGGTTGCCATAAACCGTGATCCGTGGCACAGTCGGGCCACTGCTCTTCCAGCAGGGAACCAACAAGCTGCAGATCCAGGGAGACTCCCCTCCCTCCCCTGGGAGAAGCGGTGCGGGAGCGCACAGCAGGGATCTGCTGGGTTTGGAGACTCCACACGGGGTCGTGTGCCAGAGATAGAAATGCTCAGTCACAGGCCAGGTGAGCATGGAGTGCGGCCAGAGACCTGGGAGATGGGAGTGACTGACTGCTTTTCTCTGGGGGCGCACTGAGGAGTGGGCCCCGAGTTCTCGGCTCCTCTGGGGTGGACACTGGGAGGCTGCCATTTTTACTCTCCTCCTCCAAAGCTGTACGGAAAGCTTGCAGGGAACAAAAGCTCCCTAGAGCAAACCTGAGCCAATTACTTAGCCTGGACCGGCAAGGGTGGGGCAATTCCGCCTCCGACAAAGACATCTGGGGACCACAGCAACAGGCCCCTCCCCCAGAAGATCAGGAAGAACAGCCAGCCAAGACCAAGTTTACCGATCAATGAGAATGGCAGAACTCCAGCGCTAGGGGAATAATGCACATAGAATTCATGGCTTTTTCCCATGATTCTTTAGTCTTTCAAAGTTAACTTTTAAAATTTTCTTTTTCTTTTTTATTTGAATTTTTCTTTTTCCCTTTTTTCAGCCAATATCTTATCAATCCCATTTTTAAAAAACATTTTTATTTTTCATTTTTAGAGTCATATTCTATCCCTTCATAGTAGTTACCCGTATTTTTGGCATATATATATAAGTTGTTCTCTCTTTAAAATTTTGAGATAGTTTCTTCTAACAGATCAAAATATACTCTAAATCTCTAGTGTATGGTTTTTTTCTACTCCCCGGCCTGATCACATTCTCTCCCTCTTTTTTTCTTTTTTTTTTTAAATCCTCTTCTTTCTTTTTTCAAACTTATCAATTCCTTTTATAAAATTTTTTATAATTTTCATCTTTACAGTGATATTCCATCCCTTCATCATATCAACCCTTATTTTTGTACATATGTAAGTTTTTCTTTCTTTAAAATTTTAGGAGGCACTTTCTTCTAACAACCAAAATACACCCAAAATCTAATGTGTGGCACTGATCTCTGCACCAGCTGATCATATTTGATCATATTCTGGTTTTTTTTGTTTTGTTCTGTTTTTGTTTGTTTTTATCTTTAACTTTTTCTTTTTTTCTCTTTCCGTTTCTTTTCCCCCGGTTTCAGGTCTTCTCTGATTTGTTTAGAGTATATTTTCTGGGGACATTGTTACCCTGTTAGCATTTTGTTCTCTCATTCATCTATTCTCCTCTGGACAAAATGACAAGACGAAAAAAATCACCTCAACAAAAAGAACAAGAGGTAGTACCAACTGCCAGGGACCTACGCAATACGGACATTAGTATGATGTTGGAACTAGAGTTCAGAATGATGATTTTAAAGATATTAGCTGGGCTTGAAAAAAACATGGAAGTTATTAGAGAAATCCTTTCTGGAGAAATAAAAGAAATAAAATCTAACCAAGTCGAAAACAAAAAGGCTATTAAAGAGGTGCAATCAAAAATGGAAGCTCTAAGTGCTAGGATAAATGAGGCAGAAGAGAGAATTAGTGATATAGAAGACCAAATGATGGAAATAAAGAAGCTGAGAAAAAGAGAGATAAACAACTACTGGATCATGAGGGCAGAATTCGAGAGATAAGTGATACATAAGACGAAACAATATTAGAATAATTGGGATCCAGAAGAAGAAGAAAGAGAGAGAGGGGCAGAAGGTATACTGGAGCAAAGTAGAGCAGAGAACTTCCCTAATTTGGGGAAGGAAACAGGCATCAAAATCCAGGAGGCACAGAGAATCCCTCTCAAAATCAATAAAAATACGTCAACACCCCGACATCCAATAGTAAAACTTACGAGTCTCAGAGACAAAGAGAAAATCCTGAAAGCAGCTCAGGACAAGAGATCTGTAACCACTAAGGAAACTGAAGCAGTCATCAAAAATATTCCAACAAACAAAAGCCCAGGGCCAGATGGCTTCCTAGGGGAATTCTACCAAACATTTAAAGAAGAATTAATACCTATTCTTCTGAAACTGTTCCAAAAAATAGAAATGGAAGGAAAACTTCCAAACTCGTTTTATGAGGCCACCATTACCTTAATCCCCAAACCAGACAAAGACCCCATCAAAAAGGAGAACTACAGACCAATATCCTTGATGAACACGGATGCAAAAATTCTCACCAAAATACTAGCCAATAGGATCCAACAGTACATTAAAAGGATTATTCACCACGACCAAGTCGGATTTATCCCTGGGCTGCAAGGTTGGTTCAACATCCACAAATCAATCAGTGTGATACAACACATTAATAAAAGAAAGAACAACAACCATATGATCCTCTCAATAGATGCAGAAAAAGCATTTGACAAAGTACAGCATCCTTTCTTGATCAAAACTCTTCAGAGTATAGGCGTAGAGGGTACACACCTCAATATCATAAAAGCCATCTATGAAAAACCCACAGCAAATATCATTCTCAATGGGGAAAAACTGAGAGCTTTCCCCCTAAGGTCAGGAACGCGGCAGGGATGTCCACTATCACCACTGCTATTCAATATAGTATTAGAAGTCCTAGCCACAGCAATCAGACAACAAAAAGAAATCAAAGGCATCCAAATTGGCAAAGAAGAAGTCAAACTCTCACTCTTTGCAGATGATATGATACTTTATGTGGAAAACCCCAAAGACTCCACCACAAAACTGCTAGAACTCCTACAGGAATTCAGTAAAGTGGCAGGATATAAAATCATTCCAAAGAAATCAGTTGCATTTCTATACACCAACAACAAGACAGAAGAAAGAGAAATTAAGGAGTTGATCCCATTTACAATTGCACCCAAAACCATAAGATACCTAGGAATAATTGTAACCAAAGAGGCAAAGGATCTGTTCTCAGAAACGTATAAAATACTCATGAAAGAAATTGAGGAAGACACAAAGAAATGGAAAAACGTTCCATGCTCATGGATTGGAAGAACAAATATTGTGAAGATGTCAATGCTACCTAGAGCAATCTACACATTCAATGCAATCCCCATCAAAATACCAACCACTTTTTTCAAAGAAATGGAACAAATAATCCTCAAATTTGTATGGAACCAGAAAAGACCCAAAATAGCCGGAAAAATGTTGAAGAAGAAAAGCAAATCTGGCGGCATCACAATTCCAGACTTCAAGCTCTATTACAAAGCTGTCATCATCAAGACAGTATGGTCCTGGCACAAAAACAGACACATAGATCAATGGAACAGAATAGAGAGTCCAGAAATGGACCCTCAACTCTATGTTCAACTAATCTTTGACAAAGCAAGAAACAATGTCCAATGGAAAAAGGCCTCCTCAACAAATGGTGCTGGGAAAATTGGACAGCCACATGCAGAAGAATGAAACTGGACCATTTCCTTACACCACACACAAAAATAGACTCCAAATGGCTGAAAGACCTAAATGTGAGACAGGAGTCCATCAAAATCCTAAAGGAGAACACAGGCAGCAACCTCTTTGACCTCAGCCGCAGGAACTTCTTCCTAGAAACATCACCAAAGGCAAGGGAAGCAAGGGCAAAAATGAACTATTGGGACTTCATCAAGATTAAAAGCTTTTGTACAGCAAAAGAAACAGTCAACAAAACCAAAAGACAATGGACAGAATGGGAGAAGATATTTGCAAATGACGTATCAGATAAAGGGCTAGTGTCCAAAATCTATAAAGAACTTCTTAAACTCAACATCCAAAGAACAAATGATCCAATCAAGAAATGGGCACAAGACATGAACAGACATTTTTCCAAAGAAGACATCCAAACGGCCAACAGACACATGAAAAAGTGCTCAACATCGTTCGGCATCAGGGAAATCCAAATCAAAACCTCAATGAGATACCACCTCACACCAGTCAGAATGGCTAAAATTAACAAGTCCGGAAATGACAGATGTTGGTGGAGATGTAGAGAAAGGGGAACCCTCCTACACTGTTGGTGGGAATGCAAGCTGGTGCAGCCACTCTGGAAGACAGTATGGAGGTTCCTCAAAAAGTTGAAAATAGAGCTACCATACGATCCAGCAATTGCACTACTGGGTATTTACTCCAAAGATACAAATGTAGGGATCCGAAGGGGTATGTGCACCCCGATGTTTATAGCAGCAATGTCTACAATAGCCAAACTGTGGAAAGAGCCAAGATGTCCATCAACAGATGCATGGATAAAGAAGAAGTGGTATATATATACAGTGGAATATTATGTAGCCATCAAAAAGAATGAAATCTTGCCATTTGCAATGACGTGGATGGAACTGGAGGGTATAATGCTGAGCGAAATAAGTCAATCAGAGAAAGACATGTATCATATGACCTCACTGATATGAGGAATTCTTAATCTCAGAAACAAACTGAGGGTTGCTGGAGTGGTGGGGGGGTGGGAGGCATGGGGTGGCTGGGAGATAGCTATGGTGAGCATGTGAAGTGTGCAAGACCATTGAATCACAGATCTGTACCTCTGAAGCAAATAATACATTATATGTTAAAAAAAAAAAAAAAGAAGAAGAAGAAGAAGATAGCAGGAGGGGTAGAATGAAGGGGGGGAATCGGAGGGGGAGACGAACCATGAGAGACTGTGGACTCTGAAAAACAAACTCTAGGTTCTGGGGGGGTGGTGGGAGTATGGGTTAACCTGGTGATGGGTATTAAAGAGGGCACGTTCTGCATGGAGCACTGGGTGTTATATGCAAACAATGAATCATGGAACACTACATCAAAAACTAATGATGTGATGTATGGTGATTAACATAACATAATAATAAAAAAAAAGAGTGGTATCAATGGAGGAAAATAATTGGTTAGATGGTATAGGTAAGGATTCACTTTCCTCTTTGTGTATCCCATTTCTAAACCTCAAGAATGCTTTGTAATTGTTCCAAAGTCCTATAATGTGGCACCAGAAATCTGGGCTACAATATTCTTTCTCAATGGTTAGTTGCCTGAGGCAGCACTTCAGATGATAGAAAACCATTTCTTTAGTCGTATCCAAACTCAAGCTCTACTGCATGGAAGCTTGATTCTTTCTACTTCCTCTTGTGTACAGGGAATTCCTTCCTTCTGTTTATACACTACCAACAGAGAAATCAAATATTACTGGCATTGATGAAACATCTATACAGCAATGAGGTAAAAGACCCCTAGAACTGTTCCATTTCCCACTTTTCTACAATTCATTTTGTTGGCCAGACCAATTCATCTTCCACAGCATGAAACCCAATCATATAACCCCTCAAAAATGAAGGAAAGGAAGATAAATGTAGTCCAGCTATAGTCCAACAAGAAAGAGGAATAATAGTTAGTGATAATTTAGTAAACAAACCGGTAACATATTCACCGAGAACTGAATCCATCATGGGATGTGTGTGGGCGAGTTGCCCATCAAAAGTATAATTTCTGCCCAAATACCAAAGGATTTGGTTTCAGTGTTTTCATCTTAATTATCTTAGTTAGTTTTTCTTTGTGTATATGTGAGTTCAACTACTCTTTATTGACTTCTTGTAAGGAAAAGAAACTACCATTACAAAATCAGAGATGTTTCTGTTCTTAACCAAAAAAATAAAATGTTTCAAAAAAATAGTGCTTTCTGGACCATTTTTTACACCATACACAAACAAAATAAATTAAAGATCCAAATGTGAGACCTGAAATCATAAAATTCCTATTAAAAACATGGGATATAATCTCTTTGACATCAGCCTTAGCAACATTTTTCTAGATATGTGCCCTAAGGTAAGGGTAAAAAAGCAAAAATAAACTATTGGGATGACAACAAAATAAAAAACTTTTGTACAGTGAAAAAGGCCATCAAGAAAATGAAAAAACAACCTATTGAATGGGAAAAGACATTTACAAATGATATGCCCAACAAGTGGTTAATATACAAAATATATGAAGAACTCATATGATTCTATATAAAAAAATACAAATAATCTGACTTTTAAAAATGGACCTGAATAGACATTTTTTTTTTCCAAAGAAGACATACAGATGGCCAAAAGACACATGAAAAGATGGTCAACATCACTTATCATCAGAGAAATGAGAATCAAAACCACAGTGAGGTATCATCTTATACCTGTCAGAATGGTTAGTATCAAAAAGACAAGAAATAACAAGTGTTGGGAAGGATGTAGAGGAAAAGGAACCCCCGTACAATGTTGGAGGGAATGTAAATTGGTGCAGCCACTATGAAAACATTATGGAAGTTCTTCAAAAAATTAAAAATAGAAATAGCATACAATCTAGTAATTCCATTATGGGTATTTACCCAAAGAAAATGAAAATACTAATTTGAAAAGACATATGCACCTCTATGTTTCTGCAGCATTATTTACCATAGGCAAGATATCAAAGCAATCTAATTTCCATCCATACATGAATGGATAAAGAAGATGTGGTGTGTATACACACACATACACACACACACACACGAATACTATACAGTCATAGAAAAAGGATGAGATCTTGGCATTTGCGACAACGTGGATGGACCTTGAGGATGTTATGCTAATTGATATAAGTCAGAGAAAGACAAATACGTATGATTTCACTTATATGTAGAATCTAAAAAACAAAACAAACAAAAGCAGAAAGAGACCCATAAACAAACTGGTGGTTGCCAGAGAGAGGGGAATGGGGGATGGTCAAAAAGTAAGAAGGGGAGTGGGAGATATAGGCTTCCAGTTATATAGTGAATAAATCACAAGGATGAAAGGCACAGCATAGGAAATATAGTCAATGGTATTGTAATAGTGCCATATAGTAACAGTAGCTACGCTTGTGGTGAGCATAGCATAACCATAAGGTTGTCAAATCACTACGTTTTACACCTGAAGTTAATCTAACATTGTGTGTCAATTATACTTCAATTAAAATAAGAGGAATAAAATATTAGCGATGTCTTACCTGAGCTCACTTTCAACCCTGAATCCTTTCTTTCAAAAAACAAAACAAAACAAAACCATTTGGTCTTACCAAAAGATTTTCAGATTCCAGCCAGCACAAGAAGGCCTCTCTCAAAAGTGCCTCTTTTGCTACTGCATAGATGTGAGTCTGGGATCCTACCTTCAAGTTCAGCCAAGAGAAAAGAGATGATGGATGGTTATAATCACTACCACACAAAACTTTCAGTGCATTCATTTGCACAAATCTTTATTGTGGTTTCTAATCTCCACAAATGTCAAGGTGATTTCAAAATCCTTGATTCAACAGATAAGCTCTAAACTAAAGATTAATATGTGGGAACCAAAAGCAAATTATTACTACAATTATCTCCAATTGTTTGACATGATTGATGTTCTATTCAAATGACTACATAATGCACAAAACAAGTTCTGGAAGTCCATAATAATCCTAATAATTCATAAACTAGAGAGTAAGCTCTTCAATATTTTTCTTATTTGAGACATTTTTGCTCCAAAAGGCTGACTGTAATATATACTTTTAAAATCATCCTAAATGTTCACTGGCACTTGTTAGATCTCAGACATTCTTTTTTTTTTTTTTTTTAAGATTTTATTTATTTATTTGACAGAGAGATAGACAGAAGAGCACAAGCAGAGGGAATAGCAGAGGGAGAGGGAGAAGCAGGCTCTGTACCAAGCAGGGAGCCCGATGCGGGACCCGATCCCAGGACCCTGAGCCAAAGGCAGACGCTTAACCATCTGAGCCACCCAGGCGCCCAGATCTCAGACATTCTTGAGAATCTTAGTGAGTTTTGAAATGAAATTCATGGCTTTATTCAGGCATGCAAAATTCCCTATACTGTATATTAGCAGAAACGTTGTGCAGAAAAAGTACCCAACATCTGAACATCCTGTGAATTAAATGGAAGAAAATTCTTAATGGTAGTTATTGATTTTAAGGGAATACAGTCAGTTCTTTAAAATATGTATAAAATGTCAACTGTGAGTTATATAATTGAAGAACATGAATCACATAGCCAGGTGTTGCTTTAAACCATGACTTTGGCTCATAAATATTTGTTCATTCGTTCAACAAATATGTCCTGCCTACAAGCACTTTGCTGCAAAACTACAGGTAGATGGTTTAACTTCTGTAAGTCTTGTTTCATAACTTTATGGTTAATATTATCTATCATCAGGATGACTGTGAAACCCATATTAATACTCAATAAGAGGGCAAACAAAATGACTATAAGATCCCTACTTCTCTTTAAACATGCGATCAGATGTCCAAATCTCAGATAAGAAACAGCATACTCCTCTTTAAAATGAGCTAATCGTGGCAGCGAAGAATTTAAAATAGTTTCACATTAGCAGATTTCTTTTATAAACTGAAAAGCAATATAACTCCAATGGAATGAATATCATTACTTTGGTATAAGAAAATGGTTAAATCAATAACAATCTTTCCACATGGTTGCAGAAGTGCCTTATATTTGTGCTTCTTTTTGTTTTTTGGGGGTTTTGAGCTCTATCATTTACCCTCATAAACCAGCTAGTTTTCCAAACATAAGACAACATACAAAAATGCTTTTGTGAAGCAACTTTGAGCCTCAGCCACAGGCTGGGTCAGAACAGCTCCACTTCAACTGTTCCCAGGCTCTGATATGGAATAAAGACTCAGTCTAGATTCCTAAGCCCCACAATGTAATTCTTATTGATGAACAAAGGGATTTTTCTTTTCTTTTCTTTTTCTTCTTCTCCCCCTCCTTCTTTTTTAACGAGTGGTCTGATTTTTTATTGTTATGTTAATCACTAGTTTTTGATGTTGTGTTCCATGATTCATTGTTTGCTCCATGCAGAACGTGCCCTCTTTAATACCCATCACCAGGCTAACCCATCCTCCCACCCCCCTCCCCTCTAGAACCCTCAGTTTGTTTTTCAGAGTCCATCGTCTCTCATGGTTCGTCTCTCCCTCTGATTTCCCCCCCTTCATTCTTCCCCTCCTGCTATCTTTTTTTTTTTTAACATATATTGTATTACTTGTTTCAGAGGTACAGATCTGTGATTCAACAGTCTTGCACAATTCACAGTGCTCACCATAGCACATACCCTCCCCAATGTCTATCACTCAGCCACCCCATCCCTCCCACACCCCACCACTCCAGCAACCCTCAGTTTGTTTCCTGAGATTAAGAATTCCTCAAATCAGTGAGGTCATATGATACATGTCTTTCTCTGTTCTTTTAAAAATAGCATAAATCATTTGAGAAATGGAAAAAGTATCTGTTTATATCTTTTCCTCTAAGAAAGTTTGTGGGTTTTTTTAAGATTTTATTTGCTTATTTGAGAGAGAGAGCATGAACAGGGAGGATGGGCAGAGGGAAAGGGAGGAGCAGACTCCGTGCTGAGCAGGGAGCCCAAGGCTGGGCTGGATCCCAGGACCCTGGGATCATGACCTGAGCTTAAGGCAGAGGTTTAACTGACTGAGCTACACAGGCGCCCTTCTTAAAAAAGTTTCTGGACCCCAAAGTAATTTTGACTACATGCTCCCTAAACAAACCCCATCTCTGTACACTACTGGTCCATTTTATGAAAGTATACTTATTCATATACACTTATTCAAGAAAAGAAGATGCCTATCTCTTCTACATTTCATAATTAATTCTTCCTAGAACAAAAATGTTTTCTTGAAAGATATGTTTTATATTGAATATGCAGAATTAGGGATAATAAAGTGGAATTTAAGAAAACATATGAACATAGGGGAAAAAAGAGAAAGGCAAACTAAGAAACAAACTCTTAACTATAGAGAACAAATGGTTACCAGAGGGGAGGTGGATGAGGGGATGGGTGAAATAGGGGATGGGTGAAATAGATGATGGGGATTAAGGAGGGCACTTGTGATGAGCACAGGGTGTTGTATGGAAGTGTTGAATCACTATATTGTTCACCTGAAACTAATATACACTGTATGTTAATTCACTGGAATTTAAATAAAAACTTTTAAAAAATTAAAAAAAATAAAGGGGAGAGAAATCCCAAATCACCTATGATTGGACCACTAATAATTAAGAAATGTTTGGGTGTTATCACATGTGCTTCACATCTCACACAGCCCACTACCACCACCACAGATATAATTAAAGCCTCTTGTGTTCTATTTTACTTTGCTATTTCCATTCCTTTTCTAGAGTATTTTTCTTCTATGTATTTTTGTTATTTTTCCATTAAATATGTATTCATGAAAAAATATAGCATCATTTTAATGATATTGATGTAGCATCTTCCAACATGCTTTAAGTCACTTGATATATATAATTCATTTTAACTTTATGCAATGTTCAATTTGTAAAATTTCCACAATGTCTTTATTCAATTTACTATTGATGGGATATATAGGTTATTTCCATAATTTTTGATATTGAATTCAGTTCTGCAATGAATCCTGGTGCATGTGCGTAAGACTTTCTCTAGGGTATCTAACTAGAAGTGGATTTATTGAGTCATAAATAATTCACACTTTCACCTTAAGATACTGTTAAATGCTCTTCAGCATGATTTTCCAGTGTAGACACTCACAGGAATGGCTTTTTTCCTCAGTTGGTATTGCCAAACTTTCTAATTTTTTGCCCTTTGATAGATTTAAAATAGCTTATTGTGGTTTTAATTTTTCTTGTACATATTTCATGCAAAGTTCAGTACTTTTTAATGTTTATTGATTCTTCTGGTTTCCTTTTTCTCAGTAATTCTTGTAATTTTCCTTTTTTTCTATTATTTTTATCACGTTTCAAAAAATTATTCTGTCCAGTCATATATATGATAATATACATTGTGTTATCTCCTTGACTTGTCCTCTAGCACTCTTATATTGTACCTTTCACCCAACAGAAATTGTTTTTGATATACTAAAATATAGCAGTATTTTATTTTTTGAATCATGCTTTTCATAAAACATTTTTAAAGTTTTCTACCTTAAGGCATTTACATTCTCTTATAGTTCTACAATAAACTATCATCTTACATTTAGGTCTTTAATCATCTGGAAAATCATGGTGAGTTTCAATACCCACCTGGTTAAGAAGCAGCTGGAAACTTTACTCACTATTAAAAAAAAAGTCTGCCATGTTCTAGGTGCCTGGATAAAGAATACATTGGAACATCCTATTACTGGGTTAGTCAAAAGTAAAACTTATGTTAAGATTAACACACAAAGCAATAACCACTAGTCAAATCTGTTATTAAAAATTCCTTAAAAATGCACAATATAGGACTTCAATATACTATCTTTCTATCCATGTAACTCAGATATTTCCCCTTCTATTGTTGAATAAAATTATATTTATTTACTGAGTCCAACCACGGAGAGGGGGCATGTTATTTTACTTGCTGGAATTATGTTCAGTACACTGAGACACATTTTGGGGATACAACTAAGGATTGAAACTTACTATAGAAAACTTCTTCCATCTCTGTGGCATCTGTGTCATATGATTATTGAATACAATTTCTATTCCTTTGATATTAAAGGGTAAAAGATTTTTGGAGACACACAGATCTTGGCTCTAGTAGAAGTCATTGCTTATTAAATGAATAAGTATCATGTACGGTAAAGAATAGTTCACTCAACTGAACATATGTAATTATTTCTTATACAGCTCCTTCTTATGTAAGATGGTCCAATAACAGATATCTACTGAAGGTCCTCAAACTACAGCTGAAGTCTCTAGAACCACTACTGACTTCAGAATCATCAATACTGAGAACACTGAATAAAGTAATAGAACACTACCCCATTATGCCCCCCCAAAAAAAGAGAGAACATTTAGTGATAAAAAGCACATATAAAGTTGTTTATAGTGTATTTCTATAAAACCATCTGTGGTGGGCTGAATGTAAGTTAGAGTTATCAGGGGGACCCCTGGGTGGCTCAGTTGGTTGAGCATCTGCCTTCAGCTCAGGTCATGATCCCAGGGACCTGGGATCGAGCCCTACATCAGGCTCCCTGTTCAGCAGAGAGTCTGTTTCTCCCTTTCTCTCTCCCTCTGCCTCTCCCCCTGCTCATGCTCTCTCTCTCAAATAAATAAATAAAAATCTTTAAAAAAAAGTTAGAGTTATCAGGGATAAACAAAATATACTCTAAGGGAGGACTTTTAGATTATGCTCACTGTCCTTCTGAAAGGTAGTGCAAGATTTATTCATCAAAAGGGCTAAAAGAAACTTGGCTTTAGGATTCACAAAAGATCTTAGAAACAACCAGGAATTCCTGGATAGAAACAGCTGTTTCCCCCATACAATTTTTACCATAAGGTGAGACCTGAACTTCTCTAGATTACTACAGTGAGGCAGATTTCATTGTTAGAATGCTCTTCCTCATTTTAACTTGAAATCTGTCTCCCTTTTACCATTTCTCCATCCTTCCTCTGAGGAAGTTTCCTGACTCCTAATTAAGTTTACCACATGCATCCTAAGCCCAGCTCTGTACATTCCTGGGGTATTTTTATGAGGATATACATTTCTGTTGTTTTTGTTCATAGAAGCAAAACCAAATAAAATTATGGTATGCTTTAAGGGAAAAAAAAGTGTCTACTCATCACAACTAAGATCAATAGTGAACAGATGCAGAATTGTTCCCAATTTGGCTTCCCCAAGTTCACTGAAATTGTTGTCAATTTAAACTACACAGAAAGACAAACACAAAAACCTTATAAATTTGCCCCAATCAGCAGATGATGGATACCTCTCCCTTTTGCTATTCTTATAAAATAAATCTCTTAGTGCAAACAGGACTTCACTAAATTCTAGTGCATTTATAAACAAATGCAGGCAGGGGGAGATCTGAAGTATACTATACATCTGGATATTTTGTTCAGAAGGAATTTATTTCTCATGAAATCATGGATTCCCAATTTTCTAATGGACTATTACCATGACTAAAAAGTGCATGGCTTTCTCAACACAAATTATAGATTTTGTTCATTGTATAAATGCATTTCAAAATATACTATTTATTTATACTGAATATAATTGGCTCGGTCACTGGATATAAAATTTCTCATTCTTCATATTATAATTAAGTAGACAAGGAACTTACAGAAGTTGTAAAATCTTTAAAATGCTTTGATCTTTAAGGAGAGAAGGAATTTTTATTTTTATTTTTTATTTTTTTTTTTTTTTAAAGATTTTTTATTTATTTATTTGAGAGAGAGAGAGAATGAGAGACAGAGAGCATGAGAGGGAGGAGGGTCAGAGGGAGAAGCAGACTCCTTGCCGAGCAGGGAGCCCGATGCGGGACTCGATCCCGGGACTCCAGGATCATGACCTGAGCCGAAGGCAGTCGCTTAACCAACTGAGCCACCCAGGCGCCCAAGGAGAGAAGGAATTTTTAAAACAAAGGTAATTTTGTTCTGCCTGAAAAGACAAGATTTATTGTCTATGTTTATACTTTTCAGTGTGAAATGGTAATAAAATAGAAGACAGAATGTGATGTCATTTTGACAGAATATAATAATGAGAAATTGCTCAATGAAATAAAGATATCATATTAGGCTAGAAGCTTTTCCTGGCTTTCCAGTTATATACATATATATATATGTATAGGCCTCATAACACATGGTATATTTTTATATGCATATATGTATATGCATAATACATATTCATATATTATATATACATATAACTATATTTCACACACTAGATTTCAAGTAGCCAAATATTAATTTAGATTGCTCTGAATCTATCCATACAAACACAGAAATAAAATCTGCTAATTACAGATAAGAAATCTAAGGTTCTGAGAGGTAAAACATTTTGTACAAAGACACAGCAGGTAGATCCAAGCTAGACTTTGAATTCAGATTCTTTTGCACCTAATGCCAGAGAAGTTTCTACTTTCAATTATATTTATTAAATTATTGTTGGATTTTATAAAATTTGAATGGAAAATTGTTTGGCATTCATGAAATTTAGACTAGTACCATTCATGATGATGATATAATGTTAAAAAATATGGGACCTTTGGTGAAAGTAAAGTTTTATATAATCTGTCAAAGAAACCAAGATATTTGTCTTGACTGAGAATGAAATGTTGGTGAGAATTCATTTGCCTATTATGGAAAACACACACTAGGGTGATCCCCATGATTCTCACACCCTAGTATCCATGCTTTTGTGTAATTTCCTTCCCTTGAGTTTGGGTAGGACATGTAACTTCAAGTTATTCAACAGGGAGATTGTCGTTGGTGGGCCTGACCTAATAAAGAAGCCCTTCAAAACAGGATGTAGAGATCAGAGACTCAAATCAGCAGAGATAACACTTGTTTTCTTTGTTGCTGGCTTAGAATATACAAATTGCAATGCATCAGACAACTGCAAAGAAATGGATTCTGCCTGTAATCTCAGGATGCCTGGAAGTAGATTCTTCCCTACTCAAGCTTCCAGATGAGTGTGTAGCCTGGTTTCAGCCTTGTGATACCTGTAGCAGAGAACCCACATAAGTCTGTACCAAACTACTAACCTACAGAAATTGTGAGATAATAAATCGGTGTCATTTCAAGCTCATAAGTTTGTGGTAATTTTTTACATAGTCACAGATAACTAATGAACCTAGTAAATAAATAAAATGAAGAAGGCAAGATTGAGAAAGAAAAGGAAATTTTTAAAATAATTTTAAAGATTTCAAATTATAAAAATTTTATGTATTTATAAAATGTATAGATGAATATGCTAAGTTAAAAAATTAAAGCTTCATTTTGTGACTATCATTGTTGATTCCCCAAATCCTCTACTGTATATGAAAGTCAGAGGGAAAAAGGAAAGAAAAAGGACAGTCTCACTTCTGATTTCCAGGTCACATAACAAGTGAAGAAAGTGAGACAGCAGCATCTTTACTGAACCTCAGTGAAGTAAAACCACCATTAGTTACATTTATAAATTGTACAGGTCTACACTTTAGATGTAGCAGAGATGACTTGATTTTGCTTTAGAATGACTGGAGACTCAAACAAAAGACTCAAAAGAGTAGGAGCTAGAATAATGTGATGAGAATTCCCTTACATGACTGGAGGATGATGCTAAGTATCAGATGGGTGCCTCAGTTCTTCTAAATATAGGCTTTTTCATCTTGTCTCTCTACATGCTATAGTATGGACTTCTTCAGGATCTGATGGCTGGGTTCCAATTGTAAATATCAATAGAGTATAAGTTTGAGAGCATGCAAGAATACATAATCATGCTAGGGAGAAGCTGTATGCTGTTTTCTTTTTAAAATGTAGCTTTGTAAATCATGTAACCTAACATCCATCACACTCCATTGTGTGGAAGAATCACAAGCCTACCCAATTCACAGGAAAGGAAAGTAGACTCAATCTATTGATGGAGGGCTGGCATTGTTTCAGAAGAGCAAAAGCGACCAGAAATATTTCTGTAGCCATTTTTGAAAAATACAATCTCTCACCTGTGTATTACCTATTCCCTCTAATTTATATTTGAATCTAGGATTTATTTGACAAATAAGAAGGGGCTATAGTCACTTATATCTTACATAATTAAAATGTTAATTTTACTGTTCTGCATATTTTCAACTTAGAAAAGAATCTGTGAAAATATGTGTATCTTTAAACCAGGTACCTTCAAATCCTTATGAATTACAGGGACTCGGGGCGCCTGGGTGGCTCAGTTGGTTAAGCGACTGCCTTAGGCTCAGGTCATGATCCTGGAGTCCCGGGATCGAGTCCCGCATCGGGCTCCCTGCTCGGCAGGGAGTCTGCTTCTCCCTCTGACCCTCCTCCCTCTCATGCTTCTCTGTCTCTCATTCTCTCTCTCAAATAAATAAATAAAATCTTTAAAAAAAAATGAATTACAGGGACTCCCTTGTCTGCTGTTTCCTTTATAAATTTGTTTTTGTTTCCCAGAAATTTCTGCTCCTAAGCTACAACTATCTTTACCTCTCAAGAATTGGTATACCTTACTTTAAAAGCTGTTTCCCAAAGGATAATTTGCATGTTTAAAACCTGAAACCTGGGGCACCTGGGTGGCTCAGTCGTTAAGCGTCTGCCTTCGGCTCAGGTCATGATCCCAGGGTCCTGGGATCGAGCCCCGCATCGGGCTCCCTGCTCCGCGGGAAGCCTGCTTCTCCCTCTCCCACTCCCCCTGCTTGTGTTCCCTCTCTTGCTGTGTCTCTCTCTGTCAAATAAATAAATAAAATCTTTAAAAAAAATAAAAAAATAAAAAAAATAAAACCTGAAACCTAATGAAAGATTTTTTTTAAGAAAGTTCTCCATACCTTTATTTGAATTATCCTTTCAAGCCTGGCCTTACCCAACTTCTTTACGTTTGCAAAGGCATCTAAGTAGTGTTCCCTAAACATAAGACACACTTGTCTCCTTAACGTGTCCTTGCTCTAATCTCCCTTTATGAAAAATCTTTTAATCTCTACTATTGAGAATACTATTCACTATATTTTTGTTCCCATGTTAGACTTTCCCACATAGTATTCATTTTTCCCATGTGCAGAACAGAGATGAGTTTTTACTTGTAACTCCAGAGTTTATTACAGTATAATACAGTATATTATAACAATTAAAATTCTAGGTAGTCATCTGCTTAATTATCTGGCTATAAGGTCACATAGCCTGACTCTCCCTAAAACTCTGGGATTTGCTTCTGCAACAGATTTACTGAGGGTTTAGAATTTTTTTCTCAGATTTGGTGGGATTCAAAATAACTCCATTTCAACTGTCCACGTGCAGATGTGCGCATGCACACACACACCATTAGAAGTAGTTATAATGCACAGATCTTTTGTGTAGTCCTTTCAACATTTGAAACAATTAACAGCAATAAATATTGTCTAATTGAAACCTGTGAAATACAAGCAGAATCTGTGTAGTCACTGAATTTCAGTGTCTTAACATCCCATACATGTACAGTCACACAAAATCATTTCTTCTGACAAAATCTTACTGAGAAAATAACCAGGTTTTGGACTACCTACATCCATGCTTTCATTCAGGCATCTAGGTTGACAGATTCTGCCATCTTCAATGCACAGATTTCAAGATCAACCTTGGAGTGCACACCGATGTTGGCCAGAAAGAAAAAGACCATGGGAGAATGAAAAGGAATTTTATTGTTTCAGGACTGTAATTGATGCACATTACTACTGTTTAGATTCCATTCACTATAACTCAATCACATGAAAATTTTTAAGTACAGAAGATGCAGAACATCGGTAGCCATCCAATAATAACACTCTGCAGAGATTTCTGGTTGACAGTCAGTTCTACCACAATGACCAGTCAGGTATTCCTGGTGATAGTTGGAGCCAAGTGAGGTCCAAATTCTGTTCAATTATTTTATTTGAAGAACTACTACTATATATTAAGTCAAAGTGTTTTATGCATTCTATATATTTAAATGCATGTGACAATGTGGAAATGATGAAAAAGCAAAGATAACTCCCTACTATGGTCTTCCATATAACATCTAGTTCCATAATACTCTAAATTGACTTTTAAGACTGGTTAAATAACCCCACTAAATTCATTTATATACTATTGGTTTATACAGATTAATATATTCTATATTGCAAAATAAACTGACACCTCAAAAATTATATTTTTAATATACATTTTTGACCACAAATTAGAGACTTTACCACAAATTAAATACCCACAAGGTATATTCTCTAAGGTAGGTTTAAGTAGTAGTAAGCCAATGATTTCATTATTTTAAATGAAAAATGTTTTAAATGTTAAAAAAATGTATCTACAAAAAAAATCACATTTTTTGTACTTTTCAAACTTACACAACAAAATATATGGTTTTGTGGCCACCTATATGCATGGCTGTATGTTCAAGAACAATTTATTTAGATAACCATGTAAGAACACATCAACGTGCTTGTTGCTATATTGAATAGCTGTGTTCCTCCCAAATTTATATGTTGAAATCCTAATCCCCAAATTGGTGGTATTAGAGGATGGAGCTTTTGGGAGGTAATTAAGTCATGAAGGCAGAAACCTCATAAATGAGAAAGTGGCCTTATTAAAGAGTCTGAGAGACCTCTCTCACCAACTTCCACCATGGGAGGATACAAAAAGAAATCAGCAATCTGCAATCTGGAAGAAAGTCCTCCCTAGAACCTGACCATGCCGGCACCCTGATCTTAGACTTCCTACCTCCTGAATGGTAAGGAATAAATTTCTGCTAATAAATACCCAGTCTCTGGTATTATAGAGCTGTTATAGCAGCCCTAATGGCCCTAAGACACTACTATTAATACATTAATACTAGTCACTCATTTTATCTATAAAATAAACAATTATGTTAATAAACAATGCTAAACTTTTAATATGATAAACTAACCCTGAAAAATGTAAGGTGTTTTGTTAATAAATTATTTCAGTGTGTACTTCTTTATTGAAACAATGTAAGAAAAAAATGGTAGAAAAACCTCGCCCACTATGTAATAAGAATCTCAGACTGCCTTATGAATCTGATTTATGAGCATGAACTAAACATGGTTACCTTGAGAGCAGGGTAAAAAACAAATTGAAATGCCAGATAATCTAAATTCAAGAGACTTTTAGATCCTACTTTCCTATAAACCATCGCTTGTTTCCTTCAAAATCTAACACTAGATAGACACTGTTAGGTATTTTTCCTAAGTGAAATATATACACTAACTAATAAGATGCAGAGATCTAAAGTTTTAAAAATATTTTAGCCTATACTATTCCTATGGGAAAAAAAGTACACTGCATACCAAGAGTACAGCTTTTCCCTTTCTCTTACAGGCTTGTTAATTTCTAATAACAGCCTGGACTAAGTCTTATACCATCAGTTTTCCTAGTTCTCAGGCCTTCATACCCTGACTGGTAACTCTATCATTGGATCTCCTTGTTCTCCAGCTTGCTAACATCAGATTTTGGGACTTTTTGGCCTCCATAATCATGTGAGTCAATTCCTTATGATAATTCTACACATATAACAGGACATATTGGCTCCTATTGGTTCTGCTTTTCTGAGGGAATCCAGACTACTAACTACATCACCATAATAGAAATATTTACTAGAGTCTCTTCTAGTTATGACTTCATTTTTTTTATATTTATCTTTTTAGTATATATAAAGAATTTTGGTGTATGAATATTTTGGTACCATTTCAAAGTGGTCTGAATCAAATTGAAATTTTCAAATCTTTTTAAATCACTATTAATCTTTAGGATAAAATTTCCATATTGAAATCATATTATATATGCAATATTATGTCATGCTTTAACTGTGCTTCATATAAAGGATTATTCTGTTTCTCTAGAAACATGTTATGTTCTAAGTACAGAGGGCTGTTTATTACTTCATTTAGTATAAGAATTCAGATTTAGTTAAATATTCTTTTTTTGCTGCTCATTTAGAATGTTGCCAATAATTTATCACTTATATGTGAGGCACTGTGCTTTCTTCATATTCATGCTCGTATTTAATTCTCACAATTCTTTCTTCTTTACAGATGAGAAAATGGAAGCACACAGAGGTTAAGAAACCTATACAAGATAAATAGAAAATAAATGGCCAACTAAAGCTTTGAATCCAGGCTATCTCCCTATACATGCCATATTCTGTCTTCTTCTCTGATTAAATAATTATTTTTAATTTGTTGGTACAAGGTAACAAATTTCCTTTCAGAAAAGTAGTATTGTTTGTGTTCACTACGCTCAATGCAATACCACTCCCTGTCCTTTTCAGCATTACTTATGTTACTTTTTATATTTGGTAATTTAAAAATCAAATAAAATTTCTCTCCACTTCATTTTAACATCTTAAATTATTAGGGTAAACATTAAATTATCAATATAGACTGATTTTGATACACAAGAATGGCAATTTGACATGGTTCAAGTTATTATAAATGAGGTTGAAATATTTTTTCCATCTTTAATATTTTTAAATCCCCTCTGAATTTTCTACTGAAGTTTTCTTTTCTGACATTGCCAAAGTAGTGTTCTTATCAATTTATATGAGCTTTGCACATAAGAACATTATTAACTTTTTGACCTAATAATTTGATGAACAAGGGTACTAAAACATAACCAGATAATGTTCAATATTTCAATATAAAAGATTAATGCTGTAGGGTGATTTTGATATTATCTAAAGACAATAAACCATGTAGATATTTAAATGATATTAAGATAAACAGATAACTGATAATTTTGCATTTTAAATAAGAATACCAGTTAAATAAAAGCAGGTGCATATGCAAAACAAAAGTGCATACATTTATTATTTTTTAGCATTATTTTAACTCAGAATAACTCTGGTTCAAAATTGAAGCAACTGAAATTGTAACTTCATTTACCATATCCATTCACATCCAGAAGTAATATCAAGCTTCTGTGGGATGGAGAAAGGAGGAGGAGGAGGGAAGAAATGGAGGATAGTATCTGGTTTCCAAGTAGTATTCAGGATAGATATTACATATTTTAATGTTTAATCTCATAAAGCACAGAACCTAAAATTAAGAATTAAATATCTGTAAATGTATACTTACATATACACAAGAATTTATGTTTGAGAAATTATGTGATTATTTATGCAAAACTGAAGTATCAACTCTTCTCCTTCTCATTCTTAATAATTTCCACAGAGGTCTTTCTTGACTTCATCTTTAAAATATACTCATTGTATACATTTATTTTTGGTAGAAATTAAAAGCTTTTAATTGCTATAATTTTCTTGACTCTTACAAAAGGCAGTGAATGAAATGACTGATGTCAACTACAGATATCAGGAAAAGATTTATTATTACTAAAACAATTACTGAAATACTTAAGTATATGCTTTGCATATTTCATAAATTTAATGCTTATAATGACATTATAATTTTATTAGCTTTAACTTTTGTATAAACTAAAAAAAATCTTGAAAGTTGTGAAAGGACAAATAGGTACTGTGTGGGGGCTTTATAAAGCATTAGCTTGACTAGAATGAACTCATTTCCCAAAATACCTTTTCTTATGTTTCCATCTATGGGAGGTTTCTATGGAAGGCAGAAGTGAAGCAGCAGTCATTTAGTAGCTCACACATTGTCACATACCTGTGGGCTTATCCTGTTGGCAGGAGGTAGTTGCAGAGCCTTCCTCTGGATTCTCCTTCTCTTCTCTGACTCCAGGGCTAGGTCTATGGGTTTGCTCCATAAGGAAGGTCCTTCCTACAAGACACCCATACCATCAAGGTCAGAGGCAACAAGAACCGATATAGTTTCTATTCATAGTCATGGATGCTAGCTTGTGTTTGGATGTCCAGATTCTTCTGGTTCTGCTTTTCTGATAGAACCCTGACTAATACAGATACAAAATGATCAGAGTAGATGTCAATCCCTGTGCCACACTGGTGCTTACTTGGTGAATATCAGCTCAGGGTTTGGCTAATGTTTGAACCTGGTGTTTTTTAATACAACTATTCTGTCTCTTTCCACTGCCAACATACTGACTGGATATGTTAAAGTGTTTTGAGAAATTGTGAGGTATTATACAAATGTAGGTTTTTATTGCTATTATTATCAACATTATTATTAAATTTTGCCTGGTGAATAGGCAATGCATGCTTTCAAATGCAAACTTCATTAGTAGTATACTTATACTAATATTAAATATTAGAATTTGGTTACAAATGATACATGTTCCCATTTTATTGGACTTTGAAAAATCCTCTCAAAGGCATTAGGTTCTGTTTAATTACTGAGCTAAGAAACAGCTAAAGAAGTCAAGAAGTCAAATAATCTTTTAATTGAACCCACTGGTTTAACATAGAATCCCAATGTACTTAGCACCTGTTACTGTTGACATCTGTTATACAGCTACCAGCTACCAGTTATTGCCCTCATTTCTGCCATAACTGAACACAATGAATATATAGAGATATACAGTTGACCCCTGAACAACACGGTTTGAACTGTATGGGTCCACTTATACACAGATTTTTTCTTCAATAAAGTACAGTACTCTAAATATATTTTCTTTATGAATTTCTTAAAATTTTTCTCTAGCTTACTTTATTGTAAGAACACAGTATATAATACATATACAAAATATGTGTTGATCGACTGTTATTAGTAAGCTGCTCAACAATAGGCTATTAGCAGTTCAGTTCTGGGGGGGTGGTCAAAGTTACAGAGTTTTGACTGAGTGGGGGGTCAGTACCCCTAACCCCTGCATTGTTCAATGGTCAACTGTACATTACATGTATAACAAATAAATACATATATTGTAGAAAATGAAAGCCAGGTTTCTTGCTGATGGAAGATGTTAGAAATAAAGAGAGAATGATATAATAAATACTGAAATGTTGGATTTGATTTGGAGTTATCAGGTATTTGGAGTTATTAGTTATTTGGAGTTTGGTATGATTTCACAGGTTTTTTGTTTTTTTTTTTTTAAGATTTTATTTATTTATTTGACAGAGGGAAAGACAGCAAGAGAGGAAATTCAAGCAGGGGGAGTGGGAGAGGGAGAAGCAGGCTTCCCGCTGAGCAGGGAGCCCAAGGCGGGGCTCAACCCCAAGACCTCAGGATCATGACCTGAGCTGAAGGCAGACGCCTAACAACTGAGCCACCCAGGTGCCCGATTTCACAGGTTTTAAAAATATGTGTGTATATAAAAGAAATACAGAAGTGTGAAACATTTCCTGTCTCTATCCAATGAGAAGACCTAGAGCAGGGATACCCAGGTAGCACCTAGTAAAACTAGTGAACTAGTGCACAGATCTTAGTTTCTAAATACCAGCCCCAGTAAAAAAAGACCAGGGACCCTTGGATAAGTTGTTGATCCCAAGGCAAAGATAAAGAAAAATACAACATAAACCAGGAATATCTTAACATTCCAGGAGATAAAGAACTGATAAAGGAAGACTACATGACAATGATGACAGCACATCAAAGGGACACAGAAGCCAATGTGAAAGAGCTCCCAGTGGCCAAAGCTAACACAATTTGAGAAACAATGATAGTTTTGCATTATAACCCAGAGATTAAAACAAATATGCATAAGTCCATAGCAATATAAAGAAAAGATATCTCTTAATTATAGAAGAAAAATGTAACTAAGTGAGAAAGATTAGAACCCCACAGTAATAATTGTTGTAGGGTAGGCCAAAATTAGTAGGTAAAATTATAAAGAGAAGTAGAACTTTATATAACCTCAAATTATTTTCCCTCAGGTATTGCTTAATTACCTGAGGGAAAATTCTAACTATGCCGTGGAGAAACCAGGTAGACACCATCTTAACCAAAGGATCAAGGTTAATAACAGCATTATAAGCCAGAATGACATGTAACTGCTGATGGGATCCATTCGTATCATCAGGGCCCATCTCTTCTATTTTTTCCCCAAATTCAAAACTTCAACAAAGTCATGAGAAAACATCAGACAGGGCGCCTGGGTGGCTCAGTCATTAAGCATCTGCCTTCGGCTCAGGTCATGATCCCAGGGTCCTGGGATTGAGTCCCACGTCGGGCTCTCTGCTCAGCCAAGAGCCTGCTTCTCCCTCTCCCTCTGCCTGCCGCTCCCCCTGCTTGTGCTCTCTCTGTCAAATAAATAAATGAAATCTTAAAAAAAAAAGAAAAGAAAAGAAAAACATCAGACAGACATCAGACCCAAATTGAATGACATTCTACAAAATACTTTCAAAAGTGTCAAATGCTCTTCAGAAATGTCAATGTTATGAGAGACAATTAAAGACAGAGAAACTGTCACAAACCAGAGGCAACTAAGAAGACAGGACAACAAAATGCAATGCAGGCTTCTGGATTAGATTCTGGAAGACAAAAAAAAAAAAAAGAAAAAGAAAAAAGAGGAAAGATAGTGAAATCAAAATAAATTTTTTATTTTGGTTAACAGTATTTTACCAATGTGAAGAATATTGTCCCAATTATCTTAATTTTGAGAACAGTATCATGACTACACATGATGTTAACTTTGAAGCTGGGTAAGGGGTATCAAGAGCTTGATTTTACGTTAGGGTAAAATTGATATGAGGTTAAGAAAAGACCCCAAGTTGTCACTGATATTTGGTAAAATAAGGTGAATTTTGAAGCTGTCTTCAATCTTGATTAGTAATCAGAAAAACAAAATTGCTTCTAAAAATTATGTGGAATCTGATACTCACAAATACTGTGCTGTACTTAGTCATGCAGCTATCAATGAGGATATAAACATTTCAGTGAGGAAGGAGTTAACACTATTAAAATATAATTTTTTTCAAATATTAAAGGAGTTTTAAGCTATTAACATCATTAGATAAGTTACATATGGTCTTCAGAACCATTTATTTATGAATATTACACAAAAACTGTGTGCTAAAATACCACTATGCATCTAATGTTATGCTTTCATTTATTTTTTTAGATTTTATTTATTTATTTGAAAGAGAGAGGAGGAACAGAGGGAGAGGGACAAGAGACTCCATACTGAGCACCAAGCCCAACATGGGGCTTCATCTCAGGACTCTGAGATCATGACCTGAGCCGAAACCAAGAGTCAGACACTTAACCGACTGAGCTGCCCAGGTGCCCTGTTATGCTTTCATTTATGATCTGCCTTTTTCTACAAAGGATTTAAAGTAGATATGCCCTAATATACCTATTAAGAATAATGAGCCAGAAAAATTATTTTTCATAATTTTCCCATAGATCTGAGGAAACTTCTTAGATGAGGGAAAGACAAAATTGAATTATCTATAGAAATATTTACTTAATAACTGACAAATAAGCTAAGTGGGTCATAAACTAATGATTGTAAAGAATATCACAGGAAACCATTTAGTAGATATAAGTAGCCATTTAAATTTTGCAAAAGAATGAATTTATCATTTTAGATCATATGGTTTTGGATCCAATGATAATGATATATTAATACCATATTAAAGCTGAAATGACCATAGCCAGACCAATCCTTTTACTCTTTAAGTGAAGAAACTAAAAACCAATTATGGGTTCTCTACCAGAATACTGAACTTCACTTTTTCACAACGGGTTTGACACCAGAACATAGGTATCGTGAAAACCACCACTAAACCTAAACCAAAATGGGAAAGGAAAAGACTGATATCAACATTGTCATCATTGGACACGTAGATTCTGGCAAGTCTATCACTACTGGTCATCTGATCTACAAATGTGGTGGGATCGACAAAAGAACTATCGAAAAATTTGAGAAGGAGGCTGATGAGATAGGAAAGGGCTCCCTCAGGTATGCCTGGGTCTTGAATAAACTGAAAGCTAAACATGAACATAGTATCACCTATGATTTCTTCCTGTGGAAATTTGAGACCATCAAGTATTATGTGACCATCACTGATGTCCCAGGACACAGAGACTTTATCAAAAACATGATTACAGGCACATCTCAGGCTCAGGCTGACTGTGCTGCCCTGATTGTTGCTGCTGGTGTTGGTGAATTTTTATTTTTTAAGATTTTATTTATTTATTTGACAGAGAAACAGTGAGGGAGGGAACACAAGCAGAGGAAGTGGAAGAGGGAGAAGCAGGTTTCCTGCTGAGCAGGGAGCCTGATGCGGGGCTCGATTCCAGGACCCTGGGATCATGACCTGAGTTGAAGGCAGACGCTTAACGACTGAGCCACCCAGGCACCCTGGTGTTGGTGAATTTAAAGCAGGTATCTCCAAGAATGGTCAGACCCATGAGCATGCCCTTCTGGCTTACACACTCGGTGTGAAACAACTAATTGTTGATGTTAACAAAATGGATTCCACTGAGTTGTCCTACAGCCAGAAGAGATACAAGGAAATCATTAAGGAAGTCAGTACCTACATTAAGAAAATTGGCTATAACCCTGACACAGTAGCATTTGTGCCAATTTCTGGTAGGAATGGTGACAACACACTAGAACCAAATGCTAACATGCCTTGGTTCAAGGGATGGAAAATCACCCATAAGGATGACAATACCAGTAGAACCATGCTGCTTGAAACTCTGGATTGCATTCTGCCACCAACTCATCCAACTGACAAGCCATTGCTTCTGCCCTCTCAGGACATCTACAAAATTGGTGGCATGTGTACTGTCCCTGTGGGCCAAGTGGAGACAAGTGTTCTTAAACCAAGCATGGTGATCACGTTTGCTCCAATGTTACAACTGAAATAAAGTCTGTTGAAATGCACCATGAAGCTCTGAGTGAGGCCCTTCCTGGGGACAATGTGGTCTTCAATGTCAAGAACGTATCTGTCAAAGATATTCATCATGGTAATATGACTGGTAATATAACAGCAAAAATGACCCACTGATGAAAGCAGCTGGCTTCACAGCTCAGGTGATTATCCTGAACCATCCAGGCCAAATCAGTGCTGGATATGCTCCTGTACTGTATTGTCACAGCTCATACTGTTTGCAAGTTTGCTGAGCTCATGGAGGGGATTGATTTTATCATTCTGCAAAAAAGCTGGAATGGCCCCAAGTTCTTGAAATCTGGTGATGCTGCCATCATTGATATGGTTCCTGGCAAGCCTATGTGTGTTGAGAGCTTCTCAGACTATCTTCCTCCGGGCCATTTTGCTGTTAGTGACATGAGACAGACCGTTGCTGTGTGTGTCACCAAAGCAGTGGATAAGAAGGCAGCTGGAGCTGGCAAGATCACCAAGTCTGCCCAGAAAGCTCAGAAGCCTAAATGAATATATTCTCCAATACCTGCCACCCCATTCTTAATCAGTGGTGGAAGAACAGTGTCAATTGTTTTTGTCAATTGGCCATTTAAGTTTAACAGTAGAAGACTGACTAATGATAGCAATGCATCATAAAAAATTTAGAAGGAAAGGAGAATATTCTGTGGACCATTTGGGTTTTTTTGTACATACGTGGCAATTTTAAGTTATTAGTTTCTATAGTCAGTACTTTTTTGTGTAGCTTCAAGTTTTTATTTAAATTCCAGTTAGTTAACATATATTATAATATTAGTTTCAGAAATAGAATTTAGTGATTCATCACTTTCATACAACACCCAGTGATCATCACAAGTACCCTTCTTAATACCCATCACCCATTTAACCCATCCACCCGCCCACCTCCCCTCCAGCAATCCTCAGTTTGTTCTCTATAGTTAAGAGTCTGTTTTATGGTTTGCCTCTCTTTTTTTTCTTATGTTCATCTGTTTCATTTCTTAAATTCCACATACGAGTGAAATCATTTTGGTCAAACTGTTTCCAAAAATACCGATTTTAGTACTTTTTAATGGAAATAACATGACCAAAAATCTGCCACAGAATTTTGAGGCCCATTAAAACAAGTTTAATGAGAAAAAGAGAATACTGAACTTCATATCTGTCTTCAGCTAATGATTAATTTTTTATCACTTATGGAAAAAAAAATCTCATTCTGTGTGAAAACATTCAAAAATAAGCTAATATATGTCCCAATCATAATTTTATGAACATATCTGTCACTCTTCCTTTTGTATTTTCTCTGTTCCTTCCCAACAAGACTCCATGCTATCCCCCAAAATACATGTGCTATATTTTATAAGTCTGTTTGCTCTGTTTCCTCTACCCAGGACAATATCTCTTTCATCTTTTCTTAATGTATGCCTTCCCATTCCTTCTTTAAGAACCACTTCAAGTAACACCTATTCTAAAAAAATTCCCCAGCAAAAATTTTCTTTTCTGTACTCTCCATAACACTCTTTTTCTCCTAACTACATTCATTAATCCATCTATCCATTTTTTCAACAAATATATATTGAATCCTTACTATGTGTTACTTCTAAGGACAGGATATACATTGGAAAACAAGCAGATATGGTTCCCAGGTTGAAAACACAGTAATAGCAGAACATGTAAATATGAGTGTTGAGTGTGTGGGTTTTTTCTAGATATATAAATTGATAGATGGATGGATAGATGATGGATCGATATAAATTTATAGACACATAACTAGGATATATAATTTTTTACCTAGGGTCTTTGAGTTATTATATTTCCTATACTGGAATCATCATTATCATTCTATGAACATCATATGAAACAATAAAGCAGATTTTTTTTATAAAACCTCTATGTCATCCTAGGAGTTAAAACACATCTTACCACAGAAGTAATAAAACAGAAATTAAAGATAACTTGTAAGTGATGTTTACAATTATCACAGAACAAAATACAAAAAGGCAAATGTTTCTAATTGGTTTTCCTGGAATGGGACAATCATGTTTTCTGCACATTTGAAAGTTCGTTAATAAGTTGATGTACAGAATCACACTGGTATGATATATGCACAAAGTGCCCATTTTTATCTTGAATATTCATACAATAATTTTCAAGATAAATGAAATAGTAAAGTTAAAGTGAACTTTAGAGGTAATCATATCTAGTTTCTTAACTGACATGTTGAAAAACAATGTATTAACCACTAAAAAATGTGTTATCCCCAAAGGAAAATGTAATTAACTATTAGAGATGATTAATTAAAAATATGAGACAATTATGGTGCAAGGCCTTCTATGTATGTCCTTTCTTTGAACCCACAACAGCAATACTGAAACCAAAATAACAACAAAGAAAGAGATTGTCTCAGCTCATGTCTCTATCTCCAGTGCTCACAATAATGTCATGAATAATGTACATAACACTCCAATTGGTGTTTGCTGAACTGACTTGAATTTTACAAGGACTAATGCAACCAAGATAACCTAGCCATTAAGCATTAGAGCTGGAATTCTAACTCCAGTTCTTTTTTTTTTTTTTAAGATTTTATTTATTTATTTGAGAGAGAGCACAAGCAGGGGTGGGGGTGGGGAGGGACAGAGGAAGAGGGAGAAGCAAACTCCCCGCTGAGCAGGGAGCCCGATGCGGGACTCGATCCCAGGACCCTGAGATGATGACCTGAGCCAAAGGCAGACGCTTAACTGACTGAGCGACCCAGGCGCCCCTCTAACTTCAGTTCTGATTAAGTTGAAGATATTTCCAATGTGAATTTATTTATTGGACTAATTTGCCACTGGAATTTTTAGGGAATTAGTCAAAATTCTCAAAGACAAATGGGGGGGGTGTGGGGATGGATTAGCCTGGTGATGGGTATTAAAGACGGCACGTATGGAATGGAGCACTGGGTGTTATACGCAATGAATCATGGAACACTACATCAAAAACTAATGATGTAATGTATGGTGGTGAACATAACAAAATAAAAAAAAATACTTAAAAAAAATGCCATGATGGTAGAGTTGGTAACAAAAATAATCTACATTCTAAGTTAATATATAATATTTTCAAATTTAATATTCCTTGAAAACTATAATCCAGTACACATTATTAAACTTTAATTGTAGATGTCATCTATTCCTTCTGGAATATTTAAAGGATGTTATAGTGAAAATAGCAACACCTCTGTTAGAAGGAATTAGGGAGACTAAGTTTGAAATCCACTAATACCATCACTCTAGACAAATCATTTGCCTTTCTGAGCTTCTATTTCTTTATCCATAAAATAAGGGTAAATAGTATACAAAAAGCACTTCTTACAAAACTGAGACATAGCAAGTGCACTCAGATGTGTGTCAATGCCTAAATAAAATATTTAAGCTTCTGTAAAATCTTGGAAACAGGCAGACCTGTATTTACAAATGCCTACAATAACATTTTTCAAAATGTCGTCTGTAGACCCCTATGATTCTCTAAGACAAGGGAGTTCATGAAATTAAAACTATTTTCATAATAACACTAGGGTATGGTTTGCCTTCTCTACTCTTTTTCTCTCATACAGGTACAAAAGAGACTTCCAAAGGTTACATGAAATGTGATATTATCACTATGGAAACTAATGGAATGTTTATTTGTATATTATTGTATTTTAAATATTTATCAGATTTAACTTCTAATATGGTAAATATTGATAGATATAACCCACACATACAAAAACTCACGTGTTCCTCAATAATTTATAAGTATCCTGAGATCAAAAATTTGAGAAATGGTGGCCTAGAGATATAATGAGTTCCACAGTATTTTAGACCATAATGATCTCAGAAAAAGAAAATGCTAGATGATTTTAATCTTCCTACCCTTAAAGTTTGAAAACAAACATTTAGAGGGGTGCCTTGGTGGATCAGTCATTTAAGCATCTGACTCTTGGTTTCGGCTCAGGTCACGATCTCAGAGTGGTAAGATCCAGCCACCACAGGCTCCATGCTCAGCACAGAGTCGGCTTGAGATTCTCTCCCTCTTGCTCCCCCTACACCTCTGCCCCTCTCCCGACTCATGCCCTCTCTCTCTCAAATAAATAAAATCTTAAAAAAAAAGGAAAAAGAAAACATTTTGATAAGACAAAGACGGACTATCTGAAAAGCTTCCAGGAAAGCATTATCATGTTGAACTAGCACAGCCTAAATCTGGTCCTGTCTTACTTTTATAGAAAGTGACTGTTTTCAGTTGATCCAGAGCTGAACAGTGTTTGTCAGACAAATGTACCTATGCAGAAATGTTGATAAAACAAAATAAATCAAAATGTTAATTTTTATGTAAACTGTGATGGCCACCCCTGTCAATGAACTGTGCCATTTATCTGAGGGGTTCCTTCTTCTACTTTCAGGAACCTGAAGGATGATCTTAGCCATACCACTCATCCAAAATCCACAGGGTTAGAGCAAAGGATCTGAGATGTATTATGTTACACTCAAGCCATGGTAAAACTTTTGGAAATACCACTGACCCAGGGCAAAATATAACCTAATAATTGTCATGTTATTTAAATTAAACTTATCTCTCCCCATATAAAAGTTGACACTGCATAATATAAACAAGCCAACAAAAAAACACATTTTATTGAAAGAATATCAAATAATTTACAGCATCGATGGAAAGCCTGGAGAAACAGTACTGACATAACTGTAAAATCCAAAAGGAAAGGTATGGTGCCAAAAATACAGTCAGTACCATGAACACAACCTGCATGGTTAAGATACTATTGCCACGGAAGAATGGATACTGCCTCTGGTAATGTTATCTTTCTTCTCCAACATGAATAAGCCCTAAGATACCCCTGTTCTTTTGGGTCCTTCATTCCAAATTAAAAATTCCAAATGTGAGCTTCAGATTGATCAATTTATATGTCCTTGCCCCATTTGGGTATTTGGCTCTACTGATTTAATCTGTTCTCAATCAGCATAATGCAACCTTTCCTCAAACAACAGAAAATGGAATCATCCACATTCCCAAAGACCTCACCCAAAATCTCATTAGTTAACTACATTAACCAGTTTCAAGCCAAGATCTCCAGGTAAAATAAACAGTTCAGACATCCTTCTGCTTCTATATCCCATAACAGATAGACACACACATACACACACACACACACACACATTTCACCACCACAAAAGTCCCCTTTTAAAAAAGAAGCAAAAGAATAGTAAACTAGACACAAAATCAGTTAAAATAAATATATGTGTGATTCCCCAAAGAATAAAGCTAGTATTCATTTCTACAACTAGCTATGTGGTTGTAATTAGTATTTTAAATTTCTTTTTTTTATCCAACTCTTTGGTCTTTTTTTTTTGAAATATAAAAAGCTGTTCATATTTAATGTATACAGCTTGCTGAGTTTGGAGGTAAGTATACATCCATGAAACCATCATCACAATCTATGCCATAAACACATCCATCACCTCCAAAAGTCGCTTTCTTTGTTAGCATTCCAAGTTTCCTTTCCCTTCAACCAACATCGGTTTTAAAGTTTTTGACCAAATAGTATGCTTGAATTTCCCATTGTTGATATAACTTTGTTGCTTAAAACAACATACGTGAAAATTATTTTATAGTTTTGAAACACGTCTTACTGTAATAAAATCAAGGTGTTGGCAGGGCTGCATTTCTTCTGTAGGCTTTAGGGGAAAATCTATTTCTGTTTTTCTGTCTTCTAGAGGACTCTTGATTCCTTGGCTTGTGTTCCCTTTCTCCAACCTTAAAGCCAGGTGTATAACATCTTCAAAACTCTCTTACTCTCCTGCCTCCCTCTTAAAGGACACCTGTGATTATCTTGGGACCATGTGGGCATTCCTTACCTTAACACCACCTGCAATGTACTTTTTGGAGGTAACATAATTACAGAGTCTGAGAATTAGGATGTGACATCTTTCAGGGACCATTATTCTACCTACCATATGATTAAACTAAATCTTCATCCTATGTACAGACCTAAGAATTTTTTTGGCCCTGTATTTTAAAGTAGTTGTAACAGTTTCTGTTAACATTTACCCCAGTTTTGGTAGTACTAGAAGAAAACCATGGAATGATTTTCTCAGTTCCATCTATACTCCTCCCTTGGCCCACTATAAAGCCCAGTCACACAGTTTGATATACAGAGGGAACATCTCCAATCTATTAGAAACTTTTTTTGTATCCTTTGGTAGAATTATTTCTCCTGTTAAGTTAAATCAATAGACACCAGAAAGTATGGGTTAGAAACTTATGTATAAGTGATTGGGTATGATGGTAATAGAAGTCATCCAAATCATCTAACCTCATGGCTCCAAGACCTGAGTACTTTGGCTAAGGAAGAAATAAACCATATATGAACAGATGAATAAGAGCATATATCTTAATACTGATATTACTCTAATCACCTTATTCTTGCAAACTGCTGTAAGGCACAGCTAAGGTGTAGGACAAGCAAGGCTTTGCAGTGGGTGTATTCATGTTGTTCATTCTTTACATATACCTGTCTCTGCCAAAATAGTTTTTTTTTTTTTTCAAATCAAGACATTGATCAAGCCAAGGGATGGCAAATAAAACAGGTTGTCACAGACTGCTGTTTTCCATTGACTATACCTTCGCTTTTTCATCCTTAATAATAGAATCCAAATTTTATCTAGAGCAGCAAAAGACTAGCTAAAAGACTTTCTTTGTCCCTCATCCAGGTGAAAGCACAGGGCTAAGTTCTGATCTGGGATACAAAAATAAAAGTACTGTGAAAGATTTCCAAAACATGATTTAGATGATATTTGGGTCCTTTTATACTGTAGCTTTCCCTCCTTCCTGTCCCTTGGCATGCAAAATTGATGCCTAGAGCTCTAGTAACAATTCTTTGCCATGAGCTGAACGTGAAAGTGGAAGGAATGTTAATAAGACAGTGAGGCAGAAAATAGAAGGAAAACAGTTCACTCATGAAAATGAAGCTCCCATAAGAGTCATGGACTACACAGCTCATGGTGTTTTCTATTAAAGAAATAAAATTCTAATTTTTTTAAATTGCTGGTCTTTCATTTTTCCTGTTATATGTAGCAATGTCTGATATTAACCTACTCAGAGTTCACTGATATTTATACAAGTAGATGTTCTTATCCACCTAACATTAAGAACTGCCTTCAGAGTGGGACATTTAATGAATATGTATATAAAACACATATTTTACAACTTTTGTGAGGCCCAGCCATTTACTTCTTTTTGAAACATCTCTATCACTAATTCTCCAACTTTGTTCCTCCCAAATCTCTGATCATCAGCCCAAAAAACTGCTCACTGCCCATGAATCCCTGAAGATTCTTATTTCTAGCCATTTCATCGTCCAGGCAGAGGCAATGGTATTTCCTGATTAAAGTTTTTTTCACAATAAAAGAACTTTCCTGTATATGTTTAGGACACTTCTGAATGAGGTTCTAATGGCATATCAGTGAACTTTGGCCTGTTAAAATCAATAAAGTCATTTATAAATCAGGCTCATATTTTCCAACTCATTCACTTATTTATAAGTCATCCACATGAATCTTTAAGTGTGAGTTAAGGACAGAGGAGAAGTAAAACCAAAGTGTTGGGGATAATAAGTTTTTACCTGCAACTAAGTTAAGCTTTCAGAACATCCTTGGATCTAGTGTCATAAAAAGCACATTCACTTGACAAAAAGAGTGCTGCAGGGCACAACTGCCTTAAGGCTAAACAGACAGATATCATCTAGCTAATAATGGACAGCTTGGTAGGAGGCATGTTCACTTGTCCCATGGTCAGATGTTTAAACTTCATAAGGGCTTAGTAGCAGATAAAATGTCTTTTTTTTTTTTAAGATTTTATTCATTTATTTGACAGAAAGAGAGAGAGAGAGAAAAAAAAGCAAGCACAAGCAAGGCGAGCAGCAGAGGGAGAGGGAGAAGCAGGCTCTCTGCTGAGCAGGGAGCCCAATGTGGGACTCGATCCCAGGACCCTGGGATCATGACCTGAGCCGAAGGCAAAGACTTAACCGACTGAGCCACCCAGGTCCCCCTAAAAGGCCTTTTTTAAAAGGAGAATCACTACTTATTAGAGAGGCAATAACTTTAATGGAACGAAGGAACGAATGAATGAACTAGGGCGTTTATTGTGATTCTATTAGGTTTTGCCATAGTCTAAATAAAGCACCCCCTTCTGCTACAAGAATTGTAAGCATCAGTAGATCTGCTGAGTCATAAAGCTGAATATCAAATTGCTCGAACTGAAACCTGTTAGGTAAAGGATTTAAATGGAAAAGCCTTTCAGTAACAACTAAATGAATTGGAGTAGCATACTCCAAAGTAATTTGAATTGCATCAATTTTTTTTCATTTTTGTTTTATGGAGGTATAATAGACAATGCAATATTATATCAGTTTTATGTATTTAACACAATTTGATATTTGCATATACTGTAAAATGATCCAAGCAGTAAGTCTAGTTAACATCCCTCACCATAGTCACAATTTTTTTTTCTGTGATGAGAACTTTTAAGATTTACTCCTAACAACTTTCAAATATGCAATACAGTATTTATTAACTATAGCTGTCATGCTATACATCGCATCCCCATTATACCTAAATTTTTATTAAACTCACTAGGTGCCATAAGTCATCCTTAGTGAGACTGGTTCTATGATGCATTTATCTATACCTTTGAAAGGGATATCCTAGTACACTGCAAATCACTGGATTTGTAGAAAGTTTAGCAAGGAAGAAAATCTGTATTTTTATTAACTTTGTCACACATTCTTGGAGAACTTTTCTTTAATAAAGAGAACTTCTATTTCCTGTTTTCAAGATTTTTTAAAAACTAGATGGTGGCTTAAGATTTGGAAGTACCCTACTGAGCTGCTGTCCCTGCCAAGTGAAAGCAGAAAGCTTTTTATGTTTGCTGTCTACTGGTTTAGATGGGGGAAAAATGTTATCTCTGAATCAATAACAGCATACCAGATGCCAGGAGCTGTATTGATTTGCTTTAGTAAGGGAAGCACATTTGGGATAGTAGTTGCAATTGGAAAACCACCTAATTAAGTTCATGATAAAGCTTTGTAATTCTTAAGGACAAATTTATCTTTTGTTTCAGCCAAATTGAAGAGTTAAATAGTAATGTAATAGGGATTATCACTTCTGAAATTTGCTAGTTTTATGATGCGTGATTCCCAAAGCAATGCAGTGTTGCTTCTGACTCAATACTGACACACAGAATTATTCCAGGAACTTCCATGTGGTCTTTCTTATAGTCATGAGTTTCCATGAGAAAAACAAGTATGAGGATGTTGTTAGTTGAGATGATGTATCCTTACTATTTACTCATAAATGGAAGACATTTTAATGGACAGATTCCATTGGGCCTAATGTATGACTGACTAGTTTAAAAATTATATTCCTTTACTTCTCATAAGCCTCTTCCACATTTTCTGGTGTGTTTCAGTGACAAACTTATACCAAAAGAACCATTATTATCTCAGAACAAGTTTATTAGTCAGAGTTCAATTAAAACAACACACACACACATCACTACAAGGATTATAAGATATGGGCTTTAATATGGAATTTAAAATATATATGAATAAGAGACTAAGTGGGGATGTGCTGGCTGCAATCTACCATAGCAACTGTCCAAAATTCCCCCAAATGAGCTCTATATTTTCCTTTATGCTGTACACTGTTACTTAGATAAAGAGGTGCAGATCACTTTAGGGCATGATAAGAGGGAGAGTCATAGCATCTATGATTTGATTACAATATGCTTCCTTAGGTGAACCAAGTCTCCCTTTATTTACAAATACCTCGAATTGATAACTACTGAAAGTTTGTAACTTGCTATTTTGTTGGTTAAATAATCAGATTCACTGTAACTGAAAATATTTTGTTGGCCTTTTTTGATTATGAACTCCAAGTAGCACCTTATCTGTTTATCTCCTTTATTCCTAAGGACACCATGAACAATTGTAATGAAGAAAGATCTTTTAGGGTTAGATTGTTTTGTTTACCATGTTTATCCTTGTGTGTATTGAAGTAAACCCATATCCATTTGGCCTCTGAACAAGTAGAAACTAAGTGCCTCCTTTTCCCATCTGGCACCCTGCTATCCTTTCACCCTCATTTGAAATCAGAGGTCCCTTTTCAACTATAGAATTTTACATCAGAAAGCAAGACTACAGAACAGAGACATTAAGCATTTTTCAAAAATGCTGTTCTCTCACTAATTGAGCTGCAAAGAGTTAATATAGCAGGCCTGAGACTGCCTTCCTTCGAAAGACCTACATGTAAGGATGTGGAACTTGGTTAGATTCCAGGGACTTGGATTTTAGAAGGGTTTTCACAATTCCTAGAACTGATAAAAATGGTTCACTATGCCTAGATGGTTTGTATAAACAATATGGTTTATGCTGAACACCTGCTTTACTTCTGAAGTCTGAAATGTTGGGACTTGCTAAGAAGAGGGTGCCCATGTGACCAGGTCCCAATAAAAACATTGAGCAATGAATCTCTAATGAGCTTCCCTGATAGACAACATCTCTCAAATGCTGTCATAACTCCTTGCTAGAGGAATTAAACATGCCCTATGGGCCTCCACCAAGAGAAAATTCTTGGAAACTTGAGGTTGGTTTCCTCTGGACTTTCCTCCCATGCACATTTTCCCTGTGCTGATTTTGTTTTGTATCCCTTCTCTCTAATCATAGCCATGAGTACAACTACATCATGAATCCCGTGAGTCCTCATAGTGAATCATTGAATCTGGGAATGATCTTGGGCACTCCCTACACACCAATATATTTCTTCAGACTTTGGTAGAGGAATTGTTTATGGAGTTCTCTAGGATGAGACCGGCAATAGGTAAGTTACATATTTAAAGTCCACACATTATTTCTATTTCCCTAATTCACTGGAGTCACTTCCCAATATAAAATAAAGGAAATTCTGGTACCTCAACTTTATTTGCAACTTCATCCAATATTCAACCAGTAAGTGCACAAAAATTACAACACCCCACTGCTTGAGTTAGCAAAACTAATTCAGAAATTCTGATAAATGTACTTCCATTAATAAATTCAGCTTGATTCAAAATGTTATTCTTCTCTTCTTAGTCAAGCATCATCAAAATCTATCCCCACACATATTCTCAGTATATTTTACATACATAAATTGGAAAAATCTTCTAGCTACTTTCATGTATTCTTTTATATTTTAGAATTGCTCCTCCGTTCCCAACATGTCTGAATTTAATTCTAGATACAGTTGCAAAGATAAAGAAGAGCAAATATAATGCCACAACAAGAGGAGAATTTGCCTTATCTCCCTTGTTATTCTCTACGTTCAGGACATAACTATTTAATAGAGAGAAAAATCAGTCTCATCTGCAAGGGGAAAGGGCACTTTAGTTAGTAAGAACTTTCAGTGACATTTTTTCCTATTTTTTCTATTTTTTAATTTCAGTAATGTTCTTGAGATTTTGAAAGAGAGAAAAATCCCTAAACTCTAACTTATTTCCATCTTGGTATCCCACACTTAAAACAATAAATGCCCCATATTTTATGAAAGATCCCAAGCAAGGCTGCAAAACAAGTAACATTTTAATTTAGTAACCTGAAAGATAAAACTTCACATTACACTTTCAGTTACTTCCACTTGCAACATCAGAGTATAAGAGATCAATTTTTGATAGAAAGAGAAAGCCTGAAGCATTCATTTGGTGCCTCAGGTTATTAATTGTCTGAACTGGGTTTTTTTTTGTCTTTGTTTTTGCTCTTTAAGCTATCCAAGTTCAATATTTGTGGCTATCTCACTCTGATACTCCTTTTGCCTGTTGTATGGAATTGGCAATTCTCTCCCCAACCACTTATTTTTATTGGGAAATTATTTCCAAATAAATATTGATGATTATTTGGCTATTCCTCTACTGTATATTATGTATTCTTTTATTCAAACTCTGATTATTAAATTTGAGCTGCCTCTAGCTTCAAATATGCAAGATAACCAAAGCACTCAAATTCCTTCCATCTAGGTGTCATTATCTATAACAAACTTTTTGGATGTAATAACTGATTGAAATGGAAATTTTTGGAAAGCTACAGAGTGGCTCATAGAAACAAGAAAGTGCTAGAAAATTCATCTGAGAAAACTAGCAAGAATCAAGAGTATGCAGGCAACTGAATTCATGAATTTCATGAATGCCAAGAACATAACTCAGAACAACTTGATTCTATGACTCCACCACTGGACACTAAGTATGGCGTACTTACTGAAACATCACTGTTATCAGCAGAAGAATGAATTTTAAGATGTTTCTGTTTATTTTTACACTGATTTATTAAAATTTGGGGGAGGGAATCAAATTGGTCAAGCTTAGGTTACCTGACCACATGCATGCTGTATCTGGCCTTTTTAGCTTTGACAATAGAGTGTTCTAGGATGTGGAGGATCCCTGCATCGGGAAAGACTCATAATGATGGATTCCCAAAACATACTGCTCATCATGTGAATTCCATTCCTACTTGCAGTTTATAAACTGTCCTTCCTCCAACCCTAGAAACTTAAATAACTAACTTCCTATGGTTTTAGGTTGTATCACACTTCAGAAACAGAATGTTAAAGATTATTAAAGATATCCATACTTAGTTAATACAGTGTAAAAGTGAATCAGATTTGCATCATTGGTTTTGACTTAATGACAAAATGTTTCCCATAGCACACAGATTATTTAAGGGCACTTCTTTGGATACAAATGGAAAGTGACACAAATACAAAGAATTGCAGCAAGCTATTAAAGTAAGGAAAATATATTATCAGAAATGGTCCATAAAGCACACATTTAATGATGGTGTCCTCACCAACACTTCCTTTCTGTGAGAAAAGGATTTATATTAATTAGGCTTTATTCTCTAATAAATAGCTGTTTTATATATATATATATATATAAAGCAGTTTGGGCATGAGGTTTTTAGTCTTCTTTTCAAAACAATATATATCCCTCTTTCTTCTCGCTTTTTTCATTGGAAAGCCTTGGATTTATGATATAAATTGATTACATTTTAGCTATGCCTAAGCTTTTATATACTACATCTACTACTAGCTAATATGCCCTCAGGCTTAGTATGCCATACCCAGTTCTAAAGGCTTTGCATGCAATAGCTCATGTTTTCCCTGCCCTCTTTAAAATCCTATGAGATCCTGATTACGATTTCCCACACTGATTAATGCACAAGACAATGACTTTTCTTTATCTAAGAATACAAATTAAAAAAACTTTGGGTCTACAATAGCTTAGTTTTGGTCAGTATTTTTGACAGAAATATGATCAATTAGGTATTTTTTCTCAAATGTTTACTTTCTTACTTACAGACTATATTGTAAAGACCACTCTGTTTATGTATACCCATTGAATCATTCTCAGTGAGTCTCTAGAGAAGTTTCTCTGAGACTATACTTACTGTATTTGCATACAATTCTCAACTTGCTGCAGGATAAAAATAATATTCCTAAATTCTGATACTCAATAAGGCTATATTACTTAAGAGAATTAAGGTGGATTTTAAGCAGTTTGGGTATGAGGTTTTTAGTCTTTTCAAAAAATTGTACCACCTTGCAATTCCTGGATATTATACTTACTGGTATTATATACTCCAGTCTGTAACAGCTGCTCCTCACATACTGTTGCCCAAATCAGTCAGACTTCAAGCTTATGCGGTATTTCTGGAGAGGTACTGTTTTCCCACCACTTTTTTTCCTCTGATTACCAGCACAATGATATGTCAAGACATCTGTTTGAAAGTTACTGTTTTGGGTCAGCCCTACACTATTGGAAAAATATTTGTTTCTTCTGCAGGAAACAGAAAATAAACTGTGAAAAAACTTCCAATTTTCCTGATATTCATGTTACCAAATTTGCTTGCAATCCACTTTGTCAGTTTCCAGTTTAACACCTAAAGTGGGTACTTAATTTTAAGCCTACTAGGTATTCATTTACTCTTTTGCTCATTCTATACATTTAAAAATATTATTTATGGTTCTCCAGACACTATATTTTCCTTCGATCACTTTTGACAATTTTTTTTTAAGATTATATTTAATTTCTTTTTTTCTACTTAATCAGAATTGCGTTCAAACTGATCTTTCTGACAAATATTATTTGAGGGCCTTCTTTGAACTATGGATTGTGATAAGTGCTAGGGGTCACACTGGTCAGCAATATACAAAGAAATGCAATCTGGATTCACATTGCATAAGTCATCTAGCCAGTGAAAGAAGATGAATAAACCTAGGGGCACCATGAGGTAGTGGTGAAAGTGAAGAGTTTCTAGACAGCACATTCAAGAACCAGCATGACAAATCACAGGAACTGAGAAACTGAAATTCTGCCATCAGGGAAAACAAAATGTAAACAACAACAACAAAAAAACGATAATTCTTTACTCCTTGGTTGGCTTCAGATATTCTGCAGTGCTTTGCACATTCAAAGGACAAATGTGAGAGATAATTAACACTTAAGGCAAGATTTTGAGTTGTTTTGATTTCCTGCATGACTCATACTCCAAGAACTTCCAAGAAATGTAAAATTAAATGGATTCATAATTTTTTGTTGAATTACCTTACACAATCTATGAAATGAAAAATTTCAAAAAGTCCTAAGATATATAGATGCTTAAGCCATGGTTCAGGTAATCTTTGAGAACCTTCCCAATTGCTAATGAGAGACCATAAATGTAGTAGTAAAAACCTAAGAATTGCTACATGGGAGCAGAAATGAAAGATGAAGGACTGAAAGAGCAAATAGTTCCTTTAGTAAGCTAAAGCTAAACAGTTGGGTTTGAAATTTTTATAGCAAAGAAAAAGAACATGGGCATTGTAAATCATTTTTTAATTGTAATAAAAAATAAATTCTGAATATGCATAATCTTCTTGCTGAGGACTATAATAACAGCAACTGTATTAGTCAATCATGTCTACTCATAATTTTCAGGCTTGGTTGTGTAACATTTCAATATGAATTAAATATGTTAAGGGAGATACGGTTTTATTTCATAATATATTCCATATTATAACAAAACATGTAAAATTAGATTCCACTACAATTTTTTATAGCTTACCAGATTCTTTCACCAAATTTGTTCTCATTAGATTTTACAACAAACCCATGTTGTTAGTAGAGCAGATTATTGTTTCTATTTACCTGACACTCAAAGATATTAAATAACTAGGTTAATATGAAAAAAAAAATAAAGCTACATAACTCGTCCTCCAATATAGAACCTGTCATTCATTCGTCCTTCTAATTTCCATAGCTTTCATTTTTTTATAACAAAAAAAATAATTTTAAGGAAAAAATAAGTGGAAAAGTTTTTTACACTATATGTCTTCAATATATTTAAGTAATGTGCCTTTTCTTATAGTTCTACCTTTCATAGTTGGTGCTGCATATTTCTCAGTAGGCTTTTGCATCAAAGAGGATCTAATCTGGTTGAATAAAAATTCTTTACCTTGGCAATGGCAGGATGAAGTTGGAAGGATTAACAGACAGGAAAGTATGGATAGAGGGAAGGAGCAGTATTTTTAGTGGGCCTTCAAGGGTTAAATCTCTGGGACAAGTAGTTAGAAACAAAATGGCAGGATCTTATAATATAGACTTCTTTATATTCTCAGATAGAAGAAAATGTTTTAGAGCAGCAGAATAAATCCAGGATTTTATGAATTATGAATAATATTCAATTTTATGTTTGTGAAAATAAATGTAAACTTAAGCTTTATTACAAAATTTAAAGCTTACATAGAAAACAAAGAATATTTACAATGAAGAACTGATAATGTTTGTAACTAAAAATAACCATGAATTTCAGATCATTAGTAAAATTCATATAAGGAGAAAATACATTCTTAATATTGAATTAATAATTATATATGTTCTTATTTCATATTAAAAAGAATTTATTGCATTAATTCCAAAGTAACCAGTAGTGTGAAATATTTCTGGATATCATATTCCCATTTATCTGAGCTCCTGAGAATATCTGAAATATGTGATCACTATTGAATCCAAGTTATGCTGAGTTTAATCAACATCAAATGTCATAGAGCCTACATGAAATGTGTAGAAAGAACAAACGTACTAGAAATTCCTGTGATGTTTTAGTATTCAGAATTCATTCACTCATAGGTAAACATTTATTATCTAGAACAGACAGTGTAATTTTGTGATTTTTTTTCAATTCAAAGATGCCTAAAATTTCATTTGATTGTGCTGATCTACAACCCTACTAATAAAAAGAAGTATCCATTTCACTGGATTAACCTGGAACATGATTTAAGGTTAGTTCAAAACATGTTTCTGATCTTATTCAACATAATTATTATCTCCTTGCCATTTTGGGGGAAATCATAAAACCTTGCAATTGTACCTGGTTGTCTGTCATGTTCTCTACATAATTTTGGACCATCATTTGCTGATTTTAACAGAGAGGAAACTTCATTTTGCTTATTGGAGGTCCCTATAGTTTTTCTTTCCTTTAATTCTACTTCGGAATTTCTTCATTCACTCACTTTACGTATCTTCTTGCAGTATGTATCTTCTTGCTTAGATTTCTTTTCCAACACTAATTTAAATAATAATGACACAGAGACATAGACAATAAATAGCAACATCTATCTAATAATCAAGGGCAATAAAAACTATTATCAAAAAGTATGGGGTTGAGGTTAAGCAAATAGCAGTATTGTTCACCTCTTCCCTCCTACCTTCCTTCCTTCTTCAAGAATTTTTCAAAATATTACCCCAATACTTTCATTTGTAAGTTAGAATGAGACAAGCAGATAAAAATCAAGCTTTATTTCCACTAGGAATTATGTTATCCACATACTTCATTATTTTAAATGAATATGTCACTACATATTTCTATACTTCTTAAAAATAACAGATTAGAAGTGGTTCTGGATACAGAGTTGGTCCTTTTTTTTTTTTTTTTTTTTTTTTTTTTTTTAAAGATTTTATTTATTTATTTGACAGAGAGAGAGAGACAGCGAGAGAGGGAACACAAGCAGGGGGAGAGGGAGAGGGAGAAGCAGGCTTCCCGCCGAGCAGGGAGCCCGATGTGGGGCTCAATCCCAGGACCCTGGGATCGACCTGAGCCGAAGGCAGACGCTTAACGACTGAGCCACCCAGGCGCCCCCAGAGTTGGTCCTTCTTAAGAACTTATTAAAACAACCAATAAATTAATCTGGATATCAGAAATATGGCAGGTGATACATTTTGATGACAGTGAAAGGAATGTTTTGGTGACTTTTCATAGGATCTTCAATTTGAAATGAAATAGAATAGGTAATTTTTCCTATCTCCTGGAATATACAGCCTATCAAAGATGTAGACAGGATGAATGTAATCTTTAATTCTTGGTTTCTTTGGAAAAATCTCTCATCCCTCATAGAAGACAAACTGAGTTTCCTTTACCAAGAGTCTTGGCTATAATGCAATCTGTATTGCATCTGCCTGATACAATTAGGCTTAACATCCCCTCTATATGATTACAATTCTCCAGGTACATCACATTTCTGCAGGTATGGCTTTGATTAAGTCTTTCAAATTAATCATTCTTATTTCCTGCATTCTGTTTTTGCCGGGAAAGACTTCTAGATGTCAGTACAGAATAATATCTTCCATTATATTTGAGGCATGAGAAAAGGAAAACAAATATTGTGTAGAATTAAGAACAAAGGAATGCCAAGTACTAAGTCACTTCTCTGTCTACAGTTTGTAAATGGCACGATAGTAAGTTATGTACTTCGGCATTTGTAACTAAAGGACAGAACAGATGGTAAAGGCTTATTTAAAATTAAAAGAGAGAAAATATTTATTTAAAAGAATTGCTCTGCCAAGATGCAATTTATTCTGTGTAGGGGGTGGGCATGTGTTCAATGAAGCTTGGTCTTAACTAGAGTGAGATAATATACTACAAATTGATAGGCTCTCACTTAAGTGAATTTCCATTACAAAATCCACAGTGATGGAAAAAGATTCTCCACTGCATTTGCCATGTATCACCCTGAAATGTTAAGCACAGCATTTTAAACTCAATTATTGTCTTTGGTTTTCAAGAAACAATCCATATAAGAGACTGATGACTAGATATTAATTACTGGATTTATGTTTGAAAGAAAAGACAATCTGATTTCATTTGAAGTCTACAGGGATAAGATATTGAACTTGATATTCCTCAGTTGGGAGGCGGGGAGGAAAGAAAAGCCTAGACAGTAAATCAAGTGATTTGGTAAACAGATTAAGTTTCTTAGGCTATTAAGTACTGTATGACTACTTCTTAATTTTCTATGACAGATGCATTCCTCTAACATTCGGAACTTGAAAATTGGGTTAAACTGATGAACCCCACTTCTGCTGTTAAATGGCATTACAACTGATTGAAATACAGAAATTGAGATTCAGAAGTATGTCTATTGTTGGATATCTCAAACCAGGGGTCACAAATTCCACTACCTATAGAAGTAAAGGTGGGTATAAGGCAAAAGATACACATTTACTGCTGAATACTTTGTTTTCATACTTTGTTGAACCAGAAAGTGTTTATTTTGTCTAAACTGTGCAACTACAATTTGGCTCCAGCTGAATGCTGGTCCAGTATTTCCAAATCTGCTGGTCACTTTCCCAAGAAAGGAAGAAAATCAGATCTTTATTGGGAAGGTCTTTATTTTCAAAATGTTATCCTAATTTAATAAAAATATTTTAAAACTACATAAAAGAACATTCTAGGTTAAATAATACTGGTATTCAGACTAGATTGGGCAATAGGCAAAGAATTCCCAGATATTATAAATTTTTTTAAGTAGATATTGATAGAATCATACCACCTGAAATAGAAAGCAAGAGTTTGATTCTGTGGTAGTAAAAAGCTGGAAGATGCAAAACTTAATTTAGTACAATAAGACTATATGCAAGCGTCCAAACTATGAATAGATGTTGCTTCAAGCACCTCCAGATGTTACCTATATTCCCTACTTTATCTATAACGAGCAAACTAAATAAAAATTATTAGAATGCCAGGTCTTGCTTATTTTTGTATATAACTCTTGATTAACTTGCCTTATGTAGAGTTTTCCTAATGTTGTGTGATATGATTAGGAAGAATTATTACATCAAAATACATCCCATGCACCACGTGCCTCAAATACTCCTAGATTTGTGTTATTTCGGTTTTTTTTAATATCTATTTATTTTAGAGAGAGAGTGAGAGAGCACACAAGAGCCGGGGGAGGGGCAGAGGGAGAGAAGCAGACTCCCTGCTGAGCACGGAGCCTCAAGCAGGGCTCTATCTCAAGACCCTGAGATCATGAGCTGAGCCGAAACCAAGAGTCAGACGCTCAACCTACTGAGCCACCCAGATGCCCTGTTGGGTAGGTTTTGAGAGGCTTTTTAAATATTGTTTTTAGCTATTAAATAACTAGGAATTAACTAACTACCGAGTAAAAACTACTCAGAAAAGTTAAACTTTTCGCTAACATGGTGGTTTGGGATGTATTACCTTTCTATAATAGACCATCTATAAAATGTAGATAATATTAGTACTAATCTCATAGGGTGGTAAGGATTAAGTGACAGAATATGTAAAACCTTTAGATCATGGTGTGGCATAGAAAGCATTCAATAAATGTTAGTTACTAACATAAATCTAAACATTATTTTGATAATCATCTAATTCCAATTGATAAGACGTAAATGAAGAATTTCCAGTACACAGGGCCATTCCCTCAAACTCTCATTCAAATGCAAAAAATGAGTTGACTCTCTAATGACCTATACTCGGCAATGAAAATAACAAACATTTACAAAAAGAAACTAATGATTTATATTTGATATTGAAGTCTAATATCAAAACCAATCTGATAGTTGTAAAGAAGAAACCAAGGCAATTAAACATTCATTAGAACAAGAAACCACAAAGTCAGGTACAGTAAATATCTGAGTCATAAATGTAAACTGAGAGATCATAAATTGGCCCTTCCAATTGAGACAGAAGAGACGAAAACCCCGATAAAATTCTATCAGACTAAATAATTTAAATCACTAGCATCCTAATAGCACGAGCCACTTTTAAAAGAGTTGCCTTTATGGCCAATCTAGCTGTCCATGTAGGAATAATGAATAATAGGGAAGTTATTAATATCTTGTAGGTAGAAAGTTACTAGTCAAACAAATAAAAACAGAAGAATGAGGAAATTACATAATCTGTCAAAGTTACAAAGCTACAAAAACATAAGAATAGGAATTCAAATGTGGACCTCTCACACTCAAAAAATCATGCTTTTATTGCTGCCTTTCCATTTAAGGAGTGAGAGATTTTTTGCTTAATAAACACTAAGAAACAATTGTTTGAACAAACAAATGTGTAGGTGGGAAACAAGAATTTTCACACAAGCACACTATACTAATTTACCAACTGGTAAGGGACATTAGCCACTTGTTCACAGGCATTATCCAGTTGCTGGGATTATTTGTAACATATTTAAGGTCAGACATGGAGTTGGGAATAAAACAAATGGTTTCTATCTCAATCATATGCTGGAATCTCAAGATTCACTGAGAGGTATTTCATTTTTAAATAGCCACAAGCATATCAAAACTACATCATCAGTTGCATTTTACTTAGACAATAAACATGAAATTGCTTTCATTAGCCTGGCTATATTTACACTAATAATGACAGCCACAGAAGGAACATGCAAGTCTACTTCATTCACTTATCTACACTGAGAGAACATACATAGTGTAAATAAAAAGACAGGCCTAACAAATGGATTAAGGATTCTCTTCCTGGGTGACTAAAATGTAACAGTTTCACAAACTGCAAATTACCTTATAAGAAATATTTGAGTCCATTTAAGTGTTATATTTTCTGTGCTTGTCACAGATGGACATTTCAAAGCCTTTCCTACTGATTGAATATAAACGCACATTATTAAAACATTCTTCATTCCAAATAGGCCTTCATAATTTACTTTTAAGTGCTACAAGAACAATTCAGTAAGTGATGTGGTTGGAGTCCTTCTAGCTCAATGCTCTGTTTACCTCAATTCTATTATGTGGACTATGCAAAAATCATGCCTTAGCTCCTCAATTTTTTTTCCCAACAAGACTCTTCCAAATAAGTGCATCTTACTAATAGCCAATAACTAGTTTTTAAAGTGTAACCATTAATCTGCTAGAAGTGTTCACTTCCTAATTACTACATAACCACTACTTCAACACAGAAATAGACGTTATAGAAGAGGACATACACATTCTGAGTTTCAGCAACTTGATAAAAATAATTTTATGGAAGGTATACTCAGTGATCAACAAATTGAGTTAAGAAGCCATTGTTAAATTAACAAATCAATAAATATTGTGCTATACGTAGTACAAGGAAAGATATCTGGCCCTCACCTTTAACACCCCTTAAATTCAAAGAAAAAAATTCAATGCAATAAATGCCAAAATAGATCCTCTCTTGAGTGAGGCAGGAAAGCTAAAAATATTATGGCACACATTTATTTGATTGTTCAAAATCCAA